>NC_090927.1:553819452-555163202 GCF_040938575.1 Ambystoma mexicanum | reverse complement strand
TTGATGGCAGAACCTCCTTACTGTCTACTCGTTACTATTTTCTTTGCTATCTATAATGCCTCTCTGTTGTTATTTCTTTTCTGCTGTGTATCTTCCATCACTGTCCTACCACCCTGGAACATGGCCTACATCCCTGGTACTGGCTCTCACCCTCTTCTGCGTCCTCACACATCTCATTGTTGGGAACTCGCTTAGTTAACAAATTCACAGTGCTTGTTTATTCACATCATGTTCCGTTTTTTTTTCTACATTCTTATTCCTTTCTTTTTCTTCTCCTTTTCTGCTTCTTCCCCGCCATCTCCAAACCCTCGTTTTATTCTTCCCATTATTCTTCCACTGACTACACTCACCTGCCCTCCTGTAACTTCAATAAGATCATCTACCTTCTTCCCTCTCCCCATTCAAACTAGGTCTTTGGAATGTGCATTGCATCTGCAACTAAGTCCACTCTGTCCTTGATGCATTCCTTGTCTCAATCTTCACTCTTTGTCCCGCTCAAACCAACCTTGCCACCCCTGCTGCTCTATTCTCCTCTTCTACTTCTTTCTTATCCACACCCACATCCCTCGGCCCATGTGGGTGGTGTTGGTATTCTGTTTCAGTCTTCCTGTACTTACCACCCCCCCTTTCCAATCTTCCTCTCCTTCCTTTATTTGAGTAAGAGTTCTTGTATTTAACAAAGGCTCTTTCTATCACTTTTCTTTTGATCGTTTGGCCACCCTGATCCTCCTAATTCCTAACTCATTCTGTAATAAGTGTAATGTCTTACATTCTTCCCTTCTCTCACTTGATGTTCTCTTAAATCGCCTTGGTGATTTCAGTCTCCATCTTTCCTCGCCAATGCAGCTATTCCTCTTCTCACTGTTCTTGGTTCCTACCATCTTGCACCTGTCCCCACTCCTACTTTCCACACTTCTTGTTTCATTACTGGACCTCCTCTTCTCTGAGTTATAACGCCAGTTCATCCATAGTCTTTTTTTCAATGTTTTTTTAATGTAAATGTGTCCATGAAAAATCTCATTGAAAAATATAGGTTGGGGGGGGGTGGTTAGGAAGTGCATATAATAGGTCGGGGAACTGAAATAGAGAAGAAAAACAATAGGGCATGGGGGGGCTTCGAGGGAGAACCCCTAACAATAAAAAATAAACAATTTCAATGAGTGTTTTCATTGAAAGCTATCCGTTAAAAAACATAGGAAAAAAGACTTGATGAAATGGCATAGAACCAAATGAATAAGAGGCGGAGGGAGACAAAGAGGAGGGGTGAAAGGAACAAGTGAGAATGAAAGAAAAGAGTGGTCAGAATGATGCACAGAAAGGGTCAAAACTGAAGTAAGGACAAGCGGGGAAGGGTGCTATATAGTTTCATTGTCATTTCCTCTTTTTGTCCCTGCTCGTCTTCCTCATTCTTTTGCTGTGACCTTCATCTTTTGACACTTTTCTATTTATTTCTTCTTTAGCATCTTCCCATCCCTCTTTTTGGATGCTTTTACTTCCATTTCATTCAAATCGGTTTCTTCTTTGCTATCAACCTCTATCCTTGATCCCCTTGATTATCTTCCTCGTTATTTCCTTCACACAAGCCACCTCAACCTTGGCTTACTCCAGGTCTTCGTTCCTTGTATTATTCTTTGTGTTTCTCTGGACGCATTATCAGGAAATCCCTATCCCCTTCTGACCTTCTTAACCTTTCCTCTGTCTATTCTGACTATGACACAGTTCTTCTACTTGCCAAACAACACTTCTATACCAGCCTTCTTCATTATCTCTCCCATAGCCCCATAGTGCATTCCTGGCCCTAAATAGTATTTGTTCTACTTCCATCCCTGATCCATCCCTTTCCTCTTCCCTCTCGCCCTCTGGCCTTGCCTCAGACATTTCTTCTAAAGTCACCTTTCTTTGTTTATCTATTGTCTTGTCTTCTTCTTCCCCTCCCCTTCCCTCTCTCACTCCTATTCCCCACTCTATATTCCTTTTCTCCCCTCGCTGCTGCTGACATCTCTTGTTTTCTCTCTAAATCCCACCTTGCAGCCTCTCCTTGTGACCCGCCTACTTCCTCTTATTCCTGGCTTTCTTTGTACTTGCCCCTACTCTTTAATCTTTCCCTTCAGTCTTCTACCTTTCCTTCTTCATGCAAATATGCCTTCCTATCCTTAAAGAAACTTCTTTGGACCTGAACCCTTAGGCCCTTTCACTCAAGGTAACAAGTCGTACTATGGATGCGACAGAGAATAACTTCTCAAACTGCGCAAAACGACAGATTCAGGAAGTTGGAAATTAACACAGTTTTATTAACAATTATCTAAAACAAGGAGTACAACAGACATCAATGGTCGTCGCAAAGCATGATCTCAACCACTTTTACAGAAAAATCACATATTTATAGCAAAAACGCGTCATTCATGATGTCATACTACGTGTCAAATTAAAAAACCTACATTGGATCGTAGTTGGCTCCAGGGGAACATCTAAGTATACGTCTATAGTGGCTGGGACTGTGCTTGGGTCTCTATAGTGAGGTGGGCTGCCCATGCCCTCCCTTCATGCAAGTCACCTTCAACAATATTTAGAAACACATCACCTCATTGGCTCTTAAACTATAAGGCTCTTCATTATGCAGCGCTCTATAATTGGTTGGCACGCTCATACCCTTTTAGAACATTTGAGACTCTGGAAGCACATAAACTGGTACCCCAGGTGCTGGTGGGTGAACTCAACCTTATCTCTCCGCCCAATTAGTCTGACGTCTCTTATCACTCATGCCGTCTGCCATTCACATTGTCTTTGAACTTGTCCTTGCAGTAGCTCCTCATCTCTGGGAATAAATGTGAGTTTGAGCACTTGCAGTCCAGTCTTTATCCTTAACTCACATGATCAGAGACCGTGAATTTGCTTGTATTGTAGCATTTTTTTGTCTTTAATGAAGAAACTTGCCATCCATGGTGTTCCTTCTTTTCAACTTTAACAAGGGATGCCTTGGCTTCTCATGTGTACTGTTCTTTGCGCACTGATAACCAATTCTTGGCTGCTTTCAGTCTTTAACATCAAGCCAGACAGCCTCTCTGATTTTGCTTTGAATTCAAGCCTATTCTTTGCTGTGACACATGTAGCTTCAAATCCATCTTCCTTCATGGAGACTTGCTTACTAAAATATATAATCGAATGTCCAGAACTCTATATACATATAGTTTGGTGGCACCACCTGCAGTCTATATACTATGTATAGCCAGCCATATGAATACTTAGTCTACTTGCATAACAGCGTCTTTACAATTGTAAAACGGCTTGTGTTTTCTGCAGTGCTCTTCACATGTGCAATCTTTGTTCCGCACATTGAAGTCTTCTCACTTCTTAACTTTGCCATCAGATTCTATATCACCTATGCATTCTCTTCTCTTGTCTTCCTTCTCAGTGCATCATTCTCATTCTTCATGCCGTCATCAGCTTCTCCTTTTCACATTTTCACACTTCTTCAGGCTATTTTCTCAGGGGGTACTTCTCATAGGGTCATCTTAACGTATACCGTGTCTCAAAGATTCGTTGTGGTATAGGTATCATTACTGGTGTTGTACATGTTGCATTTTCTGGTTTCTAACATATAGGCAGTATAGGGGCGGAGCATCATGTAGAGGTATTCAGCTGCTCCTCTACAGACCCTTCTCTCCCATCTAATTACCAACACATAGCTCTCCTGCCTTTTCTACCCAAACTTCTCGAGCTCAAGTCATACTCATGTTAATACTGCCTCCCTCCTTCCTATCCATAAATCTGGTTTCCATACTCTCCACACCACCAAAACTTCACTTCATTCTATTTGTGATGTACTTCTTCATGCCTGCCACTCTAAGCAACCTTCTCTCCTGGTTCCACTTAATCTGTCAGCCACACTTTTGACACCTTTGATCACTCCCTGCTTCAGTCTCTTTTCACTCTTGATCTCCATGGTTCTGTTCTGAATTTCTATCACTTGTATCTCTTTAATCACACTTACTTGGTATCCTGGTCTGGCCTTACCTCTCCTACCTTTCCTCTAAGTATGTTGTAACCCAGAGCTCTGTCCTGGGGAGCCTGCTTGTCTCCCACTATTCTATTCCGCTTGCTTCTTTTATCTCCTCTTTCAGCCTTTACCATAATCTTTTTGCTGATGATACCCAGCTCTTCCTTTTTTTCACCTTTTGGCTTCTTGGTATTTGGTCACTGGATGTCAGCCTACTTCCTCAATCCCTCCAAGACTGAAGTTCTCTTCTTCCCTGCCATCACAGTGCTCCCTCCTCTGCCTCCTCCTTTCATTTATTTCCGCATTCCTCTCTCTCTATCTCTCTGCACAAAATCGCAGTGTTGTTATTGACTCTTCCTTTTCTTTCTCCTGTAATATGTTCACTCTTTCCCTCATCTGTTGATTTAAATGTTTAATATGCTCTTATCCTTAATGGCTGTAAAAATGTTCCTATGGATAATTTAATTTGATGACCTGGATTGGGATGAACTAGTGGTTCAATCTGATTATTGAACATTGGCATGATATGGGCGGCAATAGAATGGGACTGCAATGCACATTTGTTTTTCTATACTAAGATATTATCTCTTTTTCTGATCTTTCATCTTTCCTTCTTTTCACTATTTTCACCACTTTTATCTATACCTTTTATTTTCTTAGAGTCTTCTGTGTTTCGCTCTTTAGATGGATTACCACATGTCTCTTTGACTCTTGTATAACAGTCTATTTATGGGTTCTTTAGGGTAATTTGGGTAATTCATTTACTTTGTGATGTGGACAAGAATAATGCTGGTCTCCAGATACTCTGAGTGCTTAATTCAGGAGTTCATGATTTCACATTTCCATTGAGTCCTTTCTTAAGTTATTCTACAAATGTCTTTTACTTTAGAGAATGTCTTTAACTTACTTGACTTGGTCTTACTCTTAATATTGAATGTTTTCACTGTGCAGGGGTGTTGGGGTATTTTTATTTTCATCTACAGTGGTACATGGAAGACTGGAATTTGAATGTTACTTCTTACTGTTTCTGACTTGTTATTTATCTTAATTTTGGATTTAATTACTAGTTTTTATGCTTAGAGGTTTGTATTGTGATGTTTATTCAATTTCAAAGGATTTGGGAGACGTCCTAGAGTCTTTCTTTTTGATGTTTTTTCTTACATTCACTAGGCTGAATAGTATTTGTGGTTTTGAACGTTCTATCATCGGTTTTATATTTTTTCTTTTTTGTTGTTTGTTTTTCGTTTGTGTTTCTGTTTTTAACATTGATTGTGACATGATGGCCTTGAGACCAAAAGGTTAGGCTAGTGAGAACTTTTTTGTCGTTTCTTGGAATGTCAATGGGGTTAATAATGCCCTCAAGAGAAAGAACGTGTTTGCAATTCTGAATGATTTGAAAACTGATATTTGCTTTATGCAAGAAACTCATATTCTGTGTGATGAGCTTTCGAAGTTAGAAAAGGATTGGGTTGATTTGGCCTTTGGCTCCTCATTCTCGTCAGATCTAGGGGAGTAGCCATTCTAATTCGCAAAAAGCTACCTATTAAAATTTTGAGAAATTGTACTGACATGGATGGAAGAATGATAGCTTTATTGGTTGAGATTCAGGGGGAGCAGATGACTCTTTGTAATATATATGCTCCCACAGTAGACAATGGCTCTTTTTTTAGAATGGTAGCCCAGACTCTGTTGGATTTGAAATCTACTAACATCATTCTTGGAGGGGATTTTAATACTATTATTAATCCATTGCTAGATAGGCGTCATGTCAGAAAATTGAATCAGAGTGATTTACATCATCAGGCTCTCTTGTCATTGTTGGAAGAGCACAAATTGAAAGATAATTGGTGTCTTGTCCATCGAGATAGTCGTGAATACAGTTTTTTTTTCTGGTGCTCATAATATGTATTCACGTTTAGACATGCTATTGACTGGCGGGGCAGTGCCGGAAAGTTTTGTTGACTGTGATATAGGGAACATTTCAGTGAGTGATCACGGCCCTGTGTCATTGCACTTGAAATTCAAACATCATTTTCACAGATCCTTCTCTTGGAAATAAAATACTTCCATTTTGATGGATGATTACATTTTGGAAAAGATTAAATCTGAGGCTAATTTTTGTTATTGTGGAGAACCGATCTGATGAGGTTAGTGTACAAAATACATGGGAGGCTTTCAAGTGTTGTATGCATGGGGTATGTTTTGGGTTATCGAGTGGTAAAAGAAAGAAAGAGGAGAGTACTAGATTGGAACTTGAAGGGAAAATTAGGGCAACATCTAGGGAATTGATGATTGACCCGTCAAATTCAGCTAAATTGACACTATTGAAGAAGCTTAAAAGAGAAATGAATTATATTTTATAATTGGGGGCAGAACAAAGCTTATTTTATTCTCATTGTACTTACTTTGAAAAAGGTGAGAAATGCGATAGGTGGCTCGCGTACAGATTGAAACAGAAGATGCCAGAGGCCGCTACTGCTTCCATCGTAGATACTGATGGTGAGATTACATTTGATCCACATAAAATAAATTTGGTTTTCCATGACTTATATGTGGATTTATATCGCAATGAGGCAGGAGTTAATGGTATTGGGAGAGATTTTTTTGGTAATCTTGAGCTTCCTAAAATTTCAGACGTTGAATGTCAGCTTCTTTCAGCAGACCTTACGGTTGATGAAGTGAAAACTGCAATTTCTAGACTGAATGTTGGTAAATCTCCTGGTCCTGACAGACTTCCTTGTGAATTTTACAAGATTCTTCCAGAATCAGCTCTCAATTTTTTACCGGATAGGTTCATTGCTAGTAAATCATCAAGGATGCTGCCTGACAGCACCAGACATGCCTCTATATCTGTGTTTTTGAAGAAGGGGAAAGATGGCAACTTTCCGTGGAACTACCGCCCTAGCAGTCTCATCAATACTGATAATAACATTTTGGCTAAAGTTTTGGCTTTGCGATTGGAAACATATCTTCCAAAATTGATTGGTATAGAACAATCTGGTTTTATGAGGAATAGACGCACATCTAGTAATATTAGACAATTTTTTCACACTATGGAGAGGGCAAATTGATTGATTGTGATGCTGCTGTCTTCTCCCTCGACGCAGAGAAAGCTTTTGACCAGCTTAATTGGAATTATTTGTTTTCAGTTTTGAAGGAAATTAATCTTGGAATAGAGTTTATCTCGTGGATTGAGCTTTTATACTCCAAATCTGAAAGCCGATGTCAATACAAATGTAATTAAGTCAGAAAGCTTTGTTATGGAAAGGGGAACTCGCCAGGGATGTCCGTTTTGTCCGCTTTTGTTTATTCTGGCGATTGAACAGTTGGCTGTCTCTCTGAAAAATTATCTTGGTTTGGACGGAGTGAGTTGCTGGGGTATTACACAGAAAACATGGTTTTATGCGGACGATATTTTGTTGGTTCTTAGGAATTTGGATGATTCTCTCCCCTGTTTGATGCAAATTTTGTGGGAGCTTTATGCATCCTCAGGATACAAAGTGAACTGGTTAAAGGTTTTGCCCCTTTCATTTCGTTGTGATAAATCTTTGGTGACCGGATTTAAATGTTGTGACTTACGATTGTGGTATTTAGGCATCTGGTTGTCGCCCTCAGTTATGAATATTGTTGATGAGAACATGTGTGGGATTACTCGGGAATGCAGAATGGATCTTGGTAGGTGGACGCTTCTTAATTTGTCATTATGGGGTACAGTTAACGCCATTAAGATGAATTTGGCTCCTAAGCTTAATTTTGTGACGAGTATGCTGCCTTTGAAAATCAGTAATCACTATTGGAAATATTTAGACTGTCTCATACAAGAATTTTTGTGGGACAAGAAACCGTCGAGACTTAGCATTTGGAAACTGCAACTTCCAGTTCACGAAGGTGTACCTGGGATCCGAATTTTAAGTCATATCATTTGGCCTTTTCTTCACATTCATTCATTCCCTTTTTGAGTACAAATCCAGATTGTTGGGCTTTGGTGGAATCTAATGCCTTTGGTCCACTTGGACTGGAGGCATTTTTAACTACTAATTCCAAGGATAAAGGATACAGATCATTTGTAACGGCATCTTTACGCCCTGCTTGGAGTGAGTTATTGGCACTTTTAGGTAAGGGTGCTTTCAGGTGTTTACAAGTGTCCATTTGGCTGAATCCTAGGATCAGGGACAACAACAAAACCATTTTTTGGCCTGATTGGTTTCTTGCTGGTATTAAACTGATTGGTGTTCTTGGGAGGGATGGTAGATGGATGTCTACAAATGAATTGCAGGAGAGGTGGGATCTTTGGAATCTGACAGACTTGGCTTATAGACGTTTGAAGAGGTCAATAGGTGAAGTTGATTGGACTAATACTGTGGACTTGAATATTTTTCTTGCAAAACCTAAGAAGAATGGAAGTGGTTTTGCAAGTATGATATATAAATTGATTGCGTCAAATTATCGTAATAATGATGCACTGCAGAATGTTTGGAGTATGAGGATCGGCTCCGAAATCACACCTGATTGCTGACAAAATATTTGTAAGAATGTTTCCTTATGTTCTTTGAACTTAGGTGAAAAGACACGTCAACTCAAAATTCGTAATCATGTTTAATGGTGTCCAGAGAAGCTACAAATGAGAGGTATGATCAATAGTGATGAATGTTGGGGTTGTATGCATGCAGTTGGTTCATTGGAACATAAGTTGTTGAGTTGTATCAGGGTTTCTGGTTTTTGGTCTGAAGTTTGTGATGCTTGTATTCAATTTCCGGTGGGGATCCCAATTTAGATTTCAAGGCAATTGTATTAGGTGATGACTCTGAGATTTGTGATCTCAGCTCTTTCCACAAAAAATGTCTTTTTAGCCCTTGTGGCCAAGCGCTTGATACTTTGGGGCTGGAAGAGCAGGATTCATCCTTCATTTGATGATTAGACAGAGGAAATGCACAAACACTCAAGGAATGAAAAGTTGATTTATAAACTGCAATTCAAATTGTCTTTTTATAACAAGACATGGGGGAAATTTAATGATCTATTTTGAATGTTTTTTTTTCTTTTTCTTTTTCCTTGTTTTTCGATGAGTGAATTTTTATATATGTTGTTATGAATTCGTGTGGTATTTTGTTTATATTGCAAATATCCTGTAATTAAATAAATACATAATAATAAGAAATATTATGAAAATGCTAGGCTTTTTCTCTCTTTTCCTGCTACCAAAGTTCTTGTCATGCATCACGTTTGCCTGCATTTTCTACTGTTCCTCTCTTCTTGGTAGCCTCCCTTCTACTCATCTCTCTTCCCTCCTTCCTTGTTTATCTATCCTTTTGCAACTCTATTGCCCCTGTCCCTTTTGAATCATGTTTGCTATTTAACATCCTTTCTCTGGTCTTTAACTGCCTCCATAATCTTGCCCCTTCCTATCTTTCTTCTCTTCTTTCTTTCTATGTCCCAACCCACTCTCTCTGCTCCGAATCTCTCATTCTTCTTACTGTTCCTTGTCCCCTTGGCACTAATTTCCTTATTTTTGTTCTGTTTTCTCTCTTGACCCCAAAACACAAGGGTGCTTCCTCTCCCTCATCAATTTCTCTCTTCTTTACCTGCGTTCTGCTCACACCTTAACAGTCACTTGCTTGCCTGTTCATTTGTGTTTTTCAGATTGTCTCTCATGAATCAAACCATTTATTTAATTCCGGTGAAGCACTTTGGCATATAGTGCTATATACATAACAATCAAATCAAAATCAAATCAAATTTGTCACCATAGGTAGAGGGAGAGTGTTAAAGCATTGAAATGTTTACATAAATGATGTACACATTTTGAAGTCCTTTGGGAATAGGGAACACATGTATGTATGCATCAATTTCCTTGAGGAAAACCGGTCTAGTAAATCTGTCCCTTTACGTTCTAAAGAATATTTAATTCTTATTCCATTGCAAACAAAATGCTATTATGATGTGTTTTAGTTAATTAAAACCCTCTAAATAGTGTAGCCCAAATAGCTCACTTGTGATTACATATCATTTTCTAAGGATGTCTGTCCATTGCAAACTGAGTATGCGTACATCCAGTTCACATACGTAGTTTTCTTAGGATAACTGTGCATAGGGAACTGAGCATGAGCCATCCCTACATTGTGACCCGGCTAAAATTCTGTGCAGTGAAAGGGAACTTTAACTAGAGAATTAAAAGACTCAATCATCTTATCCAAATCTGAAGGCTGTACGAATGAGTGTATATGCTTTAATGTTACAAAAATATTAATGCAAGCGTGAGTGTTGTGAAAAATTAAATGAGCACCACGCTGATTGCTTATTATGTATTTTAGTGACTCATGCATACAATCCTTTTGCCACAGTCTTCTTTGTCTGATATAAAGATCCACTGTCATTCATGTTCCCAAAATGTTATAAGATTGCATGCAAAACAAGCAGAAGCACTCTCTGCTGTTATGTGTTTTATTTTGAAAGAGTACAATGGGAGTGTACCAGAATGCCCATCCATTTAAAGATCACCTATCAGAAAATAACTGATATGATTATTCTGTTTTCATAATGCGTGATTCTCAGTAAAAAAAAAAGTGTAACACTCTAATAATGACTAAGATATATACTTAAAGTGCTCATTAGAAGAAAATAAAATAGTTTAAAATGTTATTACAAATAGTTAATTTCCTTTTGTAAAAGCTGAGCTTGGGTCAGCAACAGCTTTGTTCGCTCCAACACACATTAAGCTTGTTAAACAACTCTCAACCACACTGAAATAGAAAGAGACATAGAGTAAGACCGAGATAGACAGATAATGAGAGAGAGGGATGAAAGTGGAGTGCTAGATTGGGTATTATATCCCATATTGTGCTAGTATACTACATAATACTCTTGTTTTGACATCACCAAGAGGATTTAGCTAACTAATCCTACTCTTCCTCTAAATAATTGGCAGACATGTTATATGTTGCAACAACCTTCTGTTACAAAATAAGATATCTTATTATAATATTTTGTTTTTAATATTAATATATATTCAATGGTAACCACTCAAAAATGTGTTTCCTGCACAGTATCGTAAATGAGATCTATAACAAAATACTTCCAAAAATGGAAATAAAAGGCTATGGTATTCTGAAATCCATCTGATCCCAAATGAATAAAAAAACAAAATGATGAATACTCAATAAATACAAAGTAACTTGGGTGTGTAAATATACTATGGTTGTAAACGGACAGAATTTTTGAAATGCAAACTCCAACCAAGCTTATATGAAGAAACATGCTTTTTAAAAGTTGCATCTCTCTTTCTTGCACACTTGATCTGCTGTACCAGTGATATGACTCATGATGTCAGAAGGGATGCCATATGTGATATCATCAGCGATGTCATTTGTAATGTCATCAGGGTGCTTATCGGCTGTGCAATGTGGGTTTCATAGTTAAGGTGGCGTAGCTTCCACCACCTGCCAAATTTCTGGGGATTTATTGCATTAAGTTGGCAGCTTAAAGTCACTTCAAGTAAAGTGTTTTAACAGAAATTGAAGATTTTTTGCACCTGCTCATTTCAACTTAATGGTGCTTCTACTACGGTTTTGTCACTGGATTTTAAGGGTTTTGTTTTTCTGAATGTGTTCACCTTAACTGTCTCGTAACTAAAGGGTTGTGTTATGGTATACCACCTACCATCTGTAATTTAGACATATTTTCTGATAACATAACTGTCATATCATTTGTTATCAATATCTGTTTTTGAGCAACACAAGATTGGGTAATCAAGAATCACATCTTATTTTGTGTCCACTAGATATGAAGGGATTTGTAATGATGTACTGTGATCACGAAGAAAGAGGCAGGGTTAGTGGAGGACTGTGACAAGGAAAGCTGAAGTTGAGGTGTGGTAGTTGGGGACTGTGATGAAGAAGAGTGAGGTGGGGCTAGTGAGGGACTGTGGACAAAAGAGTGAGTTGGTGGTAGTGTGGTACTGTCACAAGGAAGAGTGAGTTGATGGAAGTGGGGAACTGCAATGAGAAAGAGTGATGTGGTGGCAGTGGGGGGCTGTGATGAGGAATAGTGAATTATTGATAGTGGGGACTGTGATGAGGAAGAATGATGTAGTGGTAGTGAAGGACTGTGAAGAGGAAGATCAAGGTGGGCTTAGAGGGGGACTCTGATGAGGAAGACTGGAGTTGTGTAGTTGGGGATTGTGACAACCAAGAGTCAGGTGGGGTAAGGGAGTACTGTTGCGAGGAAGAGCGAGGAAGAGAGAGGTGGAGTAATTGTGGGATGCAACATGGAAGACTGAGGTGGGATAGTTGGGTACTGTGATGAGGAAGAGTAAATCAGTGGTAGTGGAACGTTGTGATGAGGATCAGTGAGTGTGTGGCAGTGGAGAACTGGGTAGTAGATGAGTGAGATGGGGTAGTTGGGGACTGGCATGATGAAGAGTGAATTGGTTGTAATGGGGGACTGGGACAAGGAGGAGTGAGATGTGGTAGTAGTGGAGGACAGTGAAGAGGAACTGTGAGTTATTAGGGGACTGTGATGAGGAAGTGTGAGTTGTTAGTAGTGGGGAATGTGGTAAAGAATTATGAGATGTCATAGTAGGGGACTGTCACAAGGAAGAGTCTATTGGTGTCAGTGGGGGACTGCGATTGAGACGATTGAGATGGTGATAGTGGGAGACTGTGATGAGGAAGAGTGATCTGGTGGTATTAGAGGCATGTGAAGAGGAAGAGTGATGTGGTAGTGGGGTACTGTGACAAAGAAGAGCAAGCTAGTGCTATTGGGATACTGTGATAAGGAAGAGTAAATTGGTGGTACTGGGGGACTGTGATGAAGAATACTGAGATGTCGTAGTAGGTGACTGCGATGATGAAGAGTGACTTTATGGTATTGGGGTACTGTGATGAGGAAATATGATGTGGTTCTAGTGTGGCACTGTTACAAAAGAGTCAGGTGGTAGTAGTGTCGTACTATGATGAGGAAGAATGAGTTTGTGGTAGTGGGGAACTGTTACAAGGAATAGTGATGTGGTGTTAGTGTCGGAGAGATGAGAAAGAGTCAGGTGTGGTAGTGGTGTACTGTGATGAGGATGAATGACATAGTGGTAGCTGAATAATATGACGAAGAAATGTCAGGTTGATTTGGGGGACTCTGACAAGAAAGAGAGGTGTGGGGGTATATAGGTACGATTACTATTCAGAACTGGGATGAGGAAAAGGGATGTAACAGTTCAGCTGGGATTCCTAACTACGTGCGAAGAAGGGGGAGGTACTATGATGTAGATATCTTCCTACCTGACTTCAGGTGTGAAATGACATCTTCATTGTTTAGTCACTTGAAAAGCGTGTCCAATCAAAACAAAGGACATAGTAAACGAGCATTACACGTTTAAGCAATTACATGCAATTGCATGCTTTTTTAACACATATAACACCACAAAAACACTAATAGCCCCAATAAACTCCTCCCACATATGTGTGAAAAGAAAGGAAAATAGGTATTGGTATTTTATTTTCTAGATAATCATATACTTCGTTCAGCATGTGAGGATTACATATTGTATAACTTTTTTGTGGACCTGTGTGACTGGGGCTTGTGATGTGATGCTTGATGGTGGAATGTTGGGTGGATGATGCATGCAGACCTGAGTGATATTCCAGAAGAAATTGAGAAATAGGCTGTTAGAGAATGGATTTACCAGTGGGTCTATACCTTTGCTCTTACCATAAGAACATGACTGCTTACCTATTCTACTACAATAAACACGAACCTTGATTCTTACTCGAAACATGTGGGCTGATCCATGAACCCTTCACCTTTATACATTTATGACATAGGCGGTGATAAAATTATCCAAAGCTGTAATGGGGACCCCAGAGAGAAAATGATGGCCCACCGACCACTGGAGTAACTATCCTAAACTTGTAGCCACTGATGCATTGTCATCTAAACCTGCTCTGGTGATGCGGGGTGTTGTCAAAAGGCAGCCTTCATGTTCTGGAATGGAGGAGGCCTGTCTGGCATTCATGCAGCCATAAGATAATCTGACTTTCTCAGCTGAGCAGTTATAGCTGGCCATGTCATGCATATCACCACCGGTCCCTGCTCTGTTAGGTGCTACTGTACTGTTGGCCATGCCATAATGAGTTTGGTAGCACTCACACACCACTTTTTAGTCTGCCCTTTGCTGTACCTCTTGGATCTTTGTTGGCAAATAGTGTTCTTGATGATGGGGACATACATGTGATGAGGGCTGTCATATGTGCCATCAGTAGGCTATTCCCAAATGCCACGGACAGACACTGCTCCTTGCAAGGATTGAGTTGGCACCGGGGCAGAAACACATCCCAGCAAAGAAGCACGCAGGGACTTTACTATTCGCTCAGTCTTCCGACATGTTGACGATGAGATGGCTATGTGGGCTCAATGGTCACTTTTGTGTGCAGCTACCTCAGTGTTCCTCCTTTACTCTTTTGTATTTGGATGCAAGCGGCTTGGTGCTTTCCTGCCGGCAGACTATGTTTCACTTCAGTGTGCAGACTGCACATTGATGGTAGGCTGTAAACATCAGAATCAGCCACATGGGAATTGCCTCTCTATGTGTAAATCCTTTGTTGTAGTTAAGCAGGCTATTCAGTTTGATAATTAGCCCATTCCATTCATTAAAGTATGAGTAATGAGTGTTTTTCCTGTTGGTGGAATTTTAATAACAGCAATGTGTTGTACCCAGTGCTTCAAACTAATTGGTATGTGTAGAGTTTTACTTTGCAAGTGACAGAATGTGGTAGCAATTAGGGATGTTAGGTATTTTCTCCTATGGTCAAGGGGTGCTCTATCAGAAACATTTAAGAATCCTAAGGTGCCTTATGTAGTACATGATATGAGGCTGATGTTCATGATATTTGACTACATCGAATTGTCCTAGTGTGCCAACCTTATTCTGCCTATGGGGCTATGCTGGGTAGTTCTGCCTGTGGGAAGAGGGTTGGACATGTTAGATTATATGTGATATATTAATTTACCAACACATATAGTAGGTATGTTGGGTCTATGCTACACTAGATGTGGTCTTGTTTTCAGTCACTGGAAAGGGAGATACGTGATATTTGTCCAAGTCATTTGGATCGAATGTCAGCTTCTTTAGCTGGGGAAGGGCTATCCAATATCTAGGAAGCTGCCTTGAATGAGGGATGAGTTGAGAATGTTGAGTTGCATTATTTGCAAAATGAAAGCTGAGCATTCTTTTTCTTCAATACTTACATGTAGCTGAATGATATGATATGATAGTTTATTTATATAGCACCTGGGCCTCATCATGACTTTGGCGGTAACCCTTAAATCCGGCGGTCACGCTATTACCACCAGATTTAAGGGTCCGCCAAATCAGGACTCCGGCGGATTTCGCCCCAGCTCTTGGCTGGGGGGAAATCTGCCGAAAATTCATGCTATTACCGCCGGCGGGAAATACGCTGGCGAGAGAGTGCGAATTTTCCCCATTGCGCCCAATGGGGCATTCCCGAATGGGCTCAATGGGGAATGAGGAATTACATTACCGCCAAACTCGTGATCCGGCACTATTAGCGCCAGGGAGTTCGGCGGTAGGGCTAATACCGCCGGCGGTAATACCACTGGTGTTACCGCCAAAGTCGTCATCAGGTTTTTAAGCTCTTCAAGGCAAGGGAGGGAACAAGGGAAAATACATCGACATTCTTACAGGCCATGAAGAGTAAGGATGTGGAATTAACTATCATACTCGGCCTGACGACATTTCAGATAGTGCAGATAAGGAAGGGAGGGGGAGAGTGTGAAGGAAATGGAAAAAGACAGGTGACTACCGTACTAGGCCTAACAACATTTCTGGTAGAGTGGGTGAAAACTTAAGGTGAGGGAGAGGGGTGCAGAAAGGGAGGGGAGGAACAAAACAAGCGACTATCGTACTAGGCCTGACAATGTTTCAGATAGTGCTGGAGGGAGGGGGGGCAGTAAGGGGATGGGGGAGCCACAGACGAGGTTGCTATCATACTAGGTCCAGGGACAATTCTGATAGAGTAAGTGCATAGAAGAAAGTAAGGGGAGGAGGGGAGGAGATAGGAAAAGGCAGAGTGGAGGGGACGAGAGAACAGAACAGAGAGTAAGCAGTCAAAAAGAGTGGAGAAGCAAGAGGGGAGAGGGAATATAATTGCAGAAGTCAGTAGTAACACATAATGTTGCAAGCCAGGATACAAGATGAAGATGAAAACAGCATAATTCGGGCCACCATGACTACAAGGTGCAAAGGAAGTCCAGCATGAGAGTTGAGAAAAGGTGACACACTGTGAATCAATGAAGTACATAAAAGTAAAATCCAGCATTGGCCACAAGACAGTGATGGTGATACCAGAATGTATCAGGACAGACTCCTGTGTGCGGGAAGGGAGGCACAAGGGAACAACATGGGGGGACCAGAGAGGGTGGGGATGTCCTGGGGGGACTGAGGGTGTAAACAAGTGTTGGTGCATGCTTACCTGCTGTCTTAACAGGGGGTCAGACCCTGGATCCTCCTGGTCCGAACAGGTCCAAACAGAAATTGCCCTTTTCTTTGACTACCGTTCACTTTGAACGCCCGGGCAAGAGACGCCCTTGATCTAAGAGTTAAGAGCAGGAAGGAAGAGGCAAGGCTAAGAAGGTGGGTGGTGCTTACGTCAGGTGACCTAGATCCACTTACACCTGCCCCCCAGCTGCAAAGGAAAAGAGGCTGGAGGGCTCCTTAAGGAGGGAAAAGAGCGGCAAGCAGGAAGGCACGAGGTGGGCGAGGCTTGCTAAGTGGTGAAAAAGAGCAGCAACCATGAAGGCACCAGGCGGGCGGGGCTTAGGCAAGGTGACCTACATCCACTTACACCTGCTCCCCAGTTGCAAAGGAAAAGAGGCTGGAGGGCTCCTTAAGGAGGGAAAAGAGCGGCAAGCAGGAAGGCACGAGGTGGGCGAGGCTTGCTAAGTGGTGAAAAAGAGCAGCAACCATGAAGGCACCAGGCGGGCGGGGCTTAGGCAAGGTGACCTACATCCACTTACACCTGCTCCCCAGTTGCAAAGGAAAAGAGGCTTGAGTTCTCCTTAAGTAGGGAAAAGAGCGGCAAGCAGGAAGGCACCAGGTGGGCGGGGCTTGCTAATTGGATAATGTAATGCAACCCTTTCCTGTAGTAAGGGGAAAATAACAATAAAAAAAGAAGATATTTTAGAATACAGCATGCCTTGAAGTGACTGAGTGCTGCAAGACATGTTTGGCTTCTGTGTAGATGGGGTGAGGCATTGTCTTGATTTCAGTAATGTAGTGGCAGATGTGCTTTGGTGAAGAGCTCAGGCCTCAGGCACATTTCATACAGACCTGAGCCATAAAATTGTACTTGCCCCAAATGCCAAAGTTGCCATTCCTCCCCTGCCTGTACTCAAAGACATACTCAAGGAAGACAACACACCATAGAACTAGCCGTTCTGTGGATGGTTTGCTAGTTGTGCGTTCAGGCTCACAAAGGCCTACTTTAAAGGCAAAGTATATCTTGTTGTAATGCAGGCTATTCCCCGGCATGGATTTCGAATTCCTACATGTCGGAGTAGCGTGTAGAAGATATTACCACTCTCCCAGTACAAGAGGCAAAGCCCACATTCAGCATAAAGGCGTTGAAACCTATAAATCTCATTATCATGGAAACATATATCAGTGATTGAAAGTAATGCTTGACACTAACAAGCAAGCATGCAGCCTACTCCTTACTTTTGCCTATATTTGCTTCAGTGCACGCACTTCACTAAGTGTTTAATTTGTCAATACCGAATACACATGCAAATGTGAGAAACAACACTTTCTACTACCAGGTGTCAGACTAAAGAAACATTGCACAGGTGCACGTGCAAAGTTGCACTGTTTTAGCACCAGAGCAAAGTTTGCCTTATTTCTAAAAACACTAGGGCATATTAGAAAACCATTGCACCATAACAAGTGCAGTTTGGCATGGTTTAAGCACCAGGGCAAAAATTGCTCTGTGAAACAAGATACATTTTTCATGCCTATTTGCACCAGGGCAAAGTTTTCCCTAGCGCTAATAGCATTCCGTATTATTACTAGGGCAAAGTTTGACCTGCCGCAAAAATGCTGTGACTATTTATCTTTTTTACACTAGGAAAATTACTGCCATGATGCTTATGACATGGCACACTATACTTGTAATGAACAATTGTTTTCTAATATGTCCCATTGTTTTTAGAAATACAGCAAACCATGGCCTAGTGCTAATACCGTGCAACTTTACACTTGAACAAGTGCGGACAGTCTGTACTCTGGCCCCAGATCTGTGTAATTGTATCCCTGCAGATACTATTGAACAAATGGAAACTGATTACCCCTCCCTATGTCTCACACACATTCATAGTTGCACTGCCTCATGCTTTACTCATTTTCAGCATCTGGTCAAACAAAAGAAATTCATAAAAAAAAATGTTATTATTTAAAATAAGATATGTGGTTTATAACCATTATACATGACAGATACATTCAATACAACTTAATTTGGACGGATCTCGTGCCGGCGGTTAGTAAAATGTGACTTTAACACGTATGATACCTTGTCATCAAAAAAGTTTTGACATATTTCATGAAAGTCAAAAACAAAGGTGGTATTCATGTATCCTTTTTGGAAAAGGGAAACAAGGGACGGCTGGTCATTAAGGGGGTCATTACGAGTTTGGAAGTAGCCATGATGCAATTAGCGCCACGGCTGCCTCCAAAGTCGTGTCCGGGTCCGGGTTCTTTGAATGGGGACTTACTGGGTCATTCCCACCTTGGAGGACCTGGTAAATCCCCATTCAAAATAGGCTTCCCCATTCCCATTCAAGCCCCCATAGGGCTCAATGGGAATGGGGAGGGAGCTAATAACGGGCCCTATGGACGTCTGGTCTGACCAGACGTTCTGAGCGGGTCCCGCGAGGGAACCTCCTAATGCAGCCGTAAGGGGTTAACAACACTGCATCCTTACTGTGCCGTTAACCCCTTACCGCCACACTCTTAATGAGGCCCTAAATCTTGTCTACACATGCTTTGGCCCCTGTACTGCGATACGTTTTTCCCAAACATTCTTTTAATGGGCCTTCATCAGGACAGGATTCTTATTTGATGTATGCGTTAATCAGGTCTACCCCCACCTTTGCAGAACAGGAACTCCTAAAATACAAAACGTAGGAGACCACTAAGGACTCCTGAGCCCATCTATTTGTCAACTGTTTTCTCAGTTTCTATATGTAGTGCAACCTACTGACCTTGTTCTTGATGTTTGTGGTACTGGGTAGATATTCCAATACATGTCCTCTTTTCAAATGCTGGTTATCGACTGTGTACCATTCGTCCTAGAAGTGGCAAATACCATTCATTGTGAGGCTCATTTTTACAAGTTTACCCTAAAATATAATTTTCTTGAAAGTTTCATATTTTTGAGAAAAACTAACATTTCAAGTGAGAAAGCTCTACTCTTTGCTCTGAGGCATTTAATATGGCTAATTATCTAGAAAATGTTTACATTAACACTTTTATTTTCTGAAATTTAATATGCAAGGAGCCTAATTTAGGCAATGTGTCCTTGCGCATCAATATTGATTGCAACTTTCTACAGTTTAAAATGGTTTGTAAATGGTTTGTAGCAGAGCATGTTTTCTTATCTTTCTCCTCAGGTCATTCACAGCATGTGCAACATGTCTTTTAATTACTGAACATGGCTCCGTGATTAGAAAAAACATCAACCCCGGGTTACTTTCAAAGAAATGCTGGCGACCACAAACACTTTCGTTTTTCCCTGCCCTTCCATTTGTTTTATCTTTTATTAATATACCGCTTATGCCCGCTGAACTTTTCTGTTCCAACGTTCTTACCTGTTTACAGCGATTACCTCCTTCACAAAAGTGTGCTTCTCTGTTCACGTTTGTTGCAGAACGACGCAGAGTCAGCACTAGTTTATTTTTAATTTAAGTTTGTTTATTGGGAAAGTGGTGACAGCATCCAATATCATCACATTACTACAAGTTTATGCAGTGTTACAGTACATCAATTTTCCATGAATGTGAAACATTCTCCATCGTTTTCTATGGACCAAGGGCATATAACATACATTTTCTGAGACCTCACACCGGTTGTGAAATAAAACAGTCTTTGCACCTGTTTGCTTCTCATGGTCTGGCAGTCAGATCAATGATAGTGATACGAGTACATGGATATAACAGTCTGCGGTACAGGGATTTGTGGCTTCTCCAACTGTTTATTCCACAGGTGTATGTGGGTAGCTTAACAACAATAATACAGATCAACGCCTCTGCATCTTTTCCTTTTAAAGTTAATTTCTGATATACAATAAATCAGTTCCTTTGCCATTCCCATTACAGGGGGCGCAAATCAGGGGTGTTCATCAGTGCATTTAACATTTGTCCACAGTCTATACTATTGTCCACCTCCATATTCGCCGGAGCTTGTCTCTAAGTAGCTCCACCTCTACCATCCCCCATCGAAATACATCTTTCAACCATAGCTGAATTGATGGGCCTTTCATGTCTTTCCAAGAGATCGCAATTCTGCGTTTGGCTAGTACAAGTAAAAAGGATGCGATTTTCCTTTTGGATTTTGTCTGCTTCTCCCCTGGTAGTGTCCTCATAGGCATATTTCAGGTGTTCACATGTATTTGCTATTAGCCCAGGAGTTTGTCTCACTACTTCCTCTTCCCAAAATGCTCTGAACACCTGGCAATCCCATGTCATGTCCGGAAATCTGCTGTGTCTTCCTTATATCTCCGACACGTGTGTGAGTGTTTTCGGTTAATTATATGAAGTCTGGATGGTGTCATATATACTCTGTGTGTAAAGTTGAATTGAATTAGTCTGAACCTGGCATTTCTTGATACCTTATGGGTTTGTTCCCCTATTTTGACCCACTTTTCCTCCAGTAACTCTTTCCCAACATCTCGTTCCCATTTCACCTTTACCGCTGGTTCTGGGAGTTTATTCCTTTCCTTCATCGGCAAATATAAGAGTGATATCAAACCCCCGCTACAGGTACTATGTAGCATCTTGTGCATCAGGGGACCATTTTCTGGTTTGACCGAAGTTTCCTCCCACAGATCAGCTATTCTCTTTACAATTTGGGCATAATTTAAGAAAGCCCCTTCAGGCATGTCATACCGTTGGTGCCATTCCTGGAATGGTAGCAGCTTCCCTTCTTCATAGAGATTCCCCATTTTTGCACATCCTTTACTCTGTAGCTTTACACTGTCGAGGTTGGTCAGTATTCTTGTGATCCCTGGATCAAAGCTCAATGGTAGGTCCGGACTATAGGGATGTGAATTCTGAGATTTCCCTAACACCTGTTTCCAGACTTCCCGTGGCACTGCATAGATCGTGCTGTTTTCCCTAGTTGCAATTGGGTACCATAATAGTTCAATTCCTTTCCTATTTGCCAGAAAACCCCCTAATAAACGTTTCAGATCTCCCTCTGGTGTGTCCACCCAGTTGGAGACTGGTTGTAGTTCGGCCGCTGCATAGTATACTTCATAGTCTGGCAATGTGAGTTCCCCTTCTCTGTGTGGTCTTCGCAGAGTGGTTAATGCTACCCTCTGTCTATTTGAACCCCAAAGCAGTTCCCCTATGTAAGTGTCTAGTATCTTAAAGAATATTGTTTGATCTAATACAGGATGTTGCTAAAGAAATACAACAACCAGGCTAACACCACCATTTTCACAGGGCTATTTTCACCATCAGTAAGGTTTTCCAGAGTTTTCCAGATCGCCTATGCCTGTCAGTGCTCTATACGTATTAAACTCAAATGTATCTTCTAGTTTGTGGAAGATTATGATTCCCAGTTAGCAAAATGATTCTGTCACCCAGCGAATCCCCCATTTCGGGAGTAAGTTTATAGGTTGCACTCTCATTGCTCCCAGGGGGAACACCAATGATTTCTCCTTGTTCACGCTATAGATATCTCAACCCCAGATACCTCAGGGTTAGGAGCGCTCTACAAATAATAGCCCACCAGTTTCCTGAAATTGGCCAACACATCCAATATCATCGGGATATTACCCTGGGGTTACTTACATGTGTCAGTGCATCATCTGCATACAATGATATATCGTGCATTGTGCCGCAAACTGTGATCCCCGTCTCCTGTATATAGTGCCTGATGTAACCTGCTATAGGTTCTAGTGCTAGGGCGAATAATATGCTAGGCAACTCTGTCTGGTACCTCTTTCTAACAGCCACTTCTCGGATATCTAGTGGCCTGTTTTCTCTCTTGCCTGGGGGTTAGTGTACAGTAATTGGATCCACTGTTGCATTTCGAGGCCCATCCCTATTTCTTCTAGGACCGTGAATAACCATTTCCACTCCACAGAATTGAAGGCCTTTGTGTCATCTAAGGCCATCCGGGCTAGTTCCTCTTCTGAATGGCAGACGTGTCACATTATAAAGTGTAGTCTCCTGATATTCATGGAGGTACTTCACCCTCCTATAAAGCCTCATTGATCAGGGTGTATGATGTTAATGACGGCCTTCTCCAACCTCAGTGCTATGATCTTCCCCAATATCGTTGTGTCAACATTCAAGAGTTATATGTGTCTGTATTATCCACAACGAATGGGGTATTGTTGGGGTTTTAGAATAACTGTTATCAGTGCTTCTCTCATTGATTCGAGAAGGACTCCTCGGGTGAAGGTCTCCCTATTGATGCTCTGTGGTATCGGAAGCAATATGTCGGCATATTCTAGATAATACTCCACCGGTAGGCCATCTGTCCCCAGGGATTTTCCCTTCTGCATTATTATGAATGCCCATTCAATTTCCTAAATCTCTATGGGTCCCTCCAGCGTTTATCTCTGTTGTGCTGTCAATCTGGGCATGCATGCTATTTCTAGTAGGTCTGAGGCCTCCTCTTCTGAATATGTCCCCTCACTTGAGTACAGTCACTTGTAGTATTCCTGAAAGACCCCATTGATCTGTTGTTGTGTGGCTACTCTGGATCTTGTGCTATCAATGATTTGTGTGATTGCTCTCCTCGGGTGTTCCCCCCAAATCAGCCACACCAGTAAACAACCTGCTTTATCCCCTTCCCTGTGTACCATTTTGGTGTATCGATCTCTATCAAATTTAGTAAGAGCTTCTTGATGTGAAGCTTGAGATATGACAGCCTCTGCCAGGTCTTGCCCCACTTCTTCACCCTTCCCCAGGTCAATCTCTAGAGCCCTAATCGCCTTCTCTGATTGTTTCAATTTCTGGGTAACAGTCTGCCTAATACCCACCGCTTACGATATACACACCCATCGTACCGTCACCTTAAGGGCCTCCCCCAAAATTCCCACTTTATCTACTGATCCTTCATTGTCCTTCAGAAAGGTGATCATTTCTTCTCTCAGAGTTGAATTAAAGGCTCTATCTTTGAGTTGTTCTACTCCTAGTTTCCATGTCGGTATCGCTGGACGACAACGTCCTAGCTGTAATACTGTTACCATTGGAGCATGGTCAGAGATCACCTTCCCTAAAAATTCTGCCATGGTGAATCTATGTGTGCCCTCAGTGCCCCTGAATAAGTCTACTAGGTGTGAGTGTTTCCTGTGTACTGGTGAATAGAATTAATACTCTCTGTCATCTCTGTGTGATCCCCTCGATAGTTGCTGCAAATCCAGTTCCTGCACCATTCTATTGAGGGAGCGTGTTGCACAGGGGCGTTGGTATGCCCGCGTTCCTGTCCAGTCTATGTTTTGGTCTAAATAACAGTTCAAATCCCCCCAGATGAGAACATCAGGCCTGTCTTTGCTTATTAACTCGCCTACCTTTTGGAAGTAGTCTTCATTGTCTGTATTGGGTGCGTATGAATTCTGCATAGGTTGTGTCCCTTTAATGTGTCCTGCATGATGTATGTATGACCTTCATCATCCCCCTTAAATGTCTCCAGTTGAAGAGGCATTTAGGCATCCACCCAGATGAGCAACCCCCGAGAATATGATTAATACGAGGTTCCCACTATTTTAACTCCCCACCTTCGCTGGAGGTCTGTAAGATCCTTTTCAATCATATGTGTCAATTGCACTAATGCAATTTGAATTCCATGCCTGTGTAGGAATTGCAGGACCTGGGAGCACTTAGATCTCCTGCCCAGACATTGTATTTTCCAGGTTCATACCTTAATCAACATGTAAGCTATTTTGGAGTATCCTTCCCCCCAGGTTTCCCAGGTATTGGGTTTGCCATGGCATCCCTCTGTTTCCCTGAGTGTGTCCTGTACTTCCAAGATGTGTTACCCTTACTTCCAAGCCATGAACCGTTCCTTGGTTGTACCATTTGTGGTGTATGCCACTGATTTGAAGGTGGTGTGCTATCCCTGTTAGATTCATGCTGTCTCCTCTGTTTTATACCCTTTCCCTTCCTATCCCCACTCCCCCCTCCCAGTCTCCTGGCCCTCTAGTTTTCCGTTCTCTCCCATATTTCTTGCAGGAGCTAGTTCCTGCCTCAAACTCTAACGGAACTCCATCTCTGAACAACAGAAAAAAGATACAGGTTGGACTGCTCGGTCCTTCTGTCTCGCTTATATATGCAAGACTGGCGGGGTTGCAGTTAGGGGTTCGGCCTCAAAGTTGGCTGTAGATTCTGATGCCCCCCCTTCCTCCCTCATGGTATAGTGCGTTATCTTCCAATTAAAGGAAAAGTTCTCTTGGTCTGCTAAGAGATAATTTTCTCTTTTCCATTTCTTTTGTGTTTTACTCTGTTCATCGTTGCTTCCCTTGAGGTTCTGACTCTGTTATTTGTTAGTGTGGTGGGTCTTTATCACTCTCGGTCATCTCCATTTTTTCACACTTCTGGATTGGTGGGCCGGCCATATTTGGATTCTATCTAGATTCTAGTTTCGCTAGGTATAAGGAAAAAGTGTGACTGGTTATCTGTCAACACCTTCAGTGTGGCCAGGAAAAACATCATGTAACAAAGGCCATGTTCTCAGAGTGTCTTCTTTACTGAGTCAAAGGATTGTCTTTGTCTCTGTACCTCTGGCATGAAATCTGTAAATATCAGGATCCATGCATTTTCCATCTGTATGTTCCCCATTCTTCGAGCTTCTTGCAGGATCACGGTCTCTCAAATTAAGCAGCTTGGTTATTATGGCCAGGGGTGATGCTCCTGGAGGTGGAGGGCGGCCAGGTAGCCTATGTGCTCTTTCCACTGTAAACAATTTGGAGAGGGCGCGGGGACGCAGTGTTTCCAGTACTATTTTCTCCATTATGATTTCTGCACTATCTCCCTCCATTCGTTCCGGTACTCCCACCAATCGGATGTTACATCTTCTAGCATGTCCTTCGGCATCCTCCGATCTGTTGGTCTTGTGGCCCCCACTAGTCCCTGGATTTTGGGGAAAATAATTTCCACCACATCCTCCAAGTTGCTTATCTGTTGTTCCGCTGATGCCACCCTTTTGTTTACTTTCCCAAGGTCCGCTCGCGCCAATGAGACGTCCACCCCTACTTTTTAGATCCTAGTTTCCTGCACTTTCTGCATATCTTGAATGGCGGTCATAAGATTCACTAAGGTCACTCCCCCTGTTTCTGCAGGTGCGCTGGGTCCCATTTTTGCTGGTCATGGGTCTGTCTGCCCCTTTTGGGATTGGTACTAATATACGATTCCATCTTTTGTTGGCCTTTCACCATTTTGTGAGTGATTGTCTCGTGGATTCCTGTAAATATGTCTCTAGCCTCTGTAAATTCTATGTCTGGCCTCCTCCTACACCACTCCAGATTAGTTTCTTTCCGGTCTCATGTGTCCTCTCTGTGTTTGTCTACGCATGACCGACTGCCCTGCATGATGTGTCTGGGATTTTCTGTATATCCTTGTGTTTTATGACCCTCTTAGTTGCTGTGGATCAGTTTCCCTGAGCTCACAGCGTCACTTCACCCTCCTCTTTGGTTCTCTGAATAGCGCTTCCTGAACTGTAGTCGCAGGTATTGGGAAACCCCTGGTTTCCAGGTGTGTCTCAGGCAACAGGATGTCACGCTGCACGCTCGCTCGTGTGCGCCACTTACCTGCTACAGGGATCCGGGTCCTCGGCCTCGGCAGTCTCCTCCTTCATGGAGACTCTATCCGCGGTGGCGTCTTTCCTCACGCCGTTCCGCGGTCCGTGGGCGCAGCCATCTTGCACGTTCTGCGCATGCGCGGATCGTCAGTATTGGATGTTCGCGCATGCGCAGTAACACGGACTTGCGTCCCAGGCCTTGCTTTGGCCCCGGACCTTAAAAGGGCTCTGCATACACGGAGACAACGCGTCTCAACGCGGTTGTTGCCATGTATGCGCTGCTGGAGCCTGTTTTCTCTCCAGTCACCATTTGCCCTGTCTTGCCCTACTTTGTCCTGCCTACAACCCTTCCTTTCCTTCCCTGCTCCATGGTACATTCTGTTCCTGGTTCCCCAGTCCTGTCTTGACCTTTCCTACTTTCTGGTTTTGGGGTTAGGGGAGGTCTTGTCTGGGTTCCCTGTCTAGCCTTCTTCCTACCTTGACTCCTGTTACGTGGGGAATCCCTGGTTAGTCCTCCCTGTCCTTGCTGCCTGACCTTCCCCCCTTCACCTGTCTTGTGCCCTGCCGGTACCCGTGCCTTACTGCCTTCCTGGAAGTCTCGAGGAACAGCTCATCCATCTACTGATGTTATAAAGGACTCACTTATCCTTCTCTGCCAGTGGAAACACTGTCCCGACGTCACGTTAATGCAGAGAAGTGCCACCCATGGCGTTGGGAGTTGGTTCAGTGCTATCCTGTCATTTATTGTCAGGAGGGTGTTGGGTTAATTTCCCGCGTTACTTTTTCATCGGCATTGTCGCTCCGACAGACTGGTTGCCTCGACTCCACGAACCCTGGGAAGAAAAGGTAACCAGCGATCTTGTGAAACCTCGTTTAACACAGGATATATACTCCTCATGCAGTCCTGGAGACCTAGTCAGGAGTTGTTCAGGTGGAATCTGTTGGTTGTTGCCTTCCCCCCAGGTATCTAACCGAGTGAGGATGTCTATTTAATCCCAGCCGGGATTGCTGGTCGTCCCCAATCAAGGCGTCCCCACCAAGACAAAAGAAGAGGAAACCATCAGGAAAGTAGTTTAGTAACTTTTTATTTTAATACATTGCTGTTGAGAGCAACTGTAGTGTGAATATGTTTAGTGCTATGTAAACCTAGGTATATAATGTATGACGTTTGCCATGACATACCAAATAGCAGAGTGCCGATTAAAGTACAGTAGTTAGAGAGGCGTAACTTCAGATTTGTCAAGGTTTAATGTGTATCCAGAAACACTAGAAAAATCATCAATGATAGGTATTTAATGTTGAATGGAAGAGGCAGGGTTAGAAAGGTAGAGTAAAATATAATATGCATAAGCAAAAATCTTCATGTCCACATTTTTGATGAAGATACCACTTAAGTTAGCTTTTGATCTTATAGTTTGTCGTAGTGGTTCTAATGCTAAATTAAACAATAAAGGCAAGAGAGGACTTCCTTGCAGTGTACCTCTCTTTATTTGAAAAGAGGGAGAGCGAGAGAGGTATTAATGATAATTTGGGTGGAAGGAGACGAGTACAAGATTCAAATAAGGTTGATGAAGGAAGGAGAAAAACCATGCCATTTTAGGGAGTGAAACATAAAGTTCCAAGAAGCACTATCAAACGTTTTTTCTGCATCGAATAAAAGAAGGGCTAAGGGATCATTAGATTTCTGAGAATGTGATAAGATATTAAAGAGTAATCTAGTGTTGGAGCAAATGTAAAACGTTTTTAATAAGACCAGATAGTTTAATATGTATGAGTTTAGGAAGATACTGTTCTAGATATTTGCCAAAATGATTGCCAAGATTTTAGCAAATATTTTGGAATCAGAGTTGATAAGGGAAATAGTTCCATAGTTTTTGACAAGAGAGGGATATCTATCGGGTTTGGGAAACAACACAAGGAAGGGTTCACCAAAGGAGCCAAGGCTATGTCCAATTTCAGTGTAGTAAGAGTGCAATTGTAAAGCTTTTAGAGAGATAGAGTCAATAAACACCTTATATCGGTCAATAGAAAGTCTGTCAGGGCCAGGAGCTTTGTTGGGTTTAATGTCTAATTTCCGATAAGGTTATAGGTGTATTAAGGAGAGAAAGATCGATAGGGTCAATAGAGATTTTCTTATTTCTTTAAAAAAAAGTGTGGCTTTCTGGACTCCTTAATTAAAGGATTAGAAGAGTAAAGGTTAGAAAAGACATTTATGTCATTTTGATTAGTAAATCTATTTCCATTAGAAGAAATAATGTGGGTGATCAGCAATTTTTCTTTTTTTTTTTTTTTTAAAAAGGAGGCCAGTAATGTCCCAGCTTTGTTGGAACCACTATAAATTTAGTTCTAGAGCATAGTATAGAGTTGACAGCTTTGTTAGTACACATATTATTAAATTCAATACACTTACTCATAAGAGTTGTGGTAGTCATAGGATCAGGGTTAGCATAATACGACCTTTTGAGATCCTTGATGGAAGCTAATAAAGTGTTATACATGGAGTCAGATTTTTTTTTTTAAGCTGACAATTGAATAATAAACCCACGTAGGGTGGCTTTGAAATCATCCCAATTATTGTGAATGAAAATATGTACTGGACGATTGTGGAGAAAGAAATCTTCAATAAACAAATTTGTTTTTTCTATGACAGAGTTATCTTTAAGAAATAAAGAGTTATATTTCCATCTTGGTGAGAGTTTATGAATAGGTGTCCACTCAAAAATTGTAAAGATAGGAGCATGGTCAGATATAACTATGGAACCTATTTCAGAATGAATAATGGTAGGTGTTAGTGACGGGTTAACAAAACTGTTGTTAAACCTAGAGAAGGAATGGTGGGGACTGACAGGGACGTCATTTAGGGGCCGCCAAGGGTCGCTACTGTGACTCCTGATGTCTGCCGTGTACCCTTGTGGTCTCCCTTGCAACCCCTCAAAAAAATAAACTTTAAAAAACCCAGGGCTTCCACAAGTTATTTCAGGCACATTTCAGGGGGTCAGTCACTAATTTAGTCTGTTTTTAAACACCTGAACTCAGCCTTTCATCCTTCTCAGGTTGATAAATGAGTACCAACACAGGTTGGGTGATATTGTATGTATATCTTTTCTATATAAATGGATTAAGCGTAAGTGCTATATAATAACACATCATTATCATTTGGCCATGGACGTCTGCTTGTATTCACAGTAATTTTAATATGGGTCTAAACACACTGATCTTAATGATACATATGGCGATCCTTTGTTTAATGAAATGCATATCACATTATAGTGATATCGTAAACATGTTCTCAGTGTACTTAGGAACAATGCTATGGGATGCCACTGTTTTTGTCAAGGGGTGAAAGGTTGTGTTCCATCGCTTCCCATGATATTGCTTTGGGGTGGGGTCAAATGACATTACTTCCTGTCATGTCATCAGAGGTCAAAGGTAGTGTGATGTCACTTCCGCTACCCCTGAGATTTTGGTGGAATGACTTCCCTGGGGGGTGAGGAAAAGATATATTCTTTCACATCTGGATGACACAAAGTCAATCAAATTAAGGTTATTTAACATATTCAGAAAATTACTACAAGATTTGGAATGAACCAAATTGGAAGTAGACTTACGATCAAGAGTGAAGTCAAAAACTGAGTAAACGTCTCCACACAAAATAAGTCTATCAGAATTTTTCTGCACAAGTTTCAATTTGAGGTTGAACTAGAAAAGGGGGTTAGGAGCAGTAGGGCCATATAAATTAATTATAGTTACTGGTAGGTTTTTAAGAATTGCATTGACAATGATCCAGCAGCCTTCAGGGTCCTTTTCTTCATAGGAAATAGAGAAGGTTAGATGTTTGTTAATCACAATAGAGACAACACCCTTCTTATCTGGAGCATTTGAAAAAAGGGTATGACTTATCCAAACAAGCTTTAATTTTGTAGCTTTCTCCGTCAGAGTTCAGGGGAGTCTCTTGAAGCCAGGCGACGTCAACATTGAGTTTTGCAAGTTGGTTAATAATTGTATGGTGTTTAATGGGATGATTTAATCCTTAATGTTCCAAGTGACTTAATAGACGTTGGTCATGGTAAAGTTGTAGATCATTTGATCAAAGGGTGCAGCAAAAATACATGCTATATACCAGACACATCAAATGTATAGCGTTGTAGTAGTTGGAGAACAAGCAAAGTGTTGGCATCCATGCATTGTAGCGATGTTGGGTTGTATAGGGAATTACAGAAGGATGAAAGAATGACAAAAACGATAAGTACATGTAAAGAAATGTAGCATTTCTACTAGATTTAATGTGGGAATGTTGAAAAGTAACAGCAGGAATAATGCAGAGAATCCACATAGAATGACAATAACAGGAACATACCATGGGAGCTACAAGAGCACTGTGACAAACAAAGCAAACATAAAGAAAAGCTAGTGAACACGAGCGAATGATAACTAACAATATTATAAGAACAAGAGGGCAACATATAAAGTAACCAACCAGTGAGACAATGTATAGGGTCATCATATTCTAATTTCTCACAGATTTTGTAGAAGCGTAGTTTATCGCTATGGTTTCTGTCTTCAAATTCAGTGACATCATGTTCCAGTTGAATACTTTTTTGTTGCATGCATTCAAGCCCTTCCACCCTATCTTCAACAAAATGAATTCTTTCTTCCTCCTCATCTAATCTGCCTGAGAACATTTTGATCTCATTCTTGAAGCCTTTGATTTCTTCCTGAAAGTTGGAGCAACAAGAGTTAAGTGTGGAAATGGAGGAGCACATTTTTATGAGTTCTTATAAAATCTTTTCTATGCAAGAGTGGAATGAAGAGTTGTCCAATATAGAGGAAATGTTGGCATTATCAGCCGTATTTGTAATGAAAAGCAGTTATAGCGAGCAGAAATAAAAAAGATCAAATGAATATGAGGCACGCAATATCTAATTTCGACACCGGGTGTCAGAAACTCAAACAAAGCTGGGGGGTAACATGATCTGTCATACGAGGGATGGGAAGCAGCCAGCCGAGTGAGGGAGATGAGCACCAGAGGAGAGAGTATGAGAGGGTAGACAGCAAAAGGTGCAGGAAGCAATTGGAACACTCCCTGTAAAGCCGTAGCTCTGTGATAAGCGAGTAACCATGGAAAACGTTAATCACTGAGTGACTGGAGATTTTCACCTCAGAAAGGGGACACAGCAGGTATAAAATATGTTTACCGGCTTTAAGAGTGCATTGCCCCAGACCAAACCGGAGTACAAGAGGATCTCGATGAATAACTTCTCTCATCAGCAGAGGCAAGGTTTATCAGTGAGGTTTGGGAATAAACACAGAGGAGATAAGCTGCAAGAGATATGTATGCTATGTTTCCTCTCGTGCGGAACCTTCGCCATCACGGTAGGAGCATTCTTATGCTGCTGAAGTTCGGAAACTCAGCAAACATGAAAACCTGCTGCTGTTTAATGTTCCAGATTGTTCCTTTAAAAACAGAAAATTAAGAAACAATGCACACAGTTAAGAAAGTATCTCTCTGTCAGAGGGAGCTTCTCACTTAAGACATCATCTTAGGTGTCACTTGACTACGCCCCCCTGCTTCGTAAAGTTTTAAGAGCACTTCTTTCATCCTTGCTCAAGTTGTCCCAATGATTTCTTTTTTAGAGGAACAGTGTCTTTGTCCCTGACAGTATTTTATTTTCAAAAGCCAATATTTTGGGGCTCACCATGTTAGTTGAAGAAATACATGTGAAGGGTGGTTTTAGACCAGTTGTGCTTCTTTCTCTCTGGACTTCCAAAGTTGGTTCTCTAGATATATGTTACATGCAATAGTCATTTCCTTCATGAACTGTCAGTAGATAATTGGTTAAATTGAAATTTGGTATCACCATTCAGGTTGTTGCCTGTTGATCCACTGTTGGGTCTGCATTCTGGATAAACCCTGTTGTCTGTTCCTCCCCATCTCCCTCGTCCCCCAAAAAACTGGTGCCCACTAAAGTGTAACTTTTGGTCATCAATAAAAACCCTTGGCATGTTCCAGACTTGGAGGCCCTGAGGAAGGACCCCTGTTTTCAGATATTAACAATTTTCCAGAAGATCAGTCATATTAAAGGCCTCAGAGCAAAGAGTAGAGCTTCCTCACTTGAAAAGGTCAGTTTTTCTCAATAATATGAAATTCTCAAGAACATCTTATTTTTGGGGAAACTTGTAAAAATGGGCCTCACAATGAGGGGTATTTACTAATACTAGGTAAAATAGTACAACGTCGATAACCAGATTTGAAAAGAAGAAATGTATTTGAATATCTACCCAGTATCACAAACATCAAGAACAAGGTCAGTAGGTTGCACTGCATGTAGAAACTGAGTATAAACAGTTGACAAATAGAGTCAGGAGTCCTTAGTGTTCTCTTATGTTTTTTAGAGTACCTGTTCTGCAAAGGATGGGGGTACACTGGATTAACCCATACATCAAATAAGAATCATGTCCTGATGCATGCCCATTAAACAACCAACCAAGAATGTTTGGGAAAAATGTATATCGGCATAGGTGCCAAAACACGTGTAGACACGAACATGGCTGAAGTGACCAGTCACCATTCTTTCCCCTTTTCCAAAAAGGATACATGAAAACTACCTTTGTTTTTGATTTGATGAAATATATCAAATCATTTTGGATGATAAGGTGTATCACAAGTAATAAAGACACATTTTACTAAACTCCAGGTACAAAACATTTCTTAGAATGTTGGTGTCTGTCCGAATGAAGTTGTATTGAATGTATTTGTCATATATAATGGTTATAAACCATATTATTTTAAATAACATTTTTTTAATGAAAATAATGACTACATTTAAACTTAGGAATAAGCAATTCTTCTGTTTGGCCAGATGCTGAAAATAAGTAAAGCATAAGGCAGTGGAACTACGAATGTGTGTGATACATAGGGAGGGGTAACCAGGTTCCATTTGTATAATAGTATCTGTTGCATTTTCCCCTTTCAAAACTGGTCCCTCGAGAACAAAAAACTGGGGAAGGACCCATCTTTGATACATTTTATACCAGCATTCACAGAGGGAAAAATAATAGCTGCATCATAGATTATGTCAATCAGATGCATGCGTTTTGTGTAATAAAATGGTTTGTAAATAAGTAAGGCTTCCAGTTTTCAGTTTTTACTGATTTTTAGACATACATACAGACGGAAATCAATCTGCTTTGTGTCTATTTATAAAAATGGATAAGAAAATGGAAAAAAAAACGGAAAAAACAGGCCTTTCTGTCTGGTTCTCTATGATGTCACTCATGCATGGCAGGCCAATCACATTGCAGATTGGCAGCATGGAGAGTGTAAATGTTGCATAAAAATAGCATGACGGTTCTTCAAATTGCTGACAGCATATATCATAAGGCAGCAGCAGTCACAGGAGTAACCATTTATTATTATGGAAAACATTGAGCTAGCATGCCTTTCTTATATGTCTGCATGTGTGCTTTTACGAATGCACGTTTTATTAAAATCAATTCATACAAACGCTGGTTGCGAGTTATGCTTTATATCACAAAAATACATGTGGATAAATACAGAAAAAAAGGGCCAGAAATAAATATGGATAAATACAGACCCAAATGACAGAAACATAAATACCATAAAACCAGAAGCCTTATGAATAAGGCGGTAGGCGCTTTAATTCTTAACTGTTCTCTGACTTGGTAGACCTACATGTCTGGGCATCAATGACAGAGATTACTTTCTCAAACTCAGACCTGTTCACAGAGGGTAAACTTTCACTTAAAGGTGCTTTACTTTTCGACTCTGCCTGCAACAATATGGCCAGGAAATTGTATACTCTTGGTGCAAGTGAATTTTCTATACACTCAACCACTACATTTCCCTCTGTGTCAATGTATTCATGTGGTTTTACTTGCAATCGAAAAACAAGTTGCTTATAGTATATAGATAATTTCAGCAAACGTGTTGTATAGATAACAAACAACAACACAATTGGTATGAAGATAAGAATGTTCAATCCAGAAAGGGATTGAGACCACAGAGAGGCCTTTCATTGATGGATACGTATCTAGATATTGCTAAATTACATTCTGGTTTCATACCAATGTGCTGCACTGACATTTTATTTTGATAAGAAATGTTTGAATGTGTGCTGTATTTAATTTGCAATAACCTTATGCATATGTGAACACTGTTCTATTATCTTTTTTCAGTGGTATTTGGACAATTTGCCTACTTCCAAACTGCATTAAATGACTTGGTCGAATTGTTTGATGGAGCCCATCCTGAAGCCAGACTGCTCAGCTCACTATCTGGATCTCACTCAGGTAAACTGTAAGACATATATAGGGGCTGGTTTACAAAAATGCTTTTCAATTGAAAACCCCATTGAGAAAGGCTTTGTAAATCAGGCCCAAACCCGGTCACTATAAGGTGATCCACGCCCTCGGGAGAGATGAACCCTGAGACTGACTGTTGATTGGTTTGTTAATGTCACAATTTTGAAGTGATAGTACTGCAGACACACGTATGCATGTCCTTGGTGTATTTCATGATTAGGCCATTGACAATGAGTCAGTTGGAGCTGTTTAAATAGTGTAGGTGTCTGCAACCTTTCTGCTACAATTTTGGACTGTAATTACCACAGTCAGTGGTGAGGAAACATAGGAGCTGAGATCCCAAAAGTCTGGAGGGTCACAGGTCGCCTACCTCCGAATTAGAGGATATATGCAGGAAGGAAATGTCTCTGGCATGGCAGAGGCAGCCACACAATAGCAGCAAATAGAGTAGCAGTTTTCATTTGTTTTTCACTTCATCTCCTTCCATGATAGAGCCTGTGTGCGAAATTGGGAAGGCAGAGGTAGAAAGACAACTTCTTTCTCTAAATGCGTACATTTTATTACCACAATGCCATCAATCCCCCAAGCTCATCTTATAAGCCACATCTAAGAAACGTCTGAATGATTATAAGTAGGATTTGGAGTAGGGGGCAGCAAACTTTACACTAGCATTTCAGACTAAAGTTCACATCAGGCTAAATTCCAATAATCGATATTTGTCAAGTGTTAGGCATGTTTTGTAATAGCCTATTTGTCATTTGTGAGGCATGTTTTGAAACAGCCTAACTTCTTTATTAGCTAATCCTGATTGTAATAGCCCATTGTTCCTAGCTAAACATGTTGTAAACCAGCCTAACTTGTCTTTGCAAAATGGGTTCTGAAATAGCCTCAGTGTCATCAGCGTAGCATTTCTGAAATAGCGTAATGGTTATCTGTATCCCAATCTCCTTCTCAGTATGTGTTCCACGCTCCACTACCTTAGCTGACTAGGCACATTATTCATCTTGAACACCATACTGCTTTATGCCAGGAGGTATCCCCTCAACTATCTAAACTCCCGTAGCCATAATATCTGCACTATGACATACATTCTCAGGTCCGACAAGCCCACTCACTACACCACACATGCACTCACTCACCCAACTACCACACTACACTCCTTAGACTCAGAACACGCACTCTGCCCATGCACACCACCACCCTTCCCATGCATACTACATGCAGAAACCTGAGGTTAGTAACTCACACCCCTGCGAGACTCAACACTCATCACCACACACACCACAAATTCCAGTCATTCGCTGCCACCTAACATAAAGCCCCCTCTCAACCCTATTAAGCCACAGAATTTCACACCTACTGCAGCCAAACAGTCACAACTAAACAGAAAAAACCCTGCACCAAATTACAACTGCACCCTGCTTAATGTTCGCTCTCTCACTGCCCATGCTGTTGAAGTCAAAGACCTCACCATAAATCAGGATTTAGATATATTAGCCATCACTGAAACATGGCTGCATGAGGCATCGCTGCATGAGGCATCTGGTCCGAGCTTTACTCTTGCCCTACCCATAGGTTACTCGATCCTCAGACAGGATAGATCCTCAAAAATAGGAGGGGGGTAGCGCTAATGTTCAAAGATGCCCTTCCTTTTAGGCTCATGCCCCACCCATGGGAGGGTAATGCAGATGTCCTATCGGCCAAACTGCCACTTTCATCAAATAACACCATAAAAATTCATGTCATCTATAGTCCAACGGGACTCCCTGCAGACTTCCAAGGACACGTCACACACTTACTCAGTGAAAATATATATTTTTTAAAAACACCAAAACCCTACTCCTATGTGACCTCAATCTTGGATTCAACGACCCCAATGATAAAGCCGCTACCTTATTCACCAAGGACCTCACAGATCTGGGGTTCTCCCAGAAAATGATGACCCCTACCCACTCCAAAGGCAGCAACCTTGATTGGGTGGCCAACCAAAATTGTGATTCCACCATCACCTCTAACACTGTCTACCCATGGATAGACCATAATTATATTCAATTCACCGTTCCTACAACCCCAAAGAACCAAAATAACCACATATGCACCTGCTACTCTAGCTACAAGTGCAAAAAGCTAACTGCGGATAACCTCTGACCCTTTCTTGTCCTCCTGTGCTTAGCACCCCCTTTCTCACAAGGCCCAAATATCCTAGCGGATTTATTTAAGGCTACCCTCAGTTATCACCATTGCTCCACTAGAAAATAAGAAGGGAAAAAAGTAATTCCACTCAAACTCTTGGTTCACAGAAGAGCTCCAAACCTTACATATTAACAAACGCCAGGTGTTAAAAATCTGGCAGGCTAACCCTTGTGATACCGCTAAAGAACATTTCAAAACAACTGCCAAAAAGTACACCCACGCCATCTTCAATGCCAAATCCGAAGCATATAATCGCTGAATATCTGTTGCCAACTCGCAATCGAAAGAACTCTTTACCATCTGCTATTCTCAAAAAAATAGACCTCCTACAAAACAGAATTCTAGACCATTATAAAGCTCTACTCAACCAGAACCAGCCAATACAGACTATACCCAACTGCAAAACTACCAACTTCCCTAAATGCATATTTAAAGACATCTCAGAAGCAGAAGTCAAAGACATCCTCAAATACCTTAAACCATCTCAATGCAAAGGGCGATATATGCCCCCCAAGATCATTAAGGAGTTTGCAGAGTCACTTGCTCCACTTCTGACCGGCCTTCATCAACTCATCATTTAAAACAGGCAGTGTCCCTAACAGCCTTAAAGAGGCTTGGGTGCGCCCCCTTTTCAAAAAGCCTACACTAGATCCCTAGCGGCCTAATAACTACAGGCCGATAACAACCGTCCAGTTTCTTCTCAAAATATTAGACAAATGCTGCTGACAGCCAGATCCAATTCTACCTAGAAACCAATTCCATTTTAGGAAAAAGACTGCCCTGCTAGATCTAAAAAATATAATCACTCAAATCTTGGACAAAGGCAAACCTGCCCTCCTCCTCCTCCTAGACTTATCATTGGCGTTCGATTTTGTGGATCATAAAACGCTCAATGCACACCTCATGCATGCAGCGCATTTCTCCGACCAAGCAGCTTCCTGGATCACCTCATTCCTAGAAGGCAGAGCAATGAAAGTCTTCTCAAACATAGCTAAAGCAGCTCCAACCATTATTCACTGTGGAGTCCCACAGGGATCCTGTACGACCCTCACACTATACAATCTCTTCACAAAGCCTCTTTTTTGATAAACTGGATACAATTGGGATCGCGTACACAAACTATGTTGACGATACCCAGGTGCTCCTTACGTTAACAGGTTCATATCACCAAGACGCTACAACCCTATGGCAAATCTACTCCACAATCCAAGCATGGATGGCCACAAAAGGCCTATGCCTCAACAGTGACAAGACGGTGAATCTTATTCTTGGCCATAAATCCACCCTAGCTAAACTTGACTGTCTCTATTCCAACTTCAACATTGAAAACTGCATCTTTAGGAGTCCACATTGATGCTACTCTGTCCATGAACAAGCAAGTCAGTGCTATTGTCTCTGCCTTCGCCCTAAGTACCAAACTTATTAATGTCATAAAACACTTCCTAACTAAGGACAACTGTCTCTCAATTGCAAGAGCCACCACAGGAGCCAAGCTGGATTACTGCAATGTGCTCCTAGCTGGCACCTCCATAGAAAATATAAACAAACTCTAAATGACCCAAAATAACTCACTAAGAGTAGCCTTAAGCATCCCAAAAAGAGACAACATCTCATAAGCAAGAAAGACTGTACATTGGCTCCCAGTCAAAGACAGCATCTCTTTCAAAATTCTCACGACGATGCACAAATGCATCAACCTTACAGCCCCATCATACCTCTCAGATACACTATCCAGACCTACCTCAACTAGGCCTACTAGAACATGTTACACCAACCAACTCACCATATCACGTATCAACAGGGCCAAAGCAGGAGAAAAAGGCTTCCCATATCTAGCTCTTAAGCTATGGAATGCACTCCCCACTGCCCTCAGAGCAGAAACTTCTCTCACTGCCTTCAGAAAAAGCCTTAAAACAGCTCTCTTCAACTAATACACTCTCCGCGTCCTACCCTTTCTCAACTTCTAACCTAGCCATGTGCTTTACATACAGTTTGCAAATGCTGTCCACTGTTTCTCCTTCGATGATAGGGTCCCTGTGATAAAATGGGTAGGCAGAAGTTTGAAGCCAATTATTTCACCTTTATGTGGCAGAACACCTGCAACTCACCTTTCTGAATTAGCAAGCTTTTTGGTGGCAGTGCCATCAATCCTGCCTAGCTCACTCTATAGGCCACAGCCAATACAAGTCGGTATGGGTGGTTTTATAAGTAGGACTCAAATGCCTTCCAAGGTCCTCTTATGCCTGGGGTTTACCATCCCCACTTTGACTGAAGTATGGACATTTAGTTATGTGTCCACTGAGTGAAGCAAAGCAAATGGTGAGAGAAGTAAGAATTTGTGCTGGGATGTTTGTCCAAAGGAAGCAGAAAGTGGAATAGTTAGTAGAGCGTGATTGGCAAGTCAAGGCAACTTTCATAATGCATTCTACTCATCTACTGCAAGACTGGTAAGCAACAATACTACTTTTCATAATTGCTATGTGGTAGGTCAGAAGAAGCAGGCAGACAAATAGTTTCCATTTTAATGGATGTTTATTGAAACAATGCAGAAAATGCCTAACATTCCCCATTCCAAGGACCAAACACAACTAAACTATGGTGCTCACTGAAGTGCAGAGTAAGTCTGTCCTCCATCCAAATGCTAATCCTTACTGACCCTACCACTTGTACTAAATAACTAATGACCAGAAGAATGACTTCCTTCTCCTGGGTGTTGCTTTGTCAGCAAGTACTTCTCACATATGATTTTTAAATAGCTTCTTGATATTTCCTGGACCAGTTCATTATGTATTTTTTTTCCAAAGCATTTCTCCACCTCTCTTTATTTAGTTCTGTTTGGACCTTCAAGTTCCTCCCTTTAAATCTTAATTGATTACTACTTTTTTCCTTTGTGATATAATTGTCTTCACAATGGGGTCTGTTTACTCCCTGTGTACGCGTTCTATTCACTGGGATAAATTAGTTAAGTTCCTGAATACATTTCACTCTTCGTATTGTTTCTACAATCACTGAGACATGTACATTGCTTCCCAGTGGGATCTCACTCTTTTCAATGTCTTCACATTCACTAGGATGAGTAGACTGAGTCCTCCTGAATCTCTTGCTCTTCTTATTTTATTCACATTCACTGTGACAAGCAGGCTAAGTTCCCTTTTCAAATGTGCCTTGTCCCCCGGGTCTCCCTGAATAAATGAAGTGGACAACCTTTGGTTTTCACTTATTTAAAGATGTTTGGGTTTCAAAGATTAATTCAGCTTGTTTGTTGTCCCAGGATTGTGGGGTGGGCATGTTAGATTAGCCATTGCCACATAGTGAAAAGAATGAAATATCAACTAAAATCTCTATAGTGCTAATAGCCACACACCCAGAAGATGTGCAGGAAAAATCGGTGCGATTTACAATGCACAATAAGGCAGTACAATACGTACGCTCAGTTAAGATGGGGATGCAAGAAGTCAAACAAGGGAATATATTGTTTATGAGGAATGTTTGGGAAGCATGAGAGAAACATTGTTTCATTTGTAGGGCACATTATTGAGGTGTGTGACATCTATTATCAGTGGTTCTACTTACTGAGGTTTTGGCTCTGGAATTCGCTGGGTCGTAGGGGATGTCCATAACATTAGGCAGAATGCATTGTGGGACATATTATCATGTTTGGGGTATCTAATTCATACTGGTCCATATGCCATTGTGTTAAGCAGTTCTGCTGAGGAATCTACCATAGGTGAGGCAGAGTGCATTTGCATGTGCTTAGTATGGTAGTAACCTTTGTAATGAGTGGGCCAAAGTGTATTGTTGGACGGAAGGCCGTTTTGAGGAGAATTCTGGTCTGAGGGAAACTATGAAACTATGAATATCTGGACACAAAGTCTTCTAGTGCTATTAAATGTTCGTATTGCATTCTGGGATATGTAGTCCCCTGGTGTCATCTGTAAGTTAGATATGTTTACCAAAAATGTAGTTTTGTGGGCATCTTTAAACTGAGTGGAGTAATGTTCATTTCTTGGTAGTCGTGTGTGGTGGGGGACTGATCTGTGCGAGTCAGAGTGACTCTTATGATATATGCTCGTGTCTATGTATCCAGTGGTGACTGGTGAGTTGTTTTTGAATAATGGGCTGAAATAGGGAATTAAACAGCACGTTGTCTGTGAAAAAATGGTCAAAAATCCAGACACCATGCAATTTTATTTTCATGGTAACTCATGACAAAATCGAATAGATGCAAGCCACCAACAGTGCACATGAGCCTTTCCAAATACATTTTGATGATGCTTTTCCCACAATAAATGTCAGTATAAAAATTCATTTTACACTGACTCTTCCCATACATTTCCATGTTGCCTTCACAGATACATGACAGCATTCCTATATTACATGGCCAGCGGTAGCTAAACTCATAGGAAGACCACTTTTTTGGTGGCTTATAACTTCGCTCCCCATGGAGGAATCGTCACCAAACTTTGCAAAGTTTGGTAAGGTATTGTGTGGGAGGGTGTGGGGGGCTTGGGGTGGTCAAAGTTATAGGGGGGTCCCATTTTTTTTTCCCATAGACTGAATGGGGAAAAACTTTGTGCATGGCTACAGTCCGAACGGCTGGACAGATTTTCACCAAATTGGCGGCAGGTGTGGGGGCTTGGGTCAGAAAGCGTGCTTTTGTGTGTTTGGTGGAAATCTGACCAGTACTTTTGTTTCAAAGAACGGGCATGTACATCCCAAAACATTTGTGATATCTGGGTCCACTCCACGGACCCATTACCCTGTTCACTCCACGGACAGAAGTGTCATTGGCTCACAGTACGGTGTGTTGTCGGAGAAGTTTGGACGCGTACAGTGGTTGGTTGGAGGGAAGCGCCCTGTTTGTCAACACTTTTTGGGAAAGCCACCATGGTTTGTCGGAGGACAGTGCGGTGGCGGAAGGGTCTGGAAAATGTACTGTATGGAATGTGTTGGCGGCAAAAAGGGAGGAAACACGTGGGGGAGAGAGAAGTGGTTCATGTGACATATGTACATAGGTGGAAGAAGACGGAGGAGTGTGACCACAAAAGTGATGGGTGGAAGGTTTCGAATGAATCTGAACCACTGACAATTGCTCTGGGCAACCTTCCACACCATCGTTTTTTAGCCCGTCTGCGCCATTGCAAATAGGGTCCAGCCATGTGCAAATCAGTCAGCTGCCGCCACCAATGGTAGCAACCCAGGCTGAACTGCTAGACCAGGTCCCCTCTGCACAGAAAACCAAGCAACCCCAGACATGTTTCGGCCTTGTTGGACCTCCTCAGTGAGGTGCAGCCTGGTTCCCTATGGCACAGCGAGCAAGGGACCCACGTCTAGACATACCCTCTCTCAGATGGAGAGACAAACTGTGACCACAAAAGTGATGGGTGGAAGGTTTCGAATGAATCTGAAGACGGAGGAGTGCCTGCAGTATTTGCGCATTTTGCGCCAATTCACGGGTACCTCGACAGGCAAGTACTTTGTGTGGTGATTGGAGGCAGCTGGCGTAATGGCCCATAGCTTCTGCCTTGACGTTTTTTCAGCGACCTCTTTTCGTGGTGAGTAGTGGCAGGTGAATTGCAGAAGGGAGTGAATTGCATATGACATAGGTTGGGTGGGAGCGCAGGTGGCTGTGTGCTGCAGATGGAACGCAGTAGTTGGGAACATGGTGACATGCATGGGTGAATGAAGTTGCGGTGGGTCTGTGGAAGGATTAGACTATTGGGTGCATGGCCGAAGGCCATAGGCCAGAGGCTGTAGGGCATGCACTCAAGAGCATAGGGCTTCAAGATACCCACTGCAGGAAGGCATGTTTGACTCTGCATCCGGTAGAGGGTGGTGCTTGCATAGTGTGGTGTGTGCAGATTGCTGCAGTAGGGCCAGTGTTGCGAACAGAATGTGGGTAGGTTGGTAGTGACGCAGTACTTTGTGAATCAAAGTGGGTATGGCCATAGTATGTGAATGAAAGTGCACAGGGGTGCAGGAGTTAGTAGCTCCATGGCGTTGCGCTGCTAGGGTAGGAGTGCTGGTGGCAGTGGTGTGTATGCGGCTTGGCGTAGTGGTGACATGGTGACATGCATGGTGGCATTATGTTGCTGTGAGTGTGTTCAAGGCCTAGACTATTGGGTTCATTGCCGAAGCCCGTAGGCCGTAGGCCATGCATTCAAGAGCCTAGGACTTGAGGACACCCATGGCAGTAATGCATGTTTGACTCTGCACCAGTTAGAGAGTGGTGACATGTAGGGAATGGTTGTGGAGCACATTTCAGACGTCATAGGCCAGTGTTGCAAACAGAATGTGGGTAGGTTGGCAGTGGCACAATACTTTGTGAATGGAAGTGAGTATGCCCATAGTATGTGATTGAAAGTGCACAGGGGAGCAGGAGAGAATGTTTTCTTTGTACATTACGGTAACTGTTGCAATTTGTTGCTGCATAGCTCCATGGTGGTGTGATGCTAGGGTGGAAGTGCTGGTGGCAGTGGTGTGTATGTGGATTGCCACAGTAGGTGACATGGTGACATGCATGGTGGAATTATGTTGCTGTGAGTGTGTTCAAGGCCTATGCTGTGTGAAGATTTGTTGAAGTAGGCCCAATGTTGTGAAAATGGTGTGGTTAGTGACACAATACTTTGTGAATAGCTATGGGTAGGCGTGGTGGAGGCTGTGGTATGTTTGTGGATTCTGCTAATTGCGCCCTGTTTTCGTGAATGGGTGTTTTATGGTGTGGGGGAGTTGGGGTGAAGTGCCGCTACCTACGTATGTTACGTTTGTGCATAATTTTATCTGTCCACATGGGCGTTATGTTAAATGTTGCAATTTGTTGCTGCATAGCTCCATGGAGATGCACAGGTTGGGTTGTAGTGCTGGTGGCAGAGCTGTGTATGTGGATTGTCGTAGTTGGTGACATGGTGACATGCATGGTGTCATTACGTTGCTGTGGGTGTGCTCAAGGCTTAGACTATTGGGTGCATGGCCAAAGGACGCAGGCCGCAGGCCATGCACTCAAGAGCCAAGGACAGTAATTCATATTTGACTCTGCATCAGTTAGAGGGCGGTGATATGTAAGGAATGGTTGTGGAGCACATTTCAGTCGTCATAAGACAGTGTTGGAAACAGAATGTGAGTAGGATGGCAGTGGCAAAAACTTTGTGAATGGAAGTGGGTACGTCCATAGTATGTGATTGAAAGTGCACAGGGATGCAGTAGAGAGTGTTTTGTTTGAACATTATGGTAACTGTTGCAATTTGTTGCTGCATAGCTCCATAGCGGTGTGCTGTGTTTGGAGATGCTGTAGTGAAATGTCACACGGTGTGGGAACTGGGTGCAGTGTTTGCATACTGTCAGTATGGTAGAGGGTATGGTTGAAGGGCAGCTTACATGTGCATGGATAGTATGCTGTGTGCACAATGCTTGCTGTATGGGCAATGTTGTAAACATTTTGTGGTTAAGTTGGCAGTGACACAATACTTTCTGTGTGGAAGTGGGTAAGACACTAGTATGTGAATGAAAGGGAGTAGGGGTGCCGGAGACAGTTTAATGTTTATACATTATGGTAACTGTTGCATGTAAAGCTGTGCATATCCATTGCAGTGTGGAGGTTGGTTAGGAGTGCTGGTGCGAGTGGTGCGTATGTGCATAGTGGAAGTTGGTGACATGCTGACATGCATGGTTGCATTACGGTGCAGGGAATAGGTGCAAGGAGCTTACCCACTGCAGCTATGCAAATTTGACAGTGCATCATGCACAGGCTGGTGATCTTTGGAAATTGGGTGTGGAGCACATTTTCGACATGCTACAGCACCACAAGTGAGTTGCAAAGCATTTATTGTGCGCTCCAATGTTGTGGTGATAGTTGCAACATGCTACACTATTTGGTGTGCGGCAGGAGATGGTGCAGGGAGAAGTTGTGTAGTGTGGCCACAGGGTGCAGTGTGTACGTAATAGGAGTATGGACGAGGGTATGGTTGAAGTGCAGCTTATATGTGGTTGGTTACTCTCATGTGTGTAGATTTATTGAAATAGGCCCAATGATGTGAAGCTGTTGTGCATAGGTTGCCAGTAACACAATACTTTGTGAATGGCAGTGCGTAGGGGTGGTGCAGGCTGTGGTATGTTTGTGGATTCTTCTAAGTGTGACATGTTTTTGTGAATGGGTGTTTTATGGTGTGGGGGGAGTTGGGTGGAAGTGTTGCTACATATGTTATGTTTGTTCATAATGTTAGGTGCCCACATGGTTGCTTGCTTGGATGTATAGTGTTGTGGTGGATGTGGAAAGGGCTGCACTTTTGTGTGCATGACCAAAGGTGTGCTGGGTGCATCTTAGGATCTTTGTGGATTTTGCAATCGTGCATTCTTTAGCAGACGTTTCTGGTGGAGGGGCTTTGCAATGAAAAGAAATATGTACTGAGATTGTTTAACTGTAAATATGGAGAGGTGTACAGAAATGACAGTGTGCAATGCAAAGGTTTTGTATGTGATTGCTGCATTCGTGTATGAAAATTTGACAGCACCAAATGGGGGAGTGCTGCAAAAATGACCGTGCAACGGGAAGAAGTATTGTGTGTGCTTTACTGGGCCATGGCCCTCACTGTAGAAGGGAAAGCACACGTGTCGCATCCTGCCATTATGAGCAGGGTGAAAAGGTTAATGGAATTGTGGGAAATAGGCAATTAGGAGTTTAGGGTTTGGTTCACAGGAAGGGGCGGTACCATTTCGCCCCAATACTGTGTCGCGAGGATGGTCGAGATTGAGCAACGCACAGTGCTGATCATTTGTGATACCTTTGTGCGCCATCTGCACAAGTGTTGTGTGCAAAGAGGCATTGCTGGTAATTTTGGGTTGGAAGGAGAGGATGCTTTCAGGGCCTGTCAGGGTGACTGCTGTTTCAGCGGGATGGTTTGCCTTTGCAGATATGTGGCATCCGTCATGAACGCTGACTTTGTTGTGGTGCACTATGGAAGTCTACATTGGATTCATCCGTCACCTGAAGAGGTTTCTGACCGCAGTGATGCAGATTCTTCCTACTGCCAAGGTCGTTTTCTCATGCATAACACCAAGAGGAGTATGAGTCCATGACAGTGTAATTTGTCGCCAGCAACAGGTCGGAAGGTGTGATATGAATAGAATTATATGTGAATTTATGGAGACTGCTGGAATGTTCTCCACCCACTATGAGAGCACGAGGACACAAAATATGCATGGTTCCGTAGAAATGGCATTTATTTGAGCGCCATTGGCAATGCTGTTTTCTTTTATACTGTGCAAGAAGCATTGAACAGAATGTGGTAAAAATGCGAGGAGAGGCAAACAGAAAAACATATAAAGAGAAAAAACTAAAAAAACATGTAAAAAAAAGAAAAAAAAACATTCTACATCTATGATGGAAGACCTAATCCCCTACCCAGATTGATATTGTTTACCCTGCCACCACCCCCACCCTACCCCCCACCTCAGTATCAAGAAAATGTAGTGGATTATGCGGTAATTTCAGGATTACACATGCCACATCTTGGGTGGCTATGTGGATGTATGTGGATGGAAAAATCGTGCATACTTTCATTGAACTTTATAGTGGACGAGCTTTGGAATGGCACATTTGTACTGTAAATGTTTAACTGTACATTTCAAGTGTTGTAAATGCATGACAGTGTTGGATGATGGCAGATTCGATGTGATTGGTGGGAAGAAAGACTATTTCAGCTTTACAGGGGTGCGGTCCTCATGCTACTTTGGGAGGTGCACGTGCCAACATCTGCCTTTTACACCACCTTGCCCAATTGACATGGCAGTGTGGGAATTAGCCAATCAGGTAGTGTGGGTGTGGTTAACCGGAAGGGGAGGTGAAACTTTTGTATATTATACTCTGCGTAGTGAGGGTGGCTGACATGGCGAAACACATTGGCCCTCATTACGACCCTGGCGGATTTTTTCCGCCATCGACGGACTTTCCGGCCATGGCGTAAAGTCCGTTTACGCCATGGCGGATGGTGGACTTACCGCCCCATTCCGAGGTCGGCGGGGCGGTAAGTCCCCATTGACCCATTTACCCTTCCCCATTCCCATTTCGGCCCCATAGGGTATAATGGGAGTGGGGAAGGAGTTAATTACGCCACCGTAAATTACGGTGGCGTAATTAACACCAAGGTCCCATAGCGCCATGGATTTCTCCGCCCGCAAAAAGCGGGCGGAAAAATGACCATGGCGCTTTGGGAACTCGTAGTTGGCGGTAAGGGGTCGGCGCAGCTAACGCTGGCGTAGACCCCTTACCGCCAGGGTCCTAATGAGGCCCATTGTGTTGACTGTAGGTGATCCTTTGTCATAGATCTGCACAACTGTGCCCTGCAAAGACACTTTGACAGCAATTTTGGTTTGTAAGGAGTGGACGCATTGTGAAACGCTGTGTATGAGTGCAATTTGGCCGATATACATGCACTTTCCAAAGACCTCAGCACTTTTGCAGCAGTAGATGTTATCCTCATCCACTATGGCGGCATACATATGGGTTACCTGGCTTGCTGAGATTTGTTCCTTAGACTGAGGAGATTGCTGGATGTCGTGAGGATGTTTTTTCCCCATCGTTAAGGTGCTTTTCTCATCCATAATACCACAAAGTGTATAGGCCACTGCTCATGGATCTTGTTCCGAGCCAGACGCAGGAAGGTATCAAATCAACAGAAGCATGTATATGTTTTTGTCCACTTGTGGAATGTTCTTCTGCAACAATGACATCATTAGTTGTGGAAATGCAGAGTTTTTCCAAGAAAATTTTGCATTTTGTTGTCACCCAGTGGCAATGCACTTTTGTTTGCCTGTCTACAGGATGCGGTGAAGAATGTACTGTGCTAATGTGAGCACAAGAAAACACTGAAGCTAATAAAAAAAAGGTGTTTCTGTAGAAGCATCTAAAAAAAGAAAGGCTCTTTCAAGAGCCACCCCTTACCACAAACTCCCCCTACCGTGGTTGCAAGTTATTCCCCCACGCCCGCACGCAGCACAAAAGCCACATCCGGGGATTTTGCAGGTGGCGGCCACAGAAATGGAACTGTGGGGATTGTCCAATCAGATGCTCAGAGTGTGCAGCAATAGGAAGAGGGACTCCTGCTTCACTCGGACACGGTCATCGACGTACTTAGGGACCCGCACGTGCCACATTTGGCGCTTCTCGCCATGCTGGCCTATAGAAATGGCACTGTAGTGATTGTCCTATAATGTGTGCTCAGGTTGTGTGTCACAGGAAAGCATGCCAATAGGAAGAAGAACTCCTCCTTCTTTAGGGGGGGGTGGCCCTCGCAGTACTTGGAGAAAGACACGTGCCACATTCTGTGCTTCTCACCATGCGGCCCAATGGAAATGGGACTATGGCCTTTGGCCAATCAGGTGCTTAGGGTGTACGTCACAGGAAAGAACACCAGTAGGGAGAAGGAGTCCTCCTGCCTCACCAGGGTGAAGCCCTCGTGGTCATTGGGGAAAGGCATATGCCACATTTTGTGCTTCTCACCATGGTGGCCAATGGAAATGGGAATATGGTCTTTGGCCAATCAGTTGCTCAGGGTGTATGTCACAGGAAAGGGTGGCAATTATTTGTTCCATTACTTTGTGTAGTGCGGCTGGCAAAAATGGCAAGATGCACAGTTTTCCTCGTGGGTGACGCCTTTGTGGAAGATCTGGTCGTGTATGCCATCCAAGAAGGCTATTTTTTCAATTTCGGTTTGGAGGGAGTGGAGGCTTTGTGGCACAGTGTACAAGCGTGCTTTTTCGCCAGAGTTCTAGTAGAATGTCAATGCACTTTTGAGCCCTCTTTTTGAGATCCATGCTTTGTTCCCATGTGTACCGTCAACTGAAGAAGATGATGAAAGCAGTCCAGCACATTTTTCCCACTGCCAAGGTGCTTTTCTCATGTATACACGCGAGAATAGTGTGAAACTATTCCAATGATTCCTGTTGCCAGCCAGATGTCTTATGGGGTCTTATCAACAGAAGCACGTTTGACTTCTTTTCTTGAGTGCTGCTGGAATGTTGTCCTGTGAGAATGACAATATTTGTTCTCGCTATATATACCTTTTCAAAGGAAATGGCATGTCTTTGTCGACCAGTGGCAATGACATTTTCTTTCAAAATCTACAGGCTGCAATGAAGACCCTATTGTAAACTGTGAGCTGACGTTGATCACACAAACTTAAAACCACACAAAAAGATGTGTGTATGGAAGCACGTTTTAAAAAATAAAAATAAAATAAACAAAGGCTTCTTTAAGGGCCACCACAACTAACGACGTCCCCTATCCTGGTTGAAAGTAATTCCCTCACTCCCGCTTGCACCCAGCAAGAAAAGTCAGCAACTATCACAATACTTGCAGGGTGGCACGTGTTAGATACGGCCCTTTAACAGATGACGGCAATAGCAATGGGCCTGTTGAGCCTACGGGTTTGGTCAATATGTTTTCTGGGTGTGGTGTGTCGCACAGAGTGTGGTACCCAGTGTATTTGTCAAGAGACATGCAGAATGTGCGGTTATTGCTGTGTGTTTCATGAGCCACAGCGTGCAGGTTTTAGGTGACATCGAAATACAGTAACTGAAAGTGAATGGAAAACACTGTGCAGTGGCTGCTAATTTTCTAATCTATCATGTCTATGTGTAGTGCTATGGAGTACCTACAATGAAGTGACTGATTTTGCTTTGTCTGTGTGACACATAATCATGCTGATATTATTCTTGTTGATTGTGGAAGGAAAATTGCACAGCATGTTATACAAGTTTCAGTGCCCTTTGCGATAAAGGAGGAACTTGGCCAGGTAATGCGTTTCTTTCCAATCTCTTGCATAACTTTCTATAGTATTATGCATACATCGATGTGGCTGCGTCATTTTCTATTTGGTTCACAAATGGAGAAAGCGAAGAAGTGTATTTGTGTCTTTGTACGGCATGTCAAAATGGTGTACTTCACACATGGGATTATGACATTTCACAGCACAAACAGTTTTCCCCAGCTATAATGTTCATCTTACTATGCATGCCATCCCGATTTCTGCACACCCCATTCAATTTGTCTTGGTACCCTTCTTGAAATTAGTGAAACATTTTTGAAGTAAGTGTTGCGCGCTGACAGTGTTCAAAACACTGTCCAGCATGTAAAGAAACCTCTTTCTACAGCAATCCCCTGTCTAACCGACTGACCTACAATGTTTTGCACAGTGCCACGCCTCCCGCCCTGCATCCGTTCATTGGCAATTCCTTTGTTCATTTCGAAAGGTGCTTTCTTTATTTCCCTTTTTTCCTTTCCCAGTTCATTTCCATTTCTTATCGTCTTCTGACACACCCCACAGAAGGAACAGCAGGAAAGTCCCAGCACAGAAGGGGCAGCACCTGCATGGATACCATAGGGGACATGCCCAGAGATGGAATTTTTGGGTGGCCCTCACCTACATAGGCGCCAGTCATTGCCATGCTCCCGGAAGAACGCTTTCCACGCACTTCCAAGTACCTTCCCTATGTAGAATAGCGTGTTGCGGTACATGCACAATAAATTGCCCTTTGTCGGGTAAGGGTCTATAGCGTGCCATATGGTCTGCGAGGATGTTTTAGACCTCCGCTGCCGTACAGGAGTGCCCCTTTTGTTGCCTGTAGCAGATGTGGAGATGTGGCAAATGCTGTACATGCATTTATGGTGTCCAGTCAACTCGTCGAAAAAAAACTGGTCGACTGCAATTTGGTCGACGCAATTTGGTCGAAAACCATTTCGTCGAAATTTTTTATTTATTTATATATTTATTTTTTGGGTTTTCGTTTTGTTAAAAAATGGGTTTTTAGAGAAAAAAAGGGGGTTGGGGGGGGACCCCCCCCAAAAAAAAAAAAAAAAGGGTTAAAATAGAAAAAAAAAAAATTCGACAAAATGGTTTTCGACCAATTTGATTCGACCATTTGTCTGGTCGACCAATTTTTTTCGACGAATTGACTGGCAACCGCATTTATCCTACGTAATTGTTGGAAGGGCGGTACACTGCCCACTGTTCCCTTGTGCTTTCATTTTAGTTGTCATCACATGCAGTACAAACACTTCATGCTACGCCATTACTCTTAGGGGTAGCATTCACGAAGATGCATATGTTCTGGAATACAAGAATGTTTACAACAACGCGAAACACAGCTTCATTACGTAGAGAGGGAAGACATTTATTCTGTGTGACCCATGCAGGTACAGCAGTTTTGTAAGCACCACTAAGATTGTTTGCTCTCTGCATATTGCACTGTTTGCTTACTTGCATTTACATGCACTTGTATGTGTGTGAGCAAGCTGCATCAACTTTGCAATTTTGCAGACTGACTACAAACTGTCCCACCTGCAGTTACATGTTTTCTTCAACTGTAGGACCCAGAGCCAACCTCTTGACACTTTCCATCACACTGCTCAGTGCAGATACGATGTGTCTGTTTCACAGGTCATGGAAAGGCAAGCAGCACATAAATCAAATGAATGCAACATTTACCACGCCCATGTTAAACTGCAGATTGCTGTTCTTTGTTTACCAGTGTGCATCATACAGTCAGGGATGCTTTAGCAACGCATTGGTAGGTTTGCAGCAGGAGTACTTGAAATGCGCTAGCCTACTGTATGAATCTGTAGGGCTGGAGACAGGGGCGGTGTTACCAGCACACAGTGGATGACCTATGCATGGGTATACGTGTGGAACGGATACACATGCGTTTTGACAACTACTTAACAGCACACTAGAAGATGCGGACATGTGGACAATAATGGAGTCCTTTGGATAGTTGCAGTGTGCTTGCACATACATGGAGCAGGTGCAGTCCCCCTAGGAAACATCCATATTGTTCAGCTGTAGTCATCTTGGCCAGTACTCTGCGGCACAGATTCACCATGCAATGTTAATACAAAAAGATAAACTAGTGAAACACTCACCAACATTTACTATGTACATCTGTAATTGCTAAGATACACCAACACTATTCAGAAAAGGAAGGGGTAGCGCAAATGGATACATACACCACACAATTAGGCCTTTCCACACCTTTATCATGAGGGCAGTCAAGGAATCAATAACAAACCGTTGTTAACAGAACATTATTGTTCCGTTGCAGTACCAAACGGCTATCTTCTTTACGGAAAACACTATGCTAAAGCAACATTCTGGTTACAGTGCCCTACTAAAAACCTATGAAATTAACTGACAAAAACATTGTTTAAGGGATGTTATGGTTAAATTGCACTAGCACAAACCTATGACATTCAATGGAAAAACTTTGCTACAGGGACATTATGGTTACAGGTAAAACCTAGAAATAAACGAAATTCAGCAGTTATGGTAAGCTAAGCAACCATAACGTGCACCACCATTGTGTACTGCAAGGACTAACACCCATGACATCAAAGATGCCATCACAAATCCCATTGATGACATCACTGATGACATCACATGTGTGGATGCCCCTTTTTTGTTCACTGACATAAGTAGGCCAGGTGCTTTTCTTCACTTCGAATCAGGAAGTAACAAATCAAAAGGTTCTATCTTTGTGTATGGGGGTTTTCGGTTTTACCTGTAAACATAACGTCCCTGTAACAACGTTTTTCCATTGAATTTCATAGGTTTTTGCTAGTGCAACTTAACCATAACGTCCCTTTAACAATGTTTTTGTTAGTGTAACTATATACTTATGTTTGCTTTGCACATAATGCCAGACATTATACTATAAGAAAACATGCGCAAGCTGGCTCTGCCAATATATGCAATACTCCTTTTGGCTTTGCCATTTAAATTTGATGTTATGCTATGTGCATTTCTAAAACACATGCCCACCTGAAAGCATCTTGGCTCTGTGAGCACAACAGATACAGCCCAATGACAAGAACAGACCATCTTAAAGAGAATGCTTTTTAATGAGTGCCTACACTGGAGATGGAGAAAAGCAGCAGTGAGTTCCAAGGCTTATCCATAGCTACAGAGAACGCCTGGACCCCCATCCTCAAAAGCCTGAAATGTGGAACAAAGATGAGAGAGGCACCCTTAGAATATAGAGAATGCAATGGAATGTAGGACCTAAACCTGAGTTGTAAATATTCGGCACCCTGGCCATAGAAAGCCCGGTGAACTATGCACAGGGACTTCAATTCAATCCATTTAGAAACGCAAAGCCAGTGCAAGAAGCACAGCACATGGTGATATGAGAGCTTTAGGAAGTATATGTAGTGACTCAAGTTGCAAGGGTCTGAAGGAGTTGCATACAACAAATAAGATACACATGTTGAGCTAGAAAGAGGGAGTTACAGTAATCAATCCGACTATAAATCAGTGAGGCAATCATCGGGGCATGAAATTGTGAAGGAAGGAATGATAAGACTTTACAAAGGTCCTTTATTTGGAAATGACCAGAAAGGCAAATAGAGCTGGCATGAGCCTCTCTAGAGAGGGAAGAAGATATTCTGATGCCCACATCTTTGACAGTAGATACACGTATTGGAAAAGGGCCCAAGACAGGGGGCCTGAACAGGGGAGTCTACAAAGAAGTGGCAGAAGGAGGGCCAACCACCAGTACCTCAGTCTTGTCCCCATTCAGCTTGAGCCAGTTGTCTCTCATCCGACACCCCAAAGCCCCCAGGCAGCCCATAAACTGAGAAGTAGTATTAGGCTGAGAGAGTTTAAGCCACACAATAATCTGGTATGATCATTTTAGGAGTAGCAGCTGAGGCCATGAGAGTGGATGAGATCAGTGAGAGGCTGAATGTAGATGTCAAATAAGGTGGGAGACAAGGCAGAGCCCTGAGTGACTCCACAGGAAAGAGAACTAGACTGAGAATAAAAAGAAGAGAGAGTAAGGGTTTGCCCCCTGTCAGTCAGAAAGGAAGTAAACCCAACAAATAATGTCCCATCACCACAGTTCCCTTCCTCCTCAAAATCCCTGTCAAAGCTGCCCACACCCAAATGCAACACTACCTGGAAACCAACGCTGTCTGGCTTCCGGAACGGTCACGGCACAGAAACCGCCCTACTAGATCTCAAAACCCAAATCACTAATATCATGGAAAAGGGCAAATCAGCCCTTCTGCTTCTCCTAGATCTCTCAGCTGTGTTTGATCTTGTAGATCACAACCTTCTGACCTCCCACCTTCCCAACGCAGCCCACTTCTCTACAGAAACAACCTCATGGATAACCTCCTTTCTAGAAGGTAGAGCCATGAAGGTTTACTCCGACCAGGCCAATGCGGCCCCCGACACCATTCACTCTTGAGTTCCCCAAGGATCTTGCACCGCCCCACCATCTACAACTTATTTACCAAGCCACTGTTTGACTTACTTGACTCGTTAGCCATAGCTTACACAAACTATGCCGAAGACATACAAGTACTGCTCCCCCTCTCTGGTGACTATGACCAAGACACAGCAGACCTCCTCCAAATCTACACCACTTTACAAACATGGATGCAATATATGGTCTCTGCCTTAACAGGGACAAAACTGAGATCATACTCCTGGGTCCCAAAGAAATCTTACCCAAACTCAAAAAAAAAATATTACAACTTCACTAGCAACAACTCCATCATCCCTGTCTTCACCTCTGTAAAAACCCTCGGAGTCTACCTAGACTCGACACTCTCTATGACACGTCAGGTCAGCGCCATTGCTTCAGCCTCAGCCCACACTACCAAACTCATCAATGCCATCAAACCTTTCCTCTCCCCGCAAAACTGTCTCTCCATTGCCTACGCCACTATTGGTGCTAAATTGGACTACTGCAATGCCATCCTTACAGGCACCTCAACCAAAAATCTCAACAGGCTCCAAATAGTGCAAAACAATGCACTGCGTGCAGTCCTTAGCATTCCCAAAAGAGTGCACATCACTCAAGCCAGGCGAGAGGCTCACTGGCTACCCGTTAAAGAATGAGTCAATTTCAAAATCTTAACCATCACGCACAAATGCATGAGTCGCACTGCACCAACCTTTCTGACACTATCAACAGAGTCAGCTCTACCCGCCCCAAAAGAAGTCAACATGCAAACCAACTACATGTCCCAACTATCATAAGAGCTAACGCTGGAGGTCTAGGCTTCACCCACATATCTCCTAAACTACGGAATGCTCTCCCTAGCGAGCTTAGAGCTGAACCATCCCTCCTCATCTTTCGCAAAACTCTCAAAACTACGCTGTTCAACTAAGCCTGCTTTGCACTAAATTCCAGCTAAATCCATATCTATCCCCCTCTCCTGCCCTATTAACCACTAAGCCCTGCATGTCCTCAACATATACTGTTTCTAATGTTAGCTAAACATGCAACTAATATTCTCTGTAACCATTGTAACCACAATGTTTACTATGTCTTGTAACCTCAAGCAAAGCTACCCTGTAACCAGCAAGCTAAGCTGCAGCATTTAACCACTATGCTCTCCACTTTCTTTGTAACCAGCAAGTCTCTACTTTGTAATAGTGCCATGATGCCCAAGGGCTGCTGTGCACTCTATAAATGCTAATAAATAAATAAATTATAGGACTGGGCCAGAAAGTCCTGCCAATGCTTGAATGTCCAACAGGACATGCCACAATAAGAAAGCATGTAAAAACTGCAACAAATGTAGATGTGTCTAGACATGTAATGACACATATCATGTTTGTTTTATTATCGGTGTCTAGTAAAAAATGTCATGTAACAGAAAGAAAATGCTAGACTGGCTGCACAACATGCCACTCTAGCCACATTAAATCAGTTATCGTGCTTGCTTGCACACCATTCACCCACTCCCACCTCAACCAGTCAAAATCAGTACCCCAGCACAGCAAACCCTACCACGTGCACACGCCCACACACACACACACACACAATCACCTGCTCATTCACACCCAGCATCCACTCGCTCATTTACACGTGCACACACTCATGCCCATTCATCACACAAGCAGCCATGCACCCATATGGCTGTCCCATGCATGTATCAAACATTCTCACTGATTTATTAAAAATGAAAAAGAAGGGTCACTTACATACACACCTCATTCATTCACTCATGCAATCAGCAGCATTAATTCACTATCATATTCCACAGCATTCACTTGCATTGAACATTCCCTATTCATACACTCCCACATACAGCATTCATTACCCCATGTCACTCTTCCTCATCCCAGTACTTACTTGTGGGGTGTGTGATCTCACATATGTACTGTGACGAGGGAGAATACAATTTTGAATCATGGAGTTTTCCTGTAAGTAATCAAGTCTTTCACTTGCATATTCACCATTCATAAACGTATGCCATTGGCAGCATTAATTACTAATTCCCTGGCATATTCAGCATTCATCTGCATGCATTCACATGCAGATTCAAAAGCATTACACCCCTCAGTAACTCATATTTTCACTACAAACAGAGAGCAGTGTGTATAAGTGTGAGTGAGGGTGCATTCATAACACAAGAGGTCAAACACTCATGCAGCCCTTTGCATGCATGCTTTCAGAAATTCACTCAGATTGAAATAAGAAAATTCACTCGTACATTCCCCATTCATACACTCATGCAATTTGTAGCGTACAATCACTAATTCCTTCACATACATTGCCAAGTTATGAACTCATGCAATTGACACAATTCATTCACTCATTAACTCTCACACATACCCCATTCATACACTCATGCAATCAGCAGCATTCATTCACTCATTGAATTGCACATTTAACAATCATCTGAATTCATTGACGCAAGCATTCCCTCATTAAACCCTCACTAACAAATGTACCCAATCACTGACAAATATGCACGTGTGCACACATACACACTTTAAACATGTTTTTTTAAGCACCAGGCTGCCACTCAGCTGCCTCAAAAGCCCTGCAAACTCTCTAGGAAGAATTAGACAGAGATGTGTCAATCCAACATCCCTCCCTGCTTCCTGGAGTTAGAGAGCAAGGGGGAGCATTTGGGGATGGCATCCTTAGGCCCTCCTAATGCATAGGGAGGTGCTAAATGACTCCCTGGTGATTTAGAGGGTACATTACCTTAGCAAGCATAGTCAGTGGACCCTGAAAGGCTGGGAAAATCCCAAATCGTGCATGGCTCATTGCACATGCATAGCTGGGTTACTGCACCCAAGGTGAACCGTGTTTCTCCCACCAACCTCCTTCTCTTGTCTTCATCTAGCATCTGTATCAAGTCTTCTCCCAACCTCCTCTTTAAAAATAGTGATGACCTTCCCCTCCTATTGTTTCTCCAACCAAATGCCCCTGTCCTATTCCAATCCACTCTTTCCAGGTCTTCCTCTCTATTTCCACCTCCTTTCATTTCATGTCTACTGCCTCCAACTCTTTATAATTCCCATCCATTGCTCTCTACTATGGTCTGTTCCACCATGCCCCAAATGCCCCTCTGCATATTGTAGGAACTCCCACTATACCCAGAGTTTCTTTTGGGTTTCATTACTCTTCTAACCCCAATCTTGGTGTGTGACTTGTAATTGCCTTATTCAGTGGGCTATATTTCATAAGTGGGCCTTAAGTTTGGACATTCCATTCCCTTTGGTTATCCGTTTGCTGCGATCCTGGTTCTAATCTTGTTTCTGTTGTCTCTGTGTGCACTGCCTTCTTACCCTGTGACCTCTTGTATTCTCACAACAGGAATGTGCTTTTTGTCCTGTCACTAAATGACTACACAATTAAGCATTTTTTAGGCAGGACTATTGTACTCACTTCCTTTGAAATTTTGTAGTAAAAATAGATTTTCCAATTTAATTTAGAACAATTTAAATTGTCTGTGTCTGAAATATCATGTTCCAATAGGAAAACATGCCCCCTGCAGTCTGTGTGCAACAACTCCTCCCCAGGAATAGTGTCAGAGTGTTTCACATTTTTTGGGAGGGCCCTGAGCAGCTGTCCTGTGTTGAAAGTCATATGATATCAAAGTATACTCATTTAATTTGAACATTAAACGTGAACAGCACGCATGTTCAGGTCTGCTTTTGCTGGTGGCCTCTAGACATCACCTCACTCTGGCAATCTCCAGCAACGTTCTTTGCACCTCGTTGCCTTCAATAGATGTGCAGTGAACACATAGGGCCTCATTCCGAGGTTGGAGGTAGCCATTGTGCTAACAGCACCATGGCTACCCCCTTACCGCATACCAGGTCTGGGTTCCCTGAATGGGGAATTACCGGGCCATTCCAACCTTGGAGGACCCGGTATTTCCCCATTCAGGGAGCCCATCCCCATTCCCATTCGAGCCCCATAGGAGTCAATGGGAATGGGGACCATGCTAACAACGGGCCCATTAATTACGGGCCCGTTGTTAGCATGCTGGTCCTTTAGCTGTTCAAACTAAGGGCACCTGGTAAAACCAGCCACCCTTAGCGGGACCCGCTAAAGGACCTCGTAATGCGGCACCCTTGCCAGCGCCATTAACCCCTTACCGCCAGGGCCGTAATGAGGCCCTAGTGTTTCAGATCTTGCTGGATTCCTGTCCCTTGATAATCTGCAGCTATTCACTACCTCACTGCATTCTTTTGACCTTAATATAACGAATCACATACAAATGTGTGTCAATACTAATGGCCCCCAAAACTATGATTATTTTTTTTAGCTATTTGTACTACTATCAACATTATTCTGCTGCTCCTGTGTCACTCATACATACTTTGTATCCACGTAGGTAATGAATAAAGACCAGAAATGACTGAAAAGTACCCAATATTCTAATATTCCAATATTTGGGATGCACTCAGAAAGGTGACTAGGATATCTAGACATCGGGATATCCCTTGCTCACAATTGTCTTTATTTTAATGTTATTTCAAATGAAAGGCCTGACAGTCGATCACTCTGTAAGAGTAAAGATCCATGTAGCAAAAATCCCTTAGCTAAGCTATGTGTCAGCCCATCTTTATAAGGCGTGGATGTCAAACCAGTTGCCATCTCACCTGTCCTCCAGAAACATTGTGAACACTAATGTAACGGGCAGCCCAGCAGGGGGGTGGGGGGCATCGTTGGTGCAGGAGACCCCTCAGCAGAGTTTGCAATGGGGCCCCCACAATTTGTGTTACAGCACTGATTGTGAAATGAAAGTGAATCCTAAAAGAACATCCTCAAATTGCAGTTAGAATTGTCCAGATCAATTGAAGAAATTACCAAATGTCTGAATCAGGCTATTCAACCTATATCCATCGAACTAGCACCACATAACTACCTCACGCACAGCCTTTTTTCAAATACAAAAGTCTGCTTACCAAGCTTAGATTGAACTGTCTTTATAATATTGCTAGCCAAAATGGATCTGCGAGACTCTGCACTTTGTTTCAATTTTGTATTAATATTCCTGGAACCTCTTTCCATGTTATGTTTAATGTAGTAAATATAGCACACCCACTTAACCAAAATATTTAAATACCCAGGCCAATTGCCGGATATCGACCAACTAAACATTGCATGGCGTCTGTCGTTTGAGGAAGATGATATTTTAGACATTATAGCTAAGTCTTCAGTTTCCACAGCGGCCGGTCCAAATGGCCTGACCTACCAGGTACTTAAAAATGAACCAGAATTATGGTCCAGACTATTGTACCATCTCTTTAAAGAAATACTTAGCCAGGGTCATCTTCCCCCCTCATGGAAGACCGCAATAATAATACCTTTCTTCAAGGGGGGGCAATAGATTAGATCCGGCGAATCATCGCCCCATCCCCCTCCTTGACATAGAAAGTAAAATCTTTATGAAATAGCTATTGAGGGAACTTACCAAATGGGTAGATACTGCACACATTCTTTCTTGCCACCAGACATGCTTCGGACGAGGCGTCTCTACCACCTTAAACGGCCTTATCCTGAATCTGGTAAGTGAAAGAACAATGGTCAAGAGAGAATTGCCAGGTGCCTGGGTAGATCTGTCAAAAGCCTTAGACGGGGTCGATAGAGCACATCTGTGGAGAAAACTGAAGGTATGGGGGATCTCAGAGTCGCTCCTGGCAGTGTTAATTGATTTCACCGGGATACCTCGTTAAGAGTGTACCTGGATGAACAAGGTCATCTCTTGGCCCTTATCAAAGTGAAGAGAGGAGTACGTAAGGGTGCCTGGGTGAACCCACCTTCTTCAATCTGTTCCTTGCAGACATGGGTGACTCTCTGGAACTGTCTGCGTTGGCCAGCCCTGTGTTAAATGGAAGAAAAGTCCATTGGCTGACCTATGAAGATGACATAGTGCTGCTGGATAGGACAGCAATAGTCATGCAGCGGCTGTTGACAGGTTTGGAAGAAGAATGCCAGGAAAAACGGCCTGTCCATTTAGCCATTGAAATCAAAAATCATGATTTTCAAGCATACTCAAAAAAAGTCCCTATTCTCCAACTGGGTCCTGGAAACTGATATAATCTCAAAAGTAAAAGATCTGATGTATTTGGGTTATAGTATATATGCCTCTCTGGCGATCCATAAGGTGGAGACAGATGTGAAGATGAAGATTCTCCAAATCATTCCCCAAATGAAGAAGATCTATACTAAAAACTGTAGGTTTTCAATTCTTCCCCTAATTATAAACTTTAGGGCAAAGATGACTCCAATCATTCTTTACGGATTAGAGGCCAAGCTGTTACTTTGGAATACATACTGGAGTAAATGGGAATCACTCGTCTGGAAGTCAGTTCTGTGCCTGCCATCTAGTACACCATCCTGGAATTTAAGGTTTTAACTAGGCCTGAACTCCCTTGACTTCTTGGCAAGCTGGAAGTTAGCATCACTTTATCGCCAGATAATCACAGCAGATCGTAACTCATTATATGGGGATTTCAAAGTTAATTTGGAATACTCGAGATCTGAACATCTGATCTATCTGGAAAAAAAGGTCCTCATTCCGAGGTTGGCGGTAAGGGGTTAACAGCGCAGGTAATGTTGCCCGTGCCGTTACCACTTACCACAGCATTACGAGGTCCTTTAGCGGGTCCCGCTAAGGGCGACTGGTTTTTCCAGGCGCCCTTAGTGGGAGCCGCTAAAGGACCAGCATGCTAACAACAGGCCCTTTATTAACGGGCCCATTGTTAGCATGTTCCCCATTCCCATTGAGCCCTATGGGGGCTCAAATGGGAATAGTGAAGTACAGGGTCCGGGTTCCTTGAATGGGGAAATAGCGGGCCCTCCAAGATTGGAATGGCCCGGTATTTCCCCATTCAGGGAACCCGGACCCGTTATGCGGTATGGGGGTAGCCATGGCGCTATTAGCACCATGGCTACCTCCAATCTTGTAATGAGGCCCAAAGACTTTCTGTCAGAATATGACTTAAAACTCGAGACTTTAATTAACATATCCCAGAAAGTGAAAGCAGTTGGTGAAAGAGGTTATTGGATCAAAACAATTGCAAAGGTCAGAAATGCAAATAGACCAAACGTCTTCCAATCTGTGGACACACAGATAGGGTTTCTAGCGAGATATCTGATAAAATGTCCAGATAGGCAGGCGAGAAACAATTTTCTTAGGGTAAGACTAAACCTTTTATCAGTTGGGGAATTGCTGACACAAAGAAGACAAGAGGAAGACTCACAGAAACAATGTAAATTGTGTGAAAATACCTCATATCAGTCTCTGAGGCACTTCTTAATGGAATGTAAAGGCACCTGGAATCTGAGATACTCGCTTTTCATGAAATATGTAAGAAACAATGAAGGGGTGATCTCCGACTTCTTCTGGAACAGACTCATCTCCTGACATGAAACTCTCCTGACATTCTCTGTAGTTGAATTCCTAAAATATTTTGGTTTCTTACATTTGGTTTTTCAATTTCCATGTTAATGGACCTTGAATTTAAGACCATGAGTAAGTACTGGAAAGTTAGGACATCTAGCAACCAAAAACATCATAAGGTACATTCAAGGTCTTCAAAAATGGCTAAGGAAAAATTGACTACATGTTTTTTGCTTTGCTGCTGGTGTATAGGTCAGCAGAATTGATTTATTGTTATGAATTATTTTATTGTTACGATTTGAATGTTTATGTTTTAATTTATTGTGGTCATTTTGCGAAGGTTTTGTAAAACCAACACAAATAAAAAAGAAAAGTAAATATTGCACATCCAGGCACATGTATATTATTGCACCTCCAAAATCGAGTTATTAAGGCACTCTAGGCCTTCCTCTATTTTTCTTTTATGACTTGCCACAAGACTGGTGGTCAATGTCAACGTTTTTACAAGTTGTGATTACAGTAAAGAGCAAACACTGATAATAACAAATAGGAATTTTAATACACTGTTGGTGCATTCAAAAGTGGTAACCAATTTGATCATATTTGCTGGATTTTTTTTTATATCCAAATAATTGTACTAAACTAATGTCTATCTTTTTGGATCAAGTTAATGTCGCTGGATTGTAACTAATTGTTGTATGGATATTCTATATGAATACACATATTGTGACTGACTGACTGATGTGATGCTGTTATGCATTTAATGAAGATTCATATACCTCAATGTTAAGATACACACATTTGCTAATTATCTGGGAGCAGACATCAGCAAGTGTGCGTACAATACAGTATATATTTTATTATTTCTTTATGTTTTTATTTTTGTTGGATTTGGTTTACAAATAAACCTTTACAAAAGTTCAGATAAAAAACATAACAATTTCAAATGTTATTTCCATTAGCCGCAAACAAAGAAAAGAATTTCCATACACAAAACACACTGCATCATAAAAATGCACATACAAAAAAAAAAAAAAATGAATACTAAATTACAAAAAAAGCAACATAAACAAATAAACAAAATACTGGGCCTCATTACACGGATGGCGGTAAGGATTTACCGGTACCGGTAAAATACCGGTACCGGTAAATCCTTACCGCCTTACTACGAGGTCCCTTTGCGGGTTGGGGGATTTAACGCCTGCTTTTTGCAGGCGTTAAAAACCAACCCGCAAAGTGACCCAGGGCGATAATTACGATACCGCAATTTGCGGTATTGTAATTAGCGCCTTCCCCATTCCCATTATGCCCTATGGGGCAAAAATGGGGAAGGGCAATGGTGGAAGGGGGAATTACCGCCCCGCCAACCTTGGAATGGGGCGGTAATTCCCCTTTCCGCCAAGGCGGTGCCGGTATTTTACCGGCATGAACCATGGCGCTAATAGCGCCATGGTTCGCCGCCATCCGTGTAATGAGGCCCACTGTATAATTATAGAACATGTGTTTTCATTAAAAGTAAACTGGAAGTACACCTTTGGTCTTATTATAATTTAAACACCCCTCTGACTGTTTTTCGAAACTATACGACAAAGAGCCCCCATACTTCATGTTGAAATGGGCCCATAACAGCCATGAAACATCTTCAGCCGGCCCTGCTGCTCACTCATACTTTTCTGTAGAGTTTTTTGTACTAATTGTGGATATATGTGTGATTGTTTCAAAGCAGGCAATGAGAGAGTACTATAAACATAACAATAAAATGGTAGAAGGGCTGTCTTGTGTGATGGTGTGCATGTGTAATCCAGGTTTTTTAATAAAGCATGGCCTAGGGAGGAGACTGCAGTGTTTGTGGATAGGGAAGGGCCATGGATTATTTCCTGCTGGCGAAACGTATTTTGGATAGAAAATTGTTTCTGTGTTTTGTTCTTTTTCTCTATCATACACTTGTCCATTATTTACATTAGCATAGTAGAAAATGGTAATGGGAATGTTGGAGAATCTTATTGAGTCTAACTAATTTACTGAAAAATGTAAAGTAGAGGGAGTCTATAAGATTCTATCTTTTGCTTCTATTTTTTACTGTGTCTGGTCATTCCTAAAGGATAACATTTTTGGTGTTTTTTTATTTGATGTTTCTTTTTTTGCAAGAGAGGCCAGGAAGTAGGGTGGGGAGGGAAGTAAGGGAAGGGGCAGCAAGCACATCTATTGAGGGGCAGGTGAACAGGGGAAGATGTTGGGCGTGTATTTAATCTAAGGTAGAGGGAAGTGTTTCTCATGCTCCCTGATTGCAGCCATGAAAGCACTTTGATACTGCTCCGCCCGGTAGAGTGGTGTGTTGCAGAATATACAGAGTACATTAGTCTTCGAAAGATATGGATCAACAGCCTCTTTTATAACTTGCAAGGTAGCTGGTGGGATCTTGTGCCTCACAGGAGTACCCTGTGTGATGCAGTATTGGTTGAGGAAGATGAGGTAGAGGAAGACTTTCTCAGAGCATCCCATTGGTTGGATTTGGTATGGCGGCCAAGGATGTGGTCCCGTTTTAGTACTGCCAGATTGTCCTTAACAATGCTGAAGAACTGCCACAACCATGATTCTTTCTGGGTCCTATATGTAGGAATTTCCTCTACCTCATCTTCTTGGTCCTCTTGATTGTTTTCTGAATTATTGCACGTCTTCTGTTGTGATGGCTCCTGGGGATGAGGGGTGGCAATAGCTGATGCCGTTTTTGAAAATGAATAGCACTTCTGCTAATATTCTTGCAAGCATGTGCTCTTTCCTAGATTACAAATGGATTCTCAGTAAAAATAGGTGTAGGAGCTGTGCAAGGGTACATTTTCTGTTTAAAACGTCCTAGTTTAGATAGAAATGCAAACTATTTGCGAAGCACTGACCCGTTCTTGAAGTGCAGGTGTGTTTACGAACACGTCATCATGCCGTGTGTCCGGGTGAGGTCCGTGACACTATCCTGAAAGTCTGCAGTGACGTCAGAAGGTCTTGAACATCGGTGAACACAAAAACAGTGGAACAATTGCAAAAAGTGTTTAGAAGTCTTACAAATGTTGCTAAGAGGTGGGGAAGGCCACAGTTGGAAGTTAAATATTTGTAAATTAGTCGTAAATGCTATATTGCGGGTAAGTATTACATTAGGAAGTTGTAGCAAATTACGGTGCACTGGTAAAAGTTTGTTAAATGGCAACCTAAGAAATTCAGTGAAATATATTTGTTAAAGGGACATTATGGTTAGTTGCACTAATAAAAACCTATGAAATTCAGAAAAAAATACTTTGTTAAAGGGACGTTAAGACTACAAGTGAAACCGAAATCCCCCAGAAATTCGCCAGTTATGGTAACCTAAGCGACCATAACTTGTGCCACCACTGTGCATTGCTAAGACTAACACCCAGGACATCAAAGATGACATCACAAATGTCATTGAAAATTGCAAAGTGACAATCACATTGCACGGTACCAGCACAAAAGGCCCATTGCTGCTACAAGTGTGCCTGTTTCTGTTTTTGGTTGCATTTACAATGTCACAAAACCAAACAAAAATTAGTATTGGCAGATGTCGTTTTTAGTATTCTAACACAGTGTGCCAGATTTAGAACAATATAAAATTCCAAAAATATTTCATAAACTCCAACCAAAAATCATTTCTCCTTTTTTTTAATAGATTCCATATTTCACTGGGCACCCACGTTCTATCACTTGTTTGCCTGCCTGTATGATTGGCATATTTCAAATGTCTGCCTCTTGTCCTCTTTAATTGTTGAAACAATGAAATCCAATGTAGGGTTACTAACAAGTGTGACTAAGGTTTTCATTTAAATGTGTATGTCTAAATGTGCCCATGTAACCCCATATGCAATTGCTGTCAATGCTATATATGTACTATCACTCAGTCTACTGCTTGACAACACTAATCAACAGATGATTCTACTATGAATTTGTGATGAATCTCCCAAAGGGAGAAACCATTCTCATTGTGTATTGTGGATATCAACTTGTGGTTTTGTATTGTAAATGGATGGAGAGGAAAGAGATTTCAAGTGGATACTAGGGTCCATGGGGGGAATGGGGATGGATGACCATAGAAAGCGGGCAGCAAAAGGTGTGTACTGCGTCCTCAGCCATGCTGTTAGTAAGAAACATCACACATGATAAGCAAATGACCTATGGTTTGTGGTCTTTGGTGCATTAAAAGAAGATATTTATTTTACGAGTGCTTACACATTTGTGGACAGTCCGATGAATGGTATGAGTATTTGGGCACTTGATATCAAAACCTTGCAATTGTGTGAACACCTTATTGTTATGGGCATAGTGATTGCATTTTTGTATTTGGTAAAAGTAGACACAGAGGTCAATCTTCTTCAAAGTTGCAGGCAGTATTTTTTTATAATGAATCACAGGCCTGGCAAAAGTTCCTTTGGAGCTATCTGAATATGGGTAGGATCCTCCCCCATCTGTCTACTGACTCCTTGGGTGGAGAATCCAAGATTGGTGGCCGGCTTCTCAGAGATATTTAAGTAAGTAGGTTGGGTTTGGAGCATCTTCACCTGGTGGAATCTTAGACTGTCTAGATCTGTCCTAGGACAAAGTCTATCTTCTTCATCACTAAAGAGCATGCTCATTTCTACACCTGCCCTGGTATTCACCCCTTCAGATTGGGGAATCGGCCCTAACACAGTATGATCCTTCTTATGTTCCTCGATTTCTCTGAAGGCGCTGCTTCCTCTTATTGCTTGACCTATACCTATACCTCCTTCCAAATCTTCAGTGGGGAGGGCTGGGCTGGGCAATGATTGGTTGAGCGCTCGTGATTCCCCCTGTTGTGTGCAGGGGTGAAATTGTTACCAAAGGTGGTCCTGAAAATGTTTTTTAAAGTGCCCATATTTCACCTCCAACCAAATCCAATAGAGTTTGGGGGTTCTCCAACAAGAACATTTTTCCATGAGAGTAGAAAGGCAGTGGATATGGCGAGGGAATTGTACACAAGAACACACAGTAAATATCTGTGTGTCGCACAATAGGAACTCAGTAACCAACATACATGTACACTAAAAAACAGGATGTGCAAGTAGAGAGTGATAACAGTACAAATATATGAAAAGGTAAGTGAGGTAAACACTTCTTATGAGTACAATGAAAGTCGTCAATCTCTTCACCCACAATTGCTGTTACAGACACTGTCAGCGTTAAATGCACATACAGGACAAGCAATGACTGGATCTGTGAGCAAACACCCTTGATGATATAGTATGAGGTAACTTAAAGACAGTGCCCATGAGAATGAGAAACATCACCTGGAATGCCAGCGAAACCCACAAACCCTGCTGATCAAACAGGGAACCAGAAAGAATGTAACAGCAAAGGGAGGATAACTTAATATATATGACTTTTGACGAGGGACAATTACGAATATGGTTACATAATATTGAGAACAGCATAAACATTCACATAGGAGCTGGACACAGCAATACATTACAGCTAACAATCAATAGGAAACAAAGAGAGAACTGTTTCGGAAACCCAAGAACAGACTCCAAGAGACAGTAAAGGAGCAGGAGGAGGGAAAATGAATTTACAAGTGCAACACCCCCTCCCTCCCCTTCCAGGGAAGGAATGAAAATGGTACAACATAGTACATTTATAACTGAGGGGTTAGACACCACAGAATTGGCTAAGTCAAAGGAATGAAGAACACAGCCAACAGACAAACTGGGCTGCATAGAAAAAGGAAAGCACTGCATACTGCAAAGGAAAGGAAGACTGAAAGGGAATCCGGGAGGTATAACATATTGATAGCACAACACATTGGAAATCCAGGAACATTAAATAGGAAACTAGGAACTAGACACTATGCTTAAAAAAACCAGCAACACAAGACTGATCACAAACAGGAACACCTCAACAATGATTAGCACAGGATGGAAGCACATTGAAGCTAGCAGTGTAATCTTTAGACTAAAACGAGCATACTGGCTGCCAAAATCTCAAAAGGATCCATAAGGGAAGGCAGATAGAAAATGGGGCTTCTGAGCTCCGAAATCAGCACAGCACATTGTTTTAGGTGGTCAGGATGTAACTCCAATATGAAACAGTTCCCAAATCATGCCCCCAAGTGGCAAAGGGAATTCTGGCAGTTTACCCCCTCCCATGGTTGTCTTCTGGAATCTGCCAACCACACCAGGCTTCTTTTTTCCATGATTGCAGTTATTTTTCTTCTGAGGTGGCACTGATGGAAATGGAGGACTGTGGGCATAGTCACATGGACTAGAGCACTTAATCATCAGGCCATAGAACAGAAGAATCAGAAGCAGAGCTGTGGTGGGGAGGATGCTCGGGAGTTAAAGAAAGTTGTGAAGGACTTGAAGGATCTGAAGCTGTTTTTGAAGACATAGGACACTCATTCACTGCCAATGGATACGTGTAAGTCCTTGAGGATTATGGTAGACCAGTGTAATATTCATTAGACACTGGCAGACTGTCTGTTAGACTTGCCGTGCAGAGCAGACGCTCCGGAGGTGTAGAAGCTTCAGGCATTCTGGCAAAAGTTTCAATATATAATGCTGAATACTCTGGAGGGTAGACACTGATGCTGAAGTCCAGCAGTTCATAGAATCCTTTTTTGCAGAAGGCAGGCATTCTGGTGGTCCCCCAGAAGCATAAGTAGGACAGGATGGAGGGGCTTTGTGAGTAGATGGTTGGGATACAGGAGGAATCTCTGGAGTTGATGGAAATGTAGCAGGACCTGACAGTGCAGACAGTTATAACTCGGTCATTGAAACTGGGGATACGCACTACAGATCTATCATGAACTGAAGGCAGACATGCATTAGGCTCTGGGACTGAAGACATGCACTTAGGATGGACTGCAGGAGGGACTATAGCTGACAATTGATGTTTATGCTTATGTTTATGTATGTACTTATTATGCACTGAAAGCCCACAGGCATTAGGGTGGGGAAGACAACCGCAAACACATCAGCACAGAAACCTTCCAAAAGCAGAAAATAGGAGGGAAAAGAAACTAACTAGACAAACAAGAACGTCTTCAGCTTTTCCAGACAGTGAGTATGTTCCTTCCTAACCGCAATTCTAGCATGAGCTTGTTCCAAAAATGTGCTGCTAAAACAGGGAAAGGGCGTCCATTTATTCTGGCACGTTTTATTTTCAGATAGGCCAACTGTATCGCGTCTGTGGATCAGGTGATTCTGACCAATTTCTTTAACTGAAACACATTTTTTTAGGTACAAAGGGGCTTGACAAATCAAACATCCATGAGTGATCAGGTTTATTTTGAACGGAATTCTTGCTTCCATCAGTAGCCAATGAAGCTTTGATGTTCTGAAATGGGGACTCTCCCAGGTATACTTTTTACAATTCTCACTGCATCATTTTGCTGTATCTGTAGTCTCTTTGTACATCCTTTTCCTGCAGCACCCCCCAATAAGGCATTACAGTAGTCCAGCATGGCAAGATCAGGGCACGAACCAGTGTCCCAACATGTAAGGCTTCATCAGGAGCAGGAGTCTTTAAGAATATTGAGAATGTTTTATTATATTTGTAGCTTGGACATCAGCACTATGTGTTGAATCTAGTATTATGCCATGTGTCTTCACCTGGTTCACCACTTTGATCATATATTGATCAATGTTAACATTTGAGATGGATGAGTAGCTCAAGCTGAAGCCAGGCATTCCAGAGGGGACTTTGACACTGAAGACATGCATGTCAAGGGGGCTGGTGCTGACCACTTGCATGGTGGAGGCTCTTCAGTAAATGACAGGCATGGCAAAGGTTCAATGATTGAAGACACCTGTGCCAAAGATGACTGTCGAGCTGGTGGCCTGAATGTAGAAGAGTCAAAGGCTACAGCCAAAACAACTGAAGACTCAGAATTTGACAGACACATTGGTCGATCAGGAATGGAAGGCACCTCTGCTGCAGTAGACTACTTGGCAACATAAACCAATGGGTGAGCTATTCATTTACAGTCTCTTTCCTTAGTGGATGACAAAGAGTCACTTTCTTTGTGGAATTCACAATAAACCAGAGGAGTCACCATAGTCTGTTAATCAAGATTTTGTCAATTGTCCACTCATCTCTCTTAGCCTCTGAAAGTAGCACATTAACAGCCAACAGTTCAGGAATCACCTGCATTGTTTCTGGTTCTGTAGACTGTGGATTGTGTTAATTAGAGCATGGAATCTGTACTTTCTCTGACTGTTCATTGTGACCCAAATTGGTAGCAGGAAGAGTGAACACCAAGTTAGCATCACGTTCCACATCAGCTAGATCATGTACTTCAGTCTCAGCAGCTGTATCAGTCCTGCTGCAGGGCTGAAATTTATGTAGGTCACTCTTGTGGATTATGTTTGGAAATCAGAAGCTTGTGTGTGTGTGCTAGTTCAGGCTTATAACAAACTGCTACACAGGAAATCCTAGGTAAAAGAGTACATAATGTGTCATCAACTAACTGGAATGCCTAACAAACAGGAGGATACATGTCAGAAACTGTGCCCTGGTAAAGAGCTACACTAGATAAAACAGTCTCCATCCCAGCTGATCTTAAACACTGACAATCATCATGGTTTACTAATGCCTCTGTACTCAGGAACTAAACAGTTTTCATATCAACAGGGGATAGGGCCAGAGGTGAATTAAATGGAACATAGCGCTTTTGAGCTCACACATCAGCACAGTGCTATACTGTGTTGTGTGGATCAAAAGTTAAGTCCAAAATGACATAGTTCCCACATCATGCACCCGAGAGGCAGGAACTAGAGCAAAGGAAGCAAATTGTTACACATTTGGAATCTGATGGGTCAAAATATTTAATTCTAAAGCACATGTGTCCATATATAGGGATTCAAAGTAGTTAAATATAAAATAAAACTCATTGGTGACATTTCTTAAGAGTGAATAATAATATCCTGGAAGCTGTATAGCAAATTATTTACTTATTTCAAATGGGGAGAATGAGAAAAGATGGAAGTAGTGGGATGGGTGCATGGGAGAGAGGGTTGAATGACCAGAAAACCAGGCACCGCACACAAAAAATGCTCGGAGGCCCACCAGATAATCTCCAGAGTTCCCTGTAGGCCATCCCTCCTCTGGTAATGTGCCCGGAGATAAAGACGCTATAAGAAGAATATGGACATCTTGGAGTTCATCAAACTGGTCGGCTTTGTTCTGCACGAGTACTGTTTGTAGTTCTCTGATTTCTGCTCAACTGGTCCGTTAATGCAGGGATTATGTTTTGCCTTAATTATTCTTCCTGGGGTAGTTATGGAACCTGGGCTACACCCCTACTTACTATGGTGAACATTTAGTATGTTGAAGATCTGTGGACCTTGTACAGCATTTTTGGATCCTGCAGTCTTCTGTGCACACTATTTTCGCTTGCTACAGCTTTGGAAATGTGGCACTGCGACACTGACTTCGCAAGAACTAAACAACATCTGTGTAAGCCAATTCAAAGGAGCTAGACACTTCCTCTTTATTTTTATTTTCGTAGTTCATTGTTCTAGATTCAAAGGACTCTGCATTATAACCCTTTTCTGAAGGGGCTTGACTGTGAGGTCTTTCAGTCAGATTTCTCCTGGAGTTTTTACTATAGGCATCTAGGGGCTGCAACACCCAGGGCCTTGGTAGGATTGTTTGTAAAAAAAGGAGAATTATGGGAGTAGTAGTATCTTTTTATTTTCCTTCTAATTCAGCCAACCGCAGTACCTCCTCCTCCACATATGTTCTCCATGGGTGCCACACTGAAGTGTTGGGGGGCCCTGCCCCTAGGGTCACCACACTTTTGGCACCTAATGGCAAGCACAGGACTTCATTACATACTGTCCCCTCTTCAGTTGGGTGTTTTGTAGATTCTACGAGAAGCTGGTTTGTGCAGTCTATGTTGATCTGTAAGTGTGTTTCCCTTAGATTACCAGAAAAGCAAAGGAGTTGGAATGCGAAGAACCATCTCATGACCCTAGGATTAGAGTTCTTGTTTCAGGAAAGGCCTGGCTAAGGGGGCATGCTCTGTGACCAAGGTGAACCTACAGCCTAGTAGGAAGTATGGAAGGTCTTATACAGCCTGTTTAGGCATTCTAGCTCCATGACAAATTAGGTAAGTTCCCTGGCCTCTACCTTTCCCCTAAAAAGTGACTGTATCTCCAGTGAGTTTCTGAATTGCAACAGGACTACCCTGAGGCCCACCCTTGGGCATTAGTTTGTAGGATAAACATTTTTTAAATCAGGCATGATCAACAACAGGGGACTCCAGAGTGATTTTCTCTGGATTCTAAAGGCCTCCTCGATTTTCTCTGTCCACTGGATTTTGCTAAAATGTGATCCCTTCAGCTGATCAGTTAATTATCTTGCTACTGTTGAAAATCCAGAATAAACAGAAAGTAATACCCAACTATGCCCAAAAAGGCCTGGAACTCCTTTTTCATTTTTTGTGATGGGTATGTTTTGGCTGCTTTCAACGTTTCAACAAAGTGGTTGCAAAATTACTTTTCCCACTTGAAATATCAAGCACTTGACAGAAGGCATAATTAGATGGTTCTTCATTGAGTTGGTTGTGAGGTAAGATTTCCTGAGGCTTCCTAACACTCTTATCTACCATGTACAGTTAGATATCAAAGAGGCCACAAACAGCTATTGTTATGGATCAATATTAAGCAAAGGTAGGCACCCCCAAATGGTTTATGGGGCCTCATGATCATGTCAATCTTCTCTGGAATTTTGCAGGTGCACAATGTAACTCAAAGGGCAGGAATGTGAACAGAAAGACTCCCCTCAGCTGATTAAGGTAGTCCTCTCTTTGTCTTCCAGAGATAGTAGACCGACTGCCAATAGTAATTTTGATTTGAAGGTAGACCTATATTTGGCAGGCCTGTAATCATGCTCTATGCATCGACTTGAGACAGTTTGTTAACCTGTCACAAGTTGAAGCATAAAGCATGATTATATTGATGACATGATTGAGAGGATCAGGCCTGCCAAATATAGGTCAACAGATTTTGTCTGCCTTTGGCGTAAGTACAATTGATGAGGGTGAATGGATGGAAGAGTGCTCATCTACCTTTTGGCCGAGCATTCATTGACCTTCCTACTTGACAGTCTTTTGTCTGGCTTCAGGGAGACCGATGCGTCATGGTCAGACAGACTTGTCGAGCAGAGTCTTAATGCAATGGAATAATCTCTTGGCCGTCCCCGGGTTGTCCCAAATGGCAGTACTGGGGCAAGAAGGTATACAGGTCACAGGATGTGTCCGGAGGTAGATCTCTGGAATTTGTTCTGTGGATGTGAACTCTCCTGCGCCTCTTGGGCTGTAGGAGAGCCATACATGTGACCTCCTCAAGCTTTTTCCTGGCCAGGAACCAATTTATAGGTTATACCTGTTTTACCTTCCTCCAGTCATTCTGTTGCACTCAGTAGTTTAGGCCATAATGAGCTTCCACTACCCACATGCTACACACATTTCATATGGAGTTTATTATCTGAAGAGGGCTTCTGTGTCAGGACTTGCTTGCCATTCATTTCATTTCTTCAGTGTTTTGTTTTGCCAACTTCCAGATTAGTAGTAGGTGGTTTTGAGAAGCTTTCATCATCTCCTGGGAACCACATCCAGAGCCATCCTTCCCTTCCCCTAACACATGCAGATTGTCCAAGACATCTTGGAGTTGGTGGGCATTGACCATCTCGAATAGAGGAACCAAGTTGAAGCTTATGACATCTACCTGGCAGCGAACAAGGCCCACAGCATCAGCTTGTCACAGTCTTTCACATCTTCCACAACCAGCTTCTGGTTAATATCAGTGTGCAATAAGGGTTTTAACTCAGTGAGGAGTCTGCACAAACATGGAGTTCCCTGATCTGTTTACATTTATTTGGAAGACCCACCCCTTAAATATTTCATTTAAGGGATGGAGAATGTGCTTGGTGTTATTAGCTCACATTGGAAATGCTTGTGGGTATTGAGTAGCATAGTCCATGATTACACAAACAATGTAGGTATTCTGTCTCCTGTTGGGTTATAAGGGGTTCCATTGGATCCATCCTTATACCCTCAAATCTGGTTTTTATTAGTGAGAGAGGATGAACCTTTCCTATATAATTTAGCAATCATGTTTTACATGTGGGGTGTCCAGTACAATACCAGTGAACCTGCTGTGAATGCCCACCAAGTGGTGTCTAGCCAGGATATTGGACATGGTCTTAGTTACCTCTCCGTAGCTGGCTCACATGTGAGAGTAAGCAAACTCCAGGATAGCTGGGTGACACCAATTGTTGGTAAAGGGTCTGTCCAATCTCTCTGGGGTTGTTTTGAATTTTACAGAGGGACCCCCATTTCTCAGTTATATTAAGCACCACTGTCTATTGGCCTAAGGATTTAGGCTTCTGGAAGTCAGCATATAGGAAGAGGTTTTCACTCTGGACTTAAGCGGATTTGGGAGATAGTAACCCTGAGATAAGAGTCACTTCTGGTTCTTCCATGGGGTCCAAAAAACGGTGCAGTTAAAAGTAGCTGAAGCCATCCACCCCTCACTCTTTGAGGTCTATTTGAGCAATTTACTCAGCGGCCACCATCATATACTTTTCACAGATCACCGGGGCAATGGGATCCCCCGCTTGAATCCTACAGGCACTGTCACTGTGTTTGAAAAGCAGTACCTTAACTGCCGTTGCGTAAACACAGTAACACTGTGGATCGCCCACGTACACAAGGCGCCGGTCTCCATCTATTCCAAGTAGCATCGGTAAGCTATTCTTATGCATAACATTTCCCGAGAGCAACTTTTAAAATGTGTGCGTTTGCCAACAAATAGTCACTTTTCCTTTCATGCAGCATAGCACTTATAATTGAAATGCAACATCATCTTTTAGAAGTAACACACGTCCAATGATGCTATGTGTGTGCAACAGCACGAGTAAGGCTTTATGTATTTGTCCTTACTAGTGCCAACTTTCTATTTCAGGAGATTTATCGAGGCTTATTGAGGAATAATATTTCTCTACCCACATCTCTGGGTTAATTCAGTTTTCTAATTCATATTTCTTCAGCTAAAGAAACCCCATTTACATTAAATCTTTCACTGGATCATGATGTTTCGACGCAGTCAATTAAATGCAGTTGTGTTAATGCCTGCAATTAGAATTCTCTCGGTCTGGGGACGGTGTTCTACAAATCTTTTAGTAAGCGCCAGCACAACTAAAGGAGTATAACCCCGCAATCAAGCCATTGATTGCATAGCCTTTTAACTGTTTGGCTATGTCAATTGAACTTTTTGAAATGTATTGTTGGTGAGATTACATTGGTTAATGATGAATCAAAATGAATTTTAGGAGGAAACAGTTCTGTTCAGATTTCTTCGTTCTAGCCCCAGCTTTAATTTCCTTTCTCTCCACTGTACCACTTGTTGTGGATCTTTGGGAGCAGATAGAAGGACCCATGATTTGGATTGTTTAGTATTAGGTGTTGAGCTGCTTGGCGTTGATTAGATGATTTGTTGCAGCGTTGTTTTATACTCCATGGTGGGGACGTCCGTAGATTCCTGGTAAATAATTTGTGTTAAGAAGTTCTCTGTGAGTTTCCATTATGTACTTATGTGTATTAATGACCTCAACTGCACCTTCAGGTTGTATTATCATTTCTGTGCCCTCTTGGAGTGTTCTAATTGCCCTTCCCTCTTCGGGAAGAGGTTCAGTTTAGTCACCTGTTCTTCACTGAGTATGTGAGATCCTATGCATTCTTGAGACAGTCGAGGTAGGTTTCACATGTTTTGCTGTGCCCATGTTGCTATGTCCATTTTGAGCGCTTGTTTGTGCCAATGAACTTTGTTCATTGTTTTATCTCTGGACACATTCTTTCAGAAACAAGCATCACATCTAGTCTTCAATTTCCCTGCAGAGTTGAATTTTGCTATTTTATGCTGGGGACGAAGGTCAGTCTCTTTGCATGCCCGGAAAGGTCGATGACTGATAATTGATTGGTGGCAAGGTCTAACATTGGGTTCTCAGTGTTGATCCCGTTTGTTGATTGTTGATTGGTGCGCAGATCGGACATCCGCCCCACAGTGTTGATCGTGTTTGGTTTGAGGATCCCATTTACATGGGTGGCATGGCCCTTCCCCATCCCCGAACAGTATCTTGTGTTATTCCTTGTATGTCCTGTATGCATGTTTTTTTCTTCCTAATTAGTAAAATACTCATTTTCTGTTGATAGTTCTTTTTGAGTTCAGGTTGTGGTGTTGGAACATTTACTTGCTCTCTCAGTCTTGTTGTGAGGTTGTTTATTTCCAACCTCAGCCTCGTTCCCTTCGAGTAGAAATAGTGTATGAGATGATTCCGTATTTTCAATGATGTTTTCCTGCACACATGCTCAGTGTATACTGTGTTATGTATAGTCCTAAGTGGGTTTGCCATGACAAGTCCATTTGGTATTAGATTTTCTTTTATTTTTTTTTTTTTGCAAGCAGTTGGGAAAAAAAAAATCAGTCCATTTGGGTTTGCTTTCTCCTCATTTGGCAGATAAATATTCAGTAGGTGTGCAATGTGTGAATTTGAGAATACATGTAGTAGGGATGAAGTTAAAACAGTAAAAACTTCTGCAGATTAAGAATGTGATTTTTATATACACTACATGTAAATTATGCATATGTCAGGGATATTTAGTTTGTGGCCCGGGGGTCAATTGTGGCAATTAATAATTGTTGGCTTTGCAATTCCTATCCTCACCGGTGATTTGCCTATGCTGCTGGGCTTGTAAATGGCATGCGTGATGCAAGAGCTTCTCTGCTTACCTTAGATGGGCTTCATTATGTCACTATCTTCACCTTGCAGCAATACAGGTTGGGAAGGAGTATTCCTGATGTACCTTAGAAGGGCTAGACTTATTTACCTCAGGGTCAAGCCAGTACGTCAGTCTGCAACAAGCAAGAGAAGAGGTGGGGGGTGGCAACTATCAAGAAATACAAATATAAATAGGTATACAATGAGAAAGGAAGATAATAATAATAATAATACTAATAATAATACTAATAATAATAATAATAATAATAATAATAATAATAATAATAATTTTTACAAAATAACAATTGACACAATATATGGTTTGGCTTCTGATTGTCTTTTTCATTAGCACTGAAGTAGCACACATTATTTTAAACATACCTACTTATATTTGCAGGTGCTGCCATCATATGCAACCAAAGCCTCAAATTCCCCACTTGTTCGATACTACTTTTAGTGACAGTCTTTGAAGGTGGTGATGAACCTTTTAATGCCAAGGGGGCAAATCCTTAAACTTAAAAGGGCTAGTTTAAATTTTAGAATCAGACAGCCATGGCATGGCATCCACTTACGTGGCCTCATTGGCATTATGCTACCCAGTATTTCAGTTGATGTGAACCCAGTACCCCTTCTCACTGAGCGCTAGTTTATCGGCACTCCAATGGGCAAAGAGGAGCAACAATGTGGTCCCCTTTGTGGATAACTTATTCAAGTACTTTCTTAATACTGTCTTTTGGAGTCCGCTCACAGACTTTTGGAGATGGGAATAATAGAAGGAGGAACTGGGCATTGAGGATGGTAGGAGAGCAACACTCTCAACACTGAGCGATCCCTCATGTACCGGCTCAATGGTCAGCATCAACTCCTGGGCATATTTCCATAGCTCCCAGAATCTCCAGAGCTGCCCTCACCTCCTTATCTCTGATTATTCTGTCACACCCCCCATCTCAACTTCATTTGAATTTAGTCAGTGATGTAAAGCCATTGAATAATAGTGTGAGGTTCCTTCTGGGTTCAGTTCCATTTGAAGTGCAATAGAAGAGGACACAGGCTATCCCTAGGTACCACTGAGCAAGCTATCTTTTTCGCTTTGCACCAGGAGTGCATTGGTGTTGCTATACATCCCATTACTTGAGTGATCCTGAAAGGGAAAACAATGATTGTAGGTAAATGAGAAAAGAGAAAATAAAAACTCTTCCACACCAGTAAGGCACATATGCAAGCTCACAGAACCAATACCAAACTTGCTGAGTGGCACTGAGTAGTAGATGAAATTAAAGTCAAGATTTGTATCTTTCGCTTGTGATTTACTTCTACTGTTTCTTGCTGTTTTAACATGTCATTGTCCTCATTAAGGATATGGATTTGTAAATATTTTCATTTGTATTTTCGTATTTGCTCTTCTTAATGTTGATGTTGATGTCAAAGGTATTTGTACTGCGCACCATCACCAGCGGAGTGGTCTCCAGGTGCTCTGTTGGATCGGTAAAGGAGTGTGTAAAGAAAGTGGGTGTGGGGGTGTTAGTAGGGTGTAGTGGAAAATGAAAGTTAGAGCTGCAATGTCCTGTTAGCAGCTTCAGTTCGGTTTGCACGGTTCTGTATGAATACCCATGTGTTGTTGTGCTGGGTTATGTGTTGTTAGTCTGTTGTTGCGATGTGGTAAAGTGCATGCAGATTGCTGTGCCGAGAGGTGGTTGTGTGAGTTTCTGTATGAGAAGTCTATGTGCAAAGTTGAGAATTTTGTTAGCAGGTTTTCCTTACCTCTTTGTCTTTGTGTTTCTGTGTTCAACATTTATAATTATCCTGTGTGTTTATATTGTAGTTTCTCCACCTAGTTGGTAGGCCTGTTGAGGAGTGGCAGTTTTCCTCTGTGTTACTCTAGTGGTATGTGTACCTGGCTTATGCCAGCATATTCCCCCACCATGGGGTTGGGGAAGTTCAGGTTAGAGGATTCTGGTTCCTCTCTGCCATCCTGTGTGGGGTCTTATCTACCTAGTTTTCCTCTGTGGATTAGCGGTATGTGGAGATGGGTGGTCGGGGTCCCCCCCCACCTTTTTGGTGAACAAATTTAATTCTTGAAAGGTGTTATAATGCCAAAAGCGTCTTGATGGATGAATCAGTCATTCTTTGTGTGCGTGTGTGCCTTTCACTGGTTGCTCTTTATCTGTGTACCATATAGGTACTGCTGAAGAGTAACATCTTAAACCCCTACGCTATATCCAGATAGAACATTATTTTACTGTGGAAGCACACCTGGCAAGGAGGTTAAGGGAGGATGGATGTACCTTCACAGGAAGCTGACAATCTGTGCCCTACAACCAGCATAAATCCAGCAATATTGCACGACAACCAACCCAAAGCAGTAATTGGCAGGATAGTAAAACTGCTGCACACCTCTACAAAATAATTCCCAAAAAACTTGAAATATTTCAATAAAGACAATTAAGTGATTGATCAATATTTGGCCATGTCTTAGCAGGCTTTTCAACAACAGGAAACACCCGACTGTGTTTTTTAAGGGTCTCGGAAAATACACTGACAAAGAGATGCTTTAACCAGTTTCAGGAATAAACTTAGTAAAATAAAAATGAAGATGTGATAAATTATCCCTTTTGCATTTCACTATTTTACAGTGATCCTATCCAATTTGGAAAGCTAGCATGAGACTGCTTACAGTGAAGACATATCTACTTACACCTTTCATTTGGGAACTTAATTCATGCAATGATGTTTATGCTGCCTACTTTTGTCTTTATATTTTCACTCTTTGACATTTATTTTCATATTTTCTGGAATGGTGTATTGAGAAAATGCTGGTACATTGAACCTCTTTTTACGAAGAACAAGGGTCTACATCAGTCTTATTACTAGTTATCATGGGCAAGTTTGCCCTAGAAGGTTAACCAATGTATTCTTCAATTAAGTATATTATGCAAGATCTTTTTTGGATTTCATTAACATCTGGTTAAATTCAATTTTTACCCTTCTAAAAAAAGATCCCTTATGGATTAATCCAAATATGCATGAACCTGTCTACTAGATGGTGGGGCTAAACTTACTATACATGGATCCCTGTATTAAATAGAAAATTAAAAGCAAGGTCAACACTGGCATCTAGTGGATATTTTCATACCTTTTCATACCTCAACATGATCAAAATGTTTGTATTCCCAAAGCTATAGGGCTGAAACTATTCAGTTAGCCATGTATCAGAGCAGATGCAAATGGACCACTTAATCAAATGGGGCCTTGTATACCAATTATCCTCTATCAAACACTATTCCACTCATTTACTTTACTTTCCTTGCTTTGATTCGACAAAATAGTCATAAAACCAGTGCACAAATAACAAAAACTACATCAGTTACAGCAACACAATCAATTAGCTAATATGTCACTTCCACTAAAATTACAAATAAAAACAGAGTCAACATCTTACAAGAAATGACAGCTCCTACAGATAGGTATCTTTACCCCGTAGCATTATTCAGCAACTTGGCCTTTCTCATGTACATTTTTCTTGCCAAACTCATGTATCTTGTGGGGGCGAGAACATCCTCAGCATCAGCATCATCCAGGCATATTGCCATAGCAACAGCTAATGACCTGCAGGCACGACTTAGTAACAGAGGCTTTAAGAAGTGCTTTCTCAAGATATTGGTGACCATGTTGCACCGACTCCACAAGCTCACTGCAAAGAATACATGATGTTGAGAGGGCATTGTCTCATCTATGCCGAAATACAGCAGTCGGCAAAATTCCAATGCAGAACTTTAAATATAGAGCCCTTTCCCACCTAGATAAGACGTGAGACAGGTATTCTTTGTAACCCGCCTGTGTCTTATAAGAAGATATCAAGCCAGCTGCTCTGAGACCCTGGATTTTCCCAAAATGTCCTGCCAAGCCTTTGCCCCTGCTGCACTCTTGTTTGCATCCTTTGAAACCGATCTGATCACTGAGGGATTTGACCAGTAATCCTCCAAACCCAGCTAGCCAAGGTAGCTTTTCACATGAGCAGCCCACTTTATAGAGCCGCTCCCTTTCTGGGACAAAACATCTATGACTGCCTCTTTGTATTTGCAAAGGTGAAGATTGGACTAAGGGTGAACCCAGTAAAGAGCCAGGCACAATTTACAGATCATCTCAAGCCCCTCTAATCCAGTTTCCAGGAGCACTGAGATGTTCAGGGCGGCAGTGGACAACCCACGGATAGTTTTAAAAAATATTGTCTCACCCACTGCAAGGGACTTGGTCTCCACTTGTCCCCAAAGTTCCACCCCGTACAACGCTGTCTGGCGTGCTTGTGCTCTGTAGGCCTTCAACGAGATCCGCACTGCCCCATTCCCATGTTCATTGGTGAATCTGGTGAGGGCCTCAATGTATCTGACCAAAGTGAGATTAGCCTTCTTAACCTCCATTTTCCAACTGCATGATGCCATGACTCTCAAACGTAAATAGCATAGGACTGAACCTGCTCAATTGCACCCCCCCTCTACGAAGAGAGATATGGGCTTCTGCTTCTTCCTGGGGTTAACATTGAAGATAATGGCCTTAGTCTTTTTTGATATTCAAAGAGAGCCCATTCCTCTTTGAAACAGACACAAAAATATCCAATTGTGTGTGCACACCAAGCGGTGTGAGAGAGAGAAGCACAGCAATGTCTGCAAACAACAATGCAGGAAACGTATCGCCTGCCAACAAAGGGACATCAGTCTGAACAGCCAAGAGCCTCTTCAGAACTTCATTAATAAAAATGCAAAACAGCCTAGGTGCCAACACCCATCCCTGCCATACTCCCTTCTGAAAGTCAATGCTGCAAGAGGTGCTTCCCTCTGGGCTCCAGGGGACCACCGCTGAGTTCCCTGTATAGAGGCTCTGAATTGCTGAGAGCAAATCCACAGGAATGCAAAGCTCCTCCAGGAACTTCCATAAGTGTGCCCGAGGGACCGTATCAAAGGCGTGTGTAGATAGACAAACACAGCATAGAGGTTAACCTTTCTCAACACAGAGTATTTTTCACAGATCAATCACAGTCGGAGGCTTTGATCTATCGTACTCAGGCCCTCACAAAACCCCACCGGGCGATGATCTATTACTCTATTGCTCAGCACCCACTCATCCGAGCATCCAACAAGGAGATGGGACTCAAATTAACAGGATCGTCATGCGTGCCCTTTTTGTGTAATGGAACAATTTTGTCCCCGGTCCAAGACCCAAGGACCATAGTGCTGGCCAGCACAGCATTAAATAATTTGCTCAAATAGGGTGCCCATGTTAGACTAATTCCTGTAAAATTCTATCAGGACTATCTATCAGGACTCTATCTGGACCCGGGGCCTTGCACAACTACTTGCACACGAACACATGCTCCACCTGGGCCTCTGTGAGTGTCAAGGGGGATAGCGGTGGAACTGGAGCTAGTACAGAACAATCCCCATCGGTGCGCAACTCCATCGAAGTCCCAGGGTCTTCTCTGTAGAGGGCAGCATAGAAATCTGCCCATAATGCTTCCGAAATGAAATCATGCAACTGGGTTTGACTCCCCCGGTGTGCACACCCTATTTTAGACCAAAATCCCCTGGAATCCCCACAGACAATTGCTTCCAGGAGTTCCCTACATAAATCCTCATGCCTTTTCTCTTTTCCTGCGCTCTTCTGAGATGTCTTTACTGTTACAAACAGGGGCTCATATGATGGATTAACATACCCTGCTGCTGCCTTTAATTCCTTTAAAGGATAACATCGCTGTTCTTCAGGAATTACAGCTTGCTTTACGGTGGTTAAATAGGAATTGAAGGTGTTACATCTTCTTCTTTATTCTAATAAAGCACCCACTCTCTTTCAGCTGGATCTTATTTCTCATTCTGGTCCATTTTCCAGATTTCTAAAACTGCCAAACTTTACCCTAACGTCTTTCCTTTTTGAGTGGCATTTAAGTATGTCTTAATGTGACGCAATACCGGTTTTGATAATGCACCCTCTTGAGGCTACGACATAAGTGCTTCATTAGTTTTGCCCTTGACCCATTCAGAATGATATTTCCTAATTTTGGCTGTATATCTCGGCAATGCTCTGCAAAGGTGTAAAAGTGATGTGTCTTCCATGGTGACAGGTCAATTCAGACGGTTCATACTTACCCAATCTGTTATTTTTCTTTCTAGGTTTATTAAATATATTGTTTGAATCTTTTTGATTAAGCACCATCAATCAGAGCTCGTAGCCTGTGAAAAATATTTAGAAAACTTGCAATTTATTGTAAATTTGCATGGATTATATAATCCAAAATATACTTGTGTGACTGACTGTGATTTTTCTGAGGGGAAAGATGGGTTAGACCCGGTAAACACAGAGTTTGGAAAAAAAAACATTGAAAACCATGGACAAACACCACTAACATGTTTTAAAAAAAACATAAACAATGACACTGGAACCCTTAATTATACTGTTGGGAGACATTTCCATGCTATATTCACTTTATGATCCTGGAAATAAATGCAATAATTTGAACAACTCATTTTTGGAGTATTTGACATTGAGTGCAGATAACATGTATATATGCTAGGATTTGCAACCTTTATCAACAATAAATCCAAAACCAATTAAGACACTTTTAGATAAAAAATATCACAGGAACTACACCAGCAAGGTACAGGATTCTCAGGATGTTTGTATTATTGGTGTTTAACTGGCACTCTTGACAGGACCATCTGTTCTATCCCATTGTTGCATTTATTCCACATGAACAAATGCTTAGCTGTACCTCAAGTCTCTTTATTTTGAATATGTGCAATTTTGATAATTTTTCAGTTTTTTCCGAACATTTTTTCAATCAATCTGAAATTTTCAATTGTATCTTTTACCAATGACATCGCTGAATTTCAATTCACAGCACTGTCAAAATTGATGAACAAGAAGGGATACTGATACTGGAGATACAACACAAAAAAAGACTATCCATTTGGAATATTGACACATTTCTAAATGCTAACCCACGTGCTTCCCTAGTGTATGTCACAGATGTGTTTACACATCAATTGGTTTTTAAAAGAAAAATCAACACACAGCATGACCAATAATACGTCACTACAATGAAACAGACCACCTTGAAATGGTTGATATGTTGATCCCTGCGGCAATATTTTCAACATCATTTGAATTGGATAAGCTTTTACTCTAATGTTTGTTCAAATAATTTGTGCAATAAAATGTAATAATCACCCACTGGCTAATACCTTAAATTGCTCACATTAGTGTTTCATTTGTTTTAGACTGGTGGAAGTAATTGAATTATAACTCCTCCCTCTTTCACAAATCCTATTACTGTATGAAAATGAGTTTCTGCTTTGAAGAACACATTGCTTACATTCACTAGGGTTGGCATGCACTAATGTGCCAATTGGTTATTTCACGTCATTGATGGTTATTTCGAACATTGCTCTAATTCTCTCTCTCTGGTGTAAAATATGTATATTTTCCTGCACTTTTACTTCTTGATTCCCTTTTTTGTTCCTGTTGAATACTTTTATTTAAAATCTGGATCATTGCCTGCATCCAGTGGCTTATTCGACTTTTCTCATTCATGTCTCTCAGGACCTTTCGGCTCTGCTATAGACTATATGTAGGCTTTCAGCCAGGGTTTGCATCCTCTTCTCCTTTTGGTATTTATCAATATGATTTGTATCACTTTCTCTACTCTGTGTTTGTTGTATATCAGGCAGGACTCATCAGTCCATTTTTAGGTTGTTCCCAGACTATTTTGCCCATAATAGATTCATGGTTTGTATTCTGCACTTGTAGCACTCTACCACCCATCTCTCTTCTTCATGCGCAGCCTGTATGCCTGGTTCCTCACATCGCTTCTGCCAGGGAGGGTCAGTGATGCCTGTGTTGGCGGCATTCATCTCCTCAGGCCGTTCAGTTGTCTCTTGTGGTGACGGACTTCTCGAGGGCCTCACCAGAGCTCAAGGCTCTCACTCTTTCTTGGAATCTCGGCACCAGGATTGCATGGAGCTTTCACCCAATGCCTTCCTGGACTCTGCAAAATTCTGCAGGCTACAACCCCAACATGTCCTTTTTGTGGTCTCGCCTCCATGTTCCCTGTCTTTCACAGTCCAGCAGCAGTCTTCACTCTGAGTGGCGCATCCCCTGTCATTTGGCGTTGCCTCAGGGAATCTCCTCTTCCAACTGAGGACTTTGATGTTCTTATGGGAGTCTCAGTCTTGATAGGTAATGTGCTTCTGATTATTTTGTAGTGAGTCTGTGGCAGAGTTCGCATTGGTCTTAGACAAACATAAAGGCTTTACAACTTCTGTGGTACACATGTAGGGCCCCATCACAAGTTTGGCCTCAGCCCTTAAATGCAGCAGTAATGCTATTACCACTGCATTTAAGGGCTGGCCCAATCATGAGTTGGGATGAAAGTATTGAGTTTGCAGCCTGTTTTTTGGTGCTATTAGAACAGTGCTAATTGTGTCAGTGCTAATTGCACCCCTGACTCCACTGGGGAATGGGAACTTACCACTGCTAATAGCACCGGACCAAGTAGCAGTAACGCAATTTTCGGATACCGCAAAGGCTCTGATAGAGCCCATAGTCAGAGATTACAGGGCTTTTAATTGTAGCTGGGGATGTCCTTATCCTCAAAGGCAGAGTCACTGCCAGTGAGGTCCTGCTTGCCCAAACCCTTAAGGAGGGTCATTTAAAGCAGGCTCCCCTCCTTAGTTTCAATTGGAGTTGCTCCCCTTGCGGAGAAGGGACACATTTCCCAGATTTGTCACAGAACATACTTTTTACCTTACAATCCGAACATAGAAACAATACAGCTTTGCACATGTTTGCACTAAAAAATGTTGACAATCCTGACAATGGGCTTCATTAAAAATTCGGTGGTGGGGGGCAAAAGTGGGGGAAATTCCATTACCACCATTTTTTTTTTTCAATAAGGAAAGGACCGTCATTTTTCCTGCAATGATAACTTACAACTTTGGAGAAGAAGTGGATGATTTACCTGCAGAAAAAATCTGGAGTTGAACCCGCCACTTTACCACAAAAAATGGAGGATTTACAATGCAGTAATTCTGCTGGTGTTAAATCAGCCATACATTCCCACAGAGTCGTAAACATTATCAGCACTTGTAATCCTGTGTAACTCCACAGGACCAAGTGGTGTTAAAGAGAATCGAGTTTGCCTGTTATTCTAAGGAATTACTGCAGAATTATCACCAAACCCGTAATGTGGCCCAATATCAGGCATGTTACACATCGCTTGCATCTTACATGATTACTTTTAATGTTATATTAACTTGTCCTGTTTTCTAATGAATTAAATGTGTGGTAATATTTGTTAGGCAGAATTATATGCAGTACACTTTGGGAACACTACACACAATTAAGACTACAAGTGACAGTACAATTTCACCGTTGGTACAAGCCTGTATTACACTGTTATAATGGTAGCAGTAGCGGAGCAGCCAAACTTATCTCAAGAGTAAGTGAGCAGTACAAGAGTTACACAAAGGGCAGCAATTACTATGGTTCAGGCAAACACTGACTGAAGGTTTCTAAGTAAACGAATATATATTTATTTACTCATCAGTTGTATAACAGTTCACCTTTCTAAGCAAGTCATACATCACAATCATAAATACACCACACCACTTCCCCTAAATTTCAGACAAGTTAAGCTCACAAATGAAGTGGGAGCAAAATGGCACTCCAGCAATTTAAAAGGGAGGGAAAGACAAAGTTATTAGAATTCAGGCAAAACCAACAGGTAAGTAATTAGGGCAATAGAACAAGAGAGACTACAGTGAGGAGATCAGATAGAAAAGGCTTAAGGCCAAAGTCAATAGGACAAATGTATTTTGCTCAAGATTACACAGTTCAGGGTAGTTTGCAGTAAAGTTTGTGGCACAGATTCCGGACGAGGTTAGTTTGTAGAAAAGTTAGTTCAAAGAGAAGAGAAGGACAAGCCCTTGGATTGGAGAAAGATTTCAAACACTTTCACCTTGGCTGACCGAAATGGACAACCGGATTTGCACAGTACCTTAAAACAAAGAGGGAGCTGTAGCTGAGGCGGACATTCCTGGTGGTTCCTGCAGGCTCACGGTTCCTGAAGCGACTGTCGGACTGACAAGAAGTAGGAAGACTGGAGGGTCCTGCACCACCCAGGGAAGAAACCAGCAGCAGAGCAAATCAACAAGTAAAAAGGTGCGCTCCATAAAACCCAATCAGGGTCCGACCTTCCTGGCTATCCACCCCACTGTAGCTCTGTACAGCGAATTCGACCAGAGGAGGGTTCCTAGCTTGTAGTCTGGGCGAACTGGTTGGTCCCATCAGCTCAAGGGAAGACGTTTCCTGGAGGATCTTCTCTGTCATTGGATTCGGAGATTCAGACCTGCAGCAGGGCTTCACCGGGCGGTTCAGTTGTGGTAGGGGTCCTCTTCTTCCAGTTCCTTGTTGGTTCTTTTGTTCCAGTGGCGACTCTGCTCTTCCAGTCCCAGAGTCCTGCTTTTTATGCAGTTTTCCCCCATTCATACAGCCTGGCTGTCAATCACACAGCACGGTGGCTGTCCTGGCAAGGCCAGTCGCCTTAGTCAATCAGACAAGAGTGCGACTTGAGTTAATAAGGCAACCAATGGCAGGGGTCCGAAGATCCCTCCCTCACATCCTGCCCCTCTAGACTATTAGGCGCCTTAAGGAGGGCTTCTGTGCAGAAGCCGGTGAAAAGACAGCAAACAAAGGAATCATCCCCGGTTTGGTGCGCAGAGAAAAATACGAGAAAGACTTTAGCAAAAAGAAATGGTGAATAAATCCAGCCAGAACCAACATAAAATGTATTTGGTCAAGCGGGTTTATGTTCGAGGCTACTATAATAGCCTGAAACAATACACGTTTATATAAGATAATCGCGGTAGGAAAGTTAGGGTAGTTACAACTGCCATCAGCCAAGTCTTAATGTTAAGGGAGCGAAACAAGGCTCCAAGAGGCACAGACAAAAAGGGATAAGAATTAACCCTTTCCAATACTCCATGTAAAATGGGGTGTACTTGGTTTGTGGTTTAAAGTGACTATATAAAGTTAATGGCAACTTTACATGTTTCTGGGGGACAGGAGTCATCCCAGAAAAACTGAGCCAATGGGAAGTCTCAAAGAACACCCTGTGTCACTGCACTGAAGGTGCTGTGTAACACACACAACAAGTGGTGCACATGGAGTAGGTGAGGCTCCAGTGCCCAAGATCACACAAAAAGTGAAAATACACACAGCAAAACACATGTAAGAGTGGGAAAAAAAGGCTCACACTCTTACCAGGTGAAAGGAATACAGCAAAGCTGCTGGCGGACTCTTTGGGTAAAGGAAATCAGCCATTTATGAGAATTCTCCCTAACAATATTTAAACAATTGTTCGACATGTCCCAATATGATGTATTTACTTTATACTATCACCCACTCCTGCCATTGCTTGAGACCCTTCTTTAAAAGTGTGGGTTGTATGAGACCCAGACAGATCAAATCACTACAGATTGGAACATTTGGAGGATAAAGGGTACATTTTCTGCATAGAAAAAAAAAATAATCTTCCATTATCCTTATATTTCATCCTGTTTTCTCTGCTAGTTTTAGATAATGCATGCTGAGGGTGGCAGCATCTTATGCACAATAGGGAAACAAAGACAGTTCAATTGTGTGTTGTTAATTATACGGGCCATGCCTGGATTTAGGAGGTAGTGGGTGGCTTACCATGCAGGGAAAATTCCAAATTCTCTGTACGCTTAGGTTGCACATAAATATAAAGTTGCTTGAGAAATTACATAATGTTAGGATCCCAGACAGTAACTTAAGGCTGAAAATAAATGTGACAATGTATTCACTTGAATTCTACCTTAATAATGTGCTGTTTTCATTTTCAATTCTTTACAGGAGAAACTCTGCCTTTGGCCACTTCCAATCACATTGTGATGAGGTTCAGTGCTAGAAGTGGTGCTTCAGCCAGAGGCTTTCACTTTGTATATCAAGGTAAACGTTTTGTTTTCTTCAGTTTTGTCATAAAATGTGGTCACCTTCCATTGGCAAATAGTTAATTTTCTTTGGGGTCTGCTAGCATGTAATGTTTCAAGAGCTTCAGGTACTTGTATGGTATTAGAAACAATAACTAATGTATGGAAAATTGGACAAGGTAGACATAATTTATTAATTCCATTGTTATACATTTGTTTAAAGGTCGGATCCATTATTTTTTGTCATTTATATTTTTTGATTAATTAATGTTTACACATTTGGTCTTCTTAATGAAACATTGTGTTGACAAGTAGCAGGTTGTCATGATATGCCATTCTGTCAGTAGACATTAAATCTCAAAGAATCTCACAAAACAGAGACCAATTTACATGCATTACTAATTCTGACTGAAATACCGTCATTGTTCACAACAAAGGAGCATACATACAACATTACACATCCATGAAAGGAAATGTCAAAATGGAGCTGACAGTGGTGTCATACAGAAGCGTGAGTGAAAACATGTTCAGAAAATGTGGAAATAAGCACTCTAGATGTGCTGTACTTCTTTTTATTAAGGGTCTTCAAACTTCTCAAAATGTGTCTTGAAGGAAACTGAAGGCTTTCTCGGTAGCTTTGACCGACCCTGTGGAATTGACATGGGACTTTCCAAGTCTCACAAACCCTGCCATGAGTTTCACGTTGCACAATTGCAAGGCCCAAGACTTGATAGAGGAGCTTAATTAGCCAATCAGAGTGCCTGGTAAATTGGTTTTGTCTGTCAAGTTATACGTCGACATGGCATGCTCATAAACCGGTGGTTTTTGCAAGGATCAGAGATTTTTGAAGTCCTTTGGAGGAGTTGTTTAGTTATTAACTAAATAACCATCTAACAATCAAAGATGTTTCTTTTTGTTCCTCCTAGGGTGCAAAGTATCTATGAGCGAGAGAGAGAGAGAGAGAGAGAGAGAGAGAGAGAGAGATAGAGGAATTAGTCAGGTATAGGTATGCAGCGCTGTGGGTTGATTTGCCTTGTAAGGCCTACTCCTCCCTCCTCCCAACTAACCAACACCCCTCTAGGATCTCCTACCACTTTTCACTACACACACAAACCTATCACAGACTGCCATCACAAGTCTAGGCATTATCACAAAAGCACTAACCTAGCCATGACTAATCTCTCCTCTTTAGTCCCATTGCACTTTCTCACATCAGTGGCTAACCAGATCCAAAATTCTGTATGCTATCAGACCTTGTCCTTTTTCCTATAGGTAACATACTCTCATGCTTCTGCTCCAAACTGATACAATGCAGATTGGCATTTGGGAATCAGGTACTTACAACCTGCACCCATCTATCCCACATGTTTAGCATCTGCCTCACCCAATGTAACTCTAGTAAACTAAGCCCTCCTTTTTCTTCTATAAAGCAATACTAAAGGAAGCCACCAGTAGTGACACAATGGTTCTTGACAATACCACTTATATTACATTAAGTATATTTTATTATTTCTTGATCCCTGTTTTGTCCACTTGTGTCTTGTTGTGCGTGTTCTTTAGTATCCCGCTCCTATGAACCCCTTTGACCCTTACTACCTTTTTAGTTCCTCTGGTGTCATCCCAAAAATTTAATTGAGAAAAGAATCCTAACACCTCTCCTTCCATGTGGTTGTAGAGAAAACATTGTGCGTGAACCTGAGAAGTTTATACAGTGCTGTGCTCAATCACCTTCCTTACTCTTTTGTGTTTCCAGAACCCTTTAACATTGCATGAGTCTTGTGAGAATCAATTTATCTTTGCTACTTCTTTTCTGTTTTGCAGAGTTGCATGTTGGCCCTTTTGGACCTTAGGCAAAACACCCATTTATTTCGAGGTAGTGCAGGGGGAAGAATATGGACCTGGTACACTCTTTCTCCACATCCGAGTTTAAGAGCAGGTGGAGCCCAATGGGGAGAGGGAAACAGGGATTGAGACAAAAGATGAGGTGGGGGAGACAGTTTTTGCGGAGGGAAGGATGAGGTTGAAGAGGGGTAGGCAGTGGTTGATGGGGGGAAGAAACACAAAGAGGGGAGCCAGAGGAAGGGGAGATGTAACAGTTGGTGGTGGAGGCACTTGGGGCATACCTACAGTATGTTGGTGTATATCTTGAACTTGGACTTGGCATGAGGAGTATGTGATGTTGCAGCAAAGTATAAGGGACAAAGAAGAGATATAGTAGTGGTGGTGGTGCTTCAGCAGGCTGAAGAGCACCAGGAAGAAGAGCAAGGGATTATGTTTCATCATTTGGCTCAGAAGGAGGAGACTCAGGCCATTGCATCATTTCCTGCCCATCAAGAGGGACAACAGAGGTTCAGGCTTTCTTCAAGAGGGTGAAGTCAGAATAGATGTTCCCCGTTGAGATTGCTGCCCATATGGTTATGAGTATGTAACTACTTCAGCTTGCCGGAAAGGGTTGCTGTCAGGGGGAGGTAGGCAGTGTAATATGCAACCTCTGCCATCACTTCTATAGACAAGTGTGCGTGTTATAAACAGTAATTTATGTACTATAGACAATGAATAGTGCTGTCCATAGTTTACGAATCTAAATCAAAACTGCTTATTTCTTGCAAAACAAAGCAACTGAGTCCTGGCCTACATCTTTTTCACTCTACACGTGACTTTAATTTTGAGAACAGGTGTGAGCTTTGTCAGAGCCATATACTACCAAATCTGATGTTAGCGTAAGCAAAACTAGTGAGATGGATAGAGGGAGAGAAACATACCAGAACAAGCTATTAATATGGTGACTGTCAAACTTGGACATAGTTGTCTTATCATTTACTTTCAGAAAATAAAGTGCATAACTCACTTGTATTTGTATTGTTGATATAAATAAGCCAATGTCTTTTTATATTTGTTACTTGAATATTCCCATGTTCTGTTGCCAGCTAACTAGATATGTTTCAATGTAGCTCTCAAGTAGGGTAAGATAAATGTGTACTTCTTAATTTCCTTTGTGTTTAGATACATTGGTATATTACAAAGATAACATATTAAAGTGATTATACCTTTGTATGTGTTGATCCATTTATACTCTCAAATCCTTCAATTTAACAACCTCTTTTCCTTTTCTAGCGATTCAGTTCTTGTCTACAAAATGAATGGTTTATCATAAATATAAAATCTAAATATATATCCAAGCAAATCTACATTTGTTTAGCATTTGAAAAATATATAATAATCAAGTTTTAATAGGTTTTACTTACAAAAGCTCAAAAGAACTTCACAAGCAGGAGTGTTTAAGTTCTAGCATGGCTTGTAAATCTTGTGCATCCACAAACTAGTGGTTGCCATTTTGAATTTCTTTATCCAACATGATTGTAATGAATATAAAAAGAGGACGGCAGAATAGCAACACATGCTTTCCTTGACAAAAAATATGAATCTTTGTTTTAAAACTGGACATTAATTGGAGGTGTTCAATTGAAATATTAGGATGTACTGCAAAGCTTAAAGTTGTTTTATACTTTGGCATCACAGGCATATAGGTGCATGCTCTGTAGTACCTAATCTAATTTCTATAGATATACAAAGACAACACTCGTGCATCTTGAGACAGGAAAGTAGTGCAGCTAATCTAATTAATGTGTGTTCAGTAACAGTCTGTATAAATACTTGCGCACACTATCTCAATAGATGCCACCTGTTTTTGATTAATATGAAACCTCTGCCAGAAACAATTGTGACAAGGTCTGCTTACAGGCCATGTCAGGGAAGGGAGGGAGTCCACCCCAAACATTCACTGGTGCTCGCACAAGTGTGTACAGACCCCCTCCCCTCCTCACTGTATCTATGATGATGATGACAGTAAACACGGCCTTGGGAACGCCACAGCAGGAAGCAGCAGAGGGAAGCCACCATGCAGCAGCAGTTCACAATTTGTCACAGCAGACAGCCAGCAGCCTAACACCAGCTACACGAGAAACAGGTGCAGGAAAGTCTCCAGGGATAAACATGCCATTCAGAAAAGGTAGCCTTATTAATGAGGCTCCCACCAACATACCAAAGACATTAAGATTGAAAGGCCCATCAGAAGGCCTTATAAAATAGGCACTAAAGTTCCTAAGAAACTCTTCAACTTCCTTTGCCAGAGATGCTTCCAGAAACGGTGGCAGGGCTTACCAGCCCTTTTTGAAACCTCCCTAAACACTCACCCTGCCACACCCCCCTGAGCCAGGTTAGTGATTGGACAGGGTGAGTATCCAATCCTGGCCGCGGTTGGGATATTTAAGAAGGTGCATGTGACTTCTGTGGTATGGGTCAGTTGGGTGAAGAAAAGCAGTCGAGAAGGACGTCCAAGAGACCAGAGGAGGTGAAAGCAGAAAGCAGTGCAGAATGTATTGGTGAGAGGGGGTCTGTGGGGTGTTTCATTGTGAGAGAGAGGAGTGGGAGTAGGAGAGTAAAAGTAGGAATAGTGGAATTGAGCAGAGGTAGTGGCAGAGTTAGTAGTACTAGTTTGGAGTAAATATAGAAGGTGGCAGGAGTGTTAAGAGAAGGACAGAACTGGCAGAGTGGTAATCGGTAATCGGCAATAGAGGGGTGAGCAGGGCACCACATCCCTTGAGGAGGACAGTGGTATTTGAGAGGTTGTGGTAGTAACAGATTAAGGAGAGTAGGAGATGTAAAGCGGGAGGCACAACAGGAGGCAGTGGAGTAGAGTGAGAGGTAGGAAGGAGAAGGAGGGACAGAGGTATAGAACAGTTGTGGATTCAAGTGGTAATAGGAATAGGAGTGAGAAAGGAAGTAAGATTGATGGGTGGAAGTATACATGCTCAGTGAGAGTTTGGAGGGACAGTGACGTGGTGGGAGGAGAACAGCCTAAGGGACCAGTATAGCGCAGGGTCAAGAGTGAGAGGGTTTGCAAGAAGCGAGAGAGAAGCTGGGCAAAATAAGGCACCATTTCTCATTTCCTGAGACTACTAAAGGGGATAGGCGAAGGAAAGCTAGAAGTTCTCTATGGAGTGAGATAGACAACATCTTAGGGTAAACAAAGGATGTGTAGAGAAGTGAAATACAGATAGGGGTTACCAACCGTTGAGCTATTAACTGCCCCATAGGGATGTCTGGGGATGGGAGGTAGGATCCAGGCCAGGGAGGATAAGAGAGGAAAGCCCAATTAACTTGAGATAACAAGCCACTCTGACAATTTTCTGTAATAAACACCCTTGGACTTTTCTTTAAGAGTCAGCATGATTCTTTCGGACGGGATCCCCCTGTCACACAATTCATAATGGTGATCCAAATAAAGGTGCCTTGGGTAACTCTTGCTCTTGGGTAATGCACACACACTGCTGGCTGGAGCATCGTGATGTGTAAAGAAGCACCCACCACATGCCACATGTGCACCTTCCTGCTTGTTGGTTTCAAGTGAGTGTAATGTCAGATTACATGCCAGCACGCCACTGCCCATTCACTTGCGAGAAACCCTTATCCTCCATGACTCTGGGCCAAACAAACTGTCAAACTGTCTCCCTAACCCTAGCATGTGTAGGCAGCACAGCCTTACCCACTGGCATCATCCGCTAGCAGGGCCACTTTACCAACTATTGCTGTGCAGCTTCCCATTGGTGGTGGTACAATTCAGTGTGTGGTGCAATTTAGGCGTAATAGGCATGACAAAGAAATGAGGAAAGAAGGCACATGCTGTGGGCATTTTTTGCCAGTCAATGATTGCTGAATGACAATCTAGTGTTGCTGCCATTGAAAGGAACATGATCCTGTACTAACCTACCCATGTGTAGATGATTTGGCAAAAGGTTACTTAAAGGGGCTTCACAGGCCACTGGGAGAGTGCTGAGAGACTTTGCTTTTTGGGACAACTGAATATGTTGAAGAAGAACTTCTTTGGGATTTTTCAAGAGCGTACATGAATATGGATTTCCTGGTGAAGAGAAAGGAGGGCATAAACCACCTTGTCTGCAGCAAGCTCACTGAATTATTGATGCGACCCAGATGAAAATAGTAAGCCAATACTTAGGGAGAAGCCTATCTGTAGGGACCTTTGTTAGTAATGTTCATGTGCACGTGTGTGTTCCATTATGTCCGCGTTCCAGTTTCATGAGCTACAAGACTAGTTTGGCGAGTCACTTGAAGCTGGAATGCAGCGTGTGAACTAGGTCAGTTTGCGCGGCTTGGTTGGTGGGCCCGCTTGAATAAAGGTTGTCTTAAACATACCATGCGCATTAAGACTTCTTTTCATTGGCGACGAGTTACCTTGCGGGCCTGCCACACATCATGTGTTATAACTGTCGTGTCAGCAAGGGATCAACAGGGAGGAAGAGTGCTGGCTGTGCCTGCTTGCTGGGAGAGCGACCTCGTCATAGAGGTGCCGTTGTATGATGAGTTTGTGGACCGTTGTCCACACATAAGCCGCTCCGCCCTTCCCCTGGGCGTTGCAGCAGCCAACGAGCATGGTAACACCCCGACTCCTTCCTTTCCCAGTGGCGAACCTCGCCCCGCCCACATTTCTCAGTCAGACCGTAAAGGATAGTAGAGAGGGGCAAAAGCTGTGTCCAGTCCCTCCTACAGTAAAGACAAGTATAGAGGAGCAAGTGCATTTGGCTGAAGTTCCTTCCAGATTGCAGTGGGCGCAGTATGAACAGAACATCTCTGAAATAGTTCTCAGGGGGAGTTTCTAAGTTTTGAAGTATACAAATTGACTCTGGACTAGTGGGTTTTCAACCCCAAGCGGCAGCACATAATAATAATAATAATTTGGCATTTATATAGCAGTACGAACCCTGAGATATCTGAGCGCTGCTTATTATTACCCATGGTGTGTGGTGCTCATTTATAGACCTCGGAAGGATGAAAGGCTGAGTTTGGCCCTGCCGGGATTTAAACCTGCATTAGCAGGCTCTGCACGGATCTCAAAGCGAGTGCTCTACTCGCTGTGCCACTTGACCAGCTTCCTCAACATGCAATGTTGAGGAAAAAAAAGTGCACTGTATGGCAGAGACCTACATAACCACTGTTTAAATATAAAGTTTGGGTTGCTAGTTTGAGCTCTCAGTGCAAACATGGCAGCTGTCAGCATGCCCCCCCTTCCACCTTTCTTGTCAAAACCTGGTCAACCACCCATCAGATGGGACGGATGGAAAACATTATTTGACACTTACTTGATAGCCATTGGAGGGGATACATTTGCTGCAGCCAGGAAGGAGGCAGTATTGTTGCATAATCTAGGAACTGAAGAATGCAGTGTTTTTGATGGCTTATCAGAACAAGTAGGACAAGGCGATGAAGATCAGTTCTCTGCAGCTATTAGGAAACTACAACTGCATTTTGATCACAAAAAAAAGTCACTTTCGAGAGACACAAGTTCTTTTCAAGGAGCCAAGAACTCCAGGAACCAGTGGAGACATGTATTGCTGCACTTCGGACCTTGAGCTACTCATGTGAATTTGGACCTTTGGCAGATTCCCTCATTCGTGATCAGTTGGTACGCTGCATAAACAATAGCAGGTATGGAGGAGATGTCTAAATACATGGCTAGCATGAAGCCAGACAAACAATTCAATGACATTGCAGCTGTCAAAAGAGGCAAGAAGTTTAACACGGGAAGAAACATCAAGTGTTTTAAATGTGGCATTAATAGACATATCTCATCGAATCAGTTCTGTCCTGCCCGGAATGCAAATTGCCTCAAGTGCAAGAAGAAAGGGCATTTTGCCATAGTTTGCAAAGAAAATGGGTCAGTAGAGAATATAGAGGCAAATACCAGATGTCCTGAATAAGAGGAAAATGGTGGAGAGTTTCAACAAGTTAAGCATGTGCTAGAAATTGGAGATGTATCGAGTGGAGAGAAGGGAACCATTGATGTGTTTATGGTGAATGGCAGGGTAGTCGCCATGAAAGTGGACAGCTGTTCCCCATAGACAATAATGTCTAGAGAGACCTTTGAGAACTGGTTAAAGGGTAGTATGGAACAATTGAAGTGTCCTGACATTGAACCTTATGCGTATGGCAATGTCAAAATAGATCTACTAGGAAGATATACTGCCACCATCAAGTTTAAAGGAAGAAGCTGCGAAGCTGAGATATACATCACCAAGGAAGGATAGTCGTTGTTAGGATGGAGAGAGCAGAAGAAACTGGGGATTAGAATACAAGCTAATGCTGAATTCCCAGTCACAATTGCAGAAGTGAAGGATCAGTGGGAAAAGGAGTTCCAAAACATGTTCACTGAGGACCTTTGGAAATTGAAAGGCTATGAGCATGAAATACAATTAAAGAAGAGTGCTGTACCAAAAGTGCATAAAGTTAGACTGGTTCCGCAGAACCTCACAAACAAAGTAAAGGAGGAGATTGAAGCATTACTCCAGAGAGAGATCATAGAGATGGTGGAAGAATCAGAGTGTTTGTCACCAGTCTTCGTGGTTACCAAATCCAATGGAGACATACGACTTTGTATAGACTTGAGGGATCTTAATAAGAACATATTGGTGGATCGTCACCCTCTACCCATCATCAGTGAAACATTGGCTATGCTGAACAAGGTGAATAACTTTTCAGTAATTGACTTGCCGCAGGTGTATCATCAAGTTCCACTCTCAGAAAACTGTCAACACTTGACTACTTTCATCCCGAATGAAGGCACATTCAAATATTGCAGGATGCCGTTTGGTTTGGCATATATATGCTGAGTCTAGTGAGGAGCATGACCAGTTGTGTTGTTGAGAATGGTAATATCTAAACTGGGTGAAGCTGGGCTGACGGTAAGGAGAAGTAAATGTAAAATATCTGTAAATAGTCTTGAGTATTTAGGGCTTGCAGTGTCCAGTCAAGGTATTAAACCCAAGTTGAGTCTTGTGGATTCCATTGAGAAAGCTCCTAGTGCTTCTGCTAAGGATCAAGTAAGATTGTTCCTTGGATTAGCAGAATATCACCACAAGTTTGTGAAAGATTTTGCCAGCATTTCGACTCCAATAAGGGCTCTATTAAAAAAAAGGTGTAAGGTTCCAGTGGTCAGAACAATGTGAGGAAGCATTTAAAAGGATTAAACAAGAGATTGTATGAGCTCCCTCCATAGGGAAATTCAACTCCAATGACCGTCTGTACTAGTAGTTGATGCCAGTGCATTGGGTTTGGGAGCGACTCTTATACAGTATGATGCCAGCAATCTTGAGAGAGTTATAACATTTGCCTCCAGACCTCTTAGAGGAGCTGAGGAGAATTACTCAGTAATAGAGCGTGAAGCATTGCCCATGTTTTGGGCAGTCAATCATTTTAAATACTTTCTTTGGGGAAGAAGGTTTATTGTACGGTCAGACCACAAACCTTTGGTACAGTTGTTTGACAGTGGCAGGTGGGCTGGAGGATCTCCCAGGATAAGTAGGTGGGGTCTCGGACTTCAGTTGTATAATTTTGATGCAAAACAAATCTGGTGGCAGATTGTCTGTTAAGATTGCCCATGGAAAAAACTCAACCTATGTTGTCTCAAGATTGTGAAGATTATGTAGTTCTGAGTTAGTGAGTGTGGGTTGTGAAGAGTGGATACAGGCAGAGCTTGCTGATCGTGATTTTCAGTTGATTAAACAATGGACGGTGGATGGGTGGCCTGACAAGGAGATTCTTGAAAAGAGGATTGAGATATGGTGGGAAATAAAATAAGAATTGAGTTTAGTAGGAAGCAGGTTGAGGGGAGGGAACTGCATTGTTCCACCAGAAGGTGTGAGAAGAAGTCTATTGGAATTAGCACATCAAGGTCAACTGGGTGAAGGAGCAACCAAAAGAAGAATGAGACACAGATATTGGTGGCCCAGAATGGACAGGATGTCTGAGGAGTTTGTGAAGCAGTGTAATGCTTGTCAACTGAGTGATAAAAGCAGGGTTGTGCGAGAAGTACCTATAATTCCAAATTCTATACCAAGTCAACCGTGGCAGAAAATAGCTGTGGATATTTTGGGACCCTTGGCTGGTTTAGGAGACGGGTTCAAATATCTTTTTGTTCTTGTTGATTTTCATTCCAATTGGGTGGAGTGGGAAGCGGTTAGAGAAGTGACAGCTATGGATTTAGTTTCCTTTTTATAAAGAGTATTTCTAAGGGAGGGTTGTCCCTCTGAGTTGGTTTCAGACAATGGTGTACAATTTGTTTCTGAGTTTATGAGAACATTTTAGAGGGGTATGGCATCAAACACATCAGAACAGCACTGTATCACCCAAGGGCTAATGGATTGGTTGAGAGGGTCAACAGATATCTCAGGGGAGGCATCCAGCTTGCGATGCGTATGGGCGGGTCAGTCTTGGACAGAGGTAATGAATCGCATGTTGTGGAGTTATCTAACTACTCCTCACTCCACTACTAAGGTGTCTCCTTTTGTGTCACTTAAAGGCAGGGAACTCTGAACTAAGATCTGTCCAGGGTGGCTGGGATTAGCAGGTGCAGTTGCGGTGGATAGAAACACCATAATGAAACTGATTACAAAAGGCCAGAGAGTGAACAATGAGTCATTTGACAGGAGAGAGTGTGTGAAGAGTAGGGAGTGGAAAGTTGGAGATTGGGTATGGGTAAAAAAATCCCAGGTCTACACAAAAGTGTGTGGATAGTACATTTATTGGACTGAAGAAAATTACTGCTGTGCATGGGAGTGTGGTCATCTTGGAAAGAGGGGAAGTGTGGTCTCAAGGCAGAGATTGATGGTAGCGAAGAGTGTGAGAAGGTGCAGGATGAGAGTGATGGTCAAATTACAAGGGAGGAAAAGGAAAGTGATGCCTCAAGCACATTTGAAGAAGGGCGCAACATTGGTGCTACAAAGAGACCTACAAGTAAACCCAAATTGATGAAAGACTTTGTTCAGTTAAAATCAAACCATGTAATTGCTTATTATAGCACTTGACATTTGGTTATTTTGTATACATTATTTTGTTAGGATTGTGTTTTTTTAAAGGGGGAGATATGTAGGGACCTTTGTTAGTAATGTTAACATGTACGTATGTGTTCCATTATGTCCGCGTTCCAGTTTCACAAGCTACAAGACCAGTTCAGGGAGTCTCGTGAAACTGGAATGCGGTGTTTGAACTATGACAGTTTTTGCGGTTTGGATGGTGGGTGTGATGCTGGAAATGCATCGGAGGGACAGGGCCTCCGTATCCTTGTCCTTTACTGCATTTTAGCATTTGTCCTGTTGTGTTTTCTGTGCAGGAGTTCATGTGGGACTCCTGGCGGTGCACCTCTCTCTTTTGGTTTGGTGTACACACCAATGGGATGCCCTTATGGCACCCATGGGTGGGGGTACAACCCTGTGCCCCTAGTGTATGTTTTTGGGCACCTACGTGTGGCCCACAGAGCAGTTTATGGGCTGGTGGCAGCTCCATGCTGAATTTGACTGGTGCTCTGAGTATCCTCCATTTTGGGATACCCAGGCCCTGCCATTGGAATCAGTTGATTCCTGATAGGAAACAAGATGGCCCCTGTGGCCTCATGCTTTCTATTGCCTGTTACCTTGTTTTCCCAACGTCCTGGGAAGCCCTGACTGTGTCCCTTCCCCTTGACTGGGTTGTTGGGTGGAAGTTCCATATATGGTGTTGTTGTGAAGTCCAGGCCAGACTGGCTGGAGCCTTCCCAATGACTGTATGTTGTGGATACACCCTGTGGCTGGGACCTGGGCAAATGGAGTGTGTGACGAATATGCATTCTGTGTTGTGGATGTCTAGCATCTGGTGTTTGACACAATGACACAATGACTGAGACAGCCCTGCCCGAAATTAGTATGAATGCAGTGTGAAGTGATGAATGGCTGGGTACTTGTCCCAATACACATACATTGTTGTGAGTGTCTGGAGAGAAGTGAATGGCCTGAATGCACTATGCACCTGATTGGATGCCTGCCTGCATGTATGCCCTTCTGACCGATTGGTTGCCTGAGTGTGACCCAGCAGAATGAATGCGAGATCAACTAGTATATCTGGGGGCCTCTCACTGCTAGAATTCGTGTTCAGAAGCTGAAGAGAAACTGGGCTTAACCGTGAAGCCCTGCTGGAAGAGAAGTCTTGATGCTGCTCTACTACATCAATCTGAAAGCTGCTGTGTCTCGAAGGACTGACCCAGAGAGGACCTGGTAAGGCGCCTTCTTCCCGAGCTACGAGGGGCCATCGTGCATCAGTCATTAGGCTTGGATTAAATAAAATACAAAATCATTCCGAGAATAAGTGTAAGAATAAATAATTCATGTAAATGTCTCTGACACCATGAACAATAGATGGCATTAGAGAACATATTGGGTTCACATATGGCTTTCTTATTCTAGTGTTAATTCAACTCTAAATGTTTGGCAGTGTTGTTTTAAAGCTTGTACATATAGTACAAGAATGTTTTGTGGGATAAATTGACTTCTTTGTCTACAGGCTTGGGTTTAGAAAATATATTTCTTTGGCGTGCACATTGTTTTGATGTATTGCAGAGTCTCAGACTCATTGGTTATTTACATTTACAAAATGCACATTGGAATGGAGGGGATGAAATAGTCTCCATCCTATTGCACTTTGAGGGATTGAAAATTGAGTGTTTTTTCTTTTATGTAAACTATGTTTTTTGCAGGCCAAGAAGTCTACCAATTCCTGAAAATCTGTGAATCACATTGTACACCATGTTCATGCACTCATAGTGACAAGGGCAACACCAGGGCCTTGTCAAAGCAGGGTAAGAAGATGTATTAGCCGGAGGGTTGAGGGATATGGAGAAATCCAGAGCCAGTCTAACCCCGAGGTGGATGGTGGCAATCAAAAGAGCCTCAATTACTGCCCCTCCTGTGCCAGTATGTTATCATGCAGTGCACTGTCTTCTCAAGCCTTTCCTCAATAGGATATTTCCCATTGTCTATGTTTTTACTGGAGACCACACATTTCATAAAGCGGGCGAGTGGAGAAACCCAGGAGAGAAATTAGAGTGAACGCCCCACGTGCCGAGTAGGGAAAAGGAGAAATGTCAGACTGTCAGATAAGGAGACATGTGGAGAAATGCATCAACCCCCAGAAGTGTAAGAGATAATATTTGCAGGACAGCTGGCAGGATCCGACATGCCTGCTGAATGTGGCCAAATACCACTAGGCAGCTTGAGTCTAAAGGGAGAGAAGTCTACACCCTCCCCTGGACAAAATGACTTTGGGATGCCAAACATCAAGCCCTGTGATACAAATTTGAACACTTACCATGTTGGGCTGCCATGCCCGCTCCACAGCGACACTGCGCAAGATAAAATGTGTCAGTTTTAGCCTACGTTTTGTGCTTTTCCAATGCACATACATGCCCTGTGTGGGGAACACAAGGCTATATTGTCCAAGGAAAGGGGATCAGTCCCCACAGAGTTGGCCAAATCTCAGGGAGGAACAGGAAGTACGCTGTATGGGATATTTGGGCGAGGTCAGTGGTGGAGATGGAGAACAACCAAAAGAGCAGCAGGAGGGAGGATGGACCAGTGGACTGTGGATGCAATTTGTGAAGCATATAAGGTAGTGACTAGAGAGCAGTAATGGAGTGGCTAGTGAAAGGAGTGGTTGGGAATCAAATGTTAGCGAGTGAAAGTCGGGTGTTTGAATAGTAGTTCAGAGAAGGAGAGAAGTAGTGTGGAGGAGGAGAGTAGTAGTGTTGACAAGTGGGTAACAGCAAAGAGGGAAACATAGTTCATTGGAAGCAAGAATACATTCAAAGGATGGGGGTGAGACATAGTAGGAATGAAACATAGAAGGGTCAAAGAAGGTTAGGTAGGAGCAAGTATGAGCGAAAGAGCAGTAAGGAGAAGAGAAGAGAAAAAAGAGGAGAGGTGAGAAGAGAAGAGAAGAGAAGAGAAGAGAAGAGAAGAGAAGAGAAGAGAAGAGAAGAGAAGAGAAAGTCTGAACCAAAATAGAGTAAGAAACTAAGAGGAACTCTAGGAAGTGTAGGAGGAGCCCTGTTTGGCCTTTATATCCTCACCGGCAGGTAATGAGAGATTTTAGAAAGTTTTTGGACATGTCATGCCCCTTCAGGTGAGTATAATGTGCATGTAACATCAATGCCATAACTAAAGGGGCTCGTTCTACTTCTTCACCTGTGACTGCTCACATTGCGGAATTTAAAAAGTAGTCTATCACTTTAAGTGAGGCCTAGCTGATGCCATAACGTTGGAAGGCAAGACGCCGAGCAGGCAGGTTTCAGGGAAAAGGATTACACAACAAAGGGGAGCCAGAGCGACGGGATGAAGGAGTGCTCACAGTCCGTTGCTAAAATCTGAACTTTGGAATTCAATTTTATTTTTAAAGACAGGAAGAGATTGATATTGAGAAATAGAAAATGCTGCCTTCAGCAACACAAAATGAGTCAAGCAAGCCCAGCAACCTACCTCAGGAAAACCTTGTTACAGTTCAAATTGCACTTCTTTGTCCGCATTGAAATTGATAGATACATTTGCATTTGCACCGAGCACACATTCCACGGGATTCAATGTGTTTGTGGCATTTAATTACATTTAATGAATATTCGTCTTCAATTTGGTTTTTTCTCCTTTCGTGTGAAATATGGGAGCACATTGCTCCTCTGCCAGCCTGCCGGCATTATAAATACCCCGGAGAATAGCGCCCGCTCTGTGAATGAACAGAGTAATCTGGCCTGCAAAGTCAATCATGTTATTTATCACCCTCTCTTCTAGGTTGACCTTATTCCCTGTTCACTTTTCCACTGGGCTGATTTCAATTTTGTTTCACAGCAGTGTGAAACATTTACTAAAGTTAGGAGAATAATTGCAATGGAAAAGAGAATTTCTCTGAGATGCATTCTGAGATGTCTAGACTAAGCCTGTCTCCTCAGAAGCTGGAAGCTGAAAGGGAAATGAGAACGCTTTAAAGCCTGTGTCATTTCACGTTCCAGGTGGAAAGCGGCAACAGATGATGTTTACAACTCTGGATGCAGGCTTAATAAGTTGCCATGTCAGCCTTCCAGAAACTTTATTTTGCATGGTTCGGTGCTGACTCTTTTCTTCTTTGTTTACTGACAATTTTCGCTTACATGTCCACATGGAAGCTGACATTCTGCACAGTGCGCAAGTTCTACTCCAATCACATGAACAGGACTTCTGCAATTGAAATAGTATTCCCATTAACCAGCAATGGTGCTGAGTCCATACATTTGTTTTCATGACTTGTTTTTGCTAATTGTACAAACAAGTCGGCAGCAAATGCAGAAGTCTTTGTGTGGGTGATCCACACATCTATGTATGAGGCATGTTGAAGAAGTTGGTAAAACACACGATCCTAATGTTATTTATATAGCGCTTTTTCCAAAGTGCTTAACATACAATATATTTCCGCACAATATCACCAAACCGAAGTTGGTACTCGTGCATTGCCCTCGGAAGGATGGAAGGGTGAGTTTTCCTTGCCAAAATTCAAACCTGCGATCTTCACATCACACACAGATTACAGCATTGAGCGCTCAACCTGCTGAGCTATCTTAACAGCACAGATGCAACAGTGAATGCATGTGTTGTCAATGACCAAAGGAAGGTGCAACGGTGACAAATCTCTGCACAGACCCTGATTTCCGGCAAAGAAAAAACTTCAGCCAAACACGTCTGTTCTATGCCGTGCTTTAAAGATCCATCGCTGATAGACGGGTTGAAAATAAAATTTGCCCTCGACACTTTGATCATTTAATCGACACATTTCTTATGTTTGCAGATGAGAGAGAGGACTCTCTAAACTAAACATATTAATTAGTAGCTGTGTGTACGGTTGTGAAATAAAACAAAAACATGAAACCTCAATTGTGCTAATAGTCAGAGGGGAATCATACAAAAATGTCGCCCTAATTTGTGCGCCGCCGGAGTCACTGCCTCTTTGGGGGCACACAAAATACTGATGTCCCTTTACTGCACCCAAGCAGTGCGGGGCTTGGGAGGGTGTCCCCCGCTCTCCTTGGGTGCAGTAGCGGGAGTCGGGAATTGCAGGGGTGTTCCCCACTTACCATTGTGCTAAGTGGGGGACAAGAAAGTCAAAATAAATAAATACATTTTAAAAAGCATCCTCCGGCAGGGATAGCGGGGAGTCGGTGGCACACAAAGAAGTGTGTGCTGCACAGGTAAGTGAGCTGGGGGGTTCGGTTATGGTAACGCGGGCTGGGAGACACCTATCAAGTGAACTGTCTGATCGCTGTGCTGTGCCGTAATTAACGTCGCCATTTTTGTTGGCATAGTTACGGGCGGCACAGCGATCACATAGATTCGTCAGAGTTATTCCGTTTTTTTTTTAGTTTTTTTTTTAAATGCACACATTATTTAAAGGCCATGGATTCAAATCATGTTATACTCCCATGCCTGTTTCCAAATTAAAAAGACCAGTATTATAAGAACATGTGTTACAATGTTCCTATTCCTCATTGTTTATTTTTCCATTGGATTATTATCTTCCATACAATGATCGGACAAGTACACTTGCCTGATGCTTGTGTTCAAAGCACACTATAATTAGGAGCAGCATAGCAAGATACCCGTGTTTCATTTGAAAACAAAGAATCTGCACAAATTGGCATTATGTTACTACTGAAGAATAGTGGTTTATCATTTGAGATGTTCACACTTCTGACCGGGACATGGAGCTTGCTTAGAGGGTGATGCCCTGGCAGAATAAGAGGGTCTCATTTCCCCTCACATTCTTGTTCAAGACCATCTTTAGAATGTGGCCTCTGTAGTTCCAGTCCTGCCTGCCACAGCATCCACACGAATGGCAAGTGCTGTCTTGGTGGACAGCTCCCAGAAGACTCATAATGGACAATCGATCATTAACATATGCAGTTTAGCTTTGTGACAGAATTAAAATCAATCTGTGAAATTAGCTTAATAATGCAGCAATCACACAGTGGCTGATATGCGTGCCAAGAATCAGTGCTTCACGTTTGTTTTCAGAACACCTTAATAAATGTGAAAATCAAAGCAAATCACGGAAATATAAACAGAATGGTAGACTCCTCGGGGAAAATCACACTTGATTTGAATATCTGATAAAGTTTAGAATAGAAAAAGGGAGCAGACATCTGGGAGGATCTGATTAACCATGTTGCAATCTTTGAGGGTTCTTGTAGCAACATAAAAAGAATACCTCTGCTTCCTCTTCTGTTAGTTAAAAAGTCAAAAGAGGAATTCTCTCGTACAACCTGAGGGGAAAAACAGGAGAATTGGGATGGTCAATTGTGGAAAGTTGCAGAACTGTGGCTTTTGGGGGGAGTGGTGGGTACTGCTGCCGAACCCCTGACAGGGTGTACCTTTTCTTCTTGTATGCCTGGCCTGTAACACAATGTTTACCCTCTTTTCATATCATTCTAATGGTTTAACTGTGTTGAAAGGTATGTTATGGTTACAATTAAAACTGAAAACCCCCAGAAATGTGCAAGTTAGGGTAAGCTAAGCAACCATAACTCGTGCCACCCGTGTGACTGCCAAGACTAACACCCAGGGCATGAAAGATGACATCACAAATGGGATTGATCACATCACTGATGGCATGACATATTTGGACTACTTTTTGTTCACTGACCATATATAGGCCAGGCAGTTTTGTTTCATTACAGTGAAAATACGAAGATTGAAAAATGGTTATATATGTAAACATTATCCTTGTATGTTCTTAAAGTATTTTAGGGTTTGGTCTCAGCTCATGGTGCACATATATTGAGCAATAAGCAGGCTAACACACAATTCACTAGTGTACAATACAATGAACTTGTTGAATTGTTCTGTTGATGTCTCTTTTTTGCTCAATTTACTTACCTTGTTTATGCCTCTAATTTGTATGCATTGTGGATATGTAAATGTATCAGTTGTATTAACAAAATGATGTAGTAAGTCTTACATTATTACTATTTTTCCATGTTTAACATTACTAAAAACTCTGCTAAAGTAGCATTCATTATTTTAGTAGCCACAATTGACAAATTAAGCATACTGTACTTCTTTGGTGCATGCTGCAGCCATTTACTATATGTACGTATCAATAGGATCCTGTATCAACAACAACACTCCAATTTTTTATTTTTATTTACATGAGTACATTATTTAATACATGAACTACTTCATAAAGCGATAAAACTTTGACAGGTGGGTACGCCCCCTGTTTCCGGTATTAATCCCGCCGTTTTGATATGGTGTGATATGGGTTTGATATACATTTTATATAAAACGGGTATCAAAGCTGATATCAATTTTATATCAAATATATATGTTTTGATGTAACATGTTTTTGTACTTTGATAGGATGTTGAGATGCTATGATATAAAGTGAATCTAACCATAGTATAAAACGTATTTTATTTTAAAGTTTATATAAAAATGTGGCTGGGAGAGCATGTGTGCCCTGTTGTCTGGTTGAGGTTGAAGTGAGTTGTGAAGAGGCAGACTGTGAGTGTTAGCTGGTGGTGACGCGTTAATGACGTGGGAGTGGGTTTGTCTTTAATATAGTGCCAACATTATAATTTGATATAGATTTAATAGAGATGGAATATAAAGCTAGGAACATTGGGTAACATACTTTTATAACAGATTGTATATAAAGTTGGAGAACATTTGATAAGTTTTTTAATTATTTTATATACATGCTATATATTTGATATTATGTTATGTAATGCTAGTGGGCATTTTATACACATTTTGAAAAATGTTTATATACACTTTATATTATTTTTACATAAAGCTGGCAGATATCTGATAAGTACTTTAATTATGTTATGTAAACAGCATATATATTTTATATTATTTTTTATATAAAGCTGTCAGACATTCGATAAGGCTTTTGAATAATGTTTATATAAACTTTATATTATTTTGATATAAAATCAGCACACGTTTTTGGTGTCTTTTTCGGGAAACAGCTATTATGAACAGATACAGTTACGACGAGGGGAGCCCTGGGGATTTTACGGTGTATGGTGGGATGGAAGATGCTCAGGATTGAATGGCTGACCATGAACCCGAAGAGTTTTGAGACAATGATGATGTGGTTTAGGGGCAGCCATTTGCAGCCGATGCAAGCTCTGAAGGCAAGGACTACAGTATTGCAAGCGGCAATGATGACAGAGAAAGCTTCGGCCACCCTAAGCCTTGATATAAAACAGGGGCATTGGTGCGGGGGTGAGTGGAACCAGCCTGCAGCAGAGACTATTAATATTTACTGTACTTGTGGTTCATACCAACTTGAAAAGCCTAGGTATTTTGAAAGTAACCTGTGTAAGGCCTGTCTTTCGCTGATGGAGACTGATATCCGTAAAGACAATGCTATTATTCATTGTGCTTTTTTGTTCAAAACAAATTGAAAGTCTGGGTTAGAACAGTCTGTGTAAGGAATATATTATGCTAATGGAGAGATATATGGACATGATGGCTCTTGTTCGCACTGATATTCGTGTCACCCAGGGGATTACAGCCATCACGACTCAGGTTTGTTTAAAACAACACTTTCACAGATGGTGCTACAGACATAAAACTAATGATCCCCAGCAGGATACTCACAAACGTTTTGTAATATCTTATGCAGACTATTTGCTACGTAAAATATGTTTTGTGTTGAGCCCTAAACGCTGATGCGTCTGACGGAGCCATTGACAGAGTTAAGGATTGGTGCCTGAACTGAACGATGCATATCTAAAACTTTATGGGCTATAGAATTGGTGAATAACTTTCTTTCGAAAATGAAGCAGTTTAGATGCATGTGCCTGATGAGTGTTAGAAACTTCATTGAAAAAAATGTTCGCAACTTGGTGGGGATAGAGTATATATAAATGAGTGCCTAATGGGATATTATATGCTTGCTTAACAAAGTAGTGGTATGCAATGTGTTTTTGTGGTATTCACATGTATTGCTATAACAGGTCTGATTACATTAGTGTTTTAATATGAATATATTTTTAATACAAATTGTCATTTTAAATGCAAATACAAATCTGTTGTTTTATAAAACCTGATTGTGTCTATATGTTGAAGAGATACTGGGGGCAAGCACGCCCTGCATACATTTGTCTGAAAAATATTATGACATAATGGTGTCAACAGTTTGTAGCATCACCTGTGAAAATACAAAAGTCAACATTTGCAAACAAGAGAATTCCATAGTGTGATTAAATACAGTTTCTCTAAAATTGTTGTCCCCACAACATCCTAGTGTTCCACCTCTAACTGAAACACATTTTAAAAATTAACAAGCAACAGGACCGCAAAATAAAGAGCCAGACCATCTTATGATTTGTAAAAATATTTATATACAAATACAAGTTATGCATAAGCAGTTTAATACAGAAAACGCAAACATTTAATGCAAAAGAAAAAAATAAACATGCAGATTAAAGTACTCAAAATCTCAGACACTCAGATAGAAGGGGCATGTCACAATTACAATTGCAGGGGCACTGTGGAATAGTGATGGGGCTGGTAAAGATTAACACTAAAAATATTTAATAGCCACATTGTTGTAGCCGGGTTGTTAGCATTTAAGGTTATACCTTTTACATTCAGGCGTGCGGTTACGAGAGGTGTGCGATAGGAGTATGTTTTGGTGCCAGCGGATAAAAAGTCACAATGTATTATTCAGGAGCTAACTCAGAAGGTAGATCTGCTAAATTAGTGCAGATGGGAGGGTTGACATTCCCAGGGCGGCTGACAAAAAATAATGCTATTGGTATCATGATATAGAACTTGTTCTAGTAATTGATTCATCACAGCAAACCATTTAAAGCAGGCGTGAACATTTGTGAACTCTGCTATGAAGATGTTTGTTTTGTCTGAAGTTGTTGGGTATTCCACTGCATAGCCCCAGCACAGCTTAAAAGGGAAACATGTTGGTGTTAAGTTCACTGTTTATTTCCACGGTTCTGCTTCAAAGGGTACATTTTCACTTATCACTGCATGGTCTACCTTGTTTTAATGTGCCATTGCACTGTGTATTATGTGTGGAAAGCCTGAAGAATGGGGTTTGAAGGGCCTGTCCCGACTCAATGACCTGGTGTGTGGCACACCTGATTTGTGAGAAAAAAGCTTTGACTGATGAGTCTTAATGCTACTTTTGGCAGGAACCTCTAAACATTGAAAAACATTGGGCCTCATTACAAGTTTGGCAGTAGCCTTGCCTGTAAAACCGGCAGGCTGACGCCAAACTTGCAACTTTTTCAGGCCCCTGGCGATGGGGAAATACAGGACCATTACAACCCTGGCAGACCCTGTATTTTCCCCTTGCCAGGGGCCTGAAACTTTTACTCCTATTCCAATTGAGCCCCATTGGGCTCAGTGGGAATGGGGAGACCGGTAGCACCAGCACCATTCAGAATGTGCCGGTGCTACCGGCAGTGTCTGCTCGTGGATTCCGGTTCGCCTGCCAGGTCAGATCTGGCGGGCTGGATGGCACCCTATAGCAGAACCTTTAGTTTGTTGGTCCGGTAACAACAGTACTGGCAAGCTTACCAGTACTGTGGTTCCCGGACTGGCAAATGTGTAATTAGGCCCAATATCTTTTATGTCACTTCCACATATTTTCTTATTAGCGCTCATGAACACAGTAATCTTTAGGGTAGAGATATTGTTACATCTAATGCCTGTGTCACTTTTTGCTTAAAGCTTATTTTGAATACACTTTATTATATCTTTACTTACCGTAGACATGTATTTAGCAACATACAAATAACACAACAAAAAGTGGAACGTATCTATTTAGGGGTCAACTTACTATAAATGTTATGGGCCTCATTACACGGAAGGCAGTAGGGGGTTAACGGGACCGGTAGAGCTGCCGGCCCTTTAAACCCCCTACCACCTCATTACGAGGTCTCCTCGCGGGACCCGCGAGCAGACCAGGATGCAAACAACGGGCCCATCATTAACGGGCCCATTGTTTGCATTTTCCCCATTCCCATTGAGCCCTGTAAGGGCTCAATGGGAATGGGGATGTACCGGGTCCGGGTTCCCTGAATGGGGAAATACCAGGCCCTCCAAAGTCGGAATGGCCAAGTATTTCCCCATTCAGGGAACCCAGACCTGGTACCCGGAATGGGGGTAGCCATGCCACAAAAAGCGGCATGGTTACCTCCAGGGTCGTAATGAGGCCCTATATGTGGTATAACTAAATACCATCTTGAATTTAACACCAGCTATACATTTGAGTTTGCTAACAAACCATGTACGTACACCTAAGTGTGAGCACCCCGGGTGAGGCGAAATCGCACTTTGTGGTTAGCCTTATAAACTTCTAGAATTTGGTAAAACAAACATTACTGTATCTGCGCTGTTCTATTTGCTGTGTAAGCGCTACGTAAACACTTACACATGAAATGTGCAGCCTCCTCTACATAGCTAAAATCTGTAAATAAAAAAACATGATACAGCTCTTGAAAACTGTATAAAATTCAAGCAATATATATCACACACAGCATAACTTTAGAAGTTATGATAAATCATTCAACATATAGCATCCCATAGCATCACACCTGTAAAAAAAAAAATGGGTTTCCATTTGTCGGTAATTCCATAACACCTGTTTGTAAAAAATAAAATAAAAACTCTGCTTTTTGGGGCCTCAGGCAATCCATTGGCCCATTAATAAATCAAAAGAAGAACTCCATGCCTCGGGGCCCTCCAGACATTTCTCGATCCCCATGGATGAATCAATAAAAGAACAACTCCATGCCTCGGGCCCCCCCAGACATTAGTCAGGCCCCTGTGGATGAATCAAAAAAAGAACAACTCTATGTGTCGGGCCTCCCCAGACATTCCTCGGGTCCCTTGGAGGAATCAGAAAAAGAACAACTTTGATCGTCGGGCCCCCCACCCATTCCTTGGGCCTTTCGATCAACAACCAAGAGAAATCAAAACATTGCATCATATTCTGCAGTGCCAGTAGCCACATCTCTGCGATTGATATCTTGGTAGCTGCAGCAGGTCTGGTGTATAACCCTTGAAGATGATGAAGCAATGGGCACCATCCCCCACTCTATAACTTGTGCTTGTGGTTAATGACGTGGTCCGAAAACACTGATTCTTTCTCTAGCAATTTCCATAACCCTTGTTGCTGGGGCTCATCAAACTAGCCCAAAAGCCATTCTCCATTGTCTGTGGCAACCCCGTGCCTTTGTGGTTTGAAGCGCTCTGAGAACCAATGAATGGCCCACTCCATAAATCCTGGCTACACAGATCCATCCTCGATGGTTGCATGATCCCATCAGACACATCCACGGACAGCCCTAGATCCATTCCCCCAAGTCTTGGTGTTTGTGAAATTAAACAATCCACGCTACATCCTAGATCCATGGCATCAGCGGCCGTCGGGTTGCATGAGGCCATGTCGCATAAAGTGCTGAAACAGCGCAGTGCCCATGATGGCTTGCCGGGACCCCAAACACCATTTATGGGTCCTCAAAATAGCCCTTCCCGCAGGCTGATTTTCCATAAGCAGCCTGTTGTATTATCCAGTTGTTTAAAGCCATTTCTATAAAAACATAAACATATAGATTCATTACAATATGCAGCATATCTCAATATTAATATTTACACTATAATAAGTCCACAATAACACCTTAATTCTTGTCATCCTTAAAACATTTGAACGAGTGTGATCTCTGACACATTGGCAGAATCCTCATTATTTTATAAAAGTTGCAAATATATCTTTTAAAATGGTGACACACAATTGAGAAAACACATTACACATAAATATCAAAAGTCTGCGGTCTAGATTAATATAATGTAATTCAAAATATCGGACAACAGGGTCTCATATAGGACAACTGGACCATTAAAGCTGCTATTGGCCCCATTTGAAATTGTGCTCTGATACAGAACCTCGGACAATGAGCCACATAGCCAATAAGACCTCTAGTCCCCATTTATAAATTGTGCTCTAATACAGAGCATAGGACAAAGGACCACAGCGGACAGCTGGACCATTATAGCAGCTATGGGCCCATTTACAAAGTGTGCTCACCAACAAATTTGTAGAGCTTACATAAAATATATTTTCTGCAGGAGCTGTATTTAAATTCAAACTATTGTGGCAGACTATTCTCCATAGACACTAAATTATTCAAACATTTCTTCAAAATACAGTTCTGCTTCACCATGCCTATATAAAGGATGTAGTTATTCACTTTGTTAATATTTGTTTTCACTGCGTGTTGGTTTGCGCATGCTGAACAAAAAAGCAATGCTTTCCAACTAGGCCCAGAGTCTTTAATACAGTCTATAACAATCCTCCCTCTGCATCCCTATATTCAAATTCAGATTGTCCTATGAAGCAAAGATTCAAATGGCATAAGACCTTTTGCTGGTTATCATATACACAATGTGTCACTCTGTATAACTATATTGTACACTGCCACAAGCAACAGCTTTCATCTTTTTTTATCTCAGACCTTAAAAGCAGCCTTGACTTTTGACCAAACTATGTTTTAATTCTGACACGATTTAATGTTAGTAAAATATATATTCTATATTTGCATTCACATGTCCACTTCATAACTGGACATGCCTAGACATGTCTGCCATACAGGGCATGCAGCTGTGTTTTTGTGAACACTGTGTTTTTTTTTTTTTTTTAAATAGCAGAATCCAATGCCTTAGCATTTCCCCTGTATAGGCCTGTTTTGCAGCATTGAAATTAGACCTGCACTTTTCATTTGAAAAAACACTTATTTTCATTCTATCAAGCATAATGTTAGCAAAATATATATATATATATTCCCATGCCATGCAACTTAGCTGTGTTTTTTAAACCCATAGTTCTGATTTGCAGGTGTGTATTTTCAATGGTTTGAAGACCCTTATAAACAAACATGCCTTGGCCATGTCCACCTCCCTCTCCCCCAATCAACCTAATATAAAAAGAATTGTATTCACATTTTATTCCGCTTTTATTCGCTGTAAAATGCTGAAACCCTCCCAAGTATTTCCTTTACATTATGCAATTATAACAGCATGCCCTCAAAAGCCCAGCCTCCTTTTTTTATATTACATTTATATATACAACTGTTGTAATACCATGCCATCAGGCCTTAAAAGGCCAAACCCAGCTCTATATTACAGCTCTTTTAAAGGTGTTATCAATATACACCCAACTTTACATTTCATCTCTATTAAATCTATGTAATATCATAATGTCTGCACTGTATTTACAAAGCCAAGCCCACTCCTACAGCATCAACACGTCACCATCACCTAAAACATGCAGTCTACCTCTTCACAACTCACTTCAACCACAAACAACAGGCCACAGGCTCTCTCCCAGCCACATTGTTATATACTTTTTATATTCAAATCATTTTATAATATAAAGTTTAGATTAGCTTTATATCAAATCATCTCAACATCCTATCAAAGTATAAAAGCATTTTGTATAAAAAAATATACATTTGATATAAAATTGATATCAGCTTTGATACCCGTTTATTAATAAATGTATATCAAACCCATATCAAACCATGTAAAAAGGGCGGGATGCACCAGGTACTACTTGGGTCTACTAATCACCAATGAAATGTTGCTACCAACATTGTAAACACAACCCCTTGTTGGAACTTTGTATTAATTTGTTATCTGATGTAATCAGTAATGTCATCAATGACGTGTGTGATGTCATCTTTGATGTCCTGGGTGTTAGTGATAGCAGTACCACTCTGGTGGCACAAGTTATGGTCGCTTATCTTACCATAACTGGTGAATTTGTTTGGTTTTTCGGTTTTACTTGTAACCATAACTTCCGTTTAACAACGTTTTTTCATTGAATTTCATAGGTTTTTATTTGTGCAACTTAACCATAAAGTCCCTTAAACAACGTTGTTTCACCAAATTTCATAGGTTTTTACCAGTGCATCCTAATTTGCTACAACCTCCTGATATCATACTTACCCTCAACATAGCAGCATGTACGGCCAGTGTAGAAAGTTTGAACTTAAAACTGTGCCATACCCACCTCCCAGTAACCTTTTTAACACTTCTATGAACATCTTGCAACTGTTTTTTTGTTTGCCAACGTTCACAAATGTCTAACATCATTGCAGAATTTCTGCCAGTGTCACGTGACCACGCACATGTGAGCGCCATGATGACGTGTTTGCAAACTGGTCCACGCTTTGCAAACAGGTCCATGCTTCGGAAAGAGTTCAAAACTGCATTTACCCTTGCACAGCTCCTAGACTTATTCTCACTGATTATCCATTTGCAATCTAGGACAGAGCACATACTTGGAACAATATTAGCACAACTGCTATATATCTTAAAAAATGGAATCAGCCATGGCCATCCCTCCTCCCCAGAAGCCACCACCACTAACACCACCACCACCTCCAGCTAGAGGGCTTGGACAGCAGGAAAAGAGCAATGATGCAGAAAACAATCAAGAGGACCTGAAAGATGAGGTAAAAGGAATACCTACATCCAGCACCCAGACAGATCCATCAGTGTGGTGGTTTCTTAAGGCTACCAAGTTGAAATAGGCTGAGTGCAACGTTGTTCTCAGTCAAGAGCAACCTGGGAAGTACTCCTACGGGACCATCTTCATGAGCCGCCACACCAAATCAAACCACTGGGATGCTCTCAGAATGGCTGTTCCTATCTCAGGAAGTAGTAGGCTATCTTTCTCTACCTCATCTTGCTCAACCAATACTGCCATTTCACAGGCTACTCCTGTGGGACAGAAGATCCCACCAGCTACCTGGCAAGCGATAAAAGAGGCTGTTGATCCATATCTTTCCAAGAAAACAGTACTCTGCATTAGCAACACACCACTCTGCAGAGGGGAGTAGTTCTGAAGTGCTTTTGAGGCTGTAATCAAGGCGCATGAGAAACACTGCCCCCTACCTTAGATTTAACGCATGTCCAACATCTTCCCCTGTTCAGCTGCCCTTCCATATTTGTGGCTGATGTGCCTTCCCTCATTTCCCTCCCCTACCGTATTTCATGGCCTCTCCTGCAAAGAAAGAAAGAACAATAAAATACAAAATCAAAAACACAAAGAATTGTGCCTTTATGAACCACCTTTCACAGTTACAAAATAGAACTAAACTAATATGCTTATAGACTCCATCTACTTTTTACATTTTTCAGTAAAGTAGTTAGACTCAATAACATTCTCCAACATTTCCATTTGCATGTTATACTATGCTAATTGAAATAATGGACAATTGTATACAAGAGAAGAAGAAAAAAACACAGAAAAATGTTCTGTCCTAAATACTTTTCTCTAACAAACAAGCATGGACTTTTATGACTTTCCAGCCCATGCACTATTAAAAAACCCAGAGTGCACGTGCACAATACTTTTACCCTTTTTGCTGTAAAACTCTCTAATTGCATGCTTTCAAACAGTCACACATCTAACCCCAATCGCTTCCAAAAACTCTACATATAGCCCTATCAACATATTAAACTTCCATTCACCAACTAACACTTAACAATCTTCTACACATCTTTTGCATCTGCATTTCCCTTGATTATCCCAAAATATTGTACACACTGCTTCTATAAATGCACATAGCCATTGTGCATTAAGACAAGTGCATTAATAGAAAGGACAGTAGGGATTGCCAAGTGCTGATAGGAGCCCAGAAGGAAAGTGCCAAGAGATGCCATGGTGGGAGGCCACTGGCTAACTGCTGGGGCAGAGGAGTCCCAAAGGTGGAGTACACAGCTGCCAGGCAGTATACCCGCAAGGGCAGTGCTAAAGGGGGGACGGCGTACTGGTGTCAACTAGATATAGGGCCTAAAACCTGTCAGGTCATGAGGGACCAGGTCAACAGTCTCAGTAGCAGTGGTATGAGTTAGCAGCGAAGGGTTTAAGTCAAACAGAAAGAGAAAAGCACATTTTTCAAAGGTCTCCAGAACATAAGGAAGTCCAGCTCAAGTATAAAAAGAGCAGCAAGGCTGTTTCAAAGAGAGGCACTGGTCGAAGAGAGAGACATGCCTCCTGCTCTCTGTTTCGAAAATCATTTCACAAGCAGAGTCCCAGGTCTCACAAAGCTTTCTCAATGATACAGAGGATCTTTATTTGCAACCTTGCAGCTGCCAGGATCCAATGTATACATTGTAGGGCTGCAGCGATACAATCCCTGGGCTTTAGGCCAAAGATGAGTCTTGCAGCCCTATTCTGGATTAGTCACACCTTGAAATACTTGTGTATAGGCGCGTTATAAATGCCATATCATAGCATATCATATCAGATCATATCATATCAAAGGGGGCATATTCAACAAAGGGGGAGTTTGAGGAAAATGTTGTTGCAGTAGTACACCCTAGGGAGGACTAGGGCTCTAGAAACATTCAGCTTCTGGGGGAAGGTGAGGAATGGTAGAATTCCTGTAAGGAGGTGAAGCTGAAAGTTTTCCTTCTTCACAAGTTAAGTAAAGAGTGAGAAAAAGATTACCCCTCTCTATACTGGCAAGGAGCGGATTGGTTGTGCTTATACAACAAACAACGACATAACATCTTATTTCAGGAGTGTCTTAACAACTATCCAGACCACATCTTTGTTAGAACCAGACAAATACTAAGGTATCCTCTAAAAATATTTAATGTATTCAAAAATTATAAAAAACACATCATATTAATATGTACAATTTCACATAGTTTTTTTCAAACCATAAATCCTTTTTTTAAATAGAAAATGGGGTGCAGTCATGAGTAGCTTCACACTGTTAATTTAAAAAAAAATCTATAATTGATACAGGGGTCAATTAGAATGAGTAAGTATAGACTTTTAACAGATAGAAGTCTTTTCAGATTGTCAACATGTTTCAGCCTTGGTAAAGACATTAGAAGCTATCTCTAGTGGCACTTCACATTTTGGTGTTTCGGGTCTTCTTCAGGATATGTGGATTTCTTCTATTCAGTAATGATACTGTCTTGTAACCCAGCCTATTTTACGGAATTTCCACTGCCAGAATGAGAAGATTCTCGTGAAACCTGAGTAATTCAGACTGACTTTTTTATAATCACCAATACGGGTATATTTCTTTACTTATGTTGGTATTCTACTCCCGCTTTTGAGAAAATGATCCCCCAACAAAAAATTGGGAGTTTACCATTTATAAGGTCTTCTTCTCAAGCTCCAAAATGTAAGGGATAAAGACAGAGAGGACTTAAAAATGACCGCAAGGTTTTTGGCTTCACAGGATGGTGAGAGTAAATGACCCAACAATGGTGGCCTGAGGTAGGAGGAAAGCAAGGCACACGTGTCACAATAAGAATGATGTCTGTCTTATTGGCATTGAGACAGAGATTGTTAACCACACACAATGCCTGACTGGCAGTCAAACAATCACAGATAAAAATAAGGAAGATAAATAGTAGAGGGAAGTTTCAGAAAAGCTGTGTATCATTAACGTAACAATGGAAATGAGAAATGAAAAATAACATCAGGTCAGCCAGAGGAACACAATAGATATTGAAGAGCCACAAGCACAGGTTAGAACCCTGGTATATGCTGCAAGCAGAGAGTAAGATGGTACAGTAGAATGACCCGCTTGCAGCTGTGAAGGGTGGTTACTAAGGAGAAAAGGTCATCCAGTCTAGTGCCCGGTCCATGATGCTAAATGAGGATACAATGATTCACTGTATAAAAGTTAGAGGACACATCAAAGAGCACTATCCTCAACTTAACATCCCTTTAACAAAGTTTCTTCTGTGAATTTCATAGGTTTTCATTAGTGAAAATATTTCATAATGTTACATCACTGTATATAAGTTATTGATAATTCCTCTTTTAACATATATGAAAGAACTGTAAACCTCCTTTCTCAAAGATTTTTGCAATTCATACTGATGTGTGTTGTTATCATGAGTGCATTCTGGGGATACAAGTCATGGTTGAATTGCCGAGGGCATGAGGCTTGACCATGACCCCAGCCACCCAAAGCACACCTGTTATCCAGTGCAACTACCCTGCATCCTAGTTCAGTGTCCACTATACCCACATAATGTGACCAATGGCCAGTGCTCATAGCTTGCAGCCATGGCCAGTTTCTACAATCCATGGAACATGGGCTTCGGCCATGCCGCATTCCCCAAAAGGCGAATCAGACTAGACATGTGTCCTTGCCAAGGGCCAGGCCCACTAATTTTTGCACTTACTTTTTGACGCTTTCAGAAAGTAAAGCACAGGACAGATTTGCAAAAGCATGGTTTCAGGTCCTTGCTGAAGCTCCTAGCTCAGGTTTGCTGCAATCCCGCCCAGCACTTCGGGCAAGCAGATTGTTTTCTCCCAGTTAAATATAGAGTGTCAGCCATGCCCCATCATCCAAAGACTAAGTCAGCATAGCCATTCATCGTTGCCGAGAGCCAGGCCCGCTGTCCATGCACCAAAGTTAAATCACTAATTTTTGTACTTACATTTTGACACTTTGGAAAAATAAAACACAAGGCAGATTTTCAAAAGCATGCTTTGAGGTCCTTGCTGATGCTCTTTGTGCAGTTTTGTTGTAATCCAGTCCAGCACCTCAGGCTGTAGCCGCAATCAAAATGTTTGTTCCCATTCAAGACCGGGGCTCCGGCCATGCTGCACGCCCCAATAAGCACATTTGTCTTTGCTTAGAGCCAGGCCCATTTCCAGGAAGCAAAGTTATATCAGCATTTTTTTGTACTTACATTTTGACACTTAAAGGACAGATTTGTAAAACCATGCTTTGAAGTCCTTACGGATGCTCCTCGTGAATGTGTGCTGCATCCTGTTCAGCACTTTGGGCTGTATCCAAAAGCAGTATTTGTTTTCCCATTCAAACCTATCCTGATTTCGAAAAAAACGTTACCACATAGCCAGTGCCTAGTGGCCATGCCCACTTTAACGCCATTGCCGGTCCCTCGTGGTCATGGCCAGTAGTCAGATTGTCTGGGGCATGGCTTTTGACACAGATAATCTGGCCACAGCCCATGGCCACAGGTTATACCTCATTCACAAAAGGTATTTCACTATTTCTTTTACCTACATTATGACACTTTTCAAAAAATAAAACATTGACAACTTTGCAAAGACATGTTTTCAGATCCTTGCCAATTATCCTTGCTGCACATACGTACATGTTTTATTTTTTGAAAAGTGTCAAAATGTATTTACAAAAAATATTCATATAACTCAGCCCCTACTTGAGAATATCCATTCTTGCTGTGCACAACCATTCAACGTTGGTTCTATAATATTTCTGAAACGTTTGTGCAAATTCGTCAAACAGCAACTATGTTATAAGCCATGTAAAAATGGTGAGACCCGCACTCTATTTTTCCCCTCTTGACAAAATCCCACCAAACATTGCAAAAACATTCAAATCTGGGTCTGAAATCGTTTTGCACTTTTGGTACCCCTTCTAATTATGCCACTTCTTGGCGAAACAGAACCATTTAGTGTCAGGTCAAAAATTGCATTACAAAATGTCATTCAGTTTCATTGAGTAGCGCCAAAGTTATAAGCCATCCAAAATCTGCTTTTCACCGACCCTGTAATGTAGAAATTTACAGGGATGCCCCCGAACATATGAGATGTTTGCGGACTTGGTAGAAGAAACACACCCGATTTTTGGCTTTGTATGGCCCTATCCCATCACTTCTTCATCACCCCTCACCACCCCAGAGATTGTTTAATTAGTTTGACAAGTGCAATGTTGTGATTTTTCATATGTTTTCACCGTGATATACGCGGACCACCGGCACAGTTCTTGAATTCAACCTGGTGTCCATTTCAAAATTTTTGACACACTTCATGTTTTTAATTGACCAATTAGCAGGCTCGAATGATGTCCAAGAAAATCCTGCTACTCTCTGAGGAGTCCACAGACTCCAAATCAGGAAATGAGTCCACAAACCGGACCAAGATATCACTAATATTTTTTACCTACTTTTTGCCCATTTAAAATAAAATGCTTCACGAATTTACACCAAATTTGTAAAAGCACACCTTGGAGATAAGCCACCACCACTCTTCGCACAGGTTTGCTGCAACTCTATCCAGCAGATTGGGATATAGGTGCGAGCAGCATTTGTTTTCCATTGTGTCTGTGAGGATTTCAAAAATTATGGGACCGTTCTATAACTCTGCCACCTCCCTGACGAAACCACTAATTCCAAGATGACCATACACTTTTTCTGCAAGGTTTGCTGAGGATTTGTTGAATGGCGCCAAAGTTATAAGCTGCCCAAAACGTGTTCTTTCTGTGTGTTGAGCAACTTAACCATACCTACAGGGCCACTACTGCAGGCCCTGTAAAATATAAATAGATATTCTTGTTTTACAGTGCTCTGTTGTGTCACACATAAATGCACAGTCGATAGACTCAACACACCTACCCAAAACACATACATAATATTTCAGTATAGGATCAAACGTTATGGTGCAACACATTATTTGAAATGTATAGTCAGTGTGATTGAAAATGTATGAAAAACACATACATTACAGTGTAATTAATTTGACATTCTGCTCTGTAACTTCAAGTGCACACGTTTGCCTATTGGCATAATACTTGCAAAATACTACGGAAACTACTCTCCTGAACATCTGTGAAGATCTGCTCTCCAACCTTGACTCTAACACTCCCTCTGTACTCATACTACTCAATCTCTCTTCTGTCTTGACACAGTCAACCATACCATCCTGCTCAGCTGTCTCTGTGATAACCTGGGTATCACTGATCAGTCTCTGGCCTGGCTGACCTCTTTCCTCTCTGATTGACCCTCCCAGTTCCAACTTGGGTCCTTCCTATCATCTATGTTCCTCTCTACTTGTGGTGTCCCGCAGGGGTCTAACCTCTTGCCCTGGCTTTTCAAACAATATCTGGCAACTGTCGCCCTCTGCATTGCGATTTTCTACACAAATTTCCAATGCTACGCTGATGACACTCATTTTCAAGCTGCCCTTGGCCACCTCCTCTCCCTCTCTCATCTCTGACTGCCTAACTGCCATTCAAGATTGGTGTGCCGCCAATGATCTTTGTCTGAATGCCAGCAAGACAGAGATACTCCTCATCGGCACACCTTCACCATTCTTTCCCCCCACTCTCTGGCATGCTTCCCTTGCCCCTCCTTCTACTGCCAACTGCGAGGCTAAGAACCTCGGGGTCATCTTTGACTTCACACCTTCCTTCTCCGCCCACACCTCTGAGCTCTCTAAAAAGTCAAACTTCCTACTGCACCTCGTCAGAGGTACCCTGCCTTTACTCTCCTTCCCTCAGAAGCTTACTGTCTCCCAAGCTCTGGTTCTCTCTAGGCTGGACTATTGTAACAACCTTTTTCTAAATCTACCTGCCTCTATTCTCCACCCTCTGCAACTAATCCACTACAGGACTGCGAGACTTGTCCTTTGCCTCAAGCCCTGAGATTGTATCTCTCAAGCTTTGAAATCTCTCCATTGGCTCCCAGTGGCTGCAAGGATTAAATTCAAAACTTGTTGCATTGTCCACAAGGCTTTCTGGGGCCTGGGTCCAATATACCTTCAGCTATCCCTCCACAAATAACTCCCCTCTCGAGCGCTTTGCTCCTCTACCTCAAACTCCCTCAGGGTCAATCGTTTTTCAAAGAAACAAGCTGGGGATAGATCTCTGTCTTCTTCCGGGGCCTCCCTCTGGAATAGCCTCCCTGCCATTCTAAAACTTGAGGAGAACCATCTCTGGTTCCGGAAGCACCTGAAGACCCTCCTCTTTGCTTCTGCCTTCAATCTGCCTCTCCCCTCCTGCTCTCCGCTCTCTTTCTTGGCACTGTGCACCTGGCCACCCTCTGTCCCCTGGGCCCAGGTACCTGCTCACCCTTCCACCCTCCTGCACTGTCTCCCGGCCACCCCTTACACTGGAGACTTGCATCTGTACCCATACAGACACCCCCCCTAACCCCATGTTTCTTCTTTTCTGCACTTATCAGACTTACCCAGTCTGCTGCCATAAACACAGCACTTGCCACTTGCTGGCTGCACCGCCACTGTTTATTGCCTCTGTTATCTATTTATTTTTATTTATTATTATTTATCTGTTACTCCGCTCTCCGCACTTTCCACTGTCCGCCTTCCATGCACTTTTCCCCTTTCCCTTTCCCTTGCACTTGTGCATTCTCAATGTCACTGGGCCTAGTAAGATGGTTGTTTTGTTCTCCCCTGTTCCCCTCACTTGCCTTGTCGCACTCTGGAACACTTGTGCATGAGCGCGATACAAATAAACTATAATTTCATATGACATCATAAAATATGTGACATGTTTTATTCAATGGTTTTATTCAATGTCAAGTAAAGTGGGTGTTCTCTTTTAGGGTTGAAACAGTTGGTAAACACTCTATTTAGAATTGGACCTATTGGGATTCCACATAGTCTTGTATTTGTATTTTGTAGGCCATATCTGCAATTTTTGTACCGTTTTTATAAAAAGTTCTACAACAACAGAAACGTACTTTGGTATTTCAGCAGATGTGTTTTGAAACTTTGCTATTTCTTTCTTGTATGTGTTTTTGAGAAGGTTGCTGTTGGTGCAATGTTTGCCAATGTTTTCTAAAGCAACTGAATGTTCTAATTGATGTCATCAATGATGTCATTTGTGATGTCATCTTTGATATCCTGGGTGTTAGTCTTAGCAATACATGGCTTTGGCGTGAGTTATGGTTGCATAGCTTACCATAACTCACACATTTCTTGGGTTTTTCAATTTTACTTGTAACCTTTATGTCCCTTTAACAACATTTTTTCACTGAATTTAATAGGTTTTTATTAGTGCAACTTGACCATAACATCCCGTTAACATAGTTGTTTCAATGAATATATATATATATATATATATATATATATATATATATATATATATATATATATATATATATATATATTTACTGACTTTAAAGTCAGGGCTGACTTTGAAGTCATGTTTCATATGTACATGAGGCATAACATAGGAGATGTAAACTGTTCAAGTGTATGAACTGTAAAACTTGATATGCCTTAATGTATAGAAACTCACATCAAAGTGAAGCCTCACTTTAATGTAGGTTTTCATGTGCACATGAGCATAATTTAACATTTGCATTTCATATGACTTCACACCAAATACTCATATTTGTCTTATTTTCCATGCACACAGGCCAGACATTTACACATCAAACATGCATACACCTTGCATTATACACTCATGTCATGCCATATGCACATGCTAGACACTTAGAGACCAAACACTCATGAACCTTACACCATTCATTCTCACAACACATGCACTTACGACACACGCTGATGCCACCCATTCGTATTGAAGGGCCAGTAGACATATTCTCAATGAATGGACATCTTGTACACAAATTGGACATGCATGTGTATGGAATGTACCGAAGGATGTTTATGTAACACAGTAAATATTATACCAAACTGAGCACAAAGAGTACACAATTCCATTCACTTGGCAAAAATGTAATTTACATGGAGTGGCTAAAGCTTTTTTTTTTTGCAGACCTGATATGTAGAAAGTGAAAAATACAATCACATTTCTGTTGAATTAAAATAGTTTATGCCAAACAGAAATTTATCGTACATTCTACTGGCCTTATTTTCTCAGTACATCTATCTACTTCAAGGCCACATAAATATTGTAGCAATCAACACTTCAAGGATTATTTTTGTATATTAAAAGTATTGATTCGTATTGCATAACAAGCAGCTCTATCCAAATAATTCCATTACTCATTGATATTTTGTATGTTCATTTACATGTGTCTCTTAGGCCAGTAATACCATGTGTAGCAATTACTTTTCAGCATTGGACACAATAGTTCATCAGACACTCCACAATGTATTCGCCCACCCCATGGGACTTGCAGAGAACATCCTCTGCGGGTTCACATCCTACCAAGAAGATAACCATCAGTTTGTCCAGATAGATACATCCATATCATCACCGCTACCCACTGCCTTTGGACTTGCAAAGGGATCCATCTTCTCACCAAGATCATTAGCCTCACAGTGGAGCCCCAACGTCCTTTGCCAGCATCCAGACCCAGACTTCAATTCCCTTCAACACCCTCAAACTGAACACTGCCAACTTCTCAATGATAAGACTGAACAACCCACATCCATACCTGCCTGTACTATATAAACCTCTAGTGGTTCCCTTCGCAGTTGACATCCCACAACAACTCTCAGAGTAAGCCACCTCACCTTTAAAACATACACTGTGAAGAAAACTTTGTATGATAACAACTATCCCTTCTGCAAAACATCAACCCTACTTTCCAGACATTAGCTTCAGAATCAAAATACTTGCCTGGACAGAAGCAATGCTCTGATCACTGGCCTACCCACTACCACTATCACCTTTGTAAAGTGGCCTTCAAGTTACTGCCTGTGTTATTAAATGTTTCTGGAATTACTAGACAAAGAAAATGACTGAACAATGAACACAACCATGATTGCAGTTGTACTCCAACAGGCTCAGATCACCTACAAAGCAAGATGATTCCTGCTCAAAGCTGTCACCAGCCACGCTCTCTCAAACCAAAAGAAAGCATCTCTACTTGACAGCACCTTATCTTAAGTTAGGACTGGCCAGACTAAAGGAGTACCCAGGGAACACACATTCTAGATCTATGCCCCCAGACTTTGTAATCACATGCCAATCAACATATGACTCAGAGACAACCCCCAACCTTCATTCAATCCAGAAAATAAATGAAGACCCTCAACTGAAAGGACCACATTGTTCACACACTGTTAGATATGCCCCCGAAATTACTTAACCCAGCCAAGTATTCCCCTCTTCAGCCCACCCCTGTTCCAAAACCCATCTCCCATGTTAGCATTGTCCCTTTAAATGTTACCCACTAAATAAATTATATCTATTTCCTGCTTGCTTAAACAATAGGCTGGTAAAATGTGTTGTGTGTCAAGGAATGTTCCTAATTGTATCTGCAACCTGTACTGATGCACGATGCTCCATTGCTTCCCAACGCTATGGATGTGCTCAATATATACTCAAAGACAGCCAATGATATGAGCTATATTGTTGTTGCTTGATTTATTTGGGAGTCTGTTTACTTGTGCTTTGTGAATGTATTCAGTTGTTTTACAGACTTGAGTTATCCAGGCATCTGAATGTCAATGAAGTATTTCCGAGTGCTATATCTGGCTTTTTAGTCCTGTTTAATGAGCTGCTAAGGATGATTCCGATTTATTGTGTTCTTCTGGCACTTAGTATGCAAATAAGGATATTTACTTAGATGTTCCAAGCCAATTCTAGTGCCACTGCTGTAATGATTTAACAATCAGCCTGTGTCCATCAGTAATGTTTATGGAAAGTTATCATTTTCATTATAGTGAAATTGTATGCATTTTCATTTTTATGAATCCTCTTTTTTGTGCGATATATGCTTGTAAATCCAGCTTGAAGCCCTTAGCTTGATGCATTTCGCACATCCGGAAAAGAATATGAGAATCAATATGCTATAATTAAAGGATCCCGTGGAGGGTTAGGCTAATATTAAGAGGTATGTTTAGGATGTAACTGCCTGGAGGCACACCTTTTTACTTTCCTAGTATTGATGGGCTGCCATAACTAATTAAAGATGTATTACCAGTGTTGTAATTTAAAATACATTGACAGTAATTGGGACATTGTTCTGATTCCCTCATGGACTAGCTCAAATGGAAACTTAGGGCAACTTATTTATGTGGACATAGGAGGTGTTAAATCGAGATGATGCCATGCGTGTGCAAATGGGTTTACAAATAGCAAAACATATAGCAATGGCAATGCAGATTTTAATCTTGAGCATCATTTGATATTGAACAATTAAATGAGTCAGCATTTGCTTTTTGTCACCTGAAGTTCACATTCTTTGGTGAGATGCAAGAGCAGATGGAAATGGTGCAAAAACATGGTGGAAACACGCTTGATCAGCAGGAGCCCAGCTCAGCAGACTTGTGTGCCACCACCCAATTAGGCATTTTCACTATAGGTTTGACTGTAATAATCGACTATGCATTTGTAGAACACCTATTGAATGCATGTACATTAGTCAGGCTGCAGGGAAGTCTGTGTGTGGTCTCTTGATACTGCAGAGTGATCATTATATTCTGAGAGAATGAGAATCTTGTAGATCACATTATCTGACAGACATGTATAGAAACCATCTCTGGTAATTTACCCTGTGCTTGATAGATCAGCAAGGAATATCGAGGATTAGTACCACCAAAAATTGAATCAGCCAGTCACAAAGTCAAAGTTATGAATATAACTTTATTCTGTACAGATTCAAATATCAAAGCAGATAGCTATCAGGTGCTCAAGCACCTTGCAGTGTGTACCAGCAGACACTGTAAGGGGAGTGAGTGCTGGTCATCACAAAACATGCAGTATTTATACACAGTCCTGGTCATAGACCAGCCCTTCTCCAAACTAATAAGTTACACATTTGGGTTTGTGCCCAGTTCACATAACAAATATAAAAATATTAGTATACACTTTTGACATGTTGTCCTATCCTTGAAGATTCAATGGTGAAGTTGGTTCTCCTGCTCAAGTTAATCCTAGTTTCAAGAAACAAATTCAACAGTTTATTGCTAAGGCACATAGTTTTAGTTTGTCTACCATTCAGTTCTGATGTTTGTATATGGCTGATGCTATTGATGCAGACAACACTTTGAATTGAAGTTCACTGTGGCTCCAAGGTTCCTTAAACCTATTGGCAAACCTTGTTGTATCCAGCTGTGTAGATATTTCCTTGTTTCTTGAGCTTTAGGATAAGTCCTGTTGCAAGAAATTCACAAAGGATTTCTTCCAAAACTCACAGCATCCCTTACTTTGCATTGTATGTCACTGTTTGAGGGAGGATGAGTCTGTAGACATAGATAACACTTTGAATGAGAGTTCATTCTGACTACAAGGTCTCTTTGCACAGAACAAATAGTCTGCTCTTGGCAGCTCTAGTGTTGACATAGACTCAAAGGTCAGTCTGCTCTGGCAGCTGGAAACATGGTTAATCATTTCTGAACAGAGAGCAAGAGTCAGAATCAAAATGGCAGATGTTTTCCAAAATCGCGGCAAAGTCAATTCTGTCTAGATCTATTTAAGCATATGTTTTTAATACAAATGTGAAATGGCTTAGGCCAATGTGTATAATCAGGCAGTATTTATGCGAATATGGTTTAACATGCTGACCCAGATTAGAGTTCCATAAATCCTCGAAAGGATAGCTTTCTCTCACATGAACCAAAGGTGTTTCTTCAAATGTGATGCTGGGCTTACTTGTTTCAGCAGGAAAGGGGTCTGCAACCTGTGACTTTCCAGATGTATTGGAGTATGACTTCCAAGATCTCTTACCATTAAGTATGCTGTCAAAGGGTGATGCGAATTGTAGTCCAAAAAATTGGCGGTGCAGAGGTTGAAGAGCCCTGGCGTAGGACATTGAACTCAGCTCACTTCTTACAGTAAGTGGTAGTGTAGATTTAATTTAGAAGATTTTGAGTACGTAAACTCCAGAGCTGAGCCAAGCATGCATATATGGACTTAGTTGACATGCTGCTGAAGTTGGACACATGTAGACATTTTACCATCACTGTAAAACTCTCATTGAGAGCGTTAGGCAGGTTTCACCATGCTTGAAAGTTGGATCTTATCGCGCCCAAAAACACTAGCCCGAAAAAGTTATAACCCTCTAGATTTTTTCATGACAATCAGTACAGAGCATATTTTTTGATTTGAGGGTAAATGTGGTCGATGATCTGATCCACCAATTATATGCAAGGAAGGGTATTATGTTTGCAAAAGATGACTGATGATACAGTTGGAATGAGAAATCTGCCCCTCATGACATACCATTAGACAACTTTGGATAGAAAAACCATAAAATGCATGCACAATTGACTTATTTCAGGCTTCAGAACAATACAAAAAAACATAAAAAATGAATAGTTACTGATGGAGGATGACAATTAAACATAGGACACAACTTTGAGAAATTATTATCCAAAACAAGCTTCAGCACCAGAAGAGTAACTGGCGGGCATAAACACCAACATGGATGTAGTGACATCCCACCATACAGAACAGATCATAGATCTTACACAAATGTCATGAAACAGAAATGTTTGTCAGGGCAAAACCTTCTAAATATAGGTGTGAGAGCACCCCCGCCAGTGTAGACAACCCGACCCAACTGATGCAAGCACACATGAAAGACAAAATGAAGAACTTACACTCCAAGAAATGCACAACTATGGAGGCCATTATGGGTGATGCGCAACAAGAAATATAGGGCAATTGGGTCACTGGAAACATGTCTTAATGAATATGAATGCAGTGACAGTATTAAAATTGCAAATTAAGAAAATGCTTTTAAATACTACTTAACTGTGATGTGGTCGAGAGTGTAATCATCATGTGAAACATTGACGAGGTCAATGACAAATCATAAGTGTAGAAAGCAGAATGCAACATTTTAAAACTGGGGAAACTGCACAAGGTTACGAAGAACTGGAGTGAAAGAAGTCAGTTAAAGTTGAGGAAAGTAGACAGGTGTGCCAAGAGACAAGGATTGGCAAAAAGGAACCTCTCCAAAAAAAATGATGTAAGTAGGAGGCCGGAGATAATCAAATAGAAATACTGAACTTTGTAAAGTTATGAACGTCATTTGAGAAATGTTTTAAATTGCACAGATATGTGGAGTTTTAATACCATTAGTTGAAATAACTGAAAATATTTCAAGGTCATAAATAGCTCATTCATCGCATGGTAAAAACTAAAAGTGAGAAGAAGGCAGGAGTAAAGTGAGTTTTACATCCAAAGCTGGCATGCAATGAATGCAGCATTGTGAAGTTTTCTCTAACAGCAACGATAATGAACCTCGCTTGCAGACATAGCAATACAAAATAAACTCAGTTACATAGTAATGACAGCCTAGACTCTTCCACATTTCCAAATATAAGACAACATCTTTGTTTTAATGAAACAAACAATATAGGGATTAGTCCATTTGAAAGTATGTATATTTCTGTTCATCATAAACATTTCTGAAAGTGCAGCATTTAAAATGCATTTCAGAAGAGAAGGTGAGAGCTACTCTGTCAGGATGCATCTGTTCTGCTGCTCACGTACATTAAACGTATACCTGCAGTGTAGTTCTCCGACTACATGAGCCTATACATAGCTTAAATGTGTGGAGATGAAAGTGAGAATACTTGGGTGGCATGAATACTGTGCAGTCTGGAGCTGAATGTTTTGCTATCTTCCTTCATATTTATATCAGTGCATTTAATAATCCACTGTTAAATGCAGTTTGCCTGTGTTCTATAATGACCACTTTAAGGCAATAAGCCTGCAGCCGGAGGGTCATTACCGCATCAGGTAATGCCCCCAGGGCCCATAGTTACAGGCCCTAGGGGCATTACCGGCTGCAGCAATGACCCCTGGGCGAGGGGCTTATTGCCATTAGTAACATGGCAAGCTAGACCTGGGTACTAATAGTGGTTTTTTTTCGGTTGCCAGACGTGTCTTCCCTTTTCGCGGTGGCCATGGTGAACAAAGAAAATGGCCACCATGGAAATGGAGAAGGGAGTAAAGTCCATTCTACCTTTCCATTGTGGCCATTAAAACAAAAGAAAAAAAAATCTAAACAAAAAAATGGCCAGTCGCAGAAAGAACTCCGGATGCCAGAAAGGTCGGAGCCTTTTCGGGCAGGTGAGGCATGGGAGAGGGACAATGAGCTTACATTTTGCAAGCTCATTGGTGCTCGCCGGGTACTAATCATTGTTAGAGTCTGGTTTATAAAAGCCTTTTTAAAATGACGCAATACGATGTGTATATCAGGAGCATTGTCTTATCCATTTTCTAGTGCCAACATGCTTTTGAGGGCCAATTTAATTGTTATCAAATTAGAAAAACAACTCCAATGCTGTCCTGCCAGTACCTCATCTGTCTGTTGAGTTTCATTCTAATCAATATTGTTGTGAGGAGCTAATGCCATGATGATGACTTCATTTATACTTGACACAATCTTAAAAATGATCGATTCTAAAAATAAAGTTCACAAGCACAAATTGACTTTTCAGACCTGTCTCTAAAGGATTTAGCAATCTAATGATGTGAATTTAGCAATGTAATGATGTGACCAATACAGAATATTGCGGAGAATTATGTTGGCAAATGATAAAATATGCCAAAACACATGTGCTAGCTGTCTTACCACGAATTAAGAGTGACACGGTATTGTGTATGTTTTAATAGACATGTCAGTAGACTCTGTCATTACAGATGTGTTGTTCCAAGAAGCCTGTTATTCAATCACGTTTATGATTGGAAAGAAACTTGACACCGGTGCTTTTCCCCCGAACAGCTGTGCCGCGCACCAGTGACACCCAGTGCAGCTCTGTTCCTGAGCCCAGGTATGGAAGGAGGATCGGCTCGGAGTTTTCAGCAGGTTCAATCATTCGTTTTGAATGCAGCCCCGGGTACCTTCTCCAAGGCTCCAAAGCCATCCGCTGCCAGACAGTACCCAATGCCTTGGCACAGTGGAACGACACGGTCCCTAGCTGCATAGGTGAGAATACACATACTTATATTGACTGGGTAGATGCATTTTAAAAGAATGTCATATTTTCACGTATTCTGCAACAACCTTCCAAGTTGTTGAAATTAGCTTACATGTTTTGGCAACTGTTTAATCAATTTCTTTTTTTAGCAGTTATAGGTGGCAACATGTTTTGCAAATTATAAGAGTATGCGTACTATTGTCCTCCTTCCAGTAGTGGACCGAAAACAGCAGCATGCCGTTGCCGTTTCTTTTACCTTGTTTTAACCGCTGGCTTGTAATAGCTGTTTGCAAACGCTCTTATAAGTGAGGCTAGAACGTTCATATTTTAATGAAAGTTGCATTCAAACGCTATACCGAACTTCCAGATAAAGGTTAAATGCAGTTTATTTGCACCTTGCACGTCACTAAATATGCCCTTCTAAAACCAAAAAAAAGCAGCAGTTGCCAGATAATTGATGTAATATGACCCTTTATTTCAATTGTTTGTTAAAAAGTGGTGAGTGAAAACATGAACAGATGTAACAAGTCATTTTAATAGATCATTTTCGTATCATTTTGTGCCCTATTCCCAGTGTTGTGCAGTGGCAGAAAAGTGGTACCAGAATCATCAGCAAATCCCGAGTTGGGCCATGAAGTGGAGGAGTTACCTCTAGCATCATGATGGAGATACATCCTCCAGCTTACCACCCTATGGACTCCAAAAAATGGGGCCTTCCACTCCCTTCCACCACTTGTAATCCTGCGAAAAATCTGCAGGACTAAGTGGCAGCAACAGTAATTCTGTTTGGCAGTAGTCCAGTGGAATTACTGCCCAACTATCATCAACTATCACCAAACTCGGGATTGGTGAGATTATTTTGACAAATTGTGTATTACTTTCTTAAATGCTTTACAAATTGCGATCATACTAGCATGGCTTCCTTTAAAATGGGCCACCATTTCACACCGATGCGGGACGCAAGACCAGTTTTTTTCAGTTGGGATTTATCCTGGTAATTCTCTACACTTAAAATTTTCCAATGATCAAGAGGAACATCAGTGGAGATGCACTGATTTGAGAAATGCACTTTGCCGAAACACGTGTCATCTTGAAGGGCCACCAATTAAAATTACCTATCACCAAATAATTCTGGATCCAGCTTCATTTTGTCTGGCGCAGTAATAGGGTGTGCTCAAAGCTTTTTTCTTTCTAGTCTAACAAAAGGAGTAGAGGAACTCAAAGTCTCCGTTCTCTGACACACCAATGCTAAAGTTCAACCTTGCAATTAAACAGGTCACGGAGGTCACCAAGTGATATCATCCAAAAAGTTCCTTCGACACTTTCACTGATCTACACATACCCTTGGCTATCCATAGTCCTTTATAGCTTTGAATATAGCTGTGAATATCGGAAAAATTGCTGAAAAAATGCTTTCCTGCCCTCTAGGCCCTCACCAAGTGCCCCTCTCATTTGTGCCAGCTCTGTGACGCAGTGTGCTTTGAGATGTAGGCTATTTGAGGCTATAACTGAGGCTACAGAAAGCTTTGTATTGCAAACCTAGTTTCTATACCCTCTCCAACTCCCAAATTATCTCTTGGTGCCCTCAAGCCAGCCCCCCATCCCCCCACTTCTAGCCTGGTGGCAGTTGCATGTTTTTCACCTGCTTTTCATTTTCCCATATCCTTGGCTATTACCTTGAATGTCTCTTGCGTCGAGAGAAAAACAAGATGGTCGCTGTTTAATTTCTAAGAAGACCCAGTTGTGGGTAAATATAACTATGCGTCAAATATTTAAATACCTACGGCACGGAATGACCGATTTGTGTCCAAAGGTTGTTCTGGACCTGGTCCAAATGCATCCAGCGGTTTTGGCTTTGCGCTTTGGCAAAAACTGACCTTCTTTGTCTATGGGAAAACGAATGGGAAATAGGCCACAACTTTGCAGTGTGGGATGGCCCGTGAGTCCCTAATCGCTTTCATAATTTCAATCACATCCAATACTCGAATCAAAGGTTATTAACAGTAGAAATGTAAGGTTTTAGCAGTTTCCCTGTTTTAGCAGCTAAAATGTGGAACGCACTGCCAGTAGCCCTTGGATCAGAACCATTTTCACTATGTTTAGAAAAAATGCAAAACTGTGATGACCATGCAAGAAACTCAATAACTTGTACGTCCTATGACCATGCTCGTTTCTGTACCTCCCTACGATACACTTTAGTCTATTTTATATTCAATGCCTGTATTCAATACCTGCTTTGTCTCAACTTTATGTTAATATGTAACATATGTAACTGTAAGAAATGCGGCCAGATACCTAAAAGTTCAGTGCGCTTTACTTTACTTTACTGTATTTATATAGCGTAGCCATGGACCGGAGGGCTTAAGGGAGCTACAAGATCTGACATCACAATAAACAAATAAAACCAGCAGCAAAATGCAGACTAAAAGTGTTAAAATATCATTCCTGATTTAAAAGCAATATTAGTTAAAAAAGTAAGTCTTCAGCATTTGTTTTAAAAGTCTCCGGCAATTCAATTCTTCCCATTTCTAGAGGGAGAGCATTCCAAACTTTGGGCCCAATAGCAAGGAATGCTGAATTAGCCACTTTTGTAGTTCTGCATTTTAGAACATTTAGGAGGTGCTGACTGTTTGATCTCACGGCTCTTCCATTTGTTCTCATGGGGAGTAGCTGTTTTAGATATTCACATTTTACCCTGTCTGCATTTTTGTATTATAGTCAGGGTTCTAAATAAAATTCTAGTCTCCATAGGGGGCCAGTGGAGGGCGCATCTGGCAGACATAACATGGTCTCTGTGCTTGAGTCTCATAACAACTCGTATAGCGCCATTTTGGCACACTTGGAGTTTGTAACGATCATTTTTGTCCAGGCCCAATAAGAGGCCGTATCAATAGTCAATTGTAGACCCAATAATTGCTTTAGCAATAGTTTCAGCATTTTCTTGTGATATAAAGGATTTTAAGTGTGCTAGCAATTTTATATAATAAGCACATGAAGAGATCAGACTGCTGACATGTTGCTTCATGGATAGTTGATGATCAAAAGTAATGCCAAGCGTCTTCACTTTTTTCAGAGGAATAATAGTTTCATCTCCCAATTGAAAGCTATCATAGCTTGGACCAAGTTTTTTCCATGTGCGAGTAACCAATAACTAAGAGCTCAGTTCTGGATTTGTTTAAGGCCAACTTATTGTAAACCATCCAGGTTTCAATAATGGTGAAGACTTTTTTGATAGCCAGTTCATCCAAGTAATGCGAGCCAGATAACAGGATGAGATATTGCGTGTCACCCACGTAATTGGTGAAAATTACTTTCTCATGGTCTAGCATGGCAAATAAAGGAGCCGTGAAAATATTATAGCAACAAGGAGAGGTGCAAGCCCCCTGCGGCACCCCACAGGTAATGGTGATGGGCTCAGATTCAGCCGTGCTACAAAACACCTTAATGCGCTATATAGAAATAAACAAAATACAAATACAAAATACAAAGGGGTTCCTATTCGAGTCTGACTCACCTTAGCTATAGGTCGGCTATTGCTGCCCTATAATACATAAAAAGGATATTTGTGGATTTGTGTGTGTGCGTCTGTTCATAATGTTTAGCATACTTCTCAACATGCTAAAAACCTGAAATGTGGCATGCGGGTTGGTTCGATGGTGTAGACAATGTAAAAAGCCTCAAATAGAAATGTTTTCATTCTTTTTTGTAAGCGGTTGTTTAAGTGGTCTGCAATGCTTGGATTTGTGTGTGTGTGTCTGTTAGAAATGTTCGGCATTCTTCCCAACATGCTATAGACCTTATTTTTGGCATGTGGTAGGTTCAATGATGTAGCGAATGTAAAAAGTATAAAATGTATATTTGTATATTTGTTTTTTGTAAGCGGTCTAAAATTTTTGGATATGTGTGTGTGTCTGTTTGAAATGTTCAGTATATTTACCAACATTCTAAAAACCTGATATGTGTCATGTGTGTAGGTTCCATGGTGTATGAAACAAGTGTAACATATGCCTTTTCCATATATTTTTTTTAAGTGGTCTGCAATGCTAACCCTTCAATATGGCTCTTCACACCATAGTTCTGTCGTAGTTCTACTTTCATTGTTCCTATAGTTGCAAAATATCAGTATTCTTGCTGACATTAGCAGCACTCACTTTTGAAGACATGCAGGTGACACAAAACAGTGCTTTTGTAGTAATGCAATAGTGTCTGCAATTACGTCGTCTGTCACATCATGGCAAATCTCTCATGATAATTACAACAACTTCATTTCCCACAGAAGTTGATGAATGAATGCCACTTAAACAGTATGAAGCTTACATGCTTCAGCCGTACACACGGGTATGGCATTTCAAGCGTACGTTCTTCAGCCATACACGTACGGCACTTATGTTGTGGTTGCTGCTGCCTCGGCTGTAGTTCGGGACACCAACAAGGTTGCTGCGCAATCACAATGCTCCAACTGAAAGTGGCTGGGAGCGATTACGGCATTCATACTGTTCTCATGGTCAGCTTTATGTGGCTTGCTCCAGAGTTGGAAACAAAAACAATTTGTTCACACTAGCTCCTATAGGAAACACTAGAAACATTATTTTCAAAGAAGAATCGGTTCACTTAATTACATAAACCTCAAACTAGGACTGAAGTAGGAATTACTGTGCAAAGCATGGGTACACCTGCAAGTATATATATCAAAGGGACATTGGTGGATATGTGTGTGTGTCTGTTCGAAATGTTCAGCATACTTCCTAACATGCTAAGTACCTTAAATTTGGCATGTGGGTAGCTTCCATGGTGTAGACAATGTAAAACGTATCAAATATACATTATTCAATCACTCTATTCTTTTTAAGTGGTCTGCAATGCTTTCCGCTGCCATTTATGCATATGTGTGTTTGTCTGTTCGAAATGTTCAGCATACACCCCAGCATGCCACAAACTTTAGATTTGACATGTGGTTAGGTTCCATGGTGTAGACAATGTAAAAAGTATAAAATATCAAAGTTTTTTTTTTTTTTAAGTGGTCTGCAATGCTTAACCCTGCCATATGGCTCTTTGCACCATAGGTCTGCTGTAGTTCTACGTAAACATCAGCAATACATTTTTCCTAAACTTTCCATACTACCAGCATTCTAGCTGACATTAGCGGCACTCACTTTTGAAATAATGTGGGTGACACAAAACGGTGCTTTTGTAGTAAATTGTGCTTTTGTAGTAAGTGGGTGACAGGAAACGGTGCATGTCTATTGAATAGTGTTTGCGATGACATTGTCCAGCACTTTGTGGCAAATCTCTCATGATGATTACAGGAACTTAATTTCCGACGGAAGTTGATGAATGCCATCTCAACAGTACACAGCTTATATGCTTCGGCTGTACATGTATGGTATGGCACTCCAAGTGTACATGTGTCAACCCTACACATACAGAACCTATGTTGAGGTCACTGCTGCCTCGGCTGTAGATCGGGACACCAATGATGTTGCTGCGCAATAGCAACACTTCAACTCAAAATATCTGCAATCATTTTCATGCTTTTCTCATGGTCAACTTTATGTGGCTTGCTGAAGAGTTAGAAACAAAGACGATTTGTTCACACTAGCTCCTACAGGTAAGACAAGCAACATTTGCTACAAGGGTTCATTGGTATAGGGATAATAGTATACCAATTACGGCAGCAGGCAAAACGGGATGGCCGGTACACATGGAACTCCCCATAACTCTCCATAAAATACAATTCACAAACACGGTATTAGTCAGAAGGTCCTGCTCGGACAAATTAAACTCACCATAAGGAACGATGTTTGGTCACATTCACGCATTGTTATTTGGGTAACACAAACAACCATGCAACATCATCATCTATATTCGTTCATTGTATAAACTTCAAATAAGACCAAAGTAGGAGTTACTGTGTGAAGCACAGACACAACTGCTAGTTAATACTAAATAAATATCCACATATAAAGAAAACAGACTTTGCTTTCATGTACTGCTTTTGACATTTCTTGAAAGTGTGTATACCGACTGCACACTTACGCCTCTTCAAATACGAACACAGCCCAAATATATTTTTAATAGTTATGGAGCAAAACTGTTTACTACTCTTTATCAACTGTAACAGAAATTAAATAAAAACATGATTATAGTATGTTTCCCTTTTGATTTCGAAAACATAAAACCGGGGTAGTTACCTGCCTTCTTTACTGTCTACTTATATGTCACAAAGCATGCCAATTCTTCAACCTAAAATCCATTGCTATATTTTCATTAAGATGCGGGTACATTAGTGGGTTGTTTGCACCATTTGTCTATTTGCTATGTTTTTTCAAACTATGCATTATTTCTTTAATTATTACAACATGCTGCTGAGAATAATGATGTACTATGCCATTTCACCTGTTAATGCCTCTTAGAAAGTACACACAAATTACAATTGGCACACTCATATGTCAATTCTCTGTGCTGTTAATTAAGTAAATACACAGAGTTGTACCCTTACCAAGGACGACAAAGTTGTCCTTGGTTACAATGTAATTTGTCTAGTAAGTTTACACATGTGAAATTTTATTTTAAAACTTTATTCAATTCTTGATCTTTGAGCTACGGCCTTTGCATGTTTCAAAATAAGATTGGGTACATATCTTTCCAATGTTCTTGAGCCATTTCATGACCATGTACACATTTTTTTGTCGCTGCTCTATCCTGGTTTTAGCAGGCTAGTCCTCTGTCTAGGATCTCTTTTTAGTTGAAAGAGTGATGATGGGTGACCTAGCTTTCAGTCAACTGTGATGTATTGCATTGCGGTGTAAGTGATTTCAATCCGACACACATCCAAGTCAACTCCTAGCATGTAGTGCACAACTGAAATCGTTCTTTATTTTTGTCTAAAAGTTCTTTGTTCTGAACGATATACCACTCATATCACGCCATCTCCTGGAACTCCCCCCCCCCCGTCACACTGAAACAAGAATCAGGCTGGTTTCCAAAGGTAAATATTTATTTTTGTATTTAAAATTTAATCACAATATGTTTTATTAGTTACACAACAATCACCAATGGGGTGATGTAACACTGAATAATCTCTTTAATACACAAGGGGCCTCATTACAACCCGGGCGGTAACCATGGTGCTATTTGCGCCATGGTTGCCACCGGTAAACTACCGATTCCGCCATGGTGAATTACCGCCCCATTCCAAGGTTTGTGGGGGCGGTAATTCCCCATTCACCATGGCCCTTCCCCATTCCCATTTGAGCCCCCATAGGGCTCTATGGGAATGTGGAAGGCGGTAATTATGGTACCACAAATTACGGTTCCGTTATTATCTTCAAAGTCCCTTTGCGGGTCCCTTCCTTAACGGCTGGTAACCAGCCGTTAAGGGAGGACCCGCAAAGGGACTTCGGAATAGGGCGGTAAGGGATTACCGGTACTGGTGCCCTTACCGGTACCGGTAATCCCTTACCACCCGGGTCATAATGAGGCCCAAGGAGTAAGTAGAGACCAAAACAAATCAACACAGAAAATATTACTTTTGTGTGGATTCAGATCAGATAGCACTGTGGTTAGAGGCTCCCCCTGCACACCCCTCAACCCCCAATAGGTAATGTAAAGAGATATGAGGAGAAAGCAGGTATTCAGGAATGGCAGAATTCAAACAGAATATCAATCCCACATTCCCCCTTTCAAACACAAGAGGAAAGGAATTGACTGTCAAGCTGTTAGAATGCCTTTTAAAGTTATCTTCAGAATGGACTAGGCAAAAACCCCAAATATGATCAAAATTGCTGAAATTGTTATAAATTCTTATTGGAGCCACTTTGGATAGTTGCACACACACAAAAGCAATGATTTAATCCAAAGAAAACATTTGAAATCCTAAAATTCATGTCAGAAGCAATTAAAAGCTTTTTTACATGTGTAAACGTTTCCCACAACGAAAATTCACGGCAAACTTTTCACTGTGCGATATTCACGATAACGGGAGAATCACATTGATTTGGAATAGATAGATATGGATGTTAGCTTCAAGCAGAAGTTTTGTTTCTAGCACAAAAATTGAGGGAGTTACAGACGTTTTAGTAGAGGTCATTTTTTCAAGATAGGCGCAAGAATGGAAAACAGGAATGTGCTTTTAAAATTGACAAATGGGTTTCTTACACTAGAGGATGAATATAAACAAAACAAATACCCCACAGGAACACAGTCACTTGATCAGGGTGACTGCCTGCTAAGGAAACTCGCCTTCTTCAGATGAGAAAAGGATCAGCGCAGAGATAGTTTTAACAATACTAGTTAGGAGAAAAATAGGATGGTTTGGAGAGAGGTTTCAGACAATGCAAAGATACTCCTAACAATACAGGTTCTGAATTCAAGATAGGATGGGTCTAAGATAGGGATAAGGCAATGCAAAATACATATGCTAGTTACACAATTCTTCCTATTTATACTCACTGGATAAGTATTTAAATGGGCCCGTCAGTTCTGGTAAGGGAATTGGATCTGGTTTAGGAAAGACAGCTTGGCACATCGGACTGGGCAGGGTCAGCAAGGCACTCTGGTCACAGCACAACACAGGACTGGATCGGATCTGCTCTTCTTGGTTCTGAGGATATTTCAATTCAGCAGGCAAGCAGTAACAGCACAGCCCGGCTGTATTATGATGCTTTCCCTTAGGCTTGTGGGGTTCTGTTCTGGAATTTTAGGCCTAGCTGAGAATGTTTCAGCTATGGAATAGGCCATTTTCTTTTGCCAAGTTTCTGGAGTCTGGAGCAAGGAAGATGTAGAGTTCAGCAGCAGGGTGCTCTGCCAGCGTCAGGATAGTAAGTGAATCTGTCTGTCCTTATGAGTGGTGAGCTGTCTCTATTTATGCTATGAAATGACATCATAAAGGGGTGTGTGTGCCGGTTTAGACAGAGTTTGATCTTTATGCTGTGATTTTATGAGGCTGAGAATCCGCCCCTAGGACCTGTAACACAAGAATCTACTTTTGGCAAAATACATATTTCCACATGTGCAACCTCTATAAAAATCACATATACAGATTACATAATTTACCTAGCAGCTATTCCTGAAAACCACGTAGCTGTGGGATCTTGTCTCCGCTTTTCACAGAATTGTGCCCTTTTCACTATGAACACAATGTCCAATTGTTAAGCACATTTCTACAAGTGTGTGTGTTTAACACGGGAATAAGTGTATACAATTTCACAATTCTAGCGGAAATACATTTAGCGTAAAATCACATTTCTTGCCATTGCTGTCCAGAACATGTCACACAGTTCTGGCGCCTCTTCACCCGTGCCACCAGAAATTAAATTAACAACTGTTATTTTTAGATTTTTCACAATTTTAAATAGAATGTTGTCAGTCTTTTTAAAATGTGTTATTTGTCCTTGTTATGCAACAAATGGTTGTTTAGCTCCACCCCTTGGTCTCTCCCTGGAAGCCCAGGTGCCATCTCCCAAGTTTGTTCCTTGCAGAAGCCATTTACGACTGTCTTCACACTTCGAATTTCCTGAGTTGCATCTTGTCCTTGTTCCTTTTGCCTCTGTAGACCACGTTATTTCCTACCTTGTAATTAACGCCTCTGCGTAATTTCCTGCTGGGGGGGGAAAGACCTTCCCTCTGAGAGAAAAACATGTTATTCAAGTTCTGCAGCTTCAGCCAAGTTTAAATTAATTATTGTTAACTCAGTTGTCTTTTCCTTAGCACAAAACAAACTTTTATCAAATACAGCTACAATTCTCATTCAAGATTGTAAACCATGAGATCAAAACAATTACAATATAGGCTACTATCAGTTACAGGCCTCTTAAGTTGCAAACATTTGAGTTTCAGTTTATACATGTTAAAGTGTAATCAGACAGGCTGACAGCTGTCATCACAGTAGCCCTCTGCTGCACAGAGATTTTTGACAGATCCACAGGCAGGCCACTCTGCTTTGAAAATCTCTTTATGATTTCATCCTTTCAGGACCTTATAAGCTCACAATTATTTCAAAACTAAGTGAACTGTAGCACCCAGTAAGAATTTTGAATTTTTTGGAAGGTGTTTTGTACCGGCAATCTGATGTTTCAGCAACAAATAAAAAGAGATTTAAAGCAATCTTGGAGTTTCATTTAGCAAAGCACTGCTTTTTCCTTCTGCACTCAACTTTCAATTGTTGTGGAGCCCAGTGACACATTTCAGTAGTGAGAGCTCTGTTCCACCACCAACAACATGCATGGCAGATTGGGCAGCCATCTTTTTGTGCATGGAAAAGCGTGATTTTCTTGGGTTTTGGTGCGCACAAGAGTTTTGTGGCCATGTTGCTGTTTCTGGCACCATCATAACAGAGTGATGCAGCATAGATGTGCAAAAGTGGGTCAATACATCCCACAGAGGGCCTCCTAACGACTTGAGTTTGACCGCCCGTCAAGGGGAAGTCGGGAGATTGGGATGTTATTTTTCTTTTGGTCCAAGTGGAGAAAGTCGTCTGCTTCTCCCGTCAGTGCTGAATGGACACGCTCTCCTCGCCAGTTCTGGTTGGGAGTATGGAACGGCACTCCTTGCATCTTTCCTCCTGGTCCCCGAGTGGTCCTCCTTGGTAATTAGAATGTCTTAGTTCCAATGCTAGGAGACATAACATAGCATGGTTATGGACATTTCCCCACTACTACTCCCCGAGGGTGTAGTGGGGCAGATGCATGCATTGAATACAATTTACAATATTCCCTGCCTGTATTTACTAATGGTTTTAACAGGTGGATTCTTCTAGGGATCCAGAATTTCGCCCTGTGGGTTTCCGGTTGGCTGCTCTATTTGCCGCAAAGAATGCCTGGGATGACAACTCTTCAGCTGGTTTATGTGGATCCACTTGTGTTCCCATTCTGCCAAACTGTCCTTGGGGATGCAGATTCTGTAGGCGACTGGTGAGATTCTGTCCACAATTTCAAAAGGAACCCGCAAACTTGGGAGGAATTTACTCTCTTTGGCTTGGTTCCTTTGGAAATTGTACAAGTAGACCCGGTCTCCTACTTGATATTCTTTTCTAGTTGTCTTAAGATCATATTGGGTCTTCATACTGTCTGCAGATCTTTCTAGATTCTGCTGAGCATAGGCAAAAGCATGTTGAAGGTGTTTTCTCAGATTCTCAACATACTCATGAGTTGTGGAGGCATTTATCAAGGTCTGCTCTTGGGTTCTGTAGAGCAGATGCTGAGGTAGCACCATCCTTCCTCCAGTCATCAGCTCAAATGGAGATATTTTTGTTGCAGAAGAAGGGGTAGATCTGATGGCCATCAGACCAAGGGGTAATCGAATGTCCCAACTTGGCCCAGAATCTGCCACAAAAGTTTTTTAATATGCTCACAATAGTTTTGTTATATCTCTGAACTCCACCACTAGAGGATCGCTGTAGGCAATGTGTAGTTTACTTTTGACCCCAAGCATTTCCCACATCTTTGTCATCACTTCACTCGTGAAGTGACTACCTTGGTCTGACTAAATCCTTTGAGGTAGTCCCAAATGCGAGACGATGTGGTTGATCTGATTGCAGTTATCCATTGTACACCAGATGGGGTATTTTTGACTATTTCTCCCCAGAGTATGCCGACTTCTGAATTTATGGCGGAACCATTAACAGGGGAATTGAGTACAGTGGCAACTTGCATTTGGGCCGTGAATGACAATGATGTGGGATGTTTGAAAATAGAGCCAATAAAAATGACTTTGAAAGAAGGAATAACGCTACTGCGTATTCCGCAGTATAACATTTCAGCAGAAGGAGAAAAAGGATTGAAAAGTATTGTTTCTGATTTGGTGAAATTAGGCAGAATACTTTAGTGTTATTGATTTTAAAAACGTCTTTCTTCAGCATTCCAGTACACAAAGAAAGCAGGTATTTATTTGCCTTCACTTTAGGAGGATGATCCTTCACATTCCAACGCATTCCAGAAGGCTATAATGAAAGTCTGAACATATACAGTAGAGCGTTGAAAGAGCAGTTGGACATGTTAGAATTACCAGCAGACTGTGTATTGTTACAATACATTGACGATTTACTAATCGCTGCTGACACGGAGGAGATATGTAAAAAAGGTTCTGTTCTATTATTGACTCATCTAGCCACGCATGGCCATAAAGCAAGCCTAAAGAAATTCCAGTAGTGTCAGAAAGAAGTAGCTTATTTGGGTTACCTACTCACAAAGGAAGGGAGAAGATTAACACCAGAGAGGATAAAGAGTATTTCTGGTATGCCTATTCCAACAACACAGAATGGTGTTAGAGCGATAATAGGGATGGCTTCTTATTGCCATCAATGGGTTATGAACTTCGCTTTAATTGTGAAACCAATGGTGGAATTAACAAAAAAGGATGCTGTGATGCCTTTGCAGTGGAATGAAGAATGTCAGAAAGCATTTGATTTGCTAAAAACCATTTTGAGTTCTGCTCCCATTTTGGGCACACCGAATTATGAAAAGGTTTTTAGGCTATTTGTGCATGAGATTGAAGGATGCGCATTGTCTGTCTTAACACAGGAACAAGGTGGAAGAAATAGGCCATGTGACTATTTTTCTTCTGCGCTGGACCCTGTAGCGCGCGCACTACCACGATGTTTGCGAGCTGTTGCAGCGGCTGCTGCACCAGTGAAACAAACAGAAGGGATGGTTTTTGGGCACACCTTAATTTTGATGGTGCCACATGCCATAGATGTTCTACTCAATAGAACACAGATGCAACACCTCCTCTGCTAGATTGACTAGATATGAAATTGTATTGTTCGTGCACAATATCCAAATTATGAGGTGTAGCGCTTTGAATCCAGCAGAATTAATGCCAATGCCAAATGAAAACAGTGGTGGGACTGAATTGCCTCCCCATGATTGCCTAATGGTTACTGAGGAAGAAACAAAAGGGAGATTTGTTTGAGAGACGCACCACTAAAAGAACCAGATGGGCAACTGTTTTGTGATGGCTCCTTTTTTAAACTACCTGACGGCAAATCAACTGCCACATATGCTGTTACGACATTAAAAAGTGTTATGGAGAGTAAAAGAATTCCTTATGACTCCATCCAAGCAGCAGAGATAATTGCTTTAACAAGAGCTTGTGAAATTTTGGAGAACTTGAGCGTAAATATCTATACTGATAGCCAGTACGCCTTTGGCGTAGTTCATAATTTTGGCCGATTATGGTCCGAGTGAAATGCGAGGTGCATAAAAAAGTAACATGTAAAGTGGGAGAAGGAAACGCATTTGCAGATAACATTACGAAACAGACGGCCACTGATTTGAGTACAAAAATGTTGACAATACTATCAGAGGAAGTGCCCTGTATGATAGAAAATGGAATTGTGACTGTTAAAGAAATGCAGGCGGAAGCTACCACGGATGAAATACAGGGATTGGCCAAGGGCTCTGCAGAACTGGATTTGGAGGGTTGCTGAGTGGACAAAAAAAAATGGGAATTGAATATTGCTGAATGCTTATGTAAACGCATTGGTCACAATGGCTCACAGTCCCACACACATCTGTGCAAAGAAAATAGTCCAACATTTAGCCACGGTCTGGGAAAATCCACTCATAAAAAAGAATGCCGAGAGGCTGGTGCAAAACTGCATCACGTGCCTGGAGCATAATGTGGGAAAAGGAACAGTGACTCCAACAGGAAGTTTCGGACCTCCCTCTATGCCATTCGAAGTGATTCACTTTGACTTCATAGAGATGGAGAGATGCCAAAATCTGAAATACGTTCTGGTGATCATATGTGCATTCAGCAAATGGGTAGAAGCATATCCCTTGAAAGATTGCACAGCCATGAGCACGGCGAAGGTAATGCTAAAAGAGTATTTCTCTCGCTTTGGTCTGCCCCATGTCATATGGTCGGACAATGGTCCGCACTTTGTAGGTGCAGTGATAATGCAGATTTGTGCAGGATTGCAGATCGATAAACGATTCCATTGTTCGAGACATCCGGGTTCGGCCGGTCTTTTAGAACGACATAACGGAATTTTGAAATCCAAAATCAGTAAGATCTGTGCAGGTAGCAAATTAAGCTGGGTAGATGCATTACCAATAGCGTTACTGTGCATACGAACGTCAGTGCAGGCCAGAAGTGGGCTCTCCCCCTATGAGATCATAATGGGGAGACCGGAGAATGTGTGGTGCTCACCTCAGCCGAAAAAAGAATGAGAGAGGTAGAATACCCTGTACTCAGCATTTACTGTAATTTGCTGGTAAAAAAAACTGTGTTTGGTTCATCAGCAGGTGCAGGAGGCATTACCGGTGCGGTTTACGGGCCCAGGACATGCATTAGAGCCCGGAACCTGGGTGCTCATCAGAAATAATGAGCGGAAAACATCGCTGGCACCCAGCTGGCGTGGGCCCTACCAGGTACTTTTAATCACGCAGGCAGCATTACGCGTGGATGGACACAAGGTGTGGATTCATGCCACTCATGCCAAGAAAGTCCCATCGCCATTCGACACGTCAATTGATCGGGAAAAAGACCAGAAAGCGATAGCAGCGGATCCAGAAATGAAAAATGTCATTGCCAGTCCCTTGCCACAGAAATTGCCTGATCCTGAAACAAAGCCTGATGAGATTGCATTAAAAAGGGAAGAGCAAAGAGTGCCTCAACGTTGTCCAGCAGAATCTGCATCTCTGCTGGAAGACATCAAGCGCATACCTCTGTTGCGCCCACCATCTTCTGTTGCGCCACAGCCTGCATTGTCGCCTGGGCACCCATCATCATCTGCCATTGTGCCCCAGGCTGACTCCAAGCTCGAGACCGGAAGTGCACCCGCACTATTTGTTGATCACAGGGTACCAGGAGCAAATCGGTACAACCTGCGGGGCAGAAAGAAGGAGTGATCACATTTTTTTTCTCTTGGTGTATTTCTTGCCCCTGTTTCCTATTTTCGGATGAAGTGGGAACCGGAGGCCTAGAGGAGGGTGGCGTAAGAGTTGTGCAAGTTAGACAGCTCATGAAACGCAACTCCTCGGTGCTAAATCCATGTGTCAGGAACCCGAGTGAACAAGCGGGGCGCACGTGGTACAAAGGCAGCTGCTCTGAAATTCTAGAGCAATTTGCAAAATGCACGGAGGCCTTGCCAGATGAATAGGCAATCCAGGCAGACAGAAAAGTGGCATAAAAAGATTGTAGACATTGATTGAACTTTTTCAACATCCTAAGAAGCACATGAACAAGAGATATTCACGACGAGCACAGCAGAAGAAGAAGGACGAGAGAAGAAATGTCGGAACCAGCAAATGCCCTCTCTTGCATCAATGCTGATGGAGATTTAAATGTAGTACATAATAAGATGAAAAAAGGACATGGTAAAAATAATTGTATGCTGGGTCTAACCATAGTAATGTGCATAATGAGTATATTAGCCCCACTGTTGACCACAACAGTTTTACGGTACCTAGAGGAAATGCACCCTCTTGAAGTACTTTTTCCTATGATGAACATTTCCACAACGGAAAGCCCAGTCCATATGATTTCCTTTACCTTGTCCCCAATGGAAGAGAACCACAGGGAAGGATATGGGAACAACACATTGCTGTTAATAATGAATATGACACACTCAATCCTAAGAAAAAATAATTGTTGGGTTTGTGCCCACCTGCCACAGCATGGTGGTCAGGGAATAGGATGGTATGTACAGAACCTGCCCTTAACTTCTGAATGTTATGCTTCCCCTATATTATGGGAAATATAGTGCCCTATATTATGGGAAATGGAACGAAAGTGAAACTGGTCAACTAGATAAAACAAATATGAATGAATTCGAAGAAGTGATTATGAAACCGGTGTGTTGCTCCATGTTCCACAAAAGACGATTAATTACACCAGCAATAATGCCACAGGATAGATTGTCTGTACCTTATAACACTTCTGTGATCACGTTCCACATTAACTCACAGGGGGATAAGGATGCGGAACCCCCTTCATATACAGTGAATTATAACCCTCATTCTGTCCCATTCTGTTTAAAGAAAAAGGGTTCTTTCCAGGTAGAAACATTTACCAGATGCAGGAATATACATTCCTTGATAAAGAAGTGGGACCAATATATGCGGGAGATCCTGTGTATTTCATATGTGTATAAAAAGCATATCCTTGGATACCTAGGAACTGGGGAGGTACGTGTTATTTGGGATTTCTGTTTCCTGGGGTGTTTCTTTTAAAAACATCAGACATAACCAAATTGACCAGGTCACGACCTCACCGTAATATTGAAGACGGGTTGATTTTAGGGGACATAGCAAAATCATTCATACCATTTTGGGGCCAGGCGATAAACTCTTATAACATAAGACAACTGTCTAGGGTATTAGAAGAAACAATAAATGGAACCACTGATATATTATATAATATGACTCTTGAAGAAAAAGAAATTGGATTAATGTCACTACAAAATAGAATGGCCCTTGATATAATCTTAGTTGATTGCGGCGGTGTTTGCAAAATCGTCGGATCAGCGTGTTGCGTATTTGTAAGTGACTCCTCCCCCACGATTTTTGAGGCGATAAGAAAATTGCATGTGTTATGTTCTGATCTTCACCCCCCTGAAGGCAGTTGGGAATTGAACATAAGCTCCTGGTTCTGGGAAGTGTTGCGATCCTGGGGATGGAAACTATTTGCAATCCTAGTAGCAATCCTAGGAATATTCGTGACATGTTGTTGTTGCATACATTGTCTCCCCATAATATGTACTGAATTAGAGAAGAGTGCGTGCAAATGATGAAACAAAAAAACATTACTAAATCAAGCACTCGCCATAGTAACGAATCTGAAACCATTAAATAATTCATGGCAATTGATATTGATAATAATAACGAGGAGACAACAAGTGTACATGAGCCCGAATTTGAATCAGATTCCGAATCTAATCCAAATACTTGGTCGGAGGAGGATGCAATGTATGGATGAGACGTTTGGCTTACGGCCAAGAGGAGGGTTTGTCAGTCCAGAAAAACAAAACACCACTTGAGGGTCTGGAAATGAATGATAATTGGTTGGCCGAAGACCAACCACCTAATTTACAGTGTAAGAATATATATTCATTAGTCATTAGTTATTACGTAGCTATTAGTTCAACTAGAGTGAAGCCATTTTAAGATGACCAGAATCGCCATTTTGTTTTCTCTGTCTGCTCTCTCTAACGTTGCCACTTTGCCTCATGTAAAACTGCTTTGCTGTAGATATTATTTCGCTTCAATGGTCCAAGGCTAAGAAACATGTTGAAACATTACACTGGAGAGCCAGATGTAGATGCCCGATTCCCTCCCTCATGTATCCTTGAAGGCAGGGAGCAAGGCATTTAATCAGTACATAAATGCCAGCGAGTCTCCTGAAAGAATAGCAATGTACGAAACTAGCATTTAAAGAATTGAATTATGATCTTCTTTACGGCCCCCCTTTCTGAGCCCAGTGAGGCCCCAGAGAGCGGGCTGACTTCTAGAGTGAGAATCGAAACTTAGAGATAGTGAGGCAGGGTATGTGCCAGTCTCCTACGCGCAGCTTGCCCATGAAAAACAGAAACGCTGTGTTCTTGCAAACAAAGAATGGTGTCTGTAAAACTGGAGATTGCAAACTGTTACTAAATATGGTGGTCTAAGGTGTCATATTTGTCACGATGGTAAATCATCGCCTCTAATTCAAAGGGAAATGAATTGAGGGCGGCATCAAATGTGTCATACTGTGTCATTGCTGATTATAAGGTGCTCTGTTTGTATATATGTAACTGATGTATGTCTCGCACTCTCTTGCGTCCCCCGAGGTCTGTTAGGCACACGTCGCGGGGAGTGGGACCACTTGGCCAACTGGGACTATTTTGTATTGCAATAAACCCTAGATTTTGGGAACAGAACCTTGTGTTTGGCGTATCTATTTGTGTGTGGTGACTGTGCCTTGTTTCCACATCCGAGGGTCCCTCAGGGGCCCCTTCAAGATGGCGCCCGAATAGGGACCCTCCCCACTTGTTCCATCGTGTACGTTGCAAAATAAAGAAGGCGGTAAGAACGGCAAGGATGGGAGCGATCGAGCCGGGATCGAGAGGTGTTCGGGGCGCCCCTGCGTAAGTGATGAGATTCCTTGCTGCAGATCTGCACACCGCTGATCCCTGATCAACGTCCCTGACCAGTGAACAAGGAGGCGAGGGTCCCGAAACGAGGCAGAGCCGAGATACACAGACACAATGTCATTGGTTGCGTCAGTATACGGACGAATTGTGTCTTGAAAAGACAAATTGATTGATCAGGTGAGTCGTGCCTGATTCGTAAATAATCCTGACATTGGTTGAGAGTTGATTTTGCAAAATCAAACACCCAGAGGAAGGTCTTCTTTCCCAATGTAATCGGAATCCGTGAAGGGAAAGTTCTCAGGGTCCTCAATGTGTTGGTAAAACTTACCAATTTTTGGATCCCCTTTTTGAGCCATAATCAAATCAGCATCTGGGCTCTCCTTACCCCATTGTGCAATTGAGAGTTCATTTTGAGCATTTGCCTGGGACTAGTGATAGCAGTGACCTGGATTTCTCCCAACAGGGACTCGATCTCAAGTAGATCCCCTTGGATGGCTCTGGTTTTGGCCAGCTGATCAGCTAGGTTATTTCCAGTTTACTCTACTTTAGAATGACTCTTGATCTTTTTCCAGTAGATGGTCATCCCATTCGAGGTGACCAGATCATCAATATTTTGTATTCATTTTCCGTGTTTTAAAGGTTTATTATTAGCACATAGCATGCCTCTGGTTTTCCAGTTAACCAGGTGCTCCACGAACCCGTTCCGTACATAGGGGGTCATTCCGAGTGCGGCGGTAAGGGTTACCGGGCACTGGTAAGGAGACGGTGCTGGTAATCCCTTAACGCCCAATTTCGAGGTCCCTTAGCAGGAACTGTAAAGGACATGTGGTCTGACCACACATCCTTTACGGGTCCTGCTAAGGGACCAGGGCGCTAATAACGGGCCTGCTATTCACAGGCCTGTTATTAGCACCTTCCCTATTCCCATTGAGCCCTATGGGGGCTCAAATGGGAATGGGGAATGGTTGGTTGAATGCAGATTTACCGGGTCCTCCAGGGTCGGAATGACCCGGTAAATCTCCCTTCAGCCACACCGGACCCAGACCAGGCATGTGAGGCAGCCATGGTGCTAATAGCACCATGGTTACCGCCCAACTCGGAATGACCCCCATAATATGAGTCTGTGATTATGACCAGTTCATGGAGGTGGACAGCAGTGAGGATGGCTTGATGCACAGCCATCAGCTTTGCCACTTGACTACTTCGAGGACCGATTTTGTACCCAGCCGAGGGTTCTGGGGCATAATTTACCCATGCATTCCTTACGCCAGCCACAAGTTCCTTTTCCCCATTGTTGTTAACATGGTAGGAACATCCATCCACATAGACAGTGGGCATTCCCTCACACTGGTCTTCTTCATAGACTTTGTGTGGGTAATTAAGGTAGGCCTCCATGTTGTCCTTGATTTTAAGACTTTCGTCCTCGAGACATTTTTCTCTGGCACAATCATGCAAGTCAGGCAGAACTTGCGCGAGGGGACTCTTCTTGTTTTGGCCATATCTGACCTCCACAGGAAAGCCTTGCATTGACAGAATCCAGGAAGTTATTTGGGAATTACTCACATTTCCGGGCCGGATTCTGTTACATTGAAGATATTGCAAAGGTTGGTGTGGAGTCTCCACTATGATGTGTTCCCCATGGATAAACGGTCAGTAGTTCTTTAATGCCCACACTGTTGCCAGGAGTGCCTTCTCACAATTGTTGAATCTTTCCTGCACATAGGATAAAGTCTTGCTCGCATAGGAGATGACTTTATTGACCTTGTCATGCTTTTGATATAATACCGCAGTCAAGCATGTGTTTGAGAACCCTGCCTCCAAGAAGAACTCCTTGTTTTTGACAGGGTAAGCTAGGCAAGGCGCTTGTGAGAGGCTTCTTTTGAGTATTAATGCCTCGGCTTGTTCTGGGCCCCACTCCCACTTGACCCCCCCTTCAAAAGATGGACCAGGGGTCTTGTGATCTCTGCGTAATACTCAATGAACTTTCTGCTGTAATTAGTTAGTCCAAGGAGGCTCCTTAGTTCCAACAGAGTGGTAGGGAGTTTTATTTTCTGGAGGGCTTCTACTTCCTATTCCTGGGGAAAGAGACCCTAAAGAGTTATCGCATGCCCCAAGAAATTGACATGGGTTCTGCACCACTGTGCCTTTTGGAAAGAGTTTTGCTCTGGCAGTCCTCAACTATGTCAGGACATAACAGATCTCTGCTATGTGTTCGTCCACATTTGAGCTTTTCACTAAAACACTGTCTACATAGGCCAGGTTACCCCTTTCACCCATATCGGGCATGGCCTTATGTAGAAAGATGTTAAATTCATTTCTGGAGTTGATGTATCCGAAGGGAGTCTGGGTCCAAGTGTACTGCTGCTTCCGAAGGTAAAGGCCAGCTTGTATTGGTCCTCCCTACTGACAGCCACAGTCCAGTACCCATTGGTAAGGTCACTGGCAGTGAATACTTTCGACCCCTGAATCTGGCCAGCCCTTGTTCAATGTAGGGAAGAGGCCATCGGGAAGTATGGACCCATTTGTTGAGCTCCCTTAGGTCAGCACAGAGTTTCTACTGGCCGTTGGGTTTCAAAATCCCCAGCACCGGATTATTGAAGGTGCTGTGGACTGGACAAATTATCCCACGGGACTCAAGGTTCTTAATTATTTGAGTAAGGACTCCATGGATGTGAGAGGCAAGTGATATTGCTTCACAAACACTGGAGTCATGCCAGGGTCTGTGGCAATTGTTGTTGTGTGGATATCGGTGAGACCACAGTCATATGAGTCCACCGCAAAGAGATGTTGAAAATCTAATCAAACTTGTTTCAATTTTTGCCTTTGCTCCAGATTCTCACAGGGATTAGCTAGGTTGATTCTCTCTTCAACCATCTGACTGAAGCCTGTAAAGACTTCTGGTTTGGCAATCTCAGCGGCCTCCTTCAGCTGGGTGGAGAAATCCCTGGTCAAAGTGCTGATTTGGACCAATGGCTTCAGGTGGAGAAGGCAGTCCTTGTGTACTTGAAAAATCACCTCATCCCTCCTGAAGTCACAGGTCACATCTTCCTTAACATAAGGGCAGGAAGAGTTCACCAGGAAATTCCCCCCCTGTTGGAAGAAGATCCTGTTTGGTGTTGTGTCATTGTCGCTATCACAGTCAAAAGAGTCCTTGGGGATTGGTCCTAACAGTTTGTTACCTAAATCTATGGAAAAATGTCCGTCATCAACCGCCATTCCATGCCTGCGCCCAGAGTAATAATCTATAGGTCGCTGTTATCCACCTCTATTGGAATGGTTTCATGTTCTATGTTGACTAGTGGTGTTGGGTTTACCCCAAACCCTTGCTGTTGGAAATGAGCATTGAGATGGACATAGGTGTCAGGATTTTTCAGTTTCTGTCCTCATTTAATTTTTACTTCCAGTGAGAATTGTCGGGTCCATTCTGGGATGGTGACTTCCTCTCCAATCTGAATTTCAACTGCATATGGCAGCAGTTGTGCAGACCGAAATGCTTTCTCTGGGTCATCAAAGTCCATGGGATTACCCGCTAATCGGGACCATGCTTTGAAGTGTATTAGGTCCAAAGTAATGGCAAAGTGATTGAGAATGTCAATGCCTAAATAAAATGCAGCAGGGACATCTCACACGACCCAACAATTATGGACTATGCTCTTGTTGCCTAAGGAAATTTTGAGCATACACCTGCAAGGCAGGAGATGTTTGGAATTGGGTGTTTCCAGTTCCATTTCCCATTTGCCTGACAGTTTAAATGTGGGAATGGCTCGATCTTTTGGGAGTTTGCGGAACATGGCCTCGCTGATGAAGCTCTTACCATTGTTCACACATACTCGGGCGAGAACAGAGTCCTTCCCCTCATTTAACTGAATAGGGATGAACAATTGATCTTCAATTTTCTGAATACCTGCCAAGCTTTGAGCTGATTTCTCATCTTTTTGGACTGTAGGAATGGGATTTTCTGATTGTGAATTTGTATAGAATTTCAGAGTGTTTACTTCCAGTGTGGAATGCCACCATAGACTGGAAGGAAGGTTGATTTTCAGAAATAAAGAGGACTCCCCATGACCAGTTTGTTGTCCCACTGCAATTACTGTCACATCTGGGATTTGATTATTCTGGAAATGAAATTCATTTTGGTCAGGTTTTTGTTCAACCATATGGCATGTGCCATTTAAACTAACATGGTTGAAACTCTGTTTCAGTTTTATTGGTCAGTTAGTCTGGGTCCAGAGGACCTTGTTTACACAATCTATGAGGGGAGACAATCTATGCATTATGTCATTCCCTAGTAAACATGGTGTGCCCTCTGGAGTCACAACTATGACCGGGTGCTTCACCTTGTGGCGCCCAATTTTAATGTCTAAATCCGCAGTCCCCTCGACAGAAATGTCCTTCCCATCGAAGTTCTGAAATTGTCCAGGAAGGGTGAGATGGATTTGGTATTTCTCCCCCTTCCCAAATTCAGCTGATCAAAGGCCCTTTTTGACAGAAGGGTGGCTTGGCATCCAGTGTCCACCAATGCCAAAACTGTACATTGCCCCTGTATTTGGACCGGGGCATAACATCTTCCCTCCTTTTCCTCAAGGGGGCAAAGATAGTGCACATTTTTGGCCAATTGGTGGGTTAATTTCTTTGCTTTGGATACTGACAGAGAGGTGATTTGGGCTGGGTTTTGTTTGGGATCTTGGGAACCTGTAAGAAAAAGGTAATAGCTAGATATGGGCGAAGTTTTGGACTCCCCTAGTTCTGATTCTGGGCTTCCCCTCCTCCCTTTTTGGAGGCAATCACCAGAATAATAATGATAATAATTTGGCATTTATATAGCGCTACAAACCCTCAGGTATCTGAGTGCTGCTTATTATTGCCCACAGTGTGTGGTGCTCATTTATCGACCTCGGAAGGATGAAAGGCTGAGTTTGGCACCTCCAGGATTCGAACCTGTGTTAACAGGCTCGGCACGGATGTCAAAGCGAGCGCTCTACTCGCTGTGCCACTTGACAGGAATGGGTTTAAACCAGGGGATTTTCGTGCTGGTCATCCTGGGGTTTGATGATGGGCGGTTTTAACTCGGTTCCCGCATCTACCCAGTCTGGATTGGGATCCTTTGGGACCCATTTCTCTTTGGGGTTGCAGACTTTCGGGGGCATGAGATTTTGGTTCTGGTTCCTGGGTTTCCAGGGGCTTTTCACAAGTGGGGAAGGAAGCTTCCTCTAAGGCTTTACTCCCCCCTCCCCCCTGTGCCTCCTCCCGGGGAACCAGTGGGTTGTCGGGGTTCTTCCCCCGTCATTGTTCTGGAGCACCAGACCCTGGATTTGAGGAGTTCTGGGCCGCCATGTTCATCTGAGGGTTCTGTTGAGCCCTCAGCATGCAACCAAGATCCTGTGCCATGTTCTGGACCTGGCGCTCCAGTTGGGACACCCGCTCTGGCTGGTACGAGGTCCTCTGGTCTACCCTGGGTTGATCCCAGGAAGGGTAACTATCCCTTCTCGCATAATACCCCTGTTTAGGATAGTTTGGGTACCCCTCCACCCTTGGCCCCCCCTCTCCCGGATTGGGCTGTCTGGGCTCAGGAAAGTGGGGAAAGAAAAAAGGGTTGTTTTGGGGGTTGAGGTTTGGCGGGTACCGGGGAAAGAAATTTGGTCCGGCATTTGGGGGAATACTGCCCTCCTGGGGAAAGTGATGAGGGAAGATTCCTGGGTTTCCAGCTGTCTGGTTGGACCCCCCCCTTGGGCAGGGGGAGTCCGCACATAGCCCAGGATTGGTCTGTTGCCCTTGTAGCATGGGCTGATGTAGTCAGGGAAGTTAGGGGTCCCATTTGTGGGGTTACCTCCCTGACTCCCTGTTTGGGATTGGCTCGAGGGCCTTCTGGGTCTGGGGTTGGTAAGATTCTGCGCAGGAAGGTTTTTAAGCCCCCCATCTCCAGATCTAAAATGAGGGCAACCTTCACCTCCTCCACCTTGGCAGCAGCAGTGGTGTTGTTTGGTTTGGGGATTTTGCTAATATTTATACTTTCTAGTGGCTTCTGCACTTCATAGATGCGCGTTGCTTGTTCAATAACCCCGTCTAGTGATCTTTTCTCATGAAAGTCCTCACTAGCTGGGTCATAATTGATTTAGGGAGAGCATGAAACAATGAGTTCACAAATTCCTTACTGTCAGTGTGCCCCCTTCTAGTGGTCTGTGCAAAGGCGCGTTTCAATTCCTGGACAAATTGTTGTGGGGCCTGGTCTTCCCCACATTGTAGGTTGTAGGCTGCCATGCGGGTCTTTCAAGGGTTTCTATGAATAGAAAAATGTTACAGGATGGCCGCCCTATAGGTGACAGTTTTTCTTTTAAAAGCCCGCAGTTTCCTGGTTAGTGTCATCGCATTTTTTACCAATGCAACCGTGGTGTTTGTAGGTGGGTATAGATGATGGACCGAAAGTCCTCGTATACATTTCCTTTTTTCCTTTATTTTATTTTTATCCTCATGTTAATAAAAAGTCTCAATTGGTTTTGAGTCAATGTGTATTAAATCCACAGCAGGAGTCGATTTGGCTGCACAGATACAGTATAGAAATGAGCCATAATGTATCTGTGCAGCCAAATCCGACAAATAAAATGCCAGATTACAGTTTGATCTCTCCATAAAATAAAAAATAGGACTGATCAAGGACTCCTGCTGTTCCTAACATGTTTGAGTAGAGGTTGTTTTTTTGGAGATAGGCGCAAGAATGGAAAACAGGAATGTGCTTTTAAAATTGGCAAATGGGTTTCTTACACTAGAGGATGACAATGAACAAAATGAATACCCCACAGGAACACAGTCACTTGATAAGGGTGACTGCCTGCTAAGGAAACTCATCTTCTTCAGATGAGAAAAGGATCAGCGCAGAGATAGTTTTAACAATAGTAGTTAGAAAAAAATAGGATGGTTTGGAGAGAGGTTTCAAACAATGCAAAAATACTCCTAACAATACAGGTTCTGAATCCAAGATAGGATGGGTCTAAGATAGGGATAAGACTTTGCAAAGTACATATACTAGTTACACAATTCTTCCTATTTATACTCACTGGATACGTTTTTAAATGGGTCCGTCAGTTCTGGTCAGGGAATTGGATCTGGTTTAGGAAAGACAGCTTGGCACATCAGACTGGGCAGGGTCAGCAAGGCACTCTGGACACGGCACAGGACTGGACAGTGTCTGCAATGCATTCTGGTCACAGCACGGCACAGGACTGGATCAAATCTGCCCTTCTTGGTTCTGAGGATATTTCACTTCAGCAGGCAAGCAGTAACAGCACAGCCTGGCTGTATTATGATGCTTCCCCTTAGGCTTGTGGAGTTCTGTTCTGGAATTTGAGGCCTAGCTGAGAATGTTTCAGCTATGCAATAGGCCCTTTGCTTTTGCCAAGTTTCTGGAGTCTGAAGCAAGACAGATGTAGAGTTCCACAGCAGGGTGCTCCGCCAGCATCAGGATAGTAAGTGAATCTGTCTGTCCTTATGAGTAGTGAGCTGTCTCTATGCTATGAAATGACATCATAAAGGGGTGGGTGGGCCAGTTTAGCCTAAACTTGCCCCTTTGAAAGGTGATTGGGTCAGAGTCTACTCTCTGCCTTGGTAGGAGGAATGAAACAGAGTGTCATCTTTGTGGTGTGATTTTATGAGGCTGAGAATCCACCCCTAGCCCCTGGAACACAAAATCTACTTTTAGCAAAATACATATTTCCACATGTGCAACCTCTATTAAAATCACATGTACAGATTACATATTTTACATAGCAGCTATCCCTCAAAACCCTGTAACTGTGGGATCTTGTCGACGCTTTTCACAGAATTTTGCACTTTTCACTATGAACACAATGTCCAATTTTTAAGCAAATTTCTACAAGTGTATGTGTTTAACATGGGAATAAGCGTATAAAATTGTGCCTCTACGTGGAGAGCTTGGAACTCGCTTGATTGGAGCTTCGTTTACTGACCGGCACTGCGAGTCGCTCCTCGACTCTTGCCGCCGTCAGCTGCGCTACACGCTTCCTGGAGGAGGCGGAGCCACGCACGGCACGTGATCTATCACGTGACTTCGGGAGCAGCCAAAAGACTCAGGCTGCCTCCCGCTCTGTGAATTGTGCCTCTACGTGGAGAGCTTGGAACTCGCTTGATTGGAGCTTCGTTTACTGACTGGCACTTCGAGTCGCTCCTCGACTCTTGCCGCCGTCAGCTGCACTACACGCTTCCTGGAGGAGGCGGAGCCACGCACGGCACGTGATCTATCACGTGACTTCGGGAGCAGCCAAAAGACTCAGGCTACCACCCTTGCGGCGTTAAGCCCGACAGGGGTGAAGGGCGCTGACTGTTTCTGTGACTGTTCGGTGCTGTGACGCTATCCTCAACTCGGAACCTGTGGAGGTGAGCCATTCATATTACAAACATACAAGTACAATGTCTTAGTGCACTCTTGCTCTTTTACATCGTGGAACCTGATACAATTGAAGCGAGATAGTATTTACACGACGGTACCTATCTCTTCATCACTACCCCTTTATAGGAGAAGGGTGATTTAAATCCATCAAAATCCATGGCCAAAACCAGGCAGAACAAAACTCGATACAACCTGCGTAAAGGCCAAGAAGAGTCCAGGAACCTTTTACTGCAGAAAGCTAATAAGAATATTAATCCTACAGAGGTGGAGGGTAGATCGATCAAAGGGACTATTCCAGCTATGTTTGGGAAAATCCACACCAAGCCAACTAACGCTGGGGAGAAACCAGGAACGGAAGCCAGTAATTATCAACCGCCAGTCCAACATAATAACAGTATTTCTTTGGATAATACTAACTTTAATGACATTGATAACAACTCCCTCTTAGATTTATGCTTATCAATTCAAAAATCAATGGCCCCATTAAACAATCCCTCTACAGTATCCAATGATTGCCCACTTGTGATTGAGGCACAGGTTCTAAACGCAGCTCAGAGGGGGCAGCAGAAGCCTGGGGGACTTATTAGCCCAAGACAACCAGGCAATTCAACATCAAATATATGGGGCTCGTTCCCCATGCGCCCCTCCTCTATCTCCTCAGTGGTTTTGTCAGAGGAACGACTATCAACTTCCCCAAATCTCTATATAAGCTCTGAAGATCCGGAATGTATGGACAAAGGAGACAGTGGAAACTCCGAAGTCTGTAACAACCCAGCCATTATAGATCTGCAAGCCTCAGTGGCTTCTCTTCAATTTGCTATGAAAATACTGCTAAAACTATGTGGGAGGATCCACGCAAACTCGATAATACAGCTGGGACTACCCAATCCTCTCATTCCCACTGGGCAAGATCTATCCAAACAGTATCCCCCTAATGGTGATGAAGGACAGGATTTACAGATGATACCCGATAATTTAGATAAATCTATAGAGAAAGCCTTGGAAATACCTCTGACAAAAAAAGAGCGACGTCAACAAAGACTCCTAGCCTCAAAAAATTTGGTGGCTGAAATAGCCTCCCCTTTACCTGCCACTAATGCCCCAGCAATACATGCAAAAAAATCTAAACGTAAGAAGCGAAAAACCAAGAAAAATGCTAAGAAAGGGATGGGGACCCTAACAAGTTGGATCATCCCGGATATACCACAGGAAATCACCAGCACGATTATGGAGGACCCCAACTCTGACCTCTCTACTAGCTCAGTTGAAGTGGACACTATATGCTCGCACCAAGAAGAACAGCATAACGTGGACAACAAGGGACCCCCTAAACCACTGGAAACAACAGAAATTGATACCCCTAATACAAGTAAAATATGCATTATCAAAAACTTAAATCAAAAGAAGAGGGACAAGTGGTTGACAAGAACGGAGGTTTTGAATAAACTGCATTTGATCCCACAATTGCGGGTAATCCGCTCGGAGGACTTCTCTTTTGTAGAACCACTTACTGTATGCAATCCCAATGTAACAGCCCTCCATTGCTGTGTCTTGGCATCTGCTCAATTGATTCGATCTCATAAACAATGTCTATTACAGGTGGGGGTGGAAGTAGATGCTTGTAAAGAGAAGGAGGATCCCTTACTTCCAAGTGTTGAGCCAACGGCAGCCCCAAATAAGAGTGGTATACCCACCCAAAAAACGGGAAAGAATGTACAGATGGCAGACATTCAAAATACACTGAAATGGTTGGCAGATTCGCTGCCCCTAGTTCTACAACAATCATGAGATCAAACCTTGTTAAGCTGGAATACACATGGTCATCAACATTTTCTTACCAACAAGGGCTCTCTAACAATGATAAGTAAATATCCCATCTTTCTATTGCAAGAAACTTGGCTGCTACAGCAGACAGCCATGGATGGGTACACTATTTATCACACCCTTGCGAAGAAAGGCACACGCGGACGACCATACGGGGGTCTAGCGATAGGGATATCCAATAAGCTGAAAAGTAGAATGATCCCAGTGGATAGTGATGACCTGTGTGCTGCTGCTCTGACCATCAGGATTAAAGCAAGATGGGAAGAAATATTATTAATAAATATATATAACCCCCCGGACGCAAAGCATAGAGAACATATACAAGATACCCTGCATAATCTCTTAAGTGATTGGAATGTAACCAACGGTAGAGATTTTGTTATTTTGGCCGGGGATTTAAATTGTAGAATTAACAGTGGTAGTGGTACAAGTAATAATCAGCTTCTAACAAGCAACAGTATATGGAATCAGGCTTATACGGATATAGAGGGGATGTGTTGGAGGGCCTTCTTTGAATGCTGGGACCTTGAAATAATTAATGGTCGTACTAGAAACGATTGCCCTGGTAAATTTACATGGAAGAATGGGAGCAGTGTGAGCACCTTAGACTATATCTATACTAGTGTAGAGATCGCATTAATTGTAAAAGATATGAGGGTGAGCGAGTACAAATGGAGTGATCATGACCCGCTGATATTATCATTGGGACTCAGCCACCCGGATGCTGTATTGGTTAATATGGGAGATCTCGTAATTAATCATTCCCTAAATCGTATTTCCTGGTCAACGAATAATATCCTAAAGGCCACAAGGGCGTCCGAAGAGTGGGATATTGAACAATTAAATGTGTTTATGCAAAAGTCACCGGAACAAATAGAAAATTGGATAAGTAAGTTCTCTGCGCTGCACGGTTCCCATAAAATGGGCCTGATGGTGGGCAAGGCCACAAACGAATTAAAATTCGACGGTGCGATCAGAGATAGGCAACGCAAGCTTAGAGGAGAGATGAGGTATATAAGAAATGGCCCGGACCCCAAGAGGATGATTGCCTCCAAAATAAGAAAGTTGAAGACCACTTACCAAATATGGCTAAAAATACACAAAAACACAAGGAAGATAGAAAGGTGGCAACATACAGTCAGAACATTATGTGGTAAGAACACTCGCAAAATTTGGTCCATATTGGGAAAGGTGAAGGGGAAAACTCTACCCAGTATGGTTAATCCTATAGGAGGTGACAAATGGATCTCCTTTTTGGAAACGAGAAATATGGGGAGCAGCCCTGGGACTTATATTCCCACGGCCAGCAAACCCCCTATTCCCCCATTCTCAGTTTCTGTGGAGGACCTACAGATAAGAATTAAGGCCTTAAACACCTCACGTGCCCCAGGGCCTAATGGCCTTTCTAACATGGTGCTGAGGAGTAACCCCCTCTTTTGGGCAAACCTCTTGAAAATATTGTTTGATAAGATATTAAACGATGGTAGTATACCGACATCTTGGCAGGCAGCCATCATCATACCTGTCTTCAAGAAAGGTAGCAGGTCCGATCCTATGAACTACCGGCTCTTATCTATGCTAGACTGCTCTGGGAAACTGTTTGCAGCACTCATCCTGAAAGAATTGCTAATATGGGTAGAGAAAGCTGGGATCTTAGATCAATTCCAGAGTGGTTTTAGAGCAGGCTATTCTACTTCCAACAATATATTTATTATGAATACTCTGAGAAGCAAGGCTCTATCTCGTGCAAATCCCCCTCTATATGCACTATATATAGATTATAAGGCGGGTTTTGACTCAGTCAATCGCTCCCTTCTATGGAACAAATTGAGGAATCTAGGCTGCCCTGAACCTCTACTGTATTATTTGGAGCTATTACATTCAAATAATACTGTTCAAGTTAGGCTGGACAATTTGGGTTCGGTAACCAAACCCATCCCTCAGAGGCGAAGTAAAGCAAGGATGTGTTACTGCTCCAACATTGTATAACTTGTTTATCTCAGATATACCCAAATGTCTTCTAAGGATTAATAACTGTCCCCCTAAGTTAGGTTCCTACCACTGCCCACTTTTAGCTTATGCAGACGATTTGGTGATCATGGATCACACTTTTAGTGGTATCCTGAGATCAGCCAAACAGCTATGGCGTTATGCAGAAAGCAATGAATTAGTTATTAACAATAGTAAGCCCAAGTTGTTGTTATACACTGTTGGTAGAGTGGCTAGACCAAGAATGATGATGGGTGCGGTTGAAATTGAATATACATACATGTACAGATATTTGGGGGTAGAATTTGATAACAAAGGAAACTATTTCACTTGCATCCAGGAGCGCAAAACAAAAGCTGCTCAACTTACAGCTTTAGTCTATAAATTCACACGAGAGCAATGCGGATTCTCAATTTGGGCAGCACGTCAGTTATATATCCAATGTTTGGCTCCTATGGTGACGTATGGTTTAGACCCACTGATAAATATGAACTTAGGATGGTTACAACTGATTGAGGGTAAGTTCTGGAGGAAAATCCTCGGCCTTCCACAGTGTATTCCCGTGGCCATTATTAGACTTGAGCTAGGAATCTTCTCCCTTAGAGCTATGGTATTAAGAAAGAGGATGGAATTCCATATTAAACTCAATAATAAACCAACAAACAATCTATTACTGACGATTAGGGAAGAGTGTGCGGCTGGTAGACAGGCTAAATTTGAAAATCAGATTCGATCTGATTCTGATTCTGACTGAAGAAATTAGCTGGTCACCTGAATGGGGCCTGGAAAATGAAGTCCTGATTACCAGCATGCGCAATCGCCTCAACCTGTGGGATTGGCAGAACAATTTTAAACATCTTAACAGTCTGAAAAGCTATAGCTTTACTCTATTTATGCTATATACCTATGGAAAGGCGCAACTTTATCTAAATCAGTGCCCATCAGAACACCTGAGGCGGTTTATCCTATTAATGCGCCTCAATCACTTACCGACTCTATCTACTCTGGGCCCTGCACTGGGGCTAAGCCTAGCAGAAAGATTTTGTAGGATTTGTGATCTCCCTACTGAACCTGAGACGGCTCAACACGTGTTGACGAGCTGCGGCAGGATGAGAATAGAGTATATCAAGTATCTGGGCGAATTTGTTCATAACACAGACTATATGGGCCAGGCAGATTTTTGGAAGCAGTGTGTTAACACATATAACCCTAAACTGCATTTAGCACTTTTTCAGGTCTGGCGAGTGGCAATTGCTCTCATGAAATTAAATTCAAGGGGGTCTTACCCCGATAAGTAATTGACATTTTGTTGTGTAAGCATGAAATGTTTTATCTTAATTATGAATCAGAATAGGATGTTTACTCATCTCTTTTAGATTTTGACCCACATTCATATATAAATTAACTATCTAGAAATGTTATCAAGCATTTTACTAAGATTTGGAATTGTTCTGTACTTTACTGTATTCTATTTATGCATTTTAGATATCTGATGTTAATTTATGTGTAAAGTTTTTTACATTTGTTTAAAACTGTATCACATTAATAAATAATTTCATGTAATTTCAATAAAATTTCACAATTCTAGCGGAAATACATTTTGCATATTAGCACATTTCTTGCCATTGCTGTCCGGAACATGTCACACATTGATGGCGCCTCTTCACATGTGCCGCCAGAAATTAAATTAACAACTCTGTTATTTTTATATTTTTCAAAATTTTAAATAGAAAGTTATCAGTCTTTTTAAAATGTGTTCTTTGTTCTTTCTAAGCAACACATAGTTGTTTGGCTCCACCCCTTGGTCTCTCCATGGAAGCCCAGGAGCCATCCCCCAAGTTTGTTCTTTCCTTGAGGCCATATACGACTGTCTTCACACTTCGAATTTCCTGAGTTGCAACTTGTCCTTGTTCCTTTTGCCTCTGTAGACCAGGTTCTTTCCTACCCTGTAATTAACGCCTCTGTGTGATTTCCTGCTGGGGGGAAAGACCTTCCCTCTGTGAGAAAAAACCTTTTATTTAAGTTCTGCAGCTTCAGCCAGGTTTAAATTAATTGTTAATTCTGTTGACTTTTCCTTAGCACAAAACAAACTTGTATCAAATGCAGCTTAAATTCTCATTCAAGATTTTAAACCATGGGATCAAAACAATTACAATATAGGTTACTATCAGTAACAGGCCTCTTAAATTGCAAACATTTGAGTTTCAGTTTATGCATGTTAAAGTTTAATCAGGCAGGCCCCTGACAGCTGTCATCACAGTAGCCCTCTGCTGCACAGAGTTTTTTACAGATCCACAGGCAGGCCACTTTTGCTGTGAACATCTCTCTATGCTTTCAGCCTTTCAGGACCTTGTAAATTCACAATGATTTCATAACTAACTGAATTGTAGCACCCAGTAAGAATTTTAATTTTTTGAAAGGTGTTTTGTACCAGCATTATGACGTTTCAGCAACAAAGAAAAAGAGATTTAAAGCGATCTTGGAGTTTCATTTAGCAAAGCACTGCTTTTTCTACCTGCACTCCACTTTCAATTGTTGTGGAGCCCAGTGACACATTTGAGTAGTGAGAGCTCTGTTCCACCACTGACAACATGCATGGCAGATTGGGCAGCCATATTTTTGTGTGTGGAAAAGCGTGATTTTCTTAGGTTTTTTGCGCGCACAAGGGTTTTGTGCCCATTTTGCTGTTTCTGGCACCATCATAACAGAGTGATGCAGCATAGCTGTGCAAAAGTGGGTCAATAGATCCCACACCGGGGGGTCAAGTGAGTTGAGGAATTCTGTTGGATAGTTTATGGCTTTGTCGATATCCACCACCATATCAATTGAGCTGTACTCAGTAACTGTTCTATAGAAACTATTTGGAAACTTTGCCTCCCATACGCCTTTGCCATTTGCTTCTCATACGCCTTCACCTCCCATACGGCAATGCTTTGCCAAGCCACAAATCTACAAACAAACAATTTTTCACTTTTATAAATATTGATAATCAAACATGTCCCATGCCTGCAACACATACTCAGGGAGCCTGATTGGCCTGAAAACTGATCAGCACATTGGAGACTGTGACTGTCTTTTTTTAATATAATGGTTTTGTAGCTTGTAACCCCAGAAACACAGGAAGAGAAGTGCTAGCACACATCAGGATCATTGACAATCATCAGAGAGTGAGAAACCCACAGAGAGGAGGCACCATCTCGCAGTAGACCAAAGAGCTATGAGGTTCTGGCAGGAATCACTGGCAAGCTCACACTTCACCATGTAGAGTCCCTAGACCACTGGGGAAAAGAAGGAAAACATAACCCTTGCACTGTGATGGATTAATTAGAAAACCCAAAGTACCAGTGCCCTGCAATCCCAAAGTGTGTGGGGCTTACCCTCCATTTCAAGATTTTCCCTCATATATAAATGCCTCAGACAGGAAAGATAGTTTCAGATTAGCCAGAGAAAGATGATCAATCATCACAGGGTGAGAGTTGTTTAAACTCAGAACAGAAAGCAGGAAGTGTTAGTTTTTCAGGTGAGGTCGAGGTGGAGGTGGATAATGAAAAAGAGACCAGCATGAAGAAAGGATGAGCTGCAGGTTTTGGAAAACTTTTAAGGAGCAAGTGCAGCATTGGTTAAGGAATGAATATAGTTCCTCATTTTGAGCATATGCGCATGTGTGTGTGTGTGTGTTGAGTGTGGAAATAAGGTAGTGTAAGGAATTTGTGGGAAGTACATTGTACTGCGTGAAATCAGGCTGTTTGTGTAGTGGGTAGGAGAAGTGCTAGCAGTAGTGTAGAGGGGTTTACTAATAGTGTGAAGGAGGGATCAGTATTAATATTGCATAGGAGGGACAAATATTGTTGAAGAGGAGCAGCGGTAGTGTAATTGTAGGAGAAGTAGTAGAGTGGAAGAGGCATTAGTAGTGCATAGGAGAGAGTCAGAGAGTGAGAGAGTTAGGAGCATGCGAGTTTAAGGAGGAGGAACATACAAGAGTTGAGGCATTATCTAGGAGGAATCAGAACATTACAGGGACAAAAGATTGGTGGGATAAGTGATACAGAGTAGACCATAAGACAGAACATTAAAGGGAGAGGTGACAGTGAGTGTGTTAGACAAAGAATGAAACTAATATTTGGAAATCACTCTCCAAACCCTATTAGATCAATAGCAACTGAATGGGGACAGTAAGGAAGTCCCAAATGGATTCTCCACAGCCAACATTTACTTTATCACTGATAGTACAAGTTAGCTTCAGACAGTAGGGGCCGTCCTTCAGCAAAACTAACTGGGGGTTATGGACTCCTAAGTTAGAGAGGAGGTACATCACTAGACAAGAGAGTGCCCTAGGGCACACAACCATTTCATGAAAACCATTGTATCATCCTTGAGACTCAAAGTGATTATTGAGACATCATCTGTTGTACGTGTGAAAAGAATTCTAAGCACTTTATATGAAATACTCAAAAGCATATATCAAGAATTGGCTTCCAAGTGAAATAAAAAATAATCGTGTTGTGCCAGATGTATCTGGTCAACTTCATCTTTACTTCATGCACTTGCAGGTGCCAACCCATGACTGGGTGATGACACACCCACACACCGTATACATTATGTCAAACACTATCTACCTATGATAAATTTAGATACATGTTGAAAGTGAAGTGGAGGAACCTTTTCATGAATAAGACAAATGTGGCAAATACACATATCTACAACACAGTTTTTTGTAACAAATGTTTTGCCTCAATGCATGGATTGAAGGTGTTTACCTAAAAAGCTGCTAGTGCTGGGACATTCAGAAACACAACATACACCATGTGTGGTAAATCCTTAAGTAGCAAACAGGTGACAGCAGCTGGTTCATCAGCTTGTGAGGAACAAAGGCTGAAACAAAGCTCTCTTTCCAGAATACTGGATGTCTGTCTCCTCAGGCTTTCATCAGTACATACTTGGCCAGTTTCCTACCTCCCTTTAGGCGGGAACATTTCCTGCTGAGTTCTCTTTGAACTGGCAGGTCTCTAGAGCACTTTGCTGGCCTTTTCAAGTGCCGTAAAAATTATAAAAGTGTCTCTGCTCAAATCCCTCTTACCATCTCCTTTGCAAACAGTGTGTTTAATTGCACTGACTCCATGGGTGATGTGCTATCCATGGTCATCAGTGTTAATAAACTTCAAATATTTTGTGATGTACAGGGTAATAATGACCCTGGCAAAATCATGATTATCTTTCACCTGGGCCATTTCTACACAGTGCAACCCTTAGAGCAGGGTATGATTGCTGAATTAACAGTTGGGGCATAGCAGCTAGCAAATCAGCATACATGGCGCATCGGGTAAAATTACTGATCAAAGCCTGAATTCCCACCTGCCACCTACTTTCTTACTTCTCTTTTGGAAAGGAAACTTTTCTTGTGTGCTTTACTTTTGAATACCAGCCCTGGGTTTTTATCATTAGGTACATCAATTAGAACAGTGTACTAAGAGTTTTCCATTAGTATACGTTCAGGCATATGAGAGATAACTCACTGAAATGATACCCATTGTTGTTCCACTAGTACCGTTTTTCATCTTCTACAAAGTACAATGTCCAGCAACATTCAATAAAGCAAAACACTTCTGTACATTGTGCTAATGTGTATTGCTTCTTGAGGATGCCTATGATGTAACAGTGTTGCTGTTACATCATAAGCATCTGTGAGCCCTTGCACTGTATGCTCTTGCATGTCAGGGGGTCTCTCTCACACACACACACACACACACACACATTAAAAAAAGGTACCACCTTTTTGGGTATGCATTCATATGGAGTCCCTCTTTTATCTGGATGCTGATTGTATGCAAATTAAATTATCAGATTGCCTGTGTATATGAATTCGGTTTGGGAATGTTGCCCCTTTACCAAAAGCAAAGTGACAAGAGTTATGAGGTGCATGGGCCTATACATCAGAACAAAAGGTGCATGAGGTATGAAAACCCCAGGTGCTGAAATCTGTTTCCTTACTATGTTGGTGGCTAGGCCAAGAGCCATCTAAAACCTTGCAATAAGTCGCTCAAGTGCTGTTTTCAGTTGGTTTGCCGGGGTGTGTGCCATAAGGGAAATGCCATGAGTCAACAAATTGTGTTTGTCATGAGATTGAGATGCACCCCAGTGACCCCAATGTGTATTTACAATGCACACAGTCAGATCCAAACAAAGATGCATTAATCCCACCCACCCCATCACCTGATGATCATCTGATGTTGAGGCAGCTCCATAACTTCAGGAATTGGAAAGGGTGGAATGTGGATTCTTGGAAGTTCCACACAAATTTGACTCTGCCATCCAGTTGCATACATGTGGCGCGTGATATTGCTGCACAATGGTGAAGATAAGCATTTTGAAAAAAAGTGGTTGGTAAGTAGGATGGAGAATCCAACAACTTTTAAATCGTGAGTTTGTAGAATTTAGAGCACCTTTCTAGGTATTCATCTCTGCTGGAGCCTATTGAAAAGTACTGAGCACACACTAAAGAATGAATAATGTCAAAATCAGATATGCACTATTTATTTCATTTTAGGGGATGTCCTTACGGGTATAGGGGAGGTCTATCAACCGTAATCATCTTCACCATGTGTGAACTATCCCTCAAGGTCTATCAATCGGAATCATCTTAACCATTCATGAACTGTCCCTGGAGAGGGTATGCTGTAGACAGGAAGAAGCCACTAACCTATTAAGAGCAATTTGCATTTCAGTAGGACTCATTTTGTTTGCCTGCTCATCTTCTAATGTTTCCTAAAAAGGTTTAAAATCATGATTATTGTTAGTAAAAAATATAAATTAGGATTGTGCCTCATTGCACTCGGCTTGTTTAACCACGTGCATTGTGCCTCTACGTGGAGAGCTTGGAACTCGCTTGATTGGAGCTTCGTTTACTGACTGGCACTGCGAGTCGCTCCTCGACTCTTGCCGCCGTCAGCTGCACTACACGCTTCCTGGAGGAGGCGGAGCCACGCACGGCACGTGATCTATCACGTGACTTCGGGAGCAGCCAAAAGACTCAGGCTACCACCCTTGCGGCGTTAAGCCCGACAGGGGTGAAGGGCGCTGACTGTTCTGTGACTGTTCGGTGCTGTGACGCTACCCTCAACTCGGAACCTGTGGAGGTGAGCCATTCATATTACAAACATACAAGTACAATGTCTTAGTGCACTCTTGCTCTTTTACATCGTGGAACCTGATACAATTGAAGCGAGATAGTATTTACACGACGGTACCTATCTCTTCATCACTACCCCTTTATAGGAGAAGGGTGATTTAAATCCATCAAAATCCATGGCCAAAACCAGGCAGAACAAAACTCGATACAACCTGCGTAAAGGCCAAGAAGAGTTCAGGAACCTTTTACTGCAGAAAGCTAATAAGAATATTAATCCTACAGAGGTGGAGGGTAGATCGATCAAAGGGACTATTCCAGCTATGTTTGGGAAAATCCACACCAAGCCAACTAACGCTGGGGAGAAACCAGGAACGGAAGCCAGTAATTATCAACCGCCAGTCCAACATAATAACAGTATTTCTTTGGATAATACTAACTTTAATGACATTAATAACAACTCCCTCTTAGATTTATGCTTATCAATTCAAAAATCAATGGCCCCATTAAACAATCCCTCTACAGTATCCAACGATTGCCCACTTGTGATTGAGGCACAGGTTCTAAACGCAGCTCAGAGGGGGCAGCAAAAGCCTGGGGGACTTATTAGCCCAAGACAACCAGGCAATTCAACATCAAATATATGGGGCTCGTTCCCCATGCGCCCCTCCTCTATCTCCTCAGTGGTTTTGTCAGAGGAACGACTATCAACTTCCCCAAATCTCTATATAAGCTCTGAAGATCCGGAATGTATGGACAAAGGAGACAGTGGAAACTACGAAGTCTGTAACAACCCAGCCATTATAGATCTGCAAGCCTCAGTGGCTTCTCTTCAATTTGCTATGAAAATACTGCTAAAACTATGTGGGAGGATCCACGCAAACTCGATAATACAGCTGGGACTACCCAATCCTCTCATTCCCACTGGGCAAGATCTATCCAAACAGTATCCCCCTAATGGTGATGAAGGACAGGATTTACAGATGATACCCGATAATTTAGATAAATCTATAGAGAAAGCCTTGGAAATACCTCTGACAAAAAAAGAGCGACATCAACAAAGACGCCTAGCCTCAAAAAATTTGGTGGCTGAAATAGCCTCCCCTTTACCTGCCACTAATGCCCCAGCAATACGTGCAAAAAAATCTAAACGTAAGAAGCGAAAAACCAAGAAAAATGCTAAGAAAGGGATGGGGACCCTAACAAGTTGGATCATCCCGGATATACCACAGGAAATCACCAGCACGATTATGGAGGACCCCAACTCTGACCTCTCTACTAGCTCAGTTGAAGTGGACACTATATGCTCGCACCAAGAAGAACAGCATAAAGTGGACAACAAGGGACCCCCTAAACCACTGGAAACAACAGAAATTGATACCCCTAATACAAGTAAAATATGCATTATCAAAAACTTAAATCAAAAGAAGAGGGACAAGTGGTTGACAAGAACGGAGGTTTTGAATAAACTGCATTTGATCCCACAATTGCGGGTAATCCGCTCGGAGGACTTCTCTTTTGTATAACCACTTACTGTATGCAATCCCAATGTAACAGCCCTCCATTGCTGTGTCTTGGCATCTGCTCAATTGATTCAATTTCATAAACAATGTCTATTACAGGTGGGGGTGGAAGTAGATGCTTGTAAAGAGAAGGAGGATCCCTTACTTCCAAGTGTTGAGCCAACGGCAGCCCCAAATAAGAGTGGTATACCCACCCAAAAAACGGGAAAGAATGTACAGATGGCAGACATTCAAAATACACTGAAATGGTTGGCAGATTCGCTGCCCCTAGTTCTACAACAATCATGAGATCAAACCCTGTTAAGCTGGAATACACATGGTCATCAACATTTTCTTACCAACAAGGGCTCTCTAACAATGATAAGTAAATATCCCATCTTTCTATTGCAAGAAACTTGGCTGCTACAGCAGACAGCCATGGATGGGTACACTATTTATCACACCCTTGCGAAGAAAGGCACATGCGGACGACCATACGGGGGTCTAGCGATAGGGATATCCAATAAGCTGAAAAGTAGAATGATCCCAGTGGATAGTGATGACCTGTGTGCTGCTGCTCTGACCGTCAGGATTAAAGCAAGATGGGAAGAAATATTATTAATAAATATATATAACCCCCCGGGCGCAAAGCATAGAGAACATATACAAGATACCCTGCATAATCTCTTAAGTGATTGGAATGTAACCAATGGTAGAGATTTTGTTATTTTGGCCGGGGATTTAAATTGTAGAATTAACAGTGGTAGTGGTACAAGTAATAATCAGCTTCTAACAAGCAACAGTATATGGAATCAGGCTTATACGGATATAGAGGGGATGTGTTGGAGGGCCTTCTTTGAATGCTGGGACCTTGAAATAATTAATGGTCGTACTAGAAACGATTGCCCTGGTAAAATTACATGGAAGAATGGGAGCAGTGTGAGCACCTTAGACTATATCTATACTAGCGTAGAGATCGCATTAATTGTAAAAGATATGAGGGTGAGCGAGTACAAATGGAGTGATCATGACCCGCTGATATTATCATTGGGACTCAGCCACCCGGATGCTGTATTGGTTAATATGGGAGATCTCGTAATTAATCATTCCCTAAATCGTATTTCCTGGTCAACGAATAATATCCTAAAGGCCACAAGGGCGTCCGAAGAGTGGGATATTGAACAATTAAATGTGTTTATGCAAAAGTCACCGGAACAAATAGAAAATTGGATAAGTAAGTTCTCTGCGCTGCACGGTTCCCATAAAATGGGCCTGATGGTGGGCAAGGCCACAAACGAATTAAAATTCGACGGTGCGATCAGAGATAGGAAACGCAAGCTTAGAGGAGAGATGAGGTATATAAGAAATGGCCCGGACCCCAAGAGGATGATTGCCTCCAAAATAAGAAAGTTGAAGACCACTTACCAAATATGGCTAAAAATACACAAAAACACAAGGAAGATAGAAAGGTGGCAACATACAGTCAGAACATTATGTGGTAAGAACACTCGCAAAATTTAGTCCATATTGGGAAAGGTGAAGGGGAAAACTCTACCCAGTATGGTTAATCCTATAGGAGGTGACAAATGGATCTCCTTTTTGGAAACGAGAAATATGGGGAGCAGCCCTGGGACTTATATTCCCACGGCCAGCAAACCCCCTATTCCCCCATTCTCAGTTTCTGTGGAGGACCTACAGATAAGAATTAAGGCCTTAAACACCTCATGTGCCCCAGGGCCTAATGGCCTTTCTAACATGGTGCTGAGGAGTAACCCCCTCTTTTGGGCAAACCTCTTGAAAATATTGTTTGATAAGATATTAAACGATGGTAGTATACCGACATCTTGGCAGGCAGCCATCATCATACCTGTCTTCAAGAAAGGTAGCAGGTCCGATCCTATGAACTACCGGCTCTTATCTATGCTAGACTGCTCTGGGAAACTGTTTGCAGCACTCATCCTGAAAGAATTGCTAATATGGGTAGAGAAAGCTGGGATCTTAGATCAATTCCAGAGTGGTTTTAGAGCAGGCTATTCTACTTCCAACAATATATTTATTATGAATACTCTGAGAAGCAAGGCTCTATCTCGTGCAAATCCCCCTCTATATGCACTATATATAGATTATAAGGCGGGTTTTGACTCGGTCAATCGCTCCCTTCTATGGAACAAATTGAGGAATCTAGGCTGCCCTGAACCTCTACTGTATTATTTGGAGCTATTACATTCAAATAATACTGTTCAAGTTAGGCTGGACAATTTGGGTTCGGTAACCAAACCCATCCCTCAGAGGCGAGGAGTAAAGCAAGGATGTGTTACTGCTCCAACATTGTATAACTTGTTTATCTCAGATACACCCAAATGTCTTCTAGGGATTAATAACTGTCCCCCTAAGTTAGGTTCCTACCACTGCCCACTTTTAGCTTATGCAGACGATTTGGTGATCATGGATCACACTTTTAGTGGTATCCTGAGATCAGCCAAACAGCTATGGTGTTATGCAGAAAGCAATGAATTAGTTATTAACAATAGTAAGACCAAGTTGTTGTTATACACTGTTGGTAGAGTGGCTAGACCAAGAATGATGATGGGTGCGGTTGAAATTGAATATACATACATGTACAGATATTTGGGGGTAGAATTTGATAACAAAGGAAACTATTTCACTTGCATCCAGGAGCGCAAAACAAAAGCTGCTCAACTTACAGCTTTAGTCTATAAATTCACACGAGAGCAATGCAGATTCTCAATTTGGGCAGCACGTCAGTTATATATCCAATGTTTGGCTCCTATGGTGACGTATGGTTTAGACCCACTGATAAATATGAACTTAGGATGGTTACAACTGATTGAGGGTAAGTTCTGGAGGAAAATCCTCGGCCTTCCACAGTGTATTCCCGTGGCCATTATTAGACTTGAGCTAGGAATCTTCTCCCTTAGAGCTATGGTATTAAGAAAGAGGATGGAATCCCATATTAAACTCAATAATAAACCAACAAACAATCTATTACTGACGATTAGGGAAGAGTGTGTGGCTGGTAGACAGGCTAAATTTGAAAATCAGATTCGATCTCTGACTGAAGAAATTAGCTGGTCACCTGAATGGGGCCTGGAAAATGAAGTCCTGATTACCAGCATGCGCAATCGCCTCAACCTGTGGGATTGGCAGAACAATTTTAAACATCTTAATAGTCTGAAAAGCTATAGCTTTATTCTATTTATGCTATATACCTATGGAAAGGCGCAACTTTATCTAAATCAGTGCCCATCAGAACACGTGAGGCGATTTATCCTATTAATGCGCCTCAATCACTTACCGACTCTATCTACCCTGGGCCCTGCACTGTGGCTAAGCCTAGCAGAAAGATTTTGTAGGATTTGTGATCTCCCTACTGAACCTGAGACGGCTCAACACGTGTTGACGAGCTGCGGCAGGATGAGAATAGAGTATATCAAGTATCTGGGCAAATTTGTTCATAACACAGACTATATGGGCCAGGCAGATTTTTGGAAGCAGTGTGTTAACACATATAACCCTAAACTGCATTTAGCACTTTTTCAGGTCTGGCGAGTGGCAATTGCTCTCATGAAATTAAATTCAAGGGGGTCTTCCCCCGATAAGTAATTGACATTTTGTTGTGTAAGCATGAAATGTTTTATCTTAATTATGAATCAGAATAGGATGTTTACTCATCTCTTTTAGATTTTGACCCGAATTCATATATAAATTAACTATCTAGAAATTTTATCAAGCATTTTACTAAGATTTGGAATTGTTCTGTACTTTACTGTATTCTATTTATGCATTTTAGATATCTGATGTTAATTTATGTGTAAAGTTTTTTACATTTGTTTAAAACTGTATCACATTAATAAATAATTGCATGTAATTTCAATAAAATTTCACAATTCTAGCGGAAATACATTTTGCATATTAGCACATTTCTTGCCATTGCTGTCCGGAACATGTCACACATTGATGGCGCCTCTTCACATGTGCCGCCAGAAATTAAATTAACAACTCTGTTATTTTTATATTTTTCAAAATTTTAAATAGAAAGTTATCAGTCTTTTTAAAATGTGTTCTTTGTTCTTTCTAAGCAACACATGGTTGTTTGGCTCCACCCCTTGGTCTCTCCATGGAAGCCCAGGAGCCATCCCCCAAGTTTGTTCTTTCCTTGAGGCCATATACGACTGTCTTCACACTTCGAATTTCCTGAGTTGCAACTTGTCCTTGTTCCTTTTGCCTCTGTAGACCAGGTTCTTTCCTACCCTGTAATTAACGCCTCTGTGTGATTTCCTGCTGGGGGGAAAGACCTTCCCTCTGTGAGAAAAAACCTTTTATTTAAGTTCTGCAGCTTCAGCCAGGTTTAAATTAATTGTTAATTCTGTTGACTTTTCCTTAGCACAAAACAAACTTGTATCAAATGCAGCTTAAATTCTCATTCAAGATTTTAAACCATGGGATCAAAACAATTACAATATAGGTTACTATCAGTAACAGGCCTCTTAAATTGCAAACATTTGAGTTTCAGTTTATGCATGTTAAAGTTTAATCAGGCAGGCCCCTGACAGCTGTCATCACAGTAGCCCTCTGCTGCACAGAGTTTTTTACAGATCCACAGGCAGGCCACTTTTGCTGTGAACATCTCTCTATGCTTTCAGCCTTTCAGGACCTTGTAAATTCACAATGATTTCATAACTAACTGAATTGTAGCACCCAGTAAGAATTTTGAATTTTTTGAAAGGTGTTTTGTACCAGCATTATGACGTTTCAGCAACAAAGAAAAAGAGATTTAAAGCGATCTTGGAGTTTCATTTAGCAAAGCACTGCTTTTTCTACCTGCACTCCACTTTCAATTGTTGTGGAGCCCAGTGACACATTTGAGTAGTGAGAGCTCTGTTCCACCACTGACAACATGCATGGCAGATTGGGCAGCCATATTTTTGTGTGTGGAAAAGCGTGATTTTCTTAGGTTTTTTGCGCGCACAAGGGTTTTGTGCCCATTTTGCTGTTTCTGGCACCATCATAACAGAGTGATGCAGCATAGCTGTGCAAAAGTGGGTCAATAGATCCCACACCGGGGGGTCAAGTGAGTTGAGGAATTCTGTTGGATAGTTTATGGCTTTGTCGATATCCACCACCATATCAATTGAGCTGTACTCAGTAACTGTTCTATAGAAACTATTTGGAAACTTTGCCTCCCATACGCCTTTGCCATTTGCTTCTCATACGCCTTCACCTCCCATACGGCAATGCTTTGCCAAGCCACAAATCTACAAACAAACAATTTTTCACTTTTATAAATATTGATAATCAAAGATGCCCCATGCCTGCAACACATACTCAGGGAGCCTGATTGGCCTGAAAACTGATCAACACATTGGAGACTGTGACTGTCTTTTTTTAATATAATGGTTTTGTAGCTTGTAACCCCAGAAACACAGGAAGAGAAGTGCTAGCACACATCAGGATCATTGACAATCATCAGAGAGTGAGAAACCCACAGAGAGGAGGCACCATCTCGCAGTAGACCAAAGAGCTATGAGGTTCTGGCAGGAATCACTGGCAAGCTCACACTTCACCATGTAGAGTCCCTAGACCACTGGGGAAAAGAAGGAAAACATAACCCTTGCACTGTGATGGATTAATTAGAAAACCCAAAGTACCAGTGCCCTGCAATCCCAAAGTGTGTGGGGCTTACCCTCCATTTCAAGATTTTCCCTCATATATAAATGCCTCAGACAGGAAAGATAGTTTCAGATTAGCCAGAGAAAGATGATCAATCATCACAGGGTGAGAGTTGTTTAAACTCAGAACAGAAAGCAGGAAGTGTTAGTTTTTCAGGTGAGGTCGAGGTGGAGGTGGATAATGAAAAAGAGACCAGCATGAAGAAAGGATGAGCTGCAGGTTTTGGAAAACTTTTAAGGAGCAAGTGCAGCATTGGTTAAGGAATGAATATAGTTCCTCATTTTGAGCATATGCGCATGTGTGTGTGTGTGTGTTGAGTGTGGAAATAAGGTAGTGTAAGGAATTTGTGGGAAGTACATTGTACTGCGTGAAATCAGGCTGTTTGTGTAGTGGGTAGGAGAAGTGCTAGCAGTAGTGTAGAGGGGTTTACTAATAGTGTGAAGGAGGGATCAGTATTAATATTGCATAGGAGGGACAAATATTGTTGAAGAGGAGCAGCGGTAGTGTAATTGTAGGAGAAGTAGTAGAGTGGAAGAGGCATTAGTAGTGCATAGGAGAGAGTCAGAGAGTGAGAGAGTTAGGAGCATGCGAGTTTAAGGAGGAGGAACATACAAGAGTTGAGGCATTATCTAGGAGGAATCAGAACATTACAGGGACAAAAGATTGGTGGGATAAGTGATACAGAGTAGACCACAAGACAGAACTTTAAAGGGAGAGGTGACAGTGAGTGTGTTAGACAAAGAATGAAACTAATATTTGGAAATCACTCTCCAAACCCTATTAGATCAATAGCAACTGAATGGGGACAGTAAGGAAGTCCCAAATGGATTCTCCACAGCCAACATTTACTTTATCACTGATAGTACAAGTTAGCTTCAGACAGTAGGGGCCGTCCTTCAGCAAAACTAACTGGGGGTTATGGACTCCTAAGTTAGAGAGGAGGTACATCACTAGACAAGAGAGTGCCCTAGGGCACACAACCATTTCATGAAAACCATTGTATCATCCTTGAGACTCAAAGTGATTATTGAGACATCATCTGTTGTACGTGTGAAAAGAATTCTAAGCACTTTATATGAAATACTCAAAAGCATATATCAAGAATTGGCTTCCAAGTGAAATAAAAAATAATCGTGTTGTGCCAGATGTATCTGGTCAACTTCATCTTTACTTCATGCACTTGCAGGTGCCAACCCATGACTGGGTGATGACACACCCACACACCGTATACATTATGTCAAACACTATCTACCTATGATAAATTTAGATACATGTTGAAAGTGAAGTGGAGGAACCTTTTCATGAATAAGACAAATGTGGCAAATACACATATCTACAACACAGTTTTTTGTAACAAATGTTTTGCCTCAATGCATGGATTGAAGGTGTTTACCTAAAAAGCTGCTAGTGCTGGGACATTCAGAAACACAACATATCACCATGTGTGGTAAATCCTTAAGTAGCAACCAGGTGACAGCAGCTGGTTCATCAGCTTGTGAGGAACAAAGGCTGAAACAAAGCTCTCTTTCCAGAATACTGGATGTCTGTCTCCTCAGGCTTTCATCAGTACATACTTGGCCAGTGTCCTACCTCCCTTTAGGCGGGAACATTTCCTGCTGAGTTCTCTTTGAACTGGCAGGTCTCTAGAGCACTTTGCTGGCCTTTTCAAGTGCCGTAAAAATTATAAAAGTGTCTCTGCTTAAATCCCTCTTACCATCTCCTTTGCAAACAGTGTGTTTAATTGCACTGACTCCATGGGTGATGTGCTATCCATGGTCATCAGTGTTAATAAACTTCAAATATTTTGTGATGTACAGGGTAATAATGACCCTGGCAAAATCATGATTATCTTTCACCTGGGCCATTTCTACACAGTGCAACCCTTAGAGCAGGGTATGATTGCTGAATTAACAGTTGGGGCATAGCAGCTAGCAAATCAGCATACATGGCGCATCGGGTAAAATTACTGATCAAAGCCTGAATTCCCACCTGCCACCTACTTTCTTACTTCTCTTTTGGAAAGGAAACTTTTCTTGTGTGCTTTACTTTTGAATACCAGCCCTGGGTTTTTATCATTAGGTACATCAATTAGAACAGTGTACTAAGAGTTTTCCATTAGTATACGTTCAGGCATATGAGAGATAACTCACTGAAATGATACCCATTGTTGTTCCACTAGTACCGTTTTTCATCTTCTACAAAGTACAATGTCCAGCAACATTCAATAAAGCAAAACACTTCTGTACATTGTGCTAATGTGTATTGCTTCTTGAGGATGCCTATGATGTAACAGTGTTGCTGTTACATCATAAGCATCTGTGAGCCCTTGCACTGTATGCTCTTGCATGTCAGGGGGTCTCTCTCTCACACACACACACACACACACACACACACATTAAAAAAAGGTACCACCTTTTTGGGTATGCATTCATATGGAGTCCCTCTTTTATCTGGATGCTGATTGTATGCAAATTAAATTATCAGATTGCCTGTGTATATGAATTCGGTTTGAGAATGTTGCCCCTTTACCAAAAGCAAAGTGACAAGAGTTATGGGGTGCATGGGCCTATACATCAGAACAAAAGGTGCATGAGGTATGAAAACCCCAGGTGCTGAAATCTGTTTCCTTACTATGTTGGTGGCTAGGCCAAGAGCCATCTAAAACCTCGCAATAAGTCGCTCAAGTGCTGTTTTCAGTTGGTTTGCCGGGGTGTGTGCCATAAGGGAAATGCCATGAGTCAACAAATGGTGTTTGTCATGAGATTGAGATGCACCCCAGTGACCCCAACGTGTATTTACAATGCACACAGTCAGATCCAAACAAAGATGCATTAATCCCACCCACCCCATCACCTGATGATCATCTGATGTTGAGGCAGCTCCATAACTTCAGGAATTGGAAAGGGTGGAATGTGGATTCTTGGAAGTTCCACACAAATTTGACTCTGCCATCCAGTTGCATACATGTGGTGCGTGATATTGCTGCACAATGGTGAAGATAAGCATTTTGAAAAAAAGTGGTTGGTAAGTATGATGGAGAATCCAACAACTTTTAAATCCTGAGTTTGTAGAATTTAGAGCACCTTTCTAGGTATTCATCTCTGCTGGAGCCTATTGAAATGTACTGAGCACACACTAAAGAATGAATAATGTCAAAATCAGATATGCACTATTTATTTCATTTTAGGGGATGTCCTTACGGGTATAGGGAAGGTCTATCAACCGTAATCATCTTCACCATGTGTGAACTATCCCTCAAGGTCTATCAATCGGAATCATCTTAACCATTCATGAACTGTCCCTGGAGAGGGTATGCTGTAGACAGGAAGAAGCCACTAACCTATTAAGAGCAATTTGCATTTCAGTAGGACTCATTTTGTTTGCCTGTTCATCTTCTAATGTTTCCTAAAAAGGTTTAAAATCATGATTATTGTTAGTAAAAAATATAAATTAGGATTGTGCCTCATTGCACTCGGCTTGTTTAACCACGTGCACAAGTGTGTCAAACATTCCTATTTAGTACTTTTGTTTGTATTTTGGACCCTGCAGTGGAAAGTTAAAGGATGATAGGAACTGGCAGAACCGTATCGCAAAATGCTGCATTTCCTTGTTTGCATATGGTACTCTAATCCTCCAACCATGAACAGAAAATGTGCTCCTTTATTGCACTAAAACATAGAGGTAAATTACCGAGCTCTACAAACAAGAATTATGGAGCAGGTGAAATGCAGACCCAGAATGTTATAGCCAATGTATATATATATATCACCAGTCCCTACAAATAGTGTGGTACTCACTGCTAACCTAGAAATAAAGTAAACAATACATAGCAAAATTCAAGAATGCCAAAGGGCTAGTGCCTGTTTCTATATCACCTGGAAACATGATGACACATATAAATAGAGCCTAGTTTGAAACACTGAAATGTCTATTTTTAAAATCACAGAGCATATGTATTTACCTGTAATTTCACAAATGAACATGCCATGTGTTTTCTTATAGAGCTGAACTTATTGACAGTATGGGTTTTTAATCTGCAAGCTATTTCATTCAAAGCAAGTGAAATACTTTCAAATATAAAGATGACACAGCTATACATGGAGTGAAGCATATTTCAAATATAGCAAATGTTAATAATTATGTGTTAGACTTTTAGAACCTATACAGGGAATGCAATAGAGTTTAACCTGAATGGCAACATAGCAATTCTCACTTTGGCTTTGCCAATGCTTGCTTTGTTGGTCCTTCAATGAGCCTGACAAAAGCTAACCTTCTATTTAACCTAGATGAGAACACATTATTGATAAAGGGAAGTTGATGTCCGCATGGGATTAGCTCGGCCTCCAGGTGAAAAACAGTCCTATTTATCTTTCATCAAAGGAACACATTGAACCAACCAAAACAAAAGGATAATGTGTTCATGGCTTAGAAGAATAGCTTATATTCCAGGAGAGCCAAATATAGGATACTCCAGCTGATGAAGATCTGAATTGTTCAACTAATGAACAGGCATGTTCTCTAACCCCGAGGTTTCAAAGGAAAATTATTTTATTTAAAAATGTCTACTCCAAACTTTGCCTACACATAAAATTCATCATCTGACATTAATCGGATGCTTCACAAAGGTACCCATCAGCCACTCATATTAATAATTAGCTTGACAACAGCCCCTGAGAGCTGCTCACATGATTCATTATGCTGACACAGAGTTTGCATGTGCACAGTTCAAAAGAAATAAAGTTAGCCATTTGAATTACATAGTTTGCTGCATTGAAAAATAATTGTGGCTATTTCTTTACAATGCACAGTTTTAGCAGACACATGTTCTGCAAGTGTGAGAGTAAGTATGTCCTAACAAATTTGACCAAACATGAAATTTTTTATTACTTGAACATATAAAAATATTAAGAATTCAGTCAAATTTAATCTCACAAACTTAAGTCACATATGCCTAAATGTGACATGTTCGTGCAAATGTACAAATCCAAATTACATTGATGGAACAAAATCCTACCTAAAACATTTGGAAAAAAACACATGGTTATGAGTTCAAATTGTCCAGATTTATTCCTGTCAGAGGTGTAAAAATATAATTGCCTATCAAAATTTAACAGTGTGTTCTTTGGGACCTGTTAAGTCAAAGCCAAGTTACGAAAACCAGAATGTTCTCATAGGCATTGTCATCAACCAAGGCTATAAACTGAGGCACAAGCTTCATAGCCTTAGAGAGAATTTATAAATCAAGACCTGTCGGGGCCCAGTCATTTTAAAAGAAATATTAGGATGAAAGGACGTTTAGCTGAATTAATCCCCTCCCATAGACAATGATTCATTTTCAAAAGAACTTTTAAATGTTGCTAATATCCGGGGGGGATAGCTTATAGGCAACACAACTGTCTCAGAAGCAAGACGACGCAGAGCAACACAGATTCAAATCCCAGGTCTCTGCTTAGAACTCTCTTCAATATTGCGTGCATTATAGGAAAACAAATATAATTGTAATAAATATAATGACACGTTGTTGAAGTGGGTAAACCCTGAATTAGATAGACCCAAATAATCCAAGTGAATTGGGGATGGTTGCTTCCCTTTCAAGAAATCCTAAATGTTGTCTTGATACTAATAATGAACACATAAATCATCAGCCACTTATTTTCATAGAAAGGGTGGACAAGAACACTCACCCTCCAACTCAGCTCTTCTTTAAAACCACTCAAGGATCATCCTCTCACTATTTTATGCAATTTAAGTTCACACCTTTCTCACCTCTCAGAGAACCATGGACGCTTTCACAATCGGTTGTACTCTTTCATCAGTTCCAAATATCACATGACTATTCAGTTCAGATTAAATTCATCACTGATGATGACATCCAGCCCCTTCCTCCTCTGAAGAGGGCATCAGCAAACCGTTCTAACATGGCTAACACCCAGTCCCCTTATGCACTCTCAAATGATGGTCCTTGCATTCTGTCAAATACATTTTCTGTGCATGTCTTTCAACAAGTTTTGCTAAGTTTCAACGATATAGAAAATCGGTGCCCTACACCTAAAATATTGAGTGAAAAGTAAAATCCAATACTAGAACTGGAAATAAACATCACTTTAGCATCTGTATCTTCCACCTTGGGTTTTCTTTATCTTATTCATTTTGCCTGCTTCTTTGGAGTAAGTGGCATCATATTCAGCAATTATATACCAACGCCATCTTCATGCTGACAATAAATATTTTAGATGCATTCATTTTATTTGTGTTCTAAATTTATAGCACATCTTCTCTAAACTCAATCTCTAAAGTGAAATTGATTTTGATGCAACCCACCAGAGCTTATATCTCATGCTTCCAAACAAACACACCACAATACACATGGGAGAGCATTGTTCATGAGAACTATGTAGCAAATATGTTTTTCTTTGCAACATTTCTCCAATACCATTACCTGTTTTGATATCAGAGAAAATAAATACAAAGGGATTTATGCTGTACATATTGTGAGAATTCACTACTTGTCGTTACTTCTCCGTGAGGGGGAGCCCTTTCCAACAAGGCAAAGGGAGGTGAGGCCCCTACTCGATAGTACCCATGGAGGTGGTTTAATGTGGGAGAACCTCAAAGGGAGGGACACCCCAACTGGCGACAAGGATGACCGCTTACGGCATAGGCCTTCCAATGCTGTCACACTGCAACTTTTCCCAACCCTCCCTTCCATGTCAAACACCTTCCCTGAGAGTAAGCCCATGTATTATTGCAATATCTTAAGTATCACCAACCTAGTAAACACTGCCGTGAAGATGAGCATAGGAGAAATACAAGAACTGAGAAGTAAAGGCCACAAGGAGTCATCAAGAGTGGTCCAGGCAGCTGTAGGAATCATTCCAATACTCTACAGGGGAGTGTACATTCGAGCAACATAAAAACAGATGAAGGACTCATTGATAACACACACAGTCATAGGAGCAGGCCAGCTCAGGAGAGCAGCACAGGAAGCAGTCCAACTCAGGAGAGTCGACGGAGCTGTGGTTAGCGCTGTCAGGAAGACAAGGTCTGTCCGGTTCCAGAAGCAGAAAGCAGACATGGGGACTCCTTCACCCAGTGGCCTAGAACTGATCCATTGTGTGGCTGGAGCTCGAAAGATGTTAGCCAGCCCTCGAGGAGGCGGTCAAAGTGGGCTGACAACGACACCTACAACCCCAACCCAGGAAACGCAAGAGACCCTCCCAGAACAAGAGAAGCTAAAGACATGAACAATCGACAGCGGAACGAGAACCACCAAAACAAACCCCAGGAAGAACCGGACTAGCATCCCATAAGAAACAATGGTAAGGGTAATGTGGGAAGTAGCAGGGGATACAAGAACGGTCACATCACGAGTCATTTTCCTCATGCAAATACTTGGCAGGGAAGTGAACCAAGTTGGCCAAACCAAATAAGAGGTGAAACAGGGGTCTGGGACCCACACCAGCGGAGTCACACAAGTCACCTTCCTCTTGGCAGGCTTTGGCAGGGAAGTGAACCAAGTCGGACAAGCCAAACAAATAGATAAACAAGGGTCTGGGACCAACACCAAGAAAGTGATACAAGTAATCGTTCTGATGGCAGTATTTGACAAGGAAGCAAACCAGGTGGGCCAAACCAAAGAGGAAACTGATATGGGTATGGAAGGCCTTCCCCCTGGCTTTAAGAGAGTGTTTTGTAATTATCAGGAGGAAGGAGTCATTCTCCTGGCAACTCAAACTAAGAGCAAGGTCCAACAAGCCTGGTGAAGGGAGTCATTCCACTGTTTTTTTCTTTTCTAACTGGGAACAAACAACAGGAGAAGGGAGGCATTTGCCTGGCCCACGAGAAAGTACATATTGTTTGGAACTTTCTGGCCTGGGGAAGGGAGTCATTCCTCCTGGCTTTTGAGACTGAGAATACATGCCAGTAGAAGGGAGGCATTCTCCTTGCCCACTGAAAAAGAAAATGTTGTTTGCGATTGTATAACCTGGGAAAGGGAATCATTCCCCCTGGGATAATTGGGACTGAATGCCAGGAGAAAGGAGGTATTCTCCTGGGCCCCCAAGGATATATTGTGTGGAACAAGAACATTATTGCTGTATTCCTTAGTTTTTAGTGTAAGGCACAGAAGAAAGGTTTTCTTGACCCAGGACGGTTGACATTTTTACTTTAACAGACATCCTGACAGTTACATTATTTGAGACAGGGAAACCTCTCTGAAGAATAGGGAAAGTTTCTTTCTTGCTTCATTTCTTCAATAAAGGTCTTTAGCCCTAAACATGACACCTATCTGTCAGAGTCCTTCTTCCCTTCTTCTTCACCCCTACAATATGTAGTGAAAGCATATACTATATTAGCCAGCAAGCAGCATATAAGGAAATGTGCATTGCATTGTGCCATTAGGAATGGATGTTTAGAAATATAGATATTCGATTAATGGTGTAAAAATGTGTACGAATTTTGCAGAGAGGTATGTTTCTACTATATACAAGCTGACATCCTCAGCATACATTTAGGAGACCACCTTTGAGTTTCTTCTTTCATTGAAATAAAATAGGTTTTCAAATTCAGCATGTGTCTTATCTCAGAATTTTGGGGTGGGATTGTAAAATAGGAATTGTTGAATCAGGGAATGCACCTTATTGAAAGTAATATTTAAATCCTCAATATCACTCCATGAATCCTATGTCAGACAAACACAAGTAATGTGATTTAACACAGCCCTGGAAATCTGGGGAGAATATAACTTGCTTTTTCAGAATAGTTCCAAATGCCCTTTAAACATACAGTATGTCTGGCTTAATTGGAGGAAGGTGAATTAACAAGGCTGTAAATGTATGCAAATAGTTTGCATACATTTACAGCCTTGTTAATTGTGCACATTTCAAATTTCACCAAATTACCATTCTAAAATATCATTACGAATGAGTATATTTTGCTGACTGAGAGTTACTACTTTTTGGATGTGCGATGTATTCAAGTTCCAATTTCCTGCATGGCATATATATGGTATACAACATATCATCCACTCCTTGTGACCTTGCAATACTATATTTTTGAGGAAGCATATGACAACGCACAAGAAATGGCAGGATGACAGTATAGTGGTTGTATAGAAGATCATTCTAACCTGTGTACAGCAGCATACATGTAGACTCTCCCCATTTAACAGGGTCTTCCTTAAATCACAAAGCAATGTGATATTCCCACTGCCCTACACTACTACCACTACTACTAATAATACTGCAACTGCTACTACTAGTAATTATACCCTCATTGAAGTTTCTCTGGTGGACCAGATGTCTGCATCCCATTCTGCTATCTACTTCTCTGAATTCTAAACACAATGCCCACTCCCCTGGGATCACACGACATATTAATAAAAGCTTCTATCAATTGCCCCAGACCCATTTCACCTGACTTACAACTGGATATGTCATTCTTAAATCTACTGCCAAATATAGGTGTGTGAACCCTGAGGTCGTTCTCAGATCTATTTTCCTTGGATACTATGCATAGGTGGCCAGATTCTGACCTTTGTGGTGGAGAAGTGAGGGAGGATCACCTGGGTGGAGGGTTTTTGGGGAATGGGAAGGAAGGGTCCTCAGGTGAGATGCAGTATTGCCACTTTCCTTTTTGTGATGAATGCATATTCCCAGAAACCTTTGTGGGATATTGTCACCCCATTCCCTTTGGTCACAATAATATTAGGAAAAATAACAAACCTTGAAGAACGAGAAGGAGGATGAGAAAGAATAAGGAGCTCTTCGGTGAGACATGGTATCCCCCTTTCCATACTGATGACCAACCCAACCCTTCCCCGACTTTTCTAGGTTATTGCAAGTCAACTCCACTTGTTTACCCACATGTACACCCTGACAGTACTGAGACGAAGAAGAGGCAACTAACTGTAATGAAGACTAATCTATTTAACCACTCTGGTAGTGGGATGAGGAGGATACCTATTGGAGCAGTGAAGGTCAGACATGTCCCTTTAATTGTGGTGAGGCAGGGCTGATTGAACATCCACATCTGCAGCCTGTCAACCAGCTGCAGGTGTATAAAAAGAAACCAGCACACCAGCAAAAAGAGCGATGGAGAAGCTGCAGGAGGGCCGATGTAAGCAGCTGGGAACTTTAATTGGAAACCATGATGAAAAGCTGAGGTCTGCAGAGAGAGGCGGTATATGGAAGCGTGGCGTAGGAGCTGGGGTTCCGTGAAACAGACCGAACACTATGAAGGGAGCTGTGTGGAGAGGTTGTCCCTTTTCCCTGTTGTTAAGATACTTGTTCCCCTGTGGCAGGAGGGTGCCACAACAGTTCCTGGGGAGGCAAGAGTTAGACTTCTGACCTGATGAATAGAATGCTGTATGACCCACATTGCTAGGAAGCCTATGATCCCAAACAGTGGGTTTCTAGCAATTGAGAAATCCGGCGCGCAATCATTTGAACTTATCTATTTGAGGAATTTTATGTATCGGAGTGGTTGCGTGTTTGAGGAAATACGTTTTCAAACCTCTCTGATTCAATCCATTGTCAAATATTGAAATACTAATAATACTTTGTTTTGGAGTGGTCGCACGTTGGATGAAATAAGTTCTCAAAAATCTCAGAATGCTGGACATTTTGTTTGAAGTGATTTATTGAAATATTACACAGCAGTTGAATGGAAAGTGTGTTCTGAGCACAATATGTGCCTATTGAATACCAAAGAGAATGAACACCATAATAAGTTCAACCAATGTCTATTGAAAGACAACCCGTGTCTATGAAATACTGAATTGAATGAAAACCTTAACAAGTACCACCAATTTCTATTGAATGCCAAACTGAGTGAAAGCTTTACAAAAGACCAGAAATGTTACATATTAAGGTCCGAAGTACAACAGAACTTTAAATTTGAGTAAAACCATAAGATGCTGAATTCTAAATGAAACTTTAAATCCAAGTGAAAACAGTGTATGCTGTATTCTAAAATGAATGACGTTAAAACTGCATATAACAGAAAATTACATTGGAAGCAGAATTAACTAAAACTTTGAAGTTTATTCCAACACAGCTACAATGTGTACATGAAAAGAAGGCACAATAGTGACAAAGAACTTTAACGAGACAAAGGACAATTTTGTGCTGCTGAAATTTTGTCTTGGGGTAAGGATCCCTGAGACTTGATCCATTTATTGACTTGCTATCGGAGTATCAATGTTCTTTTTTCTTGGAACTGTGTAAATTGGAACTTGGGGAAGGGAAATCCAAGTATTGGTTAAAACAGTATCATCCTGAACTCAAGAGAGGTATTTTTGAGACTTTTTGCTGGAACTGTTTTTTACTTGGGGAAGGGAGCTGAAAGGAAGCTGAGTGCTGGAAGAGACTCAGAACTTTTTGTTGGACACTGTTTCTTTTGGTTGTAGACATATCTACACATTGCATAGATTAGTTGTGAGGGCAACTATATGTTTTGGACACAGAAAAATTATTTAGTTGAACTCTTTGACTCAGACTTTCCTTAGTTTTATTTAGGCTCCTTTTAACCTAGGTAATCCAGGATATCTATCACCTTGTTCATTATACAACACTTAATGCACACATCAGTATCTGAACTCACCCCCTTGCAAACTGCAATCAAACAAACAAATCCCATGCTCCGCCAACCCAAATAGCCTACTTTACTTCACATTCATCACCATCAACAAAATGCTCACCCAACATACACATAATCAGATGGTCATCAATACCCACATTGCTATGCTCCATGCGACAAATAGCTCTTACCTCATCATTTTGCACAACCTTGATGTAATCTCCATCACAAAACATGACTCAACCTCACCTACGCAAACACCTTGATGCCATAAACTCCACATCGTCAAGAAAACAAATGATCTACCTTAAACGCCAAACTGGAGGTGGCCCTGCAGTAATTCACATTACAGCATGTAATTGCCTGATTCTGTAAATTCGTGCTACACAATCCACTGATCTCCTTAGCTACACATTCCAAATCTTAAATAGACCAACTTCAACCGGATACGCAGACCACCCAAATCCAGCACTGCCTTTCTCAACGAAATGGCAAACATCAAGAATACATGCTAATTCAAACATTCTTCATAATTATTTCTCTGAATCTTCAACATACCAGGCTCACAAGCCACCAAGAGGACCAAAGCAGTTCTCCTAGAACCCTTGATTCCCTGGAAATCAACACATCACCCCTATATCCACCCACCACAGAGCTAAGAAACTTGACCTGATATCTATGTATAGCATTGTGATACTCAAGCTTGCCATACAGTTTAACCTCCATGACACACATACTCATCAACAAGGCCACAACAGTATCCCAAGTCACCTTATCACAGCTTCAAGCTCATCCAATTCAATATACCAGAAAGAGACCTTAATGCACAGGCTCCCACCACGAACCCACTGGCAGATGTCAGCATTGTATATAATGCTATTAGCCACATCACAGAAGCTGCCATCAAAATCCTTGCAACTCAGAATCTGTGACCAAACTAACAAATGTCTTCCCAAGCATGGTATGCAACAAGAACCCACAAACATCAAACACACTATCTGCTGATAAGCGAAGGGCGGGCAGACATTAGGTGGATATGCTCACTTTTATGAAGCTTTGAGAATCACACAAGATTCTAATTGTTGGGAAGGTATTATTCCTGACTTCAAAGGACATCCCCTTCATATTAACTTTTTGTCTTGATCCTAGCTGATCGTTGGGGTGAGTGAGGCCCTTTTTGCTCACTGTCCTGCTTCACCCAGGTTATTTGGTGTGCACTCTCAGTTCATAAGTCTAACAACACAGGGAATGTATCTCTCCTTATTTTTCACTTTTGTGTTAACACTGTAGTACAAGCTAGCTTGAGTGAAGTGTTGCAGGAATCCTTACTGTGTAATTTTATTTTGTCTAAGTAACATCGTACTGTTAAGATGTTGCTGAACAGGCTCAGTACATAAGACCATTCATTTTACATTGTTCTCAATACACCGCTGTGCACCTTTATTTACTTACTGTATTATTGCCTTTTGATGACCATATACTCAACATGGCAGCTCCTTGTAGTACAAGTTATCAATAGCATCATCTTTGTTGACTATCTTCCTTCTTCTTCATGTTTGAAATTGGTAATCTGGGCAAGAACTCCTGGTCAGTGGTTTGTTGGTGTGGACTTGCTAAAACTGGATCTTCGGACTGTCTACTCCTGATACACACTTCAGGCAGTGCATGTCCTATAGATAAACAGATTGTAATTTGTCAAGTTATCCATTATTTGACAACCTCCACTTTTTTGGAAGTTGCTGGATACTTAAATTGGTGGGTTTGGCGTCTGCCCACATATGCATTCTACATACAGAGAGATGACTTGGAGCCATTTCAAATTGTCGACCACAAAAGCCAAAAATATAAAGCCAAAAATGTACCAAAGACATGCCAGGGAACTGCTACCACAACCATTATTGTCAAAGCCACCAACTGCATACCCAGACATGGTCTTCAAGTCAACAGGGAAAATCTGAAGCGGGTGCCATCCTCATTTGGTGGGGCAAACACATCCAAGACCTGCTGTATCTCCATCATACTACACGATTAGAAATATTGTGAGCTCTGAATTCAGCCTGTACCTACTGTAAGGGTGCAGAAGTACAAGTCTGACACAAAGGCGGCACATTTGTTGGCAAATACATTTACTAAAGGTAAAGAAAAGGAAAAACCTAACTTTCCTGAATTCTAAGAGGGGTTTCCCTAGCTCAACAAAATGACTGAGGATTCTGTCAGGAAGTATGAAAACAGAAAATTACCACCATCCTGTGTCAAAACCTATTTCCATTCCCTTACACACTAAGTTAATTACATAAAACTGTGACCTTCTGGATTCAGAGGAAGGTTGCTCCTGTTATGGACTCCATCTAAAATGTTGAGTTCTTAATATTCAAATCTTGACAAAAAAACACAATTCCCAAGTATAAGGCGGTGTCTGTTCCACTCTTCTTCTTTCATCTCACAAATTTCTTATCAAGTCTGGTTCCCTACGCCTACCAGACTTGTTTTGCAAATCTCTTGTTTCAGCTAGTTGCACTTTAACAAAAAGAATATCACACAGCAAATCTGTTTACTCTCCTGCCAGATTTACTGTAGTTATTTCCTTTTTCTTCCCCATCTTCAATGTCCCACAAGACAACAGTAATCATAAACAAAGTTAACAAAAATGTATCCTCAAGTCTGCTTTACTCCCCTGCCAGACATGATTGTTGTTCCAGAGAGCCTATTTAATATTGGGTGTTTACCCCTTTATCATTACTTCATCCTGTCCTTTTTGTTTGGATCCCAGGCCCTTCTAGGATGTTTTGGGGTCATCCCGATTTGCCTTGTATCTTTTCTCTCGTTTCTGTGGGTCCCCAAGCCCTTTATGCCTTCTTGTGCCTTCTTGTGGCTTCCCCAACTTGTTTTGGATTTTAGCACCTTGTTCACATGCCTCCTTAGACACCAATGGGTTGTTGCCCTTCCTGTACTCTTGTCATGCAGCTTCCTCAGTTTAATATGAGTCCAAGACCCCTCTCTCAGGTTTGTGTTCTAGCGCAGCAACCAGCACCTTGTTTGCAGCTTCCTTAGACAACAATGGGTCCTTGGCCCTTCTGTACCCTTCTCGTGGGCTTCCCACATTATTATGGGTCCCAGACCCCTCTCTTGGGTCTGCTGTAACTTTTGGCCAGGCCTGGTTCAATAACCTGCCAGGAACTGTTTATTTTATTTCTCACCAGGGACTGGGACAAGGGAGAAAGGGTTCATCAGCTCCACCAAACTTCCTCCTTCACCCTTTGTGGCCCCTGACACCTGCTACCATAACCCAGGTTCATTTTGTGGTGTTAATGACTGATTTGGATTACTTCATGGGACTGCCTCTGCGTCTGGTGGTCATCCGGACACCTTTTGGCTCTTTCTGCATCTCTTTTCCTCACTTCCAGGCGTGGTCCCTCTCAACTTGCGCCTTTTTCCTCGGTATTGTGGTCCACTCCTGGTTGCTCCTAGACCTCTGAGTCTACAGCCAGTACAGATCTGAACACCTCGTGTGTTAATGGCAAGGCTCTGCCATTGTCCCCTGCTCTCTGTGGTAAGACGCTCACCAGCTCTCGGTTCCTCCTGTGAGGATCTGCCCTCACCTAAAGTTCTTCCTCTCTTTTTAAGATTGAGATTGTACCCTATGGGGGCTCAAATGGGAATGGGGAATAGATTTTTCAATGGGGACTTAGCGGTCCCTCCAGGGTTGGAATGGACCGGTAAGTCCCCATTGAACAAGGTGGGACCTGGACCCGGTATGGGAGGTAGTCATGGCGCAAATAGTGCCATGACTACCCCCATACTCGGAATGAGGCCCTATCTGTGTTAGATATGCCTGTAATGTTGTGTCTACACTCAGAGGTGCCCAAGGCAATGATTTGTTGGTCGTGATTATGTTAAACTGCCAAACCCATTAACTTTTACGGCATGTGGAAAATAGTAGCTACCAAGAACGTCATGCAGACCTCTGTTATTCCCGAATTATAAATCTTGTTGAACTTTCTGTGGTCTAGTGTTCAACACTTGTGGGTATTCATCATTTGTGGTAATTGCCACGTGTAGTACTTCTTTCGGGAAGGAATTACATTCACACCAAAGATGGCATTAAACATGTGTTTCTGTAGTTAAACTTGTATGGTGGTGGGGTAAAACATTAAGTATTGGTCACTAGTGGATGTTTTAACACACCAGCCACGCACAGAATTATTCCACGTGCGGTTTCAAATGCTGATCTGATACAATCCAGATGTTGTTTATCAGCTGTGTCAATGTTCTCGCACTTGGGCATGGAAAAAGTATGAATACTATACACATATTAACTGTATGGATTTGTTGAATGTTCATATACACACGGGTACTGCACTGATGCATATGTATTTTCTGTGTTCATTTTACCCGAGACGCAATATATGGTTCCATTTTAGATTACGAATAATGTGATGAAGAGCCGTGGTGGCTAGTGATTATTTTTGATTGGTGGAGCATGACTATCTCCCACAGATCAGCCAGAGGGGCTGCGTCTAGGTTTCTGGCGGGATCTCCCTCCAAGAAAACCGTTCGAAGAATGTGTTCAAATGGTTTCAGCATGTTTTCTGTTACTGCGTAAATAGCCAGCCCATAGCATTGGTTTTATAATGTAACTCATGACAAAATCTACTAGATGCAAGTTACCAAAAGTGCACATGAGCATTTTCCAATGCCATTACAGGATGCATTTGCCCAAAATATTTGCCCAAAATAATTGCCAGTATAAAAACATCTTCACGCTGGATGTGTCCATGCATTTCCATCTTGGTTTCACCAATTTATGCTAGTTTTCCTATATGAGAACACACTCAGGTTTGCTTTGGGCACAGTACAATTAGTTATACTATAAGACAACATGCACACACTGGCTTTGGCTATGTATGGCAGTATTCCCACGTAAGAACATGCTACGGTTGGTTTTGCCATTAGAAATAACATGCCACAATAAGAAAGCATGTCCTAACTTACTGCACCAATTTAGGACAGTCTAGACACATAATGGGCCTCATTACGACCCAGGCGGTAAGTTACCGCCTGGGCCGTGACTTTACCACCATGGCGTAAACTACGTTTACGCCATGGTGGTTGGCGGACTTACCGCCCCATTCCGACCATAGGGCATAATGGGAGTGGGGAAGGCGTTAATTACGCCACCGTAAATTACGGTGGCGTAATTAACTCCATGGTCCCTTAGCGCCATGGATTTTAACACCTGCTAAAAGCAGGTGTTAAATCCGCCATGGCGCTAAGGGACCTCGTACTCAGGCGGTAAGGGTCGGCTCTATTTACGCCGTTGTAAAACCCTTACCGCCTGAGTCGTAATGAGGCCCATTGACTCTTACCATGTTTGCTTTACACTTCATAGCGAGTAACAATACCATAACGCAGTAAGAATTTATAGCCAGATTAACTGCACCAAAATATGCCAGTTTAGCAACATATTACAAATCATGATTGCTTCATAATAAATCCTGTGTAGAAAATGCCACAGTGAGATTAAGTTAGACTGGATGCACCAAGATGCCAGTCTACCTGCATGATTTCATATATCATGCTTACTTCATCATATATGCCAAAAATGTGTCTTGCCATATAGTCTGTTCCCTCCCACTGCTGCAAAAATGAGTACCCCGTCCCAGCAAAACACACACGCTCAATGAGACACACACAAGCTCATTCACAGACACACACACACACACACACACACTCGCTCATTCACATGGCCACCCAAAGCCATAAACTATACCCTCACTCATGCATACATAGACAGATCAGATAACAATGCCTCATTACGAGCTGGTATTCATTTTTTTCAGGCGCTCAAAAATGGGCAATTACTGGGTCATTACGACCTTGCCAGACCCGGTATTTGCCCATTATTGGGTGCCGGAAAAGATTCTTCCCCATTCCCACTTGAGCCCCATAGGGCTCAATGGGAATGGGGAGGGTGGTAGCACCGGTACCGTTAATAACGGTACCAGTACTACCATCATGTTCTGCTTGCGGGTGCCGGTATGACCACCAGGTCACACCTGGCAGCTGCAAAGGCACCCGCGACTATAACTCGTAGTTTGCTGGTATGGCAACAACGGTACCGGTAACCTTGCCAGTACCGTTGTTGCTGTACCAGCAAACTCGTAATGAGGCCCATTGAAGTAAACCTTACCTTCAGCCCTGGAACGACACTGCACGCCCTCTGAATATGTGAGGGGGTGCATGAGTGCACTCTACATTTCCCCAGCCTGCATCACAATGGACCAGGCAAAATGCCCCAGCCTTGCATGCTCCATTGGACACGCGCTGGGAAGTAAGCAGCTGACGGGCACTCTGTGTGTACACTTGGCTGGTATGGCACCCGAATAATGGGTGACCGTGCTGCCAGGTCAGCTGTCTGTCACCCATTATGGACAAGCCCCCCGTACTAAGTCACACATTGTGCACATATGTACACAAATGCTTAAATTATGCAGGCTCCACTTAATTTATCAACTAGCTCCAATGTCTGTTTTTCTTGGCAGTTCTGAACATTTGAGAATGATTGTTTAGAACACCTAGATACTCAAGGTAGATCAATTTCTATAAATGTATTTATTATATAAAACAATGGATTATCAAGGCAGGACTACACGAACATGTCTGTTTCAATTTGATATATTTGCATTTTCTTTAGTGATATGTTCATAGTAACAACTTTTTCAATGAACTGTATGTGTTTTTTCACAGTTCCGTGCAGTGGGAATTTCACGGATCGTCGGGGTACCATCCTGTCACCTGGTTACCCTGAACCCTACGGCAACAGTTTAAATTGTGTCTGGAAAATAATAGTGACGGAGGGCTCAGGAATTCAGGCAAGTCTTCTTTCTGCACAACACAAGCACTGGATCAAAAGATCTAGTTTATCTCAAAACGCTTTCATCAAATCAATGTGTGCTGCCTTCTTATCACGCCATAATATTTTAACATTGTTTTTATTGTGAAAAAAGTTGCAAATGAACAATCAATATGAAGCCTCTTAAAGAGGCAAAACACAATCCCAGTAGCTTAGTGGTAGTATGGAGTAGACACACACACAATACTTTCCTCAGTGATGGCACAGAGGATGCATTGTGTGCTAGAAAACGGGAACACATATCTTCACATAAACCATAAAGGTAATCACTACTTCAGCTTTTATGTTACCTAAACTTAACCTGCGCGTGATTATGTAACCCTTTTAAAGTGCTAGAGATAATACAAAGGTCGACAGTAGCGTATCGATAACATCTGTATCCACAGGCAATATCATTTGAGTGTCTGTGGACATATTTTCCAGTATGAATTTTTAGGAGTGACGTGGTCCTTGATTTTACGTCATACTCGTCATGTTTTGCGGCCCTACATGGCGGTATATTTGCTTCATGTTTAACTGGACTGTAGTGAGAACCTGCGAAGGTTGGCCTGGAGATATGGAGGGGAAAACATGCAAGTGTCTCTTTCAATCCTCAACCCTTTGTCACTTTAAAGTGCTTCGATTAACACTTGTGCCAATACCACAGTACTGCAACCTTTGACTCTCCAGACGGTTTAGTCTATGGCCCTCATTCCAACCCAGGTGGTAAGTTCCCTACTTTACCACCATGGTGTAAACTCTGTTTACACTATGGTGGATGGCGGATTTACCGCCCCATACCAAGGTGAGTGGGGCGGTAAATCCCCAATCCCCATTTACCCTTCCCCATTCCCATTTTTGCCCCATAGGGCATAATGGGAGTGGGGAAGGAGCTAATTACGGCACCGTAAATTACGGTGCCGTAATTAGCGCCAAGGACGCTTAGCGCCTTGGTACTTAACGCCTGCTAAACGCAGGCGTTAAGGTGGAAATCAGGCATTAAGGGTTAACGGCACTGACGGCGCCGTTAAACCCTTAAAGCCTGGGTTGGAATGAGGGCCTATAAGTCCCATCAGACCATAACAGCATAGTAAATGGTGAGGGATCACGGGATTCAAAGTTAAAGGTTTCTACACTCTTCAACTAGGCAGTAATGACGGCAGAGATGCACTCGGTGGAGGAGCAGATGTGATGGGGAGCGGGAGAAAGAATGGTCATAGAGGAAATGGAAAACTTGATGTTCACTTGCTGATTAGTATGCATTTATATGTTTCAACATTGACCAACAATCTGTAACATCACCTGAACTGTGCACAAGTAGCGTAATATATTGCACTTGGACCATAAACCAATCGATCTAGGGGGAAGTGGTAAAAGCAACGTTGAGCAGTGCTTGTTGTGTACACTATTCATAGTGTTTCCCTCTATGTTTCTCAATATTAAGAGAAATAGTTTTGGGCATTTCAGCCTGCATTGATACTGTGTGTCTCTCTCTGTCACATTCATGGCCAAATTGTGCTCCTGTGATGAAAACCTGAGAAAATGATTATCGCTCCCAAGTTACCTTTGCAGTAAATGTTGTTACATGCATACATACATGTTTTACCAAAGTCCTGTGTGACAAAATCACATTAAGTCATCATTCTTGTGATGTAGATGGGCTCTGGCGGCCAGGAGTGCCCAGCAGCTAGGTGATGCAATACTTTAACATGTAATACAAGAGAAACACAAGGGCTCCTCCACCTCTCTGGATAGTCTGGGAATGATTTGAAGGGCACTGTGTTTTGTACTGTGAGGGGTCAGCAGTGCGAGGCAGACACAAAGTTGAAGCGTTCTCAATATTTGCCACGTTTATATAAAAAAAAAGGGGTTTGGAAAAAGCCCTATCTTGCCCGACCCAAAAGAGACTGACCCTATCTATGAAATATATATATTTTTTTTTAAAAATGGAGCTTCTGTTCAAAATGCAACTAGCCCACACACTGATATTCAAATCAAAAGGTACAATGTAAATTCAAACATCACTTCAACCAAATTGTGCAAAACATCATATATATATATGGTTTCAGGAAAAATACATTTGAAATACTCTGTTTCACCAAAGTTCCATTAAGTGTGATAAGAATATTTCTTTGCTCGGTGTTTTTCCTAAAGAGGGCAAGGAAAATGGTTAGCACTTGAACCAATTTAACCCATACTGACATCCCTTATATGAGAGCTGGTTCAAGCCTCTTCTGTCAACCTCTCTCAAAATGTGTCTTGGCTCTTGGCAATGTGTGTTCCAGGTTTCCCCTGAGTGAAATCTCAAGTCAGGAGAATTGTACAACTTCTGCCTCTCTGTTTCTCTTATGATGTCCTTTGGCTTATGGCAATGCGGGTTCCAGGTTTTCGCCAACTGACACCTAGTAGCAGGAGAATTGGCTTGTGCCTGTCCTCTTGTTCTCTCCGTAATGTCTTTTGACTTATGGGAATGCTGGTTCCAGGTTTCCCCAACTAACATCTCATGTCAGGAGAATTGCACCGTTTGCCCACTTGTTCCCTCTTTAATTCTATTTGGTCGGCATTCAAACCTTTTTCTTAATTGTTCAATCATCTGCTGGAACGCCCAGGGTTACCACTATCAAAGGGCCACCTCACCAGTTTCTCCGGGGACCTCTGACACATCGTTCACTGTAATGGCAGAGTCTTGCATTGGAGATGACATCCGCAGCTTGTCAGACCCCCTGTCAGGTTCTCTGCAGGCTTCGTGGTTCCTCACTGATATGGTTGCTGCTGCCTAGCTTGACAGCGTCGTGGGCAAAATGTCTGCAGTTTCCGACACCTTTGTTGCCCTTCTTTGGAGCCCGTTAACCTCTGTCGGGTATCCTGCCACTCTGGTACATTGTGGTAACAAATGGCAGTCCAGGAGCATCTCTCTCCTTCAGCCTGGTGCACTCCCACACGTCTGCCTTTCTCTGCCTCTCTGCTTCCTGCTCTGTGTATTTTGCAACCCCAAATGGCTTCTCCTTCATTATCTCCTCTCGTTCCCCTGTTTGAAGGTGAATCCCTGATTTAAATGCCCTGTGCAGTTGAATGAATGGACAACAACTAGATTGCATGTTATAATTGACATTACTGTTGATCTCTTCATTGACTCTTTATCCCTCATCTCTTTGTCCCAGTACTTACACGCGTTCTGGGAATTGAAGTCCAAAGAATTATCATAGTGTTTTGAGTTCTGTTGTTGTTCATTTTTATCAACACAACAATTATCATCAACATAACATGCCAAAGGAGTTTTAAAGGAGTGAGGTGCATGTGAAGGATGAATAAAGTTCTGATTAAGATGTTTGACAGCAGTAGGTTTTAAGACCTCACAATTAAAGACTTCTGAATAATGACAGCAGGCCATTAGAAACTCTGGGAAAAGGGCTTTTTCTTTGCAGTCAAGGGAAGAACACCGCGTCTCCCCTGTCCGAGCCATCTGCTCCCCCCAACATCCATCCCCTCCACTGTGACCCAGCATCAAAATACCACCCACAGGGTCAGGTTCAGGTAGCTGCTGCCTTCCACTGGCCACATGGGAGGAAACTTTAGGATGGGGATCAAATGATCTGCAGGATTCATCATAGTACAAATTAGGAAGCTTGGGATTTAGATCTTTCTAAAGATCTTTCTTACAGCCTCCCAGCTGTAAGGTTGCACCACATTACAAACCATTATTTATTATTTTTTTTTTTAACATCACCCTTAAGTTAAGAAAGACATTAATCTCAAACTTTTCTTCTCATTAGACTCCAGAAAGGAGGTGCACATTTTGGGCATCTCTAAAACCAGAACAATACTGCAAAGATATGATATCATATTACATGATATTTTATTCATATAGCACTCATAAACAAGTGTTTCAGAGCACGACGAGGCAGGGTGGGGAACAAGGGAGGACTAAAACTAAATCGTACTAGACCCAGTGACATTGAGAACGTGAAGGTGAGAAGGGAAGGGGAAAAGTTCAATGGGGAGGGGAGGAGTGAAAAGTGCAGAACATGTGATCAAATATGTACAACTAACAACATATAGTGCTGCCAGCAAATGATAAATGTGAGAATAAGGTGCAGACAATGGGTTTCATATAAGTGCAAGAGGGCGAATGTGCGGCAAGGTAGGCAGGGATCTGGGCCCCAAATCAGAGGCTAGCTAGCTGCCCAATGCCGAAGGAGAGAGAGATCAGCAGGGGAGAGGAAGAGCACAGGCATAGGCAAAGAGTAATGTCTTGAGGTGTTTCTGGAACCAAAGGTGGTTCTCCTCAAGTTACAGAGAGGCAGGAAGGCTTTTCCAGAGGGAGACCCCAGCCAAGGAAAAAGATCTACCCGCAACTCATTGCTTGGAGAAGTGGCTGACCGTGAGGGAGTTGGAGGTGGAGTGAAGAGCTCGAGTGGGAAGGCATTTATGAATGGAGAGCTGAAGGTATTGAAGACCCAGGCCCCAAAAGGCCTTGTAGATAATGCAAAGGGTCTTGAAATGAATCCTTGCAGCCACTGGAAGCTAATGAAGATATTTCAGGACTAGAGAGATATGATGCCTGGGCTTGAGACCAAGGAAAAGTTTTGCAGTCTTGTTCTGGATGAGTTGCAAAGGGCGGATAGTAGAGGCAGGAAGATTTAGAAAGACGCTGTTGCAGTAGTCCAGCCTAGAAAGACCCTGCGCTCTAGAGACAGTGGGCCTCATTACGAATGAGGCGGAAAGGCAACAACGGCACCGGTAGTGCTACAAGCGCCGTTGTTAACTCTCCGCCACATTACGAGTTCTGCTTGCCGGTGCCGGACTGCACGCGTGGTATGACCAGGCGTGCAGACCGGCACCCGCGAGCAGAACTCGTGATTGCACTGGCACTGTTATTAATGGTGCCGGTGCAACCATGCTCCTGACCCCCATTCTGCCCTATCGGGCAGAATGGGTATTGGGAGGCCGGCCATACCGGCACCCACGAATGGGCAATTACCATCCCATTCATCTCGTAATGTGTCGGTAATGGCCCATTCGCGGATGCCGGGGCCAGTAGCGAGTTTGTCAGTAGACGTGCCCTAAGTAAGGGCACGGCTACTGCCAAACTGATAATGAGGCCCTGTGAGCTTTTGGGGGTAGGAGAGGAAAGGAAGAATACCTCTGAGGTGGTGCGGGTGATAGTTGGACGTCTTAAAGATGTCGGAGATGTGTGGAGAAATACAAAGCTTTGAATCAAAAATGACCCCAAGGTTTTACCTTCACAGCTGGGAGCAGGGAGAGGGCCAAGGGAGGAAAGGAAGGAGTGGGTGTGCCAATGAGGAAGATGTCAGTCTTACCGGCATTTAGGCAGACGTCATTGGCGGCACACCACTCCTGGATAGCATACTGACAGAGATGAGAGAGGGAGAAGAGGTGGCAGAGGGGAGCCTGAGAACGAGCTGAGTGTCATGCCAATAGCACTGTAAAGCAGAGAGCAGCAATGCAGTGGGCGAGGGGTGCCAAATATTGGTTGGAAAGCCAGGGAGAGAGTTTAAACCCCTGGGGAACACCACAGGTAGGCAGTCCAATACAGGAAAGGCAGGACCCAAGTTGGACCTGGGATGGTTGGTTAGAAAGGAAGGGAGCCAGCCAGGCCAAGGCCTGATCAGTGATACCCAGCTTATAACAGAGTCGGTTGAGCAGGATGTCATAGTTGACCGTGTCAAAGGCAGAAGAGAGCTCAAGTCGGATGAGGACAGAAGGGATCTTAGAATCCAGGTTGGAGAGCAGGTTTTCACAGATGTTCAGGAGAGCAGTCTACGTGCTTCTGGCTGCTCTAAAGCCAGATTGATGGTCATGGAGAAAACCAACAGAATCGGTAAGAAGATCAAGATGGAAGATGGACAGCTTTTCCAGGAGTTTGCCCAGGAAAGGAGTGATAGAGATTGGGCGATAGTTAGCCAGAAGGGGGGGGGGGTCGGCAGTAGGTTTCTTGAGGAGAGGGTGCACGCGAGAGTGCTTCAGAGCGGAGGGGAAGGCTCCAGAGGCCAAGGAGTGGTTGCAGAAGTCAGTCAGGGCTTGAGCGAGGGCATCAATACGGTCCTTGATGGTTTTGGATGAACAGGGAAGAGCCTATTTTGATGAAACTTTAATAGATTGGACTTGTCTGGAAATCTCGTCAGGGGAGAACAGATGAAAGGAAGAATGGAGGGGCGGCAGCTCCATGGAGGAATGCGGTGGCCCTGCAAGAAGAGGGAAGAGAAGGAGAGGACAAGAGGGTGCACAACATGCCCTGAGTTTTAGAGATGAAATGTGAGGCCAGGGCCGTGCAGAGGGCCTGGGAGGTGCAGAGGACCAAAGTGACTGAACGTACTATGAAGGCAGATGTGTTGCATGTTCTCTTGAAATCTAGGGTTCTAAACATATCTCTATAGAAATGGTAAGAGAAGCTAGAGGGAGGCATGTGATACTATGTTACAAAGGAGGTCTTCTGTCTTGTTGATTGCCACATTTGGTACTCCTCTTTTCTGTTTGAAAACTAATCTTGAGTCTACCACATACCCTTAAGTGTTAAAAAGCGTTGCACAGTAAGTCCAAAATCACTAAGTTTTCCAATTTATAATATACAAAATAATTGTTTTTAAGTACATGCCATATAGGGGTTTCAGTCAAGGTGGGATCCCTGCATACATTTTATCCAACCTTTGAGGAGGCTCCCACCTCCCTTGTCCGGTCCCATACTCCTGCTAGTCATGCTGCAGTATTAACTTTGCTTGAACCAGAGTTCCCCTGTGATGGTTCTATGTCATTGTTCTGCTTTCTGAAGGCCACACATAAAAAAGACCAATTTATTTCAGTTGATTTTGTTGTGGCCCGCAGAAAGCGGCAAAAGGGGCCTGAATGGGGGATTCTCTTGTTTTAAATGTTGGAGTATTCACCCCCATAAACACCCATTTGCTCCTTGCCTTCCTGCTCCCATAACCCCTCACCCTCCACTGCATACACACACGTTTTCTCATAAACACACACACACAGACACGCACACAGAGCCACATGCTTACTCCTCTTTTGGGTCTCGCCATGCCTGTCAGCCCCATGTGGGCACTCGTGTGAATCGCAGGTGCTGACAGTCTGATTTAGAAAGACAGCTCTGTGCGGTCACAGAGTTGTCTTTCTAAATCAATATTCTTTTTGCTCCATTTTTTTAAAACTATTTTTTGACTCAGACCCCTGTGATGTGGGCCATCCCTAAACATAGTGAGGGGTGTAGATGTATCTCCTTGACTTTCTCAGAGCCTTCCTACGGAACACAGAGGGGTAGTCTGGTTGTCTGGGCACCCATCTCCTCTTGAGGACTGCTTCTTAATATTTTCCTCACTCAACTGCCTTTTCCACCCTTTGTCTCTCTGTCTGTCTCTGTCTGTCTCTTTCTCTATCTTTGTCTCTTTGTCCACTGCATTGCCTGTTTCTACTGTTCTCTCCCCCTTCTACTGTCTCCAGCCTATACTGATCTCTTGACTCTCGCTAAACCCAGTTTCCTGGTTTTATCTATCTGAATCTCCCATCTCTAGTATCTGTCCACTGACTTATCTGTAATGGTCTCTGGCTTAGCACAGCACTCCTGGTTTTAGCTCTCTCTTGTCTCTACCTGCCAACACCCTTCTGAACCTAGTTGTTTCCCTCCAAATCCAAATCCTTTGAACACTACACTCTCTCTTAGTCTCAGATTCTTACTTTCCATCAATATTTACCTCCACCACTCTTCTCTTTACACCTAACCCTCCTTAACCCTCCTCCTGCTCCCCCAAAATTATTTCCAGCCACTGTATAAATGTCACAAAATGAGTTGTTCTGTATCACCAACCAACACCTTACATGCTCTATCTGTAAACACTCCAAAGCCTCCTCCAAGTCATCTTCCATCTGCTATATATCTGCTCTCTTACTCCTCCTGCACCTTCACTCCAACCTCAACGATGTACGTCTCACTCTCAACTAACTCAGCAATTTTAGATAGCATCATATTCCTGCCAAAGACCTTCCCTTTGCATTGGTTCATTGAGTCAGCTGATTCCATGATCCTTAAGTGTCAGAACCTCCACTGGAAGTCTTCAAAAAAGATATGCAGATCCTCCCCGTTTTGAGCATCCACCTTTGCCATGAGGTCCATCTAATGACTCAGTTTGTTTGCTTGCTGTTTCCACCCTGGATGCAGTCATTCTTTGCTTACAAAGGGAGGGCTGGGGAAAGTTCCCTGGTATCCCCAAATGCTCATTGTTTTCAATTCTGGGGTTTATAGGGTAGGTCTGGAGAGGAAGGTTAAGTCCATTCCCATTTTGTTAACCAGTCTGCTCCTCCTGTTACAGGCCAGGTCTCGTCTGTTTGGCACAGGGTCCTTGTTTAAACTGTAGTTCCTGTTGTTGTTCTTTATTTTATGCTGCTACCCTTGATCAATGATCCATGACATGCTTGTGAGGGGTCTGTTGCATCTGAACCATCTGAAAATATATAACAAAGACATCTGGCCATGTCAGAGGCTAGCAGGCATTGGGATTGAGACAGAGGCATTAATGTTCATGTGCGGCATAGCGCATCATTAATAGTTGATTGGTGTGGGTTAAATGCATCTGTATTACCGTATATGCCGCATTAGCACTCTGCCCAACTATGAGATGGGTGGGAAAATGGAGGATTCACATCCAGCTATGAGCTGGAGGTAAATCTGTCAACTTTCTACCAATTTGTGGCCGAATTACCACTGCAGAATTACTGCAGATGCTATTCTGACACAAAGGGCCTCATTACGACCCAGGCGGTAAGTTACCGCCTGGGCCGTGACTTTACCACCATGGCGTAAACTACGTTTACGCATTGGTGGTTGGCGGACTTACCGCCCCATTCCAAGTTTGGCGGGGCGGTAAGTCCCCAATCCCCATTTACCCTTCCCCATTCCCATTTTTGCCCCATAGGGCATAATGGGAGTGGGGAAGGCGTTAATAACGCCACCGTAAATTACGGTGGCGTAATTAACTCCATGGTCCCTTAGCGCCATGGATTTTAACACCTGCTAAAAGCAGGTGTTAAAAGCGCCATGGCGCTAAGGGACCTCGTACTCAGGCGGTAAGGGTCGGTGCTGTTTACGGCGCCGTAAACCCCTTACCGCCTGAGTTGTAATGAGGCCCAAAATGTCACATTGAGCCCTATGGACTAAAATAAAATGCAGACTTAAACCACCACCTCCACTTGTAATCTAGTGTTAATACCGCTGGACCCAGTGGCAGTATCCGTAGTACAGTTTGGTGGTATCTGGGCAGATACCACCAAACTTGTAACAAGGCCCTAGTCTGAAAGCAGTCACATGGTTCACACTCAAATCCCCTGCACGTTCTCTGAAGACCTTCCCTGCACTTGACAGGGTCAGACAAATTATCCTGTCACAGTGGGCATGATCTTTTCTTAACTACTCGGGACAACTGGTAGTAAAAGTAGGATAGACAGGACCTTTAGATTAACGTCCAAACCGCAGTGAGGTCATACCCACAAAGGCAGGGATAACATAAAAACAACAACTAATCTTGGAGCTCAGATTTCTCCGATTAGGCAAGGCCGGTCTGTTGCTTCCCATAAAATACCTTTACCTACAAAGGAGCATTGCCATCTGTACATATTTTCCCACTGGTGACCCTCCCTATTATGTCCCCCATCTTCCATTTTACCACCGGAGACCTGGAAACACACAAGTCCCCTCACCATCTTATTGTGCGCCTTAGTAGGAAGACAAAGCTGAAGGTTCAGAAGTGTCCAGTTCAACCAAGCCTGACAAATGAAAACCTTTTATTCACAAAAAAGGAAAGTTACTGCACCAAGTAGGGTCCATCCTCGGACAAAACTAAGTAAGCTCCATGGACACAAACCCTCTCTCTGTAAGACCTTGGTCGTAGGCCCTCTTTGACCTCCTCGATGTCCAGGATATCACGTACACAAACTATGCATATGACACCCAACTCCTCTTACCCATCTCCATCATCTACGACACAGATTCCATGGTGCTAAACAAAAAATACCAAACTATCCAGGCCTGGATGGCACAATACAGACTATGCCTAAATGATGAGAAACCCAAACTACTCCTCATCAGTACACCACATCGGCTAAACACACACAGAGGATCATACATAGCCTTTTCCATCAATGGGAATCCAATAACCATTGCCGAAGGGGTAAAGACCGTGGGTGTATACCTAGACTACACATTATCTCTAACTAGACTGGTAAACGCTATTGCATCATCAGCAGCACACACTGCAAAACGGATTAATGCATGCAGGCCATTCCAATCCATGAACAGCTGCATCACACTCGCTAGAGCCCTCATACTATCCAGGATCAACTACTGCAACTCCCTTTCCGCAGGTACCAATGTCCGCAACATGAAAAACTCCAGGTCATCCAAAATAATGCTCTAAGAGCAGCTCTAAACATCTCTAAAAAAGACCACATTTCCACAGCCAGATGAAACATCCACTGGTTCCCGATCCAAGAATGCATTATGTTCAAAATGCAACCTGTCCAACAAAATTTCCAAGGCACAATCCTCCAGACCTACCCGAGCTGCCTACTCACATCTACTTGACATCCCTAGATACAAGTGCCAGCAAGCAAGAGGAATCAGCTTCCTGATGATCGCGGCCAAACTCTGGAACATCCTCCCTCTATTCCTAAGAGCTGACGGATCCTTCTGGTCCTTCCACAAAGGCTTCAAAACATTGCTATTCTCACAAGACCCCCAAATTTAGCTGAACACACCAAACCCTGCAACTTTTCGTACCCCCATTTCTACCTTATTAGACATCTAGCTGTATATAACAAATATGTATTACATATGTCTGAACCATTGTAACCTTTACCTGTTAGATACCTAGCTCTTAATAACTTGTACTCATTATTTACACTCTGAACTAGTGCAACCATTACCTGTAACTAATGTACTACTTATGATTGTACCCTCTTGTAACCTACGGCAACTACTGCCCCCATGTAAGCCAGCACCCAGATGCCCCCGAGTTCGGTGCGCTATACAAATGACAAAATAAATAATAAATATCTAAGACCTTTCTGACTCTGCCAAACAATGTAATGCTATTGCGGCTGATTTGGTAATTTAGTATTCTCCCCCTTCATCTGACCAAATCCCAGGTACCTGTATTCATTGACATCAGAGATGAAACAACTCTAACAAAATATGGGTACTGTTTATTGATGAGATCCATCCAGTGGAGGTGTATATCATACCTAGTCTATCAAAAGCCCTTCTGCTGGGGACAGTTATTGATGGACGATATTCATACTTTCTCTATGCCCAAACTCTTAACTTCAGTGTTGGTTAACTCAAAATGTTAAAGTTCTGGAGGAAATAAAAGCATGCTGCGGCTTGCTATTTATGTCAGGAGTTCACATCATATTGCCAGGTAGTGTCCAAATCAGGTGTGCGGAATGGATTGAACCTTCACCTTGAACACTGAGCACAAGCCCAAAGCTTTAAGGGGACTTATAGGGAAAGGGAAATGGTAATGATGCTGTCACATTAGGTTACCTTCCTCTGGGACATAGTGGAGTTGTGGGGCAACAGGAAGCCTAGCACTGGACTGAACATCCAGTGGAAGCAGTATGTTGCAAAATTCCCCAAACTCATCCACAACAAGGTTCATTGTTCTCAATAGCATGGGAATTTCATCCAAATCCTATTATGAAATTGGATGCCAGGAAAAAATAAGGCATTTGTCCTTGTTAGTCACCTACAGGGTATGCAGTGATAAAATTTAATGCCTGTGCAATAAATCGCGGTTTTACCCAGTAAAGGTGTACCCCATTATACCATTTAAGGGGAGCGGGGTTGCGGGGGTGTCCCCCGCTTCCCTTAAATGATATAATGGGTCCAGGGCTTGCGGGGGTGTCCCCTGCATCCTTTAGATGGATTGCAATGGCAAAACCACAGCCTTTTTGCCGTGATATTTTGCGTCCACGGCCACGGCCACTCACCTTTATGGCCAGGGAGCAAAAACAATATAGCCATAGAGGGAACAGCGCTCCACAGCTGCTGTGTGCTTCGCTTGCACTTGCTTATTGCTGTCACATGTGATTTTTGCCAACTCTTTTATTTGCGAAAGTCAAAATCACCAAAAGCTCACCAGGACAGCTCCTGACTTGAGCACAGGTAGTGATAGGGCTTAGTCTCTGCATATGGAACACACAATCAACAAGCGCTTTCTGTCTTCAAAATGACTTATTTATGTTTCTGGCTGCCTCCGGACATTAATTCATTAAAACCAATTGTGAGAGGGCAGAAGACATGCTTCTTCAGTGCAGAATCTAGAATGGAGTAAGCAAGAAAAGCTACAATAACATTGGACATAACCAATCACAGGTAGTAAAATGGAAGACCAAAAACTATCAAATACTCTGGACAAAAATGTTGAATAGGGTAAACAGGAATCCATTTTATAAAGGAAATCGGGAATCAGCCCGCTGGGGCCCACCATGGAGCTATATGAAGGAAGCCCTAGAGTCTGCTGGGGGCATTATCCTAGACACTGCAGAGACCCAACATAGATAGAGGGAAAATAACAAGAACCTGCTGTGGGCATTATCTCAAACATTGGCAGACACTAGAGCAAGAGAAAAGACCAAAATGCTACTTCAGGTTTTATCCCAAAAGTGTGTAAGAAACAGATACACATGAAGAGAGAAGACCAAGAGCCAGCTCTGGGGCTATAGCCTAAATAATGGCAGGAACTAAACCCAATGTAAGAAACACTATGTTCCATACATATACAGAGACCAGACCCAGAAGGAAAGAATATCCAGAACCTCCTGATGGCCATAACTCAGACTCTGACTGAGACTTAGTACAGAACCAATTCTGACAGAACATTGACCCAGGAAAAAAGAAGAATCAGAGACTGATCAGGGCTGTCTTTCAAATACTGGTAGAGACACAGCCAGTCAGCAGAGGCGGAACAGACATATGTTGCCTTGTTGATGTTACAGAAATTCAGAGACAGGGGCGAAAATGCATGACGCCTGGATAAACGTTTCTTCAACAGGTTGGGAAAGGGATTGGTGATGAGAAAAAATCAAAAAGAACTTGGACTAAGAGCGCAACCAGTGACCAGCAGATGCAAATGTTGCAATCTGGCAAAAAGAAGAATAACTTGTTAGCAGCTGTCTCTCCGAAGCTATTATCAATAGTCCAGGAGTTAGACGGTCACACAAACTAGGCTCAGCAACATTCATCCACATCCATCCTCTTGTATGAGAATAAGGGTGTTCATTTGCCTTTCTGACTCATGTGTTCTGGACTGAAGCATTCTTAAAGTGTTAGATTGATTTGACACTGGTTGGTCGTCAGGAGCATTGGGAATCTGTGAATCAATTGATATACATACTGCTGGCAAGTGCCTTTTAGCCCAGAAGCGGCTAAGGCAAGGTGGCATACACAAATTGGAAGATACAAATGTTCCTGTGTACCAGAGGAATTAGGCACTGGAGCAAAACAACTTCAGAAGCTGGCCTTGAGGATAGTGGTACAACATCTTGATGACAGCAGATCCTTATGAGGTTCAACATTTGTAAAATGTGAAGTCCAAAGATGTCCAGAAATTCACAAGAACATCCACAATCCCAATCATTATCCATTGTCTGATGGCATGAAGACAGGTAACAGGGGGATGCTACAGAAGAAATACAGAGGAAAGACCCAAAAACGAAAGTGCATAAATAAATAGAAAGAATACCCCATTATATTCAGCAGACCCCTTGAATAAACTAAAGCATGAAGAAAATATAGGATGAAGTCTGTAATATGAATGGGAAACCAAATCAGTCTGCAAGCATCCCAAGATCAAAGATCTGAGGATAATTTTAGAAAACAATAATTAGTCAAAAGAACAAGGACCAATCAACACGGGATTGATGTAACAAACTTGTTAAGGAGCACCATACTTATGGACTTCTAGGTTTATACATGTGAAGAGGGATCTATAAAGTTTTGCCTTTTTTTTTTTTTAGCGAATGTCATATGAGCGGATTTCCTTTTGCTGGTCTTTCCACTTTTAACTGCAGAAATGAGGGAGATTCCCCCATCCCCTGCTTATCCTCCACCCCTTCTATAAAACTCAACCAATCTTATCATCCATATTTTTGTGGCAAAGTGGCAAAAAAATGGGGCAATACAAATTCAGCAGAAATGTCATTCGACAAAGGTAGGTTGTACTGTGAACATAAGGTGCTGAGCATCATATCCAAGCCCTAGTCCTCTCCACTAAGCCAGCTTTGTTTGGCTCTACAGTGATTGATTGTGAGTGTGATCCTTCGCTATGCGCTGTTAACTCCCAGTTCCATTAGTTTCATCAATGCTAATTTGCTATTGTTTAGTCTGGCTGTAGCATGAACTTTAAACCCTGGGGCACAGAGACTTAAGGTTTACACACCTTTCTTCTGCTTGATGCCTTGAACTGGAATTTTTCAACCAAAGATGAATAAATGCCCTATACTTAAGTTACCTTTCTTTCAGGAGTGTCTGCGTGTATTGTTCTATTTTTTTTTTTTTTTTTTTATTTGTATATAATCATCTTAGATTTTTTAACAAAATTTCGAAAAGCAGTTGAAGAGGTTACACAAGTGAGAAAGTGAAGAAGGGATAAAGTCATTGCTAACTCCTAAAGATCTTGCTATTCTGTATTGCTTTGCCAGACAAGGTGTAGAACCAGTGAAACTTTTTTTTTTTTTTTTTTTTGTCATGCAATCTTTTTTCATTCAGTCTGTGTTGGAATAAGCACGTTGAGGATGTATTTCATAATGTTTACGGTGGCCAACTGCCATGCCTGTTTATCTCCATCAAGCAGTTTGTTCCAACACGTTTCTTCATTTTGAAGAGTAAAGTTTGTAAAAATGTCTGTCAAGTATCTATCACGAATTTCTGTCGTCGATGGACAGTTCAAAAGTAAGTGGCGTATAGTTTCCGTGTCCCTAGTGGACTTGCAGAGACGGCAGCCGCTTGACAAGGATTGTTGTCTAATCGCCAGTATTTCGTTAGTTTGCAGGAGATTCAGTCTGATTTTTAAGAAGTAATTTCGAGCCGCTCTATTTGGAAATAGTTTCAGGAATGGTTGGATGGAGTCAAGTTTCTTAGAGAAAGAAGGGAGGTTGCTGCTGAGTTTGTACTTGGAAGCAAGGTCGTTGGTGTTGATCCAGTCGAGTTCTTTGATTTTCTTAATAACTCGAACTGGATTGGCGATGAGATCTTCTGTATTACAGGCAACTGAGTCTAAGATGTTCAAAACTTTAGTTTCCCATCGAGTGAGCATATGACAAGTTCCTAGCCGGATTTCTTCACTTATCAACTGATAGGTGTGGGGCGTATCTTTCTGTCTGCATTTCCGATAAAGCATGACACTATTACAATCCACAGTTGATTTTAGCGAGGAGAGGGTTAGTTCACGTCTGATTACTGATATCGGAGTTGTTTTCGGGAGGCCCAAGATTGGGCGCCAGAAATTTGCTTCTAGTTTTGGCCATAAGTCGTCTGGAAGATTCGGCATTGCTTCGGCGCCATATGTCAAAGATGGAATAACTTTCCCTTTATAAAAATCTCTTGCAGGTCTAATTGAGAATCTGCCGTATTTGGTATCAATTGCCTTTCCTTGTGTGGCTAGCTTGGTCGTTTTTGCTCGTAGGTGCTCTTGCATAGCTTTTTCCTTGTACGAGCTGTCTACAATAATTCCCAGGTATTTAAAGTTAGTGACTTTCTCGATGGTGGTTGTGTCTAGTTTCAAGTTCGGTGTGGATTTCTTTTTAGGGAATTTTTCTATTACCATCATTTTTGTTTTGGATTCGTTAATTTCCAAGTTATTTGACATCATGTAAAGTTTAAGATTTGCTAGTTGGCGTTGAAGACCAATAGGGCTGTTGTCCAGCAAGATTAGGTCATCAGCGTAAAGTAGGCGACTAATTTGTTCTCCTCCGAGTTTAGGAGGGAAAGCTCGAATCTTTGTTTCAGTTACTTGGAAGTCGCCTAAATAGGACCAAAACAAAGCCGGAGCCAATGGACAACCCTGTTTAACACCTCTGTTAGTTGCTATTGCTTCTGTTAATGTGCCTTGCTTATTTAGGCGGACCCTCATGGTGGTGTTTGAATAAAGAGCTTTGATTGGGTTGAGTACGTCTAATGGACATTTCCATGTGGCCAGCTTTCTCCACAGTCTTTCTCGATCTACTTTATCAAAAGCCTGTGTGAGATCGACAAAGGTAATGTATAGGCGTGGGCGACCCTCCAAGATTTTGCTTTTAAGGGCACTCAATATCAAAATGTTGGCGTTTGTCCCCAGATTCTTTTTAAAGCCAGTTTGGAACTTGTCGTGACACGGGGAATCATTGGCCCAGGTAGTGAAATGTTTTAACAGCAGAGACCCAAACATCTTGCCTATCGGATCGAGGAGGGCGATCGGACGATAGTTCACTGGGTCTAGCCTATCTCCTTTTTTATAGATAGGGACCACGTTTGCACATGTCCATGAGGGCGGAATGGATTTTGTGGCTGTGCAGCGTTTAAATATTTGGCTCAAGAGGGGAGCCCAGGTCTCTGGGTGGGATTTCAAGTCAAAATTCGTAATGCCATCAGGACCGGGCGCACGTGATGGTTTTAACTTTTTAATTAAAGCTATAATGTCCTCAATGTTGTCCACGCTGATCCAGGGGGTATCATTAGATTCCATCAGAGGAAATTTGGTAATTGGACTCTTAAAAAGACTTTGGAAGTGGTTTTCCCAGGCCAGTTGGCCAATTCCGTTTATTTGACATGGCCGATCTCCTGGTGCAGTTGAATGGAGTAGGGTCCAAAAGTCTCTGGCATTGTTTCTGGAGATGGCCGTAAGAATGTTTTCCGCGTCTTGTTGATACAACTTATGACGGTGACTTTTTAACCATGATTTGTAATTTTTAACAGCCGCTTTGATGATCTCCGGTGCGGCTGAGGGCTCGAATCTCTTTGCTTGCCTTTTTATTCTCCTCAATTCTCTCTTTTTTTCCATTACTATTTTATCGTAGGTATGTCTTTGATCTAGTGTTGATGTCTTATTTTTTTTTTGAGGAACTCTAAAGGTGGTTAATAACGGTAAATAATCCACGTCTATCCTAGGCAGTTGGTTGTTGTGGTCTTTATATTGGGCTGCAATAGTGGTTATAGCCTTTTCCATTATTCTGAGTCTTGTTCCTTGCATAGAGACTTCTATATCTGAAGTCATAGTGTTGTTTGCCAATAAGGTTGTGGACCAAGTAGTTTCAAGAAGATTGTGATCACTTTCCTTTGTTTTGATTACTTTAAAAGAGTTAATATGAGGTAGTAGGGAGCGAGATACAAAGATATAGTCAATTGTGGAAGTTGAATTTACTCTTTCCCAAGTTGGAAGTCTATTAGGATCAGGAAAGGCTAGATCCAAGTTGTCAAAAGATCTATACTTCATTAGGTTTTTTCCATTTTGTTGGCATCTGATCTGCTGAAGGTTTTTTTGATGTATATCGCGTTGGTTTTATCGAGGGTTGGCTATTAATGTTCAGGTCGCCACATAGAATTACGTGGTCTGGCTTATGCGAAACTTGCGCCCAGTCCAACTCTTGTTCTATTATGTTGATAAATCCTGAACTTTCAATAGTGGCTGGGTTCGAGTAGATGGTCACAATTATGAGCGTCATTGTCAAGGTTTTAGGCGATCCTCTTTTTTTAGTAATCCAATTTAGCTTTACCATCAGCATGAAATGATTTTCTTTTAGCTTTTGCGAGTTTACAAGGCCTCGTCCGCTACGAATCGCGATCAGGAGACCGGCCGTTGGGCGGCCTAAAGAACCTTTCTTGGCTAACACTGTGTGGGTTTCATAGCCATCAAGTACTGGAGGATGTAGAAGCCATGTCTCTTGCAAACAGATGATGTCGTAGTTTATTAGGTTTGAGGGTCCTGATGTTAGATGAAGGAAACCTCGGGTGTTCCACGAGCACAATTTTATTTGGTCTTGGGCGTTTGAATTTAGACAGTCTGTTGTGTTGGTGTTGGTCGTATTCTCGGGTGGCTATTTTTGTTGGTTTAGCTTTAAAGCCTTTGGTAACCATGACCAAAGAGAGTGTAAAGATGAGTTTAAAGATGGGTTTGCTGTAACAGGATAGGGCTCATTCTGAACTGTCCTTTGAAGTTTTTGACCTTCTTTTGGAAGCGTCCGTCTATCACACAGCTCCTTATACGCTGGGTTTAGTTTTCCAAGATCTTTAGCTGACCCCTTGGGTTGTGATTTGTTGGTTGATTCAGTCTGGTTTGGTTTTTGGTCCAAAACTGTAACAGTCGTCGTTTTCTTTAGTGATTGGCGACGTTTTTGGCGTGAAGGCTGGGAGTATTCAGTTGCTTTTATTGATGCCTGGGAATCTTTATTTGCTTGGTGATGGCAAGTTTTGATTTCTCTCGAAGATTTGGTAAGGTCGTAGCCCATTATTAAAAGTTCTTCAAGGGCAGATTCCAGGGCGTTTTTTGTTGATTGTGACGCTATGTATAGGTGTGAAATTGCCCTGGATCCCTGATGGCTCGGGTCGACAATTTGGAGGTCTTCTGACTTTACTAGTCGTAGTTTCGGGATGTAACTGAATAAGTCCATAACCGATCTTCTATTTAATATTACTTCGTCATAGTTTCCAGGGATCTGTTCTAGTTTCAGTATCCACCGTATTAAAGGTCTAATGTGGTGTTTTGTGGTTTTTGATTTGTAGGTTGGTCGCTGGGCTTCCTTGGTGGGGGCTCTTGTTGAAGATTTCTTTTGCTGCGCTTTAGGCCACGGAGTTTGAGGATTACTATGCGATCTATGAGGTCGTCTTGTTGGTTGTCGGCAAGAACCATTTTTTCGTGTTTCAGGATCTATTAAGTTGTTATTAATACTGGTTCTTGTTGATGGAAGTTAGTTTTTTCCACCTCTTTAGTTAGCTTGGTTTTTTCTATCAAAAGAGTTGGTGGGACAGTTAAGTCAATGAAAGGAGGATTTCGAGTACTTTCTGCGTTTGTTTGCGTAATGCCCTGGGAAGTAAGGAACGTGGTTGAAGTCAGTTTTTGAGATGGCGCCATAATCGGATCTTGGCTCGGTTTGGTCGTAGATACGAAAGACTTTGATTCTAGAGCCATGATGTAACCCTCCAAAAAAGTTATTTTGTTCAGCATTGAAGTTTGAATCGCTGTATGGTCTTTCAGCGTGTCCCCTATTGTTTCATAGAGTTTAATGAATGGATTGAGGGCTATCGATAGTGCTGACATCAAGGTGCAAGTATCGAGCTTTTTTGGATGTGAATCAGTTGCAGAGTTGTCACGTTGAGCAGCTGATTTAACTATCCCAGGAGTTGGTGGTCGTGTAGGTGGTGTGGTGGTGTTTAATGATCTTCTGGAGGGGAAGTCTGAAGAATATCTTCTTTGATTGGTATAATTGTCTAGGTTTGAGTAAAAAGAGTCTAAAGTTTTCTCAAACTGTAACTTATTTTTAGATTTGACAGGATGTTTACTTCCACCATCTTTCTCATGCGTTTGTGGGATTAGGCTTAAGGGCTCACTTAGTGACTGTGGTGCAATCGGCAGAGCCTGGTCTTTGTACTTGGTACTGTCGATTGGTCGATGTATTGAATCATTGATCAGTGGTTGATCATGTATCAAGAGTTGAGGGGAGCCCGTTGCCGCTGAGCCAATTTGCTTTAATGATGTCGAGATGGTTGGGAGGGGTACAGAGCTCTCAACTTCGACTTGCTCTCGTGTGGAGGTCTGAGGGCAACTCTGCGCTTCTTGATCATTGATGAGAGTTTGTTGTGGACACAAAATGGGGACTGAAGTTGGAGGTTTCGCAGGGGTTATGCTTTCCAAAGCTGGTGTAGGATTAGTTGTAGGTAGAACTGCCAAGTTTCGAGCCTGCGAAAACCCCAGCTCTTCCTGCATAATTTGTGGTATTTTTGAAGTCACTTGGCCTGAGAAGTGCCATTTTGTTGGGTCAATATCCGGAGCTGGCCAAGTACCATCTTTTGTTTGAAGAATGGAGAGTCTTCATTTAGCTTGAATCAATCTACGATATTTGCTAGGTGGTGTAATTGCATCAGCTGCCTCGAGAATTTCTGCATCTGTCAGCTCATTACATTTTTCTTGGATGGCTTTGGAGTGCCTGTTGAAAAAGTCTGATAATAGCTTCAAAGGGCGTTGTGGTTTTTTACCGCCCTTTCTCGTTGTTTTAGGGCCTGCACGGGGAGCTTTTGTAGAATTTTTTTGTTTAGTTAGGGATTTAGCCAATCTTATGGTTTCCACTTGGTTATTCGGCAATTCTAGGACTGAGTTTTTCTTGGTAGGGACGTCGCTGGTTCGTGATCTCTTTTTTTAAATTATGTTATTTGGCTCTTGCGGTGGTAGCTTAATTTCTTGACGCACAGTTGGACTTATTAACGCCGACGCATTATTTTCTGGGTTTGTCTTGTTTGCTGGTGGATTACTGTGAGTTTCCCTATGTACGATTGCTGATACCACAAGGCCAGCCATAGGTGGAGCTGCTGTTATTTCACTTTCTTTCGCCGAGGTTGATGAGCCACGCTCGACTCTCAAACCACTCAGGCACTCCTGTCCTGCCATCGATGGGCGCCGCTTCCCAGAGGCGCCAGGGGTCCGCACATCTCCCTCCTTCAACCGATTGACGTGGGGGGCACCCTCTCTGGGGTCCACCCCCGACCCCGTCGTGTCTGCTTCGAACTCCGTCGCAGCACTCGCTGCCTGCCCGCTCAACGCCGCCTCCCCTTCGAGAGGCCGCGGAGCCGCGGCTGCAGCAGCGGCGACGGTCGAAGCGCTCAGCCCCAGCAGCGCCCTCGGGGGCTCCGGCGCAGGGCCCAAGGCGGTCCCCCCTCCGGGGGGCCTCCGAGTCCCAGACGTGGCCGTGACCAAAGAGGGCACTGGTTCGCGTGCAGCGCCGACTCCCTACCGGGGCGAGGCAGAACCCCCGAGGGTGCCGGCCCGGCCCGCGGGCTGCTAGCGGCCTGCTCCAATACTGCGGCCGGGGGAAGGCCAGCGCCATCCACTCCCGGGACTGCGACCTCCTCCTCAGGTAAGCCAGCTTCGCTGCAAGGTGGTAAATGTTTGTTGTTGAATATGTCAGAACCTTTCTCGATAGCTTTTTGGTAGGGAATTTGGGCGTTAACAGCACAGTTTCTGTTTCCTATGTTTGTTAGAATGTTGGAGTTTGGGTTTGTGAGGATTTCTCGTTCATCTGTTGTTTCCATTGAGGTCGAAGGGAGACCAGTTTGGAATTGTTGTTGTGTGGGTGATGTGGTTGTGGTTTTAGTTAGCGACTTGACTTTACTTCTTAGAGAACGGCTTGTAAGGTCTTCTGAGTTCAACCGTTGTGGCTTTTGAGGTGATGGTGCTGCCAGGCCCGTCTTGCCTGGCATGACTGCAAGACTGCCACTCACCGCCACTCCACGTCCGCTCCGCGGAGTAAGTGAGGTTTTGTAGAATAGGCGAAGCGGGAGACACACCTCTCTAGGATAGAGCTGGAAAAAACACTGGCTGCTGCAAGACTGCCACTCACCGCCACTCCGCGTCCGCTCCGCGGAGTAAGTGAGGTTTTGTAGAATAGGTGAAGCGGGAGACACACCTCTCTAGGATAGAGCTGGGAAAAACACTGGCTGCTGCAAGACTGCCACTCACCGCCACTATTTATGGATTCCACGACATTAACCAGATAACGTATAGTTTTCCAGAGTAGGGACTTCACACTTTGTTTTAGAATATGTTCACGAGTTCCCAATTAGTGCTATTAGCGCCATGACTACCTCCAATACCGGTACCGTGTCCGGTCCCGTTCAATGGGGACTTACCGGTCTATTCCGAACTTTGTGGGACCAGTAATTCCCCGTTGAAAAAGCCATTCCCCATTCCCATTTCAGCCCCTATAGGGCTCAATGGGAAGAGGGAAGGTGCTAATAATGGTACCGCAAATTGTGGTACCGTTATTAGCTCTGAAGTCCCTTAACGGGTCCCTTCCATAACGCCTGGTAAAAGCAGGCGTTAAGGAAGGGACCCGCTAAGGGACCTCATAGTAGGGCGGTAAGGGATTACCGGCACCAGTGCCCTTACCGGTGCCGGTAATCCCTTACCGCCCACCTCGTAATGAGGCCCTGTGAGACAAGGAGAAGTCAAACCAGAAAAGTAAAACATGTGTTATTGAAGCCAAACAAAGGCAGGCAAACTCTCTAGGATGTGCATTCAAGAAGGGACCAAGAGTAAGTGACATTATAATGCAAGGGCATACTTAGTTTGAAACAAGTGTGTTAAACAATCTATGATGATTATGAAGCCAACATAACAAAATATTTTATACAAACATTTAAAATCACATCTATGAGTTCAAACAAACGAAGCAAGCCTAAAAAACCAGAGTAATATCAGAGTGAATTTCTTGAGACAATCATAACAAAAACTCATAATATTTGAACCTCGTAATCTTGCGCAATGGGTTCAATGGGTCCGCCACCATTAGCGGCGCCCGTTAACCCATTCCGCAAAAGTTATATTGAGGCCCAATGACTTGAGTTTTCTGCTATAAAGGCAAATAAAATGTTAAACAGCCCAGGCTTCATCAGGACAGAGGAACAAAGCAAAAGCTCTATTGATGCCTTCTATCAAATGGTGATTCTTTTCTGAACAAAACAATTGTCTAACTGAAGGGTTCCAGCGTATCAATGAGCATTTATTAAGAACAAGCCGGATGTAAACAGGGACTCACAAATGCCAGCTAGCAGATCAAGGTTCCAGATGGACTCTTCATTCAAATTAGAGTAATGCAAATGGGTGTCAGTCAAATAGGACAACTAGTGTCAGGGATACAGAGAAGGGCGGGGTGCTGGGCCAGACAAGCCAGAGCTTAAAAGGCCAGGTTGAAGGAACAGGCTATAGAAGTGGGCTTCTGAAATGATGACACGCAATCTTTTGGGTATTAATACCATCTATATATGGAGTATAGTGGCTTCAACTCTATGTTCTTGTGATGTCTGGTCAGCTGTGTGTTCTATTGCTTTTAAGCATTGGGGTATTATTAGTATAAAAAAAGGCAAACTGCAGATCTCTGAGGATCTGCCTCGGTGGCATGAGAACTGTGACTCCCTGCAACACCTTAATGTCATCACCAATCCCCTAGCAGGTAATGTGCCCCACAGTCTGCAGCAGTGACTTAATATCCTTCCTTTTCTCTGTATCCATTCTGCCTTTTTAGCATCTAGACAGAAATATTCTCAAGCACCTATCAGCGACTCGTAACAGTAGAATTCACTGTGAATGTGAAAACATGTACTTGTTCATTTCTATTTTGCAGGAGAAACATATTTACATTGTCTTTTTTTAAATAAACTGGGATTTACAGGGAAAAATACAAAAGTTTGAGTTTTAAATAATGCATTGGCTTTCAAAGTCAAAAGTACGTTACGTTTTACATCAGATGGTACAAAGCAAATGCCAGGGAGATAAATCATTCTGTGAGTTTCACATTCACATCTGGCATGCGAAAAGTTGTAAATGTACACTGCAGAACTATTGGCTTGCAAACAGAGCAGTTAGAATTGTTGCACTGTTTAAACACGTGTGTATTTTACACAGTTCAGCTAGTCTACGATTGTATGCAGTTCCAAACATGTGATAAATGCTTTTTAAAAATAAATTTGAATATATGTATATATTACAAGTTACTATGACACAGAAGCTTACAAAAATTTAACAAATAATAACTGTTATCAGAGATTGGTCAATGACCCAACATGCACATTTCTTACTTCTATGAAATTGCTGTCGGACAAATGGTATGGAGAATGTATTCTTAATAAAGATGAGTATCAAATCGTATTTGTCAAGCATCCCACAATCGCCACCCTGTACCTATTGCCTAAAATTCATAAGAACCTATCAGAACCATCTGGAAGACCAATAGTGTACTCTATTGGCTCCTTAACGGAGCCCGTGCCCACTTTTGTTGATTCCTACCTCATTCCATTTGTGACAGGCTTGCATTCCTATGTTAAAGATACTGGTGATGCTCTCAATCGCTTAGAACATATACCTTGGGATTATGAATTTATTCTGGTCACTCTCAATGTCACTTCTTCATATAGAGTTATACAACATGCTGATGGAATATACATCAAACGCAAAGTAATAGACATGCTACCTTTGCAAGACATAATGTGATGCTTTTGGAAATCATGTTGTTTATACTAGAACCCAATTATTGTTAATGGTGATGTCTATGTTAAGTAATAGTGTATTGTACACATTTCTTACATAGTTAATTGTAATGTGGTGGTTGAGGCCACTGGTCAGATTCTGGGGAGCATGGCCACAGGCCATAGGTCCAAGAATATGTACACTGGCTAGAACCACCACATTAGTAATGTGTGTAAAGTAATTATAGGTAATGTATTAGGAGTATGGACAGAATCACCAGATGCAGGATTTTCCAGGCCTGGTATTGGTCATCCAATATGTTGATTAACTCTTTAAGCGGTTCAATCTGAAGATTAATATCCCCAGCCACAATAATGCAATTGTTGTAGGTCGTTTGTGAAATCCAGCTATTTATGTGTTCCAAAAAAAGGACTAATGTTGCTAGTCAATGTAACACTGATGGTCTGTTGTAAATATTATACAAACACACTATTTACCATCGCCTGCCCAAATCAGCAATTCTAAAAGATCCACAGAACCTGTGGGACTTGGCTCTATCCTGCTACCAAAGGAGATATTAATCCAGACCAGAAGACCGCCACTAGGTCGACCCCTAGGTCATTTGGTAGCTGGGATAGCGAAGGTCTGATATCCATAAAGGTTGGGAGGATCGACTGCCCATGTTCTTGCAACATTTTAATATGCAAATAATTACACTAATCAGTTTTATTGAGTAATCTTTTCACTCCCGCTATATTCCAAGATACTAACTTCAATGCAAGAAAAACACCCACAGTTTTGCCAACCTCCCCACCGAGGCAGTCCACTTCTTCCAGATCAGCGTGGGGCCAGAGGCTTGCAGTTTGTCAGTAACTCATGTGATACTGGCACTCTAAAAAAGGTATCTGTAGACCTTACCAGTGGAATATGCCCTCCGGTCAATGCTGAAAAGGCCTTCCACCAGAGACCCTGATACAAAATAAAAACTGGGTATAGTCAAGATCAGATCCTGGAATGAATCCTCTAACAGTGTGTGATATCATTCTTAATAGAGAGACAATGTTTAGACTGTCACATCCAATGGATGCATCTTTTTATGAGTGACTCATGATCCTCAAAGGAGCGAGGGGATACTTTTGGTACATTGGTCATGATTACAGAGGGCCCAGGATTGCCCCTACAATATCAGGGATGGTCCCTTGTCTGGTGAAGGGAACAGTCGAGCTTGGTAGGGGGAGAGCATTATGGACTGCCAAAGGTGGTCCCGATTCTCTTGGCAATATGCCATCCGATTTCCTTTCACCCCTGCTGGCCTCATAGATACAGAATGCTGACTGTGGTTAGATTTTATAGTTTCCCCTCTATCATTACGTTCCAGGTTTTTGAATACCCTATTAGGGGTCATCCGGCTCATGTAGGAAGCAGTGCCCAGTCTAGATTATGCAACACCAGGGCTGCGTGTTGGGCAGTGCTGGCATTGGTAGCTTAACAGTCAAAACATCCACCTTTTCCTTTATTCAATTAATTTCTTCCATCAACCCCCTCACCCATCTGTCCATACTATATGAAATTGAGTTTTCAAGGTGGACAATAACTTCCTCAACCTTCTGAATTGGCATATTGCTAGCATTGCGCGTATTTATGCCAGTCTCATAGCAGCAAGTCTGAAAACATACATCATGTGTACTTAATGCCTCCCGGTTGTACTTCACCCTGTTTCCCCCTGCCCGATGAATCTATCCCAACCAGTTTTACGTGTTGCAGTCTTCCAGTGGTGTTCAGCTGGTGGTGCGAGCAGGGGATCTATCAAAGAATTACCAAGAGAGGTTCAGAGGAGAGGGACTTGAACGGTTACTAAGGGGTACCAGAAGCAGCACAGGAGTACACTGAGGAATAACATCAGGAAGTTGGGGTGACCCCCTACTGATGCCAATCGGGGGTGACGTGCTTATATCCACCTGAGAAAAAGAAGATACTTTAATACTTATAGCATTAGCAGAGGCAACTGAGGGAGACACACACACTTCTGCCAGGGAAGCCAGTGTGTTTTGGACTTTGTCATCTTTGATCTGTAAGTGGATTTCAATAATGTTTGCACCCAATGGAGCTCTTTCCAGACTATTGCTGGGCATTCCGAAGGAAAAGTTTTTTCCACCAATTTGACCAGGATTTTGGACAGCTTCAAAAGGCCCCAAAATGTCTTCCTTCGAAATATGGGGTCCTGTCCCCTTATGTAGGCTGCTGTGATTGGTTGGTGGATCATTAATGTCATCACATAAGGTCATCAAATCCACAATGTCTTCATGGACCACACAGTTGGATTTGGGGGGTCTTCTGCAGATCGTTACCTTGGTGTAGGTGAGAGTCACTCTCCTGAGGGATCCAATTGCTCCTCTGTCCCAATGCTATCAATATCTCACAATAAGCCCTTGATTTCAGAAATCAATAGGTTGACGTCCTTGCTTGGCTTAAATAGCCTTGAGATTTTGTGCTGCCTGGAGCCAGGTGGAACTACTCCCTTTGTCTTCCTTTTCAACATTTTGGGTATAGAGAAGTAGATTGGAACAGAACTGGGATGCGGCCCGGTAGTCATAACTGACAGACGGCACTACTCCAATAAACCACTGCGGGTGGATGAGAAAACATGCCTTGTTTAGACTCAAAATCTCAGAGACTTGGTGTACCAGAGCTCAGCTCTCACTTCTAACTCCCTTCAGTCCCTTTGATCTGAGCAACCCCCCTCGCCCCCAACCCCTGCTCCAGCACCGGGAATCAATGGTTCAATAGTGTGGATAACAAATAATTAATTAGCACTGTGTGCCAATATTACATTCTTCTGTTATTGAGAAATACTGATTTTCTCATTTCCTTTTCACAGATTCAAGTCATAAGTTTTGCTACAGAGCACAACTGGGATTCTCTTGAAATCTATGATGGCAGTGATCTGACTGCTCCAAGGCTTGGTAGTTTTTCAGGTGAGTATCCACATTAGTTAAGCATAACTGGCTTGATTGCCCTTAGTTTTCTTTAAAATATCTGAGTACTTGTAGGCTGTTCGTAATGATTGCTACAAGCACTGCTCGACTCTTTCAAAAACGTTGGTCTCTTGTCTTTTTCTTTAGACTAACAGTATTGTAGAAATTTGATGAAATTCATATTCGTATTCATATTGTACTTGTGAAATTATAAGGCAAATAACAAATCTGAATCTATGTGAAACAAATACAATCTTTTCACACTTAGTCGTATTTCACAATAGGTGCTAGGAGTTTGGTTGGTTAGTCATCGTTTTTGTAAAATCGTTTTTGTAAAATCTTTTTCTCCAAATGCATGCTTTCTCTTTTCAGCAAGCCTCTCGAAAATGCATTCCACGTTGTAAAACAGGTGGAAAATCCTAGTAAAAGGGTTGAGCCTAATGTTGCACCTGTTTTAGCATGGGCCATTGTGTGTATGTTCTAAACACGCCTGCCAATAAAACATGAATGAATGAATAAATGGCAGCAACTGATGTTGATGCTGCTGTTCAAAAAAGTAACATTATCCTATTGTGTGGTTTCTACTTTTGATTCTTAAAGAAAAATAAATATGTTTAGTGCAGAATATGCAACATGGCAAGATGGTGAGGTTGCAGACAATGTTGTAGCATTTGATTCCACACATTGTAAACTGGGTTTTGTGGTAATGTCGTAGGAATTTTCTGCTTCTTCTACTGCTTTTATCTAGAATGCATTCAAGCAATGGACGTGTGCACACATTAGAACATAAGAAGTCATTTAGCTGTTTTCGCTGTCACTTTTCTAGTATGCACAACTGGCAGTGGCCCCTGTAAGAGTTTCCTCATTGAAGCAGTGCTTCTTTCACAGCTCCATCTTGACTCCTTTAAAATCGGCTAGTAATTGGATATTCCAGCTCAAGTGCCAGGCAGTAGTCCATTTTGGCAGAGGAAAAGCAGGAAAAGGCATTTCTGCCAAGTTGTTGCTGTTTCCACAAGGACATTCCAAAATGTGTTGTTATGTTACGTTGATTTATGCCACACAGTGCTTCCCTTTTCATGGTCTCTAGGCACTCTCATGGCTCTGAAAGGCAAAGTGGAAGGGGTTGATTAGGATAGAAAGAGGAATAGGACAAGTGTTGTGCTCTGTTGTTGGTCTGTCTAGAATCAGAAGAAACTGCTGTGTGCATGTGTGCTTTCTGGGGGTTGGGTTTTTTAAGCTAGTCGGGGCGTTTATGAGTTGGTTTCAGAGTGATGTGCATATTCAGGGTGTTTAGCAGGGGTTTACTCTAGCCATGAGACATGTATGGTAGGTGTGTGGTTAGTGAGTGTGGTTGAGAAAAGATATGGTTGGTGGGTTTTGGGCATCGAGTTGTGGATAGTCTCTGGCACCGTGAGACTATGCAATTCCTTTTTCTTATTTGTTAGAACACTCACTTTTAGATGGGTGTTGAGTTATGTTGCTTCCAAGGTTGATTTGACAATGTTGGGCTGGTCTATGTGTGGGGAATAGACTAGAGGAGGGTTGTTATTGTGGTGATTGTTGCATCAGGAGTTTGTAGCTGACTCAGATGGAAGCATTTTTCTAAATCAAAAAATAGTAGTAATGATGGTGGAAGGGCCTTGTGCCAGAATGTCATCTGTTAAGGGTAGGATAGCCTGAGTGTTCTGATCTTCATCAACATACAATAAAGTGGGTAATTCTATTTCTGAAATGGAGGTTTGCTAATCATATGATATTTCTGTAACCATTCTACTGACATCTACAGTGCCACCTTTGCAGTGTCACATAGCAGGTTCAATCATCATGTGTGACCCCTGACAGGTGCTGCAACACACATTCACTGCAGGAAAAAGAGGCATTTTAACTCTCTGTAACTCCAATATAAATGCTGATAATAGTATGCCTAGACAGTCTGGTGGCATTTAAATCTTTAACTATAAGCCAGGCTTGGGTGTGGCATGCTGACTGATAAGAACACGCAATTGTACTCAACGGCAACATTATAGTGCTGGCATGTGAAGCTGTTGAGATACCCTCAGCACCAGCCCTGCAGTGCCATAGTGCAGATTCAAAGGTCAAAGGTCACATGTGCATTTCTGACTGCTGATGGCTCACAAAGAGGGAGCTTTTTAAACTTCTGCACCTCTGTTTCCAAATATAATAATTGTTTATCTTACTTAGTCTGGTGGAATGTAAAGCTATAAATATAAGCTGTGCGTAATTGTGGCATAGTGACTACTAGAGCTCACACCTATACAGCATTTAATATCACACTACTGTCAGCTCCATGAGCAGGGTACACCTATGACAGAACTGGTGGGTATTAGAGTCTGGTTTGACTGTCTTGGTAGCTGTCATGTAGAACAATGACCAGGATGCAGCCTCTTTGATACCCATCAAGAAAGGGCAGCGTCTTCCTCCAAGGTAAAAAAAAAAAAAACAAACAAACACCTCATCTCTATGGAAATGGTGCCTTAAATATGGGACTGATATAACAAAACCACACTCACTTCGGGGTCTCTTTAAAGTCAGACGGCCTAGTAATGGGGTGGAGGTAGAGTAGCCATAAAAGAGAGGTTGGTTTAGAGAAGAATTCCACAATCTTGGCTTCTGTTAGGCCTCTCTACTTAATCATGCCCCCTTTCTATATCTTGCAGCAAATCACTCTGGGTCTGATGTCAGAAAGTAAATGGCACTTGGTAGGAAAACCTGGATTGTACCCCTTGCAGCATGCTTGATGTGGACTACTCCCTTGCAACATTTAGCCTTTACAATGTAGAACATCCTTTCCTTCATTGATTTATCTTTGCACTTTCAATACAAGAAGACTGGGTATTTGTTGGAGATGTCTATTCCAAACCCCTGTATTATAGAGGAAAAGACAGAGGCCCTCAAGCCAGAGGAGAGCTCTACCCCTTAACCATTTCCACCAAACAGTGGGGATGACACTGGTGTTGGACCAAGCTGTATCTGCTGGCTGCGCAGGGGAGGCAGGATCCTGCTCACTCCGGGTGAAGGCCAGCCCTGTAGATGTAAGATAACTTAATGGAGTTGAAGTGCAGAATTAAGGACTCACCCTGTCCCCGGATACCCTGCAGTGGGTCTCCAAGGCAACCAGAAGCTAAGGAACTGCTCTGGGCTCAGATTCTTGAATTGAACCTCCTCTGAACTATGTTGCCCTTGACAACAGATGCTTTTCCCAAGCTTCTTCATTTCACATGCCATTGCTGCATGCACTGAAATTGTGATGGAAACAGTCAATCAGCCTACCTACCCAATGTTGAATCACCACCTAGAAGCCTGGCTCAATGTTCTTAAGACCCAAAAGACAATCAATTAAGGTACTGTGAAAAGGCTTTGGGCCTCATCACGACTTGGGCGGTAACGGTAACGCTATTAGCACAGGCGGTATTAGCCCTACCGCCGAACTCCCCGGCGCTAAAAGCGCCGGATCACGAGTTTGGCGGTAATGTAAGTCCCCATTCCCCACTGAGCCCATTCGGGAATGCCCCATTCCCCATTGGGTTCAATGGGGAATCTTCGCGCTAATACCGCCGGCGGATTTCCCGCCGGCGGTAATAGCGTGAATTTTGGGCGTATTTCCCCCCCAACTCAGAGCTGGGGCAAAATCCGCCGAAGCCCTGATTCAGCGGCCCCTTAAATCCAGCGGTAATAGCGCTACCGCCGGATTTAAGGGTTACCACTGAAGTCGTGATGAGGCCCTATGTCTCCCTAGTCCACATTCTCTGAACTAATTATATTGTTGCCAAGTCTCTTGCCTGAACGCCTCTGCTGATCAATCCATATTGCCTTTTGTGTCCAAGTGTATTGTCTGTGTTTTTTTTTTGCAATGATTAATTTATTGCAATTCCTATCTTTTTTATAGTACCTTGATTGGAAGTTCCTTTATTTTAGAACCCCTGGAGGAGAAATAGTCTGTTCTTGGCATGTGCTCCAGAATAAGACGAGGAAGTCATATCTGTCAGAATGTACTTGTTTCACCTTTGTGATAGGTATCACTGCAGGGTTAATAGTAGTGTGCATCAGACTAGACGATTCAGCCACTACTTTCTGTGAAGGGTCAGAAATATGTGACAGGCACAAAGGTATGATTTTCTGAAAGTTTGCAATTCATTAAAATGAACATGGTGAGATAAATGCCTATCTTCCCCTATCCTAATAAAAGGTCCCAATATAGCAAACTAAACTAAAGCAATGTGACCTAGTGTCCAAAAAGTCTTTGAACCTCATACTAATAAATACAACAAAATAATACAAGGAATATATGGCTGTCGACAAATCCAGCACAAGCGTCTAAAAGTTCAAACTTACAACGTTTTGAAAGTACTCCTTGTGACCATTGTTGGGTTCCCTTCACCTGCATCAATGCAGGAGTATCCTTGGGAAGATTCTGATTCAACAAATGTATGTTCTGTTCAACACAAAATATACTCTTCTTCCGATGTGACTTTTCACTTTGCAAAGTAAAAGTTTCTTTCATAAACACTTATCCTCCTTGATAAGGCAAATGTCTCACAAACCACAAGTTCTTAAAGCAAAGCAATTGATTTCCTCAGGTTGCAAAGCAATTAGTAGCATATCACACTTCACTTGTTCTTCTACTGGAATAGTTTTGTCACGATAGCACAGCAACTGGCTTTGATGATGTGCCAATTTATCAGAATGATAATATGGTTAAAAAGTTCTTTCCACGACATGTGTTTTCCACAACCACACTTCTTCAAAATGTCTTCTTCTTTCCTGGTATCCTCACCTGCAATGATGAAAAACTCCTACAACTGCAATCATTCTTAGTGGTAATGGTTGTTTACTGCTTCCTTACAGCCCCTTTGCTGTGGGCAATGTGGGTTACAGATTTCCCCAAATTGGAATCCCAGAGAAGGGCAATTGTGCCCTAGTCAGCTTTGTGCTACTTTCTTAGTTCAGTATTCAAAATCATCAATTTCTGCAAAATTACCCGCTTGGAGCACCCGGGGTCACCTTTCGTGTCAGGTCAACTCACCTTTCTGTTGCGGTGTCTCTGCTTCACTTTCTGCTGCTGCAACATAGTTTCTGTACTCAGCTCACTCCTCTGCCAGTGTCCGCACAACCTCCGCAGTCTGCCTGCTTCTTATCTGGAGCTCTGGCAACTCTGCTGGTTCTCTGCGTACTCCTGCTCACCGATAAAGTACATGTCGGTTTGGGGACCTGTTTCCCTTATGGGTGGGCCTCTTCTCCAATTGCCGTCCATGATGCCACTTCCTGCTGCGTACACTCTGCAGTCTCACCCGCCCTCTCTCCCCAAGTCGGCTTCAGCTGACTTTCTTCCTTCAGCTTCTGCAGTGTATTCATGACTCCAGACTGCTTCTGCCTCTGCTACTCCTGCCACTGGTCTCCCCACCTGAAGCACATTCTTGGGTTTAAATGTCCCGCTCACGTGTCTTGTTCTACAACAACTAGTATGCACATTCTGTTCAACAGTACCTCTGATCCTCAGTAACTCTGAACTTCTCTTCCTCATACCATTATCACATGCATTATGGATATTGATGTCCATAGAGGTTTTAGTTCTTTGATATTCAGTTAGTTTTAAGTGCTTGGTAAACTTAGAGTTATCAGAGTTAGATGCTATGTAAAAGGTATACAATTTAACAATATGACAAGGACCTCCACCTAAGGCAAAACCATGACCATTAGAGTATGGCACATTTAATTCCTGAACTCCCAAGGCATAAACCTTGTGCTGTTTAGATGACTTTTCATGACATATTCTTTGGGTAGTTTCATGGGAGGGACATGTCCAAAGATAGCTTTCCATTAAATATTTTGAAATTATAGGAATTTCATCCTCACAAGAAGATGAATACTGCATCTCTCCCGAAAGAATCACCACTTCCCCTTGATATCCATCTCCTCCCATGTGATCCTCCCTCATGATACCACCTCCAGCGTTAGGATCAGGTAGTGGTTGACTTCCCCAGGCCACATGGGAGAAGATCTTACGTTGGGGTTCAGTGATGACTCTGCAGGATTCATTACATAGCCTTCCCTTAAAGGCTCGGCCTCCCATTACAGTGTCATCCTCCCAAGCAAAACCAATAGCCTCCCCCATATCAAAAGGAAGTATTGGGGTTTCCCTTTTCCAAACAGGGTTTATTGAGAAAAGTCCATATTTTTTTCCATGAATCAACTGGGGAATAGGAAAAGGCTAATTTATTTTTCTCATCTGTGCTGTGACTAGATGTTTTAAAATGTATTTTGGCCACCTGAAGGACCCACAGATCAAAATGGGGTATTCCACTGCCCAGCACTGATTGAGTTGGAAGATCAGGTATTACTGCCACTAATAACTGTATTTCCATCCCCAGTATGGTAATATAAATCTGAGTTAATGGGTGTCCTTTTCTTTGACCACAAACACAACCTACAGTCTTCTGTGTCATGGGTTTCTAGCCCAGAGGAAGTAGACATGCTTTTATGGCACAACCCTTACTTCCTGTATCTAATTGGGCCCAAACAGTCTTTCCTTGTACTATCACTAGAATTCGATAGAAACCTTCATCCCCAGTGCAAAGCATAAGGTCAAGTTTTTCAGAAGTGGATTCTTTAGAATGGGAATACAGAATGTTTCCATAGGAAAACATGTTATTCAATTTTCCTTTCTGTTCCAATTTCTGCTTTGATGGTGAATTAGAGCTTTCCAGCCTATGGATGGACAACGACTAATGGGGTGTCCTAGATTTCCACAGGAAAAACACTCTTGTTCTGTGTGTCAGTATATGACAGGGAATCCACATTCCTCTCATGAGGGATCCAGTTCATCTTCACTTTCTTCTTCTATCAAGGGAGTCTCTACAGCTTTTCCTTCTACATTGAGAGTCTCCTCTTTGTCAGGGGGAGTATCACCCAAAGTGAATACTATGATATGTTTCGACTGAGAGACTTTGCAGTTCTCTGTCTCTAAGGCTGTGCAGATTTGGTAATGCTGTTATTTCTCCTTGTCGGATATGATGGAGCAACCGTAGTCTCATAGGAGTGTTACAATTTTCTGTATTCCCGGGGAGAGGGATCTCCCGTATTATTCGAGATCAGGAGCTTTGCTCTCTTCCCTTAGTAGTCTTGACTCAGTCTGGTTTCTCTGCCTCCAGCTTTGAGTCATGCAAAAATACAATTCTGGGTCCCACTTCCTATTGAGTTGCTTTCCTGGGTTGCCTTTATCTCCGTTCAAAATGTTAGACTTGAACAGAGATTCTCATGGGGTTTCATGCACCGAGTCCTACTAGCTCACCCCTCTTAATTTGTACTGGATTGTGTAACAATTTCAAAAGGGCAATTTGTATTTGTCTCCACTGGTCAGAAGAGGCAACACCTTTACCTCTCATTCTTCTATTTTCACCCAGGGGCATACAATAGATAACTGAGATGGCAGAAATTGTTACCTTAGGCTCTAGGGAGATGATTACTTTGTCCCTACTGGCTATTTGGTATGTTTGAGGGAAGAAAAGGTTGTAAGTGTTACCCTCGCTCCTTGAAACTTTGGAACTCATGGAAACTATAACCCATTTGTTTCTGTTGTCAACCACCAAACCCAAGATGGCCGCCAGCAGTGGCCATATCAGGAAGACATCAAAAAGGCATGAAGTGGTCTAGTGTACTCCACGCAACCAGCAGGGGGATTCATACATTTATGCGCAGCACAAACCACAGATCACTGCCTTTCTACTATTCAGTGGCGTGCTTCCTGGATCCTGCTCCTTTCACTGTTAATACTTTGCTGCAGACTCCACTTGCCACATATCCTGATCCCGGCATTTCAATCCTGATCTCCCCCTGACACTTGTCGGTCCTCCTTCTGGTGTCTTCTTTCATACGCACCATGCACCTTTTCCCTTTCTACCCTTCCCATCTGTTTGTTGCCTTCTTTGCAACTTTCTTCCTGATCCTACCTTGTCCTACCACATCTTCTCGGATCTGATGCTACACACAGTCATAGTCTATTTTAGATGACATATTGTTTTTTTCCAAGACTTTGCAAGACCATATAATGCATGTCCAGGAGGTCCTGCTCCAATTACGTGAAAACCATTTATATAATTAAACAAATGTCCCTTCCATAAAACCCAAATCCCTTATTTAGGATACATACTTTCTTCTCAAGGAACTATGATGAATTCAACTAAGGTTCAATCTGTACTTGACTGCCCACCTCTAAGGACTGTTATAGGCATACATATCTCCAGCTTCTCTTTCCACATCTTACACATCTTACCGATCACTGCCTTTTAAAAAAGGGAAAGTGATTCCACTAGATCAAACAGCTTTTCAAGAATTAAAGGAAGCCTTCACCACTGAAGCCATACTGAAACTCCCAGATCAGAATAGATCATTCATACTAGAAACGGATGCCTCTCATGCAGCTATAGGCACAGTCCTCAAACAAAAGGACGATAGTGGAATGGAACATCCCGTTTTCAATTTATCTAAAACCTTGTCTCCTTCAGAGATAAACTACACAGTATTGGAGAAGGAGCTGCAAAGAATGGTGTCATCTCCTTTTAGGACAGCACTTCTCTCCATTACTGTACGCACTGATCACCACAATCAACAAGTTTCACAGTTAGTCGAAACCCAAAACAGCTGACATGCACGCTGGGCCTACTTCTTTTCCTCCTACAAACTGCTCTTTACCTTTTTGCTGGGAAAAGAAAACCATGTTTATTCACGTACCAAAGAAGACAAAATTGACTCATTTCAGTCGGAACCGTTACTTCCCAAAGCTGTCTGTGTTTAATGTCACTAATTTTGTGCAATCCCTCATTCAGGAGACGAAGAATGTGTTCCCTAGCCTTCAAAAGGTCATTCAATCATGTTGCTTGATACACAAAGATGATATTTTCTTTTATGGAAAACGGGGTCTTCATATATTCTCCAACTTGTCACATGGAAGTCTTACAAATGTGTCATGGCTCAGTTGTGGCAAGACATCATGGCACACACGTAACTTTGGAGCAAATACGTAGACACTTTTGGTGGCCCTCCATGATTCCAGACATACAAGAGAATATTGCAGCTTGCACAGTCTGTCTACAAACCAAAAGGCCTCACCAAAGACCAGCAGGTCTCTTGATACAACCCATGCTTCCTACTCATCCTTGGCAAAGCATCTCCACTGATTTTATTGTATAATTACCAATCTCAGCAGGTAACACCGCTATAATGGTAACAATAGATACCATGACCAAAACGGCCTACTTCCTGGCCTTACCTAAAGTGCCCTCTGCCATACAAATGGTTAATCATTTCTTGAAACATGTCTTCCGATTGCACCGCTTACCAGACTCCATAGTGTCAGACAGAGGCTCCCAGTATACCTCCCGATTCTGGAAAGAACTATGTCAAATTCTGATTATCCACCGTGCTCTTTCATCAGGGTATCACTCTCAAATTGATGACCAAACAGAGCAGCTCAATCAGACACTAGAGCAGTATCATAGATGTTTTGTTTCATCCACATAGGATAACTGGACTCTTTTACTACCCTTGGCAGAATATGTGTATAATAACTCTCTCCATACTGCTATAGGAATGAGCCCTTTTCACTGCACAACCACACTTCTTCAACATTTCTTCTTTCCAGGTATCCTCACCTGAAATGATGAAAAACTCCTACAACTACAATCAGTCTTAGTGGCAATGTGTGTTTACTGCTTCTTTACAGTCTGTTGGCTATGGGCAATGCAGGTTACATATTTCCCCAAGTTAGTATCCTATAGAAGGGAATTGCGCCCTTGTTGCCTTTGTACTGCTAATGCATAGATTCTTGGCTGTGGGCAATACGGGTTACAGGTTTCCACAAATTGGTATCTCAGAGACGGAGAATTGCACGCTTATCGCCTTTGTACTGCTTCATTAGTTCCTTATCAAAATATCAATTTCTGCAAAATATCCTGCTCTGAGGTCCCCAGGGTCACCTTTCACTTCAGGGCAACTCACTGTTCTATTGTGGCATCTCCACTTCACTTTCTGCTGCTGCATCAGAGTTTCTGCACTCAGATCGCTCCTCTGTCAGCCTCCTCGCAACCTCAGCCTTCTTCCCATTTTAACTTTAGGGCTCCACCTGCTCTGCTGTCCCTCCACGTCCTCCCACTCACTGATTCAGCACATGTCGGTTTGGCAAGGCTGTTATCCATACAGCTATGCCTCTTCTCCTGTTTCCGTTCACAACGCTGCTTCTTGCTACATACACCATGCCGTCTTGCCCGCCTTCTCTGCTGAGGTCATCTTCAGCTGGTGTTCTTCCTTCAGCTACTGCAGTGTTTTTAGGAGTCTGGACTGCTTCTGCCTCTACTGCTCCTGCCACACATCTCCCGACCTCAAGTGCATTCTTGGTTTTAGACAATGGGCCTCATTACAACCCTGGCGTTGGACCATGGTGCTATTAGCACCATGGTCCATGCCGGATTCCGCCATGGTGGATGGTGGATTTACCGCCCCATTCCAAGGTTGGCGGGGCGGTAAATCCCCATTCACCATGTCCCCTTCCCCATTCCCATTTTTGGCCCATAGGGCTCAATGGGAATGGGGAAGGCGCTAATTATGGCACCGTAAATTACGGTGCCGTAATTAGCACCAAGGTCCCTTAGCGGGATGGACTTTAACGCCTGCAAAAAGCAGGCATTAAAGTGTGAATCTGGCGTTAAGGGTTTAACGGCGCCGCAGACTTTTACGGCGCCGTTAACCCATTAACGCCAGGGTTGTAATGAGGCCCAATGTCCTGCCCAGGGTCCTTGTTCTATAACAACTAGATTCCACATTCTGTTTGACGGTACCTATGATCCTCAGTAACTCTTAGCCCCTGTTCCACATGCATTATGGATATTGAAGTCCATAGTGTTTTGGTTCTTTGATATTCAGTTAGGTTTAAGTGCTTGGTAACAGAGTTATCAGAGTCAGGTGATATGTAAAAAGTTTACTATTTAACATTGGGGCCTGGAACTCCACCTATGACAAAATCATGACAATTAGAGGATGGCAAATGTAATTCCTAAACTCCTAAGGCACAAACCTTATGCTGTTTAGATGATGTTTCATGACATGTTATTTGTGTAGTTTCATGGGAGAAACTTGTTCAATGACAGCATGCCATTAAAGGACTTTCATCCTCACAAGAAGATGAATACTGTGTCTCTCCCGAAGGCATCCCCACTTCCCCTTGACAGCCATCTCCTCCCATGAGATTCTCCCTCATGATACCACCCCCACAGCTGCCTTAACCTGGCCACGTGGGAGAAGATCTTAGGCTTGAGTGCAGTGATGACTCTGCAGGATTCATCACATGTCTCTCTCTCTGACGTGTGCTGCTTATCATCTGCTTTATTTCTGTTGCACTATGAGACCATTTTATATATGTTGAATTGTATTTAATTTCAGGTTTTCTGTTTGCTGGTTTTATGGTCTTAAGGCACATGCTTGCCTACCTTCACATAATTTGTACACTTCTAATTATCAGATGTCTGCATTATTTTACTGTTGATAACTCAGTCTGTATGTCTGATTGTTTACGGTACTCTATTTTCCACATTCTTCTCTTTGTGCTTCACCTGAAGTACTTACCTGTTGTCATGTTTGCATTGCACATGATGTGATGAATTGGATTCCGCTTTGCAGGAGTGCAAGAATGAGTAGGGGTAAAATGGCTCACTCAAGCCTTAGAGGGATGAATGCTGGTGCTTTGTGTGGTCGAATTGTGATGGTTCAAGTGATGCAGGTTGGGGCAGTTCCAAGAGCGCATTGCAGTTGTCCCTGCCAAGTTGAGCTTTTGCCGCTCAGAGAAGTCAGTGAGCGATTCTCCAGCAGTTCGAGATGGCTGGCAATGGTCATCGAAGTGGTGATCAAGGGTGCGTTGATGTGTTGTCAATGAGACAGTGGTTCTCAGGCATGCTGGGCTGAGCCATGGTTGTAACCCCTGTTTAGAGATGGCAAGTGGCCTTCCAGATATTTGGTTTGGATTCTGACATTGAGCAGTCGCTTCAGCCTAGCAGGAGACTTGCTTTGTACACAATACAGTATTGAGCTGGTTTAGATGCAGTGCAATAGTTCTGCTGGTTTTAGGAACATACACCCTAGCACCAATGCCTTCCCTAATGTTCAGGATACAAGGAACAAAGAGCGACCAGTTCAGTGGGACAGGGAGCTTCGGCTGGCCAGGCCCACAGGTTGCAGTGAGGTCTTCACAAAGGACTCGAGGACAGTCTGCTCCATTTCAGGGTCTGCTCTTCTGGCTCAGAAGATCCATTGCAGAGTGGCTGGTCCTGGTCCACAGCACTGGTCACTCCTGATGCCCAGGGAATGGTTAGCGGACATATCTTCCTTCTGTCTTGGATGGCTCCTTCTTCACCTCAGGTTGAGGGCTTTGGACAGTGCAACTGCCCCAAAGGAAGTCCCAGTGAGAATCTTCAGAATGTCTCTTAAGTCTGAACAGATCTTTGAGGAACTGAGGGAAATCTGTTGACAGGGTAAGAGACCCATTCTTTTAAAAGAGTAAGTCTCCAGGTGATTGGTCTAAAGCTAGCTTGCTTTTCAGCACCAATCCCTGCTCCTGGCTGGAGTGGACTTTGCCAGCGAGATACAAGATGGTGGAAGGCTTCTACCAGTGTCTGTTATACTTCTGCCCATCCTACTCCCACCCTTCCCTCCTACTTACACCAACAACTTTTAGATATGCAGCACCCTGGTGTGAGGCTACTCCTCTCGAGTGGGCATGCTCCGTTGGTGCCTACGCCAAGGACAGCTGCCTGCTGTGTGGCTTTCCTTGGAAGATGGGTTACTGGCCCTCACAAGAGAATCAGAGAGGCTGGATCCTCTGGGCTCCTGTCCTGCTGTCTGGCAGTATCAGCCTGACTGACACATTCCCTTCCACAGCAGAGCTGACTCCCAGGAGTTTGATTAGCAATATCAATTGGGATGTGATGGCCATGACCCTAAGTAATGCTATGCACTATGCCTAAACTCAGGCATAGCTTATTCTTAGAGATTATCCTGCAATCAACATTGGGTACTCATGATCATCGTAGTTTGGGTACAGGGGACATATCTTAAATGTCACGCCTGTGTTGCAGGGACTTTGCTGTTGCTCTGGTGGTTGAGTGGGAACCATGTGACTTTTGAGCCTGTTCTGTGCCATGAGCAGAGCAGGTGCTGCGGATCAGGCTTATGATACAGCGGGGCACAGTGACACTATGCTTTTGGCATGGAGGTGCGACAAAGGGGGATCTCATCAGCAGAGTACCCCTTTGAAGAAGGAATCACCTGCATACTTTTAGGTATTAATACAAATCAAAAAAGCCAGGGCTTTGCATCCTTGCCAGTTGACAATTAGTCAACCATAGCATGTTGGGGCCTGTTTGGGCTGTTTTCCACCATCCGTTACAGCACCTCAGGTTTTGGGGTTTAATACTTAGGCGAGTTTGTACGTTGCTGTTTTGTGTCGATTTGTTGTGACTAAATGATCATCCCCCATTCATGTAATTTCTTCTAATAGGAGGGTAAATAAATTGAGACTCTCCCTTAGTATAGATGCTAAATGTGTTAATTTATTTCCCAGTCCTGGAAAGTCTTCATCCCCCTCCCCGATTTGTCCCCTCCTTTCTCATTAGCGGTTGCTCTTGTTAACAGTCCGTCTGCTATCTCCCCTGCCTCCCCTATTTTATACCACACAGCTTGATTTGTTATTTTTACCAGAAACTTGTTTTACCCCTGACTCTAATGTTAATTATGAATATCATTTCATGGCTACTGTATGTTGTATAAGGATCAAAAATGGTAAAAACACTGATATCCTGCATTTTGAAACATTCCCTATCTGAAATGCCTGCGTAGTCGTCTTTCTGTTCTTGCTCAGTTTTAGTATTGCATCAACAATGTGTCACCTTTGATCTGATTCACTGACCCCTTGAGCCTGTGGAGCCATTTTGACAGTCTTTAAAGAACTGTCTTATTTTTTATCTCAATCATTTCTGAACTACTCGTCTAACATACATTTAGGTGATTTTAATATTCCTAATGCTGGAAGCTTTTTTTGTAATGTTTATTTAAATACTATGAATTATTAAAGTCTTTTGGTTTTCAGTAATTTCTTAAATAACTCACTCATGTAAACTACTCGGGTTTATATTTGCAGCCAGCATCTTGATTATTTCCTCTTCTCCAATTCCTATTGATTGTTCTAATCCTTTTTTGATACTATTCTCAATGTTGTGTCATTCTTCATCTATTTATAGACAACAGCATCCATCTAGACGTTTTAAACAGAACCACAGTTTCATCCCAGCTGATGAAGTTGCAGATGACTGACTTCAGCTCTCTCCCTAAATTTTCGATTAACATTGTTAACCAATTTGATCAGCTATTTTCTTGATGTTCTTCAATTTCTTCAGTGATGACAGCTGTTCCAATTCCTGGGATTCAATGATTTGAATTCCAATAGACAATTTGCTTGGAAAAAAGACTGATGATAAAAAAAAGCCTACACTTGATTCTAATCTCATTTTATAACACTCCGCCCATCTAGCATGTACAAAATAATCACAGAAGCTTAATCACTTGTTGATACAAATAAGATCTCGTCTGCTATAAACACACCTACACATCTTTTTAGCACTGTTAAGCTTTGCCTGAAACCGCTGTCAAACTCTATGATTACAATTTGGTTGGATACTAGTTCGAGTCTAATAATAACAATTTTTTCTTGGATAAAGTTGCAACTGTTGCATCAGATATTTCTGTAAATGCTGCCTCGGTCTCATTCCCTCAATTTAGTCTTGAGATATTCCTAACTGCAGTGTGTTTGACTCTTTATCTAGTTATGTCGCTTCTCATCTGAAATTGATAAAACCCACTTTTTATCTTGATGACATTATTCCAATTAAAGTCTGAAAAAATCTTAACTCTTCCCCTCTGTTCCTGTGTTTGATTATCAATGCTTCTCCCGCTCTTGGGCAATTTCTAATTGCCTTAAAGTGTGGTTTTATTACAGCTTTGTTGAAAATATGTGGATCTTAATGTTTGGAGCAACTATTGACCTATTACTAACTTATCATGTGTGTGTAAGATTCTGGAAATGGTTGTTGCCCAGCAGCTATGTTATGGGACAGGGTGGAGGGACTTAAAGTACCATCCCTCCTACAGAGAATAACACCTTTATGAGGTATGCAGTAGGTAAGACTTGTGAGAACCTTTTAGCAAAGACAGGTTTGGCTTCAGACCCAAACTGCATTCCATCATCCTCATGGAAGCCAGCAGAATTGGAGGGAAAACCAGCCTCCTAGAGGCACGTCAGGAGGTGGACCAATCAGTGAAGAGTATCCGTGCATCCGGTGGAGCTTATTTACACTGCAGTGCATATTGAGAGGGGAGATGTGCAGAGTGATGGCAGACTGCAATGCACCCCAGCAGGTGGGCAACCAGAGTGGCACTCAAGCCGAAGTGGTGATGTTGTTTGAATAACTGAATAGACAGAGGCATCAGTGGGATTAGAGGCAGACCAAGGAGAACAGATACAGGTTGAATCAGTGTCAAAGGGACTCTGAAGGGATTGCTGGGTTCCAGAAGTAGCCAAACCCTGAAAACCTTTTGGCACCTGGAAAACCTGCTCACCATGCTGTGCTTGAGGAGGGTTATGGAATGTTGGACCTTGTGTGCCTGCTCACAGTTTTGGGAACTCTACTTGGGTACGAACAGCACCATATCCCCTAAATGGCTGAAAGGCCACCATATCTCTTGTCAGGTAACACAGTCATCATATCCTTCACACATAGAAGGATGAATTTTCCTTAGGAAAGGTGGGAAGAGACATGTTAACCCTTAGAGGAGGGCAACATATCTCTTCCACAAACTAGAAAGAGAAAAACAAATGTGAGAGAGACAGAGAGAAACCTATAGACATGGGGAGAGATCAAAGGGGCTTGAGTGATAACATTAGTGAGAGAGGAAATGGCACCCTGACACTTAGAGGATACAGGGTAACTATGACCCTGTATCCAGAATCAGTGTACCAGACACTATCTTTCTAGTGTAGATTGCAAATAGTAAGCAGAGCATTATAGCCCTGTTAATATGACCTGTGGCAATGAAACGTTTGATTCCATATATCCCTAAAACTGTATTTTCTCTAAGGAAACTGGGGAGACCAGTATCCCAATGATAGAAATACTCCCAACACTCTATAGTTTATTGCATCCTGACACTGTTGAGACCTACCAATCCCAAACAGGAGGTTCCTTTTATGTTGCAGATTAACCCTGACCCTTCCTGTTGGTGGATTTCAGCCAACAAGTTTGCCAGGCAGTAATGTCCATTAACTTTGGAGAAGGTTATGGTATTGGAGGGAGATGAGTTTCCCTGTTGGATAAAGAGCCTTGACACTATGTAGTTTGTCCTATGAAAGACAGGGGAGCTGGAGCTGATTTAACAAAATAGGCAGTTGAAGCTCATCATATAGCAATAAAAAAACCTTTGTGTCTTTGTATAACAAAATATATTTTATTTAGTATCCACTAATTCATATAGACACTACTCATTATCTAGTGACCCACAGCCATTTTTACAAGGGGATAGAAATAGGTGTGTATGATGGATAATGGGCCATCCTCGAATGAAGGACAAAACACAGCAGGAAGACATGTATCCAACTCAAATTTCGTTCCCAGGAGATGATCCAGGGACAGGAGACAAATCTACCCTTAGTTCCTATTTTTATCTGCTTGCTTGATTTGACTGAGAGAAACCATGGATGTGGCTCACTAGATGATGGTTAGTGTCTGTATTAACTAGAGGATTCTAAATAAAATATATTTTTTATATAAAAAAAACACTATGTTATTGGTGCCAACCTAATCCTGTTTGCTTAGATTTGTTCTTAGTGAAGAGAATCCTGTTTATTTTTTTTGTGTGGAATCAAGCTCTTTATCTCATATGATTCATTCCAAATCCCGTCATGAAAATGTGAAAATAAAGTCTTTGAAATGTACGTCTGCTTCACATGCTTGTCCATCTACTACTGCATTTACAATTACAATATATGATAAACTTCTATTAGTGTCAACGCCATTAATCTAATCACTCTACATGTAGCCGAGTCATAGGACATATTTACTCGGAACTGTTAAAGCCTTTGACTAGCACTTTTTCTAAGATCTGTCCTGGGATATGTAGTCTGTCCTACTTCCTGTCTTGTACTATTAGCTGAGAACCCAGCAATGCATGTGGTACTCTAATCAGTGAATACATTGTTAACTTCTCAGCAACATCGCCTGAGAGCCATCAGGCTATCTTTCCACCAAAGAATCTAGGAACCACACACTACTTTAAGTGTAACCCAACTAGTCTTTCAAGAAATCCGAATGTAAAATATCTGTGGGTCCTTTTGGTAGTTATAACATTTGTGTTGTCCCCCCAAGCTCCACCTATTAGAATGCCCGCCTTTTCTGATATAGTACAAAGATACAATTTGTAAGTTAGTCATGTGTATCTTACCCAAATATGTATGCACGTTCAGAAGAAGTAAACTATTTTGTGAATAATTCATAATTCCTTTTGATGTTTGTTGCTATTTTAAACAGTCACAAGTGACTATGTTTACTTGGAATAAGTGAAAAATAATCTTCATAAAAGTGTAACACATGTTTTATGCCTCTCGGTTGTCAAGGGGCAGGTATTTAACGTAGGTGGTGGTGCATGCACCCTTTGTATGTGTCTTGTTTGGACTAAAATGCCACAGGCATTCAAACAACAAAGAGTGTCTATGCAAAGAGAAGAATACATCTAGTGGGCTTCAATCAGGGCTAACGAAAAGAGATTGCTTCTCACTCATTCGGATAAATAAATAAACACATAAACAGACATTGATAGTCTCTTATTGGTGACTGGAATACTGTTTTTGATTTTTAATTTAGGTATGAAAGCAATGATGTCACTGCGTGACTTTACTTGTGCATTAATATCTCTTAACCGCTCTGCAATACTAATTCCCTTGGATGCATGCATGGCATTCCAGGCTCCCACACCCATGAATCTTCTAACTGGGGACATCTCCACACCTGTCTCCACTACAAAGGTACTCGGAGTATTTCTTAGGACCTAAAAGCACTCCCTCCCCTGCCCAATCACAACAGTCGATATACTTCACAGTGCATATATTAGAAATACTATATCTTAATATATTATTTACACTGAATTGACAGGTTTGAAAAAGTGCACGTAGTCTACAGAACTTTCCCACAAAGAAGTTTGTTATAGAAATTGGTAATATGAAAGAAATGTGAGAAAGAAAAAGACAAAAATAACAATACTGTTGTTAAGGAAGGATATCTGTTGTTAATAAACAACTTAACAACAGGAAGCATGTCTGAGCAACAACTGAAATCCTGGTACCAGCTGTATCATACAACAATTTATTGTGTGCTCATTCTCTAATTTTCTCTGCACAATCATTCACTCTGTTTTCTCACTTTATGTCTCTGTCCCTTTTTATGTTGGTGAGAATTGTGTTGTCAAGTGTACATTTGAATGACAATATTTTTTGTTTGACAAAAATAAAAATGTGTGGTAAAGGTTTATATGCATGAATCACTTAGTACTTAATGCACACTGGGCTTAGTGCACATACATTTTTTCATGGCACTGACCATCACTTTAAAATGGTGAAATGTGGCATGGAACCTTGTACAATGATTTGGAAAGCCTCAGGGTATGATTGTGAGAAGGGAACGGCAACTAAATCAGTAAATCCACTCGAGTCCAGAAGCCTTTCCTGAGTATTTTAGCCAGTTATCAGGGTCAGGAGGGATGCTCACATCCTCAGTTGCCAATGTACAGGCACACTAAGAGTGGTCCATTGCTAGGATATATTGACTGCAACAGGCTAGTCCATCCATCAATATGCTCTCAGTGGAGTTCTTCTTCGTGAAGCAATTTGCATTCTCAATAAATAAAATACACACCTAGCATAAATAATGCACTCATGTGGCAGCCTGGAAACACATTTCATATACCAGAGTCAGTTCTGACACAACAAACACTTGTTTTGTTCTTCTGTCTTCTCCAGAGATTAGTGAAAGGTGTTGAAATAGCATTACAATGTAAGTGGCATCAAATTTCAATAACCAGCCGGTCCATATGACTACATTTCAAGTGGCCACAGCAAGAAAGTTCATATTTTGAAACTGGAAATACACCATTCAGAGTTACAGATAATTTGCATAGTCATTATGCAAAGTAGTGATCTATAATACTTTCAAATATAAAGTTGATGTGGTGAACAATGTCTTTGTCAGGCATCCTTTTCAGATATGTTGTGCATAAGGAACATTATATCACGGGTCTGTCCTTTTTTATGTTCTCGATTGTATATATTTATTATGAGAATATACGTTTAGTGTACGCTTTAGGATTTCTAACTTGCTAGAATAGGCTGTCTTGAGTAAAATATGACTAATATTACAGAAAATTGATAATTCAAAGCTCGAAATGTGTGGAGAACCGTAATTGCACACTCCTTAGAAAAACACTGTGAATCTACTTCCCATCTGTTATGTTAAAATATAGCAGGAACTCCAGCCTTGATAGATTTAATAATGTAAATCATGTATGGTTATAATTAACGTGACAACAATGTGTATCCATCTTCAAGCAATGGGCTTCGTGAGCTTGCATTCAATCATTTATTGATATCCTGAAACAAAAATCCTATCACAAGAATTCCATTCAACTGAACACAAATTAGCATGATCCACCGTATACCATAGTGAAGTTGTGAAAATGATTTGAAAATAGTGGGCAAACTGGGAAGCAGCACACGAAGGAGGGCCCGCGCCTAGTGGATGATTCACCTCTGTCAACAATGGTCCACCAAATCAAGTTACTCCTGTGATTTCCACTGTTCATTTTCCCATTTGTGTCAACTAATAAAATACACATGTGTTTTCTGACATATTTTAATCTTGTGAAACCATGGAAATCCTTTTGTGAATGTGATAACAATTCCCGCGTATTAGTATTTATGTGTACTAAAAACCCTTTCCAAATGACTGCATTGGTGGTTCTTTTTTAATTATTTTTTGTCAAATTCACTTGTATTTGTTGCATTTTTAACATGTTGTTATACATGAAGGGTGGAAAGGGAGGTAAACGAGAGGAACACAATTACAGCTCCTAGTTAGAGGATGGGGTGATTCTTAGACTGGTTATTAAGGAGTGGAAGAGTGATCCTGAGCAGGAAGAAGTGGAAGAAGTGTGCTGGTTGAAGGGAACAAGCAAATGATGTGTAGGTAGAAGAGCAAGGGTCATTAGAAATAACCAGACTTGAAGGTGGGGCTGAAGAGTCATGGCCATTGGATGTTGGAATATCAAGTCATGGAATCCTCCTTAGGACGCAGATGGTAGAATGAGGTGATTACTTAATGCATGGAGAGGTTGTCATTGGTTACCATGGCAATCAAGTGTAGGAGATGGTCAAAGTTTTAGACAGACTAAATTAAAATAGTTCTTGCAGAATGCCCAGCAGTATGCAGACCGTGGTGTTACTGAGGAGGTGGTGGTATCCCAGGCACAGGGGGACATTGCAGGATGCTCATGTCCAAGGCAACAATAGAGATAGGCGAAAGGTGGTTGTTGTGCAACAAGAAACTGAAGATAGCCACGGTGAGTATCCAGGGATTGTCCCCCAGCAGCTCAACAACAAAGAGCCTGGGGCCACTGCACAAATGCTCGACCATGCAAAGGGGGTAAGGCAGGTTCGACATTCGTTTAAAAGATTATGGTTGGCCAGGAGTCATCCGCAACCATAGCATTGCATAACTTGTTATGGGTCTGAGATTACTCCAGCTTGCTCAAGGAAAAGACTTTCAGGGGGTTTCATGTATAATAATAATATGCAGCCTCTGTGAAATTCCAGCCAAGCAGGGTATCCACAGTAGGAGCATCTCTTGCATTGCAGTGATGCTCAAGCACTTCAGATTGTGGTGCACGGTTGTTCACAGAGAGCACAATTCATTTGCTTCTGACCCTTCTTCTGCAGCACCCTCCTGCAGTAATGGAGATAGGGGAAGTGTTGGATTATCCAAGAAATCCGAGCAGGATATGCAGTTGCAACATCTTGACCCAGTGTCTGGCTCAGCAGACCCTGCATGCGATTGACCATTCAAGACCATTCAAGAGTAGTGTCACTTTCCTGCCAACAACATCACTGCATCCTAAATTGTGGTTGTGATGCTAGAAGGGTAGTTACATAGAGGCAGATTGATGATGCAGGCAACCATATTTTTCCTGCATACCCAGATGTGTGTCACTTGGGGATGGTGCTTGATTCAAATGCAGTGTAGGATGTCATGAATGTTCACTATAGCCTGTGCCAATTCATGACATCCTGCACTGCCATTGAATCTAGCACCATCCCCAAGTTCCATGCAACCCTCCTCAATATTTACATCATACCCTTGAATACAAGAGTATATCCTCCACACCAAAGGTGGTCCAAATGCCCACCTGAGAATGTGGCAGGTTTTGCAGTAGGAAACATTGCTGTACCCAAAGCAATTTTCTTGAGAAAGTTGGGTCTCTGCGCTTTAGTGCAGGATAAACTACTATCACTGCACACCTGATAGTCTTACTATTGGACAGCAATGTGTTTGTGGGTCAAACTTCTTGAATAATCAATATATACATGCTTTTCAAACTTTATGATACGTTCCCTACACAGTTTTGTCCCCAACACAAGTGTTTGTACTTTCAATAAAATGTGATTAATATAACATCATTAATAATGTTCTTGCTCGCTTGCGTAGCATTTATGTATATTTATTCTCGTGCAGAGCTAATATATGACAATTACAAATGTACTTGTCAAGCAATATACAGTTCCTAACATTACCAATGAAGTAGTGGAATAGATACCCAACATCTCACTCTGGAATTCATTTATACAATGTTAAATCTACCTACTACCAATCACTAATGTATATCGAACAATTGTGTGCCAGTGAAGCCTAAATAATATTGATAATTCTGATTATGTGGATTGGCAAGCCAGGGGGCAGGTGAGGTTATACAGACAGCCTCTGGATAGCCTATGAAGTTAAAAGGGTTAACAGTGCTCCTGTTTTGCAAAATAATGTTTATGATTTCTTTGTGCTCTTCTGCTGCTATGTTTTAGTAACAATACTGATAATGTGACCACATACTCATTAAGGCAAAGCACAGCGATTGTTTTTGAAAAACTGGGTAAAACTAGCCAATTGACTTGTTGTCTAGACAATCTCTTATTGTGTGCTTTCTGCATAGAAATAATTGCATGAATTCTCTTAACACACCAGTGAACACATTAACCACATAATGTATTCTGAAAAGTTTCAGTGTTGTTCTGTATATTTCAAACTGTGCTTGATAAGAGAATGCTGGAAAAATTGAAAGTTGGAATGCACATTTGTGAAATGTATCTCTGACAAATATGTTATCTGTGGCAATAGGCTGATGTGGGCTGGCTTGAGGTATAGCACTGTTCATATCACAGGCATATGATGTGATTTATGACAACCTCTTGCAGGTGCGCAGGCAAGAGGGTTGAAAAAGGGAGCACAGGCTAATTGAGACCGATGCAAAAAATGTTGGTGCAACTCTCCTCGTTGGTTGATACAACAACACTGTGGAAGAAATTCTAGTTTTTAGTATGGAGCCAGGTGTATGAGATTGGCTCTGCTGGTTGGGGGAACCCAGAACATTCAGTAAGCAACTGCAGTTTGTGAGTGTGGATTTAGCCTGGCTGCAGTGTAGGGCTAAACATTTGATGATGAAGAAAAAAATGTACTTTGCTAATTAGACAGGTTCAGGGTCAAACACAGAGCTAGTCCTATCGCAAAAGGGGAAGGTGCCGTTGGTAGGACAGCAGTCACTGCTCCTCTCCTTTCTGCCATTTGGTTTGCTAAATGTACCACTGTTGATCACCCCATTGCTCCAAATGAAAATTCTGGCCAGTGTCGTTCTTGGGAATCACCCAAAATGTTTGAAAAAAAATCAACAAACACGTGATTTGGCCGAATTTAGGCTGTTTGAAAATTCCAAATGGCCGAAAAGTTCGACCATATCACGCATTCGGTGCTGGGGGCTGCTGGGGTGTCCCCTGCACCCTTGCTCACTATATTGTGAGCAGGGTTTGCAAAGGGCCCCCGCAGGTATCCCAGAAAATCAAAACAAAAAAAGGAAAAAAGAGGGCTGCAGGGGTGTCCCCTGCATCCTTGCTCACTATATTGTGAACAGGGATTGCAGGGGTGACACCCGCAGCTGTTCCGGAAAAAAAGAAAATGACCCTGCGGCGCCAGTTCATGATCACGGAAGTGAAAGGGAACAGGCGTCGCAGGGACACAAGGTAAGTAAGGGTGTCGGGGTGTGGTTGGGCTGTTGGGTTGTGGGGGTGGTGGGCGTGTGGGCCAAGTTGTAAATGTTCAGAGGAGAAAAGACTGAATATTGTTTCAGAAAAATTATCTTTGGTCTCCCTCGAACAGTTGGATTGTGGGCTTTCAACCCGATCCTCCACATGTAGTAGTACGCCTGGCAAACCACCTGCTACAAGGCAGTCCACCAACATTTTGAGAGACTCCAACCAGTGTCTTTTCACCAGAAGTAGATAGAGAATAAACCGCTATTTGATGCAGCTTCAATAAATATGACAAGCAGCAGCAAGGATCACTACATGCTGCATGGATATATAAACGTGATTACCTGCTAATTAGCTACAGAACGGTTCAATGCAGAATGCCACCACCATGAAACAAACTTGGACATTGCTCATAGCAGACTGCCATTGGAAAAATCTAGTGGACCCACAAGGGGAGAAGAGCGGTGGGACTTAATGTTAATGGTAAAGGTTTTTATATTGCACACCGATGCCACTTGCATGGTCTCCAGGCGCTCACAAGGATCTGTAATGCAAGGAGGGGGAGTAGGTGGGTGGTTAGTAGTATTGAGCGGAAAAAGAGCAAGAGAGCTGTGATGTGTTGTTGGCAGCTTCAGTTCGGAGACACTGTTCACTTAGCATAGGTAAGATTTTCGGAGGTTGGCCACCATTTGCTGTTGTGCGTGATTATGCACTGTTTGTTATGTTGTTGTGATGTAGTAGTAGGTGCGGGTTGTGGTGCTGTAGAGGTCTGGTTGTGTCAAGTTCAGAGTTTGCGAGGTGTATGCAGAGGAGTGAGTTTGTTACTAACAATTGTGGAGGAAAGTCCTTGAAATTCACTCAAACGATCCACAACTCCCACCCCTTAAATCCACACAACATGTCCACAACTCCCACCCTATTTCTAATTGTATTTCCATTTATTTATTAAGCCCCAAAGCCCTTGTGGGTGCTACATAGATGCAAAGACAATGACCAACAAGACAAACACCTGATCCAGAAGAGAACAGAAAGAGGGGAGACTCCCCTAGACGAATAATCCAGTTTTCAGTCCTTTCCCTAAGACAAGATGATTATTTTCCTGTTTGCAAGTTGTCTGGCAAATTGTTCCAGGGTTGAGCCAACAAACCCGGAAAGGAATATCAATTTCCCCTGCTTCTCTTGAAGTGAGGAATGAGCAAGCTGTGTAAACCCGAGGACCATAAGTGGCGGACTGGTTTATAGACAACCAGTTTCTCCCTCAAATAAGACGGCACACTTCTGAACAGACTTCTGTGACCCAGCCTAGGTATCTTAAAGTGAACCCTGATAGCAACAGGAAGCCAGTGGAGTTCCCTGCAAGCCCCTGAAACTGGTTCTCTTTGAGCAATGTTACAGACAACTTGCACTGCATTGTCTTTTGTAACTTGCCCAGGCATTCCTTACTAGCCCCACCTGGCAAGGAATTACAATAATCAACTCTGGGCAGGATGGCATAGACTAACTGCTCACAGATTAATTGAGTAACCAGAGGGCTGAATTGTCTCAGAATCCTCAGGTAGTAATTAGAGTTTTTAACCACATAGTTTACATGGATGTCTGCATTGAGTGAGGATCCCATGTAAACCCCAAAGATTTTAACTTTACTAACCACAGAGATATGATCTCAATGCTAAAACTTGTTTAAGCAGGGCTGTCTTTTCTGGCATACTTTGACCCATAAAACATTAGTTCAGTGTTTGCTGCATTTCAGCATAACCAGTTTGAAGTCATCCTGTCTTTGATAAATTGGTAGATTTTATTAAGATTTTCCTGGTCTGCTTCATGGTTTCCACTGAGTTCCATGGACAGTCAAAGTCATCGGCATGAATCATGAAGAAAATCCCCAGTTTCTCTAGCTCAGTACATAGGGGCTTGATGTGAATGTTAAAAAAAGATGAGGACAAACAGGCCCCCTGTGGTGCCCCACATCAATGGGGGCAGATTCAGAGGAGACATCTCCCCAGCAAACCTTGGATTTGCAGCTGCAGAGAAAGGCATCTATCCTGATGCGCCCCACCCTCCCCTGGAGTCCACCGCGATGGACCAGTCCCCCCACCCTGGTTATCAATCCAAGTGTTTCACATACACCCTCCTGCCTTCCAAACCACATCCAAATACGGGTTCATCTCGCGCCCCAAAATTCATCAAAGTGCGAAGTCCATACAGGTGCGTCACTCCTCCTACCACAGGAATCCATCCGAGTGTGTCACACTTCACCCTGTCTTGAACTCCATCTCAGTGTATCACATTTCCAATGTCTGAAATCCACCTAATTGTGCAAGATTCCCTATCGCTGATATCCTTCCCAGTGCATCAAGCTTCCCACCCCTGAAATCCATCTAAGTGTGTCAGATTTCTTGCCTATGAGATTCATCTCCCTGTGTTACCTGTGGAATTCGTGATCTTTGTCTCCTCCTAGTTACACTTTCTGGGGTTTACCTTGTCACCTTGGCCGCCTTGATTTCTTAGCATCTCAGGGGTTCGGTAGCCTGTCTGATATCATGGTACAGGCCCTATTTCTTGTCAGGTGGGTCGTTCACTGACCTGAGCAGCATCCACAGGGACTTGTTAATCATCTTCCTCAATATCCTTGTCTATTATCTATTGGGGAGGGTCAGGTGCATTACTCATGTTCATTTGATGGTTCTTAGTGGTGGTGTGCCTCGGCTGGGAGTACATCTTTCTTGAAATGTCCAGTACTAGGTCTGGTACGAGGTGTGCAGGCACTGTTCAGTCAGTTTCATTGTATTTAGATCTGAAAAGCCAGGTTTTAAGAAGTTTTCTGAATTTGGTATGGTCCTCTATATTGCAGATTTTGTTGGGAAGAGAGTTACATAGTTTTGCGGCTAAGCATGATAATGCTGATCCACCCAGTTCTTTCTTTGTGTATTGTTTGGGTTCCAGGCAGATTTTGTTGCAGGATTTTAGGGTTCTGGTGGGTTTGTAGATGGAGAGTTTCTTTTGAATAAATTCCGTTCCCTGGCCATGTATCACTCTGTGCATTATGCACGTTGCTTTGAAAGTGATTCTTTTTTTGACCGGGAGCCAGTGTAACATCCTAAGAGCCGGTGTGATGTGATCTCTTCTGTTGAGTTTATATAGAAGTCTGGCTGCTGCGTTTTGTATTAGATGCCATTTATTTAGTAGGTAGTCTGGCATTCTGAGGTATATGCTGTTAGCATAATCTATCCTGGACAAGATAAGGGATATGATGGCCAGTGTTTTGTGTGTGAATGAAAGGAATGATAGAATTGATTTAACTGTTTGTAGGTGGAAGAGACAATTTGGGATTATCGTGTTAACTTGTGGTTCCAGTGTTAATTTGTTGTCCATGATGATTCTAAGGTATTTTACTGCTGCAGATGGGGTTGGTGGGTTTCCCAGTTCTATGGGTCATGGGATCCGCTTATTGTTTCCTCTGTCTTCAGGTGTAATCAGGATTTCGGTTTTGTCTTGGTTAATCTTGAGTTTGCTGATGTTCATCCATTGGTAGAGCTCCTTGAGACATTCCATTACGGGTGCATTTAATTCTTGTATGTCCTTGTATTTGAAGATGATTTGTGTATCATCTGCGTAGTTGTAGCTTATTAGGCCATGTTTTTTTATGAGATTGATTAACAGTGTTATGTAGATATTGAAGAGTAGTGGTGATAAAAATAAGCCTTGAGGTACTCCGCAGGTGGTGTCTCGTGGTGCGGATTTGAAAGGTTTTAACAAAACTGTTTCTGTTTTTATTTTTCTGTGAGGAGGGATTGCATCCAGAGAAGTGCTGTGTCAGTGAGTCCTATAGCTTCCAGTCTTTTTATTGGGATATTATGGTTCACTGTGTCAAAGGCAACTGAGAGTTCCAATAATATCAGTGCTGAATTTGTGATGGAGTCTGTGTTCATCTTTAGATTGTCCAATATTGAGACCAGAGCTGTCCCTGTTTCTCTCAATGGTCTGAAGCCTACTTGCCCCTGGTCCAGCCGATGGTTATTTTCAACATGCTCCAGTAGTGGTTTATAGACACTGGTTTCTAATAGTTTTGCTGGGTATGGGATGTTTGAGATAGGACTACAATACTAATAATAATAATAATAATAATAATAATAATAATAATAATAATAATAATAATAATAATAATAATTTGGCATTTATATAGCGCTATGAACACTCAGGTATCTGAGTGCTGCTTATTATTACCCACGGTGTGTGGTAAACTATAGTTTACAAGGTTTTCCAGGTCACCCGTCGTGTTCTTGAGTAGACCATTTTGAATGTTCTTGGTACTCTCCCTGTCGTAAGTGATTGATTGAAGAGGTTTAGGTACTATTCTTATGGTGTGTGCTGTGCGAGGATGGATTTATATATGAATGGAGGGCAAGGGTCCATTGGGGAACCTGCCTTGTTACTCTTTTTAACCATGCTTAGTCATTTTTCTTTTAACATCTATTGGAAACAGCACATTGTGCTTTGTTGTTTAGGGGTTGCTGGTAGCTGTGGATTGTTTGGTCAATTGGTCTGCTTTGTATGACTTTGTGAATGTTGGTGATTTTGTTCTTGAAGTGATCTGCACGATCATTCCATAGCTTCTGGGAGGGCATTGTTGAGTGGTTGCATCTGGGTTGGTATCTCGTCTCATTTTCGATGTTGGACGTAGACCATAGAGAGCGAGAACACCAAATGGAGAGAAACAATAGGATCAGTGAAAGAGTGGTGAGGCAGTGGGTCAAGCAGAGAGGAGGGGACTAGGTGAGGAAAGTGAGAATAAGATAAAGATTGTTGGAGAGTAAAGAAGGAGCAACAATAGAGTTTGAGTTTGAGACATGTATACTACACAAAAGCCTGCATCTAAGTGTAGGTGTCAAATCCACAGGAAGCCTTGGCAGAATTAATTAGAAGGAAACACCAGGTCAGCAGAAATAGTAGGTTTTACGTATTTTACAGACATCTCCATTGATCCAACAGTGCACATATTGATGGGGAATGTACACACAATCTAGGCCATGTTACAGAGAAAGGTCTTATGGATGGCTGGTACAATGTAGGGAGAGATGAAAGGTAAAGGGGCTCCAAGTTATGTTTGCATTTGAAACATAAGCAAGGACATCCTTTGCCATATAACTAACTAATGGAGATCTTGTCAATAGGCAGAGACAATAGAGATTCTGGGCATCCAGAATACAAGATGCACAACAGCATTTTTAATCTATTTTAGTGTCTGTATCAGGTAATTAAGTATACCAATGTAAAGTTCATTGCCATAATCAACGTAAGAAGAAATAAGCATCCCAAGGAATAAGACACATTTGTCCTTAAGAATGAACGGTAATTAATGTACATTAAAGTAACATTTTCTGACCTGAGGTTTCTGGATGGCTGGTACCATATATGGAGAGAGGAAAGGTAAGAGGGTACCAAGTCATGTTTGCCTTTGCAAAATATGCAAGGACATCGTTTGCCATATAACTAGACAATGGAGTTCTTGCCAATAGGCAGAGATAGCAGAGAATCTGGTAATCCAGAATATAAAATGCACAGCAGCATTTCTAATCTTTTTTTATTTGTTGTATTTGGTAATGAAATATACTGACATAAAGTGCATTGCCATAATTAATGTACGAGTTAATAAGCGTAACATCGAATATGAAATGTTTGTCCTTAAGAATGAAGAGTAATGTACATTTAACTAGTTGGAAAAGACAAATGCTACTCTGGACACGTTGGATATTTGGGCTGACAAAGAAAGATCAGATTCCCAGATAATCCCCAAGCTTCTAACCTTTGATGTGTAGTAAGTAGGTGGGAAGACCAAATAGACAAGTGGGAACTGTAATCCACTGAGGGATCTTGATCAGTTGCCTCGGGTCTAGCAGGAGGGTCTCTGTCTTTGCAGGATTGCATTTCAGACAGGTGCTAGCCAACCCTTCCTGTACCTTAGACAAACCCTCAACTAAGGAAAGGAGGGTATCAGAAGGGCCTGAAAATGTAACACATATTTGTGTCTCACCTGCATAAGAGTGACACTGTTGCTGAAACATGAAAAATCTTGATCATGAGTTCAATTAATATATTAAACAAGAGGGCTGAAAGGGGTGAGCCCTGATGAACTCCACAACGTAAACGGATGGAGTTTTAGATGAAAGGGCCGAGATTCACCACTTAGACTCAGTCTGCAAGGAAAGTCTCAACCCCTATAAGAGTATTGTCGTTCATCCCAGTGAGAGCTTCCAGGCAGGACAATAAAATAGCGTGGTTCACCATATCAAACATGGCTGATAGATCGAACATTATCAGCATTATCAGCAGTGGGAAATGACCCCTCCCCGCAATGGAGATGAGGTCATCCCAGACTGTGACAGTGCTGACTCGAAAAGAAGGTACGTGAGGCAAAAGCCTAATTGATATAAGTCTGATTTTTTCTATGTTAAACGAAGTAGTGAAGTTGTGTAGTGAAGTTTGTTCCAATTGTTTTGACATCCAAGGTGCATTGGTAATAAGTCACGGGTTGTTCATTGAAGAGAAGTCTAGAGTGGGTTTCTTTAGTAGTGGTGAAATTAAGACCTTGTTGAATGGGGCGTGCACATTTCCATGCTTATGGGAGAGGTTGGCTACATATGTAACCATCTTGACTATATGTGAAGCTAAATGAAGGGCTCCTATGGCTGGGAGAAAATCCAATTTGGATTGTGTGGGTTTACGTTTCTGAAGTAATGGTAACACGATGTTGTCAAAGAACTTTTGGAATGCAAACTAAACAGATTCAGAAAAAGCCCCTCATTACCAGCGTCACGGTGCACAAACATATTACACACCACCAATTATAGAATTGGCCCTAGTGTTTTTTTTCGCCACATGAAATATCGCAATACAATTATTTAAATACTGAGATGTACGAATTGGGATCGAAAGCTGTCTGCCTGTGAGCTGTTAGTGTTATATAGGCAACCAGTTACACTGATACTAATACCAACATTCTCTCTCCAACATGGCGGATCCGTCGGAACATCATAGTGAGAGGCTGCATGCACTGCATTGTGTGATAGCTTGGTGGCCATGGAAACAGTGAAACACATATAGCAATGCTGTTTCCCTTCTGCCAGGTTTAGCGCAACGAGCCACGCAACACATGCAGGACCTTTCCATCCCATTGAAGGAGACGAGTGAGCAGACCATTATCTTTGCACCCACACAATTTCGAGACACAACTTTGTAGATTTACCACTGGGCACTAGCAGCTGCATGCTAACTTGATAAGCTCAATAAGTACGGGTGTGCATCTGTACTGACAGCATGATATGGTGAGGTTGCTGTCTGAGCACAAGCCCACATGCCAAAGCTATGGCAATACACGGATGAGTTTGGGCATTTTTGTGTAATCTAACTGACATGCCTACGAACCTTAAGTTTATGGAGTTAGATACTAAGTGTAAACTAATGGGATACATAGAAATACAGAGAGAGTGTGAGTATTGCCAAGAACTGCCTAAGCCCCTGCACTGCTATTCAAACAGAAGGGGCCACTTTACAGGGTTCCCTGTGCATTTACGTACTCACATCATGGGCAGTGGAACAATATGCCACTATCTCACTTATGTCCAACGGTAATTACATATTACAGATATGATGACTGCCTTACATGAATGCATCATGACCTATAGAATTTTTGCAAAACTGATGATGACAGAGATATTGGATTTCCTTTCCCCCAGGTGGTCCTCTACTTGTATGCCTCACTACATTCAACCAAAAGTTTAATCCGAATCTCAGTCACGGAAGTGACCTGTGCGTATCCCCTCCTTGTGTGTGCATATACTGAAAGTTGACCAATTATATTAAAACTAACTAGAGGATCATTATTAGTGGTCCTGTTTCCTTTCACTTACAGGGCCAGACTGAATGTCTCCTCTGATCACTTCGATGTGAGATCGTTCCATCCATATTATTAAGTTGTGGAAATGCATGAGTAGTGGCCAAATGAGATGTAGCCCTTCTTAGAAGCAGAAATGTCCTGCAACCGTTTATGAAGACAGTCCTGAAGAAGGTGGCACTATTTACTTCGACCACCAAAACCGGTCAACATACACATGGAGACAACAGAAGGACGCCTGCTGCACACCGTGCCAAATCAACAGGGAGACTTAGAAATCATGTTGTCTATCTCTCTTGCATTGTCTTCATAGTACCTTGATTTTAGCCCTCAAATTGAAATTCAGTTTTGATTCTAGATATATTCACACTAAGTGTTGGCTATTAAAGTTACTGCTGCCTGAATACTGATTGTGAAATAGCCCTACTTGCAAAACATTTCTTTATACTGCAAATAAGTGAGGCTAGAGATACTGGTAACTCTGTTTAGACCAACATCGATTATGAGCAATTGATTGCCTGGGCTGTCATATAACCAGTTATAACCTGATGAGCAAAAAAGATTGGCTAGCCAGTAACTCACATCTTATTCTATCCACTGACAGACAGGTGGCACATCAGCGCTGACCAGGGATAGATTCCAGGTTAAGAAGGGATAGATAGAACTTTCTCTGTCCTTTTCTGTCCTTATGCATAAGACATGCCCAGACAAATAAATCTGTAACAACAGACAATTTAGGAATTTATTGATTACCTTACTGACATGCAACAGGATATAACCAGTTTCCTTTCTTCTTTACTCTCTCACCTTTTGAGACACTAGAGATCACGATTACTTACGAGCACATCATTGCTTGACTGAGTACATTGTTTTAGCTCTTGGAGTGTAAACCTTCCAGTAAAGATATCCTTCCGTAGTAATGCTTTATATTGACTGGGACGAGTATGAGCTTTCCGGTAATTATTCTCTATACATTATCTCCACTGGGATGAGTATGTGGGTTCCAGTGATGACTCTATTTCTCTTTATTTAATGGTAATATCTCACCTCAACAGAGATGAGTAAGAGCGTTCCAGAAATGATTCTCTTTCTCTTCATTCAAAGCTAATATCTAATCTCAACAGGGACGAGTATGAGTGTTCCAGTATTGATCTTCAGTCCCCCTCTGGGGTCTCCCGTTTCCAGGTTACCTGTCATGTTCAGGGATAATATCACTGGGTTCTCAACTGGGTCAGACCTACTTTTTCACTTGTCATTGGTCTCTCGTAATTACTGTGTTTCATATATGACTCCAAAGCCTCTCGTTTTTGAGTTCCTTCTGTATTGAAACAAAGGAAGTGGTACCAGCTTTGTTCACAGTCCCACCTCTGCTTCATTGCAGCCATGCCACCCCTTAGCTGTCACTTGGGATGAGGATGCCTCAAGTCCACCTCTGCTTCTCTACGCTGTTCCCGCCCAGGACGCAGTGCATCTAAAGTTTCGTTGAGGTTTCTCTTTGGAATAGGATACCGCATGTTCAGCTTTCCTTCAGCATACGTCTGCAAGCAAATTCGTAGCTCACTGGTTCTCTCTCTCTCCCCCTTTCTTTCTACCTTCTCAACGTTGCATGCCTGAAGTTTCAGTAGGTTTACACTTTGGTATTGGACGCCATGTGTCCACATCTTCTCCATCATACACCTGCAAGCAAATTCATAACTCGCGGGCACTATCTCACCTCTCAGTCTCCACCTTTTTGTTTTATTACCTTGATGTGGCACTTCGCAGACACAATGTTGCAGTCCTTTCTCTCTGTTTGTTCTACGCTCTGCATTCCTCTGCAGAAATTTTTCCTCATTTCAGTACAATGTAGTTTTCCATTCAAAGGAATATTCAAAGTTTCCTGATGACAATAACATATTGGGTATGTTCTTCATACCTTTGTTCATTAGATGTTTTTAGAGGTATATTATTGGTAGGTTTCTTAGGGAGATCCTCATAAGAACAGGAGTCATTGTCCCCAAAGGGGGAGTCTCTCCTGGTGAGGTCCTGCTTGTCTCTGCCCCTAGGGAGGGTGTTGTAGAGCAGGCTCACTTCCCTAGCCTCACATGGAAAGGATCTGCCTTGGGGAGAAGTGGGGATTCCTGTGATTCATCACAGTTGTCACACTCCAGCTTCTGAATCTGACTGTTGCAGTGTTTGGTGACTGCATTGAATTGTTTGCACAGAAACTCCAGCATATGGAGGATTACATTCCACTGGTTTGTAATAGCAGGTTTCACCTGCTTGTAAAGGAGACCGTGGCATGACTGCAGCTTTCATAACATATGTCTGGCAATGTAGGTGTAGCAAAAGTGGGTGCAGATCGTCTGGACCCCTCTTACTCTCTCATCAAATGGAGGCTACTGGCTTATGAAGTGGATTGCTACAAGATAAAGAACCTGGTAGAGAAGGGAATTGATGATTTTCACTATCTTCTGATCGGCTACTGTATTAGACACATTGTCAGCTGCCACAAAGCTTGCTTGTACACTCTGTAGAGTGAGCCGAAGTGAGCCTATGTTCTACAACTCCTTTACCTTCTTCCAGTGTTCCAATTGCCTGTAAGACTTGCTGTTAAAATCTGCTTTTGGGTGGCATTCTGTTGCTTATGTCCTGGGTTTCATCAACAGCAGGTACATGGAAAGGGGAATCGGTGTCTGGATATGGCCTAAACAGCCTCACCTTAATCACCTCACCTTAAATAATAATCCAGATGCCCATTGTCAGTTGCATTGTCTTACCTTCACAGTGGTCCTGTGCTATTACCACTGCTTCCAAAATGCTATTGCAGTGGTGTGGTAATGAAGTTTTCATGAGGTAGTGCATGGTAGGAATTACCTGACAGGGATCAACGAGACCAATGAGCCATCTGAAGCCATGTTTTTGAACAAAGGATTGTGTTTTGATAGTACCATATATTTAATTGGATTTTTCTTGCATAAACGGGTTTTAGGAACGTTATTAATTGTTAGCAAAAATTAAAATAAATGCATTGTGTATACAATTTAAACTTACAGTACTAGCTAACCCATTGCATGCCAGTGGCGTGTTCTCTAAGGTTAGGAAGAATGTTTGGGAAAATGTTGTAGGGCGTCTTCATCATATCACTTTTACATCAATGTGACACACATCACCCTTTAGGGCATACATTCCCTCGCAAGGCTCTGTTAATATGCACGGTCTTGCAAAGAGAAAATTAGCAATAAGATGACAGGGGCAGTTTATCTGTCACATTGCCCTGAAACACATTCTAAATTGGGCCCAATCTGGGCACTGACTGATTCTCTCAGTACTGTGGCCACCACCTGCAGACCACTGTAAGTATTTCTATCCATGTTAAGTAACGTGACTCTAATTTTTAGATCTGATCTTTCAATCAAATGTAAGCAGCATTGAGCTCCAGGACCTTTACATCTAGCCAGGATTGTTCTGCAAAATAAGGACACAGGAAGTTGGTCAAATGCGATTCAGCAGCACAGTATGTAACATAAACGTCAGTGCGAATGGTTTCTCAATGGTTGTCCGTGCGCCAAAAACATCGCCCAAATCCAGTACATGGCGCAAAGGCCAGTGGACCAGCATACAAACCCCAACCACGAAAACGCGTGGAAAATTCCCTGCGCACCCCTCCGAATATGCGTAGCCCGCCCGTGCCAGCAAAATCGTGTGTAAAAATCCCTGCGCACCCCTCGGAATACACATACCCTGCTCACGCTAGCAAATTTGCATGTAAAACTCCATGCGCACCCCTCGGAATATGCGTACCGAGCTCACGCCAGCAAAATCACGTGTAAAACTCGCTGCACACCCCTCGGAATATGCGTACCTGCTCGCGCCAGCAAAATCGCATGTAAAACTACCTGCGCACCCCTCGGAATACGCGTACCCCGTTCATGCCAGCGAAATTGCGTGTAAAACTCCCTGCACACCCCTCAGAATACACATACCCAGCTCGCACCAGCAAAATCACATCTAAAACTCCCTGCGCACCCCTCAGAATACACGTACACCACTTGCGCAGCAAAATCACCTGTAAAACTCCCTGCGCACCCCTCGGAATACATATAACCCTCTTGCGCTAGCGAACTCGCGTGTAAAACTCCCCACGCACCCCTCCAAATATGCGTACCCCGCTGCCTCAGGTAAAATGCGTGGAAAAAGACCCTCCTGTGGTGTGGTCTGCCTGTGGGGCATGGGGACGGTGGATGGGCTGCCTGCGGGGCATAGACTGGGGTGATGGGCTGCCTGTGGGGCATGGACTGGGGTGATGGGCTGCCTGCGGGCCATGCCCAGGGGTGATGGGCTGCCTGAAGGGTCATGGACAGGGGTAATGGGCTGCCTGTGCGGGCCATGGGGAGGGTGGTTGGGCTGCCTGTGCATATTCCGGGGGTGCACAGGAAGTTTCACATGCGATTTTGCTAGCGCGAGCGGGGTACGTGCATTCGGAGGGGTGAGTGGGGAGTTTCACATGCGATTTGGCTGGCGCAAGTAGGTTACGTGTATTCCGGGGGGTGCTGGGAGATTCACACGTGATTTCGCTGGTGCAAGCAGGGTCCGCTTATTTGGGGGGTGCGCCAGGAGTTTCACACGTGATTTCACTGGCGCGAGCGGGGTACATGTATTCCGGGGGTGCGCGGGGAGTTTCACACGAGATTTGGCAGTGCGTGCCCTCCCGGGTGTGCCACCCCTCCCCATACCCCGCAGGCAGCCCATCACCCCATACCATGCCCCGCAGGCAGGCCACATGGCACCATGCACTTGGGAGCCCCGACTCATGTCCCCCACCCCACCCCCCAGTGACGGGCACCTGCCAGCAGGCCCCGACACATGGCCCACCAAACAACATGTCCTAACAAAACAGACCAATGGCCCTAATGCTAACCCAAATCCCCCATGCCCCCAGTACAAGCACACAACCATCCACTGCACCCACTCCCAAATTCCCCAAGCCATGAGAGTCTTAAAAGAACCACATGGCCATGCATGACTGCACAACAGAGCCACACAATGGCAACACATGACTGAGGCAATGTTCATTGAGACATGCACAAAACCAATGCTAGTACACAACACCAATCATGAAGTACAAAGAAATGTATTAAAAAACATAATGAAATAACATAATGAAAATCATTCTTGCAAATTAAGAAATTATGAAAGCAATTCCAAAAAAAAGTAAAATCCAATGTAAAACTAAAATCCACGACATGAAAAAAGAAAAGTGGTCCATAGCCAATGTCAATATGAATTAAATAATTTAAAAAAAGAAAACCATTGATCCATGGGAATTGTAAAAAAATAAAGTATGTACACGTCTTGAACTATATACAATGCAAGTCCAAAGGGTCCATGATCCCAAAACAAAAGGAAACCTACATAACAGTCCTATGAATAAAAAACTATATACATAAAGTGGAGCAAATTCCATGAACTCCAAAAAAATATATAAAACAAAGGAAAACTAAGCCTAAAGAACTACGTACCAAGGCGGCAGGCAAGTCCTACAGCTCACTTTTGATGTTCCGGGCCAGGGCATCATCGAACTACCTGTCGATGTTCCAGTGGCAGGCCTCTTCCCTGGCCTTGAGGTCTCACAGGGATGCATCCATGGCATCCTCCAACTCCCTGCGAGGCACTCAGCCCACCTCAATGCCCTGTGCATGGAGTTCTCCGCCCTGACCATAGTGAGCCGTGCCCTCTCCACCTGCTGCCTCTCTGCATCTATTTGTGAGCCCAAATGCTGCTGCACAGAAGACACTCCCAGTACGGGGACCTCCTGCCCCTCGGCCGATGCCTGCCCCCGGGGTGTTGATGGCCCAGAGCCATGATGCCTCCCATGCTGAGCCTGCTGCTGCCTCCGACGCAACTGCTAATGGAATCCCCGGCGCCGTAGTGCACATGCCCTGCCCGATGATGCTGGCACATCCTCCATCTGCTGGGGTCCAGTTGGTGGGGTGGCCACCCCTGCTGGGCATCCGACTCCCGACTGTGGCAGTGATGGAATCTCTAGGCCAGAAGAGGGCACGGAGAACGACTGGTGTATAGTGTGCACAGAGGAGAAGAGACTGGCGGACACATGGAGGAAACCCCCGACCATGGTCCCTCCCAACTGGGCCATGTTGGCACACAGTTCTTCGTGATGACATGCATGGTCAGCCCAGGAAGCACACACGTCATCACGAATGTCACTTGTGCGCAACACGACACCAATCAGGACGGACTCAATCCGGTCCTGGGTCCCACGTCCGCAGGTAGAGGAGTGCCAGATGATGTGGACCTCCCCCCTACCTGCATATGGGGCATCCCTGCTGATGCATGGTGATGCAGTCACAGTGTCAGGGACAATGACATGCACAGTCCCCTCCGCGGCAACCTGTGCTGCCTCCTGGGTGGTGGGGTCCGTCTTGGTGTCATATTGTGGGTGCTCAGGGGGAAGGCACTGTCCCCTGGGGTGGTGATAATGTTTGTCATTAGTTGGGTATGTGTATTTGTCTGTGTGTGACATGCATGCATGTGCACATGCATTTGTACACACCAATGATCCATGTGTCGCCATGCTTCTCAGCTTCCAGATCCCAGCTCAGGGTGGACATTCTGTATATGAAACTGTCATGGGTGGAACGAAGATAGTTAGCATTGACAGAGGTGATGATCCCCTGTGCATCGCATACTACCTGCACTTTGATGGTATGCCAGTGCTTGCGGATGCGGTGGATATTCTCTGTGGCCCTAGGTGGACGTAGGGCCACATGGGTGCAATCTAGTGCACCGGGAACTTTGGGGAAGTGTGCCACCCTGTAAAAGTCCTGGACCAGGGCCTGCCTTTCTGAGGGTGTTCTGGGCATGTATATGTGCCGGTAGACTGAGGGTTGCACAGTCATGATTGCCAACACCTGGTGTAGTCAGCATGACTGCGTGGGCTGTGAGACCCCCCCACTATGGCAGAGGTCCGCTGAAATGACCCAGTGGCCAAGAAATGCAGTACATTGAGCACCCTTTCCAAGGAGCTCAGTGCTTGGGAGCACAAGGTGGGTGATGTGAGGTCATCCTCCCACTCCTGGACCAGGTATAGGATGATATGAGGTGGAAACCTATACCTGCCATAGACCTGGTCATCAGGCATCCCAAAAAGGCGGGGCCTGGCTATTCTCCTCCTCCTGCAGTGTCCCATGATCAGTGCTGCGAGAAAGGGACATTCAGCATAGCTGTATGTACGTGGTTGTTGTTTGCACACATTTTTATACTGCGCAGGGACGCTTCTGCCTGCCTTCATGTGTTTAGGCCTGTGTGTGTCTTTTGGCGTGTGCGCGTTTCCCCTATTCGATTCTATGAATATGTGTAGTTCGCGTGCGTTTGGGCGTTCCGTGTACTTCCCAGAAGTACTTCCCCTGTTACGCCCTTATTTTCACACGTTCTTCCCCATTCTGCGTGTTCCGCCCTGTCTACCGCCCCCCTTTTTATTTTTTTTTGGTGTGTGCGCTAACGTTGTGCGCTTTCGCTGTCCACGTCGCGCACGGCATTCGGGATATTGCAGTGACGTGTGTGCCCTTGTGCGCCACCCGCGGATTTGGCGCACATCCCATGGAAAACACGGGCAGGGCCTTCCATGAATAGCACGCGTGCGTTTGCTTTTTCACTCTTGCACCCGCTTGTGCCACAAATTTTGGCACACATTTGTTCCATGAATCGGCCCCAATATCTTTATTAGACTAACTCCACGTTTTATGTGTCAGTTTTAGAGACCGCATGGGTCCCTTCTTCAGGCGGCAATAGTAGAAGTGGAACCCCTTCACTAATTGCAGACCAATTAATGTGCATGGTGTTGAACAATAGGGCCATACAGCCCTCACCTCTTCATAACACTCTGTTGTAAGGAACCCGTCTGCAGAACAGCATCATTTCACACACCTGGTAACTGTATTATAAACATGCAGCCTCTCCTCAATCTCTGTAAAATGGCATTGCAATGAATGGATCACAATGGGCTTCATTACGAGATTTGCACAAAAAATCTGTCATTACCACATGCATGTCGGTAACAACATGTCTGTGAAGCCTTGATCCCGCAAACAGCGGCTGAATACGAGTGTGTGTGTACGCACATACCTGCATGCCGGTAACGGTTGTACCGCCATGCCAAAAACGTCCCTCAAACCCCCAGATAGTGGCATCATGAAATGTGCAGATACCTCTTCTGCCATCGGCATCCCCAAATAGCGGTACCAGTATAAACACAGTGTTATTAATGGGTCCATCATTACTGACACCAGAAGCAACGTCATCGCGCCGGAGCGGGAAATGCTCTGGCGGCCATCTTCAAAAACACAATCCATTGCCATCCTTAACAGACTGGACCTGTGCAGGCAAAAGCCCTAACAACCTTGGAGAAGATATCGAAAGCAACCCAGAAAGGCACTGTCCGCTTGTGCAAACCCATATTCAAGGATGTAGAGCTCAACATGTTAGCTGACACGCTAGTGGAGAATGGGGACATGGTCTTCTGTGCTGACCTGAGGCGTCCAGCACAGCTGAGGAAGAAGCAGCTATGGGAGGATGTGGCAAGTAAGGTGAGTGCTGTTGGCACCACTGCAAGCACTGTGAAGGACTGTAAAAAGTGCTGGGACAACCTGCGCCTGTGAGTTCACAACATCTTGTCGGCCAATCGCAGCCAAAGCCGGCAACAGGCAGCGGTGCACACTCACCCATAAAATTGCCAAGGTGGGAAGAGACTTTCAGCACTATAATTGATGTGCAGTCCATCGAAGGAGTTGGTGGAGCGGTGTTCGGAGTCCCAACATCGGCAGATGAAGGTGAGTGTCCCCACAAACACCTGACATCTAATGATAATATTTGTCCAACACATGTGAATGTGATGCAAGCCAATACATGGCCCGTCATACACACATTCACATATCCCTGTCTAAATGCTGGCCCCACCACTGTCACATCAAAATTCATGCTGCATACCACTACCATACCCAAATACACACCCGATACACAGATGAACTGCACATGTCACACAGCACGCAGGACACAACACACCTGTAGTCCCCACAGCAGACACCATGGTGAAAATGTAAACACCTGAGGGATGCCAATACCCCCCCCCCAATTCTTGCACGCACCCTGTTCACCACAACAACAAGCATGCAACAATCCACATGGCACTAACTACACAAAGACCAATGCATGCATGATGCAAATACTACCATCACTGATGCCCTGCCTCTCTCTGTCCCCCACAGGCCCGGATGCAGAGAGTGATGAATACGATGCAAGTGCACAGGCCAAGACACCTGCCAAAGGGCCCAGGGACAGGGAAGATGCCACCAGGCCATCCACATCGAGGGGAACAAGAATGTTCCAGGTACCATTCGTACAATACACCCATTGTGTAAAATAATCAACACATGACTGGGCATTGCTTCTTCCGTGTTCATCAATTTATTGCATGACAGTACACAGTGTCCATATGCCCCCACACCCAGTGCCCAGAGTCCCACATTCATATCACCCTCTGCATCCCAGTGCATCATAAGAATGGTCTATGACTGATTGATGCACAGCACATCCCTCATGTGTATCGCGACCTTGTTGATGTGCAACATCTACTCCTTCCTCATCTTCAACTTCACCTGGTGGTGCTGGTCCATCTCAAGTGGCAGAGGTACGTTCCGCCGGATGCACATGTTGTGCAGCATGGCACATACCACGATGATCTTACCCACCTTCTGAGGCCCATAAATAAGGGCACCACCAGACCTGCTGAGGCAGCGAAACCGTGCCTTCAACAAGCCAAAGGTCTGCTCTATGACCACACAAGTGCATGTATGGGCACGATTGAAGTCCTCTTCATGGCTGTTATGCGGATTCCTGACAGGGGTGAGGAGCCACGTCTTCAGGGGATAGCCAGCATCACCTGCATGGGAGCACAATAAGGTATGTGTAAGGGTATTACTCAATTTCCATTTGTGCACGGCCTGTACATCGCTGATGCTGACATGCAGTATTTCGTCAATGGCAGCTATTGACTTCACATCTACACAACTATCTGCCTTGTACACAACTTGGCAATCCATCGTGCTGGTCTTGGGTGACATACACGACTTAGGGGCGTTGACAAGGTCCATGATTTACACACATTTGAGGGTTGTGTGGCAGGGGATGAGACCAAATGCATGTTAGGAATTGTTTAGACAATCATGCATGTGGATTATTTTTAATGCCATGTACATGTCCCTCAACGTCTTCACACTAGTCACAATGGAACAATGTGAATGTTGGTAGTGTCCGCCAGTGTAGGGAACAGTACCTTAGATGATGCAGGGTGGCAATTTGCATCCTGGTACTCATGTGCTGTGGGTGATTCCTGCACCAATCGCACCCATGCAGGTGTTGCTCACTACTTGATGGGTTCATTTTGATGCATCCTTGTCGCATGTGTTCTCCCATTTGCATTCATCTGCACATGTTGCCATGGTGTTATGCAGTGTTACTGTCGGGGGGGGGGGGGCAGTGACAGCGGAATTGCCTGAGGTGGCATTCATACTGCGCACTCATGGATGCTTGACCTGCTAGGTGCTTTGATGCGGTCATGTGTATTCAGCTTTGTGACCATATGATGGTGCATTGTAGTGCTGAGGGTATGGTCAGGTGACGTCGAGGGGGCATGTTCAAGGGAGTGCGCTGATTGTGAGTCTGACATTTATACATTGGTGTGCGGCCAGAGTGTGTCGGCCTCCATTGTCTGTGTGATGCATCTTATTTGGTTGATAATGGGCACAGTGTTTGGCAGCATGGACAGTGTCCAGACACCCTATTGAGGACACTCCCATGGCCCAGAGAGCAGACTCACCCAGCAACCAGTCACATCGTACGGCATCTCCTTCCATATAGTGGGGTAGCCAGGAGTTCCGCAGCACCATTGCATCATGCGTGGATCCTGGGTATCTGGCATAGCAATGTGCTATCATCTTGCTGGCATCACACACCATCTGCACATTGATGGAGTGGTATAGCTTCCGATTGCGGTACAACACCTACACGGCATGTGGGACTACCAACTCCATGTAGGTGCAGTTGAGGGCACCAATGTCATTGGGCATGCCTGCCAGTGCATGAAATGCTATGTTGGTGCCATTCGCCTCCTGTACTGTCCATGGTAGGGATATGTAAGTCCTTGTGTGCTTTAGGAGTGCATCCAGCACTTCGTTTAGCCCACCGGAGAAACATGGTTGCGAGATGCCATGCAGCTGGCCCACTGTGTGCTGGTAGGTGCCTGTGGCCAGGAAGTGGAACACTGATTCCACCTTCAGCAGAGGGGGCATGGCAGTGCAGATGTTGATCAGGCTGACTAAGTCTTCATATATTAGTTCCACTATGGTGGTGATGGTATCCCTGTCCAGGTGGTACAGAGTGTGGATTTGTGCTGGGGTTAAGTTGGATGGATTGGCCCTTGTATGAGGGATTGCTGGCTGACTGCGGGGAACCACTGCCTCCACTGGTGGGATTTGCTGGGCCAGTCTCACCCTCCATCTCCTCCTACATCTCCACTGTGTTGCCTGTTGTACTGCCTGCTTAAGGAGTAGCAGTGCAGGCATGTCTTCCAGCTCCAGTATGGTGACTGCAAGTGGTATAATTCTGGTCTTGGAAGGGGTGTGGTGTGTGGGTGTGCTCCTTTTGTGCAGGGCCAGGCTTCATTGCCTCCACCTGTGCTGATTGTGTGCACCTGTGGCATTTGGGAACACAGCAGTTTCCTATTAACGGCTGATCCACAATGCCGGTATTGCCGGCATCATGGTTGCCCTTCTTACCGGCATGGCAGGTCGTTATGGGCCAGTCCCATAAATGATGCCGGTAATGCCTTACCGGTATCGTTATTACGAGGCCGCAAACCTTGTAATGAGGCCCAATGTGTGGTATTTTTCAGAATAGTCTCTGGTAATGAGATCAGTGTCATCATGGCATTGACCGTGGTCTGGAATGAACCAACCTATTTGACAACACATGCCAATGAAGTGGTTTACCTGGTGCTTTGCGAAATTCCATCAGATACATACCGGCATGAAAATCCGGCACCCGCAAATGGGCAATTACCAATTCCTTCCCCACCGGACCCGGTAATTTCCCTTTCACGGATGCAGGTGCCGGTATATCCCCATTCCCATTTCAGCTCCATCGGGCTCAATGGGAATGGGGATGCACAGGCTTGCTGTGCTCACGGGTGCCTTTCATTCCACCAGGGCAGACCTGGCAGAATGAAAGATACCTGCGAGCACAACTCGGAGTTTGCCGGTCCAGTAGCAACGGTACTGGTAAGCATACCCGTGGCGTTGTTACCGGACCGGCAACCTCGTAATGAGGCCAAACATGTTCAAATTTTCCACTCTACATCATTGTTAAATGAATTAACTGAAGACGGCCACTCAGCTTACAGGTTTGTATGTATTTTGAAGAGCCTTTGGCAGACCCAGAGAAGGACGGATGTCTTTCTCTCTCCTAGATCTAACATTTTATAATTGGGTAATCTCAGAGGAGGCAACTAAGCAGCCTTGTTTTGAGAAAAGGCAAGTTAACATTACCTGGATGATCCCATATTTTGCGAAAAAGTACGTTTTAAGAATGTGTAATCTTAAAATCATGTGTACCTTGAGATTAGGAAAAGGTTATGGGCTCCCATGATGACATAGAAATACACACATGTGAGGCAACAACATCTCCCCACTGTCTTCTCAGGTGTCTATGTAGCGTGGTGAAATAAATCTACCCTAATGACATTGTGTCACATGTATGAAGGGGACGTTATTTCCCCCTGTGGATACACGGAAGGTGATACTCTTTGCCACATGACTATTTTTGTTATGGTTTCTTAAAATGTGCCACTTATTTGACACAATAATGACCTCTCTTCACACATTACCTGAGGCCATGTATCATTTATTTCCTGACTCAAGTGAAGCTAATGGTTTGATAGTAATGTTTGTCACATTTATAGCAAAGGAAGTCTCAAGGATGACCAAGCAATCATGAAATGCAAGAAGTACTCTGGTGGGCCAGATAGGGCACAAACAATGAGATAGTTTTGGAAAACCATCAAGGTGTATTAAAGCAAATGAAAATTCTTCTGCATGCCCTGCGACAGGGTTCCCTATCTACACAATTAAGCATGAAGGTGCTTGTCAGAACATGTTGCATAACACAGCACTGTCCTCTGTCCAAACCTAAGCTACCCAACTGGCCTTAACTCTCTAAAAAGAAAAAGGAAATTTTGTACAGATGAATACTCTGACTTGGTTTACTGTTGGATAGTGCCTGTACCCCTCCCAAAAATTGTCTCTGGAAAAAATATTTCCTCAACTTCCTGGGTTTGAGTTTCTTGCAACCGTTTCAACAAAATCATACAGTTCTTGTACACAAAGGCCAAACACTTCTCAGCTTCTCATGTTTGAGTTTCTTGCCATGGTTCAACAAAGGGCCTATACAAAAAGAATTGAAGATTCCTCTGTATTTTCCATGTATTGCTTCTTCCCCAGTTTTAGCAAATCAGCACGTTCCTGTAGGTGAAACGAGAATACCTTTCTGGATTTTTACAGACTTTTTTCCCTCACTGTCTCTACAGTCCAGAAAATAAATAACTTATTCCTCTTAGGCTTTAGCAGATCTTAGTTTCACTAGATCTTAAAAGTCCTCGGTCCGTTTAGTTCCAACACAAAGGGGCAAATTCCTGGGCCCTTCCTTACAAGTGCACTTCCCACCTGTTTTACCCATCCTTGTAGTGTTGAAGGATAGTTCTATTAGCAACTTTGGCGCTCCTCTTCGGATCAGTTTATTTTCTTGTTTGGAGTAGTTTCTGGTGGTCTCAAGTGGACCTATGGACTCTGATTCCTAGCTCTGATTAAAGTTTGTTGGCTTCTCTAAATAGCTTTGATTATTTGGTCATATCTCCCACACCCGTCTCAGTACTCTCCTGCACTCTGCTTGGTTTTCACCCACTTCTTTGGTGTAATAGGCTGGCTCCCCACTGGAGTGTTTCACTTGTGTGCTGTTTTCTAGAGGTCCCTTTAGTCGTGTGTCAAACTGATTCCTTTTCATTGGGTATCAGGTTGTCTTCTTCATTGGGCCCATCAGACTTCTGAAGTATAGAGTTTTGAGATCACCAAGAGTTACCATGGAGCTCAACAACCCTCATCTCTCTCTGGATAACCCATTGTGTACCTGTTATTCTGGTTCCTGGCCTCCACCAGCAGGTGCCTTTTCTCCAGTACATCAGTCTTCCACCTTGGTGGCGATGGGGTCACACACTGGTACAGAGCATGGAGACTATATTCCTCCGGTTCTCTTGGGCTCGACAACCTTGTGCAGGCTCTCTGTCCATCACAAATGAGTTGTGATCCTGCCTCTACGCTGCGTCGGCACTGCACAATAGCATCCACTCTGAGCATCTTTTCTCCAGCTGATTGAATTCATATCATCTCCTCTCTCCCTCAAGGTAAGGATACGATCACGTATATGTGATTTCCTGAAATAAGAAGCATAGTCCCATTGGTACTGAGGTTTAATTTTCCAGGAGTAGTCAGCATCAACAGCATGCATGGACAAAGGCCCTGTTCTATCAACATGATTCTTTATCTACATATATGCTGAGAATATTGGGGACATTGTGGTTAAGGGAGATCGTATCACCCTGAAAGACTGCACGTCCTTGTCCCCTAAGTCAGAGTCAACCCCAGTGAGATCCTGTTTGCCCAAACCACTCCAGAGGATTTTGCATAGTAGGCCAACACCCTAGTCTCACAGTGGGCAGCTAACCCTTGGAGACAAAGGATAAATTCACTGGATTTGTCACAGTACGTTTAGGTGTAAAATCTGGTAAGGGCTTTTTCGGATGGCTTATTGGAGGTTAAGAAATGTGTGTTTCCAGTAAATTATTGCCTTCATCATTTTCAGACATTTTAATTATGGTGGTAGTACCCCTCTGCATGGCTTGATAAATGTTGCTATGGTGCCCACCACTACCGTCAATGATGCCATGATATAGAGCCATAGTTAATGCATATGTTGAGGTTTCCATGTGATATTCTCCAATATTAAAGACTGCACACATAAAAAACTGTTATTTTTGTGGCTGATTTGCCTTTCTTATTCAAATTATATCTCTTTTCACCAATTCCCCTCACCCCCTCCCCCGCTCACCTTCAGCCATGAATTCAGGGTGTTTCACCCCCAAACTCCACCCTTAATTCTGCTCCTTCTCTGTACCATAACATCCCTACCGACCCCACGATATATAATTACACACACACACACAAAGATGCGCACACCTTCGCCCCAAATCCTTCCCCTCCATAATACAAACATAACACAACAACATAAACACAGAAACATAAGCAGACAAACACTTATCTCACAGTCAACTTCTGACTTCCCCCACCCATCGAGCCTCGCCTGTCAGCCGCTGCATGCACTCGAGTGCGACAGGAGTGTGACAGTTCAGTTTGGAAAGACGGCTCTGATCAGTTTCAGACCAGTCTTCTAAATTGGCATTTTTATTTGTCAGGAAAAATAAGAAATACTTTTTAACTTTATACCATGTTGACAGGCACAGAATCCTACAGAAATCTCTAGGTTGCTGCCCCTTCACTCTCCAGAGAGTTATCATGGCGAAGTTGTCAATCGCAAGAAGATGGGAAGGAAAGGAAAAACCCAAATCATAGTAGAGTGATATAGTGAGCTCTTGGCTCTATTTTATAGCATGATCAGAAATGTATCTATAATGACATATATGAAGAACTCAATGGTGATGTGGAGAGCAATGAACTCTAGGGCCCAGGGTGCCAATCTAACATAATTTACATATGGTGCCATAGCCTCAGCCAAGCCTTTATAATAATAATTAATAATTGGGCATTTATATAGCGCTACGAACGCTCAGGTATCTGAGCGCTGCTTATTATTACCCACGGTGTGTGGTGCTCATTTATCGACCTTGGAAGGATGAAAGGCTGAGTTTGGCCCTGCTGGGATTCGAACCTGCATTAACAGGCTCTGCACGGATGTCAAAGCGAGCGCTCTACTCGCTGTGCCACTTGACTGGCTTTTTAAAAAGCTCCTTTTTGCTGATGCGGCAGTGGCTGTAAAGCCTTATGTATAATAGAAGCCCCCCGATGCTGGCGCTCCCGTGGCGCCTTACATAGGTGAAAGGTCATCTGGTGGGTGGAGATTTTCACTTACTTTGAGCACCGCTGCCACACCAGCATGAGTGGGCAGCTTTTCTATTACAAATGTCGCTGCTGCCATACCATCTTGGGGGAGCCTTTCAAGGACTGCCCTGAGCTGGTATGGTGGAGGCAAACGAATTAAATGAAAAGTGACCCAGTTACATGCTGGCAGTCGGCATGCCAACACAGGAGCAGGGAGCTTTTCATTTGAATGTGGCACTGCTCTTCTGCCAGCACATTGCAGCCTTTGAAAGGCTCCCGAGCTGACCTGGTGTTGGGACCATATTTCAGTGAAAAGCTCCCTGCTCCAGTGCTGGAGCAGGACGCTTTTCACTTTAATAGCAGAATATTGCCACACCAGCATGTGGTAGCATTTGAAAGGCTACCCCAAGCTGGCGTGGTGGTGGCACCCTATTTGAGTGATAAAGCTCACCTCAACGGTGCTGAAACAGGAAGCCTTTCACTTTTATTGGGGTTCAGCACCACATGAGCATGGGGTAGCATTTTAAAGGTTTCCCCAAGTTGGTGTGATGGTGGTACCATGTGAAAGTGAAAAGCTCTCCTCACTGAGCTTTTCACAGAAATAGGGCAGTGCCCAAAAAAAGAAAAATGCATAATCTGTATATCTCTGTCCACCTCAGTAAAAGGGAAGAATGTGCTGTGAACCCACAACATTGAGGACAATTCCATTAGAATTAGAAACATGGACAATTCCTTTAAATGTACATTTTTGTAATAGTGTTTAATAGCATATATAAGTGTATTTGCCCTAATAGAACTGTCAATTAGATGTGATTTGTGATTACTTTGAAAAATAAGCATGCCATCTTGTTCGCATCACTCAGCTGAAGTTTGCACTTCATTGTACTTCTGAGTTACCCTTTAATAGGTAATGAAAAGTGATAGGATTACACTTGAGTCCCTTGTGATCCTGGGCAAAACTGTTCTGGGAATGGGTGTTTACTAGCAGTGGCACTTTATTGAAAAATGTAAACATTGGTAATTAATATATGTATTGATGGGGCAAATACAATTATCTGGACGTGCATATCAGTTCATGATTTACTTTCAGAATTTAGCATTTCTTTCACTCCGATCCACCAGTAACCTGTGTGCCTGACTCCAAAAAGCCCTTAAATCATTTCTTTTTTGGATATGTGACAGCAAGGCTATACACTTATGGGCTGCAAAATATTCCAAATTTAGGAGCTCACAGGAGGTCAAGAGCTCTGTCACTGCCAGAAGCGGAACTCAGTAAAGCCATTGTACAAAGATGAAAAGATTGCTTTGCATGTAAAAGGGTCAAAACTTTAGTAAGTAATTTTTCTCAGCCTGCCCTCGGGGGTCAGTTGATAGCTCTGGTTGTTACCTGGCTACACTGCCCTATATTGAATGTAGGCCAGTCTACCCACATAATAACTCTTGACTTTGATTTACCCTTGATGCACAGTTACAGTGCATCTTAACTGTGCATCAAGGGTAAAGTAAACTTGGCAAGTGTTGTCACTGGTAGCAAGCTGGATATACTTTATTTGTGTGGCAAGGTATTTTTTTAATGGCTGGGAGTCCTTATATGCTGCTAACAGATTGTTGCAGCATGCATGAACATGTATGGGCACAGCCAGCATGAGAATATGTCATATACTAGGGTATTGTACGATTGGACTGAAAAAAAAAGGTCCGACCGTACAATACGACCGAAAAAAGGCTACCACCAAAGGTTCGAACACCAAAAGTTCAAACCTTTGGTGGTAGCATTGCAGGTAAGTAAAAAAAAAATACACCCCCCTTAACACCGCGCTCACTATACTGTTTGGTATAGTGAGTGGACACCCCCGCAGCACACCTGTGAAAAAACAAATTAAAATAAAAAAATAAAAACGGGTGCTGCAGGGGTGACCCCCGGGTTGCGGGGGAAACCCCTGCAGCCCCCGTAGTATGCAAGTGTGTTTGCATGAGAAAGGTGCAAACTTTTGGTAGTTTGCACCTTTCTCATGCAAACTTTCCGGCCGCAGCAAAATCAGCGGCGGTCGGATCACTTAGAATCATATACTAGCATATGTTGTGGGCAAAGGCATAATGAAAACGCATTGGTAAATGTTCCTGGGCACTGTTGGTAACTTGCATCTTTTCGGTTTTTCATGTGCTACCATACAACATTGATTGCCATCTTTGTGGATTTGTTATCCAATTATTCTTAGAAAGTGCTATAAAATGCATTATTTTAAACAAATATTTTAAAAATGTTCCCAGGACAGAATCGACCCGAACCCCACCGGGACTGGTACACGCTCTCTCACTGTGCTTGGTCGCTCTCGTATATCAGGCACATCCATTTATGCCCCACCAGTTCAAAAATTCCCCAGCCACCACTGGTTTTGAGGATGCCTTTTCTCTCAGTTCCTCTTTAATTTTGTTTTAATCACTCAGGAAGGACCATCGATTCCGTACGCTGGAAATCTTGTGCAAGGGGCTCCAAAAACACACACACAAGAGCACCATTGATCTGCCATTCCTAAGTAAACAAGGACTCTTCATGTGACCGTCTTTCCCACTAAAAGTTCATTCGGACTGATCATTTTAGTCTGCCAAAATAATACACTATTATTCATTGTATGTATTGTTTGTTTATGTATTCGTGTGTTAGAGTTGACATAAAACGTACTTTAGAGTAACATCTTCATTTAAATTTAAAAATCAAAAAAACCCAAATCACCTATTATCAATGAATACAAAAAATGAAATATAATATATAACCAAACGGAGATTAATGGCAACGATGAAAGACGTAAGCGCCAATGGCCATATGAACATTCCAACGCAAGGAGAATTTACATGAAATGAAATATCACTTCCATCTGCGTCATTCGTCTCAACGGCCTATTTTCTAACCGTACCCCAGTGCACATCTGGTAAATGTAATGTTTAATACTATGGCCTTGAGGATGGAAATTGTGTCGAGCAATTCTTGAACATTTCAGCGGGTCTGCCTTTGCAGTTTTTGAAGGATTGGTAGTCGCCTTTGTCAGTGGTGCATTATGCTATTTTCTGGGATTGCCACCGCCTATCTGGCGCAGCGGGCGTCCCTCGATCTGTCCTTCAATTACCAGCCATTAACTCCACCTCAACGACCCCCTAACAAAGCAGTAATGGAAAGCCCGGTCGCAGCTGGGTTCCCGAGAAGTCTTGCGCAATCCACTTCTTTAGAAAGTGTAAGCAGTGAAATGTGTTATGCGCGGCTATTACCAATGCCTATCCATGTCTGTTTCTTCCTAGGTGCCACTGTGCCAGCATTGTTGAACAGTACATCTAATCAACTGTACCTGCACTTCCACTCAGACATCAGCGTGGCGGCAGCAGGCTTTCATCTGGAGTACAAAAGTAAGATTGATTGTTTTTCTATCCATATTGAAAAGCACATTGCGAGACTTTTGAACTGTGGAACATGTGTGAACCATTGTGATCGTGTATAATGTATGGAAACAGACCTATCATCTGACCGGCAGTGTGACGGACACATTGATACGGGCAGTCGTTAAGGTAAGACTCCTGGTCTGGAAGGGCAATTCCATAGAAATCCTCTCAGTATTTGCAAAACAGACGGTAGATAGATCTTCATATTCGATTTTTTTTCTAATAGTGAGTATTACTGCTTGGATTTATATTTTCATCTCATAATGTCATCCACTGTGATCAGAAAGAAATAGTACATAGCAGCCCGCAATATCTGCATAAAAGCCTGGAAATAATGTTCTTATTATGGGCTAGATGTGTCATCACAACTGACTTGTAATAAAGAAAAATGATGTCACAAATGCTCTGTTATCAGTTATTATGTTTCATTTGTGTGCCAGCAGAGATAATTTCAGCTGTCTCTGCAGCTCTAAATTAAACTTATCACACATAACAAACAGAAGCCACTATTCAAAACGTCAACACAATGGTCTATGGGTCACTAAATCTCCCTATCGGCAAGTCTAAATATCCCTCATTTGGTTGTTCAACTGTCCCTAGTGGGTGCTGGTGTGCTGCTTATCGAGATAAGAAGGGCTGGCCCTAGCCTAACTCACTACTTTCCTGTCATAGCTGCTGTTAAAACCCACTTGGGTGCGTGTTTGTTTTCCTTTTAATTCCACCCTTTTGAGTGCATGAAATAATGCAGACAGTGCTGCTGTGCAGATAAAACAAATATACTGTTTTAACAACCCATGCGCTCGAACAGTCCGAGAGTCTTGGGGGTTCAGGGGATTGGCCTGAACACTTAGTATCAGTCTGCCATGTCTAACCGCTTTTTTCAGGACAAGACCACAACCTTCGTTTGGGTCTTCATAACATACCAAGGGTAGTCATGCTCCTCCTCTTTGTGGGTCAGCAGGTATTTTCTTCTTCTATTTTTACCCTGCAGTGGGAGACATACAAATATTCATGGATAACGAACATCACTCCATTTAACCTCCTATATATAGTCACTTGAAGCATATGACTTATGCTGATCTCTTACCCACCATCAATGTTCTGGTGTTTTTCAAGGTACTTGTGGTCAGTTCTTAAAAATTCTCCCTACAACGAGAGAGTCATATTGGAAGCTATACTCGAGAAACGAGAAATATTTGAATATACACCATAAACACGTTCTTACTTTCTCATCATGCATTTATTCGTTCACTGTCATACCCATACGCTCTTGAATAGCCACTTATGGATAACTATTTCTCTTAACTTTCTGTTTTCCTGTGTGTAAAAATACCCACAATCAGATTCCAAAACTATAGCCTGCTATTTGTTAAGAAGCACTCAGGGACACAAACAAACCCCCTCTCTCAGACTTGTGTCAGAGGTTCTCATTGCAACACATTCCCATACCCTCGTATGAATCTCTTCCGTGTTTCCCTCTATAAACGGGTTCTCAATGATATTCCAAACCCCACTGCGAACATTTTGTGTATATATATTACATGGACGCGGTAGCGTTGTAAGAGGATTCAATTCAGCACTACAGCTAAGTTAACGCCTAGTCTAGAATACTGAATGAAAACCCTTATTGATATATCTTTAGGTCCAGTTCATGCGTTCTGGATGACTACCCCTGTATAACACCCCTCTCTTGGAATCCCCCTGACCCCACTGAGCCAAGAAGTAGTTCTGTTTTGCAAGTTTAAAAGGTTTATTTGATAATTTAAAATATATATATATCACACTTTATAATAAATTAATAATTGAATAGCACACTTAATCTGATATGATAAAGATCAACAACGGAGAATCTGGCACTAGCACACTTCTTATAATCACTAATGAGTTGACATGAAATGGATAAGGTAGCACACTGGTAAATAGGAACAAAAGTATAATGTGGTAGAGGATGCTTTATGTAAGCTCAGGTGGATGCAATATTCAATGAATGCAGTACAGAAAATACTCAATATGATTTCAACCAAACAATGTAATCACTTTTCTCTGGCAATCCCCTCCCCCCCTTGATACAATGCAAGGAAATGGAAGGAAGCACACAGTTCTCAGAAATGCGATCAAATGTGATTCAGTTCACCCCAGCAAGCTTAAAGAAAACAGATAAGAGTTTTGAAAACACAGGCCCAAATGCTTTGATATGTGCTAGCAATGGATGAGAAATATGCTGGAAATGCTTTTTAATTCCCTTTCAGAGGTTCAGGGTGAGTGGTATCTAGTTAATATTAGTCCAGGCTCACACTAGCAATGAGGCAGGGATAGTTAGCAGGTTAAACGAATTTCTGGCAAATGGAAGGCAAGCAGCAGCAGTTTTACATGTGAAGAAATTTGCAAATCGCGGTAAAATTCGCGAATGCGTCGAGCGCTATTACAGAGGAACCACAAGGACTATCTCTATCGTTTTGGGGTCCTAGGAAAGCCTAGGATCTCAGCTTCACAATGAAAGTTACTGCAAGTCTCTAGCACAAACGGTTGCGGAGATATGAACGATTGAATAAAGGTCGTTTTTCAGATTTGAAATTTTAAACGCACACTTTTTCAGCTTTAAAAATGATGGCAGGATAACACAATTGCTAAGCTGCAGTTCTACTTAGGTTAAAATGGATTGAATTATATTATTTTAACTAAGAGATGGGTTCTACACAGTTTTACTATGTACTCACACTATATTCTTGAGTGAAATGGGCCTCGCCATGGATCTGGTCAGGGTTTTGGACTGGGCTCGGGTCTCTCTCTGGGCACAGCACTGCTTTCTCCCTCTGGTCTGGTCTCTAGTTCTGGATAGATTGAAGTCTCTAGTTTGGCTCTCTGGAGGTTTGATGGAGGTAAAGTCTGGATTTCTGGATGTTGTATGGTCCGGCAGAGCGCGTTGCAGCAAATGGAATTGAAGGTCCCTATCTGTCCTGTCTGTCTGCTTTTATGTGTTTAGAATGTGGGTGTGTTCTAGCATCACTGACCCTACCTCTCTCTCAGCTTCTAATTGGTCAAACTTCCATTTATCATTTGATTGGGGAATGAACTTTGAGTCAGAGGGATGTCAATTTATGGCTTGCAGATAGGACACTCCTCTGTCAGATTGCACACATTCTATATTTGATAATAAAAGACATATTTCACAGTTACGCAGTTGCTTGAAATTACATATACATGGTGTGGCTTAATTTAGCCATGTCTCTGTCCAAATCTGCTGTTTCTAAGAGCTTGCATTCAGAAATGGCACATATTTCACTTTTTAACTGATTTTTCAATTTCTGACATTGACCCAACTTTACATACATGTGCGCAGGGAGTAGGGACATTAACTGATGAAGTTTCAGATTTTTAACATGCACACATTTAGAGTAATATCCACTTTTCCGCTGACACCCCCCTGTACATACCACCGGTTCTAAAAACATCTTAAACTGTGGGCAGAAAAATCACAAGAATTATGGTATCATTTATAAAATTTTCACATGTCCGCACCATGAGTTATTAATCTTTTTCTAAACAATATTCTGGCTACAAAGGGGTGTGGTTTTCTCTCAGCACAAGGTAGAAATACTGGTTAATCCAGTTCTGCCAAGCCAGCTTGCTCTCACAGGCAGTGCCCCTCCCAGCTCCTGCCAAGAGGAAGCTACATTTTACGACTGCGTAATAAAACCTTTGCCTGAGTGAAGAGCACTTTGTTCACTCTCCTGCAGAGCACAGGTAATTCAATTATCAGATAGATGGCATATCCTTAGTGTGGGCAGCAAAAGGAAGGTTGGCCTGGGAACACAGTGGTGACTCAAGTTTCACTCCTGATGGGGGTAGCTGCCAAGCAAAATCAGTTCCTTAAGCCAGGTTTCAGATAAAATGTCACTTTTTGTTCCCCAGTTCCTGCATTCAAATAAAACTAAACATTTTTACATATGCAGCTAGAATGCTGATTCTAAGTGCAAAACTGTGACATTTCAACAGTTACAAAGGCATGTGACACCAAACATAGGTCACTCATTTAATCTAAACATTTTCGATTTTAGTGTCTTTAAATCCAGTGCAACTTAAACTGCTGACTCCATAGCTCAGCCAGTTTTGTTATAAGCATTGTTCTGGGCTCTTCATTTCCCAGATTTTGTAGGCACACAACACTCCATTCTACCAAATGTCTGCTGGTGTCCAGTGAGTATTTTGCACATATTGCAATGTTTGAAATAGGCACTTTGGCTTGCCTTCAGAGAAACACAGGGTGGTTTTAAACTGCCGGCTTTTGGATAGTGGTGAGTACTGGTACTGCACTCATTTTTGGGATTTAAGAAAATGAATTCCCCACAATTCTAGGTTGCATTTGGCAATCAGCATTGCCATTCCCAATGGTTTCAGACTACTGTGCGGGTAGTCCAATGGTGGTTTTAAAGCGCTTTGACGCTAACCGGCGCTACTGTTTTTCCTTTGGCAACCCATTTCCCTCATGGCAACCCGACCTTTCGTTCTCGCACTGGTGGGTGGCAAGTGAGGCAACCATTTTGGTGTGCGCACAAACTGCGCAGCTTTCCTGGATTTCGGCGCACATGTGGGTTTTCCGCCATCTTGAATTTTCTAAGCCCACAGCACCAAATGTTGTGGCATGATAGCTTAAACGTGGGTCAGGACACCCAACAAGCCCCCCCACGCGACTGCACTTTGAATTTGAGTCGATGGGGAGTCGCGTGCCCAAGGGTTTTGACCCACGCACCGGTCTGTCCGCATAATCTTCTTCCTCTTCTGTAGATGGCATAGTTCAGCATCTTCTTCTCCATCCGGTACTGATCGATCAGTTCTCCTCGCCGGTCCTGATGGGAATATTGGGCGGTCCACTGGGCCCATTGGATCTTCGTTCCCGGTCTCCGTATCATCCTCCTTGGCCCGTCTTCAGGTTTTCTTTCTCCTAGGACGACAAAGGAAGAGCGGCAATACCTACTCATAGACGTTTTTCCACCACTGTTGAGATGGTGGGACAGCATATGCATTTCATCATGACGAAACATTACATTCTTATTTTGATAAAAAACAGTATAACTAAGAGACAGTTTCATGCAAATCACAATATTTTAGAGACTAGATGTGGTATGTTTTATGATTGGAACTGAATTAGTCTGAGACAGTACCCGCTAGGATTCCAGAGGATTCCTCCAGTTGTTGCAGAGTGTGCCTGGGATGGCAACATTTCAACTGGTTTATGTGGACCCACTTGTCTTCTCCCTCTGCCAAAGGACCTTTGGGGATGTGGATTTTGTAGGCCACAGGGGAGATTTTGTCTATGATCTCGAATGGTCCCTTCCATGTAGGCAAAAATTTGCGCTGCTTGGCCTGGTTCCTTTGGAAGTTGTATAGATAGACCCGGTCTCCCACCTGATATTCCTTCCTGGAAGTTTTCAGGTCATAGTGGGTCTTCATGCTATCAGCTGATCTTTCTAGATTCCGCTGAGCATAAGCAAAAGCATGTTGGAGGTGTTTCCTTAAATTCTCCACATACTCATGAGTAGTGGAGGCATTTATCAGTGTCTGCTCTTGGGTCCTGTAGAGCAAATGCTTAGGAAGCACCATCTTGCGCCCAGTCATCAACTCAAATGGTGACATTTTGGTTGCAGATGAAGGGGTAGATCTGATAGCCATTAGGACCAGAGGTAATCGGATATCCCAACTTGGCCCAGAATCTGCCACAAACTTCTTTAATATGCTCACAATTGTCCGGTTATATCTCTCTACTGCCCCAGAAGAAGCTGGTCTATAAGCAATATGCAGCTTTCTCTTGACCCCCAGTATCTCCCACATCTTTGTCATTACTTCACTGGTGAAGTGGTTACCTCTGTCTGACTCAATCCTTTGAGGTAGACCAAAACGGGAAAAGATGTGGTTAATCATCAAGGCAGCTGCAGTTTCTGCCTTGCAATTTGGGGCTGGGAGACATTCCACCCACTTGGTAAACAAGCATGTCACAGTCAACATGTACTTATTCCCCCTAGCCGAGCGAATCACAGGGCCTACAAAGTCGATTTGTAAATCTGACCATGGCAGTGTCGTCCCCCGCTTTTGTAAAGGTGCCCGGTGTGTGAGGGATGTCGGCTGAAATTGTGCACACACAAGACAACCCTTCAAATATTGGTTGAGGTCCTGGCCCATGTGTGGCCAGTATGCAACCTCTCTTAAGATTTCCAGTGTTGTGTGAAACCCCCTATGACCGGCGGTGGCCGCATCATGGGCGTGACTTAACATCAGGCTTCGGAATGAGGTAGGAACCACCCACTGATCGTGGGCAGCTTTGGATTTCCTTACCAGCAAACCGTCTTGGATCCGGAACATTTTTGGACATTTCATCAACACTCTTAGGTCCTCTTTCCCAATATAATCGGTATCCGTCAGGGGAAAGTTCTCAGGGTCCTCAAGGTGCTGGTAAAATTTACCAATTATTGGATCCCCCTTCTGAGCGGTAATCAAATCAGCATCAGGGGTCTCCTTGCTCCATTGTGCAATTGAAAGGTCGTTGTGAGCATTTGTCTGGGACCTAGTGATAGCAGTGACCTGGATTTCCCCCAACAGGGACTCAATCTCAATTAGATCCCCTTGGATGGCTCCGGTTTTGGCCAGCTGATCAGCTAAGTCATTTCCAGTTTTGTCTGGTCCCTCTACTTTGGAATGACCCTTGATCTTTTTCCAATAGATGGTCATCTCATTCGAGGTGACCAGATCATCAATGTTTTGGATCAACTTCCCATGTTTCAAGGGTTTGTTGTTAGCACATAACATGCCTCTGGTTTTCCAATTAACCAGGTGCTCCACAAACCCGTTCCGTACATAATCCGAATCTGTGATTATGACCAGTTCGTGGAGTTGATGCTGGACAGCAGTGAGGATGGCATGATGCACAGCCATCAATTCTGCCACCTGACTACTTCGGGGACCAATTTTGTATCCAGCGGAGGGTTCTGGGGACTCATTCACCCATGCATTCCCTACGCCAGCCACCAGTTCTTTCTCCCCGTCGTTGTCAACATGGTAAGAGCATCCATCCACATAGACAGTGGGCATTCCCTCACACTTGTCTTCTTCAAAGACTTTGTGTGGGGAATTAAGGTATGCCTCCATGTTGCCCTTTTTTTTTAGACTTTCGTCCTCGAGACAGTTTTCTCTGGCACAATCATGCAAGTCAGCCAGACCTTGCGCGAGGGGACTCTTCTTGTTTTGGCCATATCTGACCTCCACAGGAAAGCCTTGCATTGACAGAATCCAGGAAGTAATTCGGGAATTACTCACATTTCCGGCCCGGATTCTGTCACTTTGGAGATATTGCAGAGGCTGGTGTGGAGTCTCCACTATGATGTGTTCCCCCTGGATAAACGGGCGGTAATTCTTCAATGCCCACACCGTTGCCAGGAGTGCCTTCTCACAATCGTTGAATTTTTCCTCCACAGAGGATAAAGTTTTGCTCGCATAGGAGATAACTTTATTGACCTTGTCATGCTTTTGGTATAATACGGCCGTCAAGCACGTATTAGAGAACCCTGTCTCCAGGAAGAACTCCTTGTTTCTGACAGGGTAAGCTAGGCAAGGCGCTTGTGAGAGGCTTCTTTTGAGTTGTTTTACTGCCTCGGCTTGTTCTGGACCCCATTCCCACTTGACCCCCCCCTTCAGGAGATGAATCAGGGGTCTGGTGATCTCTGCGTAGCCCTCAATGAACTTTCTGCTGTAATTAGTCAGTCCAAGGAGGCTCCTTAGTTCCCGCAGAGTTGTGGGGTCTTTCAGTTTCTGAAGTGCTTCCACTTTCTTTTCCTGGGGATAGAGACCCTGAGGAGTAATCTCATGCCCCAAGAAATTAACACGGGTTTTACACCACTGTGCTTTCTGAAAGGAAAGTTTTGCTCCGGCGGCCCTCAACTGTGTCAGAACATAACGGATCTCCGCTATGTGTTCCTCAACAGTTGAGCTTTTGATGAGGACATCATCTACATAAGCCAGGTTACCCCTTGCACCCAAGTCGGGCATGGCCTTGTGTAGAAAAATGTTGAATTCATTGCCGGAGTTGAGGTATCCGAAGGGAGTCCGGGTCCATGTGTACTGCTGGCCCCAAAAGGTAAAAGCCAGCTTGTATTGGTCCTCCCTACTGACAGGCACAGTCCAGTATCCATTGGTCAGGTCTATTGCAGTGAATACCTGTGACCCCTGGATCTGGGCCAGCCCTTGGTCAATGTAGGGCAGAGGCCATCGGGAAGTATGGACCCGTTTGTTGAGCTCCCTGAGGTCGGCACAGAGTCTCCACTGGCCGTTTGGCTTCAATATTCCCAGCACCGGATTATTGAAGGTGCTGTGGACTGGACGGATTATTCCCCGGGACTCAAGGTTCTTAATTATTTCAGTAAGGGACTCCATTGATGCGAGAGGCAAGCGATATTGCTTCACAAACACAGGAGTCATGCCAGGGTCCGTGGGGATTGTTGTTGTGTGGATGTCAGTGCGACCACAGTCATATGAGTCTACCGCAAAGAGATCTTGGAAATCCAAGAAAACTTGTTTCAACTTTTGCTTTTGTTCCAGAGTCACACAGGCATCAGCTAGGTTGACTCTCTCTTCCACCATCTGCCTGAAGCCTGGAAAGACTTCTGGTTTGGCTATTTCCGCGGCCTCCTCCAGCTGGGTGGAGAAGTCCCTGGTCAGAGTGCTGATTTGGACCGGAGGCTTCAGGTGGGCAAGGCAGCCTTCATGAACCTGGAAAATCACCTCATCCCTCCTGAATTCACAAGTCACATCTTCCTTACCATAAGGGCAGGAAGTGTACACCAGGAAGTTCCCCCCATGCCGGGTAAAAATCCTGTCTGGTGTTGTATGATCATCACTGTCACTGTCAAAACAGTCCTTGGGGATTGGTCCTAACAGTTCATTTCTAAGATCAATGGAGAAATGTCGGTCATCAACCGCCATTCCAATAATGGTGCCTGCGGCTAGAGTAATACTCTTTAAGTCGCTGTTATCCACCTCTATTGGAATGGTGTCATGTTCTATGTTGACTAATGGAGTTGGGTTTACCCCCAACCCTTGCTGTTGGAGAGAAGCATTTAGATGTATGTAAGCATCAGGGTTTTTCAACTCTTGTCCCCTTTTAACTTTCACTTCCAGGGAGAATTGTCGGGTCCTTTCTGGGATGGTGACTTCCTCTTTAACCTGAATTTCAACTGCATAAGGTAGCAATTGAGCTGACCTAAATGCTTTTTCTGGATCATCAAAGCCCATGGGATTATCCGCTAATCGGGACCAAGCTTTGAAGTTTATTAGGTCCAAACTAATGGCAAAGCGATTGAGAATGTCACTGCCTAAGTAAAAGGCGGCAGTGACGTCTCGCACGACCCAACAATTATGGACTATGCTCTTGTTGCCAATGGAGATTTTGAGCATACACCTGCTTGGCAGGAGATGTTTTGAATTGGGTGCTTCCAGGTCCATTTCCCATTTGTCTATCAGTTTGAAGGTGGGAATGGCTGGATCTTTTGGAAGTTGGCGAAACATGGCTTCGCTGATGAAGCTCTTACCGTTGTTCACACACACTCGAGCGAGAACAGAGTCCTTCCCATCATTTAACTGAACAGGGATGAACAACTGCTCTCCAATTTGCTGAATATCAGCCAGGCTTTGAGCTGATTTCACATCTTTCTGGACTATAGGAGTGGGAGTTTCAGATTGTGGATTGGTATAGAATTTCAAAGTGTTTCCTTCCAGCGTGGAATACCACTTTAGACTGGAAGGAAGGTTGATTTTCAGAAATAGAGAGGACCCCCCATCACCAGTCTGTTGTCCTACTGCTATGACTGTCACGTCTGGAATTTGGTTGTTCTGGAAGTGAAATTCTACTTGGTCAGATTTTTGTTCAACCATGTGGCAGGTGCCGTTTAAACTAACATGGTTGACACTCTGTTTTAATTTTATTGGTCGGCTAGTCTGGGTCCAGAGGACCTTGTTTACGCAATCTATTAGGGGTGACAACCTTCTCAGGAGGTCATTCCCTAGTAAACAAGGGGTGCCCTCTGGGGTCACAACTATGACCGGGTGTTTCAACTTGTGTCGCCCAATTTTAATGTCCAAGTCTGCAGTCCCCTCAACGGGAATTTCCTTCCCGTCAAAGTTCTGTAGTTGTCCAGGAAGAGAGGTGAGAGAAACTTGGTAATTCTCTCCCCTTCCTGCATTCAGTTCATCAAAGGCCCTTCTGGACAGAAGGGTAGCTTGAGATCCAGTGTCCACCAGTGCCGAGATTGTACCCTGCCCCTGTACTTGTACCGGGGCATAATATCTTCCCTCCTTCTCCTCAAGGGGGCACAGATAATGCACATTTTTGGACAACTGGTGGGCTAATTTTCTGGTTTTGGACATCGCTAGCGAAGAGATTTGGGCAGAATTCTGTGGAGAGTCTTGGGAATCTGAAAGAAAAAGTTGGCAACTGGAGATCAGAGCCATTGTGCGTTCCCCTGGTTTCAGTTCTGGGCCGCCCCCCCCTTTTTGGAGGCAGTCCCCAGGATGGGTTTGAACCAGGGGATTTTCTTGCTGTTGGTTCTGGGATGAGATGGTGGGCGGCGGTAGCTCAGTCTCCCCATCTCCCCAGTCTGGATTTGCATCCCTAGGAACCCATTTTTCTTTGGGAGGAGTTCCCCCCTCTCTGAAGGAGAAGATCCTTTTCCCCGGATCCTCTGAGGATCCCTCTCCCTCAAATTGGAAGATCTGTACCTCCTCCTCAAACTGAGTCTGTTTGGGTCTTTTGTTTCTCCTACCCCCCCTCTGCTCCTTAGGAGGCAGACTTTCAGGGGCAAGAGATTTTGTTTCCGGTTCCTGGGTTTCCAGGGGCTGTTTACAAGTGAGGAAGGAAGCTTCCTCCAAGGCTTTACACCCCCCTTCCCTTTGTGCCTCCTCCCTGGGAACCGGTGAGTTATCGGGGTGCTGCCCCCGTCATTGTTCTGGAGCACCAGGTCCAGAGTTGGGTGCGTTCTGCGCCGGCATGCCGATCTGAGGGTTCTGCTGAGCCCTCAGTATGTGACCCAGATCCCGCGCCATGTTTTGAACCTGGCGCTCTAACTGGGAAACCCGCTCAGGCTGATACGGGGCCCTGTTTTCTCCCCTGGGCTGATCCCGGGAAGGGTAGCTATCCCTTCTTTGGTAGTACCCCTGGTTGGGAAGATTTGGGTACCCCTCCACCCTTGGCCTCCCCTCTCCCGGATTCAGTGGTCTGGGCTCAGGGAATTGGGGAAAGAAGGATGGATGGTTTTGGGGCTGAAAGTCGGGTGGATATCTGGAGAAAAAGTTCTGCCCAGGGTTTGGTAAATTTCTGCCCTCCTGTGGGAAGTTTGGAGGGAAGTTCCCTGGGTTAGGTGCTTGGCTGGATCCCCCCCCTTGGGCTGGAGGAGTCCACACATAACCCAGGATGGGTCGATTTCCCTTGTAACGGGGACTTACATAATCAGGAGAGCGAGGGACCCCATTTGTGGGGCTGCCTCCTTGGCTCCCTGTCTGTGACTGACCCGAGGACCTCCTGGGCCTAGCATTATTAGGTGCAGGTAGGTTTTTAGGCCCCCCATCTCCAAATCCAAAATGGGGGTGACCTTTACCTCTGCCACCTTGGCAGCAGCAGGGGTGCTGTTGGCTTTGGGGTTTTTCTGGGCATTACTTTTGCTATCTACCGGTTTCTGCACCTCATAGATCCGGGTAGCCTGTTCAATGACCCAGTCTAAAGATCTTTTCTCGTGAAAATCCCTCACGAGCTGGGTCATGATATATTTGGGCAAGGCATGGAAAAACGTATTAATAAATTCCCTGCTATCCGTGCGCACCCTTCTTGTGGTCTGTGCAAAAGCACGCTTTAACTCCTGCACAAATTCTTGTGGGGCCTGATCCTCCCCACATTGCAAATTGTAGGCTGCCTTGCGAGCCTCTTGAGGATTTCTGTGAACAGAAAAATGTTTCAAGATGGCCGCCTTATAGGTGGACCATCTTAAATGATTTTGGTCCTCCAGCCCCGCAAAGAAACTGGAGTATTCCGGGGAGAAGGTCCACTTTACATATTGAATACAGCTTTGGCTGTCCTTCAAATGGAAAGTCTCCATCATTTGTTCAAACAACTCTAAGTGCTCCCAAACAGAATACTTAGCGTTCTTATGGTAAGGCGTGATGACGCTCCTGATCGCCTTAATCTGCTTTAAGGGGTCCTTAAGCGAGGCCCTTTTTGCCTTATTGGCCTTTTTGGTTCGGGTAACCCTTGTCCATTCTTCCTCGGACTCAGAGGCACTGCTCCCAGAGGTTCCCGTCTGTTCTTCCAGGTTTTCCCGGATTCTGCGAGCCTGGGAATGGCTGGCAGAATGTGGGGACCTGGTCTCCTGTGTCCTGCGCAGTTCAGAGGAGTCTTCAGATTCCTCCTTGCTGCCAGGATTTGATGGGTACCCCCTCCACTGACCTAACTGGGCAGAGGTTTTCAGGATGCCCTTAATGGGCCTACTCTCCTGGGGTTCCCCATTGAACTGTACTGTACTTGGGTGCCCATACCCGGATGCCCACCCCTCCATACCTGAGTGGTACTGGCCTATGAGCCCCATACTCTTAGCTGGATAGTAATCTGCCATCCCTGTGGCCCTGTGCTCATGTGCGCCAGGGGACATGGGGGTGGTAGAGTCCAGGGACTGGGGGAGATGAAGGCCCCTGATGTTAGGGCTCCTGCGGTTATGGTCAGGAGTCTCTCTTTCCCAGCGGACCTCATCTCTATCCGCCCCTGCTCCCTGTTGCAATGCAAGAGCCTGCATTTGTGCTTTCAGTTCCTCAGTCAAGGCCTTACTAGACTCTATCAGTCTCTCCTGCATCGCTACCTGTTGTTGGAGCCTATCATTGTGTTGACAGAGGGCCTCATTTTCCCTCTGTGCTTCCTGGTTGGTCCTGAAGAACTGGGCCAGTCTTTGCTGCAGGAGGTTTACCTCCTGGGCAATGTCCCTATTGGCCTGCTCCTTTCTTGCTAGAGCATCTTCCACCCTTCTGGTGTGCTCTACCAAGTTCTGGTTTTCTTTTTGGAGATCACCCAGCCCCTGGAGGGCCAGGTGATTTTCTTCAATTTCCTTTTTTAAGTGGCAGACTTCCTGGCCTATGGCGTCTCTTTCCTGACTAAGAGCCTGCATTTGTGCCGCCAGGTCGTCCCTTTGCCTTTGAAAGGCACCAGCTTTCTGGCGTTCTTCATCAAACTCTGCCTGGGTATCCAGGTCTTTCAAGATCAGCTTGTTGCTCTCTACCTTCACTCTATCTAGATGACTTTGCAGGGTGGCTACCTGCTCCGTGCATGCCCTGTTAAAGTCTAATTGTTGCTCCAGCTTTTTCTGGCTTTGCAGTAGGGAGTCCAAACCTTCTTGGTGTTCCTTCTGCAAGGCCAGAAATCTGGTGTCCTGTTCTGACTTTTCCTTTTGCAGCACATCCATATCCTCCTTTATTTTAGTGATGTACAGTCTGCTGTCATTTTCTGACTCCTGGCTCCTCTGCAGCCTCTGCTCAGAAGAGACCAGGTCAGATTGGACCTTCTCTAACACCATCTGTTGCCTATTTGCCAGATTTTGGCTTTCAGCACATCTATCCTGCATGTCTCCCATATATAGGTACAGGTATGCTGCTATCCTGGCAATCTTATTGTGTTCCTCTTTGGCTTTAGGAGCCATATATAGTTCGCTCAGGGCCACATGTAATGGACCCTGATCTCTATATATATCTGACCCTGTTTCAGTGACCTGTTGTGTGATTGCCTGCAACCACGCATCCTGCCCCTGTTCGGTCCATTCACCTCTCACAAATAGCTTATGCAAGAGGTGCTCTCTGGCTATTTTCATGTCTACTAAGGTCGTCATTCTAGAGATTGGTCTCTGTCCTGACTTACAGAAGTTTGTATTTTATTTTTGCAGAACAGAACTTTTCTTGGAGTGTCCCTTTTGAGGAATGCTTCACAGCGTAATGCAGCGTGGTGATCCGACTGGATGTATGTATCCCGTCAGTTAGCACACTGTATTAAGCTGCACAAGTGGTGTTCTAACCCAAACGTCAGGCTCGAGCCCCCAATTTGTAAGAGGATTCAATTCAGCACTACAGCTAAGTTAACGCCTAGTCTAGAATACTGAATGAAAACCCTTATTGATATATCTTTAGGTCCAGTTCATGCGTTCTGGATGACTACCCCTGTATAACACCCCTCTCTTGGAATCCCCCTGACCCCACTGAGCCAAGAAGTAGTTCTGTTTTGCAAGTTTAAAAGGTTTATTTGATAATTTAAAATATATATATATCACACTTTATAATAAATTAATAATTGAATAGCACACTTAATCTGATATGATAAAGATCAACAACGGAGAATCTGGCACTAGCACACTTCTTATAATCACTAATGAGTTGACATGAAATGGATAAGGTAGCACACTGGTAAATAGGAACAAAAGTATAATGTGGTAGAGGATGCTTTATGTAAGCTCAGGTGGATGCAATATTCAATGAATGCAGTACAGAAAATACTCAATATGATTTCAACCAAACAATGTAATCACTTTTCTCTGGCAATCCCCTCCCCCCCTTGATACAATGCAAGGAAATGGAAGGAAGCACACAGTTCTCAGAAATGCGATCAAATGTGATTCAGTTCACCCCAGCAAGCTTAAAGAAAACAGATAGGAGTTTTGAAAACACAGGCCCAAATGCTTTGATATGTGCTAGCAATGGATGAGAAATATGCTGGAAATGCTTTTTAATTCCCTTTCAGAGGTTCAGGGTGAGTGGTATCTAGTTAATATTAGTCCAGGCTCACACTAGCAATGAGGCAGGGATAGTTAGCAGGTTAAACGAATTTCTGGCAAATGGAAGGCAAGCAGCAGCAGTTTTACATGTGAAGAAATTTGCAAATCGCGGTAAAATTCGCGAATGCGTCGAGCGCTATTACAGAGGAACCACAAGGACTATCTCTATCGTTTTGGGGTCCTAGGAAAGCCTAGGATCTCAGCTTCACAATGAAAGTTACTGCAAGTCTCTAGCACAAACGGTTGCGGAGATATGAACGATTGAATAAAGGTCGTTTTTCAGATTTGAAATTTTAAACGCACACTTTTTCAGCTTTAAAAATGAAGGCAGGATAACACAATTGCTAAGCTGCAGTTCTACTTAGGTTAAAATGGATTGAATTATATTATTTTAACTAAGAGATGGGTTCTACACAGTTTTACTATGTACTCACACTATATTCTTGAGTGAAATGGGCCTCGCCATGGATCTGGTCAGGGTTTTGGACTGGGCTCGGGTCTCTCTCTGGGCACAGCACTGCTTTCTCTCTGGGTACAGCACTGCTTTCTCCCTCTGGTCTGGTCTCTAGTTCTGGATAGATTGAAGTCTCTAGTTTGGCTCTCTGGAGGTTTGATGGAGGTAAAGTCTGGATTTCTGGATGTTGTATGGTCCGGCAGAGCGCGTTGCAGCAAATGGAATTGAAGGTCCCTATCTGTCCTGTCTGTCTGCTTTTATGTGTTTAGAATGTGGGTGTATTCTAGCATCACTGACCCTACCTCTCTCTCAGCTTCTAATTGGTCAAACTTCCATTTATCATTTGATTGGGGAATGAACTGTGAGTCAGAGGGATGTCAATTTACGGCTTGCAGATAGGACACTCCTCTGTCAGATTGCACACATTCTATATTTGATAATAAAAGACATATTTCACAGTTACGCAGTTGCTTGAAATTACATATACATGGTGTGGCTGAATTTAGCCATGTCTCTGTCCAAATCTGCTGTTTCTAAGAGCTTGCATTCAGAAATGGCACATATTTCACTTTTTAACTGATTTTTCAATTTCTGACATTGACCCAACTTTACATACATGTGCGCAGGGAGTAGGGACATTAACTGATGAAGTTTCAGATTTTTAACATGCACACATTTAGAGTAATATCCACTTTTCCGCTGACACCCCCCTGTACATACCACCGGTTCTAAAAACCTCTTAAACTGTGGGCAGAAAAATCACAAGAATTATGGTATCATTTATAAAATTTTCACATGTCCGCACCATGAGTTATTAATCTTTTTCTAAACAATATTCTGGCTACAAAGGGGTGTGGTTTTCTCTCAGCACAAGGTAGAAATACTGGTTAATCCAGTTCTGCCAAGCCAGCTTGCTCTCACAGGCAGTGCCCCTCCCAGCTCCTGCCAAGAGGAAGCTACATTTTACGACTGCGTAATAAAACCTTTGCCTGAGTGAAGAGGGCTTTGTTCACTCTCCTGCAGAGCACAGGTAATTCAATTATCAGATAGATGGCATATCCTTAGTGTGGGCAGCAAAAGGAAGGTTGGCCTGGGAACACAGTGGTGACTCAAGTTTCACTCCTGATGGGGGTAGCTGCCAAGCAAAATCAGTTCCTTAAGCCAGGTTTCAGATAAAATGTCACTTTTTGTTCCCCAGTTCCTGCATTCAAATAAAACTAAACATTTTTACATATGCAGCTAGAATGCTGATTCTAAGTGCAAAACTATGACATTTCAACAGTTACAAAGGCATGTGACACCAAACATAGGTCACTCATTTAATCTAAACATTTTCGATTTTAGTGTCTTTAAATCCAGTGCAACTTAAACTGCTGACTCCATAGCTCAGCCAGTTTTGTTATAAGCATTGTTCTGGGCTCTTCATTTCCCAGATTTTGTAGGCACACAACACTCCATTCTACCAAATGTCTGCTGGTGTCCAGTGAGTATTTTGCACATATTGCAATGTTTGAAATAGGCACTTTGGCTTGCCTTCAGAGAAACACAGGGTGGTTTTAAACTGCCGGCTTTTGGATAGTGGTGAGTACTGGTACTGCACCCATTTTTGGGATTTAAGAAAATGAATTCCCCACAATTCTAGGTTGCATTTGGCAATCAGCATTGCCATTCCCAATGGTTTCAGACTACTGTGCGGGTAGTCCAATGGTGGTTTTAAAGCGCTTTGACGCTAACCGGCGCTACTGTTTTTCCTTTGGCAACCCATTTCCCTCATGGCAACCCGACCTTTCGTTCTCGCACTGGTGGGTGGCAAGTGAGGCAACCATTTTGGTGTGCGCACAAACTGCGCAGCTTTCCTGGATTTCGGCGCACATGTGGGTTTTCCGCCATCTTGAATTTTCTAAGCCCACAGCACCAAATGTTGTGGCATGATAGCTTAAACGTGGGTCAGGACACCCAACAGCGTCCATGTAGTTATGGTTAAGTTGGTGTTTCCATAGGAAGAGCACTTTTTGGGTGGCTTATAACTTCGCTCCCTCTGGACGAATCCTCACCAAACTTTGCAAAAAAAAGTATATGGCCCAGTCTGAATTTTTATGCAAAGTTTGGAGAGGGTTGCTCGAGGGGGGGCAAAGTTATAGGGGGGGGTCCCAAAACTTTTGCTTTTTCCTATAGACATAATGGGAATAAACTTTGCGCAGGGCTACAGCCCGAACCGCTGGACGCATTTACACCAAATTTGCGGCAGGAGCGGCGTCTTGGTCCCGAAAGCGTACTTTTGCAAATTTGGTGTAAATCCGTCCAGTAGTTTTTTAAAAATGACCAAAATGTAAGGCAAAAAAATTAGTGATATCTGTGTTCGCTTCGCGGAAGGACTTCCCTGTTCGCTCCACGGACAGCGCCCCGATTGGCCCATGGGCTTGCGTCATGTCCGCGGACATGCAACGTGTTCGCTGATTGGACGGTGTGGGGCGTGGAGTGCGTCAGATTTTCTGTGGCGCCCGCCATCTTGTATTCGCCGTCGACCGCGTACAGCACGGTGAAACTTGGATTAAAAATTGTATTTAGTGGAGTGTGTTGGTGTGTAAGAGTGTTTGGGGAGGGTGGGGGAGTATGAGATAGGTTCAATGTTTTGTTTTTTTATGTGCTATACGCTTTTGTTGTGCTCGATTTGTCCGCGGAGAACACAGCTGTTCTGACATTTTGTAAATAAACTAAATGGTGGGGTGTTCAGAGGACTTCGCAAGGAAGGTAAAATTGAGCTAAAAACACTTGCAGTGTATTTAAATGTTCGTAAATATACAAACTGGGTGTGTCCTGAGGACGCTGTCCGTATTGTAAACTGTCAAGTTGAATGTGTACTAAGAACACTCGCGGTGTCCCGAAATGGTTGCAATTGCACAAAATGGGGGTGTTCTGAGAACGTTGTTTGTGCTGTTCGTTGCCAGGTTGAAAGTGTTGAAACCCTCCTTTTGTCCGCTGATAGTGCAATTTCCTATGGGCCTCACCCGACTTTTTGTCCACTAAAGAAACGATAAATCAGGCTGGTGTGCACCGACATTATGTGATAATCCTATGACTGGCGCTATTGACCTGGCTGACTTGCTTTTGCGACACTAAATCATATCTCCCGCCCCTAAGCCTGACATTATGAAAGCATTCATATTCCCCGCCTCTCTCTGTGATGTTACAGGGTGCGTCATCAAACGCGCCCAGTCATCTCCAGTCCTACGCGACTTTACACAGAACCCGGAAGACAACACACATTATGTCACAACACAGCGCTCCACAATTCGGAATATGAAACTGTGATTTAAAAGCAAACAGCAAGATTGTAAATGTTGTAAAGTACATTTATTTGACATCAAATGTTTAGAGAATATTCAGCGATTTGCATTTGTCTTTGTTGTCGATCCGCAAAAGTTCATGTTGAGCCACGCGATGTTCCTTTATGGTAAAGAGGGTGTTAGATCAGCTTAGAACACAGTGCGTCACAATTCGGAATATGAAACTGTGGTTTAAAAGTAAACAGCAGGATTGTACATTTGGTAAAGTACATTTATTTCACATGAAATGTTTAGTGAATATTCAGCGATTTGCAATTGTCTCTGCTGTCGATCAGCAAAAGTTTATTTTGAGCCACGCGCTGTTCCTTTGCGGTAGATAGGCTGTTGGTTTATGATAAAAGCAGTAAATGGTCGCACTGATAATCGGAAGGTTGCTCCAATAACGAGGCATTAGACCACCATAATGGTTGGTATGTTGCTTTTAGCCGATAGTACTGTGTAAGGGCATATTGGTCCTTGGCGATTGTCCCATAAAATGGTGAGGGTCAAGATGTTGCATATTTGGACCTGCACCTGGCAGTTGAAGACCCCATCCGCTGGAGTCTGTAAATCGTGACATAGGCAAAATGGGGCCACATACCTGTTTTAAAAAACATAAATTAGTCTCACCAGCCGATCTTCATTAAAAATCATCATTTTATTTATTAGGGCGTGAAACTATTTGCTATCGAAGGTAGTGCAATGGAGTATGTTAGTAATAAAATAATAATATTTTCCCATTCATATAGCGCTAAGAACCGTGAGGTATCCGAGCGTTGCTTATTATTAACCACGGTGTGTGGTGCTCATTTATCGACCACGGAAGGATGAAAGGCTGAGTTTGGCCTTGCCAGGATTTGAACTTGCGTTAGCAAGCTGTGCACGGATGTCAAAGCGAGCGTTGTACTCGCTGTGCCATTTGACAGGCTACAGTGAAGTGGCACAGCGAGTAGAGCGCCTGACCGCCTATAGACCGGTTATATTATTTGTATTAACCACCCTGTGTCGTCTGCCTTTTTCAGAGCCCTCTAAACAACAGGGGATCAATTCGGCGGTGATAGTGCGCGGTAGAAAACATTATGCCACTTTCAACGAACAAGTTCAACTTGAGCCGTCTTTAATGCTACGCTATTGTAATTATATTTGGTATAAAATAATCTAAAGCGTTACTTACAGTACAATTGCAATTTCCATTGTCTACGAGTGGTGCAGTCCCAAAATACGACTCTGCGTGTGCCAACGATCTTTCACATAGTGATATAATAGATAAAAGTGGTTTTGTTTCATAAATTTCATCCTTATCTTCTCTTACGTTTTAGCAACACTCCTTCAAGAGAAGTCTTTCATCACAATCTCTGTCTGTCAAGGTCAAAACACAATACAACCTTATAGTCTGCTTCGTGGGCCTCTCCGGGCCACGAGAAAAAAAATGGAAGCAGCTGACCGTCACTGTGAACGAGCATAAATGCTTACTTTGCAACATTCTGTGTAAAGCCATCTGTGAGAACTTGCTGTTTACACTACATCTTTGTATATTGTTTGTGTGCTAATAAAAAAAGTTTGTTTAAGGGACGTTATGGTTCCAAGTAAAGCCGAAAACCCCCTGAAATTCGCCAGTCCATGTGGCCTAGATATGTCAGTAAAGGGAAAAAAGGGAGAGCCAGACATGTGATGTCATCAGTGATGTCATCAATGACATTTGTGGTGTCATCTTTGATGTCCTGGGTGTTAGTGTTAGCAGTCCACGGTGGTGCGAGTTATGGTTGCTTATCTTACCAATGCCGAATTTCAGGGGGTTTTCGGTTTTACTTTGAACCATAACGTCCCTTTAACAACGTTTTTTTACTGAATTTCATAGGTTTTCGTAGTGCAACTTAACCATAACGTCCCTTTAACAAAGTTTTTTCACAGAATTTCATAGGTTTTTAGTAGCGCAACTTAACCATAACGTCCCTTTAACAAAGTTTTTTCACTGAATATATATATATATATATATATATATATATATATATATATATATATATATATATATATATATAATATGCACAGGCATTAGTGACACTGGTTTGCTTATTAGAAGTCCCCATTGTGACATAGTGCATCCGGGACATGGCACCATTCTATATGGTGTGTTACACCACGTTCCACACTCCTTTAATGCACGGCTGCAATTGTCTGCTGCTTGCATTGTCTGCCGCTTGCATTTAATGCAGACTCGTGAGACAAACAAATTACCCACCCTGCCAAGACTGGCCATGTATTTTGCACCATTGTCTAACTTTGGCAAAAACTCAATTTTCTCTTACCGAAGTCTATGCTTGTGCACTAGCTGTGCTTAGCCCATTAGCTATAGCAGTCATCTTTTGATAGTGTTGCTTACCATCTCTTAATGTGAAGCATCTTCTGATGCTGGATGCTTGTCTGAGACAAAACTCTTTGCAAGCATTGCTAGCTAACAGCTTAGTTTTGTCTCCTGTGTTCAAAGCATGCTGGATTGTTAGGTTGCCAATCCGCGTTCACTATTCCACCATATTGTAGTGCGTTTTGTAAGTATCTCTGATGGCTTAGTGGTGTGTTTCATGTTGCTGGCATTCTTTTCACAGTTTATTTGTGGATCAGAATAGCTGTGATTAGTTGTGATTAGTTGAAACCCCCAGGTAAAGCCGAACCCAGCACTGGCACCCAACTTCTCGGTCATCAGGCTGATGAAACATGTGTCAGTGGAGGCTTTCGCTGCTACTTTCTCTCCTCCTCCTACTCCTGATGCTGACTTACACTCTGAGACAGCCCTATCCAACCTGCTTCTCTCATTGTCTAACACTCTTGATGTCCATGTCTCTGTCACAAGGACCCGTCTGAAGCCCACATTCAAGTCCAACTCTTGGTATGATTCCGACCTTGAAACCCTAAAACGCAAGTCTAGGGTGGGTGCAAGGAAGTGTAGGGCATCAGACTCATTCTCTGAGAAACTGGCCTGCCGCCTGCTCCAAAGGCAATAGACACTCTCTGTCCTGTCCAAGAAGAGAGCTTACATCCAAGCCCGCGTCTCTGCAACCTCTAACAAATCAGCCAAACATTTAAAAATCTGCAAGGAGCTGGCCAATCCTGCTGCAGTCTCAACCTCTCCTGTTCCCTCCCAGGCCTTTTGCATGGCACTGGCTTCTCACTTCACCACTAAAACTCAGGACATCCTGTCCACTCTTTCCTCTTCCTCTTCCTCTACCAATCCCGACCCCTCCCCACCCATCTCTCCTCCTCCTATTTCCTCCTTCCCTGCATTCACTCCCTATGTTGTTTCTAGACAGGTCTGATCTATGAAAGTGTCACCCAAACAGGTGTTCCCCTTCTCAGCCAGAAGCATGAAGGACCACATCGACACCCTCGCTGCAGCCTTGGCCGATTTTGGAAATCACTATTTTTCCACTGAAACCTTCCCCTTCACCCTAAAGCACTCCCTTGTGCACCCCCTCCTCAAGAAACCCTCTGCCGATCCTTCCTCTCTGGCAAACTACCACCCAATCTCTAACACTCCTTTCCTGGGCAAGCCCCTGGGAAAGGTGGCCATCTCCCAGCATACTCTCCATAGTGAATCTGTTGGTTGTCTCCATGAACACCAATCTGACTTTAGAGCAGCCAAAAGCACGGAAACTGCTCACCTGAACACCCATGAAGACTTGCTCTCTTATCTCCATGTTAACCTTACTTCTGTCCTCATTCTGCTTCATCTATCTTCTCCTTTCGATATGGTCAACCAAGCCATCCTGATTAATCATCTCTGTGACACCCTGGGCATCACAGGTCAGGCCCTAGCCTGATTGACCTTATTTCTCTCTGTTTGACCCTCCCAGGTCCAACAAGTGGTGTTCACCAGTGTTCTAACATCACATCCTGGTTCTTCAACCATTACTTGCAACTCTGGCCCACCTCATCTCTACCTTCGCTTCTAACTTTCAGTGTTATGCGGATGACACTCAGCTCTTCTTTAGGCTCCCCTGGCCTCCTCTGCTCTCTCACTCATACCTGACTGTCTATCCATGATTCAGGAATCGTGGGCTTCCAATGAACTCTCCCTTAGTGCCAGTAAGACTGAGATCATTTTCAATGGCACCCCTACTTCCGCTTTCCTTCTTTCACTCTGGCCGCCCAACCTGGGCTTTATACCTTTAGCTTTCTATGAGGAGAAGAACCTTGGGGTCCTCCTCGATTCCACCCTCTCCTTCTCTCCTCACATCTCATCTCTGACATCTCTAAGAAGTCACACTACCAGCTTCACCTCCCCAGAGGTATAATTCATTTTCTCACTTTCCACCAGCTCACTGTCTCCCTGATTCCTGGTTCTCTCTAGACTGGATTACTGCAACAGCCTCTCTCTAAATCTGCCTGTCTCTACTCTTCACCCTTTGCAACTTATCCAGAACAGGACTGTGAGACTTGTCCTTGACCTCAAGCCCAGGGATCTGTCAAGGGTTTTGACCCATGTTGAATCAATTGACTGGGTAGATGTGGGGATGAGCTGTCGCCGCCCATTATTCTATCCCAGAACAAACTAAATCAATAGACTGGGAGGATGTGGGGATGAGCTATCGCCACCCACATTCACGCCAGAATAGGAGAACTGAGCAGTTGGCACGAGACCACTCCAAAGATACAACCTTCTTGTGGGGGGTTCCACATCACCACTCTACTGTAAGGATGCCATCAAAACAATGTTAAGTAAGGGTCCTATACTATCAAGCAAAAGACCACTCTATTGAAATGCAGTAATTCAGGACAACTCAAAAATGGATGCAGTACCGACAAATTCCCCGAGGTGGCGCTAGCGGTCTAAACTCTGACAGGGAAACTGTATTTAGGAGTTGCAAGAGGAGCAGGGACTTCAAAGCTTGTTAGTTAATTGAAAATCTAGCCACCTGCTGTTCCCAGAGGCCAAGAGGCTGGGAAACCTTAACACCTCAGAGATTCCACACTAGGAGGCAGGATATCACATGACCCTGTTGATTGATTGAGGAGAGACTTCCAGGCAGCCTGCTGGAGCCCACACAAAAGGCTCTTTCTGTTGAATGGGGTATGTTAATTTTGAGTGTTTCCTGTCAACAGCCCTCTGCCAGCAAGGAGAGACATGTGATCACTGATCCACCCAGACTCCTGGAGGCGGACCCAAACACTTTGGGGGAGTTGAATTGCAACAAATATATATTTTATAGAAACAGTGATAATTTATTGTAACCAAATGACAGGAATGTACAACTTTGAGAGGCTTAGTTTGAAAAATGCCCTCACGATTTGAGTCCAAACTCCAATTTGTAGCATGTTCTGGGGCAAAACCCCGCTAATTATGATTATTGTAGACAATGTGTTTAAGCTAGAGACATGGAAAGTTACTGGGATATATGTGGAAAGGAAATGTACCTTTGTATAATTTTTGATGAAAAACCAATGTTGCAAAACCCAGTAAAATCGAAAATAAGTTGCCATTTTTGAATGCAAGCTCCTAGAAACGCCAGAGTCGGGAAAGGGACTATCTTTAGTAATATATGATGTGTGTATGTGATGTCAAACAACTGTGTACCTGGGAAATATGTATTTGGATCAGGAATAGGTGTGTGTGGAATTTGACAAGGGGAGGCTCCTCTGACCATAAAACCTACAGCATCACTCTGACACGCCATTTCTTCCCCCCAATCAAGGGAGAGAGGAAAGCTGGGCCAATGACAAGTAGAGAGGGGCAGGCTTAGCTAGGCCCAGGCACACACCCATTTTCAAAACACATAAAAAGAGACTGCTGGGACAGGTAGAGACATTCAATTCCATTTGCTGCGGAGCATGCTGACCAACGACTTCACATCCATCAATCTCCAGAACCTGTAGCAGAAATTAACTCCAGAATTTGTAGCAGAGAGGCCTGAATCCACCAGCTGAATCCTCTTCAGCAGGCCTCAAAACCAACCAAACTATTCAACAGCCGGGCGAGCTGTTTGAATTTTTGCCAAGAATTTTTGCAAGAACCTGTAGCAGTATCCAGAAAGCAGTGCTGTATCCGGAACCCGAGAGAACCACAAACCAGACCGTTGTGAGCAGATCCGGTGCTTGACAGACCCAGAGAGCAGAGCTGACCCAGATAGCCGGGACTTCAGAACCACCCGCCGGAAGTCCCGTCCAACCTGACCAGACCGTGATGAGGCCTATTTCAAATTGATATTCTGAGTACCTAGCAGAACTGTGCAGAACCGTGCAGAACCAATCTATTAGTTAAAATAATCTAATCCAAACTATTTTAACCTAAGTAGAACAGCCTCCTAGAAATCGTGTCATCTGTCATTTTTATACCTGCACAACTGTCACCTGTCAATTCTGCAGCTGCAAGCTGTCACCTGTCATTTTGAGTTTTACTTTAAATCCGAAAATCTACCTTTATTAAATCATCTGTATCTCCGGAACCGTTTGTGCTAGGAACGAAATTTCATTTTAAAGCTGTGATTCTAGGCTTTCCAACGCACCTAGAACCGACTTCCTACTCCTTATACTTTTTCCGCAACCACGATTTACGCACTTGCGAAATTTACCGCAATTTGCGATTTTGGCTCAATTTCTCCACTTGTCAAAATAGCAGCTCCATTCTTTCTTTTGTTAAAATCCGTTTGCAACTTGGTAATAACTCATAGAGCATTGCTAAAGTGAGCCTGAACTAATACCAACACGCATCTCCCACTCACCCTGAATCTCTAAAGGGAATTAAAATCAGTTGGCACATTTTCCCATCCATTGCCATCAGATTTTAAAAGCATTTTGGGGCCTGTGTTTCAAACTCCTACCTGTTTCCTCTAAGCTTGCTGGGGGGAACTGAATTTCGTATTGTATTTGATTGCATTCCTGAGAACTGTGTGCTCCTCTTTCCATCTCCTTCCATTTCTTGCATTGCATAGGGGAGGGGGGTGAATTGCCAGAGAAAAAGTGATTATCTTATCTTTTGCTAAAATCATATCAAGTATTTCTCTACTGCATTTTATTCCTCATTGCTTTTCCCTTGAAACCATAAAAGTATTTTTGCTGCTTTATCCATCCTATACTATACTAACTCCTCATTGATTGTAAAGAAGTGTGCTAGTGCCAGATTACCCATTGTTGATCATCATCATATGTCTAAGTGTACTATCAGATATTAATTTATTATAAAGTGTGATATATATATCTATATATATATATATATATATATATATATATATATATATATATATATATATATATATGCATTGTTTAATTTTTCAAATAAACCTTTTAAAATGCAAAACAAACCTACTTCTTGGCTCAGTGGGGTCAGCGGGATTCTAAGAGGGGGGTGTTATACAAGGGTTGTCATCCAGAGTACTGAACTGGACATAAAAATACATCAATAAGGGTTTTCCTCAGCATCCCAGACTAGGCATTGACTTAGCTGTAGTGTTGATTGACTATCGCTTACAGATCATATCTCTCCAGCCCTGAAATCTCCCTACTGGCTCCTGGTGGCTGCACAGATCAAGTTCAAGACCCTCTACATCGTCCACAACTTTTTCTGGGGCCAGGGACCACACTACATCCAACTCTCCCTTTCTAAGCATCTTCCTTCTAGAGCCCTCCACTCATCCACCTCCAACTGAGTGTCAGACACTTCTCCAGTCAGAGATCTCTGATCTCTGTCCTCAGCTGGGGTCCCTCTGGAACAGCCTACCTGCCTCTTTGAAACTTGAGCAGGACCATCTAAAATTCCAGAAGTAACTCAAGACCTTCCTCTTTGCTTCCACTTTCTCCCTCCCTCTCTCCTGTGGATGCTCCTGTCTGCTACGCTAACTGGTTACCTGGTCACTCACTGAACCTCTTGGACACCAGGCTCCTGCATGACCAGTAACCTCCTGCACTGCCTCTGGGCCTCCCGCTCACTTAGGGACTGTATCTGCAACCCTACAGTCCCCTGCACCTTGCACTTACTTGAGCCACCACCTTGGCAGCACTAACCATGCTTAAAACACTTGTGTATGGGTGCGTTACAAATGCATATCATATCATACCATGTTTTTGCCACTACAACCCCCACCCGCGGCACATCTCCTCTTCCCTCCCCCCTCACACTTGCACAATCTCAATGACACAAGGACTAGCAATATCATTTGTTTTGTCCTCCCTCTTTGTTCCCAAGGTGTTGTCCACCCTATATCTATCACTAGGTGAATTGGCATACAATACATTGACAACACAGAGTGTGTCCAAATGGTCTCAATGTGGTCCAAAGTCTATTCTGGTTGTTCCTCTCTTATCTTGGTAGGTGTTAACAAAGAGTATTGTACATTTCGTCTTCTCTGAATTGCAAATAATAGTACGGCTAATGAGGTTGTTCCCACGTTTAAAATGGGCCAGAGTCTTTAATTTCTTATTTGATCTTGTTAACCAATGGGGCCTGGCTCAAAAGCACTTTGATCTGGTCATTTTCTTGTGGCTTCCTTTTATTTTGTATCAGGGTACTTTCCCTCGGGATGTTCCGTGTCAGCATGAAGCCATTTTTTATGATTCATTTCGGGTAATTTCTCTCATTGAGTTTCTTTGAAAATAAACTTGCTTGGTCATCATATTGCTTTTGGTTGGTGTGGTTTCTGCGATATCTCAGCAACTGCCCAAACGGCAGGTTCCCTTTGAAACTCCTAGGATGAAAACTTTGGAACTCCAAGAGTGAGTTTCTAACAGTGTCCGTGTGATATACCCTGGTTTCCAACATTTCTCCTTTTTTCTCGATTTTCAAATCTAGGACAGTAGCTTAATTCCTACTATATTCAGATGTAAAATCCAAGAAAGTGTTCTGTTCATTCAACCATGTGATGAAACCCATAAATTGTTCTTCTGTACTGTCAAAGAACATAAATATATAGCGAAACCATTTTATTATGTTAGTCAAATATGGAATCATATTACTGTATACAGTATTTTCTTCAAAGTCTGCGACATAAACGTTTGCTAGACAGGGTGGCAAAAGTTGCCCCCTTGACAGTTCCTGATGTCTGCTCATAATATTCATCTTCAAATATGAAATATTTTTTTCGTGAAAGCGATTTGTGCCAGCTGCATTATGAATATCATTGGTATGTCTATTGCCAGTGTTTTTCTGTTGAATAACTCTTTCAAATACCCTCAAAGTTTCCTCCTGGGGGATTTTGGAGCATAAGGATTCGATATCCATGGTCACTGTCACTGTGTGGCAAGGTAATCTCTTGTAATGTTTTTAGCAGAACCATGGTATCTTTTGTATATGACTTCATTTTCGTGATTTCATCCTTGAGGAAGAAGTCTACAAACTGGGACAGATGTTCTAAAATAGAGTAAACACCCAAGACTATTGAGCGTCCTGTCAGGGATGACATGCCCTTGTGTATTTTTGGGAGGGTAGAAAAGGCCAGACATTTGGGAAACTTTGGGCACAGAAAATCTCCTTTCTTATAGCTAATATATGCTTCATTTAAGGCCTCTTCAATTATTGGAATAATTAGCCTTCTCAGCTGGACAGTTGGGTCACTCCCTAGTCTTCTGTAGGTGACCCTGACTTCAATCAAAGTGTGTAACATTAGACAGTAATTTAATGTACACATCATTACAGTAGCTCCCCCCTTATGCGCTGGTTTTATTATTATTTCCAAGTTCTCTTGTCGTTGAAATAGAGCATTTTTCTCTTTTTCTCATGTTGTGAAATTGATTATTATCCTGTATATCCAGTTCCTCCCATTTCTTTAGAATCACTGACTTGAATGTTATTGATTATTCAGTAATACCTGTGGGGGGAGGTTAGAATGTAGATTTACTTATTTATTTATTTATTTATTTGTATATGGTTAAACCTTTACAAAGTAGAAATCACATATAAAAATAGAAAATCACATAGTAAATATTGCATATTAATTTTCTTAAAACCTATTTTTATAAAGTACAAATTTCACTATTCACAGTTAGTATAACAATTCATGACAGTGCAAACAAATTCTTTAAAAAGGCTATGATTCTAAGGTTCAATACCGTGGAGTTGTTATTTCGAATCTGATACCATAACAAATCCCTGTCTACACAGTGCAGGTGCCTTATAAATTGCTGGAAGTATAGTATTTGTTCCTTCAGTAGCGCAGGGCATAACAAAATCAGATGCAAGAGGGTTTCTTCCTCCTCTTCTTTTTTGCAATATTTACACCAACTCCACTTGTCATTTAACATATTCCATCTTTTTAAAACATAATTAGTTTTAAGAACATCAAAACGAAATCTCATAAAAGTATTTCTAAATTTTCTTGACGGATATTTTTCCAGATAAAATTCCAATCGGGGTTTAAGTTTCCAGCATGAATAGACTTGATTCATTGTTTTCGATTGAGCTACATCGTCAAGCATCAGTTGCCAATCATTACATTTCAAAATGTTTGTTTACTTTCAAAGGATTATTTCTTAGCAATTCAAATGATATACCTGCATTCCCCAGTATTTCTTCAGTGTCTTCTTTCAGTTTCATACAAAAGACATTTGTTACATCTTTCCCAGCTAACATATATAGCGAATTGATATTTGAAAGGGAACATTTTCTCCATAATAGTATTTTTTTCAAAGCAATAATGGATCTCAAAGACTGTAAACCAAATTCGTGCCTGATTACTTCAATTGAAATATTATTGGGAATGAAGTATAAAACCCCTTTCCAGATGACACTTTCCAGTTTTTTTATCAAGTCCGTATTTTCCAGCTCATAAAATTCTAGACCATAAACCAATTTAGGGTTACATGACATGATGTAAAATTGTTTTAGCGGTATTGCTGTAAATCTCCCAAATTTTGCGTCAAATTTACGCATCTGTCTTACAGTACAATTGCTTTATTTCTTAGCTGTTTTTTCATCATAATCATCGAATCATTACCTACAAACTGATATCCCAAATATTTGAAAGACTTTTGGCATGTGATTTTTTTCCCTTGACAATACCAAGATAACTGTAAATGATTTTTACCAGTCTTACCCAGGCATATAATAGTAGTTATATCTGCATTAATCTTTAACCGAATACTGGAGACAAACAATACGAAAGCATTTATGAGTCTCTGCAGACCAACCTTAGTGCAATCCATAAGTAAGAAGTCGTCAGCGTAAGCTAGCCATTCTGTAGAGGTATCACCTAGTTTAGGTGCTACCAGACCCTTACCTTTCATTTCTTTACCAGCACTACAGATGTAAAGATTAAATAGAGTAGCTGCCAGTTTACAGCCCTGACTCAAACCATTCGGAATTAACTGTTCAGAGGATAACTTCCCTTCCGAATTAAGTCAGATTTTAATTTTTGTGTTAGAGTATAACTCTATAATCATTTCCATAAGATGCGGAGGAATCGATAATTCTCTTAAGGTTTCCCATAATTTGTTTTGATCCACTAGGTCAAACGCTTTAGAGAGATCCATCACCGCTACAAAAATTGATGCATCTTGTTTTCTGAGAGTTTTTGATTGCAGACCTTTCAAGACCAAACCACCACAATCTGTGCCCAGTTTTTTTCCTGAAACCTATTTGTTTGATATCCAGAACATTACATCTGATAATCCATTCATCCAGGTCTTTTAGTATGATGGACGTAAAGATCTTGTAATCAGGGTCTGATATTGCAATAGGCCTGTAACTTTCAGTGGCAAACCTTGGGCCCTTTTTGTAGATGGGAATCACTATAGCATGGTTCCATGATTCTGGGATTATTTTGCTAGTAGTTATATCAGTAAACAATATGTGTAAGATTTCCCCCCACAAGAAAATATCAGTTTTCATTATCAAACTAGATAAGTTGTTTGGCCCGGGGGCTCCAGATTTTTTAGCTTTTTAGCTTTCCCAATCATCTTAGATATATAGCTTGGGGAGATATCCAAATCCCATATAACCTTTTCATTTTTTCTCATAAGATTATTTTCAGAGAGATTTTCATCACAGGGCATCACATATAAAGCTACAAAGTGTTTTTTCCAAATATCTTCACTAATTTGCATGAAAAGAATCTCTTTTTGCGTAGTCAAAGTGTCATTTAACAGTAGCCAAAAGTTGGAAGTATTTTTGCTCTTAATTACCGCAAGCATCTTTTCGCCATTGATTTGGTCTTAATACACTTTACGTGCAATTAGCCAGTTTTTGTATGTTTGTTTTAGTTTTTTTATTTGTTTCGTTTTCTCCGACATAGAATCGGTGCCATTTTTCAGCTTGCAGATTTCCTGTCTCAGCTCTTTTTTTTTGACTATGGTCTGATTGTCAAACGCATGAGAATGAGTACTTTTTTATTTTTACTTACTTTACTTATGCATGTTTTTTGTGTAATCGTATTTATATAATCAGTAAATCCATTTGCTGACAGATTTATGGTTTTCTCTTCATACAACACAAATCCCTAATCTTTACACAGTTCCGAGGTGAATTTTTTAGTTTTGGTGTAAGACCATCGTATCCTTGTACCTTTGCTGTTAATAAGTATTTCTTCGTCATAGAATGCGTGTTCTTTCAAATTCTCTGTAAGTGGGATTTCTAATAAAAGTAAGTTGTGGTCACTAGTAGGCATTTCTACAACTGTTAGCTGAGACATAAAACATTCAAAACCCTCAGTATCAAACATGTAGTCTACTATAGAGCAAAAAATCCTAGCGTGCCATGTGTGTTTGTCATTATGAATTTTGGTTAACCCCATCACTTCTAGAAACCAGATTGCACCTCTCTGTTTATTGTTAGATAGCATGGCTTTGCATTTGTTATCTGCATCATCTATATTCAATAGCAGTTCATCTATCTCCGGCTTGCGAAGGTTACAGTCAGCATTTAGGTCACCCGCCATTAGCACAAAGTTGTTATCTTTTGTTTCTCTCCATACATCAATTTTGTGTGTTACAGTATCTATTTCTTTTAACAATTGACTTTCTGTGTACTTAAGAGGATTCCAGTATATATTGATGATGCATGCATTAATACGGTGTCCCTTATTTTGGACCTCTAGGTCCTCCCATACTTTAATGTTGACTGGTTCCATGTCAAATTTGCACGCAGTAAGAAGTCCACCCATAGGTCTTCCTTTCTCGCCTTTCACAGCAGGTATCTGCCAAGTATAATAATTCTCCCAAGCTAATTGCATTATCGCCCAGGTTTCTTGAATAAGGACCACATCAAAATTACTCAAATAATCAGTAACCTCTATGTTACCTAGCAACTGTGTATGACCTCTCGAATTCCAGGATGCTATGGATACTTTACCTTTATTGCTAAAGTGGCTTAGCCAAAACCTTCAGTGATTCAATTGCTTTTGTCAAGTGAATATTGCATTGTGTTTCAAGGATACCAGTGTCCCTTCTGGGTAAACAGAGGAATTGGGGTGCGGAGGCCAAGTCTGTCGTACTAACCTTGACTCGTGAATTGGAAATAGCAAAACCAAGAAAGAGGCACACACAGATGGTGAGTTGGCAAGTGACCTGAGAGACCGGTGTGTGTTAACCTGAATGAAGTTGTAACATTATATCGCAAGTGAAGGCAAGTGACAGCTGCACGCATGTGAATGAATGAGACATTTAGAAGGGCAGACCTGTGAGTGAACTTTGAAGCAAGGACAGCTGTGAGATCAGTGATACTAAGTTACAGAATAGTAAGGTGAAAAGATGTAGCCAACTCAAAGGTCTCTGTGGAAGGTACATTGTTCAACGCAATAAAGCGAATTATCAGCAAAAGTGAAATAAGCAATAGTAACACGTGAACTTTGAGTCAAAGTGCTCCTGTGGAGGTCTGTAAAGAGAGCCATACACATTTGAAAGGCTTTTGATGTCCGAACGTGGTCTGAACCTGACAGAGTGAGACCTGAAGAACAATAAGCTTTGGGAAGGGTGCCCCCCTTGAAAGTTTATGTTAAACGTTGATGTGAGAGGTATGAGCCCAGCAGAGGGGCACCTATGTGAACTGTGTGTTGAGAGGTCAGAGATCGACAGAGGGGCACCTATGTGAACTGTGTGGTGAAAGGTCTGAGCCTGGCAGAGGAGGACCTTTGTGAACTTTGTGTTGAAGTGCTAAGACTTAAACATGGAGGTCTAGGCGGGCCTCAATCCATATTTTGGAACTGTCTGTAGTGTTGGAGCAGCCATACTCTGTGAGATCTAATTTGGAGAGGAGAGCTGGTTCAACCACATTTATTCTTTTGAACACTGTATTTTCCTTTGCATAGTTTCTCCTTTTTACAATTGATGTACAAGAGATAGGGCAGGCATGACGTTTTGTTAGCATAGGCCATTTTGATTTGACAGACTCCACTAGGACTGTTGTGTTTATCGCTTGATGGTCGAGACTACTCCCATCTCAGCTATAGGGCAAATAGGAGTTTTTCCAGTCCCAATATTTGTATCAATTTTTTCAGTGTCATACTTATGATAGCATACCTCCCCTACACTAGCAATGCTCGCAAAGGGTTTTGACTCAGATGTGCAGCCAGCATCAGAAGAAGCTCTGCATTTAGAGACGGTAAGAAACACTATCAAAATATGACTGATATAGCTAACGAGGAAAGCATGGCTAGAACACAATCATAGACCTCGGTAAAAGAAATGGGAGGTTTTGCCAACATTAGACAATGGTGTAAAATACATGGCCAGTCGTTGATGTGTGGGAATTTTTGTTTTTCTACATGAAATGCGAGTGGCAGACAATGCGAGCGGCAGACAATAAGAGCCCCGCATTCATGCAGAACGTGCCATAACACCTTATAGAATGGTGCCATGTCCCCCGGATGCACCTTGTAATAATGGGGACCAGTTATACATGTGCATGCATATATATATATATATATATATATATATATATATATATATATATATATATATATATATATATATATATATATATATATATATATATATATATATATATATATATATATATTGTGTGTATATATATACACACACACATACATTCCCCAGTGGGGTTTTGGAATGCCATTGAGAACCCACCTAGAGAGGGAAACCCAGAACCAATTCACATGAGGGTCTGGGAATGATTTGCAATGAGAACCCCTGAGACAAGCCTGAGAGAAGGTGTTTTTTTGTGATCCTAAGTGTTTCTTAGGAAATAGCAGGCTATAGTTTTGGAATCTGATTGTGGGTATTTTTACACTCAGGAAAAAGAAGACATTGAATTTGAGCCACAGCAGAAAGGAAAGAGAAATAGCTATCCATAATTGGCCATGCAAGAGCCTATGGGTAAGACAGTGAACTAATAAATGCATGATGAAAAAGTAAGAATGCGCTTATTTTGCATATGCAAATATTTCTCGAGTATATCTTCCAATATGAATCTCTCATTGTAGGGAGAAATTGGAAGAACTAACCTCAACTCCCTTGATAAACACCAGAACTTTGACGGTGGGTAAGAGATCAGCATAAGGCATATGCTTTAAGTGAATATATATATATAGGAGGTTAGATTGAGTGATGCCATTTATCCATGAATATGTTTATATCCACCACTGCAGGCTAAAATAGAAAAAGAAAATATCTTCTGGCCCACACAGAGGAGGAGCATGACTAACCTTTGTATGTTATGAAGACACAACTGAAGGTTGTTATATGGTCCTGAAGAAAGCAGTTAGACATAGAAAAATCAGTTCGACTGATAGTTCAGGCAAATCCCCTAAACCCCCAAGACTCTCTGACTAATCGAGAGCATATGTTGTTAAAACTATGATTTTGTATATGCACAGCAGCACTGTCTGCATAATTCTATACACTCAAGAGGGTAAGATCAAACGTAAAAACACTCACCCGAGTGTCTGCGTTTTAAAAGCAGCTAAGGCAGGAAAGTAGTGAGCTAGGGCCAGCCCTTCTTATCTCCCCTTTCCTAGATAAGCAGCACACCAGCACCCACTAGGGACAGTTGAACAACCAAATGAGGGATATTTAGACTTTCCGATAGGGAGATTTAGTGACCCATAGACCACTGTGTTGACGTTTTAGATAGTGGCTTCTGTTTGATATGTGTGATAATATTGTGAGCATCAGGTGGAAGCTGCCGCTCAAGAGCCACCCATAGTGTTGTGTTGCTCTAAATTAAATGCCATGGAAAGCTATTCAAATTCACTTGACACATTGCAGCCAGTCGTGCACTGGAGATCAACTCATGCGAGAAAGAATCTGAATGTTATTACTTATTTTAAAGTGTAAGAAGTAGTAGTAGTAGCAGTAGAAGTAGTAGTAGTAGTCATTTACATAGCACTTTTTCCCATTACTATGGTATCAATGCGCTGGTGCTGGGAACACCCTTGGGGACCGCAGTTCAGTATATCAGAGTATGGGAAAATACTCAGCAAAGGCTTAGAATGCGTGTACATTTGGACAAGATAAGGAATTAGGTGGGCTAGCCGGGCTCCAAGAGATCAAGCATGTGAACAGGTGTTGAGGGAGGACAGGAAAGTGTGTGAGTCCAAGAGACCCTTTGTGTGTCCACCGTGACCACATTTTGTCATAGGTCGTCGCTGACTTCTGATGACAGAAGTGCTGAGGCTTAATCTGGTGTAAGGAGGTAAAATGTTATGTACCCAGCTAGAACAAATTTGTTGTAGCTCTTCGCTGCATTCTGATGTGTGCATGTGGGTAGCCATGCCTGTGGCAGATGTCCACCGGAGTGGTACATTTACATGTACCTGAATGTTCGAATGAAGCTTTGTTATTGACACCACTATTTGATCAGGTTGTCCATGTGAGAGAGTTCTCTAGGTGCACTAGCCAGGTTACCATAACAGGGTTCTCATCAGGGGTTGGTCGGTGTGGTAAAAATGTGGTGGTAATGCTATTACCACTGAATTACCGCACAACTCAATCCCGGGTTCGGGGAACACTCAGGGGATTCACCTCCAGCCCTGAGCTGAAGATGAATGTACCGACCGTATGCCCATTTGTGGCACAATTACTGTGGCATAATCACCACTGTGGTAATTGCACCAAAATGCCCCATTGAGCCCTATAGAATTATAAAAAAAATGGGGACTTACACCACCACCGCAACTTGGGATCCATCGCTAATAGCGCCAGACCAAGTTGCGCTAACAGTAATGTGTTGGGCGTTATAGGCTTCGGGGGATAGCTCAGGGGAAACACGTTTGCCTTGAAAGCAAGACAACGCATAGCAGCACAGGTTAGAACCCCAGTCTTACACTTAGAAACTGGTCTCCGGTATTAAGCGCATTATAAAAGAACAATTCAAAATAAAATATGTATTTTCTTCTAAGCTTCATGAACAAGATATCATAATGCATCTTCTAAGCGTGATAGACCGGTTGCCCTATTGTCTCCTGGGTGAATTATCGAGGCGATTCACTTATCTTTAATTCGAATTTACTGGCAATCCTCATAAATATAAGTGTGGTAGAAGGGATAAAATGATGGGCTTTCTAGTTGTAATGACAGAGGTAAGTGCGGGGCACAGGCTATCCTAATACCGGGATCATGGCAAGGGAAGGATATCTTAAGGCTTAGAATGTGCAAGCTTAGGCCGAGATAAGGAGTTAGGCAGACTGGCTGTGATACAATATTCCTTCAAAGAGGTCAGGCATGTGGAAGGGTGTATGTGTGATAGAAGTGGTTTTGTATATACATCTATTTTACTTGTGGACATATTGGTAGTTTATAGCTGTATATGGATGGCGATATGCACTATATTTGTATTTAGCAGGATGTGGGTGTCCCTAGGTGGGCCGCCAAGATTACAGCTGGCTTCTGCCAAGTGGGGCATGACCATGTTCCTGAATGGGGCATTGCATTAAATGGCTCATTAACATGTCCGTAGTATGTGGATTACTGATGTGAGTTGTGTAATTAGTGGCCTGCAGTTACCAGTTTGCGAGGCCGGGCTGCCGCAATTATGGCTGGCCGCCTCCTGGTGGAGTCAGATCATGCACCAAAGTGCAAAATGAAGTGTTTTCAATACATTTAATTAAACTGAATGAACTATTTTTCTGCAACGCATTAGGAGCTGCTTTCTTTATTTTTTAAAAACAAAGCTAATTCTATATTGATTTTATGGATCAGCCAATGGAAAAACTATTACATTATATCATGCAAGAGACTAGGTATTAAAGGTGTAGAGGAGCAGGTGGATACGTCATCCCTAGCTCCTGCCCTCTCACCTCCGTCATACTGAAACAGTAGAAGATCCCTATGTGGGACACCTGGTATTATCCCAATACCACATCAAGCGTATGAGAGACGATATGCACTCAGACAACTGTATTACATGTACCCTCCTACTGAAAGGGTGAAAGGATGTCGGCACACACCATTCGACATCATAGAGCTACAAGTGAAATCTGACGAGGGAAGAGCGATGTCATGAAGGGAAGACACAAAGACGCACTAAAACAATATGCTTATACTTGAGAATAAAGATGTAACTGAAGCAACAAGAGAAACATGTAATTGAATAAGAAGAAATCATATATGCAAAGAAGAAAAAGTAACCTGCTGATTAATAAATGTATATACTCACAAATGCAAGGTAGACGAGACATATAAATGTTTACTGCAGAAGAAAACATACCGTGGCTGGGACGTCCATGATGGAACGATGGATGCTGGACTCATATAACAAGCAATCAGGTTATCTCAGAGACAGACCAGAGCTGCAGGGACGGGAGATGCAGGAAGAGTAGCTTTGTATGAGGAATGAAGAGGAATTGCAAGGCACACGGGGAGTCAGAATGTTCAGCCATGTATGTAAGACATATTTCTCTTAGATTAAGTCAAGAAGAAAACATCTGCAGAAGTCAAGTATTGGACAAATAAATATGCAAAAGGCCTATGCAAGGTGGAGTGAGCAAGTCTCCAGAGGCGGAGAAGTGCAATGACTTTCACCACAATTGAATCAAATAGCAGTAAATAGAAGGTCAAAATTGACAAATTTGTGGTCTCCTCACATGTGAATTAGAATTCGAAAATAAGGGCTATTCATTAAACTGCAGACACAGATAATGGTGTACCTACACTCCCTTAAAAGCTCCAGAATAGAGAACAGGCTGCAAGGACAACTACAAAGGAGACGCCTTGGCTTGGGGCCGGAACAATGTGTGATGATGGACAAATTGGGAAAATGGGGAGTAGTCTGGCGTTACTATCTGCACCTGGGGTCCATTTTGCTTACGTGCTTCTAACAAGCTGAAAGTTCAAGGTTGAGAAAGCATGCCAACTAATCAGAGGGACTATATAGCAAAATGCTAGACAATGTTCCAAAGACCAGCCTGTTGCCATTTCTCTACTCTAATCATTATTTAGGGCAAGGCAGAGGCTTGCCTAACAGATAAGGGGCAGCCAATGATGGTATTAGCATGTTACATATTATAGGTACACATGTTTCCTTAATCAATTCCTTCAGTAGGTTTTACAGTTTTCCACATTGGATGATGTCATTGATGACATATATCGAGGTATAAAATCTTGGTATAACTAAATTTGGGTGTGAGTGTGTGAACTATAGCTTGTTGTTTGCATATTGCCCTACTTTATTTTATGCTAATAATAAAGTAGTACTTTGCCATGTTCTTTGAGTCTGTCCAGGAATTTGGGTCTGAGATCGTTATTGGTAATTCCATCTAGCACAAGAGGAGCTTCAAGGTTCTAGAGCACAGAGAGAATGACAATGTGTGGCCATGCTTTGTAATGTACGGCCTACAATACATCAAAATGATAATGAAAGTCACCTTGGAGTTCAATCCTCGATTTGGTCACAAAACTCTTTGGTGACCTGCAATATCCTTATATTTAATGTAGGGGGGTACATTATCCCATATATAAACACAATAGGGCATGGTTCTTCTGAAAGTTTTGAAAAGACATTTTTATTTGTAAACAGTTTGCGTGCCTTTAACAAGGAAATGGGAACAGTGCTGCATATTTGTAAGGTGAACAACCACAACATCATCTACTATACACAGCATGACACACTACATTTCCACACCCTTTTATAGCTAGATATATTTGAACATTTAGTAATGTATTTATAATATGTAGTGCTTAAACAGATGTCTTCTCCTGTGTGGCTTGTTGGTGGACAGCATGCAGCTGCTCTGATGTCTTTCCTTGCTTGCCACTAGATGGGAAGTTGACTGAATGTGTTCTTACAGCCATGGAATCAGTGATTTACCCACTTGTCCACATATTCATAATTAAGTGGGCATTTCCAATATCTGACCTGTCCAAGGCTGGTCAAACCACACTAACTAGTGCATCAGACAATGCAGGCACAGCCTTACATGAAATAGAAGTCTGGTTGGGAATTTGCCAGTCAGCATACGCACTTGTCATCAGTTCTATGAAACGTTTGTATTCAACAAAGGGGTACAGAAAAAGGTCTGCTGCCAACATGATCACCAATTTAGCATTGAAAAGCTGTGGTTGTGGATGGTTAAAATGATATTTCTAGCTCACTGGAGCTGGGCTGTGGCATAGACCTTGACCCAACCGCTACTTTGTGTTTGGGTGATGCTGATGGCACTAGAAGACATAAACATGCTACTGCAGGACTCACACACCTCCCAGTTCTGGGTGCAATGTGCTGGCCAGGGCCATGTTGTGCATGCTGGAGATATATTGTGTTATATGTTGGTCTCTCTCTTGTGCATGATATCCCAACAAAAACTTGGGGGGATTGAAATTCCTACAAGGGACTACTTTTCTGCACAGCATAGAAGTGGCAAACTGATATGTTTGACCCTGTACAAAGAAATTCCATGCCATAGATATTTGCTGTATACTTGAAGAAGGCATGGATTGACTGTTGAGAAGAAGCACAAAAAGCAGGAACATGGCACACCACAAGGTTCACAGGTGTAATAGGTGGTAATCTTTGCTCTGATGGTCTGCCATCATTGATTGACATGCACCACTGCCTCCTCTGGATCTCAGAAGTATTGCAAATAGTGGGCACATATAATGAGTGTGCTTTGTGATGGTCTTTCTGCACTATAACTCCTCGGATGAGTTGTGGTATTGGGTACTGTTTTTTCTTCCAATCATCCCTTTGGACCACTGCTCTAGTTAGACTCAGTATCGCTTCTCAAACTTGTTAAAACCTCTCCCAATAGTCTCTTACAAAGGAAGGGGTGTACTCAATGTATTTTTGGGCTGTTTTTCATCATCACCTTCATCATCCCCAACATTACCATGATCAAAATCAGCGGCCAACTGAGTGGTGTGGGTCGGAAATGCATTGAGTTTGTTAGGCTGAGAAACATCTTTTCCGTTAACATGGGCAAATGGGCATCCTGATAGCTGCAAATACAAAGCTCCCCCACATCATTGGCTCCTTCTGCCAGTGATTCGTTGTCAGCATGTTTAAGCTGGCACCCAGACAGACCCTGCAGAACTTGCATGTGTATGCCCGTCTGTAGCTACGATGAAGCATTGGAATAAAATCCCACTTGTGTCAGACTTTGATCTTAGGGAATTTGTGTTTAGGGCTGGCTGTACTGAAGTGACAGTATGATCTGATCTAGAGACGACATTTGAATGACTATCAGCCACACCCAACGCTGGAATATGAATGCTTGCAGAACGTGTTTTCAGCAATGTGGGATGTTCAGCTTGTGGTTATTAACTGACAATGTACTATTCAACTACAAAAATCAAGTAAAAATGCATCACTTTGCCAATCAGAGGCGGTCAGTGGTCTCTTTCAAATAGAGTTCACAATTTAAATTAGTTTATTAGATTCAGTGGCATCACGAATTTCTGACGGTCGAATGCCATCGCACATTCTTGTTGTGTGTGAAATAACCTATGAACGGAAGAGTCTTGTTTTTTTTGTTTTTGTAAACAGACACAGTACACAACTTTACATTCTAAGTGAAGGCTTTTCGGTTGTCACTAAACCAAGAGGCTTAATGGTGTTTTCTAGGAAGAGAATATTCGCTGCCAGGTGAAGAAAAAATGGCATGCTGTGGAAAGTACATTATTTACTTTCAATGAGACAGCCTGTGGTTACCTTCAACAACGCCTTGGACTTCTCCACAGTGGGCAGTGTATGTACGTTTCAATGAGACAGATTCTACTGCGTGATCAATGTATTTCTCCAGTGGGAAACCGCAGGGCGCGCCTCTTCTTCAGGTTCAACACAACAATTTAGCGGTGCCACTTCGATGGCTTGTGTTCTGAGCAATATATTTTAAATTGCATGTTTTAATGACTAGCTTGCTATATTCTCTATGGCATTCTGCTAGTGTGTTGCACCCTATGGAAATAATACATGATTCATCTCGCCTCTAGTCAGGAAAAAGTGTCACCAGTGCTGATTTTATGTTTACAGTTCGTTTTGTGGTTTCAGTTTTCTGTTTTTATTTCCATTATCTATTAATTTTGATAATTATGGTTAGAAGTTACAAAGTCAAGTTGAACGTATCCTCATGTTTGTCACTTAATGGTGCAAAGAATACTGTACAATGTCAGAAAAGGTTTAAGTGACCTATTATAAATTAATGAAGCTGCCATGCAACCATGCCTCTGGGTAATAATGATTCTGCAGCTGGTGTCTGTCCATTGCATCATCCCTTTCGAGGACTGTGGCCAGAGCCATATAGCCAAGTGGGGTCTGCAAAGAGAGTGTAACTAAACTGTGGAAACATGTTTTCTTTTTTAATTAGGATAAGACATCTGTTAGTCAAACACAAATCTAAATATGGCTCATTGTGACAGTTCAGCAGTCGGAAGGCTTCTAGATATAGTTTAAAACAATTGGGAAGGTCCCCTGGCACTTGCAATATCAAGATAATTCTTAATTGCAAGCAGTGGTCATGGGGTCTCCACCTCCAGTCTCAAGTTTAAGGTCTTCACTCGCCCTACTTAGATGATTCCCTCTGACCACTCCTGGCATGGCTGTCAATATCAGGTGGAAGGATTTCCCTCAGCCTTTTTAAAATGTAGCTTGACATATTTTATTTTAAGGACCTTGGTCAGCCCTGCCTCCTGCTTACTTGGACCTGGCTTCTTTTCTCATCACTAAATAACTTCTTTGTTTTTCCCCTGCGCCTCTTCACCATCACTCCATGTATCCATGCTTCCTACTCCATAAGCTTCACCCTTTCAAATCACAGTCTCATCTATCCCCTGCCTTGGGCCATGTTTGTCTGGTACTGTCCTCCCATTCTGTCTATTTATGTCCCGTCTAGCATCCAGTTCCTCATCCTGCTGAACACATCCCATACCAAAAGCCAACCACTATCTGATGATTTATCACCTCTTCAACTCCCAATCCCACCTTCTCTTGTGGTCCTAGCACAACTTCCTCCTCTGGATTCAATCCAAACCCTGCCTGATGACTTTTCTCCCCCTCTGCCTCCAACCACCTCCCCTCTCCACTCTTCTCCCCGGCTCCTATCTTGCTCTTCAACTAGTTCCAAACTCCCTCCAAACGGGTAGGTAGACCTGCATGAGCCATCATCAACTGTGCAGCTGATAAAAGAAAACAGGATACATATCTGTTTTCATTCCCCACACACCATTTCCCTAGCTGAGGGTATTAATATAAAGACATTTTGAATGACAGTAATTCATCTCTATCAAACAAAGGTTCTCCTTTAAAAATGGGGACAATTCCAGATGGATAATAAATCATCTGTCTTAATCTTGCAAGTCCTAATCTTTCCCAAAGCGTTTCGGGGGATTAAGAACTTTGCTTCCTAGAATTGTATATATATATATATATTTTAAATTAGGTGGTCCACTCCTCTTCAATGGTCTCCCAGCCCTGTCAGTACCCCTCCCATCCATGATATTGTGGGATGTATTTACCCATGCATCCGAGCCCTACCTCAAAACTGTGCAATACTGACATGGAAAACATCATGATGGCCAGAGCTTCCCAGAAAATGCACAGGGAAATGCATGAAGAATAGGCTGCCACTCATTTTTGCCGATGTTATGGGCACAGAAGGGCACTGCCTAAAAACCCCATTGGACTACCCACACAGTAGCCTGAAACCATTGGGAATGGAAATGCTGATTGCCAAAAGCCACCTAGAATTGTGGGGAATTCATTTCTTAAATCCCAAAAATGGGTGCAGTACCAGTACTCACCACTATCAGAAAGCCGGCATTTTAAAACAACACCAGATTTTACTTTTTGTAAAACTGAGTAAATGAACCCAAAACAGGCCAAAGAAAGACTTACTGAGAGGTGGATCCAATGTAAAGTTATATTCTGAAGTGACTTGAAGGTTTATAACAAGACTGGCTGAGCTGTGGATTTCAGCAGTTTAAGTAAATTTGGACTGAAAGACACTAAAAATCTAAATGTTTAAAAGAAATGAGTGACCTATTTCTGAGTGTCACATAGGTTGCAATTGTTTAAATGTCATAGTTTTGAACTTAGAATCAGCATTCTAGCTGCATATGTAAAAAAATTGTATTGACTTAAACTGGGGAACAAAAAGTGACATTTTATCTGAAACCTGGCTTAAGGAACTGAATTCTGCCCACCAGCCACCCCATCAGGAGTGAAACTTGAGTCACAGCTGTGTTCCCAGGCCTATCTGCCTTTTGCTGGCCACACTAAGGATATGCCATCTCTCTGATAATTGAATTAAGGGGAGCCCCCACAGAATACAGGAGCTCTGAACAAAGCCCTGTCCTGACTCAGGCAAAGGTTTTATTACGGGGGCTGTAAAAGTAGCTTACTCCTGAAGCAAAGGGGAGGAGAACTGCCTGTGAGAGCAAGCTGGCTTGGCAGAACTGGAAAAACCAGAAATTCAACCTTGTGCTGGGGGGAAACCACACCCCTTTGGGGCCAGAACATAACTCTAAAAAGATGAATAACTCATAGAGCGGACATGTGAAAATTTTATAAATGATACCATAATTCTTGTGATTTTTCTGCCCACATTTTAAGAGGTTTTTAGAACCGGTGGTATGTTCAGGGGGGTTTTAGCGGAAAAGAGGATATTACTCAAAATGTGTGCATGTGAAAAATCTGACACTTCATCAACTAATGTCCATACTCCTTGCGCACATGTGTGTAAATTTGGGGTAATGTCCGGTATTGCAAACCAGTTAAAAAGTGCAAAATATTGCCATTTCTGAATGCAAGCTCCCAGGAAGAGCAGAGTTTGAACAGGGTATACCTCCTGTGATATGTGAGGGGTGCGTGTAATTTTAAAACAATATGTACCTCTGCAAATATGTATTTGGTTCAAATCTAGATTTGTGTGTAAGTTGACAGGAGGAGTGGACTTTCTGCAGGCTGTAAAATGACATCACCCTGACACAACTTAGCTCCCCCAATCAGGGGAGAAATGAAAGCTTGGCCAATGATAGGTGGAGAGGGGTAGAGTCTAGTGATGCTGCACACACACCCATTTTGAAAACACATAAAAGCAGACAGACAGGACAGATAGGGACCTTCAAATCCATTTGCAGCTGGAAGCTCTGCCGGAAAATCCATACCTTACCTCCCTCAACCTTCAGAGAGCAGACATAGAGACTTCAAATCTATCAAATATCCAGAACCAGAAACCTAGACCAGACCAGCAGAGCAGAGCTGACCCAGATCACTGTGAAGTGCAGAGACCAGAGTCCAGTCTAAAACCTGACCAGATCCGTGGCAAGGCCCATCTATTTCAAAAAAATATAGTGTGAGTACCTAGCAAGACTGTGCAGAACCAATCTCTTAGTTAAAATAATATAATTCAATCTATTTAATCTAAGTAGAACTGCCTCCTAACTGTCACCTGTCATTTGCAAAGCTGTCACCTGTCGTTTTCTAGTTGCAAGCTGCACTTGTCTTTTTGAACTTTAAAATTTCAAATCTGAAAAACGACCTTTTATTTAATCGCTCATATCTCCGTGACCGTTTGTGCTAGAGACTTGCAGTAACTTTCCTCTGAAAGCTGTGAATCGTGGCTTTCCTACGAACCTAGAACCGCATAGTTTTGCCGCAATCGTGAAAAACGCACTCGCGAATTTACCGCGATTTGCCAATTTCTCCACGTGTAAAAATCTGCTGCTGCTTGCCTTCCGTTGCAAAAATTCGTTTGCAACCTGACAACCATTATAGAGCATTGCTAGAGTGATCCTGAACTTATTCAAAGCATATACCACTCACCCTGAACCTCCTAGAGGGAATTAAAAGCATTTTAGCATATTTTTTTCTACATTGCCAGCACATTTAAAAGTATTTGGGCCTGTGTTTCCAACTTCTGTAGTCTAAGCTTGCTGGGGTGAACTGAATCACATTTAATTGCATTTCTGAGAACTGTGTGCCTTCCTTCCATTTCCTTGCATTGCATAAAGGGGGGGGGGGTGAATTGTCCAAGAAAGTGATTACATTGTTTTGTTGAAATCATATTGAGTATTTTCTGTACTGCATTTCATTCCACATTGCATCCATTTGAAACCATAAAAGTATTGTTGCTATCTTATCCATTTCATGTCAACTCCTTAGTGATTATCAAGAAGTGTGCTAGTGCCAGATTCTCTGTTGTTAATCTTTATCATACCAGATTAAGTGTGATATCCAATTATTAATTTATTATAAAGCGTGATATAATATATATTGTTTATCAAGTTATCAAATAAACCTTTTAACTTGCAAAACAGAACTACTTCTTGGCTCAGTGGGGTCAGGGGGATTCTGAGAGAGGGGTGTTATATAGGGGTAGTCATCCAGAACGCATGAACTGGACATAAAGATATATCAATAAGGGTTTTCATTCAGTATTATAGACTAGGCGTTGACTTGGCTGTAGTGTTGAATTGAATCCTCTTACAATATGGTTGATGCAGATGATCCAGAGGAAATCTTGCTAATTTGCATTTGCATTACGTATACTCAGGTACCGCCCATCATGGCAATTTCCAATGTGCGCCGTGTCCTCCGTCCATTAGGATTATGTGCGCCGTGTCCTCCGTCCATTAGGATTATGCTGCGCAGATGCCCCCTATTCGTAGTAAGACGCATATGCACAGTTTTCTCAGTGCAACGCATGTAACTCATGTGAGACAGGCCTAGCTTGAATAACCAGCTGTTTCTGCCACACTCCTCTGTCTGCTTCATGTTCCTTCCTGCTCCAGCTTGGTTGGACCACACACACCTGCTGTTTCTCCAGTGTGCAGTCTTGGGATGATTTGCTTAACACTGTCACTTCCTCATATGGACACCAGCACTTTATCGCTGCTCCACAGTACAGGTAAGTGGGGCAATTGACATAATGGAACTAGTAGTTCAATGGCTGCATCCAAGTAGGTGGGAGCAGGATGGCAGCACTTATGGGGAGGCGAAACTGCTGTGCCGAGCACAGTGAGTGGCAGGCCGGTGCTGTCCTATGGTTTGCTATGTTCATGTGGCATGGTTGCTGTTGCTTTGCATAGTAGTTCACTTCCAATCATACCATCGTGCATATGTAAGCCTCTACTGCAGATGTAAGAATTGTGTTTGCAAGGTGCTTAAAGTGGTAAGGCTGCTGAGCCATGTACAGCTGGTCGTTGTGTGTGCATGTGTGTGTGCGTGTCTGTACATGCCTGGGTGTCACTTACGACATTGGCAGTGCCTGATTCTCCATGCCCAGCTGAATCAATATTTGGTCAGGGATTAAGTGAAACGTCCCAGAAGCATTGTTGCGCCTTTAAACAGTGGATACGTTCTGTCAGGAGCAAACATCTCTGTTACAGGTGCATTCCAGGCCCAGTTCCAGGCCACCAGCATCAGCTGCAGCATGTCTGCCACCTCCACCAGAACCTCCAAGGTTGTGAGGATGAAGGCTGCAAACCTCTCGGGAGCTGAATTTGCCATCCTTCGAGAACAGGTGCTGCTTCACTACGACTTCCTATTCCATCGGGAGCAGCAGCTTGGGGACGTTGGATGTAGGAGGATCTGGCAGGAGATTGTGGCTGTGGTCAATGTTGAGGGGGTGGCAGTCCATAGCTCGGAAAACATCAAAAAATGGTGGGACGACATGAGGATCCAGAACCCGAAGAAAGCCAGGGCAGTCATCGAGGCACGGTCCACCGCAGAGGTGCACTCTGGCGGGCACCATCATAGTTAACCTCTACATGTCCAGATCCTGCCAAGAGTGTACCCAGCTCTTCACAGCCAGGTCATTGTACTGCAATCCCAGCTGTCAGTTCAATGGGCTGAATGGGTATGCCACATGTAGAAGATGCATGTTGGGAGGACACTGGTTGATGTACACAGCAATTTAGTGTAACATAATGTAGCATGTCATTTTGTTCTGGTGTCATTGGCATGGCTTGTATATGCTGTGTCCATGGTGCATGCAAGGTTCCACACTGTGTGGGTCCTATGGGTGGGAGGGCCTGAGGAAGGTGTACAAAGAGTGACCTTGTATTCCGCTAAGGTCTTGAGGAGTTACATGATGGTGAATGATGTTGGGTCATCAGTTACAGGTCAAGGGATATTCAACCTTTAGTTTCACTTCCCAGTTGTCTTTCGACTGATGGCCATATGTGGTTCAATCCAGATGTGAGGGCCCAGGCTGCTATCTGTGTTGTAGGATGTGTGTTTGCTTTTGGAGGATTCGAGGGCTGGGGTGACAATCTGGTTCAGGGACATTGTCTGTTGGTAGTTGATGTGACCCAGTGTTCCCCTCACCATGGCTGATAGCTGGAGGAGGTTCATTGGGCAGTGATGGGTGAGGTATGTTGAAGTTGATAGTGCATTGTTGATGGCTGCATGTCCTGCCAATATGCTTCAGTCCTCATGTATGCCCCATTGATGTGCCCAGTTGGCCCTGGTAACTATTGCACCCATACAGTGGTGACCGTTCATCTTATGCAAATCCATGCATGTAATTGATGGGGATGTTACCATGTATCACAAGCTTACATGTATGTGTGTTCAGAATGATCCATTGAAGTCATGATGTGATGGGGTCATGGCATTTGTATGTGGGATGGCAGCATTGCACCTTGCCAATCTTTGGACATGCACATGTGTATACACATATGCTGAACTGCCTCTCCTCTCTCCCTTTTTAACCAGTGTCACATGCAGATTATGAGGCCAGCACTGAGTAGGAGAAAGTTGCCAGACCAAGGCCATCCAGGAGGCTATTGAAACCATGGTCATGACTGCCGTTGTGCACCTCATCTGAGGGACAGGTGGCTGACAAGGGGAGATCATCGGATGGCCCTGGTGATGACATGTAGGACGTTTCCATGGTCATGGACGGTGAGTCCTCAGGGGCAAAGGGGCAGGCACATTCCACCATCCCCACTGACAGGCCATTTGCCACAGATGTTCCATGTGGGGTGTCAGGGTCAGGTGTGGTGGAGGGGGAGGTGCCATTGTGGGCCTGGCCATGGTGTCTGGTGGGGATACATCGTTGGATGTGCAGGCTGCAGACATAGGCCTGGGACAAGAGGTTGTGCAGGACACAGCGGTGGAGTCAGCTTTTCGCACTCAGGCCCATCAGTTACAGGGCTACACACCTTCGGTCATGCCCCGCAGTAAGTGCAGGTGAGGTCATATGTGATGCTGTGTTGCCCCTGCTCTTGTCGGTCCATGGCTGGCAGGTGGCTGCGCTTGAGGCCCTTGAAGTGATCCATGGACAGCTTGTCAGCCATCATGGGCAAGTGTGCCACATCATGTCACAAATGGCTAGTGCACTGCTTTGCATGGTACAATTGGCACAGGCAACACCAATGCCACACACATCCTCCTCAGCAACCGTGCCCCAGGCACCCACAGACGTGCCATCCATGCTGACCACCAGCTGAGGCTCCTCTGCCCTTGTCATCCCATCGGCAGGTCTGGTGCCTTCTTTCACCCTCAGTTGGAGTATAAGTGGTCACGGAGGACATTCAGGTGGTCCCACAGTCTGGGGTGGCCTTTGCACAGCATCAAGCAGTGCAAATGGACATGGCACTGGTGGTGAGTGGTGGGGCAGTACTGGTCTCCAGGAGTCCTTCATCCCGCTGGAGGCAGTCCCAATGCCAGAGGTGGACTGCAAGGCAGCTGGAACATCAGCGGAGGCAAGCACACCGGCGACTCATGGCATGTAGTGTGCAGCATGCATTTGATATCTGGCAGGAGAGGTAGGTGGCAAAGCACCAGATATATGTAGCCACCACAGGCCAATTTCAATTTATGAAGAAGCAGGAGGAGTGGAGGCTGCAGGCAATGGAGAAGGCAGCTGCCAGGGCCAGGGCTGCAGCACATGCAAGGATGGAGGAGGTGCGTGATGCCATTCTGGGGGAGAATATGAGGGCTGCACAACGAATTGAACAGACCACTTGGGAGACCCTGCAGGCCCTCAGGGAAACCACTGCAACCAGCTTGCAGCAAGTGGAGTCAGAGACACAATCAGCCGTGGGCTTCTGCAGCTGTACAGGACTGCAGCAGTGACTGTACATATTTTGTTTTCTATGGATTTGCATCATTTATTTTTTTGAAGGAGGATTTCTGTGATTTTGCTTTGGCCTAATGTTTTCACCGTTCAAGTTCTGTTTGCATTATAATACAGTTCTTTCTTTGGTTCGATCGGATTCATGTGGTTATTTTGTCTTTCTTGTGAATGCTCATGTCTGCGTGCATTCATCTTTTGGTGTGCATGTCACACTGGGCTGTTTTGATGGGTGCATGCCACATACTCATGTGGTATGCTTCTCGGGATTCATAAGTCCTCACTCAGCTTCTCAATGTTTTCAGTTGACAATATTCTGTGTTGCATGTGTCCATGTATCTGCTCACTGTGCAGGTATGATTTTGTGTTACGTGTGCACATTGCCACCAAGCATCATGCATGCAAGTGTCAGGCTCACAGCTATGCACTTATGGATCAGCAGATGGAGATGTATTCATTGTGGCATTCCCAGTCCATGCATGTAGTCAATGAATGTTCATATGGTTTGTATGATATGATGTGATATTGCATTTGTAACATGCCTATACACATGGGTTTCACATGCATTTGTGTTGTCTGCAGACTGTCATGTGCATCTCTGGCTGTATGCATGTGAGGGTGGTGATGGTGGGAGGGTATTGATATGGTTTATCATTGTAATAATCAAGGTTGTCTCACATCGCATTCCTTGTACAGATGGTCATGTAGCTATGTATATTGGCTGCACAGATTGATTGATTACCTATGTGGCACAATGATGAATGTGCCTTGCAGTACGCATAGATGTTGCACTGCACACGCATGTGATCCTGAGATGTGGTTGTGTATATGGCCCCACTAATCATACAGGGTTGTGATTGTGTCATGGATGTGGGTGTGCTTGTATGGGTGACATTACTATCGGCAAGGCTTTAGCAATGTCTTGTGTGTGTCAAAAGTGTGTTGGGTGTGGTGATGTTGCCAGTGATGGTGTTAGTTGCACTGTGATTTTCATAATCCTAGTGATGGTCACTGTCATGCTCAGTATATGTGATGTTTATTTCATGCACTGTGACAGCTAATGCATGTGTTACACACCAAACATCACTCCGACATCTCTAGGGATATTGAGTCTGTGCATAAGGGTGTTTGTAGCTATACATGTGCTTTAGGTAAAAGTGTGTCAACAGCACCACGGGTTGCTCCAATGAATGTTGTCATTGATTTCTTGATGGCAAACATCATGGGAGACACAGCTATGTAGGATTGGAATCTGATCAATCGGTGTACAAGGGTGATGGGGGATGTGATGGCCCACTCAACCCTCACACTTCTAGGGATGGTGGGATGACACATTCATGTGGATGTACGGGTACACTCAGGTGGTATTCCTCCACCATATTTGCTTTGGCGGGCCATGTGCAGTCAATGTGTGCAGGAGGGGTGTTACAGTGAACCAGTAGTTACACAGACCACACAGTGTCACTGTTGCTAATTAAGGTAGTGACCAATCCAAGTTCCATCAACAATTGTGGTCACTTATTTTGTACACACCACCCACAGGTTGTAGTTTGAATGATGTGTGCACAAAGCACTTTAGACAAAGGCACTATATAAAGCACAATAAATAAAATACAAAACAATGTCCCTCCACAGGTACAGTAAGGTGTTGTGACCACACACTGGAGGTAGTGACGCTTCTGGTGGATTTTGATGAGGTATTGGGCAGATTACTGACATGCATAGGTTTGGGGATTTAGGAAAAGGGATGAGTTCTTCTGGGATGCAGACCCAGGAGGAGCCTGCCTGGTGTAACCATATCCAGACCACACGTTCCACCCTCAATGCCTTCTCCATGCCTGTGCATCCAGCTACTCGGTTTTGTTGTGACTCACATTCTACTCTGGTCATTTGGTTCAGCTTGGTGGGTGCCCAGTTGTCAGGACTGATGGCATAGTGTGTCATGCCCACCTACGGTGCCCAGCCAACTAATCCCCTGGAACCCCCAACAGTGGCAGGGTCCCACATGGCCCACAGCTTTATGTTTCACTCCAGCATCATTCTGGCCTCAGGGCAAATGGGAGACACCTGTGCTGGGGGCACCCAAGCCAGCTGTGGGGAGGTTGGCTTTCTGCTTGCTGCTGCACACTTACAGGTGCAGGGGGCATCCACCAGCTGCACCAAACAACTTCTACCTGCGGTGGACAGTTCTCATCCACCAGTGTGCCCCCTTGGTGCTAATGGAGACAGACATGTGACAAATGTATGTGTGAACCATGAGCACTATTTTTATTCCAGGGGGATGCATGGGTGCATGGTTTTGTGGATTTGAGGTGTACCTTGTGTGAGCTGGTCCTTTGAGGGGGTTATGCGTGTGGTGTGGTGATTGGTAGTTGTAGAGAGTTGGAATAGTGGGCGTAGCTGCACTTTGCATGTGGGGTTTAGATTAGCGGGTGTACAGGGTGTGGGGATATTGGGTGTAGGCGTACTTGCATTGGGGCTCAGATTGGTGGTTGTACAGGGAGTGGGATTAGAGGGTGTATATGTAGGTGCACTTTGAATGTGGGGGGCTCAGATTGGTGGGTGCAGAGGGTGTAGGAATAGTGGGTGTAGGTACACTCTGCATTTGGGGGCAGAGATGTGTTGCACTCCTGGGACTGTTAATGGTTTGTATTGGTGGAAGTAATGGTGCATCTGGTGTCACAGTTCACATTCTACACATAACAGTTTCTTTCAGTGTGTCCTTGGTTTGCACTAGGGGCATGTTGTGGACGTCTCATGTGCAATTCCGTTTTATTTGCACTGTAGATCCATGCTTGCACTTATTTCTGTAAATTGCCTCCACACGCAATGCATTTGCACCACGGAGCCCTAGCGCATGCGCTGGAATTTATGCAGACACTTTGCAAGTTTTTCTGCAAATCAGGCCTGTAGTCTTTTTGGCCCTAGATTTGCTTTACAAATAACTGAATTAGCAGGAAACAGTCATGATAATACCATTGCACTGAGGCATGCTGAATACTCCAGCATTCCCCTTTGATATGATATGATATGATATGATATGATATGATATGGCATTTGTAATGCGCCTATATACAAGTGTGTCAAGGCACAACGAGGCAAGGAAGGGGGGACAGAGAGAGAACAGAGACAACAATCTTACTAGGCCAAGTGACATTGAGATTGCACAAGTGCAGGGGAGGGTAGAGGGGAAAAGTGACAGGGGAAAGGGGAGGGGGCAGTGCTGTACAAGGGATCCAAACAATAACAAGAAGTGCGCCCAGCAGGTGGCAGGTGCAACGATAGGTTCAGACAGCAGGTCTCCAAAAGTACAGGTAGGGGGTTACAGATACAGACCCAAGGGCAAGGGCTTCCGGGAGGCAGTGCAGGAGTGTAACTGGGTGGGCAGGGACCTGGGGCCAAAATCAGAGGGTAGCCTGGTGACCAGTGCAGTATCAGACAGGAAATCAGCAGGGGGAGGAAGAGAGAAGACAGAAGCAAAGAGGAAGGTCTTGTGGTGCTTCCAGAGGCAGAGATTTTTCTCCTCAAGTTTCAGGGAGGCAGGGATGCTGTTCCAGAGGGAGGCCGTTTAGAGGGAGGCTCCAGCAAAAGAAAGCTATCTACCACCAGCTTGGTTGTTGGAGAAGTGACTGATCCTGAGGAAGTTTGAAGTGGAAGAGCGAAGAGCTAGAGTAGGAAGGTATTTAAGAAGAGAGAGTAGGAGGTATTGAGGACACAGGTCTCAGAAGGCCTTGTGGACAATGCAGAGGGTCTTGAAGTTAATCCTTGCAGCCACTGGGAGCCAATGAAGAGATTTCAGTGCTGGAGAGATACGATCCCTGGGCTTGAGGACAAGGTCAAGTCTCGCAATCCTGTTCTGGATGAGTTGCAGAGGGTGGAGAGTAGAAGCAGGCAGATTTAGAAAGAGGCTGTTGCGGTAGTTCAGCCTAGAGGGAGCCAGAGCTCTGGATACATGGAGCTTCTGGGGAAGGAGAGGAAAGGAAGAATACCTCTGAGGAGGTGCAGCTGGTAGTGTGACTTCTTAGAGATTTCGGAGATGTGAGGAGAGAAGGAGAGTGTGGAGTCAAAGATGACCCCAAGGTTTTTAGCCTTACAGGTGGGAGCAAGAAGAGGGCTAAGAGAGGCTGGCCGAAGTGACGGGAAAGGAGGGAGCAGATGTGCCGAATAGGAGAATCTCAGTCTTACTGGCATTAAGACAGAGATTGTGGGTGACTCACCACTCCTGGATAGCAGACAGACAGTCAGAGATGAAAGAAGGAGAGAAGGAGAAAGGGTGGCAAAGGGGAGCCTGAAAACGAGTGTCATCTGTATAGCACTGTAAGTTGGAGCAGTGAGTGGCAATTTGGTGGACAAGAGGTGCCAGATATTGTTTGAACAGCCAGGGACAAAGGTTGGAGAGGTTAGACCCCTGGGGAACACCACAGGTATAGGGTGAGATAGAGGAAAGGAAGGACCCGAGTTGGACCTCAGAGGGTCAATCAGAGAAGAATGAGGTCAGCCAGGCCAGGTCCTGATCGGTGATATACAGGTTATCACGGAGAGGATTGAGCAGGATGGCATAGTTGACCGTGTCAAAGACAGAAGAGAGATTGAGTACGATGAAGACAGAGGGGAGATTAGGCTCAAGGTTAGAGAGCAGGTCTTCACGGATGTTCAGGAGAGCAATGTCTGTGCTTCCGGATGCCCTTTAGCCCGACTGATGGTCATGGAGACAGCCAACAGATTCAGTGTGAAGATTAAGCTGGGAGATGGCCAGGAAAGCAGTGATGGAGATCGGGTGATAGTTTGCCAGGCATGAGGGGTCGGCTGAGGGTTTCTTGAGAAGACGTTGCACGAGAGAGTGCTTCAGGGGGGAAGGGAAGGCTCCAGTGGTGAAGGAGTGGTTGCAGAAGTCAGCTAGGGCAGGAGCGAGGGTGTCAATGTGGTCCTTGTTGGTTTTGGAAGAACAGGGAAGAACCTGTTTTGACGAGACCTTCAGAGATCGGACATGTCTAGAAACCTCGTCAGGGAAGAACAGAGGAAAGGAAGAGAAAAAGGGAGGAGAGGTAGCCACAAGGGGGCCATAAGTATAGGAGAAAGTAGAGGGAGGAGAAGTAGACGACAAGAGGTTGGATGGGATATCCTGGGTTTTAGAGATGAAATGAGAAGCCAGAGCCATTCAGAGTGCCTGGAAGGGGATAGGAGTGGTAGAGACTGCAGCAGGATTGGCCAGCTCCTTCCAGATTTTAAAGAGTTCGGCCGAGTTGTTAGATGTCACAGATTCACAGGCTTGGATGTGGGCTCCCTTCTTAGTGTGGGCAGAGAGCCGGTATTCCCTTTGGAGCAGGCCGCAGGCCAGTTTGTCAGAGGATGCGCAAGAAGCTAGCCGTTTCCTCTCAGCCACCCTGCACTTGCGTTTAAGGGTGACGAGGTCAGAGTCATACCAGGTGCTGCACTTGGCTTTGGGATTCAAGCAGATCCTCATGACAGGGGAAAGAACATCAAGAGTATCAGAGATAGAAGAGCGGAGCATGGAAAGGGCTGTGCCAGGATGTGAGTCAGCCAGAGGAGGAGGAGGGGAGAAAAAGTGGCGATGGAAGCCTCAACCGACACACTCTTCATGGGTCGGATGATCGAGAAGGTAGCTGGTAGTGCTGGAGTTGGCTTGGCCTGAGGGGTAGAGAGGGAGAGATGTGAGGAAAGGAGAAAGTGATCACTCCAGGAGAGAGGAGTGATGAAGGGGCTACAGAGGGGAGGTCTGAGGAGACCGGAAATCCAGAGTGTACCCTGCATAGTGAGTCGGGCCAAAGGGGAGAATTGAAAGAGAGAGAGAGTCGCAGAGGTCACAAAAGAGTCCGAGGAGGGACAGGAAGCATCCAGTTGGATGCCAAAGTCTCCAAGAAGGAGGAGGTGAATGGCCAGGAGGGAGGAGGAGAGGTCTGCCCACTCAGAGAGGAAGGATGTGATCAGACCAGGTGGCCGATAGATAGTAGCCACAGTAAGAGAGTGACAATTTCTTTAATAATGTAATCTCACAGTGTATCTATGTTAAGAAAATGAGTTGTTTCTTTTGTCAGGCACTTGTACAAGCACTAGGAGACTTTAGCAGGCATTGTTGGTCTCTCCTGGCATCCTGGATTCCAAGGAGGTATATATAGTACACAGATGGAGTTTTCGGTTTAGTCTCACAGGTAATTCCAATCTTGTAAAAGGTGCCTGAGACAACCAATAATCAAGTGTTGAGTTTCCCAAATGCATCTTTTGAAGAGATTGGAGTTTCAGAAATGTGTATGACACTGAAACTATATCTTGCATGGAATAACCAGCTGTGTAAACACATTTCAATTTCCAATGGTGTAGTACAGCGGGACTCAGGTCTGGAAATTACTCACATCAATCTTTAACACCACAATGATAAGAGTACAAAATATAGAACATGTCTTTGCAAACATTCTTTGTCAAATCCATTCTTTCAATTTCCCAAGTTATGTTTGCTTGCAAACCTATCATGCACATTCATACACAGGGACAAGGTTTGGAGTAATGGTTACAGTGTCCAAAAAGAATGATCGTGCAGTAAAGCAATGTGTGTGTGGTGAAACACTAGCAAAGACACTGCCCAATTGGAACACAGAGTAAAGCCTAACACATGAAGGAAGGCCTACAAAAATGCCACCCAATAACAGCTGTCACCTATAGCTATTTGAACACCATACAATGATTAAATCACACTGAAGTTCATGACTAACTTAATATTTTGGAAATATTGCATGAAAGGTAGGGGCTCACCAACCTACATGTTCAATATGGCAGACATCTGGGACATCATAGGGGGACATTACTACTAGTCCTATCATGATGGGTTCCTATGTGTACCCTATTTCTGTGCCATAGGGCCATTCCAAATCATGATTCCCTCTGCCTATACCATGACCAAGAAAAGATTCTCTAAAATTCATATATTGGCACAGCATAAACTGTGTAAAGTGCTGTTTTTTCATGTTGAACCTTCTCTCGATGTTAATGTGGTGCACTGCACCCCTCAGGCTCTCCTACAAACACACGTGTGGGTTCATCACTACAACAATCAAAATGCACAGCAAACTTGAAACATCCTAATGTGAGGCACAGACCCTTTGGGCCTCATTACGAGTCAGGCGTTAAGGGGTTAACGGCGCTGTAAACGGCGCCGACCCTTAACGCCTGATTACAAGGTCCCTTAGCGCCATGGTGATTTTAACGCCTGCTTTTTGCAGGCGTTAAAATCCATGGCGCTAAAGGACCATGGTGCTAATTACGCCACCGTAATTTACGATGGCATAATTAGCGCCTTCCCCACTCCCATTATGCCCTATGGGGCAAAAATGGGAATGGGGAAGGGTAAAATGGGAAATGGGGATTTACCGCCCCACTCACCTTGGAATGGGGCGGTAAATCCGCCATCCACCATGGTGTAAACGTAGTTGTTAACAGTGCCAGTGCTTCAGTGAATTATCTGCCGTTAGGGACTTAAACTACCAGCAGATCAGGCCTGCTGGTTGTTCACAGCCCCTACTGACAGAGTTGAACAGAGCCAGTCCAGAAAGTGTGCCAATAACGTTCTTACTGCCACATGTTTTTCCAGACTGGCTCACTTGTAATGAGGGCCCATGATCTTATGTAACAAAATCATGGGACACCAATTTCATTGCAGAGTATTTCTCGTAGACATGTACAATGCACACAAAACACAAACAGATGACAGTGGACAATTCCATGTGTACATGCATGTCAATTAACATATCTGTCCATGCTTGATAATAGGAACAATTTACCGATTGATAAGACACTTGCTCAGAAAAATATCACATTGCAGGTTACCATTATCATTTCACCATACGAACATACTTAGAAAGGGCACATTTGTGATAGCTAGAACCTTGACACTTCGCAATACTCTGCCATGTTCAACGTACCAAAAGGGAGGCATTTTCCTAGCAGGTGGGCACTGAGGAAATGGCGCTCGGAATCACAATTGAACAATGGTGTCATGAGAAACATAACATGTATTCACATGGACGTAGTGTGACATAGCCTCCTTCGTCAGTTCACCAGTCACTACACACCCACTCCACACTTAGATGACGATTATTATCAATGAACCACATTCGTGCTGAATCACCACACACTTCAACACCTAAACAAGCTCTGAGCATGTGTTTTGTGTCCTGTAGAACACATTTATGACAGGGGGTGAAATAAGAAACATTTTCCCCATACCTCCTCAAAGGAGTGTAGAGATGATGATGTGTATATATTTAAGAACAATAATGGGTAGCAAATTCATGATATATATTCAAGGGCAATAATTTGGTGTAAGAAATGCAGTATTCCCAAATCAAGGAATAACATAAAATAGCCAGCCTCTTCTTAACACCAACATTGGCCAAAAAGAATACCCAATATTTTTTCTCACAGCATTAACACACATTAATCATCACCTATGTCGCCGTGCAGCTGTGCAGAGGACTGGGCAACACGTTGGGCTGTCACAGGACTCATGCACTTTAAGAGGACGGTACATGTTGTTGAGTTGCCCTTTCCACAGCGATTCTGTTCTTTATTTGACAGGCACCAGAGTCAGCTGCTGCTCAGCATACACAGGAGTGCCTGCCCACTGGTGCCACAGGAAAGTGGGTTCACAGATAGAAATAATATAGTGATGTGTTCATGCACTGGCTGTTGTCCAATGTGTAATTTGAATTTGATAAAATAGCTCCTGTAATTCAGGCATGGAAGCCTTTTCAGTGTCATTCTCCACATTTCTTTCTGCAGTTGCGTCCTCTGTGGTACTAGCAAAAATGCATATGTGTGCAACTAGTAAAATGTTGTGCCGTTCTGCAGATTCGATGTCAACGTATATTTTTCTAAAGACACGTAGAATGTGATACTATTCTCTCGAACATGACAACCCTTTGCTAATACCGCTTTGAAAAACACGATTTGCAATGTTAATTCTGTCGTGCCGCGAAGTACATTTAAGCCTTTCTGCCCAGTGCTTCGTGGAGCGCAGCTGTCAGTGCAAGGCAAAGTTCAGTGGAATGTTCGGAATTAGGAGACCCTGAGCAGAATAGTAAGTATCTGCAGAGATCCTCAAGCGACTAAGGCTTTCCCAGGGAGCAATGGCAACTGCTTTTAGAAAGCTGCAGAAAGAACCAGGCTATTATGCACGTCTATGCAAAAAGGACGAGCATACTCGTCCTTGGCACTTAAGCGGTTAACTAACTGAGAAAGTAATCTACAAATGTAAATTAGACCACCATTTAGATTTCGGAAACAGAGTCTATGGACACGGGGGTGGCCAGTGGAATTAGCCCATGTGCTCTTGCCGAATGCAGCTGACATTTGTAATGTGATCGAACTGACCATGCACACTCGAGGTATATCAATAGCCGTGGCATGCATTTAAGAATGCTTACATTGCTAAATGGCCAGAGTTGAAATCAAACTTCAAGTTACAGACTTAGGCACAGTTCATTGTAAAGAAAAAACACTCGACTCGTCGGGCCTGATTCACAGAAGCCTTTTATAAAGGTGTAATCCCATAGGAACACACTCTGTGAATCAGGCCCTTAGACTGAGAACATAGCTCCATAATTGTTGCAAAACAAAGCAGTTGGCTGTATTATTTAAATATGTCAGTGATCCATACATAGTGTTACACACAAAGTGCGGGCCTTATCACTCAGCTTGCCCTGTAATGGTACGTCACTTTACGACTTTATGCAGTTGTTTAACCAAACAGGGTCAACAGCTCACATAGAAAGGCCAAGATGATAGCAAAATATGATAGTTGACATATGTGTGTGTGTGAGCACATGTTTAATGCACTCACATACTTATTCATAATGAAAACTGTTTCTGTGATGAAATGGCCTGATCTGCAGGAGTACAAGGATGAGAGTAGTGGCTAAACCACCTGCACAGTGCTCACACTTTTCCAAACCAACAGTAATCCTAATCATTAAGGTAAAAAAGGCACAGCCAAGAGTTATAACTCCTTCAACTTGTGTGGTAACGTGGGTAGAGGGAAGGCTATACTCTTAGAAGTGGTGTGAAGGTGATCCAATAGTGAATCAGGCAGCAAAGTATACCAGTCCTGAATAAAGGAATGTCAAATTAAGCTTCTTCAAAAATGTCTACACTTTAATTGAACAGTCAAATTTACAACTCTAAAAAATACCCCTTTAAGCGAGAACACATTATATCAGAAGATGCAAACATAGAAAGATGCAGCAGTATGTATAATGATGATAACAGGGGTTAAAAAGCAATAAGCAACCAAGGACTTCAAAGGAATATGTTGCTGAGTGGAAACATTTTACAAAAGTGATTTGCCCAGTCTCTCAGGGACAGAGATGGACCAGGGGGGCAGTTATGGGACAATAGCACATTTATGGTGTCCTTAGGCAGTTCAACAGCATCACGCTGGGTTCAAGCTGTGCTGTGGTGAGGGCTGAATCCAGTTTCAGGTATGGCGAATTGTGATGGGTCAAGTGGTGAGCTGGCAACTAGTCAGTTCCAATTGGGAACTCCATGAAGTTTGATTGAAGCATTTGGGTTGTGCAGTTCTGATGGCTCACCAGAGCCAGATCGGGAGTCAAGGTGGTTCAAAATATTGGTAACCACTGTGACAAATCTATTAATGTTTTCCCTGTTACCCTAAGGGGGCCCCCTTCTGATGTGGCCAGGACGGTGTGGCCACAGTCCAAGAGTCCCGCTGGAGATCGAGAAATGACCGAGGATCACATGGGGAGGGTTCCCCTCTTTGGGATTAGGGGCAACTGCCAGGAGAGAACATAGTATCCCCCTTTCCACTAAGGGTATGACACCAACCCCATAATTTCCCAATACTGTTTGGCATACTGTAATATAAAACCCAAACATGGAGTTTGAACTGACAACAATGCTCTTTCATACCTTGTATCAAAATGACTGAGACAAAGAAGAGCACTGAAGCAATGCATAGCGCTGAAGCTGAGAAGCCAAGACACGTTCTATTTGTTGGGAGGATCCGATAGGTGGAGGGACGTTTAAAAGTGTCAAGAAACATGGAGAACCACTACTCCTGACTCAGATCGGGAAACTGAGAAGAACCAAGTTGCAGTAAGGAACAAGGAAGCTACTGGAGGTCTTGTCACAAGAGGCTCGGAAGCTGGACGTTCACTACGTAGAGGTCGACATCAAAGGAAACTGTGGGGCATTGTGGGTACAGGAGAGCCGATGAGGCAACTGCTAGAGGAGGATGCAAGCTGCTGGGAGAATTGCAGACTGTGTAGAATGCTGAAGCAGCCAGGAGAACCAGTGAGCCTAGAAAGAGGAGTTGGGACGCTGGGGCGCTTTGTGGCATACACAAGGAAAATTACACAAACTGGGTGAACCCGAGCTGGGCAGCTGGGATGCCAAGGCAATTGTAGAATATACCATTGAAGGAAAATTACATGAACTGGGTGAACCTGAGCAGGGAAGCTGGAAGGCCAAGTCAAATGTTGAATGAAGCAAGTGAAAGCGGGTTGAGGACTCAATGGTTGAGTGAAGTAAAAACAAATCTGTGGAACTGTTACACATTGCGAAAGTCCTGGCAGGAGAGTATGTCAGGCAAACTGATTGCAAGTCTGGGCATGTGCTCTAAACGGCCTCATTATAAGTATGCCGGTATAAAATTAACGTGCCAGTAATTCTGTTTACCAGCAAGTTTCTGGACTGGCATTCTACAAGTTTTCCGGTTTGGGAGCCTGGTTTACCTCCAGCCTGGAGCTGGAGGTAACTCAGGAACTCCACCGCCAAAAAACAGCCGGTATTACTGGTACCAGTAATACCGGCAATACCACCAAACAACCCTTACCACCACTTGTAATCTGCTGGTAATTCTGGCAGACCAAGTGCAGGAATGGTAATACAGTTTGGTGGTATCCCGCTGGATTTACCGGCAGGATACCACCAAACGTTTAATGAGGCCACATGGTCTTGCTAAGTGAGTGTCGAGTGGGATTTACCAGGTAATGGTCGCTATGGAATTACGAAATACGAAGAATAAATTAAGCTCAGGGAGCATGTCTGACACACCCCTGTAGAACTGCAGGAGAATCCCAACCTGCACAAATTTGAAAACTAGAAATGTTTTGTATGGGGTGTGCGCTATCACTAATTTGATATATAAGACAGTATCAAATTCAACCCAGATTGCTAAATAATCTTGTTCCAAGTGTAAATGAAATACCAACAATGTATAAAAGGTTCCCCTGTAGGGTGACTTGTTTAATTTCATATGTAAGGGTCTTATTTGTTGCCCATTTGGAAGCCAACACGTGTTTCAACCCACTTGGGTCCTTTTCAAGGCTGGGCCTATCTAGCGCAAGAAACACAATCATTTACTGAATAACAAAGATTGAGTTGCCCCATACATTCACAAAACAGAAAATCCTGTATTCGACAGGCAACAGAATAAAAAAGGGGGAGGAAGGGGGAAAGGAACGGACACAGAGGATGTATGCTTGATAGACCATAGTTGGTTAAAGTCAATGATGATCCCACGTATTCATCGTGCATATTAAAAGTTTTGAAAACATTTTGAAAATGAAGATAATGTCATGGCAATGGTCATCACCAGGTTAACAGTCAATTCCAATGTTTATCCCCCATAGTGCGTTTGTATGTTCAATTTGCAATTTGATGCATATGTCACAAAGAAAAAATACATAAGTAAATAAATGAATAAATAAAACAGTAAACAAACCCGTGGTACGTTTGAATCAGTATTCATAGTAGATGAGACGAATAGTGCATAAAAGGTTGTAATGAGAAAAAGAAAAAAAAATTGTAATGAGAAAAATAAGGGAAGGAAGAAAAACGAAAAAAAGAAAAAGAAAATGTATTGCCATTTAGATTCTTTAAAGACTTAATGAATCCTGTGATCCAGTGCGGTATCACCTGAATGTGCTCAAGCCCCATCAGGTGCCTGTCACCAAAACCAAGTGGTTGCCATCCCCAAAGCAGTATCTGTGAGTACATGCTGTATAACATTCCACCTCTAAGCGTGTGCTCCCTGACTCATGCAATGTGGTTCCTTCTTATCCCCAAACTCCATGCATACCAGAGCTAATGCGTTTGTGTCCCAACCAAAGTCATGTAATGTCTTGCAAGTACTTTCCGTATTCCAGCTAGGCAATAACGCCTTATACATGTACAGTCGACCAAAACATATTTCCATACAACAAAAACGCCTGGTGCAAGCAAGAGATGTTCAATCCTCTGCCGAAATCCGGTGCTTCCCCACAATCTATTGGGAACATATGAAGTCATGGTATGAAATGCTAAAGCCAATTGAGTGCAAATATTGGTTGTTTGTCAAGGCTAATAAGTTTCATAATTACCCTGAGCTCTTAGGTTGTTGTGAAAATAATGTCAGATGCTATTGCGTTTGTGCTGTCACCCATCTCTTATCATCCATAACCGTACAGATCCACAATATATTGCCCTCTGTGAAGTTTGTAAGAGTTTCAATTAGCATCATAAGTCTAAGTCACTTCTGTTTGGTGAAAAATGAAGACTGATTAAGAAATAAAGATAACCTAGAACTTACTCGGTGTGTAATGAATCCCTGGCTTGAATGCCACAGTGCAGAGCAGATGCTGCGCATAGTCCTTGGAACCAAATAAACCACCAGTATGCACTCCTGAGCATATCCCGCGACTTCCTACGATATTTGCACTCAATTGGCTTTAGCATTTCATACCATGACTTCATATGTTCCCAATAGATTTTGGGAAGCACTAAGTTTCGCGAGAGGATTGAACATCTCTTGCTTGCACCAGTCGTTTTAATTGTATGGAAATACGTTTTGGTCGACTATACACTGTATTCATGTCTAAGAACACTTTTGGGGCGGCTTTTTTGTAACCCTTAATCAAGGCTTCCTATGCACCGCTTACAGTGCCTCAATGCCCGTGGGCTGCAGTTGCGCTTTACAAATGTAAAAAATAAAATAAATACATGAATCAGGCGGTATTGCCTAGCTGGAATACGGAAAGTACTTGCAAGACATTACATGACTTTGGTTGGTACACAAACACATTAGCTGGTATGGATGGAATTTGGGGATAAGAAGGAACCACATTGCATGAGTCAGGGAGCACACGCTTAGAGGTTGAATTCATACAGCATGTACTCACAGATACTGCTTTGGGGATGGCAACCACTGGGTTTTGGTGACAGGCACCTGATGGGGCTTGAGCACATTCAGGTGATACCGCACTGGATCACATGATTCATTCAGTCTTTAAAAAAGCTAAATGGCAATACAATGTACTGATTTTGTTTTCATTTTCTTTTTCTTTTTTCGTTTTTCTTCCTTCCCTGCTTTTTCTCATTACAAAAATGTTTTTCTTTTTCTCATTACAACCTGCAATGCACTATTCATCTAATCTACTATGAATACTGATTTAAATGGGCCATAGGCCTGTTTACTGTTTTATGTATTCATTTATTTATCTATTTTTTCTTCATGACATATGCATTGAATTGCAACTTGAACATGGAAACGCACTATGCGGGTTAAACATTGCAATTGACTGTTTACCTGGTGTTGACCATTGCCATATTACCTTCATTTTTATTATGTTTTCAAAACTTTTAATATGCACACTGAATACGTGGGATCATCATTGACTTTAACCAACTATGGTCTATCAAGCACCCCCCCCTGTGTCTGTTACTTCCCTCCCTCAGCCTCCTTTTGTATTATGTTGCCCTTCGAATACGGGATTTTCTGTTTTGTGAATGTATGGGGCACCTCAATCTTTGTTATTCAGTCATTGATTGTATTTCTTGCGCTACATAGGCCCAGCCTTGAAAAGGACCCAAGTGGGTTGAAACACGTGTTGGCTTCTAAATGGGCAACAATTGAGACTCTTACATGTGAAATTGCTTCTAAATGGGCAACAAATAAGACACTTACATGCGAAATTAAACAAATCAACCTACAAGGGGACCTTTTAGCCATTGTTAGAATTTCATTTACACTTGGAACAAGATTATTCAGCAATCTGGGTTGAATTTGATACTGTCTTATATATCAAAGTATTGACAGTGCACGCCCCATACAAAACATGTCTTGTTTTCACTTGGTCTTGCTATATATCAAATATCATTCCCTAAAATTAAGGTAGTACCTGGGGAGACGTTAGTGACGTGATGACAAAGGTGCACCCTTGTATTCTGAGTCTTCAGTATTTCTGAAGTGACCTTACAAAGATTTTGGCAATGGCATGGATTCAAAGGGGGACCGCACTCTGTATCAACTCTAGGTAGCTTAAAGCTCTGACTCTATTGCAATGATAGACTGGCTTACCTGGGATTCAGTTCCCCCTCTCGGCCTTTGCACTGAGCCAGGGATGTGATTTTGTCAAATAACCAAAACAGCAACTGTTTCTCATGAAACACCTGTAACTAAACCTTTAAGCATGCCATATTACACAAAATGGGCCTGCTCTCCCCAATGCAAACATATTCATTTTGTACTTGTTGATTAGACGGTATGGAAATGTTGCACTGTGTTGTGAGGCACAACATGGAATATATCCAGGATACCTTTTTATCTTAGAATAAGTTTGAATGCCTACCACACTGTCAAATGTGTTTTCTGAAAGTTGACACGAGGAGTTTAATGGAGAACGCAGTCCTATACTGTCAGACAATATTAAGTGGGGCTTCGCACAAAAACCATCAAATTCATCATATGGTCCTGCTCCAAATCTATTGAACATGTGTCTATGGTAGAATGAGGTCAACATTTGTACATATAACTGGGGACTGTTTCTGGATGAACGGTTTTATTTGGGATACATGCTTATGAAAGTGGCAGTAGAGGCATTTGGGGTGAGGAACCCTGGATCTTACACAGCAGTCCATTCACTGCTGCCACCAGAGTAAGTTACAGTCTTTTGTAGTCTGGTCTCATGGGATTGACTGAGTTTCTGTATAAGAAGTAGCACCGGGTAGCCCTGCTTCGTTCCTTGGGCTCTGATCACTCTCTCTTTGCTTTTTGCACGTGCTGCGCACCACTCTGCACATGCGCACCTCTTTCTCACGAGATCTTGCGGGTGCCGAGATCTCGCGAGACTGCTTCTGACACAAACACAAGCTGACGTGGCAGCCCCACCAGAATGTTCAGGCTAACATTCATTGCAATAATGGGTTACGAGAAGGAGGGCGGCTAATGGAGGTTGCATTCTCTGAGACCTAACATCCAGTTTCTAATAGTCAATTCCTTTCGTTAGTGCCAAGGAATCCTAGAAGCTATGACAAGGAACACAAGGACCCGGGCCTCTTCTGTACCCACCCACACCTTTAGCACTCCCTAAATGTTTACTCAAAAAGTTCAATTTCTGAATTTCACTTCCTGAAACTGATATCAAGCAAAAAATACAGCAAATTGGGCTTGTGAAGATCCCACAAACAATCCAGAACTGTTTTAATGTTCTATTAAAATAGATGCAGATGCTGAAATGGTGGGGCCCATAGAGCTCCACATATAAAAGCCAATTCAACATACTGGTGCAAGTCCATGGCCTTTAAATCCAAATCTTTCTCAAGGTACCTCATGAGAGTGAAAGCAAAGCAAAGAACCACGATCGTGTTTCCATATATTTGCATCAAATCAAATGTACACAAGCAGGATTGCATTAGCGCAGGTGAAAAAAAAAACTTGCCAATGCATTTGCCCGAGCCCTAATATATTTGAGTATCTTCTAATCGCATTTGCACTGCAGCAAGCGTACAGTGTTGGGTCCCCTGGTCTGAAATACGTTATGCAATCATAGGAATTGTTCTCATGGCACACAGAAGGCAACAACTGCCAGTGCCTTTAAGGTATACAAATAGGCAGATGTAGAGGGCATTGGTGGGGCAGAAAAAAAGAAACATCAAACGGCATCACCCTTGTGGAACAGAAGATGCAAAAACCGTCAGGCCTCTGGTGGCAGGAAAGCTGGCAAACATACATAGTGGCTGGTGGTATAGTAATAAAGGATTCCAACAATAGTCATGAGTTATTGAGAAACAGTTATCCAATTAAACCCTTCAATGCTGAGCTGAGCTTCTGTCACAGACATGGGTGACAGCTGTGCAGTTGAAAAAACACTGGCTTCTGAGTAGATGACTTAAATATTGGATACAGAAGCATACCCTCATTAATTAAAGAAGGACCCCCTCGGTCTGCAGTGAATGAGGACATGAAAGACACTAAATCACCATGATAGTTCGAGGGTGTGTATTATAACTTTAGGGGGCGGGGCATAGTGCTGTCCCTCTCTCTCTCAGCCTGTGGTGGGGGTGTATTCATGACCCAGGCATCCCTAATCCCCAGATTTGTAGATATAGACAGGTAGCCCGTACTGGCTACATCTTCCTTCCCCTAAGTAGGGTCTCCCTAGATGTAGGTTATCTTACCTACCTGAGGGACTTCCCACCTACTCAAATCAGGTATTAGTATTCTAAAGGGGGCTTGAATGGTGCTTGCGCTTATTCAGTGGGGCACAGGTTGGCTATTTCAGGCCCACACTCATCTCAACCTCTCTACTCTACTTACTCCTTCCTTCTTGACTACTCTCCACCCCTACTTTTCTCCCTCCAATGTTACACACTCCTACTCCTCGCCTCCAACCTTTGATCCTACCATTGTTTCTCTTACTCCCTTCCCACTACTTCTACTCCTGCTACACCTCTCCTCATCTACTCCCACTCTGCCCCCACACTCCTCCTCCTCCCATGCTCTTCCTCCTCCTCCCACACTACTACATTCATTCCACCCACTTTCTGCAACAACACTCTCACTAACCCACTCACGAAACACACGCCTTAAAATATCTTAAACTAACTTAATGTGTTACAATGGCCTATACACTCACACGGCAGTACACTAGAACTCACTGAACCATCTTCTTACCTTAATAAACTGTAGCTTTCATATTCCGCTGCTTCTATCACCTGCTGGTATTTTGGTCCTCCTCAACTGAACTGCTTAACTCTTTTGGATAACCAACACGCCCTGTATGCTGTCTCTCTTTCTGCTGGAATTGACCGGCTCTCATTCTGTCTTTTCCCAGCTTGGCGTTTATTTGTGATAGAAAATCCATAAGAGGGGCTAAGCCCCGCCCACTCTCTCTGCGCAGGACTTCTTCATATTATCGATGGTGGCCTGGGAGTTCACATTAGGGTGCCAATCTTTCATGTTTTCCAGTCTCAGGCAAATCGTATGTGAATAAGTTTTGAACCACTGCAGACTTTTTAACATTACCTGAATTCTTGGAACCGGACAAGGATCTCACTCAGATATGTATGGTTTCATGCTAGTGTCGTTTGGGAATGTTCACTCAGGAGTAAGAAGCAGTTTTGTGAAATTGTATATACTTACACTTCAGAAACATTTTACAGATTTGGATGAATCAAGGGAATTTAAGGTCCCTATGACAACACCACTGCAGATATTTAACTAAATAAGATTGTATATTTCCCTATTTTTTTCATTTCTTTTAATATGTAGCTTTTATTTCAAAGCTGCAACTCTAATTCCATTAAAACTGTACTTTATTCAATTATTAGTAATCTAACACAGAACAGTAATGTGTCTGCTGTACAATGTGTTCACGGAGCGGGATAGTTTGTTCTGAAACAGAAAAGCAAGGACCTTATGAACACTAAAATTCATAGTAATCGTTTTAATTAGTTAATTGTATCCTCACTGTCATCGTTATTTTGTTTTGCTTGTATTTTCAAAATTTTGTTTTGTATTAAAATGCACGTAAAAGCCCTCACCATTGAGCTTAATAAGGATGTAATCAACTGCAATCACAAGTGTAATCAGTGAATACACTGTATACCCATGCAATTATGCCAGCCATTACCACATGAATAAAATGCATCATAATGCAGGGTCTCCATGTTGCTCACAATTTGCTAGATCTACAAAATATATATACATATATATTTTATGGACAAACATCACACCTTTAAATGTGGCTGAATACTTTCTTTACATGATCATAAATACAGCAATACTATCACATGCAGTAATTGACATATTTGAACAGTATTTTTCATTACATGGCCTTCTGTAATGGTCCTGTAGTTATGGTTAAGTTACTCAACTCATAGAAATAGCATTTTTTGGGTGGGTTATAACTTTGCCCCCCTTCACGAATCCTCACAAAACTTTGCAAAGGTTGTATAGGGCCCACTCGAAATTGGTCTGCCATGTTTGGTGTGGTTTTGTCAAGGGGGGGCGGGAGTTACAGAGGGGTCCCAACATTTTAGAAATCCTCATAAACACTATGGAAAAAAAAATGTTGCTGCCGCCTACAGCCCAAACCGCTGGATGGCTTTTCACCAAACATGCGCCAGGAGCAGTGGCTTTGTCCCGAAAGCTTGATTTTGTAGATTTGGTGTAAAACATAGTCTTGTAGTTTTTAAAAAAATTGCCCAAAAAATAGGTTACAAAAAAAGTAGTGATATCTGGGTCTGGTCCAAGGACTCATTTCCTGATTCAGAGTCTGCGGACGCCTCTGGGCCAATCAGGGGGTGGCTGAAAGTCGACAGACACCAAAAACGCATGACGATTGGATGGTGAAACACGTGCAATGCGTCATCATTTTTTAAACAGTCGCTATGTTTGATCTGCGGGCAGCTGCGGCTGACCGTGGACACCACAGTGAGCAAAATGTCTGGAACACACATTTAGGGTTATTTTGTGGCCGAAAGAGGACCTGGGAAGGCTGGGGAAGGGGAATAAAGTTGATATGGAACCGTTTAGATAGGTGAAAAAAATGTTTGCAGGTGCCACCAAATCCGCAGACATCATCGCTGACCGCAGACTGTGCAGTGAGAAACAAGTCTGGAAAAATCATTTGGGGTTATTTGGTGGCCAAAAGAGGGACTGGAAAGGGTGGGGGAGTGCAATAAAGTGTCATGGAGCTGTTTATATAGGTGAAAAAGGGTGTGCAGGTGCCGCAGTCAATGTTGTTGTCTGCGGACATCAATAGGATTTCAGCGGGCTCTGTGTGGGTTTTGTTATTTGAAGGTGTATTGTACGTACTTGTTAAATGGTGTTGGTGTTGGATATAGTACTATGTGTATAGTAATTATAGGTGCTAGAGGGGGAGTATACACTATTTGTTATATGGTGGAATGATATAATTGAAGTGTATATGGTATTTATGATTGTAGTACAATTGATACAATTGAAGATAGTGCTTATGGAATACGTATTTGTTTCTTTGTGAAGATAACAAATAGGATAATACTTTGTATGGTTACTTAGTTCCATACGGTAAGAAGGCTGGAATCTCTGGTTCTTTTTTTTGGGAAAAAAAACAGTATAATTTGTCACACAGGATAGTTTAAAAGCTTTAATTCCTTACAATTTTACATGTTTATTTATTTTTTGACTGTCATAAATAGTACATTCTATGTACTATGTTTGGTACAACATTAGTGTGTGCTACTACACTGTTGTTGTATTGACAGGAAATAATCATTGGGTCATCAGAACAAAAAAAAAAAACATACAAGATTAAAAAGCCCTAGTGTCATTATGTGAATCTAAGTGTGATAGTATGTTTGTTTGAAGTGGGTTGTAATTAAGGGAATGTTTAAGTAGTTAGAAACCCGTTGGCATATTCATATTAAATTTGACTTTACAAGAAATTCTGCAGTGAGAATAACTGTGATGGCATATTTGAAGTGTATTACAATCAAGGTTGTTTTAATGTAGTTAGATACCTGTTGGCATATTCTAACTCTCCTGGATTTTAACAGCACACATTGTAACATTGTACATGCCCACTGATTGGATGTTAAAAAACATGAGCTGCGTCATATTTTTTTAAACATCGCCATTTTGGATCTAAGGACCATGGCCGTTGTCCGTGAAGAGTGCTGTGGAAAAAAAAAGTCTGGAAATTGCATTTGGGGTTATTTTGTGGCCGAAAGGGTGCTTGGACTGTGTGGGGGAGTGTCCAAAGTTGATAGGGAGCTGTTTTGATAGGTGAACAAAGCTGTGCAGGTGCTATGGTGTTACAGATCCACACATGCCATCCAGGTCTTTTTAAGGATGCCTTGCATGGAAAGAGGACATTGGGGGAATAGCCAATCAGGTTTTGTGGTTGTATCGGGATTAGCCAATCGGGTTTTGTGGTTGTGGAGGAGGAGTTGAAGTGTACAGAAGTACAGGATAGCAAGTGTGTTCTTTGATGTGTGTAGTGAAGAGTGATATGGCTATGGCTATGAAGAAGCAGAGTGTGTGAATGATGGGAGATTCTTGGATCCATTCATTGAAGGTTTATACTGAATCTCATGGCATCTCTACTATCATTGGATTGGAAGAAGTAGATGTTTCGTTGTATGCAGTTTGTGGATTAAAGTGGGCAACTTTATTACAATTCTGTGAGAATATGGCTCACTTGAAACATCCAGATATTAATTTTGTGCATTGTGGAGGCAAGTGTTTGGGCTATGTGACTGCAGGATCTTTGCAGTTTGTCATCAAGGACATGTTGAAAAGCTGCAAACATTATTGTTTTTCTGAAATCCATCAAAGTCAAATATGAAGATGTTCAAACTTGTTTTGTTCTGAAATGGAAGAAGCTAGACAGCACATCAATAAAGGTGTATGTGTTTTTGATTTGGTTTAGGAATGGTATCTTTTGACAATGCAAATATGAAGTTGGGTCAAGTTGGATGGCATAAATATTTTTTGAGGAGATGCAATGCATTTGACTGATGTCGGAAATCTGATTTTTGAATATCCAAAATGCACTGAAACAATTGTTGTGAACTTGTGAAATATGTCATGAAGTATTTTTTAAGTTGTTGTAGTAAATAAAAAATAATTGTGTGTAATTAATTCCAGTATAACATTTGTTTGTTCGGAATATAAAATGCCCCAAAAATTAACACCAACCACAGAGATGGAGGGGCAGGTGGAGAGGCGGACATATTGGGCATGCCTTAAATCTAAGTTAGGTGGCAGTGTTTCTCATTCTCATTGATTGTGGCCTTGAAAGCACTCTGACACTGCTCCCTCCTGCACAGCATTGTGTCACAGTACAAACAGAGTATTGTGAACCTCAAAAGGTAAGAGTCAACAGCATTCTCTATGACCTTTGAGGCAGCCCGTAGGATTCTCTGCCCCACAGGAGTAACCTGCGTGGTGGCAGGAGCGATTGAGAAATATGGGGTAGAGGAAGATAACCTACTTCTCCCTCAGAAAGGAATAGCCTTTCTTAGAGAACCCAGGTGGTTGGAGCGAGTGTAGCGTAACATGGAGGTGGTCCCAAAAGGGTACTGCCCACGTTGTCCATGACTGAGTATGACCACTCAATCAATGGATTCAACCTTGGCAACTGGAGCTTTTTGTACACCCTCAAAGTTCTTACAGAACCACCACACCCATGACTCTCTTTGGGTGCTAGAGGTAGGAACGTTCTCTACCTCATCTTCCTGTTCCTCGTCATCCTCCTACACATCACTTGCATGTTCTCCTGTCCAGACCCTCCACGTGGTGATGGTGGTGGCCCCTGGGATGGTGGGATGGCCATGACAGATGTCATTTTTAAACTCCTGGAAGTCTCCTGGAATTAGCTCAAAAGATGCTCTCTCCTGGTCTGCCAGATTGAGAATGACTAAAAGTAATGGTAGTGTCCTTTCAAAGGAACAGTCCACAGACGCGCAACTGTGCGCAGACTACCAAGTTGAAAATAGACCTTGACAAATTGAAAAAAGTTGACGTATCAACTAAGAATAGGTTGAGAATCTCTGGAAGGGTAAACTGTCAACTTAAAACATCATACATTGGCTGAAAATGCAGTTGCAAATCATCTGCAGTCACAGACACTGTCCGTGGGCATGTCAGCATGCCACACAGGCTTTCTCACATGACGACATCTGTGGAGCGTCCGTGGCGGCAGCAGGTGTCCGTAGAAATGAGCGGGTGGGAGACGCTTGGTGCATCCGCTGGGATGTCCGCAAACAGGCGCGTTGTCTCTGTACTAATTTAAAATGTGTCATGCGAGACCGAACATGATTTTTAACTTAATTTTTTTAAAGTTCTTTAAAGTAATTGCTAAATTCATCCAATTTTTAGGACAAGATCATTATTTCATTATGTTCAACTGGGGTTTGGCATTGTGTTTCTGATTGTTGTGATTCTGCATAATTAAACTGTGATAGTGTGAACTATGTACTATAAGAAAAGAAGACATTATTTTTCAATGAGCTCTCCATAAATTATATTATGTGTTTATATTGAAAGATGTATTGTTTTACATTAGAGAATTAATCTTCTATCATGTGTTCTTTAGGAAAGGTTTCTTCTCAACATTCAAGCGGGTTTGCCATTTCTGTCAAAATAAGAAATGGTGATATTTGCTTATGAAACATGTTTATATAATGAATGGTAAAAATATGATTGGTTAAGTTGTTCAATTTGTAGGAATAGTACTTTCTGGGCAGCTTATAACTTTAACGTTGCTCAACCAATTGTCACCAAACATTGCAGAGAGGCGCATTCTGATTGGGTGTTTGAAAAAGTGAGGTGCGTTCTCATTTTAGAAATTGCCATATTGAATGTGCGGATCACAGACTGCGCGTAGAGGAAAAGAAGTCAGTTAAATATAATTGGGTTATTTTGTGGACAAAAGATGGCCTGGAAAGGGAGGGTAGTGGAAATAAGTTGCTATAGAGCTCTTTTTATTGATGAACAAAAGCTTTGCAGGTGCTGCCATGTCTACCGTTAATTTTTCTGTCTGCGGACGTTATTGGTATTGGGTTGGGTCTGGGTGAGTCTTGTTATTTAAAGGTGTATTGTACATACTTGTTAGATGTTTTCATTCTATTGTGGTGGTTGTGGCCAATGTCATGATACTTTGGGGCATGGTGTGGACCTGATAACTGGATAATTTTCATCAATAGTTACGATGAAGAGAATAAACCAGGCCCGTCTGGCGGTCTTCTGAGGGAGAATAGCAAATATCAGATTGAGAGTGGTACATTTTCAGTACCAACAGGCCAGTATATCATCTAATGGTACTGCCCCACCCCTTTTTTTTTTTTTACAACAGAGGGGGTAGGGCAGAGCCAGGTGTCTGGGGAATTGCCCCATGATTACCTGCATCAGAGGATACGGCAGGTTCACCCATCTGAATTTTTAGTGGACAATCTATCTCATTATACGCAAGTCCAGTTGAGGCACAGGTACTGAAAAGAGTACTCTCCTTTGTGCCCACTGCCCCATACAATCCATTTACTACGATCCATTTACTATCCACATTGAATTGTCACAATTGGTACAAAAAATGTAAGCTAAAAAAATGTTGCCGGTACTATGGAAGACCAAGAGTACAATCTTACTGGTTTCCACAGACCATCCTCATTTATCTAGGCAACACCAGTACCCTCCACCCTCAGCACTGCCCTTGCATGTCTTTTATTTGGCGGCTGTGCACATCATCCTTGGGACTCCTCCGCCCCAGCAGTTAGCCAGTGGCCTCCCACCTTGGCTTCCCTAAGCACTTCCATCCTGAGCTCCCATCAGCAATTGCCCATCCCTACTCCCCCTTCCATTCATGCACTTCTCTCACTGCACAATGCATATTCGCATTTGTAGCATCGTTGTGTACAATTAGACCACTATTAAGTGGCAGTTGGTGTGTGGAAGTTTAATATGTTGCTTGGGCTATATGTAGAGTTTTTTTTTAAAGTGAGTGGTGGATGGTTGCTTGACTGTTCAAAAGCAGGAAATGAGGCAGTGTTAAACATAAAAGTAAAAAGGGTATAAGGGCTGTCCTGTGCAATGGTGTGCACATGCCATCCTGGTCTTTTAATGATGCATGGCCTGGAAAGGGGATTCCGGAGACCATGGATAGTCATGACGGTCCATGGATTATGGTCCTTATTGTATGCTAGAGAAAGATATTTGGGACAAAATATTGTTTCTGTGCTTGTAGCTTTTTCTCTAGTATGCAATTGCCCATTATTTCCATTAGCATAGTACAAAATGTCAATGGAAATGCTGGAGAATCTTATTGAGTCAAACTACTTTACTGAAAAATGTAAAGTCAATGGAGTCTATAACATTATTTGTTTTACTTCTATTTTTTAACTGTGAAAGGTGGTTCCTAAAGGACCTTTATTTTTTGCTGAAAGGAAGGTGGGGGAAGGAAATGAGCAGAGGGGCACCGACAACAGATATAGAGGGGCACGTGGACAGGGGACAATGGTGGGTGTGCATTAAATCTTAGGTTAGGGACAGTGTTTCCCATGATCCTTGATTACAGCATAGAAAGCACTTTGAATCTGCTTCCCACAGCAGAGTAGTGCATTACAGTATATACAGATTATTGTTGGCTTGGAAAGATGCGGATTAACAGCCTCTCTTATGGCTCGCAAGGTAGCTGGTGGGATATTCTTCCCCAAAGCAGTAGCCTGTGTGGTGGCAATAGCAGTTGAGGAAGATGAGGTAGAACAAGTCAGTCTACTACTTCCTGAGAAAGGAAGAGCTTTTCTCAGAGTAGCCGGGTGGTATGAGCGGGTGTGGCAGCAAATGGAGGTGGTACCAAAAGAGTGCTGCCCATGTTATCCACGACTGAGTATGATTCCATACTCAATGTATGCAATATGGGTAGCCCAAACCTTTGGTGCCCCTCATACAGTCTTAAAGAACCGCCACAGACATGATTCTCTCTGGATGCTGGAGGTAGGCATTTCCTCTATCTCATCTTCCTGGACTGCTTAATTTTCCTTTTGCATCATTGTGCCTTTTCCCTCTTCCAGGCCCTCCAGCTGGTGGTGGTGTTGGTGGCCCAGGGGAAGAGGGATGGGGATGTCTGAGGCTATTTTCTAAGTTAAACAGCAGGTGTGGCAATACCCTTCCAAGCAGGTGCTCTCTCCTCGATTGCATATGGAAAGTGAGTAAGAATGCGTCTAGGAGTTGTGGAAGGGTAAACTTTCAGGATGAAACTTCCAAAATCGGCTAGAAGTACAGTTTTGAAATGTCCACAAAGCACAGACCAGTTCATGAACACGTCATCACAGCATGCGCGTACGGTCCACTGACGATGTTCGGGAAATGGGGTCTAAAGTAGTAGAAAGCGGTTAGAAGTGTTTTGAATGTTACTAGGAGCTGGGGAATGGCACATTTTTACTTGAATCTTTCTAGATTGGCTGAACACGCTTATATATTGGGGGTGAGTAGGAAGTTGTAGCAAATCCGGGTGCACTGGTAAAAACCTATTAAATTATGTGACAAACATTGTTAAAGGGACATTCTGGTTAGGTTGCACTAACAGAAAAACCTATGAAATTCAGTGAAAAAACATTAAAGCACAATGCCCCTAGGCTATCACCCCAGACATACACACACTACTATACCTGGAAGAAGTGATAGTGAGGAAAGGCATGATTATATTGGTTGCCAGAGATGATTATAACATGGAGTGACAATCAATATTGACAGGAGCTACAGACAAAGAGTTGTTTGCTGCAAAAGCTGAGGAAGAAGGAGAGGTGGTTTTTGGATTAAACATACCATGTCTAGTTCAAATGATAGAAAGAGCAATACTACAGATGACACAATTAGTGAAAAGAAAGAGAAAGTACATGCAGGAAGATTTGGAGAAAGTGCCAAAGAAGCTATTGACTGCAGGACCTCATGATGTCGGAATACTGAAAGGGGTGGACGCAGTTTGCATAAAAATACAAGAGGGAGCACTATTGCCATGAGTGAAGCAATAACCCATCTCCCGAGAAGCAAATGAGGGCATATATGGGACACTGCATGCCCTACGGCAGCAAGGTATCGTATAGGAATCCTATGCATTATGGCCATATATTAAATTAAGAAATCAATGGAAGGGGTGTGGCATTTCATACATTACCTCTGCCCTCTTAACCATGTGATTGAAGCAGAATTTCCACTTGTTCCAAATCCAGTGACACTTTTCTGCAGCATCCCCGCAGTGGCATGCTACTTACTTCAAGCGCTTAAGGAAGCTCAGAAAAACAAGAGTAAGATGCAATGACCAGCTGAAATGAACGAGAATGTTGCTCAACTCGCGAATTAATTGGCATATGCACCAGTGTTAACTACACCCAATTACAAAGAGAAATGTAATTTGTTCTCTCAATCAGATGGCAAGGTAGTTGACCCGGAAGAAGGGTCAGGGACACAAACCACTGGCATATTACAGTGGGACACTGGTTGCAGTAATGAAGGACACTTTCGTTGTGAGCAGGCACTTGCTGCTGCTGTGTTCACAATTGAAAAAGCATCAACAATAATAATGTGATGTCTAATAGTTTTGTACATGGAACATGCATTGTTTGCAATATTAGAAAGGTCCAAATCAACTTTGACAACTCAGAGAGCATCAGGGTATGAAATCATATTGACACATTTCGCAATCGAAATTGTCAGATGCAGGACAGTTAACCCAGCAGAATTAATAGCAGAACTAATAGACAAAGGAGAGACTATACACATGACTTTGCGGCATGCGTAGACAGAAATTAAGGGAATCCCAGGGTAAAGGAAGACGTGATTGAAGGAGGGTAAATGATGTTCATATATGTATTGAGTATTGACCCAAATCCAGGGAAGAGACATACTGGTTCAGCAGTAGTAGGGCACACAACTGGTATACCTGAAGAAGGGGAGATTGAGTTTTTTTTTACCAATCACGGCTGTCAGCACACTACTCTGCACAAGCAGCAGAGTTAATGCCATTAATTGAAGTGCTCAACATGTCAGAAAGACACACAGTAACTATATTCTCTGATTCTGCATATATAACATCTACAGTACACTCAGGATCAGCAAGATAAAAGAAGAGGGTTCAGGAGAAGTGACGGCACACCAGTGCATCATGCAACACTATTAAGTAAATTGTTGGAAATGCTACGAGGCCAAGTAGAATTGGCAATAATAAAGTGCAAAGCCCACACTGGAGGGCAAGATGTAATATCAGAGGGTAACAAAAGAGCAGACAGGATAGCAAAAGAAGCAGTATATTTACAAGAGGGATCACATGTGCTATTCCCTGGCGAGAAGGAAAAAGTGTCATTAATAGCGTTGATGAAAGCAGCCAAAGAACATACTGTACTGTCATAGGGTTTCAATGCAACACCAATGGCACATATGATAGAATTACAGGGAGAAGCACCATAGGATGAAAAAGAGATTTGGAGGAATAGAGGGTGCTCCTCCCAGAGGCAGGGTGAGGGAGATTTGATCTGGCAACAAGACCGACAAAATGGTAATGCAAAAAATGTTATTGAACATGGCTCTAGAATAGCTTCACTACCCTGTCCATGCCTCAAAAGAGCACATGGCAGTGAGTATTGGTTTATGCTAAAATTATCTGAATATGTGGATGAATTTGTAAATAATTGTATGACAGAAATACTCAATTAGGCACACTTTAAAAGTGGTGCAAGGGAGTTTACAGTTATTTCTATATTCTCACTATGCAGGATTCACTCCCTTTAGTTTTCCAATGATTTGTTGGTCAAAGACTTTCGACTGTACAGAGGATTTTGCAAGACCCCTGTGTGACCACTTTGACGTTTCTCTTGTGGCTCTCATACGGCCTTCTGTTTTTGGTAGTTTCAACAAACAGGTCCCGGTGAGAGTCTTTTGAATGAACGCCCATGGACCACTCTGCATCTGGACCTTATCTAGGATTTCTTTAAAGTTAAAAAAACACACAAGTACTTTGTTCACTAGTCGTTGCATTCACAATATGTTGCTGATTGCAACCTTCAGCTCAACACAGTCCGGCTAACTATCAGCTCTCCCTGAATCACCAGCTGTGCTGAACTCTTTGGCATTTCTTGTCTCTGGAATCAAGATTGTAACACGGTAGCCAGAATGTCTCTATGACTGGCTGTCAGCACTGGAGGTCCCCATGCACCATTGACATCTGCCACGCAACAAAACACCTCTATATTTCCCTGTCTTGTGATTCCTTTTGCTGAGTCTTTGTGGATTTGGATCGAAATGGGCAGAAGTTGCTTCTGTCCTTGTCGCCCCTTTGGTTCTCGACAACTTTCTCCTCCTCTTGGACTGCTGTGCTTGGATAGCTGTCTCGTTGTCCTGTCTGCCTTGCTCGAAGTATGCTTTCGTACTTCGCCTTATATCCCTGTGGGGAAGAGAAAGGGCTGTCAGGTGTGTGTAGTTGTTGTCAATTGCCTGACTTTGCCTGACTCTTGTGTTGGGACATGGCAGGTAGGTGGCTCTGGTGTTAGTCTTTTGTTTGTCACATTGGAGGAAAGTGTTTGTGTTGGAAAAGGGGGGAGTAGAGTTTCTAGATATCCTACAGGGTACGATGGGGAAAAGGTGTTACAGGGTAGGGGGTACCACATCTCTCCTGTCAGCGTTCCACTTGCACTCCCCAAAGACCCCTCATCCAGGTGCTCCTCCCTCACTGGTCCACCCCCAGGAACTGAATCCAATTGCGATGGTGGTGTCCTGGCCACCTGGATGACAGATTCCCGATGATTAGTTAGTGAGACACCTTCAGGTTTGTCACATCACCATTTCCCTTCTTGGACCTGACCCCAAGGATGTTCTTTAATATTGAGATGGGATGTAGTGAGTATGCATTCTGATGCAGTTCAATAAATATGTATGATGGAAGCATTAGGAACTGAACCAGAAAGAGACTGAAGGCAAGAGACAGGGACTTGGAAACGTTATAATGCTTTGAAAGATTAGTGGCATCAGCTGCTGAAAGATTAGGTCTGGTAACAGAAAAGGTGTCCCTTGTGCACCCCCTTATTAAGAAACCCTCTTCCGACCCTTCCTGCCCAGCTAACTATCGCCCAATCTCCATCACTCCCTGATGAGGTTTCGAGACAAGTCCGATCTATGAAAGTCTCGTCAAAACAGGTCCACCCCTGTTCCTCCAAAACTATCAAGGACCGCATTGACTCCTTGGCTCCTGCCCTTGCTGACTTCTGCAATCACTCCTTTGGCTCTGGAGTCTTCCCATCCCCTCTCAAGCACTCCCGTGTGCACCCCCTTCTTAAGAAACCCTCTTCCGACCCTTCATGCCCAGCTAGCTATCGCCCAATCTCCATCGCTCCCTTCTTGGGCAAGCTCCTGGAGAAACTGGCCATCTCCCAGCTTAATCTCCATGCTGAATCTGTTGGTAGTCTTCATGACCATCAGTCTGGCTTCAGAGCTGCCAGAAGCACGGAAACTGCTCTACTGAACATCCGTGGGGACCTGCTCTCGAACCTTGACTCTAACATTCCATGTGTTCTCATTTTGCTTGATCTCTCTTCTGCCTTTGATACTGTCAACCATACCATCCTGCTCAACCGTCTCCGTGATAACGTGGGTATCACTGGTCAGGTTCTGGCGTGGTTGACCTCTTTCCTCTCCAATCGACCCTCCCAGGTCCAACTGGGGTCTTTCCTCTCTGACATCTTTTTCTCTACCTGTGGTGTCCCGCAGGGATCTAACCTCTCTCCCTGGCTGTTCAACCAGTATCTGGCACTTCTCGCCCACCGCATCGTCGCTCTCTGCCCCAACTTTTAGTGCTATGTGGATGATACCCAGCTCATCCTCAGGCTACCCTCGGCCTATTCTTCTCCTTCCCTCATCTCTGACTGTCTTTCTGCTATCCAGGAATGTTGTGCTGCCAACGACCTCTGCCTTAATGCCAGTAAGACTGAGATTCTACTCATCGGCACACCCACTCCCTCCTTCCCTGCAGCTCTCTGGCCGGCTCCTCTTGGCCCTCTTCCTGCAAGGCAAACAACCTTGGGGTCATCTTCGACTCTCCTTCTCTCCTCACATCTCTGACATCTCTAAGAAGTCACACTACCAGTTACACCTCCTCGGAGGTATCCTTCCTTTCCTCTCCTTCCCCCAGAAGCTCACTGTCTCTAGAGCCCTGGTTCTCTCGAAGCTGGACTACTGTAACAACCTCTATCTAAATCTGCCCGCCTCTACTCTCCGCCCTTTGCAACTCATCCAGAACAGGACTGCAAACCTTGTCCTTGGCCTCAAGCCCAGGGACCGTATCTCTCCAGGACTGAAATCACTGCACTGGCTCCCAGTGACTGCGAGGATCAAGTTAAAAACCCTCTGCATTGTCCACAAGGACGTCTGGGCCTTGGGCCAAAATATCTTCAACTCTCTCTTCCTAAATATCTTCCTTCTCAAGCTCTTCGCTCATCCGCCTCCAACTCCGTCAGGGTCAGCTGCTTTTCCAAACAACGAGTTGGGGGCAGATCTCTCTCCGCTGCAGGGGCCTCGCTCTGGAACAGCCTTCGTGCCTCCCTGAAACTTGAGGAGAACCATCTCCGTTTCAGAAGCACCTCAAAACCTTCCTCTTTGCCTCCGCCTTCTCTCCCCCTCTCCCCTGCTAAAATTTACTGAAACTACACCGAATCTGCAACTGGGCCACTCACCGTTCTCGGTCCTTGGCCCAGCCACTCTCCCCTGCACTGCCTCCCGGGCATCCCTTCCACTGCGGGACTGTGTCTGTATCCCTACAGCCCCCCTTCCCAGCACTTGTCTGCGCTTTCCACGCACTTGTCACCAGCTGGCTCTTATATTTATCCTGTTTTACCCCTGTACTGCACTTTCCCTTTCTCCCTTTCCCCCTTGCACTTTTCCCTTTCCCCTCTTCCCTTGCACTTGCGCGATCTGAATGACAACAGGCCTAGTAGGATCGTTGTCTGTCTCCCCTTGTCCCCCCCGCCTCGTCGCGCCTTGAAACACTTGTGTATAGGCGCGTTACAAATGCCATATCATATCATATCATATCTCAGGGAAGCACCTTTTTCACTTCGGGATACATCATTGAATTATACATTCCTATACATAGTTAATAGCTGAAATTCCACAATCTTTGATTTAAAAAAATGGTGGCTTAACAAAATGTTGACTCTATTCTTGATGGTATGACACACATAGTTCAAAACAGAGGTTGATTATTTATAGAGTGTATTAAATCATTGGTTCTCTAAATGCATGTTTGGAAATCAAATTCTGATTTGCCAAATAAAAACGTAAACACTTCACCAATGGAATAGATATCAATATCATTAACTTATGTTGACGTTATTCCTACCCCAAAAGTGTTGTCGCCATGTGAAGTGTGTCAACGATGCATTACATTAATTGTACGTCATCTCCCTGTATTATGTAATAATGTTTTTCTTCTAGCCCATGAACCAAGCTTTCTGTCATGACAAAATGCTGCATGCCACAAACACTCTGGCCATTGCTTGTGAACATATAATTGCACGGTGCATGTTCAGCTCCTGGAAAGAACATATTGACGTTACGTTACCGAAAGTAAAGAAGACTTACATTAAGGCAGTATAAACAATTGGAAAACATTAATACGCACGGATTTGTATTTTACGGCCATTATCCATAGTGATCCGTCTATGATGTTTGATCTCAAATAAAGAAGGAAATGCAAATTGGCTTCGAGACTCAGACCCCTATTCTCATCCAGGTGTTAAGTACCAAAAAGGATGTTAAAAGGCTTAACAACCTTTTCAGTACCGAAGAACTATTCTGAAGGTGGCACACTCTTTCGCCACTTTCAAAATAGATGTCGCGGTTGCTAGGATAGTTTGGAAACCAACCTAGCAACCGCCACATGGGTAATCTGGCTTTTTGGAGGGGTAAGCTTGTGACACTCCTCCAGTTTAATATGCGTGCTAAAATAGCGCAAATGTACAGTACCCTTTTGGTGGCGTTAGACTGGAGGAGTGCCACAAGAATCCTTGTTTGGGATAAATGAAAGGGTTCATATACACCTGTGTGTTGTATATGAACACTTTCATGTACACTAAAGCAAGCAGCTTCATCCCAGAGGCAGGGTGAGGGAGTTCAGATGACCCCAGTCTCAGTCCTTTCTCTTTGTCTCTGGTTAAATGTGCGATGTATCTCTTCTCCTGGCCCCATACTGCTGTGCATCATAGTGGCCAGTGCTCTCTCTTCCTCGCTTATGACTACCAACACCACCATTCTTTGTGGCAGAGACCCAATCTAGCAGCACACTCATGAGAAGAATGGCGGTGGCAGAGTAGTGAAATCCAGTAGACCTGAACATGAACTTTAAAGTTGACTATCATTTTAGTAGTCTGCCATTCTGGAGAGCCAGCCAACCCATGTTCAGAAAGGGGATGGGATCTAGGACTTTGATGCTTTTTGGTGCCTGCAAACCATCCCCTCGGGAAAAGGAAGACAACCATTGGCCCAATTAACTATCTAATGATTAGGACAAATCTAAGTTGAAAGGATAAAAAGGTCAGAAATGTCATGGCGGTGTAGGTGGTTTGGGTGAGATCAAGGGGGGAGAAGGTAGAGCAAGAGACCAATCAGAGGAAGGATGGTGGAGTTTAGCCTGAAGGAGGATTCCAGAGAGTGTGTGCAAGGTTGGTATTGGTTAGTGGGAAAAAGTGGTACATGGCTGTATGAGTGCATGCAAGGTGAGGTAGTAAGGCTAAGGGAGAGTGTAGGGGTATGAGTGAGACTGGGTAGGAAGGTTGACTAGGAAAAGGAAAGGATGGGGACTTTGGGAGAATGTGTGCGTGGAGAGTAGAGTGCGGGTGGAGATAGTGGTGAAGAGTAGCAGGAGGGGAGAGAAGTGAGAGAAGGGAGTAGAAGTAGCGAGTAGTAATAAGTAAAAGAGTAGAGTGAGAGGGAGATAAACATCAGAGAGACAGACGAGGGAGGGAGGTAGAGAAGGGAGAGATGGTGGAAGGAAGAGAAGGGAGGACAGTCGATGGAAAGGAATGTGAGAGAGCATCAGGACATGGGGTACAAGGGCATTAGAGGGAAGGCCAAGTGGAACCTGAGCATTGGATGACCCCTATTCCACTTCCAAAACCATTATTGTTCTTTTGATATCCCTTTATAGGATTTACATAGAAGAATGCAGAGGGAGTCAGCTAGATAACGTGTTTAGCAGTCAGCTATTAGATAGTATAAGTTACCAATCTCTGATGAGCTTTTTGGGGATTGGTGAAATCTGGGCTATGAATAGCAAAGCCCACTGGAGACGAGAGAGAGAGAGAGAGAGAGAGAGAGAATTTCCCTTAGTGAAGCCATTCTACAAGATTGAATAAAACCTCTTGGACCATCCTTGAGAGTTGGTGTGTATTTGAGGCCATCCGTGACAGCAAACTTCACGCAACACAGAATTGCAGAATGTTATTAATGATGCCGAGTGGAACATTTGAACATTTTTACAAAAAAGCTAATATTTTGTGTTAGATATCAGACCTGAAAATAAATTACCGGTCGAGCGGCCTGTAGATTTCGTGCCTCAAATGTCTAGGACCACTTCCACTCAGCTTGCTGACTGATGAGGTATTAGGTTTAGAACTAACACTTTCTATTTTTCCTGTAGCACAATAGGTGTTACTATGACCAAACTCCATATCCACACTCAATATTATCTCTGAGTGAGGAAAGACTGTCTTCGCCTAGCAGGAATGCTGCACTATGATCGGGCATATAAACACACATCTCTGCAAGAAGTGCTTAAAAAATTGAACTTACTTCCGAGATGCCATGGCCCTCAACCCTATCAATACGCATTTGAATGTTGGCTCACAAAGCTGAACATGCTACACACGTTTTGCTATAGTGAACACACAAACTGTATGTACAATAATGAATTCAAAAACATTACAGGAGCATATTATCAGATTGGACCGTAGTTGTCAACAACAGCCGGTCTGCAGAGCCAGCATCCATTGCAAGGCGTCATTCAATATCTTGACGTGTTCCTTTTTATTTTGATAAAATGAGCACTGACTTCTTTGCATTAAGCAGTTGAGCAGGGCTGTCTGAATTTGGTGCCTAGGGAACGCTGCTCCCAGATAAAGACGTCAGTGGTTCTGACAGCAACAAAGAGGAGGAGGAGGGGCTCACAAAAAGTACTGCTTAAGATCTTTCATCACTTTAGCAGTAGCATACATATTATTCCTTCACTCATTCCAGAGTTGTATGTCCCACACATGAAGGCACTCTCTGAAAGATTGATGCTTGTCACCTGTCTCTTCACTTTGCGAACAGTTTCTCTTTTTCTCCATTATCCTCTCTCCTTGGTCCCTCAATCTCGTTTCAATCCTTCCCTTTTTTTGTATCACACCATTCTTTTTTAACATCTCCATCTCACCCACCTTCCCTCCATTCCCTTTTCCCTCTTGTGCCTGTAGTCCTCTCTTCCTTCAATATCTATGTATCTCTTTCTCTCTTGGCTGTTCCATTTCATTATCCCTCAACAGAAGTGAGGCAGAGTCTGCTGAGCTATCTGAAATTAGGTTTGTACCCTAGACTTTGCTGTAAGCAGAGTACCAGGAGGCCATCAGGCTGACTTTATCTCTTGTGCCGGACAAAACTATGTGTGGCTTGTAAATCTGGCAGCTGCATACCGGTGGCTTTAAACTTTGAAGATATGTTAGACACACTAGAAGGGTCTCATGTTCATGTGATGTGCTCTTTGCTTGTTTAATGTTCACATTCGTTAATATTAAGCAGGAGAAATTCACAAGTTAAACGAGAATACAGTTTTGCTGTTTGTGTACGTGGCACAGCGGGTTCCAGTCCTAAAAGAAAATATACCAGTTAAATGTGGCATCACCAGAAATTAGCATATGAAGGTGAACTCTGAAAAATGTGGGAGGACTCCTGGAAAAAGTGGGGGCACTCTGCCCACCCCGTGTACCCTTGACTTGAGCCCAAGCAATCAATACATTGGGCCTTATCACAACTACGGCGTTAGCCGTGCCAAAAATTCCAGCACGGCTGCTGCTGGAGTTGATTTTTACTGGCACCCGGCAATGGGGCATTCCAGCCCCAGTGGATCCGATACATCCCCATTGCCGGGGGCCGGTAATAATTACTCCCCATTCCCATTGAGCCCATAGGGAAGGGGGAGGTCGGATGCACCGGCACCATTCGTGAATGGTGTCAGTGCATCCGACATGGTCTGCTTGCGTGTGCTGGTATGCCCACCAGGTCAGACCTGGCGCGGCGAAAAGGCACCTGCAAACAGAACTCGTAGTTTGCCGGTACGGTAGTAACGGCTCCAGTAGCTTGCCGGTGCTGTTACCACCGAACCGGCAAACTTGTAATTAGGTCCATATTCTGCGATAAAATGTTGGTATCGATTTGAGTTCTGATTATTTGTAGCGATGTGTTTGAAACTGCTGCCCTTTCACATTTGCAGCTTTAATGAAGAGTGCAGCACATAGGCATTAATTTGCCATTTCCATTAGCTAGCTTTCAAGGAATGTTCTTTGGCACTAGTTCACTTGCCGTGTGTCCCACGACGATGGACTCGATGCCTTAATAACTGTAACTATGCTGACACATAAGCTTGCGACACTGTCAGCAGCAAGATGATCAGACAAGCACATAACACCTTCTCCAGTCTCCCCTCGTGCTGCCTGCCCGCACTATTCAGCAATACAGCACAGTAATAACTGGCTACAGCAAGCCAGTGCATGAGTCATGAAATCCCCTAATGTTGAGTGCATGCCCCCCACCCACTTACAGAAAGTGCGGACTTGAGCGTGTGCCCCCTCGGGCCAAAGTCCTAAAAGGTCACGTATTCTAACAGAAGGTGGATCACTGCTAACCTTTTGAATAAGCATTCTGTTTTCCTTTTAGCCAAGACGTCATTTTCCACCAATAATAGCTGCTGGGTCTGCAGCATTTTTACTGAAACGGTTTACCTTTAATAATGCCGCAAACGATCTTGACATTAAATCATACTTTAAACTGGCAAAGTGGCAAAAAAACAATCGATCTGTGTGATATATAAATCGACGTAATGTTCTCTTCAAAGCTATGCTATCATCCATCGTTTAATTGTTTACCATTGTTTCACCATGAGTGATGATGCCTCTATATTTCAGATGTGATTTACATATTTTAACAGTGTTGAAAATATCTGTCTTCCACGTCTGTATTCATATTGTTGTTATTGCTTCCCTTTCAGCTGTTGGGCTTACATCCTGCCCAGAGCCAGTGGTACCCAGCAATGGCATCACCATTGGAGATAGACATATGGTGAATGATGTAGTGTCATTTCAGTGTGATCCAGGATACACCTTACAGGTACAAATCCTTCACATCATCTTTTCGGATCTATGTGATATTTTCGAAAATAAAATACTGCATCCCCAAATACCCATTTATTGTTCTTTCACCCCATTCCATCACGTATATATGTGTGGGGAGAGCCACAGTAGCCTCCCCCATACTGCAGTGAAATGGGTAATCGAAATTCGGTATTTTGGGTTTCTGTATTTTTTGCCGCAAAATCATGGCATCTTTTCAAGATGTTTTACTATTGCTTTAAAGTTCTAGGAACGTGTCATCTAGTGGAATATTCTACATCAAATGATAGGCCTCATTAAGAGGTTGGCAATGTTGTCTTATGGTCATACAGCCAAAGGGAATTACTGTTAGAGCACAAGGTAACTTGAAGGGTCTGAATGATGCAGGCACTTGAGTTTATTCCATATTTTGGAGTCCTAACTAACCCGATTGTCCATCGCATGGTTCTATGTGGATTAATTCCCGCATGTGGTAACAGCACATGCACTAATAGTTTTGTGTGCAAGACGTTTTTGGCACACACAACCAGGTGGCTTTTGTGAGTTTGTGTACTGCAACTCTTAATCTGGAAGTGCAGTAAAAGTGGCAGCAATACTGTTACGGCCACATTTTACTGCCACGCCACACCCTCAATGACGCCCTATGTCGATAGTTAAGATATGTATGGTTTTATATAGGGCACCATACTTCCTTCAGGCATCTGTAGAGGGCACATGTTTGTCCTGTATTCACTTCGGTATATGTTTTACCTTCTCTTGAAAAATTGTGTTTTTGTTTATCTGGTATTTATGTTCTGGCACTGACTGCCTTCTCCTTCTGTGGTAGTTTGTCAGAAAAGTAAAATTTGAAAAACCCGCCATTACACGTCTATATTTCCTCTCCACTCTAAAATTCAGAAAGTTATAATTTCTTACACGTAGCTCTGTGAAGCTACTGACTTAGGTTGACTTATTACCTAGCAAATTGAACTGTGGGCATTTAAAAGTAATGCATTGGTACAAAACAATGACTACTGTGAGTAGTGGTTTCTAAACTCCTACTCAGGCCGATACTACTTTTCAACCAACAGTGATCTCAGTCATAAAAATGAAACAGAGACAACTCTTTTGACTCTTTAAGTTAGCAAAGGGGTGTGAGCCAGCAAGAGAGCATTCCATCAAAAATAGCACTGTGGTGGGGGGCGCTTTTGCACACATCGAAGATAGCCGCCTGATTGCTGAGCTCCTCTATGGTGGCAATCCTTTTGAAAATAAATCTAATGTCGGAGCCTTCCGAACTACCTAAACTGGCTGTGCTGCCTTCTCACATCCCCTGGAACCCCAGGGAGAAAGAACAATGAAAATCGGACCCATGCGTCTAAGAAACTGAAACTACGCGGAATGAAGCACTGGGGCTGTGCGGTGAGCTGACATATGGAACCAGCAACTCTTTGACAGAGACCGCGGCTCCAGAAGAACACAAAGGCCCTGGAGGGGGAGGAGCCTATTTTTCTGCCTGCAAGCTACTGCGTCCATAGCCCATAGTATTTTGTTCAGATACACTTAAGACATGATCCAGACACCACCGGGGCACCCCTCGAACAGCAGTTCCTAAAAAATAAAGAGGGGACCACTAAGCCACAGGGACGACTGCACGAGCAGCGGGGGAGCGCCAGAGGACAAGCCATATATCTACAGTTCCTCAGTAAGAAAAGTGCACACCCCTCACACCAAGGGCCACCCAAGCCCATAGCAACCTGAGTCTCCCAACTCTGCCTGCCGGCCCGTCCCGGAGGGTGAGGGCTTCACATAACGCAGATCGTCGATCGGGTGGGGTCACCAACGGCCCTGCGGAGCAGCAGAGGCACTGGAAGAAAGGCTTGGATGCCTGCCCGCACTGAACCGTGCTGTTGATGGCCTTACCCCTTATTGCCCGATCTCCTCCATGCATAATCTGCCAGTGGTTGAAACCCAAGTGAGGGGTGTACAAACCACCCGCTTCTAGCCGCGGTGTCCCAGGGGGGACCCGACCCGCGGCGAACGGGCACACAGAGTGGGCTCCAGGACCTCACATCACACGGCAGTGGAGCACTGCAACCAGGGCCTCACATCACGCAGCAACGGGACACGGCATCCCCCTGACACAGCAGAAGGACACGAGACACATGCAGACCACCTAGCTCCTGAACACACAGTCAGTGTAATCCATGTACCATTGCCTGGTGGGTTGCTGAAAGCTAACCTACTAGCCACCCTGACAAGGGCCATATCTATCTATATCGCGGCTTGATCACTGACCGGCTAACCAGCTAGCCATAGGCGGGTCCTTCCAGAGGGAATCGCCATTCTCTCTTTATCTAAAGATTTGAACATTAAGATACATTGGAGGTCACAGTCCATCCTTCGAAGTAACTGGACTTCACAAGAAGTAAAGTCCCAACCAATTGAATAAACAGCATAGGTCTTTTTAATAACTGCACAGTTCCACAAACATAGGAAGCAGTCTATAACATACATAGTACGGTGTCGATCATTGTGGGTGTGCATACCAATCTGAACACAACAGATACCATGGAATCTGCATTCACAGACAAGGACATAAACAGCACTCGTGAACAGATCCCTTGTTCAGCTACGCATCTCCTTTAAGTACGAGATCAATTCTGGGGCTGGGCAACCTACCCGGAGTGCCGGCCAGGCTGTTCTGACCAGCTAGACAACCATCACTGCATGCTAGTGATACCCGTGAAATGCCAAGAGGAGCCAGTGTGAAGAAGAAGAAGACTGGTCCAATGGATTCGTACAAAGCTCCCAGACCCTGACTGGTGTCCCGGGTCCTGCGGTCGTCGCCTCCTCGGCTTCCTCAGATGACACCAAATTCGATCACCTCCTCATTACAGTACAAAACGGATTCCTGGCGGTAAATGTTAAACTAGATGATATCGTCTCAACAATCGGCTCACTCAAAGGCTGTGTTGATAAGGAGAGTGCTAGAATCATGGAGGCAGAAAACAGAATTGGGACTAACGAAGACTCAATAAGCCAAAACACCCACAACATAACCCGCTCGAAAGGACAGGTGACCAACCTTTGCTGCAAATGCGACAATTTGGCATCCAGAACGCGCCGCAACAACATACAAATAGTTGGGCTTGCAGAGTCCTTCTGTAAGGGCCCTATGGAACCTCACATCGAATCGCTGCTGAGATCTTGTTTGGCGAGAACTCCTTTTCCCCACATTTTTGGTAGAAAGAGCACACTGCACCACTCTGGCACCAGTGCGCAAGCCAGGAGCCTCCCCTCGCACTGTCATCACCAAGCTGCTCAATTACAGAGACAGAGATGCAGCGCTATGGCTGGCCGGGGAAATATGCCCTCTGCTGCACGATGGAGACAATATCCACATATACCCCGACTTTGCAGCAGGATTCCAAACGCAAAGGCGATCATACGAACCGATTATAAGACAACTCAGACTGAGGAAGGTTCCATACGCTCTACTGTTTCCTGCAAAACTATGGATACAACACGGCGGCCGTGCGCACTTCTTTGAGACTCCATCGGCGGCAATGGCCTATATAAAAGCTTCCATCCCCATGACACCACAAAGGGGTGACCTGGATCAAAATGACCTCCAACGACCGGTAGGCGAGATGAGAGATCCGAACGATTGAAGGACAGCACTACAATATCCTTTACAAACTTAAATGTGTAATGATAGGTGCTCGGAGGGCACCACCTCAAAAATGGTTATTAACTGGATGAGATGTGTTTAGCGACAGGATCTGTGGCCGTAACGTACGCTCCCCCTGGAAGTTCCACAAGTTAATAATAAGGGGTCATCACCAGGTTGGGGTTGATGGTGTGGGTGGGGGTCGGCACAGGGCTCAGAGCATTGTTTTTTGGGATGTTGGGGAAGGGGGTTTTGGCATGGAATGGACAGAGACATGCTATATGGTTGGAAGGATGAGACGACCACCCGAGAGGTTCCCCGTTGGGCACCGGGAGTCAGAATTGAAATGTTTAAAATTTGAGATCACACCATCACAAGCTGTACCATACTGGGGTAACACACCCCTCATTATGGGTTACTCGATTATGAATGAATGGCCCGACATGCAAAATCGGGTACGGGGCTGAAGCTTAAATTTCTCACGTGGAATGTCCACGGGCTTAATAACAGATCGAAGTCCAGCCGGGGCTTACATTAACAGACATCCCCCCCACATTGCGATGCTGCAAGAAACACACGCATTACAGAATGTTAACAATGGTATTTTACGCCAAAGGGTAACAATAGATATAATGAATATTCATCTCAGAACAGAGGAGTCCTCACACTGATACACCCCTCATTGGGCTTTAAAACTGGGAAAAGTAAAATTGACCCTCAAGGCAGATATGTGATCATATGGGGCAAAGTGTCGGGTGAGGAGCTGATCCTAGTGAATACCTATGGGCCGAAAACCGATGACCCTGATTTTTTTGTAAACATGATTGTTGAAATTGGTTTAGCAGTAAATGCATGTATTTTGTGGGAAGGGGACATCAACACCATACTCAATGTGTCTCTTGATAGGTCCCCCGACAAGCAGAGGGGTCTCACCAGAACAGTTAACGTTCTACACCAGCCTTAGCACAATTGGCCCTTGTTGATGCATGGAGAGCTTTACACCCATTAGAGAGGCAGTATTAATTCTACTTATCGGCACATGATACTGAGTCAAGGATAGATTACTGGTTTATTTCTTCCCGTTTGGCCAACTTGGTAAATCACTGTGACATACACCCCCATACATTATTGGACCATTCCCCAATCACTATAGAGGTAAAAATGCAGAACGTTAAACCTCCAGTAAAAAGATGGAGAATGCCCTAAAACATCCTTAAAGACCCGAATGTGGTAGAATCGTTACACATTGAAATGGAAGAACTCTTTAGCATAAACAAAGGATCGGTGGACAAATGGTCAACATTATGGGAAACTTCAAAGTGTGGATAAGGGGGGCCATAATGTCTTAAACAACTGACTTTTGAAAACAGTCAGGTCAGAACGAACAGAAATGGAAAAACACCCAAAAACACTTGAGAATGATTACAGTACAACACATGATAAGGGGACCCTAGCCTAAATCAATACTCTCCTTTTGAAATTTAATGAACTGGTAGAAAGGGAACAACAGTATATGATCACACCCATTAGAGCACATAGGTACGGAGATGGTAATAAGGTGGGACACTTAATAGCCAGTCTGCTAAAGAGCGAACAAAATCGTACACCAACCACAAGCATTGTAACAGGGACTGCTGAAGTTATAAATGATGAAGGAGGAATAAACGAAGAATTTACCAAATTTTACACCAACCTAAACCCAAACTACGATACATGCACGGAAACAGAAATGAGGGATTACCTAGACAGTATCACGTTCCCAACACTGTCAATGTACAGTGCCCTAGGTCTTGAACAACCAATAACTAGCGAGGAAATTGCAGAAGCAATTAAATCACTAACATCTGGTAAGGCCCCAGGATCGGACGGACTGGGTGCATAATTATACAAAGAATACTCCCCAGAACACTCCCCAATCTTGTCACTTGTATGAGAGGAAGCAATGACATGTGGCTTACTCCTGGGCACAATGAGGGAGGCAATCATTACACTATTATTGAAACCTAGGCATCCCTCCCATGAAATGCCCTCGTATCGCCCTCTCTCGTTAATCAAAACAGACACCAAAATATACACCAAAGTACTTGCAACTACGTTACTCCCCAAGATGACGACTTGATTCATTCCAACCAATGTGGTTTCATCCCGACTAGATCCACAGCGTTAAACTTACGCAGACTATTCAGAGTTATGGCACAGATCAAACCAGAGGCTCAAGCCTCTGCTGTGTCATAGGATGCCGAGAAGGCTTTCGACTCAGTATCCTGGTCATATCTATTTGCAGTGCTCGAGAGATTTTGATTAGGACCATACTTTATCCGGTGTATCAAACTACTATACGCTTCTCCGGAAGCAAAGGTCCTCACCAATCACACTCTGTCCCACAGCTTCAACCTGGGTAGAGGCACAAGGCAAGGCTGCCAATTCTCCTCTGTTCTGTTCACCCTCACTATAGAGCCAGTAGCTGGTGCTGTCAGACTAAGACAGGGGCAGAGAGGTATAAAGATGGCCAGGAGCACCCAGTCCATATCCCTATATGCGGATGACACATTGTTATACATACGCCAACCAGAGAAAAATCTCATACCCCTGCTGGAAGTCATGGACAAATTTGCAGCATACTCAGGATACAAAATAAACACTTCTTAATCTGAGATTTTCCCACTAACACCCGCCACCACCTGGCCAACTAACACGCATGGTCTTCGGTGGTCCCCCACCAAGGTAAGATATCTGGGATCCTCGTATCTAAAGACAAGATGTCCCTATACATTGACAACTATGAGCAACTCCTACAAGCGATCCATGCCAAGCTTCAACTATGGGCCAAACTCCCTATCTCACTCATTGGTCGCGTCGCAGTACTTAAAATGGTGATCCTCCCCAAGCTCCTATATGTGTTTAGGAATGGCCCAATATGGCCTGGTAGACCATTCTTTGATAACCTATGTTCCATGGCGACAATATTTATATGGAATGGCGGGGCAAACAGGATGAAATGGGAAAAACTTGTGGAACCATATGAGATGGGTGGTGTAGCTGAACCGGATGTCGAACTATATTACCTGGTAGCCCAGGCACAATATGCAAAATACTGGCAGGACCCTACTGATACAGCACCACATATCCCCGTTGAGCGTCACTCAGTCCGTCCAACGGACTTGCGCTCCATAATATTTACAAAAAATCACAAAGACACATGCAAGTATGACCCGGCAACAACCATGATCATGGCATGGGCTCTGATCTGTAAAAGGCTACACATCGATGCACCCTATGATGCACAGGCCCCGCTGTGGAACTTCCCAGGTATTAAACCCACATACGATGAAAGTATACACAGGACATGGGTCCCGGAATATCAGCTTAACATGAGCGACATGGTTATCCCGGGGGGCGGAGGGGGGGTACACCTTCCCTTGAGTCTCTTTTAAACACACAGTTCAGTTTATCTCACTACATATCTCAATTAACTTTGAGGGGTACGGTTCTTCCCTTTTACTTTGACTGTTCCTCTTTTTACCCTTGGTGTACTTTCCTGCTAGGGTATTACAACTTTCTTACTGATCTTTAACAGAGTTTTGGGTTGTCCCTTTTTGTATTCGTTCCCACTGTTCCACGGTTTCAGATTAACTTCTCTTCTTATTCCTGGTTTACTCTCATGCCAGGATATCACAGTTTTGTTTCTTGGGTGCAGGACCCAGACTCACACGGTGCCTGGTTTACTCTCCTGAAAGGATATCACTATTCTGTTTCTTTGTTGGGAATCCCAGACTTGCACAGTGCCTGGTTTGCTCTCCTGCCATGACATCACAATTCTCTTTTTTGGGTGCAGGTCCCAGACTCACACAGCTCCTGGTTTACTCTCCTACCAGGGATTTATATAATTTAATTGGTGTGAATCCCAGACTCACTGTTTATCTGGTTCACTATCTCGCCTTAGTTTATCTACTGACTCTTGCTGTCATCCAAGAAATAATGTTTTTCCAGTATTGAGTCACAAACCCTTTCTCTCCAAAGTTCTTATTAGTATAAACTCCTCTTTTCAAATATTGGGTCACCGACCCTTTCTGAACACTAGTCGTATTCATGTCAATGTCCTTTGCAAAGCAGGAAGTCACAGACCCTTTGTGCAAACTGTTTGTATTCGTGTCAACCTCTCTCTCCAAGTATTAGGTCACTGAGCCTTTCTTAATATTTTTTGTATCTGTAGAAATCTCTCTTTCCAAGTATTGGGTCACTGGCCCTTTCTTAACACAGTTTGCATTTTTCTGAATCTCTCTTTGCAAGATTTAGGTCACTGGCCTTTTCTTAACACTGTTTCTATTTGTATAAATCTCTCATTCCAAGATTTGGGTTACCAACCCCTTCTTAACACTGATTGTATTTGTATCAATATCTCATTCCAGGATTTAGGTCACCAACCCTTTCTTAAAACTGTTCATATTAGTATCTTTTCCTCCAATTACTTTTATTGGGTTGTCTCACGCTTCTAATGATATGCAACACTCACTCTGAAATGCTCCGGTAGCCCACTTGCTCTCAGTGGGCTTACCAGACAGCTCTGGTGTTCCTCGCATCCTTCTGTCATCTTCTCCTTAGATTTGTTGACTGTGGGTGCATCCATTTATTTGTTGGGCTCTTGCTTTATCTACCTTTGCTTCTGGCAGCTCCAGCTGCCTATAGCAATAAAGCAGTGAGCTTCTCTTGGCCGGTCTCTCTGCGCGCTGTTCTCGCTAGCCTCCATGCTGCCTTCCATAGTGTGCTCACCTCTAGCGTTAGAACCAGCATTGGCAGAAGCTGCGTTACGCTGCAGTCTCTGCCTCTCACTCGTAGTCTTGTACAGGTGTAAGGAGCTCATGGTGGCAACAGTAAAGACAGACACACGTGATTACAGTTGAAGGGTGTTTAATAAACTGTATAAATGGATGAGAAAAATGACTAATCTAAACCTAAATCTAAGATGGGAGCAAGCTACGACCATCAAATCATAATAAGGGAGTCCTGGTGGTGTCTTGTCAAAGAAAAATGGGTCTATACAACAACAAAAAAACTATTGCCAATCCTTGCTTCTACGTTACAAAATAGTGTGGGATAATGTTCATCAGAAAAGAAAGAAGTGTTCTTAAAATGATAGGTCAGGATGGTATGGCTGGGTTCTCCCTTCCCCACTTTTTTTAGCACAGGACACGATAGGACTACTGAGCATAGTATACCTCTGGGCTTCTCCAGCATGAGGTTACAGTTATTTTCAGTTATATTGGGAACTTCTGTGATCAACTCTCTTTCATTCAAAGTCTCTTGCCTCGAGGGCCTGATGTGTCAAACAAAATAACAAAACAAACATTGCTTTCTGTACGTTGGGTGATGACTCTTCACCCCTGGATTACCCTCAGCCGGGCGTCAATGTTAGCGTCCCCCGTGGGGTTCACTATGGCTTTTCTCTCCCAATATTATCACGTGTAGTATTCAAGAGTCTCAAAGTATCAAAAGAGAGCTGTGTGTCACTTGCATAATACTGAAAGTTAGAGGAGAAATTATAGGTCAGGGCCTAGTAGAGACATTGAAGAGCCATGGAGAGAGGTTAGAGTCCTGGGGAACACCAGATGTGGAGAGAGAGGTGATAGAGAGAAAGGACCCAAACTGGACCTGGGAGGGTCTGTCCAGAAGGACAGAGGTCAGCCAATCCAGGGCCTGACCTGTGATGCCCAGGTTCTCACGGGGTCAGTTGATAAGGATGGCATGATTGACTGTGTCAAAAGCAGAGGAGAATTCCACGAGGATAAGGACAGAAGGATAAGGGTACAAGCCAGAGTCTTTCAAATGAGCACCCACATGGCACTGGAACACTCTGCAGCTGGTCATTCTGTGGGCTTTCATACGCGTTCAGTAAAACACAAGTTCTTTGTTCTTAAATTATTTCAATTCATATCTTGTTTCCTTTTGCAACCATCTTTCAACACAGTGTGGTTTACTTGCGGTTCTCCCCCCTACTCACTGGCTATGCTGAATTCTTTGGTATTTCTGGTCTATGGAGTCAAGGACGGTACCACGGTAGCAAGTGCATCTCCCTGCCTTGGTTATCAGTGCAGGAGGGCTCTGTGCACCATTGACATCTGTTACACGACACTACAGCTGTAGTTCCCAGTTTTATGATTCCTTTCATAGAGGCCTTGCGAGTCCGGGTCGAAAATGGCAAGGGCACTTTCCTCTTTGTCGTCCACTCAGGTCTCATCGTCTTTCTCCTCCGTTTGAACTGCCATCCTGGAATAGCTGCTTCCTGGTGTGGTTCACTTTTTTCAAAGTGTGCTTGCGTGCTACGCCATTTGGCTCTGGTGTTAGTCTGTTGTCTTTCACAGTGTGCAAAAGTGTTCATGTTTGAAAAGGGGGGTAGTGCTTCTAAATATCCTCTGGGGTAGGATGGGAAAAAGGAGTTATAAGGAAGGGTGTACTGTGTCTCGCCTGTCGGTGTCCCACTTCCACTCCCTGAAGACCCTCAGCCAGGTTTTCCTCCCCCATTGGTACACGCCCAGGAACTGAATTCAATAGCGATGGGCGTGTCTTGGCCACCTGGATGACAGATCTCCAGGGACTAGCAGGTGAGACACCTTCAGGTTTCTCACAAAGCACTGTGTGCGTTTTATACTTCCCGGCATTAGTTAATACTTTCCAAAGACTTGAACAGGGAATTGGCTTACGGTTTCTGGTCATCCTCATTTTTCTATCCCCCTTCCTTATCTCAGTACTAAAAAAATGGGTGTGGGAAAATATGGTTGTTGGTCAAGAAAACCTGGGAATTCTTTTACTGTGTCACAATAAGCCTTACAGGCATGCTGACAAGGCCCATGGGTGTCACTAAGAATTACATCTGAAGTTTTAGTTTGATCCAGTGTTATCCTGCCTCCCTTTGGTCATGTAAGGTAATCTTCCCTCCAGAGAATCAGTGACGATGTTCCTAGATTTATCAATGTAACCTAGACAAAGGTGAGCCTATATACCACATGACAGGGGTGGTGTGTTGTATTCTACCACACATAACTCACCTCCTGCCTTCCATACACTTCCCAAAACCCTTCCCTGAGACCCAGCACACCTGTAATTCAGATGCAGCAGAGATAATCATTCCAAACACTTCAAAACATTTAAATTGAAAAGTCATCTGGGTGAGAGATTCTGTTACCATCAGTTAATGGAGGACTGAATGTGGTCAGTATTGTTGCTCCTTGTAACCTAATAAAGCCTTCAAATAATCTCACATCATCAAGTGTCTCCTAGTGAATGTGCAAGTGAAGGCTAATGTTAGCAAGGAACGAAATAGCTTCTAGGTTTAGGTCTTCTTTTGTAGCTGTTAGAATGTATGTGTCCAGTAATCTCATTTTTTTTCAACATTGCTATGATTGCAAGTCTGTCTGATGCCTAAGGTAGGGTTTTCAGACTAAATTCAGTCCTTGGTTACCTAATAATTCAAATATATAACAAAAACCTAGGTGATTGCTATAGTGAGAGATGGTTCAGGTGAAAACTGTAGTTTTATTTGGCATCAGTGGCAAGCTCAGCAGCTGTGAGGTAGGGCTACCAAGACACTTTGTGATGCCTTTATCATTTAAAACCCCATCAGGACCAGATGATCAAGAAGAAGACGTCACACTGTGGACAGTACCTTATGGTTATTATTGGGTGCATTTCCTGACCACTAGTCAACATTGCAGTCAATGCCTTGGGGAACTGCAGGTAGGATAAATATGCTCAGAGCACGGCAGAAGCCCATGTTCCAGACATTGTGTCGATTATGTTAAGATGTTTTTTCATACCAAGGTACAGCACAACCGACACCTGAAGGCAAACTGCCATTAAGACTGAGTAGACACTATTGAAAGGAAAAAGAAAAAAAAACAGTGGAGCTAGAAATGCTAAGTTTCCAAAGCCCTTCTGAATTGTAAATGAGCAGCCACAGAGTGGAAAGCAATGGGAAGAACATTCCACAACATGGCAGCTTTAATAGAAAATGACCGGTTGTTGATTCTGGCGTGGCAAAACCTAGGGACATTTAGAAGGAAACAGTCCCTAGAGTGTAGCTCTTATATGGGAGAAGGCGAAGTGCAATCATAGCAGCAATTGTTCTGAGTGAGTGCAGCCAGGGCCGTGTAGCTCTGGGTAAGTGCAAGGAGGCAAGGGGCTGTAGAGGTTACAGTAACAACCCCTAAATGCACAGTAGGCTGACCTTCAGGGAGTTGGAGGTAGCTGAGTGAAGGGCTCGAGAAGGAAGGTATTTTGGAAGAGAGAGTTGGATGCAGTGTGGGCCAGGGCCCCAGAAAGCCTTGTGGAAAACACAGAGTGTCTTGAGCTTGATCCTTGCAGCCACGGGGAGCCAGTGGAGAGATTTCAGGGCAAGAGAGATGCAGTCCCTGGGCTTGAGGACAAGAATTAGTCTTGCAGTCCTGCTCTGAATTAGTTGAGGGCGGAGAGTAGAGGAAGACAGGTTGAGAAAGAGGCTGTTGCAGGTATACAGTGATTTAAACAAAACCAAATTAATGAATGAATTCATAATGAATCCAAAACAACGATAAATAACACATTTTTTGGATTAAATATATATTGGGTGGGGGTTAAGGTGATAAAGTGGGTGGGGAGGGATTTGGTGGGTTTTCAAACATAGGAGAGAGCAGAGGTTGGGGGGCGTAGTTACAGTAGTCCAGCCTAGAAAGAACCAGGGCTCTGGAGACAGTGAGCTTCTGGTGGAAAGTAGGAAAAGTAAGACTACCTCTGCGGAGGTGCAGCTGGTAGTGGGCCTTCTTGGCAAGGTCCATGATGTGAGGAGAGGAGAGAGTGGAATCGAAGATGACTCCAAGTTTTTTTGCCTCACAGGAAAGTGAAGGAAGAGGGCCCATTGAGGGTTGCCAGAGTGAGAGAAGGAAAGTGGGAGGAGGTGTCCTAATGAGAAGGATCAGGATCTCTGTCTTGCTGGCATTAAGTCAGAGATCATTGGAGGCGCACCAATCCTGAATCGCAGATAGACAGTCAGGAATGAGCGAGAGAGGAGAGGAGGCTGATGGGAGCCCAAAAGAGAGCTGTGTGTCAGCTGCATAATACTGAAAGTTAGAGGAGAAATTATAGGTCAGGGCCTAGTAGAGACATTGAAGAGCCATGGGGAGAGGTTAGAGTCCTGGGGAACACCAGATGTGGAGAGAGAGGTGATGGAGAGAAAGGACCCAAGCTGGACCTGCAAGGGTCTGTCCAGAAGGACAAAGGTCAGCCAATCCATAGCCTGACCTGTGATGTCCAGGTTCTCACGGGGTCAGTTGATAAGGATGGCATGATTGACTGTGTCAAGAGCAGAGAAGAATTCTACGAGGATAATGACAGAAGGAATGCAAGAATCAAGATTAGAGAGCAGATCTTCACAGGTGTTCAGGAGAGCAGTTTCCGTGCCTTTGGCTGCTCTGAAGCCATACTGATGGTTGTGAAGACAACCAACAGATTCAGTGTGGAGAGTAAGCTTGGAGATGGCCATCTTTTCCAGGGTTTTTCCCAGGAAAGGAGAGATAGAGATTGGGAGATAGTTTGCCGGACAGGTAGGGTCGGCAGAAGGATTTTTAAGGAGGGGTGGACAAGGGTGTGCTTGAGGAAAGAGGGGAAAGGTCCAGTGGTGTAAGAGTGCTTGCAGAAATTGGCCAAGGCTGGAGTGACGGTGTCAATGTGGTCCTTGATGGTTCATGAGGAGCCTGTTTGAATGACACTTTCGAAGATAAGACTTGTCTAGAAATGTCGCCAGGTGCTGGAGAGAAAGAGGGGAAAGGAGGAGGAGAGGGAGAGGTGGGCAAAGAGGGGCTGAGAAAGGTAGAGGGAGAGGAGGAGGAGAGAGAGGACAGGATGTCCTGAGTTTTGGTGGTGAAGTGAGAAGCCAGAGCTGTGCAGAGGGCCTCGGAGGGAGCAGGAGAGGTGGATACTGCAGAAGAATTGGCCAGCTCCTTGCATATTTTAAATAGTTTGGCCGTGTTGTTAGAGGCCGCAGAGATGCGGGCCTGGATGTGGACTCTCTTCTTGGACAGGACAGAGAGTTTTTTATTGTCTTTGGAGCAGGCAGCAGGCCAGTTTGCCAGAGGATGTGCACAAAGCCCTCCACTTCCTCTCAGCCACCATGCACTTGCATTTCAGGGCAGCAAGCTCTGAGTCATACCAAGAGTTGCACTTGGAAGTTGGCTTCAGATGGTTTCTCATGGCAGGTGCAAGGATGTCCAGGGTGTTGGAGATAGCAGGATGCAGTTAAGAGAGGGCTGTGTCAGAGTGTGAGTCAGCCGCATGAATAGGAGGAACAGAGAAAGTAGAGGCAAAGGCATCCTCTGACACACTCTTCATGGGCTGAATGACTGAGAAGGTAGGTGGCAGCCCTGGGGTTCCAAGGGCATGGACAACTACAGTGCACACAGGCCAATGAGTATTTCTTCAGCCCATGCCAATATATAGCAACACATATAGTTACTGTATCTGACCTCATGAACTGGGAATGGCAGGTGGGCAATTATGGTTGCATTGCTAAAGGTAAGCAGTGAATGTTGTTTTATTGTTTTTAGGTATTGCATTGTAGTTATAACAGTTATAACATGCCTGTGAATTGGATAGCATGTTTAAAATAGAAGGTTAATTCTAATAGTTTTTATGTGAATATATTTATCATTCTGATACAAATGTAAACTTTGTGTTTCTTCACTGAGCCTAAATGTCGCTAATATTACCTAGCCACCATGATGGAGGTGCGAAGCCACGTGACATTCAAATGTATCTGTATAAGATGTGCAGCTTTACTCTGGCTTTTAGCTTTATGACCTCGGGTACGTGTATGTTCTGTGGTTGTCTGGGAAATAAATATAAAACGTGGTCCTAATAGTACGACTTTTGAAGAAAACAATATAATTGCCACATTGACCTTTCCATTTTGGAGAGAAAACATCCATGTATATGTTAAATAGACTTGCGATACGTTGTGCATGAGATTCACAAAAACTCACACAAGACTAGTTTTGAAAAGAACGTCATTTTCTTAAGCTTTGGAAGACAGCAGCTTCTCGCTTGTCATGCGATTTCTGGCAAAGCAATGCAGGATGTTGCCACTGTAGTATTACATAGGAATGTGTCTTTAGTCAGAGTTTGTCACTGAATTTAATGACATATAAGCAAGTAACTGGCCGTGTTGGTATCTCACACAGAGGTGAACAACATACAAATGTGTCACAATCATCACACCCAGACGACTCAATGGACATTTTACAATGGTCGTTCTCACTTCTCAACATTTTCTAAATATGGTCCGCGAATTGCATCTTGTAGGATACAAAAGATGCTGTAACTGAGGATCTCCAACGAGAGAATGAGGAAGACAGGTAAACAATGAGGAAGACCACTGCAAGACACGTGGGTAGATAAGGCTGCATGACAAGCCAGGCAGTGAAAGAGGGAAAAGGAGAGGTCGAGTATGATAGTGAGCGCGAGAGGAACGATGGCTATGTGTTATGATCACAACAGCATTAAGGAACAAACATGAACAAAGTGGTACAAATTAGACAATGCACTACAATCAATCATAAGCTAAAATGTAAATAGAATAGGAAAAGCTTTTTAGTAGGCTATGCTCCTCCTATTCATACATTTTGAACATTATTCATTCAAAGTTCTACAAATGAGACCAACAGAAATAATGACTATTACTATTGCTCTTTATATTAGATCTCATCACGAGCACAGCGGTGCAGGACAGACAGGAAGTAAAGCTGTGGTAATTCCATTACTGCTAATTAACCGCCACATTATCACACCGCTGTACTATGAATGTTGCCGCTAATGTGGAGGACATACTACCAGAAAAAACCCGGAGATCATTTTTGTCCACTTCACTGCTAAATGTTTACCGAATTACCACAGCATAATTACTGCCTGTTGTAATTTCTAAAGAATCCCTGTTGACTCCTATGGATTCCGTAAATGAGGACTAACACTATGGTGCCACCAATCATGATCCATCGGTAACTTGATGTCCCAGTGGAGGTAGCCATGATCGCTTTTGGCAGTAATTCTGCAGATTTATTGCAAATTACCACCAAACCCATACTATAAAGTTTTCTTTAGAAAATTAAACACTTATAACATGTCACTTTTAATTTGCACGTGCTCTCTATAGAATTAGGCAAACTAAGTGATTTTAATCAATAAGTATGATAAAAAGTGACAAGCCACATATATATTGCATGTTTCTCTCTTACAGGTGGCTATAGCCACCTCTGTAGGGAAAAAGTGACAAGTGCTGTCTAAATACTATTTGCAAGCTATAAACAATGCAATGTATTGTGAGTTTGGAGCTGATGTAGAAGTAAAAACAATTAATACTTTGCTATCGGCACAGTGCTCCCATGATGAGAGGGAGCACTGCACAGAAAGCCCTGTAGCCAGAGCAGTGACATGGCTGTCAGTGTGGTGCTTCCGTGATTAGATGGAACAGTGCTCAGAGAGTCCTGCCCTCCCCCTCCTTAACTTAATCAGATGGGGGCTGATTACTCTGTCCCCTTGTACAAAGTTTTGCTGGGCTGCAACTGGCAGATGCCATCTAGCTTCTCCAGCTTTAATGCCTCCAACCACTACTCATTTGCGTTGTGGTGACTGAGATTGAAGTCCCTCCCTCCCTCATTACATTGTATTGTATTTGCTTGAATCCGTTTGAGGACACATCTGAGAGGCCCTCTGCTACAGCGCAAGGATATAAAGCTGACTAAGCTATCCAACATTAACATTTCGGTGCTGTACGCTCCTTGATTTTTCACAACTATCAATTATTATTTGACACTACACTCCATGAACACTATGGACCTTTGGCCTGGGGCTACACTGGTTTTACCTTTCATACTGAACAACTGGATGTGTGCATCCATGTTAGAGCACCATTTTGAGGGAACTACTCAGGAGCCCATGATCTCACACAAGTGTCCTGATGAAGGCTTATCTTTGAACCTGTGCCCAAAAGAGAGTCGAAAACTAAGGTTTAAATTAGATGCAGAAACAAACATTACTTCAGAAATGATCAAGAACATTAATGGAACAAATCTTATCATTTTCACTTTCTGAAATATGGTTTCATTGTGCTATATGCACATCCTGATTCACCATGCATCTGTTTTCTTTTCAGAACATGGTTTGTTGACTTTACAAATAATGCACTTGTTATTTTCCTTCAGCCTCGGTAGTTCACATGGCCTTTGTTGGTATCTTTCTTGTGCTCTAGGGTTTTTGTTGTATTTAGTGTTATTCCAACAGATATATCATGTTGTTACATTTTTCTTGTCCTTTCATCTGTAACAATGTTTGTTCATTGATGTATGGAATATACCACACTAACTGACACTCCTATATTCACATTTTTATCTTATAGTTACCTAAAATAAATTGAGCAACTTTTTCATAAAAAAACACCTTTTACCCAATTTACATGACAAGGTGTCCTGTGATTGAGGCGGGGTTGTCCCTTTTGTTTGATGGGACAGAGCCAGTTCTCAGCAACCACCACAAGTCAATCTGTTCTTTCTTCTTTTTTCCCCAATATAACCTATGACATAATAAAAGTGTATAGTTTATTTGAAATACAATTCATAAAACTGAATCCATAAACATCACACAAAACATAGAAACACGCAAAAACATCTTAAAAAAAGGCAAATAAAAAACACTTCCGAGGTGCAATGTTAAATAGGCAAAAAAAAACAGCTGACGCATGTTCGATTCTATAGATATTGCAGTGTTACTTTTTACAGGCCTGAGTATATAGAGATAGTGGACACTGATGAAAGCAGAATCTATTAATTTCCTGGCTAAGCTATTAGATACCAGGGGGCAGAACATGATCTTTATAAGAGAATGAGCACATCAGACGTGGTAAATAAGCTTTAATAGTCGGATTTCTATCACCAGAAAATATAGAATTATGGGCTTGATTATCTTTCACAGTCTGCTTAAAGAATAAGATAGTATTTCCATTTATTAATGTTTGATTAGAATACAAATGACATAAGCCAAGAGTCACTAGTGAACTATTGACAGAACTAAGCCATGGAATATTCTGCGGTTTCGCCAGTTGTAAGATATCACTTAAAATAAACGTATTCAAGTGCAATCTATCTTTAGGCCATATCTTTAACCATACAATCGTGTAAGTACTGTAATGTATGAGAAATGAGAATCATATTAGTTTGCCAAAATAAAACGTTCTTCTGCCCTGTTCGATGCTCCACCTCAGGAACTTCCTTTCTATTACTGAGAGAGCTAGCCCAAACACCAGCCCATGTGACCAATTCCCATCAATTTAGCTTCCTAGACTTTAAACACTGGCAAAGCTGCTTGACCACCATAGGCAGAAAAAAACACGTAGGAAAACCATATTACATTGTTTCATCCTATTTGCCACAAATTCAATGTGGGAACACAAAGGCCCTCATTACAACCCAGGCGTTAAGGGGTTAACGGCGCCGTAAAAGGTGGCAGCGCCATTAAACCCTTAACGCCTGATTATGAGGTCCCTTTGCGGGTGGCACTTTAACGCCTGCTTTTAGCAGGCGTTAAAAAAACAATCCTGCAAAGGGACCTAGGAGCTAATTACAGCACCGTAATTTACGGTGCAGTAATTAGCGACTTCCCCAGTCCCATGTAGCCCTATGGGGCAAAAATTGAATGGGGAAGGGCCATGGCGGCATGGGGAATTACCGCCCCGCCAACCTCGGAATGGGGCGGTAATTCCCCATTCCGCCATGGCGGAGTCGGTAAATAGCACCATGGTCCAACGCCTGGGTCGTAATGAGGGCCAAAGTTTTATTATCCGTTAATCTAATGCCTAGGTAGTCAAAATAGTTTACTTTTGATGAAGCTTCTGACACCACAAATAAAGCTTGTAGCTGTTTTAGTATTTTTTCTTTGATATGTCAGAACCTGTGATTTACCTTTCTTCACTACCATGTTTATAGAACTCATAAACTCAACATATCCTGTCAATATCTTTTGCAGTACCATTTCAGTTCTTAATATGAGAACCGGGTTATCCACATAAGCTAGACAGGGAAACATTCTTGTCTGGGTTCTAGTACATCATATGTGCCCTCTTTAAAGACCAAATCATTTAAATACAAATTAAAAAACAAAGTAAAGTTCACGTAATCTTGCCGTACACCCTGATAAATCGAAAAAAAGTGCTGTGCATTCACCTGGTGGACTATATCTAACAAACGCTTACATTTGTGAATATAATTGACTCAAAATACTAAGGAGATTGTGGTCAAAAGATGATCTCAAAATAGTACTTATGCATTTTATCAAATGCCATGGATAATCCATGAACTTCCCTGCCTTTCCATCATTGGGAAATCAGCAGTAAAGCTACAATCAGCATTATGTAAAATTATTTCTTAAATACCCTATGTAGACGCCTGGACTCCGGTTTCCATATATCTAAATGTCAGACCTTGGGAAGGTTCAGAAGGGTTGTTTTGTACATTCCCTGTATGGATTTGTGAATTTTACCACAGAATTCCTGTAATTTCGGACTAATCCACCAAATATGCATCCTTTCCCCTCACTCTCGGCACCGCTACCAGCAGCAATCTGAAGTATGTGGGTATATGTTGTGTAGTTTTGCTGCGGTGTAATGCCATTGCATCATTATTTTACACCCCATTTACATGATTTGGTTGGCTCTTTCCTTTTTGGGGATGTCCCTCCACAACACTTCACAGTGCTCCTTTGAGATGTTTGATTAAGGTCTTTCCACATTTTCTCATGTCTGCCCATTCTTCTGTTGGCTTACCTTCAAGAAACATTTTATAGAATGCTGATATTAAGCCTTTGGATCCCAAATTGGTTGTTATAAACTTCTCAAAGGGGTGAATGCTCTGAGCTTGGGCCCCTTAATACTGGGATCAGAACCCCAATGTCACAGTTGGAAGTATCTCATCATCTCCTTTTCCCCTAGAGTGAAGCTTTGTTTGCAGTTCATGAAGGATCTAATTTTTGTTCCTTCATGTAGGTCCCGGATTTGGCATCACCCCACCTCCTTCCAACTACTAACGGCTACTACGTCATTCCTGTTAAAATGTTGGGTTTCTAAACAGTGGAGAAAACGAGGAGGGGGAACATAGTGATACCATATTTCCTGCTTACTGACTCCCACGTTTCCCCTACAAACTCAGTCACACAAATACAATACATTTTTCTCAGTCTGCAAACTTTAGGGAGCCACTAAACGTCATTAGGGGTTGCCCTATCAATGTCCTGTCCATCCTGACCCAGACCTTTTGATAAATTTTCCAGAACCACTCCTTGATGATCCAGATCTGTGCAGCTTCATAATATGCAGTAAAGTCAGGGAAGGCCAGTCCTCCCCTTTCTCTAGGAGCCATCAAAAGCCACCTGGATATTCAGTTTCTTGCCTTTTCAGAGAAATGTGAGTACTACTGTAGCCGTTGTTTTAAAAAAAAGTGTCTGGGAACTGGCAGTCGTAGGGCCTGGAACAAGAAGAGCGCATTAGGTATGATTACCATTCTCATAGCACCAAGTCTGCTCAAGCCAGAAAATCACAACTGGTAACCACTTAGTGAGGTCTTCCCTTATCTTATTTTTTGTAGTGTTGCCTGGAACTTAGCTTTGTATAATTTTTGATTGGCTTGGTGTTACTCCCAGATATTTTATTCCTTCGGTCACCCATTGAAAGGGGAATTTTACTTTTGCAATTTGTTCCTCTTCTTCTCAAAGCTATAGTTGAATAATCTCAAATGTATCTAGGTTTACTTTTAGCCCTGTTACCATTTGAAAAGTGGCTATTTCTCTCTGCACCACTACTAGAGATCCCTCTGGATCAGGAAGCGTAAGTAGCATATTGTCGCAAAGGCTGATACCTTGTGATACTTGCCTCCAAAGAGTATCCCCTCTTTGTAATTTGTTTTTTCCAATCGGAGCAGGAATGTTTCAAGATAAATTGGAAATAATAGGTGTAATAAGGGGCAGTCTTGATTGGTGCATCTGTGCACTCTTATACCCTGATATAGGGCCTCATTTACCACCAGTCATATTGAGCGGATATTATAATTGGCTTGGATCATACATACAAATTGCTCTCTGAAACCCAGGAGTCCAAGGTGGAGAACAGAAAGGAGCACTCCACTCGATCAATTGTCCTCTGCACGTCCATGGAAAGCAAAACCAATGTGATGTTCCATATCACTTTTTCTATCAAGTGGGCAACTCTTCTCACATGTCAAACATTTGGAATCCCTGTACAAACCCTGACTGATCAGGAGGAATCAATGACGGGATCAGACAGTGCAATCTTGTGGTCAGACGTTTTGCATATATTTTGCCGTCTATGCTACTTAATGCAATCGGTTGATATGAACCGCACCTGGAGGGGTCTATATTTGGTTTTGGATGAGTATTTCCTTTGCCTCTTTCATTGCTGCTGTTATGTACCATGTGTTATGAATGGAGATATACAGGGAGGTCAGTCTAGGGATTCGTAAATCATTGATTCCTTATAGAATAAGGCAGGAAAACCATCCAGTCCAGGAGACTTATGTGGTAGTTGTTCTATGACTATGCAATTTTCATCTTCTGTTATAGGAAATGTTTCCAGGTACTCCTTTGGAGAGTCATGACCTATGCATCAGATTTTTAGTGCTTCTAAAATCTTGGTAAATTCCCCCATTGTGTCTTCAGATCGAGTATGCATACCTGCTTTGCCATCTAACTATACACCCTGCCTGTTCTCCTTTTTAACCCCATGATATCTTTCAATTATGAGGGACACATTAAGACATTGCTCCTCCATTCCCAAACCAGGGCGAAAGCCCAAATGTGAATCAGGGAGAATATTGGCTTCATCCACCCAGTCGAGCAATTTTTTAAACATGTATTTTCTCATAATCTTCAGGGAAATATTGCTTAATGATATAGGGTGATGCGAAAAGCGTAGATCTCTTGATCCTTTCTTAAGCAATGGATTAAAAAACGTAGATGGCAGGTGTCAGGCAAATTGTGTGAGAACAAAACAACTCTCATCAAATTACAAATAAGCAAAGCCCAGAGCCCCACATTAGATTTATAGGGGTCACCTGGAACCCCATCTGACACTAGCGCTTTAGCAGCACCTAATTGGTTATTCACCTCATTACCCATTGGTAAAGTGAGATCCCCAGCCAATTTCTCCACACTGCATAACGTTGGATAGTTCTCTATCCCCTTCAGCTCTGGTTATTCACATAAACTACTAAAATGCTGGAGCCAGTCCTCTCGTGCAATCATTAATGGATCCCTCAGCAATCACTTGCCAGAATAGTTTGGAGTCTTTGGTGTTACAATAACTTAACTCAGTTCATCTATACTTTTCATAATCGAGTTTAGCACTAAATACAACATTTATACTTTGCACCTGCCTCAAAAAGAGGAGCTCTATTTAAATGCCCCGATTTATTCTATCTTGGTACTTTAAAGAGCATGCGCACGGGGCTGACCTTTGGGTCCTGAAGACCTCGTAAATCACGCATGCGGTGCTGGATTCTTCAAATCGGTCTTCAGGCCCCATAACTCCCCCTATGGCTCTCGGACTAGGTCTAAAGCTTTATCATGGCTATTCCAAGTGAAGTGGACCAAATCAAACAGGGAACAACGAATAATATTCTAGGTAATAAATGACATGATAGCCTGAATTGAAGCAGGTAGTCTATGAAAAAGATAAGGTTCAATGTCTTAAAATCGAGGCAAAAATGGCTGTCAATACAAAATATTGCGGAAAAAATGCTGTGGTTTTGCTGCCACAATCATGTAAAGGATTCAGGGGACACCCCCACAACCCCCAGACCCATTATACCATTTAAGGGGAGCAAGGGACATCACCGCAACCCCTGCTCCCCTTAAATGGTATAATGGGGTACACCTTTACCAGGTCAAACCACAGCATGTTTGCCGCGATTTTTTTTTACCAGCGACATTTTTCCCGCAATTTTATTACCTGTTACCAAAGATAAGAACAGTTCATTACAATGCACGTTTGGAAGTCAGGAACAAACCAGATGCAAAGTACTAGAATCTCTGAAAGCGCTTCACAACTATTACTTTAAACAGCGTTTGATACACACGGACCATTGTGACCGAGACAATGGAAGAGCTATGGATACGAGCCTTAAAGCTATTTAATCTTATTAACAGTCAGTCACTGGGAACTCATTACCTGTATGAGTCCCCTTTGCCGGCTGTGCTTCTGTTACATTCTTTAAAGTCTGATGGAACAACTCCTTTTTCATTCATGTCTTTATAAATAAAAACATGATCTGACACTTCAAACTAAGTAAGACAATTCAAAGTCTGTCTGCTGCATACACATTTACAAATAAAACATTGGTTACTAGATGTGTGCAGAGACTGCTCTACCGTGTTATCGCCTTAACATTAGATATATTGAAAACTGAATTAAAAGAGCATTTTTCACCGTGTTTTTTTATTTATTTTTTAAACAGGGACATTCTCATATTTCGTGTATGCCTGGAACAGTTCGCCGATGGAATTACCCATCTCCACTCTGTATTGGTAAGGCTGCGTTCATATCTTCTACAGTGTACAATTGTTCTATTTCTAATGTGCATAAAGAGCATACACATGTTTTCCAAATAAAGTTTAAAAGTTGGTGACATGCACCAAAGTTATTTTTCATTATGATTTCAATTTGTATTCATATTTCCATCATGTTGAGGCAACTTCCTTCATCACAAAAAGTGTAGACGCTGCCTGTAATTTTTCTCTTCATCAAATCGTACAATTAACAGTATGAAAAAGTAGCAGGTTGCTTTAGCATTTATTAATCACGTTATTTATCCGTTGATATAAATAGCAGAGAAAACCATGCACAACATATGCACAATAGTGCCAGCATTAGAATACCAATGTACCGTGGCCCGCATCAGGCAGACTAGATGAGGGGTGGTTAATTGTTTAGAGTGAGGCTGGCAAGGATCCTGTCTTCTGTTTATTGTTCTGGACAACAGTAAACAAGCAAGACTTTTTAGTTTTGGCTCGTAAAGAGTAATAGTGCGGTTCTGGAGAGGCCTGGATGGTACTGCATATCAGCATTTGATAAGGAATACGTTTGTGCAGTGGTGTGTAAACTACCACTCTCTCCACACTCAGCTGACCAGCCCTCACCACCATGGAAATAAATATCTGAGACACAATTCCAGTGCTGGCAGATGAGGCCCAGAGGGATCCCGATGAACAAGATGGAATCCCTTGAGAAGGTTGTCAGGCCAGAAGTATATTTTGATTCGGCTGGACCACTTCATTGAAGAAGAAAAGACATGTGAAACCCAAAAAAGACAGAGACAACAGCGTTTGGCACTGGGATAACACACGAAATTAAGTGTGTGCAATAGATATTTTTGGGAAGATCAAACTCCACTCCTTCGAAAGGACATCTGATGAGGGACCCAAAATATCCCCAACAAACACACAACGTAGAGCTGTACTCAGTGGGTAGTGAGGTCACCAGGGTGGTTGGTTAACCCCACAAGACCGAAAATTAATGAGTGGTAGCTTCTTGGGGTTGCTCATTCCAGCATGCTCTGCTTCCCTCACCCACATTCAGAACCATATCCTAAACAACAGGGAGAAGAACGGGTCTGAACTAAAAGATGAAGCTCAAGCAGTCAACTCAAAAGGTCTCTGCACACATACACTTAAGACTTGTTAGGCCATGGTAGCCCTCCACGAGGCAAGCAGAGTGAGAACTTGGAGTGGGACTTAGCAATGACATAGAGAGACCCATGAGAGTTACCTTAGACTAGAAAAAGACTCGAAAAGGGGGATCAAGGTACTATACAAGGAGGGGCTTATATCATAAGGCTGTGGGAGTGCAGTGAATGTACTATGTTACATATTAATGATGTAGAGTGTAGAAAGAGATGGAGAAGAAGACAGGAGGCTAGAGGAGAAACCCAGGAGGATAGGGAAATAAGAACCCATGGGCAGGAACTTGTACAAGATAATAGGCTGGAAGAGAAACCTTGAAGTCAGGGGACATAACGACACAGGAGGCAGGGGATAAGGATGGGGAAATAGAGAGGACCAAGAGGCTTGTGAAAGAGGAAGAGACCCGGGATTCTGGGTACGAGGAAGACCGAGCAACTGAGGAGAAAGATAACTAAATGCTTGTAGAGGGAGGTAAATTCAAATGCCACAAACCGCCTTCTTGCGGCCCACCATAACCATATAATCATTAATATATAACATTTTTAATACACTATTACAGTTTTGTAATTTCACTTTGGCTTGTACATATTTTCCTTGATTCAAACTAAACATTTGCATTGTTGTTCATTTCCTGCAGTTAACACTATGCAAGCAATTTCCAAATTACACTTAAACAAATTGTCCTTTGAAAAGCTGACATTGTGTTGTAGTGTAGTCATGTCTTGTCTCTGGCCTGGGTGCTTGCTGTAAGAATGTTGATGCATGAATGCAGCTCAGGAGAATGTTGAGTGGATCTGTGTGTGGATGTTCTGAGAGTGTCAGTGGGGAGCCTGAGCTGGGGATGGTTGGATGGCCGGTGGGTCCACTCCTTTGTTAGTTATGTTTATACCCATCCATGTTCCTGTCAGAGTCTATACATGACTGTAGATATATACAAGAGAAACTGAAGTAACGTACATAATGTACCTATGCAAAATAAAGCCTTACCTGAAACCAAATCTAGACTCCACAGCTGGTCTGTGCTTCAGTGATGCATCCTGATGTCTAGTGAAAGGCTTTACAACATTGGCAACGAGAAAAACTGGAAACAAAAGAGGACATGGAGAAAGGGACTGGTCAGCGTGCGTACAGAGGAACTGCAGCAACTAAAAAGTACAGTAAGGAGAGCTGTGGGGGTGGAAGCAGCGTAAGAGTGACCCACCGTTCCCCCAAATGCCTTTAATATGAACCATCCTGCCCAGCATAACGTAGGAAAAATGAAAATTGACACTGGGCTCTGGGAGCGAGGACCCCAGCAAAGATAATTGCCCCAGAGATCCTTGATCAAGATGAAAGGGGCCCTGCTGTGTACAAGTGTTTGGAGAAATCAGCAGGTGTCATGCAATAGACTAAGGTTGAGGGTGTGATTACATGCATTTGTAACTGTTTTGCCCACCATTTGTGAAAAGTGCTCCACAAGCTTACAAGGGAAAGCACAAAGTGAAGTAAGAGCCGATAAGCTACAAGGGGAAGCAGCGACGTGCTAAAAAGTGGAGCTCCTGAAGCTGTGAACTGGGAAAGAGGGGCTGGCTGTCCCTGTTAGCAGCGGGATCTAGAGCACATACATGCACAACCAAATACGTGCAGCATGGCGGCGATGGGAAGTTATTGGCACGTACCTGTGGATGTGCTTAGTGCAGAGCTTCCATCTCCGTTTTCCAAGATTGTTGGACCTGGAAGTCGAGTGGCGGACGTAAGGGGCCAGATGATTGTTTTCAGTAGCTTGGCAGTTGGAGCTGTGGAGCTCCGTGGAGCCGGCAGGTTCTGCAGAACTGGTGACGTCACACGAGATGTATGGGGTGTTGGCGCAGTCATGGAATGTGATGTGTCAACATTCCCTGCAGTAACCTCCATGATACCCGTTTGTTGTGCAAGTGATCTGGAGGATAGTTTGTTCTCGGGTGGAAGGCATCTAAGTAAAGAACCCATCAACGTGGGAAACGTGATCAGGAAGTGCATAGGGGCATAGTTCAATTCGGTGAAGGAGGCATGTAGGAGTCGTAGCTGCAAAGGAACGTTAACTGCAAAGGTACATGGATGCTGCTATCTGCCGCATCGGATCAATGAGAGGTACATTATGTTAGGAATCCAATCCAGTCCAGAAAAACATTTCAGCATCATTGCAATAGTTCGTGGAACGTCCGCACGTGAAGTTATACAAATGTTTATTGACCGTGTAGAGCCGCTGCAGAGCTTGGAGTGTAATAAGGTAAACGCTATCCATATCAAAGTACTTGAGGGAGTGTTCTAAATGCTCATTGGTCTACAGTTGTGACTGATTAGGATTATTGTGGCTGAAACTTAACAATGTGTTTTATCAATGTTTTATTTGCAGGTTAATGGTTGGATGAAATACATTCATTGTAAAATCATATGGTAAATGGAGACATTTTAAGTGACTTACAAAAAAATAAATAAGTTTTTCTAAGTGATGCAAGATATTGCAGAACTTCCAATTTGGATATGGAGGTGCAATTTTATTGTGGTATCTATTGTGTTTCATGTGATGTGTGGAAATTTAATATGGCAATTTAAAGTCGTGTTATGGAAATGTTTCATTTTGGTGTTTAGGGAAATGCTTAACCGCAAATATGGATAAGGGGCTCATTGTTTTGGTAATGTGTGGTGCATCAATTAATGCACTACTTACTTATAGATATGCATTGGGTTGTTGTTTTCTCGTGCATGTCTATATGTTGTGGCCCAATAGTTTATAGTAGTGCAGTCTATGAATGGTTTATAGTGACAATGTAATGTTTGTCAAAATGATGAATACTGGAAAAGTAGATACTGAAAAGGTAAAGTGAAACTTATATATGTTATCTACAGGAAATGTTGATGCAAGTTTTTTTTTTTTTTTTTTAAACATGACATTTTTATTTTGGGAAGCCACACCGCTTTTGTTTGTGAGTGTGGTTGTGGTCATGTTATGAGGGGACATCCACCAGGTTTTAGGTTGGATGGTGCAGCAATCGTTATGAGTTGCGCACATATAAGTTAAATGGGGACATCCACCATTTCTTTAGGTTGGATGCAGCAATTTTTACTAGCTGTGCACTTATATATTGAAAATCAAATGGTGTGAGGATTTAATGCCATTTCCCATGGTTTTGTGAAAATGCAAATATAAAGAATATTTAGAGTGTTTATATGACATATATGTATATATATATATTGTATAGGTTGATGGGTACCCGATTGTTTTGAGTTGTTATAGTTATTAGTTAGGATAGTTATGCTTATCAAAAGGAAATTGTTTGATGCTACCAGGAGCATTTAATTTGTTATATGGTGTCTTGGCATGGGTCTAGTAGTGTTTCGAATGGATGATGCGTGCGGTGAGTGAGGTGTGTGTGTTCACTGTAGGGTGGTTGGAGTTTGCTTGAAGTTGGGTGGTAGCTTTTTATATATGTGGTTTTGAATCTGTGAGATGTCTGTAGGGAGTTAAGTGGGAGCGGTTTGGATGAGACATGTGGGTGTAAAGAGGAAGAGTGTGCGGTCAAGGGTATCCTTTCTGCAAATGTTGTTTTTGGTTGGCAACACCTCTCTTTGTTTGTGAAATGGTTGGACTTGTATGGACTATAGTCCTGTTGGGTGTCACGGTTGTGGTGATACCAGGTCCATGGCGAGGCAAATCCGTAGTCCCCTCTTTTTGTTCCCCACCTGGTTGTATGATTGATTTCCCTTGGTTGTGTATGGTTGTGTGCCAAAGTGTGCCACGCTCTGCCTGATCTGGCGGGTCCAGATGGAAGGTGTTTGTTGTGGTCAGAGAGTTTTGGTGAAAAGGAGATGTTGTGGTGAGTCTGTGGTGAGTCTGGTATGAAAGCGAAATGTTGTGTGTGGTTGAATCCGGTATGAAAGGGAGATGTTGTAGTGTAGTCCTGTCTTGTAACTGGCCTGGGTGCTTGCTGTAAGAATGTTGGTGCATGAATGTAGCTCAGGAGAATGTTGGGTGGATCTGTGTGTGGATGATCTGAGGGGAGCCTGAGCTGGGGATGGTTGGATGGCTGATAGGTCTACTCCTTTGTTAGGTACGTTTATACCCATCCATGTTCCTGTCAGAGTCTATACGTGACTGTACATATATATAAGAGAACAAGAGAAACTGGAGTAATGTACATAATGTACCTATGTAAAATAAAGCCTTGCCTGGAACCAAACCTAGACTCCACAGCTGGTGGTGAGATACGTTAATTAGTAGGTGGTGAGAGAATTTAAATGGGAGTTAGTGAGAGAAGATGAGGAGGAGATGGTGAGAGGAATCATGGAGGAGGGTTGAAGAATCCAGCCCTTCTTATAGAAGTGCCTAAGAAGATGGTGCCTAAATAGAAGGTGACAAGCGGTGCAGAGCTGGGCAACAGAAGTGAAGAGGTGAAGTGGGTAATCACCAGGAGTAGAAGTTAGGAGCAGGTGAAAGTGAAGATCAGTGGGTGGCTAGAAGAGAATTAGGAGGGTGAGATGTCTGTATGGTTTGAAGAATGAGCTTTGTGTGAAGCCTTGATCAGCTGCAGGTGTGAGGATAAGGTTCAAGAGGAAGAAGAAAAGCACAGGGTAAGGACTTCCATGTATGAGCATGTGGTGAAATGCCAAGGAGGGGAGAGAGTTAAGATTGAAAGGCTGCAGAACTAGGGAGCTAAAAGATGGCATGGCAGTGGCTAAATGCCTAGAGAGGACCCTTCAACATCCTTAGGGTAGCCTTCGGGCTACCTAAGGCTTCACAACATCATCATGGGCATTACTGAAAAATGAGGCTTTGCTATGTAAGTGTTTCTTGGAAATTATTCTGCTTCATTTGACACTGACCACCCACCTCCACATTTGGTTTCATTTTGTAAAGCTACTGGGAAGGACCCGTTCACAGCACTGGCTAGAACTGGAATAACTTTTGCCTTGGATGATTTGAACTTTCCTGGAAAACTGTTATGCCAATTTGACTATTTTTGAGTTACTTTTATGAACATTCTTGGCCTGAGAGAATTGAATTTGTCCTTATCAAAATCCTAATAAAGAGGTTGTAGGAAAACATATGCCATACCTGCCCTTTAATTGATCAGTGTGGGCTTTGTGACATCACTCATAAAAGAATGTATCATTTGGGAAGGTGAATTTGGACTTGGAGTATACTGGTAGCACTTCTGAGGCTGTATGTTAACTAGGGTAAATGTAATGCAGTATCTGGTATTTGAGTCTGCAAATGCCATAAACCAGCGTCAGTTTATTAAGGGATGTATCAGTGGTATGGTGATGCATATCTTGATAGTATTGGGGATTTGAGTCTGCAGTTGGCATATGATAGCAGATCCTGCCTATGTGGAGCTATAAAATGAGTTTTCTTTGTTCTCATAAAGTTTCTGGTTCTTCATTTCTTGAAGCTGTCTTCACTTTGATGACAATTTCTATTGCCAGTCATAGCGTGAACGTTTCCTTTGTTTTATTTATTTTTTTGCTTCTCAACTTGCTCTTCCTTTCAATTGCTCTGATCACATATTTCTCATTTCCTCTTTGCTTGGTTTTCTTGGAATTACCAATTTTTGAATCTCTAACTACTATTTTCTCCTCTAGGCACACTGGCTCATGTTCTCTTATTGCCCTCTTTGCCAAGTGACAGGATTCTACTTCAGGTTAACGCTTCAGGTTCGCTGTCTTTAGGCTTATTTGCACTACTGTGAACAAAAGTAACCACAATTTAGCCTGAGTGAACTTTCTCAAAAATGATCCACAGGCTCTCACAAATCTCCTAGTGAGATTTAAGTATATTAGCCGATTCCTTGTGGATTTATCTTCCAGGTCACATCTGCCTGTATCTCCTTTAGGAGTCATAACTTGTCTGGAAAGTCCATGTGAAGTTTGATCAGACTCTGATTCACTAGAAAAAACATGCACAACAGATACTTGAAAAGCTCCAGCAAGAGTGAGAAAGTTTAACCCACAGGACAGGGGTGGGTTGGGCTGGGTAAGACATTAGCAGTAGGAAATGGAGTCCTGCGCATCTCTGAATGTTATCCAATAAAAAGAGCTCATTTAACTCTCGAGTAAGATATCTCAGTAAATTGTCATATGGCTGTGCTCTTTGTGTGACCTGCCTGTCCCAGGTTTAAATATGTTAAAAAAAAAGCTCAGTCTTTCATCCTACTAAAGTTGATCAAATTAGTAATATCAAATTGAGGTATGATAAGTTTGTATATCATTCCAGTTCAGTCAGTTGACGCATGGCTCTTTTTTTCCATCATTCAGAGTTCAACCCACTTTGAATCTTTGAGGTTTGTACATTAAACTATAGGGAACTCATAACAGTCATGGGGCTCTGAAAAGCCTACAGGCCTAGAGAAGAGTGCATCATGTATTAGGGGTGCATGAAGTTTAATCCTACTCAGGTTACTGCCATGAAGGCTACTGATGTTATTTATTTAATCACAGGGAGAGTCCATGGCTGCAGGTCATTGACATCAGAAAGGCCAGCAGATCTGAGGAAGAGTTATTCACATGGCAAGTATTACTGTTGTAGATTCTGCCATTCTTAATGGAATATCATTTAATCAGGTAGGCATGCACTGTTATGTGCTGTCTACCTGGAACAAAACACCAAAAACATATTTACATTAAGAAGCCCAAGGATACAGGGAGCTCCATAGATACTACGGACACGAATACACACAAGGGGACTGGCCAGCATATCATTTGCATTGCATCAGAGACCTCCTGGAAATGTACAGGGTGCTTGTGAGGCCTGCACATTTCCAAAGTAATGCAAATTAAAAAAAATCATCTTATGTAGAATTTTCCTTTGCATCACTTTTTTGTGAAATCAGCACTAAGTGTATTTTTTTAAACTTTGAAATGTTTAGTCAGCTGCAAACAAAGACTATTCTAAATTAAAAATAACATTGAGGTAAACAACGTTTGCTTTTTAAGGGCATCAATTTCAAGAAATGCTCCTAACCTCTGACCTATTTCATTGACTACACTTTGTTTGATTTGAACATGTGCTACAAAGAAAATACATGACTTCTTCAACCCAATCTTTCCAGAACCATTTTATCAGCATGAATTGTCAAAAGCTTTACCTAAATTTGCCACCCAAATCCCTTAGAAGTTAGGCCGAACCCAAATCACCCAAACACAGTAAGAAGTTAGGTGATTCAGGGTTTGGCAGAAATTAGACACAATGGGCCTCACTATGACCCAGGTGTTAACCCGCTATTAGCGCCATGGTGGACGTCGGTATTTTACCGATTGTGCCATGGTGGATGGCGGAATTACCTCCCCATTCCAAGGTTTGCGGGGCGGTAATTCCCCATTCACCATTGGCCCTTCCCCATTCCCATTTTTGCCCCCGTAGGGCTCAATGGGAATGGGGAAGGCGGTAATTACGGTACCACAAATTGCGGTACTGTAAATACCTCCAAGGTCCCTTTGCGGGTCCAATCCTTAACGGCTGGTAAAAACCAGCCGTTAAGGTAGGGACCCGCAAAGGGACCTCGTAATTAGGCGTTTAGGCGCCGCAACCTTTTACGGTGCCGTTAACCCCTTACCGCCTGGGTCGTAATGAGGCCCAATTTCTTACCCCAAAACTTCCAAAAGTATTTATTTCCATGTTCCTCTCTCTCCTTTTCTCCACTTCTTCTGCTAAGGATACTGTGATGGAGGATCATCAAAACTCACAAAAGAGTCATCAAATTGTTGTTGAAAACCTTTTTTTAACCTTTATTAACTGTGTCAATATGGGTACGAAGAGAGGCTGGAGGGGTGGAAAATTAAAATAGAACACATAAGGATCACTATTGTAAAATAAGTCAGGATGCATTGACTGAAAGTGTCTCAAGGGCTTACCTATGGGAGTACTTTGCATCTCCAGAATTTAAAGATCATTAACAATCTCAGTTCCTAAGGATAAAACACCAATCCCTTCTGAGCAATCTCAATCATAGGGATGGAACAACCTACACACTTTTTTGCAATTCTAGGAGTCTAGCACACAGCCTTCTTCTTGGCTATATTGGGTATATAGTGCCCTGCTTGCCTCTTGGCAATCTCTTACCAGCAAGTACCTATTTACCCTTGATTAAAGTAATTGTTAGGCTTACATTTTCACACCCTCTAGCTGTGGGTTACATTCCTGAGCTACTTTCATTACCTTTTTAACACATTCTTACCAGAAGGTATTTCTTCCCCCTAGCATAGGGATTTAGCAGGCTGTGATAGTCTCATTTGCCAGCCAAAGGTTGGGTTCTGGGTCAGTTTGGAAGGTTTCTCCTGGTAATTCTTCAGGAAAGGGAAAGACAATCATGGAGCCACAGGCATAAGGGGTGTAACAGTCTGGAAAATGTTTTGCCGAACATGTATTCTCTAGTCAGGTTTTCATCCTCTCTGCACATTCTCTCCATCTCCATCCACTTCTGCAGCCTGATCAGTGTCCATTGCTGCAGAGTGAACTGGGCCTGATTAGCCTGATTATCTGATCAAACTTGTATTGTTTATTTTGTGATTTCCTTTCCCTCATTGAAAGGAGTTTCTTGTTTATCCATTGCACCCTTTCCCATCATGCGCTTCTTCCATCTCATCAGGCTTTCCATGCTGTGATTGATTATTCTGAACCCAATGTAAATAGGTCTTAAATAGTGAGTGTGCAGGGTCAACCTTGGGCTTTAATATCTGCCCCCCATTGTACAGCCAATTGGAAGTGAGCTGGCAGCCTCATGGCTGCTAAGCAGGGTATGTATCTCTCCAGTGGTTGTGGCAGCAGGGTATATATCTCTTCAGTGGTGGTGAGTGGGATCCCTGCAACTCTCAAGTTGAGCTAGCAGAGACTTACCTGAACTGTGAACCAGCACAGGGTTCTGCATTGTGCTTAAGGATGAGGATGCAGTTACAGAACTGTTTCTCAAACAGGTTTTTGTGAGGGTGAGCGCACATGCATTACAGATAGGAGGGCTGTGCAGGGGGTTGGGAAATGGCAATCGGGATTACTTTGCCAGCATGATAATTATGCATGCAGGAGTGCAACATCTGAAATGTATCTTTTCAATTTGATTTACAAATAAAAGGTGTTAGTTGAATGGCTATTCGGACCAATGTTTTCAACCAAAGCACAAGAAGTGTCACTATATTAAAGGTGGCAGAATAGGTCTACACGTATCAATTTTAGCATCTGTCTAAGGGACCAGCAGTACTTTCAGGATTCCCTGATCTAATATATAGTTTCAAGTATGTAGCAGTTAGCTTGCTTCTTGCCTCAAAAAATACAGTCTCATGAATACGGTGCTCTGCTCCCTTCTTGAATTCTCGGCTCTAGCATATAATTGTGCAACTTCAGGACTTCACAGACACTTGGATATAGCAGCCAGTTTGCGTCTTGATTTTGCCTACGAGCAAGTTTCTTTCCTTCTTTGATATGGCTTTGTCTTTGTATAGAGATCTCTGTGGCCTAGCTGTGTGTCTAGTTGTTAGGCCAATGATGATACCATTTACACATTTCTAACAAAATAAATCATCCACCTTATTTAGGGTTCTGCTTTAGGACAGATATTCACAACCTCCAACCATGTTTGCCCTCCTCAGCCAATGATAACACCTTTTACACCTGACTACCAGGGAGCATGTCTTCTCACTTGCTTAGCAATGTAGTCCGACTGTCATATTGACCCTCACCAGCCACAAGTCAACCTGCTGGGTAGTTGTCTATAGCACCATTCAATGACTCTTCTCAATCATCTTTGTCCTGTCGTAGGCAGTGACTGAGATCTAGCAGTTATCTGACTTGTAGCTATCTTCACCCCTCATGGCTTGTCTAATCCATTGTATGAGATATATCACTCAGAACAATTTATGTGTTCATTCAAGGTCCCTGAATCTCCCCCTCTGGCTCCTCCTATCACCCACTTGCCTCTAGGTTGGTTGTCCGGTCTGTGCTTCCAACTGAGCCTTCACATAATATTGCTGAGTACTCCAGTTATCTATTACACTTTCTGTTTTTCTCTTCCATAACTCTCTCCCTCCTTTGTATTTTGATTGGCTGTGGCCAAGATCTGGTGATTGAGTGATATCCTTGGTGTATTGTTATTTCCACTTTAATGATTCAGCATATTACTGTGATAGTCTGTTCCTTTGCAATTCAAACAAACTGATCACTACCTGCCTGGTGGTGGACAAAACTTTAAAAACCCTATCACTTAGCAGGCACCCACTCAGCCTCTCCTGACTAAATCGCCCTTGGTTCTGAACATTTGGTGTTGACCGTTATGACTTCATAACAGTAGGCTCTGGTCAAACTCTGACTCATAACAGAATGAGGATCTGGGACTGGAGGTAATGCTCTGGTAAATCCCCCTATAGCCCCTCCTGTTAGCACATTGATTAATGGGCGGGAAACCCTGGCCCCTAATGTCTGACTCCATGTTTAAAGGCATGGGTGCCAAATGGATCTGTGTCATTCCTTTTAGTGCCATACTCTCTGCATTTTGATGTTCTAGAACTTCAACTTCTCCTCTTGTGTTTACTCATACTCTTTTACAGCGCCTGTTGTGCTAAGAAGATGCACAGTTGAATCCTCTCCTTGCCCCACACCATGCCTTGTCAGAACTACTACTTTCTATAAACCCATCCTCTGCAGTGTGCTCTCTCTCCTTCGGAGCACCTCCTTTCCTATTCTTCTTTTGTCATCCCCTTTGCACTCCTTGTTCTTTCCTCCTTCTCTTCACCTCTAGAACAGCATTAGGAACTATATAGACTTCAGCATCACATAGGCACTACTGTCATTGATTTCTAGCATTTTGTCCTGCTCAGATCTCTATATGTCTCAGAACCTGTCTCTTTCCTGGGCTCAGTTGTCTTCTGTGGTGGGCCAGAAAAAGGAGTCAGATACGTTGAGAAATTTTGTACTCTCTTAAATAAACTATTAAAAAATAATGCCTTTAGCTCCTTAATGCTAAAGGGAATACCCTAACTATCTAAAGGAACTACATTTCCTCATAAGATGTCAGATGTCAGAAAGTCCAAAGTAAATATGTCCTTTATCAAAACTAACTCTATCTGACCCTACCACTAAAATATAACTGAGTAAATAGGCTAAGAGAATGTCTCTCCTTCCATTGATCTTCTCTTCTTCTTCTTTTCTTCGAGGTTAGTCTTTTCATATTCAGGTAACATTTTGGCACATGCAATCCTTGGCTTAATCTCCTGCAATACTCTGTATTATCAATACTTCAAAATTACTCTTGTGTTTTATGCTTTCTGTGCCACTATGTCTAGAGAATATTTCCTTCCAGTAGTTCCTCACACTCTTGTCATCACATATATGTTCTTCCCAGTCTATTTAATCAGGTTTTCCTAAATTATGTTTGCCTTTATTTCCTTTTTAGTCTTTCTTTGCCAATGATTATCCCTCTTAGGCTGTCTGCTCTTTCATTTTGTGAACTCGTGAGCTTTATCTCGTCTTTCTCGTTATTTGTTTCTGGGTTGTACTTTCTCCAGTCTTCAACTCTGCAGATATAAGGAGATTGCCCTTCCTCCCAGGGTTTTATTTGCCAGTCTCTGTTGGCTCACCTCCTGGGTTGGTTAAATCGATTTTTGGTATATGGCGCACATCCCTTGTAAATTGCTTTCTTCAATGCTATCTCATCCTGAATATTGGGACGAGTTGCTCTCTTCAAGTGACACCAGTCTTCCCCGACCGTGTTGTTTTTTATTTGCTTTCTCTGGTTTTTACAGTCCCAATCATTACAATTTATATTTTTACTCTTGTCCTTAGGTCTGGGATGAGTTTCCTCACATGTATAATGACTCCCCCACAACCTTTCGCAATTCCCGATTCTCCAGGTACATCTTGTTGTGTGGGGAAAGGTTGCAAGGCTCAGCTCTCGCTCACAAACTGCTTCTCGCTGCTCAGATTCCTGATCTCAGTTCCTCATCGGGTGCCTGCCTTCTACAGATGCTGCAATCGGAAGTTGTTCAGGCTTCCCATATTGGTAGTCTCTGCACTGTTCTTCGGGTGTCCTGCCCACCACACTGCAAGCATGGTGAAGTCACTACTTCAAGCGTGTTCAAGTCATTACCAGGCACTTCTTCCCTCTTTACCTTCTCATATAAATTCCTTTGCTTCTGCCACTCTGTTTCTCTGGCTCTTCAAAAGTCGCGCACCCCGACACCTACCTTGACTCCACCGTCACATGATGTGATGATGTTAGGGGGATTCCCTCCGCATAGTATTCTCCTTCTCTCCTTCTGCTCTGACTCATCCCAGTTAAATACCCCTCTGTGTTTAAATAGAAATCTTACTTTATTTTTCCACATATGTGTCTATGACGCTCCTATGATATATTCCTAGGTATTAATCGTGAAGAATGTTGTCCAGAATGAAACTGAGAGGCCTAACAAAGATTGTTTTTTTTAATTTACAAGAGACATTGGGCCTCATCACGAGTTGGGCGGTAATGCTGGTGGTATTACCACCGGTGGTATTAGCCCTACCGCCAAACCCCCCAGCGCTATTAGTGCCGGATCACGGGTTTGGCGGTAATGGAATTCCCCATTCCCCACTGAGCCCATTCGGGAATGCCCCATTCCCCATTGGGATCAATGGGGAATTTTCGCCCTCATACCGCCGCAGGATTTCCCGCCGGCGGTAATAGCGTGAATATTCAGCGGATTTCCCTCCAGCTCAGAGCTGGGGAGAAATCTGCCGAAGCCCTGATTTGGCAAACCCTTAAATCCGGTGGCAATTGCGCGACCGCCGGATTTAAGGGTTACTGCCAAACTCGTGATGAGGCACATTATGTTATCCCATACATGTATGCCATCTGTAAATGGCCATGGTCTAAACATACGTCTAGAAATAGCTGGCAATGCACCTGCACCTCGTGTTACCACAAGTTCTGCAGTTGATGATGTAAACCCCTCCTCTAATGATCCATCTGAAGTAGACCCACAGTGAACATGTACTTGAGAGGCATATGAATCACATAACACTAGCGTAGTTCCTATCACTTGCAGTCGTTTAAATATGACTATGTCGCCTATCCAGAAAACAGATACCACAGCTCAATTAAATGCAGATAGTTGCATACCCGAATCCCAGATACAAAATATCTCATCAATGGCTGCGGTTGATGTAGAACAGAATGAAATAAATATCTTACTCTCACCTAATCTGCCTATAACACTGACAAATGAGTTTATGAATCAACAGCATCATCCGAAATGTCCTGCATTAGTCCTACATTAGTCCTACGTTAGACCTAAACTTAGACCCTCTTTCGGTTAAAAACCCAAATTATACATTGTATGACATTTCTTTGGCAGTGTTGAGTACAGGGATTTTTAGTTTCATGAAAATGTATGAACATCTAGATCAGAAGATGGACAAATGTGTGTAGACGGTGAGCGGTTACAATATTCATTTCAATCAGATATTAAATGAGCTGAATGAAATCAACATCACAATTATGAATATGAAAATACAAATAATAGAAGAGGTGAACAAATTACAACTAGGTGGTGATCTACGTGATACTATTGATAAATTAAAAGAAATATGTGAAGTAGAGCCTAGCTTCCATGAGTATCACCACAAAGAATCAAATCTTATAGACTTGAGTGAACAAGATAACAACTCTAAACTGACCTCTACAGACATTGAGACCGCTGATCTAGAAGTTAATCTTGTTCCCACCACCATTGCTCTTGTTGAAACAGTCGATCTACCTTGCTCGAATTCTATCTCAGCCTCTTATAGCGAGCCAATCTATGATATTTCTCTCCAGAGTAAAGCTATTAAAAAAAGCAACTGGTAAACAAACAAATAAAAAAACCAAAAAACAACATAGTACCAAAAACAAAAACTGAAACAGTTAAGCATGGTGAGCAAACCCCGGAGGATATAGATGTCAATGAGGAGGGGATTATAAATGTGAGTGCTGCATTGGAGCAAACTGGTGATATGAAAATGGCGGCCCTGCTGAACTTGACAACCCATTCGGTAACATCTAACCAGAGTATTTTCGAGACTGACCCACTTGGCCCTGCTGATAGATTTCAGCTGGACCTCGTAAATTCAAATGGAGAACAAGCACCGACCCGATTTCTAACTCTAGAAGAAAAAAAGATCTAAGGCGAATGTGATAAAAGAATCTGAAATTTCTCCTAAACTTAATCGAGAGTGACAGACGTCTCGTAGGTCATCTAAATACTCTGACATGGCAAAGGGGGAAATAAAATGGCAATGAGAGACAAGATCGAAATTCTGAGTATGTGGACCAAGAATCATTCACAATCCAATTCTTAGACAGAGAATACACTGCTCCCTATCCCAATCGATCAACCTTATTGGATCTATTCAAATCCATTAAATCCCTGAATGAAATTAGATCACGAGATATAACATCACTATTGCTAAGAGCAGACAAAGAGATAGAGCTGTTTTCCATGTACCTTCCCTTATGATAAGGTAAATAATATGGCAAGAGAAACAAACTATTGAAAAGTATGGCTTTAGATTGTTGAGGAAAGAACTAGATGCAAGGAAACACAATCACAGAACGGATAATAAAAATATGGAAAGCTTGAGAAAGCCTATCAAACACTTAGATCAAAATGATGTTCTTGTAATAAACTGTCGGGGAAAAACTGTACAGATAAAGGAAGAAGTGTATTATGAGCATGAAAAATCTAAAACTGCTAACCACAAACCAATAACCCTGTCATGGCTAGAGAAGTCTAAAATAAAAACTACTTATCGGCTTCAAAACTAACATGAACCTAATTAGAATGTGATAAAAATACAAATTGGCATTTGGAATACTAGAGGGCACTCTCACTTCTTGACAATCCCGAACTCAAATAACATATTAAACGGATTTGACTTAATCCTATAACAGGAGACCTGGCTTACCCAGGAGCGGATATGGCCAAATTGTGAAATCTGTGCACTTGCGGCAATTAAACAAAAACAGGGAAGACCCATGATGGGATTACTTGGTGGCTTAAAGATGTCCTCACCAGGGACACTCAGTACATGGCTGAAACCATATCCAGGACTCCAGCTATTAAAAAATTAAATAAAAAGATCTGATATAGAAATCACTATTATGCATCTTTATTGGAACCCCATAAGGATTAAGGACAGTGATGTCATGTAATTGGTGATATACATGTTTGATGTTATTGACACTGATCCATTTATCACAATGACTCTAGTAACTGGTGACTTTAACACCCATTGCTTGAGTAACTACAATATGATTCTATCACAAAGAACCAACCAATAATTGCCTCTCTTTCATGGAGGAAAGAAATATGGTGATGCTCAATGGATGCATCTCAGGCGACACTTCACCCCAACCGACGTGGCATAGAGGATTATTGACTGGCATAATTTATTATACATTTGTCTGAAGACAATCGTTGCCAATGGTCTCTGAATTTCAAATTGTGCCTTCTAATCTTAGTGACCACTTAGTGATCACCATGTGAGGGCGAAAGCACTTATAATATAGTAGACCAACCACGAAAAATCATATTTCCCTCATGAATTGCAGATCAATGAGGGACTGACTCCAATTAATTGGGCAGCAGCTAAATTGGATTGTTTATTAGAGAAGATACTAATGAGTCCCTTAAAACCATATGTTGAAGTATTATTGCAATTTCTACCATCTAATCAAACTTATAGGTAGAAGAGTCTAATAACTTATGATCTGATCATTAAAAGAGCCAAATGAAAAGTGATAAAAATGATCCCGGTTGGTGACCCTGGAAAATACATGCAACAAATACAGAAAATAAACAATAATTGTAGAAAATTCATGAAAGAATACTGCACCCAAAAGATTAAAAAGGATAGTGAAATGATGTTGAGTTATTTAAGTAATAAGTCTAGTGCCCAGATATGGTCACTACTTAAAGATGGGGCCAGATTGGGGACAAACCTGAATATGATAAATGCAATAAATGAAGAGGGTTGGTTAACCCACTTCTCTAAACTATTCTACCAGAAGACCATTATGCTTAGCACTATTCAACCTTTTAGCAATTTTGACAACCAACTTTATATATATATATATAGACCATATTGTGGATATAATACACACATTGAGTACATCAAGAGCACCTGGCCCTGATGGTATTACGTATGCAACTTTGAAAGAACAACCACAAAAATGGGCCAAGATCTGCATCAAATATATTCTACTATCCAAAAAAACAGGTGAATTTCCATAATCATGGAAAAAATCTCTAAGACTACCAGTGTTCAAAAAAGGGGATGGCTCAGACGCAACAAATTATAGACCTCTGGCACTGTTGGATACTGCGGGCAAAATCTATGCTAAAATCAGGTTGGTAGCTCTAAATAAATGGTTAATTCAAAAAGGATTAGTTGTTCCGAATCAAGCAAGGTTTGTCAAGGGCGTAGGTACTGCCCCAAATCTATATATACTACAAACTCTAATATCATAAGCTATCAAAAAGAAAAGAACACTCTATATAGCTTCGGTACCATGGACAAAACTTCAAATAGCAGGTTGCCCAGATTATGTATTATATGCTATACAACAACTTTATACCGGAACATCAATTACCGTGAAACTTAATAGATCAGTGTTATTGACAAGAGACAGAGAAACCAATGTAGTACTGAAGCAAGGGTGCCTGTTGGCGGCTACCCTTTTCAACTTCTATATATAAGGAATAAATTACTATTTCACGGCAACAAAATCTAATCCATCTATACTGAAATTTCAACCTGTAAAATACATACTATATGCAGATGATCTAGTTATTCTAGATCTAATGCCGATAGGACTTAGTCGCATGTTAACTGCTATTGAAAATCACGCAAACGATAATCAATTGCAGATCAACACAAAAAATCGAATATTATGGTTATTGGAGTTAAACACTCATATAAAAACAAACTCAGTAGGCAATGGCAGATCAATGACAAGGCACTAGAAGTGGTTAGACAATACAAACATCTAGGAGTGAACATGAATGTTTCACAACTAGAAACGCCATATCAAGAGAAAATTAAAGAAAAATGATTATGCTTACCTCCCAGGCTAAATTAATACAACAACAGTATGGGAAACAATCTAGTAAACCAGCAATCATATATTATCACCAAAAACTGATTCCTACCATCATCTATGGAGCCCTATTCAAATCTGACAAAGAACAGCCAAACTGGACCCAACTTGAAGGTATATACTGGATGACAATATTGAGAGTGCCTAAAAGTATTCCTATGCCAATCATACGTTAAGAATTGGGATTAAGTTCTATTAAAGCTATGGTTGATTGGAACTCTTCGCTTTTAAATTCGAAATGTAAAAGAGCTGATCAACAAAAAAACTCAGTGATCACTATAATTAGTGAATCACTGGTTGAAGGTGAATTGGATCCTAAGAGCAAATGGCAAGAGACCTGTCAATTAATTATCCTCACTAGCGGAATTAGTGATGATTCACTATTGCTAAATCCGGAGAAAGCAAAGGAAACACTTTTCAATACAGATTGGTTGAAATCAAGAGAAGAGGCGGGAAAATACAAATCATTCCAGATAAAAAGCTAAATACAATACAAATGTTTGTACTAAAACATCCTAACCCTCAGTTCAGAATAGAAATTATGTCATTTCAATTTAATTTAGTCCCATTTAGAGCTGTTATAGCCAAGTAGACAACACCACCATATGTTACCTTTATGGGATCAACTCACAACCATTGTAGATTTTGTGGAGATGTGGATGTTGTTGAAACATTGAAACATATCATGGTGGAGTGCAAAAAGCTAAGTTTGTTAAGAGTTGACATTTTCATGGAACATTTTAAAGACTGCAGAATACTCAATCAGAAAATTATATAATTATATAATTTTATATAATCAAGGAAAGAATAAGATGGGAGAGAATAATTGTATATTATTGATGTTTTAAAGAAAGCAATTTGATTTGTATCTGTAAAGTTGGATTAAACTAAAACAAATACAACACAATACAAATTAAAAAATATGTTTCTTTTCGCATTGTTTTCAGCCAGACACAATGTTGCATCACTACTCTTCATAGAAGATAGTCCCATGTATGCAGCTATGGTGGTTGACTTAGGGAGTTCCTCACAGGAACAGGAGTCTGTTTCTCCAAAGGGGGAGTCTCTCCCAGTGTGGTCATCTCTTGTCTTAACCCGTAGGAAGGGTCTTACGGAGCAGGCTCACCTCCCTAGCCTCACATGGGGAGTCTCTACTTTGGGAGAAGTAATTCATGCCTGCGATTCTTCACAGTTCTTAACAGCTGTTTCTAGATCTCTGCAGTTGGTTCTATCACTGAGCCTCTCTCACTCTCATTCCAGTGGCAAGCACCAGACAAATCTCACTCACACTCAGCTATGTGCAGTTCATTCACTGCAAAACCTTCTCTTCTCGTCTACCCACAAATTCTCTTTTAGTCTGAATGCCTCAGTTTGACTTACCATATATTAATTTCTCTCTCTGTACTAGTGTTTCAATATCTACCCACCTAGCCACTCTCACTCACAGAACTACACTACTTTCCCACTATCTCCTCCCCCTCAGGTGAAGGATCCATGTCTGATGTTATGTGCTGGGCCTCTTGCTTCATATTGTTAATTCATGTTTTACCTTCACATGCATTCATTAGTTTCTTTGCCAAGATAATATGATGTGCACCTCTAATAAACTAAGCTTTGCAGGAAGACTTTAGCAAGATAAAGGTTTCTTCAAAGGTTGGAAAGATATAACTACAGAAGAGAGGTGGGTGCCTCACTTTTGAGAGAACTTTTATGATCCTCAAGCAGGGGCGGTCCATTATTTTACAGACTGTGAGATTAATAACATTAACTTTTCTCAGGAGGCTATTAGCTCTATTTGAAGAGGGAAAGCCACAAGACCTGGCAGGCTGAATTCAGATATTCTTTCATCAGTTTTCCACAATGGTTGGCCTCATTATTGGGAACCTTATTTGATGCAGTGATCAAGTCAGGTGTGGTCCCAGAATTCTGTAGACACATTTCAACTGTGCCATTATTTAAAAACGGGGCTCTGGATGACCACAGGTGCTACAGACCGACATCTATTGGATACCCTAAGCAACATGTTTTCAAAGTGTACTTAGGCCAGAGTGTAGGAGTGGGCACAGGTCAATAACATCTTGAAACCCATTCAGACAGGTTTCAAACATTGCTGAAGTACAGTGGGTCATTGCTTTTTGTAACAGCATAATTGCGAAATAATGTAGGATCAGGAGTGGGAGAATATACACAGATTGCCTCGTCCTTGAAATGGTGTTCAATTCTATTGATAGGAATATCCAATGTAGCTAACTTCATGAACGAGGAATGTCATGTGGCTTGTTGAAACTACTCAAAGTGAGTTACGTCGCTATGGAGGCTTCATTAAGAACCTCAAGGGCAGGTAATACAACAGCACTATTCACTACCAAAAAGGGGGTTAAGCATGGTTGCCCCTTAGCCTCAATATTATTTATTCTATTTATGTCTAGCTTGACCCTACTATCACTGGTAGAAAGGTGTATCACACAATTCAGAACAAATCATCTTACATGGCACTTCTATAAGCTGGTGATGCTGCCACCATATAGTTTATGCCAAAGGAGCTTGAACAGGGGCTCCAAAATGCTAACAATTATTTGGAGAAACATAGCTTGAAATATAATCATAATAATTCCAAAGTAGTAGTCTTTGGCAAGGCAGATAAACCTACAAGATGGTCATTGAATGGGACAAAAACAAAGGAGATTGCAGGTACATTGGGATTCTATTCTGTAGAAATGGATCCTGTGCCAGCCATATGAAGCAGTTAGTAGAGAGAGCTTCACTCAGACTTAAGGGGCTTTATTGATTGTATCATTTGTAAGGCGTCCACAGATTTGACAAATGTCTGGAGGTCTATAAGGCCATGGTTTCATCTATGATACTTTTCATCAGCGAAGTCTGTAGATACCATGCATGAAAACAATAAGAGAAAGTCCATAATATATTTTTATGCAAGGTAATGGGGCTTCCACCTAGAGTTGGGGCTGTTGAGGATGGAGTATGTGGTGCTGTCAAGATATTGAAACTATTTTGCAAAAATAATTTTGGGTTTTCCACTTTACCACAATTTGGAATTCTGCACACAGATGATGGCTGACACACGGATGGTACTTCTTAAATTCTGATCCATCTTAAATCAGCCATTAAAGTTAAAATGGGCAAGATGGGTAGGGAGGTGGATATGCTAATTCTATGCTAAATCTACACGTTCTGTCCTCTCTATCCACACATGCAGAGTTAAGGGATTATCCTTTGTCAGTAGGGACTTTTTATTAAATAAGATCTTCTGTTAGGCGAAGGATTATGCTACTGATTGGTCTACATTTTTTACCTCCCAACAACCGATTGACCTGATTACCCGAATCACCAAAATGTATCTGCGGCCTCGGCTACACTGAAGATTTGAGGCATTTAATATTCATATGCCCACGTTATTTAACAAAGCAAAAGCTTTGACTATTACCCTTTTTTTAAGTATAATCAGTTGAAAACGTGTAACGAAGTGAAGCACTTTTTAATTAATTCTGATAATCTGACATTTATTTATAATCTATACGAGCATGTGATATCAGCTCTGAAATTGCAAGCTCAATTTTAGGATTTTCGCGTTTACTTTCTAACTCATGTTTTACAAGTCCGATTGTTGGAGATTAAGGATTTGTAATTTTCAATTTGTGGACTTTATTTCAAGTGTCTGTTGTTATAAGGGTAGTACATTTCAAGTTGTTAAGATATTTTGGGGTTGATCCTGTTGTTGCGTGCATTTTTATTCTGTGTAAATGGAGAAAGGTATTACTACTCCTCCAGCATACCGTTTCATCCATGGGCTAGGACACAACTACTTGTCAAACGTACTTACTTTCTTTCTACTTCTACTCATACTCCGAGATCGCAATTCCTTCCCAACCTCCCTTTTCTATGCCCTACCTCTGCTCTCTCTCACTCTCACTCCCTTACTATACTCAGGCCCTTCTATTGCAACTACCAACCTCCTGGCATGGAGTCTATCCCACAGTGCTGGACATCAAGACTATCATGAAGAATCACCTAATTCCCATTAGAGAATCACCTGAGCTGTCCGTTGTTGTCATCACCCTTCATTATGCTGTATAATTCCCTATCACCTACATATCGTTATAAATACTTTAAATTGCTAATCCTATAGATTATGCAAACATGCTATCTTTTAATGGCATATCTCAATTGTTGTTAAGTGCAATCCGTTCTTACTGTCCACATTCATCCCTTTTACACAAAGTTAAAATACTTATCTTTCCATCATTTAAGTTTAAGGTACCCGTCCCTATTTGCAGGCACCCAATCATTCATACTTGCATATGTTGAGGGTGTCTTGTCAGAGCTCATCTTCCCATCCTAATAAATAAAAATACATATGGTGACTATACTACCAGGCATGTTAAACAATATGGGGACAAATGAAGTTGCATTTGCCATATGGTAGCAGCACCTTGAAGTATAAGGCTATACCTTATACATGGTTATACATTAATGGGGAAATAATGCTATGATTAATTTAGTTGTACACTGTGGCAACACCTGGACATGGTGAATTATATCTTTAACTTATTGACTTAAAATGTGTATGGTGTTATTTAAAGCTATGCTTCATGTATGATGGCAGCACCTGAGCATGAGTGACTAAACCTTCCATTTGGATATTAGATTTTACATAGATGCATATACATTTGCCAAATATGTCCAAAATTGATTAAGTTACTGTGACAAGGGGCCTCATAACACGGAAGCCGGTAAGGGTTAACGGCCACCGTTAATGGTAACGGTGACCGTTAACCATTACCGCCTTACTACGAGGTCCCTTAGCGGGTTGGTGCTTTAACGCCTGCTTTTTGCAGGCATTAAAAACCAACCCGCTAAGGGACCTCGGAGCTAATTACGGCACCGCAAAATTGCGGTGCCGTAATTAGCGCCTTCCCCATTCCCATAGAGCCCTATGGTGCAGAAATGGGAATGGGGAAGGGCAATGGCGGAAGGGGGATTTACCGCCCCTCCAACCTTGGAATGGGGCGGTAAATCCCCTTTCCGCCAAGGCGGTGCCGGTATTTTACCGGCATGAGCCATGGCGCTAATAGCGCCATGGCTCACCGCCTTCCGTGTAATGAGGCCCAAGGTCATTAACCTAACATTGGCAAGAAGGGATGGGACATTCTCTAAACCTAATTAGGGAGGCCTAGCATGGTAGATGGCAAGATGGCAGAGCTAGTCCTACACCAGAGAGGGATGATGGCAGTTGAGAGGGACCCAGTGCCCATCTTTATTTGGACAGTACTAACTAACATCACAACATTTCTCTTTACATACATTCTGGCCAAGTTCTCCCTTTTTTTCTAGAAATGTCAGTGAAACAAAAACCATGAACAGAGATCACACACAAGACAGCAGCCCATCAGTGCCTCACACATTGCAACATGGAGAGGGGGAATTCATGCAAGAAGAGCAGGTCCCCCTGGACAGCTCTCCCAGACTGTACAAGACCTGCTTACAAAACCAAGCTGTAGGGATAAAACCAACAGATGTGAAGCCGGAGATCATAAGCAGGTTGACTAGATGCATCACACCACTTCCCAAACCCATTGCACATGGAGACAAGTCCTTTGCATGCACTCTAGACCTCCAGGGACTTAAAGTAGAGTGGATGCCGCCCACTAGGACTGCACTTACCTTGAGGGGAACCATGCCATGTGCTCCTAACACAAACCCAGACACTTTGCAACACAGGTTGCCATAAAGTCAGCAAGGTAATGGTTGGTGAGAGAAAATGGTACTGAGTAGTAAGAGTGCGTGTGAGACTAGTGAGTGAGATTGTTACAGGGAATTTAGGGTATGAGTGGGAGATGTTAAGATGAGTCAAAAAAAGAGTGACAGAGTAGACAATGGGGTGGAGTAGTAGAGTAGTGTAGAGGAGGGAGTAGAAGCATGGCGGGTGATGTAGTAGTGTGGAGGAGGAATTAGTAACATCAAAGAGTGGAGGCAGTAGTAGATTGAGAGAATACTGGAGCAACAGAAGGAGGAGGAGTTAGGGAATTGAAAGAGGGAAGGTGGGTGGAGTTGGAAGTAGGGGAGTATAGAGAGGAGCGTATTAAATAGAGACAGGGTGAGGCACATCTGGTAGTGAGAGGAACATGACAGAGTTAGGCAGAGTGGTTGAAGACACAACCACAGACATTCTGTAAGCTATTAATGAACCAATATTGATTGATTGATTGATATTTTATTTCTATTGCGTTCGTACACAAGTGTTTCAGAGCGCGACAAGGCAAGGGAGGGGAACAGGGGAGAACAAAACAGCAACCTTACTAGGCCCAGTGACATTGAGAACGCGCAAGTGCATGGGAGAGGGGGGAGGGGAAAAGTGCATGGGAGGGGGAGAGGTGGAAAGTGTGAAGCAGAGGAGAAACAGACAAATAACAATAAATAAATAATAAAGGCAACAAACAGTGGTAACGCAGCCAGCAATTTGCAAGTGCTAGGTTTAAGGCAGCAGACAGGGTAGGTCTGATAAGTGCAGGAAGAAAAAGGGGGGGGGCTGTATGGGTACAGATACAGACCCCAGTGCAAGGGGTCGCCCGGAGGTAGTACGGGAGGGTGACAGGATGAGCAGGTACCTGGGCCCAAAAGACAGAGGGTGGCCAGGTGCACGGTGCCAAAAGAGAACAGATCAGCAAGGGAGAGGGGGAGCGAAGGCAGAAGAAAAGAGGAAGGTCTTGAGGTGCTTCCGTAACCGGAGAGGGTTCGCCTCAAGTTTTAGAGTGGCACGGAGGCTGTTCCAGAGGGAGGTCCCAGCCAAAGACAGAGATCTACCCGCAGCTCATTTCTTAGAAAAACGACTGACCCTGAGTGAGTTGGAGGTAGAGGAGCGAAAAGCTCGAGAGGGGAGGTATTTGTGGATGGATAGCTGAAGGTATTTTGGACCCAGGCCCCAGAAAGCCTTGTGGACATTGCAGAGGGTTTTGAATTTAATCCTTGCATCCACTGGGAGCCAGTGAAGAGATTTTAGAGCTGGAGAGATACGATCCCAGGGCTTGAGGCCAAGGACAAGTCTCGCAATCCTGTTCTGGATTAGTTGCAGAGGGCGGAGAGTAGAGGCAGGTAGATTTAGAAAGAGGCTGTTACAATAGTCCAAGCTAGAGAGAACCAGAGCTTGAGATACCATGAGCTTCTGGGGGAAGGCGAGGAAAGGCAGAGTACCTCTGAGGAGGTGCAGTCGGAAATTTGACTTTTTAGAGACGTCAGAGATGTGGGCGGACAAGGAATTGTAGGACTAGTCTAGGAAAGAAAATGAGGGAATCTACATAGAGGCGGCGACTGCTTTTAGGTCATCCAGGCTAGCTAGAGCATAAAATATACAGTAGGGGACAATATTGGGTATTTACTAATCTGGAGACTAGTGATTCCTGCTTTGGAGTGTAAAATTCTTTAGACGAAAGAGAGAGAGAGAGAGCGAAAGAGAGAGAGACAGAGACAGAGACAGAGACAGAGAGACAGAGAGAGAGAGAGAGAGAGAGAGAAATGACCTTAGAATATTCCGGCTCAATGACCTTGAGCCGGAATATTCTTTGAGCTATTTGTTACAATAGACAGTATTTGGAGTATAAAAGTGCTGCCTTCCGGCTACTCATTCAGAGAAACATGACCATTTCTCACAAATTATGTACTATCTAGACATAAGATGTGAACAGTTGGCAAATGGTGTATTTCCTAGGGCCTACAAAGGTAATGGCTACAAAATGCCATAAAATCTATTGTTTTTACCAGTGCTTGTTTCATATTACAATGGCACACATTTGGGGCATGATCGGGTAATTTGTTACGCAATTATGTTTCTCTCTTGCCTCTCGCTGTCACTTTATGCTGCAGATAGCATATTCTGTATGTTGGATGTTTATTATTATTATTATTATTATTATTTTAATAAAGGAATGTGCCATAACAACTATTCTGCAAATCAGGCATTTATTGCTACCAAGTAGATAACTTTTGATTGGTTTTGATAACAATTTCTATGTTTGTATAGTCATAGTAAAGAAAGCCATGTCTGTATCAAACCATGTTACGTGGGATGGTGACAATTCTAAACCTGTGGCCGGAGGCCTACCAGGGTGTTTGCCAGAGTCAGTCCTACTCCTGAAGCAGTATGAGGGAGTTGGGTGTGCCCCAGTCTTTGTTCTTTCTACCTGTGCCTGGCTGTAATTGTCAAGTACCTTCAGTTATCACCACATACATGCCATGCCCAGTTCTGGTTAGTGTTCTTTTTCCTCTCTTCCAGGAGTACAGAGCCCAAACGTCCTTGAGGCAGAGGGTGGGATGTGTAACCACCAGTGAGAAAGACAGGAGTGAACAGAAGGCATGCAAACCCATACTAGTTGCTTACTGGCAACCAGGAAGCTCCAACCCACACTCATAAGAACATCGAGATTGACTGGTTGTCGTGGGCCCCCATTACAGAGTTCTGGCATATTCATGGTGGAGAAGCGGATGGGTGTGTAAATGGCACACACTTGTATGACATGATCCCATGGAAAGATTAGCGATTAGCTTAGGGGCCAGGTAGGCGCCAGGACAAATGGGAGGAGGAGTCTAAATGGGGAAACAAGAAAGAAGGCAGTGTGGGTTTTTCTGGTGAGGTGAAGATAGAGAATAATAACTAAGAAACCAGGAAGAAAAAGGGAAGGGAGGTGGAGCATATGGGATGATTATAGAGACTGTGTGCAAGGTTAAGTATTTCTTGGTGAGAAAAAACTGTACTTGGATTTGATAGTGCTTGTGTGATGAGTAAGGTGAGTGACTGAGACTACGTGGCGGCATAGAAGAGTGAGTGAGGAAAGATGACTGGGAGAGTAAAGAAGGATTGGGGTGGAATGATGAATAGGGTGCAGTACACAGTGGAGTTTAGTGGAGAGTACTGGGATGTGGGAGCAGAGTATAGAGTGGAATGGTTGCAAGTAGTACAGTAGAGAGTAGTGGAAAGGGGAGGGAGAGTAGTATAGCTGAAAGTGAAAAGTAGAACAGTGGTTTTGGATCTTTTAATCTGCTGACCTCTAATTCAGGGGAACTTGCCACCTGCCCCAAACCAGGCACACACCTTTCTTTCCTGTGTTTGATCAAGTTCTTTAAATTAATCTGCAAACCCAATTTAATACTATTGATTCCGTACAGCTTCCTTCCTATGACAAATTTAAACAATTTGGCACTTCTCCACAGAGGGGAGCCACCCCCTGTGAGGCTAGAGAGGTGAGTCTGCTCCGCAAGAACATCGTAGGGGTTTTGAAATGTGGGAACTCACTGGGAGTGATTCCCCTCTAATTCAATGAGGACCTTGCCTAAAAAAAGTACATTATCTGCATGCATGGGATTGGAAAGCACTGATTGTAATTGTTTTTCATTTTACTAAAAGTACCAGCTAGCCTTCCTCCTCCATATTGGCTTCAGGTAATGCTGACTGTTATCTGAGGGCAGCCTTACATGAACAAAATTTTCTGATCATGATTACATGTATGCACAAAAGAAGAACTGTGAATGGAGAGAGACTGGATAAGCTGTGCATGACTCCTACACAGGGAGGAGAATCCACAGTATGCAGAAATTAGCCTCTGGGTACATTTCCTGGAGGGGAGGAGCTACGCACAGCCACAAAGTGAGTGGAAGTGTAGCGGGAGAGAAGCCCACTAGCCAGAGACTATGAAGTGAGTACGCTGACCAAGCAAGAGGCTCCGAGCAGGAGGGGAAGGCTAGAAGTGAAGCAACCTGTCCTTTCTGGTGGGGCGACTACTTGAATTTGGTAGTGGGTCAGGGGCACCCAGCAACAGATGCTGAAATCAGAAACAAGCAGGGAGCCAGAGACTCTGAGCTCCACACAATGAGTGCTGCTTGAATCTTGCCGTGCACGAACAGTGAGGTGAGTGCTCCCGCCACGTGCACACCTGTGAAGGCAACACAATTTGAAATCAGTAACTGCCAAGACAATTCCCTGTACGAGACACTGAGAAACTGAGACAAGAACAAGACCCAGGTAATTTGGAATTAGATTATTACTAATATTGCTTGTTAAGGCTGGATAAGTCACTGTGAGAGTGAAAGCCTGAAAGCATGGAGCAGGCATTTAATCCATATCAAGAGTGTGAAAGAAACACAGGTACTACCTTACAAATCTGGGGAGATATGTTCAGTATCAGAAAGTGAGAGATATATATGGACACACGTCTTGTGGATGAGGGAGTCAAAGGAATATGTGTGATTTGTATCCTGGCTGACAAAGCCAACACATGGGTCCGTGTTTGAATTGAAGATAACAAACCATCAAAGAGTCACATGACTTTGGGGAGTCCCAGTGCCAGAGGAGGTGGGATCACAAAGAATAGCTGCAAAAGTAATCCCGGATGGATTTGTACTACCTGTAAAAGCTAAATTGTTCATAAAGGAATTTAGTCAGTGGTAAACCATGAATGAGATAAAGTAACAGGAATTGTCTTTTGCTCCCAAGAAAGGGGAAAAGTAAGAACTGTATAAAAATACTCATTTTTTAACTGACAAACACCAAGGACTAGATATCATGTGGGGTATCCTAAATGAACTTTACAACTGAGAGAAGTACTCCAAGAGCCAGGCAGACACACATGCCAGCGTTGTTATGCAAGCCTCTTTTTCTTTTTAGGTAGGTTTTTGTAAATGTGTAGAGCCAGTTAGGAACTTAGGAATTTGGACTCAAGACTCTTTATTTTGGACCACAAGGAACACCCTTAGTTTGTGTTTTAGAAGTAGGAAATTTCACTCATAGTGATAAGGCCAGTTAGGTATTCTCCTTTTATTTTGAATAAACAAGTATCTACCATGATCCATTGCACCTGAACCATGGAAAGAATGCATGAGAGTTCAAGATTAATATTTAATTTGCTAAAATGCAAATTAATTCAAAGCATTCCAGCCTATCCAATTATCTCTACTTCCCCTTACTCTTAATACCGTCCCCACCTTACTCAATAGACATCTCAGAATTTCAACAGCATTTTAAACAACCAACTATTGGACCTTCCTATATCTAAAGGTTGTATGTTCAACATGCATGCAGGATTGTGTCTCAGAACACAGTGAGTCTCTGAAGGTGTCAGAGTTTGTTGAAAAGATGCCAACATGCCCAATGTCTGTTGAGAGGTGCTCATCCATGTTTGTTTGTTTTTTTCATGCTGGGGCTTGCAGTTTTGACTTTGATAGTGGAAAATATCGGATTGCAAGTATTAAAAAGCAACAGAAAGAACAAGACTGTAGGAGCAACCTATGGATGACATGGGGCATGTTGGCGTTTATGTATTTGTGGCTTAGCTAGTGTTAGTGTAAGCATTGTAGTAGCTGTGTGTTAGCTCCTCTTTCCAGCGAATATTTCCTTTAAACAGTGCTTCTAACTTCTGGAGCCTTCAAGTATGTTGAGACATACTCTGAAAAGGTGTCAGTTTCAATTCTGATTAGATACACATGTTCTTGTTTGCATTTGGCTGAAGAAATTACAAACATTTGTTTTTCATGTGCAGTATTTGAATGCCTCCAAAAGTATGAGAATGTCCAGCTGTCAAATGATTCTAGTTTGCCTAGAAACAGTTTGGCCATTTCCAAAGTACATTATTACTTAACTCAAATACTGCAAAGGATAGTGCATTTCAATTTATCGTATAAACATGTTTCGCTCACAAACAACAACATTGTACATTTAATTTTTGGCAACAAATGTTGAATGTACTGTGGATACCAAGTTATAGGAGAAGAGAATGGGCTATTTGGGATTGTTCCCTTTTCTGAAATATTTGAGTAGGACATTATATCGTAGTATATTATATAGTAGATGTAATTTTGTGATTTGGTTGAGATCTAATGATTTGTAACGTCAATGCTCCATTTTCTGTGTATTGCATTATGAACTAGACAACAACTAGCTTGTATCTATTTACAATTGTATCTGTATGTATCATTTAATTTTTGTGTATTCTCATCCTGACACTTGTACCATGTATCCTAAGCCTAAAGTCTTCTTGTACCTTTACTTGCTGTTTGCGCCCGGTTACCTTCGGGTTCGGTGCGTAATATGAATAAATAAACAAACAAACAAACATTGTTTGCTGCCATGGCTAATAAACTAGCCACACTGCCAAACACTTAAGTGTGCTGCCGGCATGATTCGGCACAAGTCCGGTGTTGAAGGTAAAGTGCTGGTGGTCGTTTGTGGTATGTGTGTGGTATAACTTCATAAAGTTGAGTTGTTTTCAGTGGACCCACAGAATTGATGTATTACATCATGGATCACTGCTTTAAAGCAGGTGTGGTGGATCAGAATAAGAACACAGAGGCTGCTAAGTCTTTTTAAGCATAATGTTTATTCTAAAGTAAAAATAAGTCCTAACTCCCACTATATCTATGTGGTGTTCCCTATATATTGTGCTTACTAAAGTGCCCATCAGCCAGGGTGTATGTCCAAAAACAAGTCCGCCCACTGTCCAAATCTTATCTATCTGAACCTACCACCGATGTAACTAACTAAGAACAAGAGATTGACTGGCTGTTCTACGTTCTTTTGGTCCATTCAATAGACCATACGCAAAAAGTCACTTCTTAATATCTTCTGGATGAAGTTCTCTTACTCTTATAGGGAACTAACAGCTTTCCTCTCCCTCTGTATGACAACAGTCTTACTTTTGTAAAGTTAATCCCTCTCTTTCTTCTCTGGTTCTAGACTTTCTTCGCAGAGTGCTGTTTTGTGTAGGATTTTTGAGCTCCAGGTCCACTAGCTGTTTGTTTCCTAAACCTCTCTATTCTATTCTTATTCTTATCTTTGGGTTGGCTTTTCCCTTTTCCCGAGGTAACAATTTTTCAATTCTACTCCTCACCCACTTTGGGTAGTTCATGCAGCTCTATCTTTCATGAACCCAGTTGTCATTACTCACCTTATTTACAATACTTTTCTTATGAGCACTAGGACACATTTTGTTTGAGTTATATTGAGTCCCACTTAACTATCTCGTAATTCTGTTCCCCATATTACCTTTTGTTCCTAGGGGTAATGTCACTGGTATCAATAAGGTCTCAGGCTTCCATGTGGCTTTTCGGCTCACTAGTAATGCCATCTGGTTCATGTGCATTTTGTTCTCATCTTTCAAATCAAACTTGCTCTGTATCTTTGGTTGGGAGTGGTTCTCTCCTAATAGTTGTAACAGCATTGTTTTGCAGGTGGACTGCCCACCACTGTTGCTGATGATCAAACCACCACCAAACTCTCTCTTTACACGCATTTTGGGTTCTCATACCCCAGTCTCCCAGCATCTTTGGCTCTGCGTTGGAGTTTAACCGGCTTATGTAGGCTGTGCGTTCTGCATGAGCTCCACTTTCTTCCACTCTGCTATGCTCAGGGGACTTTCCCTGGTTCTGTCTGATTTCTGGCTTCTTTTGGCTTCTCTACCTTTCTGACTATCTCTTTCATCTGTCTCTTGTCATATCCTCCCTTTTCAGCATCCTTTGCACAGTCCATTGGTGGGACTGATTTAAATGGATAGACTTAGTTTTCTGTTGTGGATAGCATAGGTTTGCTTCATTTTTATGGAATTGATAATGTTCTGTTATGTTAGACAAATACATGTAGGCCAACACCTTGAGGGCATCAGGGAACTTCTCACAGAAACAGGAGTCCTTGTCCCCAAGAGGGGAGACTCTCCCAGCGAGGTCCCCGTTGCCTCAACCCTTAGGGGGTGGCAGGTGTTGCAGAGCAGGCTCACCCCCCTAACCTCATTGGAGGGGGATACCCATTGATGAGAAGGGACACATTCTCTCAATTCGTAACAGAGGACTACAGAGAAATAACATGTAAAAAAATGTACACATATATGTTGTCACCCACAGGTATGCTGATTTGGAGATTCAGTGCTCCTTTTAATGTTTCACACAGGAACATTATGATATTGATACAGGAATTTAACATCTGTTATTAGTACACTCACATACAGTGCCAAATCTTCTTTTCCTTTGAAGGTTGATATTAGCACCTATCTGGGGGAAAAGAGGAGCACGTCTAAGGTTTCTATGGCACTAAAAACAAAAAGGTCAGATATGAGAACTGGCCCAATTAGGGAGGCAAATTACCTTCTCATTGAAATTGAAACTTTGCAGAAAGACATTGGGACAGAACAAACACACTGGGGCCCAGGGATGAATACATCTAGAGACACAAATATAAATACCATCTACTATGACCAGAGTACTGAATTCCAAGAGGGAATTCTCTCACAACTAAGGAAAAGTAAACCATCTGATGACCCACTTACCTGCAACAAAGTCCCTTGGGCTCCAAATCAGGAAGGTGGCCATACGATTACATTTCCATTGCAAGTCCTTTGTTCAAATACTTTAAAACATCTTTATTTTTATTGGAATTGATGATTAGGATCAGCTTGTATATGTAGCCAAGGACATAGCCATCATAAACTAATTTTCTGTGTTAGCAGCTTGAACAGAGCGAAGGAGATTCCATCCTCTATTTCTAGGTTGATAGTGTAAATTAATGGCACTAGGGATTGAATGGATGCCTCTATTTCAAATTCTTGTATTGATAGTGGAACTCTAGATACAATGATAAGGCAGATGCAATGCCCTGCACATGCAGATTCCAGCGAGGGGGTCAGTACCTGCCCAAAAATATGTGTTAGTTGTTGCCTTTCAATCTGGTTTGGAATCTTTAAAATCAGTGAATGCAGTAGTAATAGGGGAGCTAACAAAATACAGAGACCACCTCCACTAGCTATGAACAGCCATCAGGGTTTGTAGATGGTGTACTTTCCTTTAAAAATACCTGATATTCTAGCTCCCCAGTTTTTTTCACAGTGCTCCCAAATGATTTCCCCTAAGGTTTCAATGCCTAATTATGAGGCACTTTTGGATACAATAGAGATATTTGAAAAAGGCACCATAATAGGATTCTATCTAGATTATCAGGCATGGACATACATTGATTAGGCCGCTCCTACCCCCATCATTATTAGAATATCAGGCTAAAACCTTTGGAAAATAGCTTCACGACAAACCTCTCTATCTGAGAAGCCAGGCTACTGAGAAAGTTGAATTAAGACCTTTGCTCGGTGAAGCATGTGAAAGGATGCCTGTATTCGATCAAGATCTAGTGTCAGTCAAAACAGTGTCAGACTCCAAGAATTCTCGTTTTGATATAATTAAGCTGGAACTCAACAGTGAGCAGTTAGTGGAACATCTCTTATCATTTGAAATTATTTACGACCTTGCCTCCTTGTGGTCAAAAAAGAATTACACAACCGTACATTTTCTGGAATATGGATGTAATGAGGTATATAAAGTCCTGAACAGGTCTCTTGACATCAATTCCAGAAATGAGACATCAATGCCAGAAATGAAGCATAGACTTGATGCTGCTACCCAGGCTTCGATCCTCAATTCCATTGATTGAAAGGCTGTCACACTCTCTGATGCTCTAACCATTTAAAAACTCCACATTTCATGAAGAACATATCTTCAATTTCGATTGTGTCTTGGGATGTGGCGAGGTTTACTAACAAAACCTTCAATGTGGATTGGCAATACTTTACTTGGCATCACCATATTGCTGGCTTTCAGACACATAGGCATCAATTAACACCCTTAACCAAGAGATGATAACTTTTCTACTACAGCAATTAAAGACATAGACGGTTTCCAGATGGAGTCCTGGTATCAGTTTGGATATTTCTCTGAATGCAAATACCTGCATGATAGGGACCTGATCAGCCAAAATATCTTTTCCAAGGGGCCAGTGTATTCAAGTTGTTGAATATCCAATGTGCCTGACTCTTAGAACCTCTGCTTGATTGGACACTCTCAAATTTCTTACTACTACAAAGGACATGCTGGTGGGTGCCAATGTTTATTGTACTAGGTTACACACATGTTATACAATAGTACACGGTGATTTAAATGTATGCTTTGAATTGCTAAAGGTACCATGATTGTAACTGCTGCAGGATATACAGCATGTGGTACAATCAATCTAGTTAGGTCCCTCCACAAGGTAAGCATTGTAATTCTTTTAAAATGGCTGTAGGTTTCCTTAGACTAAGCCCTGAAGCCTGCAGTTGACATATAAATGGTAACAGGTCTGTCAACCCTACCTTTAAGAAATACAAATTGATCAGCCATCTTGATGTTATTTTAATAGAGACTTCAGAGGGACATCTTGTCTCTGTTTTTAAGATCATCCTGTGGCTTGAGAAGACCCATGGACCAATACTACTAAGGTTAGATTCTACTTCGGTTAAAGGAAATAGTTCTGTTAATTCTAGAAATGTTGATATTGCACTTCCCAACTTCCCACACAGGTTTACATTTGCAGGTTGAGATCAGGACACCTGTATGGCAATTATTGGAAAGAATGTATTACCTGTACTTTCCTACAATATGGGAGTTAGTATAAGCACGACTATTGAGGGTGTTTATTCTGTATTATGTTACATAAATGTCTCCTTTATCTTGTAGCCTTGTAGAGAGGTTAAGGGCAGAAATGAATGTTCTGATAATAATTATACAACTGAAAAATGGATCCTTATATTTGGCTTGCAGCACCTTACGCGTAATGAATCTGTAACTGTTCTCAAACGAAGGTCGTCATCCAATCCATTAACAACCTGCAAGGATGAATGGTAGGTTTTCTTGGCAGTTGGCAATAATAAGGATCAACTGTCATTTTGGCAATGGATTTGCAATGAACTAATTCTAGCATGGGCTCTGAGTTAGTGACTTGTAAGCAAGGATAACTACAGCCAGTGGGCTCTATCCCAGAAGCAGTGTGGTCTCCCAGCTCGAAAGGAAGAAATAAAACAGGAAACCAGCGACAAAGCAAACATCTTTTTGTATCTAAAAGTTGTGAAGTAAAGTCTGGCAGGTTAGTGAACAAGAGTAAACATACAGTTGAGGAAGTCCACGGCTATGTTTGACAAGTTAGTAAACCACACCTGACAAGAGACTGGAAAGGTGCACTGTGTTTAAATTTTGTTGATTTGAACATCCAAGCAATAAACATTTAACCACATATTCTTTGCACAAGAACTGTGCCTTGGAGTCTACATCCAGAGGGGCCACCTCCTGGGCGAAAGAGATTTCCAGTTTTCGTTGGTTAGTTGAAAGTATTAGGGACAGAAATAGGTTTAGACATAGGGCATTCAACTTGTACTTCACTGACATCCTGACTGAGTCATTGGTATTTTTGTTAAGGAAGGGAAACACTTCATAGTAAACAGGGCAAGATAGGCTTTTCTTTTCCTTTTTGCAAATAAAAGTGTATGCCACCCAATATGCCACCTCTGTGTTAAACTCATACGTTGGCACCCTTAGAACAATTACAGTTAAAATACACTACCCAGGAGCTAGATATGGTCATCTTGAGATGCATTCATGTCTTTCAAAGCAGAGGTGAAATCCACCCATGTGTCACAAATTTCAGGGAAAGTGCCAGGGTGTGTGGCAAGTTGCCAATTGACATTTTCAAGTGGAAAAAGGACATTTCAGTTCCTATTTTGACAGATCTAGAACTGTTCAAACATCGATCTATGTTCCACAGAGTTAGTAATTCAGTGACATTGTTCCCACATTTATAAGGGTGGATGGGGCCTTTCCAGAAAAAAAACCGTCTAATCTACCAAATAGATGTTCTTGCAAATGTATACGGGAAGATATTACAGAAATGGTTAGAGTATTTGGTTGAAAAAATAACACAGATTGAAAAATTAAAGTATAATGTCTAACTTTAGGGTAGTTTATTTTAATCAAGTTAATGCCTTTTATTTCCTTTATAAATGTTACTACTGATTTTGACATTGAAGATAGATCCTGCCTTTGAAAAATGTTATCCAGAAATTGGCTCCATCATGGAATAATGCAGCTATGAAGCATCTACTTTGCAAAAATTCAGCTTTGGTTAGATGTGGCAAGGGAATTGAAGGGACATTACATTTGCCAGAGGGGACCACTGCATGGCATGACTATGTATTAGCTCCCTTTGTTTTCCTTTATTATATATAAACAAATTGACCCATAAGATTGTACATTTAGATGTTAATGCCTCTATGCTGGAAGGCAGTGGAAACATATTCTGCTTAATTCAGACAATACTGATATAATCTCTGAAACAACAGTGAGCCTTAACAAGCAGATCTTACTATGTTGTGATTTTTGTAAAGAGCTGGCACTAATAGTTACCACCGCTAAAACACATCACCTTGTATGACATCCTACTAAATTCCCCAAAATATAATTGGGATTACAGGTGGGTACTTTCAGGCAAGTCTATTGTGTTGGATATTTTGGAATTTGTTTGCATAGGAGGGCATCTGTGTCATTAAAGGCTAAACATTTTAAAATATGATATTCAAATATACTAAAACATTGCTGAAATGCAGGTATTTCATTCATAAGGCACTTTGGAAGGAGGGCCACTTTTCCATCCATGGAAGCTTTTAAAGCTCAAGCTGTTTTTGATACCCTAGTAGGTGATGAATGATGAGGTCATACCTCCTTGTATTTTAAGTTGGATTGAATTGATATCTCAGTTAATTTTACATGCAGTGAGATTACACGTTTCCCTTTTAAATCAATGTTTTTCGATAACACCTTCCCAAAACATCCCTGTTCTGGGACATAGCAGGAAAATAGCTTTAGAGTGCATGTGCCATTTCTTTTTGGGGATATGGTATTTCTAGGTGCTTTAGATTGAACATCGCCCAATCAGCAGGCCCCCTCCAGATCTGTGTCCATAAAGTTAGCACTGCCTCAAATTCCCTCTTTGCTGTTCCCTGGTGGACAGAATCCATCCCTTGAAACATAAATCTTACTTTATGAAGCCTTTAAATTGGTATTTCTCTGATTCATCCATCATTAATTATAATCCAAGGTGGTGTTCTTTCCTGCAGCTTTTCCAATGTCAGAATCCTACCCCCTCTGTATTCACACTTTTTAAAGTGTCCGATATTCCCATGCTTATGTCACACTATTTGATTGGCCTGATATTACCATGGGCCTACCTCATAGTCAGACAATCCTATTAAATTCATGCACTCAATCTTCATTGGATGATTAAAGCTTTTACAATTTTGACAGGAAAAGGTGGGGGCCCGACCTGCTACATTAATGATATGTGTATTACTGCACTCCCCTTCCAGAGATGCACGTCTGCGTATGCAGAATGAGTTTGTGCTGTACATATTTACAGATTTTCTCTGGTATAAAGTTTATAATCTGCATTTAGGTAATTTCTTCCATGTCCGGTAAAAAGGTGTTTCTTTGAAAAGCACAGCAACATCCTAACATCGAGGCACTAACATGGGGTTGGGTTTTAATGGGTCAGTTTTGGTTTTCAGGAACAAATGTTAAAGTATATGACACGCACAAAATAAGCCCTGAACAAATTATATCTCAGCTTTGCTCACTTTTTTCATTGAGAATGTGGCCAAAACCTCTTGTGCATAGTGTGCAATGACACAATATTCATTAACTCTCTGTATTAGGGTCCTGGTTCTCTCCCCAACACCCAATTTGTGTCTATCTTCTCAAAAGAATGGACTGGTCTCATGCCTAAAGGGCCTTTACTTCTTTTTCCCACTGTTGCCTCTTCTCTTTGTGGTATTTCTGCCTCCTTGATACTTCACCATATGCATGCATCTCTTCCCCTCCATTCATACCTCTCAGTTGTAAGGTGTGTCTACTCCTCCCTAACAATCTTCTTACTTCTACTCCAACCTCCTCTGCTTCTCATCCTACATCACTCCCCCATTGCTCCCTTGATGCATCTTCAAACCTCCAGGTGGTTGCGATCCTACTCTCACTTGTTGTCACCTCCATACTCCTCTTCTACCTTACTGTAACCACCAACATCCACATGGACATCAGTATGCTCTTCCACTTCTCTATTGTTTTCATGCCCATCCTCTGCTGATTACACTCCACCCCACTTCCCTACTGTTGCCTAAATCCTCCTCTTTATTACTATGCTCTTCTTTTCTTCTCTGGTAACTTCCAATTGTCTCCTGGTTACACTTATTACTGAGTCTCGTATTGTTATCTCAAACAACCTCTGTTTTAAACTCCTCCTCTACCTTGATGCACATCTGATCAACAATGATATGATATGATATTTTATTTGTATTGTGCTCACACGCAAGTGTTTCAGAGAATGATGAGGCAAGGGAGGGGAACAAGGAAGGACAAAACAATGCTCTTACTAGGCCCAGTGACATTGAGAATGTGCAAGTGCAGGGGAGAGGGAAGGGGGGAAGTGCAAGTGAAAGGGGAGAAGTGGAAAGTGTTATGCAAGGGATGCAAACAATAACAAACTGTTAGTGCAGCCAGCAAGGTGCCAAGTACAAGGTTTAAAGCGCAGACACGAGGTGATAAGTGCAAGTAAGGGGACTTCAGGGTTACAGATAAAGACCCAAGTGCAAGGGTTGCCAGGAGGCAGTGCAGGTGTGTGGCTGGGTGGGCAAGGACCTGGGCCTGAAATCAGAGGGTAACCAGGTGCACGGTGCTGAATCAGACAGATCAGCAGGAAAGAGGAAGAGCGAAGGCAGAAGCAAAGAAAAAGGTCTTGAGGTGCTTCCGGAACCAGAGATGGATCTCCCCAAGTTCCAGAGTGGCAGGGAGGCTGTTCCAGAGGGAGGCCCCAGCTGAGGAAAGAGATCTATCCCCAACTTGTTGCTTGGAGAAGTGACTGACCCAGAGGGAGCTGGAGGTGAAGCAGCAAAGAGCTCAAGTGGGAAGGTATTTACAACGGGAGAGTCTAAGGTATTTTGGACACAGGACCCAGAAAGCCTTGCAGACAGTGCAGAGGGTCTTGAATTTAATCCTTGCAGCCACTGGCAGCCAACAAAGGCATTTCAGGGCTGGAGAGAAATGATCCCAGGGCTTGAGGCCAAGGACAATTCTGTTCTGGATGAGTTGCAGAGGGCAGAGAGTTGAAGCAGGCAGATTTAGAAAGAGGCTGTTGCAGTAGTCCAGCCTGGAGAAAACCATAGCTCTAGAGACAGTAAGCTTCACCGGAAAGGAGAGGAAAGGAGGAATACCTCAGAGGATGTGCAGTTGTTATACCTCTATATACTATGTACCTCTTCCTCCCTTCCATCCTCCCCAAACTCCCATTCCTGCCACCAACCTTTTCCTGATGTTTTTTCCCCCTCCCTTATTATTTTCCACCCCTTCTCTGTTCTACAGTCTGCTTCTCTGTTATAAACTATGTCTGTATCCATTTCACCTCCTTCAAATGCTCTGCCTCCATCACCAAACTCATGCACCACTGTTATAAACCAGCCAACTTATATAGTGGTCTATAACCCTCCTTTAACAAGGCACAGGTGACATTAGGTTGTGTGTTCAGATAGGATTGCATACGTGGTAATTGCTACTGGGTTCTTTGCTGCCTTTGTGGCAAGCACTCTGTTTGACCCTGCAGAACAAACCTTGATGAAGAGTGAATTGTATCTGGATTCTCTAGCCTGCTAATACAGAGAGTGGGGCACACTCACACCAAGTATTACTCAACTGATATGTGAAATTGATACATGTTTCTAAGTGCACGGTCACCCTAACCTGCTCTTTGATTCTGGAGTGCAATGTTAAGAAATAGCTAAAAACCTTGTTATTCAACCAATACTAGCATATCAATCTGCTAACCTATGTTAACATAAGCCTATAGGTTGAAATAGTAAATTATGTTCTTGAGTGTATTGTATGATGTTCTGCTTGTAAATAACCTGCATGTTTTATAAATGTATGAAAAATGCCTAAACTGTCTGTAACCTCGCTGTGATACCCCAGGGTCTGGCCGTGTAACAAATGATATAAATAAGTAATTAAATAAGTAAATAAATAAATAAATAGAATAAAATAAATAAATGTTTTTCCTGTGGATCTGGGATATCCCAGAGGCTCATTCTGCCATGGCAGTTGTATTCCTGTGGGTAGAACTAGGCTAACCCTAACGCTCTTGCATGCAGAACTAGTGTTACTTTGCAGGTGCCATGGATGTTGCAGAACACCTCACCGGATATGTGGACCCTCCTAGTAATTTGTGTGAAAACATTTGAGAATGATCCTACCACCAGAGCACTGGTATTTTGCACATACCACTCATACTAAACCTGCTGGGGGGTTATTATAAAGAGACTCGAGCAGACTTCTACCCAATATGATGACCCTGTCACAAAACAATAGGTCATAGTGATATAGTCCAGGGGATCATCCTCATGCCTTCCCTCACCCAACATAATGTACAGGGAGGTGTTGCCTGGCTCACATGTGTACTCCAAACTACCCAGAGGACTGCAACATTTCACTGTCCGGATATGTTGTACTACAAAGACCATCATCCCCAGCCAAAATAGTCAATGTGAGGGATCATGAGAGTCATACTTCAAAACATCTGGGAGCAGCAGGTTGCATGTGTGTGTCCTGAGGGTCAGGCATCGGTCTGTGACAGGAAAGCAAGAATGGAAATATTACAATACCAGTTGAAAAAGGAGATAGAGTGGAGCACAGATCAAAAAATGTGTGAGACTACATATAGGAGTATAAACTGAAGCAAAGAGGTACTGAAAGCAAACAATGAGAACAGCAAAGTAAAATTACAAAACTAAACATAAGGTGAGAAGGATTCAATAAAGCATTGGTGAACAAAAGACAGAGAAATCAGAGAGAAAAAGGGAGGTGACCATCCCAGGGAATGCTAGAAGGGGCAAACGAAAGGAGAAGTATTTGAGCAGATATTCCTTAAGGAGAATGCTTGGCGCAGGATACAACCAAGGAAGGTCAGAAAAGCAAAGAAGAGATTATTTTTTTTTAAAAAAAATTAGGAAAACGGGAGGTAAGCCAACAGATGAAGAATGGAAGAACCCCTGAGAATTAAGGATTACAGGCATGGATGTAATTTGTGGGTCACAAAGGTATAAACAAGTATCTATGGTTTCACCTTTGGCGGACAAAACATTTCATTGGGTTAAATGTCAGAGGGGCATGCAAGGAAGACACAGCTCACAGGGCTTGTGTTGCAGGTCGTGTTTACTTTCTGAGCCCCATCGCACCACTTGGCTGTCTCAAATTTGCTTCAAATCTGCAGATATTCTCAGGTTTAATAAATGTGTCAAATGAAATGAAAGAGGCAAATAAAGAGTGGTTGTTGCTTTCTTCATAAATACTTTTCACTTACTTGTCTTTTATAGATACTTGTCATTAATGTTTTGTTTCGTTTGAGTGCATTTCATAGAGTGGGATTTGGGTTTCTAAACTCCCACATGTTAGGATTATAATTTATGCTGATCTCATAACACACAACCTGTTTTGAGATCATTGGCCACACACTTTATAGAGGTTTTACCATTAATGAAAAGTGTCTAAAAGCAATTCACTTTGAAGTACAAAAAGATAACTCCCACACACATATTCTAAGAATGTACTGGTGATATGAGATTATTTCTTGCATATTAAAACAATGTGAAGCATTTGGGAAGGCACTTGAAAAATATGGACAGTGAAAGGACATGTGAGACTGCATTTTACCAATAGTAAAACTCATGGTTCTATCTTACATGCAAGGCTATACCGGCTATAAAACGCACTTACTCCATTTAGCAGGAAGCAGTTGGCCGAATATGACATCACCTGTGCATTTGAATATGTACCTTAAATGATTAATATACTTGGTATATGAGGCAAAACCTTGAATTAGATCATATCGATTTACCAAACATACAGGTGTATGAAGGCAGAGTGCCAATTTTATTATAATCTAGATGTATGGCTAACTTAAACTGAACAATGGAAAATATAAGACAGTGTCAAGTTAATATATAGTTGGTGAGCATAATAGATCTTTCGCTGCTATGCTATTTGCTATTTAATTCATCCCAGTAATTATTAAACATCTGTATTTTCCTTCCCTGTCATGTCATAAGTGCTAGAAGTCATCACACACCTCTTTCTCTAATACCATCATGGCCATCATGTATTTGTTACCACATCTGCTACCCTGTCCTTTTGGTCAATTGATATGCCTGACCTTAGGAATTGGAGAGGAGGATATAACACAGCAAGAGACAGAGAGGTAGACTGCTTGTGGAGGAATATTGGGAGATCTGAACAAGAATACATACTTTATTCTAACAGGGAATTCAGAATTTCTAGACACCAGGGGGCCTACCTGAAAGCAAGAGGGAAACCGCCCGTACATAGATAAGTATCCTCATGTGAAAACCTCAGCACTGAAGCAAGTCCTTCAGATACTATGACTCTTTTGGTGCCAAGATTTCTAGAAGTATTCCACTGGATTCAACAACTTATAGGGTCAATAAGGAGGCCATGGAATGTGTTTATCAGTTGCCACTCACCACAACATTGCAATAGTAGACCTAGTCAAGATCCCCTGAGTCCGAAGACAGTAAAAACCCAAATTCTACCAAGTTCACTGTGGAGAAATATTGTTTTGCCGAAAGTGGGCATCCCATAAGAGAACATATACCCCAGAACATGAAACCTTAACCCAAATACAAGACAAGTAATGGATAGTAACATGATGTAGTGTCAGAGACACTTTAAAACACCAACCTTACAAACAGTAACTTAAATAAAGAGAAGAGACAAGAAGTTTGGAAGCGTGGCAGGAAAGGAAAGGTCTAGCATTATGAATGTTAAACAATTGAGCATGGCAAGAATGTAAAAGTGAGGAAATATGATGAATGCAAGAAAGGGAGGAGTCGAGGTAGCTAGTATGGGAGGAGAGTAGGGAGGGAATGAGGAAGGAGGAGGAGGAAGAGGGGGTAGAGAAGTTTGGAAAGAGTTGAGCACATGATAGTGATTTTGGAGGCTTGCCATTCATGCTGTGTCTAAAAGTACACATGAAACTATTTACCTGACCTTTGGCACAAACTGGTCTAGGAAATCCAAAACGAATTTTGGAGATGTATTTCCCTTTGCTATTATATTGAGGTCAGCAATATTTTTCATATATGGTGTTGGAAATGTAAGGTTTGAGTTTTTACCTCATTTTTTATCGCTTCTGTATTGCTGTTAAAGGTTGTGTATTTTTCAACAAATGGTAAAACAGTGCCATCACTGTCCACTGTGAGTAGGCTGAAAACAGTGTTTATGTTTCCTTAATAACGTTTTAATTTTCTTACAAATCCTTCCCAGTTTAAGTAAATTGTTTGCTTGGAAAATTCCATCCAAATCAATCCGGCAAGTAAAAAATGTATTAGCCTCACACAGACTCTGCTGTAAAAAGCACCAGGGCTGATAAGTGGCAGGGACATGCCCTTCTCTGTCAAATATTTTAAAAACTACTGGATGGATTTACCCCAAACCAGTAAATAAATGTAATTCACTGTGTTGTGCCCAAGTTGTTTCTTATATGGTCCAAATCTGCCCAGCAGTTTTCACACTGCAGCTGTTAAAAAACTGCACTTTTACTCTATGGGAAAATGAATGGCCTGAAAACGGTGAAACTGTAGTGTTTTGCTTTCTTGATAAATTTTTCGTTTTTTCATTTCATAGCAGTGTTCCCAAACGTTTTTTTTTTTTTTTAACATTTCATTCAAATCCATACAGAAAGTCAAAATGTATTAGCAATAGCATTTTGGGGACAGAATGGCTGATTTTTCATTTTTGAAAATCCCGTCACCCTCTCTGCTGCAAATCACCATGGCATAGAGAAATAATAAAGCAGAAAACCTGGAGTCATTATAATACCTGGCAGGATAGTGAACTGGGTGAAAAGGGAACACGATACAGTGAAGAAAGCCAGGTCACAGACCGCCAACATGAGGTAGAGAAAATCTGCATTGCTCATCTTCTTTGTGGCAGGACCTGGCAGGGTAGTGAACCAGGTCTGCCCAGAATGAGCCATTTAAGAAACCTGGGTCTGGGACCCACAACAACTGCCTTGAGAAAGGCCAAGGGAAGGGGGACATTCCCCCTGGCATTGTGACCTGTGATAAAAAGCCTAAGAAAGGCCAGAAGAAGGGATTCATTCCCCCTGGTCCTGTGAACTGTGAAACTAAAGACAAAAAAAGGTCAGGGGAAGGGAGTTATTTCACCTGGTGCTATGAACCGTGAAAGAAAAAGCCAATGAAGGACAATGGAAGGGGGTCATTTCCATGGCATTGTGAAATCATAAAACCAAGTGAAGAGAGAGTCCAGCACAAGGGATTCATTTCTGTGGCTTTGTGTGAGGGAAAAAACTGAAGCCAGGCACATGGAGAAGGGAGGCATTCTCCAGGAACCCAAACATGAACAAACAACTATGGACAATAAGGAATGTTGATGTTTGAACTGGAACTGTATCTTTTGAGTCTGAATTGACAACTTTAATGCTTTTTGGCATAACAACCTGGAACTTTGTTTTGTGTTTTGGTAAGGGATTGAGACTGAGGGAAGGGAGTTTTTCCCCCTGGAAAAAAAATCCTACCTAACAACTGGAACTGTGATTTGCTGTATAGAAGAAGGGAGCCATTCTTCTGGACCAAGAAGATCCACCACCTCTTTATTTTAGCTTAGTTGTAGGTGTGAGTGACAGAGGTCGGTTATTGACACAGGACGGTGGATTATTGATTTACACAGACCTTTTGACAAATCCCTTAGCATTTTTATTTGAGGTTGGGAAACCCCTCTTAGAGTTAGGGAATGGAAGTTTTCTCTTTATTTTCATTACTAATAAAAGTGAATGTCAACAACCTTGTCACCTGTGTGTCAGGCTCCTCCTTCTGCACCCTTACACTGGTGAATCCAAGATATTTGCCGCAAGAATTTCTGGTAGTTGTAGTTCATGCATGAAACCAGGAACCAACTCTCCCTCCAATTATATAATGTACGATACACAGTGGGGGGCAGGCGTTGAATGAATATTGTCGATCCCTTCAGTGGTGCATGCCACTCTTTAATACTGCACTCCTATATATGTTCTGCACACTGGGCTAGCTAAAGTTTGAGATCATGCCAATGAATATACACATTTCTCACGAAGACAGCTAACATGTCTAATAATTGTCTGGAAACACTTCTGATTATATTCATGACAAAACCTTTGCCATTCTTTGGAAACAGTATTTGATGGTATTTGATCTCACATCACGTGCTTGTTTTAAAACAAACAGATCAATGCATCATAAATTAACCTCAGTTTTCTGTAATTAATGTATATCTATATATTTTTTTGTATTTTCTCCTTTGAACAGCAAAATGTGGTGGGTCGCTGACAAGTATGATAGGTGTGATATTAACCCCTGGATTTCCTGGAAATTATCGCAGCAATTTAGACTGTACATGGAGGATCGTGTTGCCGATTGGATACGGTAAGAAAAAATCTGTGTAATTAAAAACAAATTAGAATTGCATACAATACAGCACTAACACACACCATGTGAGTTACCGTCCTTAAAATTGATGTGTGGCTTTTGGATTTTGTTATGCCTTCTTTCCACAGTCTACGTTTGCTGGGTCAGCTCAGTGAAGTAGCAAGTTATTCAGGTTTCATATATTTGAATGCATGATAAATGATCAGTCCTTAGACACATTCAACCTGATTTTCACATTCCAACTTCATCCCACACATGATGTTTGCCATTTGAATTCTCTGAACAGGCACACTTAGGGGTCTTCTTCACTTGGTGTAGGCAATGTTTTAAATACAACACACTTAAGCGCTATGTAAACACACTGACAAACCCACACCTTCCAGTCATATCGCCTTCCTTTTTTCCCACTTATTTTCAATAGCATATTTAACCACTTGCAATCAGTGGATTGTACTGATGGTAGAGACCCAGGTAGAGACCCAGGTAGTGAACAGCAGTGGAACAAAGAAGCACCTGCTACAGTGAGGCAATCTTTTTTGAAGAGCTAATGTACTTCGCCCCCCTGTTGTAGCCGCCATGATTATGACCAAAGTAGACTATTGCAACTCCCTCTTTTAGTTTTTTTTTTTTATATTGACCCCTATACATTTGGAAGGTTCCTACCATTATCCTATTAGGCTAGGTTTTGCAGTCCAAACAGAAGACCGTGTTTACTATCACTGGGAAACTGATTTCAACAATACTAATCAATATGTCATGGCAAGTGCAGAGAATGTAATCATGTTTTAAGATCACATGAGAGTGACTGTTACAGTTTTGCTCTGACCCAGATCAAGCCCATGAACTGTGAACATGAGCAGTATCCAAACAAGATTCAGTCTTGGGTTATCAGCAACAATACACGTGTTACGGTTATTTAACTATATCAAATATTGCACAAAAACTCCTGAACATAATAGTACTGAGCCTTTCCAATCCTAAAACACTGCAGGAAAATGTATCTTCCTTGAAGACACAGGTAAATAAGTCATAGCTTGTCATAATCATTGCAGCTAAGAACCTTAATTAAAAAGAAAATATGTCAATCTTCATATGGAACAAATTAAATCTTTCCTACAGAAGGAACAGACTACAGAAGAGGGCTACACTGAACATATCTGAAATACAGAAGGCATTGCCAAAGAGCATAAATCAGTAGCACGAAGCATTCGAAGCATCCAAATAAAACTGCAAATATTGGACTGCACAAATGGATTACAATTATATATATATTTGTATAAGGAACTCCCCCTCTCAATGCATGTTGACAAATGTAGCTCCTTAATAGATGATGAATGTTGATGTGCATCGATATATTGACATACTAGCAATACCCAAGGCGTTGCCCAAGTATGGTGCTGACATGCACGTGGGGGTCTGCTATAGTAGCCTTGTGTATGTTATGACCTAACTTCCCATGTTCGCAAAATCACAAAATCGGCAATCTCCTCGAATCGCCAATACTGATAGCACAGGGCCAGACCCCACAACACCCCAGTGCAGGGCTGATGGGTCGGGTTGTTCATATTTCACTATCGCCAGTACACCCCAAACTGGTATGCTGACCGTGGGACAACATTTCAACTGTTATGGGGCTGGAGCCAAACCCGAACATACAAACACACTTTCACATATATATATATATATATATATATATATATATATATATATATATATATATATATATATATATATATATATATATATATTACATGGACGCAGTAGTGTCCATGTAGTTATAGTTAAGTTGGTGTTTCCATAGTTAGAGCATTTTTTGGGTGGCTTATAACTTCGCTCCCTCTGGACGAATCCTCACCAAACTTTGCAAAAAAAGTATATGGCCCACTCTGAATTTTGCAAAGTTTCGAGAGGTTTGGTCAAGGGGGGCAAAGTTATAGGGGGGTCCGAAAACTTTGATTTTTTCCCATAGACATAATGGGAAAAAACTTTGCGCATGCCTACAGCCCAAACCGCTGGACAGATTTACACCAAATTTGAGGCAGGAGCGGGGGCTTGGTCCCGAAAGCGTGGTTTTGCAAATTTGGTTTAAATCCGTCCAGTAGTTTTTTAAAAAATGACCAGAATGTAAGGCAGAAAAATGTGTGATATCTCTGTTCGCTCCGTGGACGGACTTCCTGGTTCCCGGTTCGCTCCAAGGACAGTGCCCTGATTGGCCGAGCAGCTTGCGTGATGTCTGCGGACATGCGGCGTGTTCGCTGATTGGACGGCGTGGTGCGTGAAGCGCGTCAGATTTTCTGTGGCGCCCGCCATCTTGCATTCACCAACGACCGCGGACAGCGCGGTGAAACCTGGATTAAAAATTGTATTTAGTGGAGTGTGTTGGTGTGTAAGAGTGTTTGGGGAGGGTGGGGGAGTATGAGATAGGTTCAATGTTCTGTTTTTTTATGTTATATATATATATATATATATATATATAGATGTGCATACTGCCCTTACATTACAGGAAGCATGTTCTGTTGTTTTCTTAAGGTTGTCATTTATATATGATCACCTAAGGCTTCTCCTTCAGGTAAAATTGCTATTGCTGATCTCTTGTGAGTTTACCCCAGTTAGTCTGAAAAAATGAAGGTGTGGTACTTTTATTTTATAAAGGTGAAAGGGACTGACATATGTGTTATTTGCTCACCTTCCTTGTTAACACCTAAACATTATTTGTTGTTATAGTGATTAATAACAGTGTGATGGGCTGTGTTCTTGCAACAACGTTATTGGCATAGGTACAATATCCAAAATGGAGTAAAAGCGTACAACAAAGCAGATGCTAAATTCATATTAAACTGCTAGCGAACATATACGTGTTCATGTTAGTGATCAAACAAGTGATCACTTCCCAAATACCCCCATTTATACATACTATAGAATGTTTCTCAATTTCAGCCGTAAACATTTCTTGCAATGATCTCATGGATGATGTCATAATTGGTGTAATATTTGATGACATAAGTGATGTAAAATGTGTCCCAATGTGTGATATTATCCTTTTTGTATTGTATTGTATTTATTTATATAGCGCCCCAAGCCCTGAGGCAACTGGGCACATTTCTTAGTACATAAGGCAGAACATATTTACAGTTACAGGCATAGTAAATCACTTAATTTACACGCAGGAAAAAAGTCAATTTAAATCACCCAATGTACAAAGTATATACAGTATGGACAGTTGGGGGAATGCGTAGTCACAGAAGAACAGGTGTGAGGTGATTGGCATCGAGTTAGGTTCATTTTTAATTTTCATTCAGAGTGAACCCGGATTTGGCCTCATTGCAGAATTTGTAGATGGATGGTTCTAACTTAATGTTAGGTGGTAGTACATTCCAGGACTTGCCCGTGAGGACTGGGAAGCTTTTACCCCCTGCTTTTTGCAGTTTGTACCTTCAAATGGTGAGGTAATTAGAGTGGAAGGATCTGGTTTGTCTTAGTGAGGAGTGGAGTTTGAATTTGTCGCAAAGGTATTTGGGTTCCTGATTTTGTATTCATTTGTGTATGAGGGAGAGAGTCTTTAATTTGATTCTTTGGTTAATCGAGAGCCAGTGAACGCTGCGTCTCATCTCAGAAATGTGCAGTTTTCTGGGGAAGTTGGTGGCTGCTCTTAGTGCATTGTTTTGATAGATTTGTAGTTTGTTTAGGTTGTGCTGGCTAGTGCCTAGGTAAAGTGCATTGCAGTAGTCTAGCTTGGTTAGTACAAGTGTCCCGGCCAGGGTGATGCAATTTTCAGTCGTCAGGAAAGGTCTGCATGCATTGATGAGCTTGCATGTGTAAGCAGTGGTGGAAGCTGTAGCATTTATTTGTTTGTCTAGCGAGATGGTGGAATCAATGTACTTGCCTAGTATTTTGACGTCTTTAGAGACTTTGATGGTATTACCATCAATGTTGAAAGTGTTAAAATTGTTTTCTAATTTATTCAGTCTGGCTTGGGTTCCCACTAGGAGAAGCTCAGTCTTGTCGTCGTTGAGGCAGAGCCCGTGTTGTGCCTTCCACGCTTGGATGATAAGGTAAATGTTGTTGAGTCGTTGTGAGTCTCTGTCGTAGTTGCCTGTGAAGTGTATGAGAATGTGTGTGTCGTTGGAGTAATTGGTGCATGAGATGCCCAAGTAGTCAAGTTTGTCAAAAAGAGGTTTTATGAATATGTTTTATAGTGTAGGGGCGATACAGGAGCCTTGAGGGACCCCGCATGTGACCGTCTCTGGTGGTGCTGATGCCGTGGGTGCGAACACTCTGGTTGTTCTGTGGTTCAGGAATGACTGGATCCAGGAGGTGGCGTCATTGGAAAAATGGGCAGCAGAGGTGAGATGCTTACAGAGGGTTTTGAGGTCGACCAAGTCAAACGCCGCTGATAAATCTAGTAAGAGAAAGATGGCAAGGTTGCCTGAATCCTTGATATTCTCAATTTGGGTTACTAGATCTATCAGGGCTGTTTCGGTGCCGTGTCTGGGTCGGAATCCAGATTGATGTAGCCCTAGGATGTTCTTGCTTTCCAGTTGGTGCTGGATCTGCAGGTAGGCTGCTCTATCAATGATCTTCAGGAGGAAAGGCACAGTGGTGATGGGTCTGTAGTTGGAAGGGTTATTGGGATCAAGGGATGGTTTCTTGAGGAGTGGCATAACCCATGCATCCTTGAGGTTCATAGGGATGATATTGGCTTGAAGGAGGCGTTGATTAAGGAAGTGATAAACGGGGCAATATCCTTAGCTGTTTCTTTTATGTTAAATTATTTATAGCAATACATTATTCCCCATACCATCTGTAATGATATTAATATTTTTATGTGGATATTCACTGCGCAGCATATACTTACAAATGACAATGTGTAGTTTCGGGTATACAATATAAAAGAAACATACCTACTGAACAGATTTAAGAATCTACTGCTGCATTGTAAATGTACATTGTGTTGTTGCTGTTTGGCCCATCATATCAGTACTAAAAGAACAATTGGATTATTCTTTTTTCACAAGCATCTAACTTTTTTTAACTGAATCACTGCACCACATTGGGGGTGGGGGGAACTACTCATATGAGAGAAAACATGTCTTCAACATGTTTGTATTTTTCACCGTAGAGGTATTTACCTATTAAATGTGAGTGTTGATGTTGTATATGGAATGAACAATTACATTAAAACATGCTTCTTTAAGTCGTCTACTAAATATAACATAAAAGATGTACAAGACATATTAGAGGAAACTGAGGTGAAAACACATTGTGAAACTTTAAAATTTAAATGTGAAGACATTTTGCAGAGGAGTTACTAAAGGCTAGGCACATATTTCTCATGACATGTATTTCTTTGTAATTGAAAATGTGTTTTAGATGTTTGTTGATTACTATCTTACTATCGATAATATAATTCCTTCAAAAGGTTACTTTTACCCACAATACAACATATAATGCACTTTTGTGTTTTAACCTGTATGCATTTCTTTGAAAAATCATGTTTACCTTCATTTGCTAATTTGTGTGGTTGACACATATGATCACATTTTGGACTAGGAAATAAACATTATACTAAAAATGAAAATGAACTAATTAAATGTTGACAACACTTCTAGTAAAATATATCCAAAGAACAATAATTTTCAAAAATTGCAAGCAACATTATATTAATTGCTTAGAAAATTCTTAGAAAATATTTCGAATATATGTGAAGTATATATCATTATGTGTAAAAATGTATTCATTCAAATTCAGGACACTTTGCTACCCTACACAATGAAACCAAGAACATTTATTAATTGTATTATTCAATTTTACAGAAATATTATAATTCACAAGTCTGGTAGTATACTTTTTTATGAATGCAAATTACTATATTAAAGAATATCATGGTAACGTATTGTAAATGCTATATACAAACAAACAAAGGTACATTAACATATTAAACTATACGTGCAGTAATGAAATGCAAATTCTAAATATAACCTTAAAAATGATATGGTTTTGTAGAATGAATTGACTGCATGTCAATCTAGAAGAAAACTATTTGCAAAGATAGAACATTTCTACTGACAATCCCACTCTACTCAGAGTTGAAGTTCGACTTTCTAACATAGGCCCTCATTACAACCCCGGCGTTAACAAATGCCACTATTAGCGCCATGGTTAACGCCGGCAACTTACCGATTCCGCCATGGTGAAATGGGGAATTACCACCCCATTCCAAGGTTGCCGGGCGGTAATTCCCCATTTACCATTGGCCCTTCCCCATTCCCATTTTTGTCCCATAGGGCTCAATGGGAATGGGGAAGGCGGTAATTACGGTACCGCAAATTACAGACCAGCCGTTAAGGTCGGGAGCCGCAAAGGGACCTCGTAGTAAGACGTTAAGGGGTTAACGGTGCCGCAACCTTTTACGGCGCCGTTAACCCCTTAACGCCAGGGTCGTAATGAGGCCAATAGTATACATCTTCAACAGGGTCATCTATGGATAAGATGGTTCCAATTATATAACCTTAACACATTTGTTGTATTTGTCTTTTGACTTGCAAATTGGCTATGGAAATTATTTATGTTTAAAGAATGCCCACATTTAGATAATTAGATATATTAAGCGTTTTGTGATGTAATTTGTACATATTAGGTTGTGTATTTCATATAGAAAAACATACTCACCATAGCCAGTTCTTATTGCCAGAAATAATGTGAATGGAACCTTGAAATCCAACCCAAAGAGGAACAGAAAGCATCAACACATATATACAGATACATATATGTATACTGTGACAAATCATGGGAAATCGTCCCTTCTCCCCAAGGAGGAGCCTCCTCGTGAGGCTATGGAGGTAAGCCACCTTCGCAGTACCCTCCCTAGGGTTCGAGGCAAGTTGGAGCTCACCGGGTGTCAGAATCTGGGGAAACCTCCCTCCCTTCCTCCTCAACTTCACCTTCAAAGGAGTTCTCCTCCAGATCCTTCTTCCTTCTGCGAGACTTCTTAAGTTGAATGTTCACTTTCTTCTCTTTCTTTTGCAGCAAATAAGGTCTTTCTCCGCGGGAAGCCACACTGTCGGTTGGTAGGTCCCCGACAGCCTGGATTCCCCCAAAGCGAGCCTCCTTAAACAGGGAAAAGCCTCCTGGCTGAAAAACCCTGAAATCCCTCGAAGGTTTTGATGGCTTGTTGAGGAATAGGCTCAGATGACATGAAGAGGACTGGGAATTGCAGGTGACTCTGAGAAAATGCAGAAGCAGGACTCCAACATACTGCACGATGAAGAGGTGGAGTGCAGTATCAGAGTGTAGAAGATTCTACCGTGAAAAGGATGCAGCCAGCAGAAGGGAGGAGCAATACCTCCGAGCAAGCGGTCGCGAGAATGGACCTTTACAGGTAAGTGAGCATTGGAAGAACCTGACTAGGCAGAACGGAGCACAGAGAAAAAGATAAACACGAAAGAGATGAAAGAAGCATGAAGGAAAAGAAACAGGGAGCGGAGGGCCGCAAAACAAAGGGATAAAAATAAAACAAGTGGGGGCATAACAAGAGATAGATCGCTGATCCCCACAGTAGGACGGCAAAGAGCACTGGGCGGGAGCCCGAACAAAAACGAGTAAAGCAGCTGACCAGACAATCAGCGACCGGAGCAAAGCGCACAGCGAAACTGAGGTGCAACGCACCACGTCGCAGAGTCTGTGAGCCTAAATCCGGCTGGCGGTGGCCATCTTGGAACAACAACTAGACCGGTTACAACAACCAGCAAAAAACATGATGGAACTGTTTAATGGTGCCACCAACGCTCCCACACTTTCCACGGATGCATGACAGCATAACCCCTCCTTCTCGGGGGGCACCCCGGCTTTCCTGGGTGGTTACAATGGAACTTACGAAGAGGAAGATGGACATGTATATTTCTCCTTGGTTCCCAAGTTCGTTCAGTTTCTGTGTACCCTTTCCAGTGCACCAAATATTGAAGCACACCCTTTCTGTATCTGGAGCCCACAAAGTGAGAGACTTTGTATTCTTCCTCTTAAGTTGGATCCGACATTTCCGGTTTGGGTATTTTCCGTTTGTACGGGTCCGGTTGGTATTTCTTCAATAAAGTGGTGTGGAACACTGGGTGTATCCTCTTCATCTCTGACAGAAGTCGCAAACGGTAAGCCACCGGATTGATTTGGGCTTCGATAGTGAAAGGACTGATGTAACGTGGCGCAAACTTTCCTCTTCTAACCCATCGAGGTAGAAATCTGGTCGAAAGCCAGGATCGTGTTTCAACTCCCCAGGACAGATTTGGTAGCCAAGTCTGGTCAGATCTTCGTTTATAGTCCTTTCAACTCTCCCCCAGTGCCTCTTTGGCTTGGAGATGAGTCTCCTTGTTGGTTTCAATTATTTGTTCAATGGCTGGTACCTTAGTGGGTGTAGACAATTGTAAAGGTATGTGTCTGGGATGATAACCATAAGTACACAGAAAGGGACTCATACCTAATGTGGTGTGAACCATATTATTATAGGTAAATTCTGCCATATGGTGATATCTACTCCACTCGTGCTGTCTAGGACAACAACAACACTGCAAGTACTGTTCCAGAGTGTCGTTTAGTCTTTCTGTCTGTCCATTACTTTGGGGATGGAACCCAGAAGAAAGGGCACGTTGAATACCCATCTGTTGACATAAGACTGACCAGAAGGAAGAACTAAATTGGGTTCCTCTATCAGACACAATAGTGGTAGGGAGCCCATGCAAACGGACTATATCCTTCAGGAATATTGTAGCTGTCTGTGGCGCAGATGGAAAACCTGGGAGCGGAGAGAAATGGGCCAACTTAGAAAAGGTATCCACCATTACCATGATAGCGGTGAATCCGTCTGACTTGGGGAGTTCCACAATGAAATCTGTAGAAATGTGAGCCCAAGGCTGAGAAGGAAGCCTTTCTTGTGGTAACAATCCAATGGGCTTCTGAGTAGAGTGTTTGCCCATGGCACATGAAGGACATGCAGAAACATAGACAGTGACATCCTTTCTCATAGTAGGCCACCAGAAGTACCGGGAGAGAAGCTCTGTAGTGGCCTTCTGACCCTTAAGGCCAGCAGATGAAAGATCATGACACCACGCTAAGGCTTGTTCTTGTAGTTTCTTTGTCGGTAGATACAAGGCTTGTCCTTTCAAGTAGAGTCCTACTTTGAGTAGAAGAGTGGACTGGAGAGACGGTGGTAGGACCCCTTGAGTCGACCCCTTGTCTTGAAGGAAAGTATTGACCATATTGATTAATTTCTTGCCAGCTACTAGCTTCTCCTCTCTGGAAAAAGGCTCAAATGTGTTATTCATGCCACATGACAGAGCATCAGCCAAGGTGTTAACTCTTCCGGGTATGTAGGTAAGGAGGAAGTTGAACTGCAAAAAGGAGTAAGCCCAACGGGCATGTCGGGCATTTCGACACTCCATCTGTTGTAACACTCAGAGGTTCTGGTGATCTGTTCTGACTGTAAAAGGATGCACGGTTCCCTGTAGTAAATGCCTCCACTGTTCGCAGGCCTGGCGAATGGCAATCAGTTCTTTTTCTATCACGGAATAGTTTGATTTGCTGGTGTTCAATGTTCGAGAATGGTAGGTTATGGGATGTTCAAGGCCATCTTTCCCTATCTGAAGGAGAACTGCTCCAGTAGCTCCATCCGAAGCATCAGTCTCAACTATAAAAGGAAGACTTTGATTGGGTTGCACTAAGATGGGTGCAGTGGTAAAGCCCTGCCTTAGTCGGGTAAAGGCTTGTTCCTTCTCCAGACTCCATAAAAACGGTACTCCCTTGTTAAGAAGCGCAGTGAGAGCCAAAACCTTGTCGGAAAAATCAGGGATAAACCTCCGATAAAAATTTGCCAGGCCCAGAAAGCATTGTATGTCTTTTACTGTCTTGGGGGCTGGCCAATTTAAGATTGCCTTAATCTTTTCTGCATCCATTTGGACCCCACTGGCTGAGAGGATGTAACCAAGGTAGGAAATGGAAGGTACCTCAAACTGACATTTTTCAGGTTTCAGATAGAGATGGTTCTCTTGAAGACGCGTTAAGACCTCACGTACATGCCTTCGGTGTTCTGATTTAGAAGTAGAATACACCAGTATATTGTCGATATATACCACCACATTAACATGCAATAGGTCAGCGAAAACCTTGTCCATGAATCTCTGGAAAATGGCAGGAGCGTTAACAAGCCCAAAGGGCATCACCGTATATATTCAAAATGTCCCAGGGGAGTTAAGAAAGTAGTCTTCCATTCATCGCCAGCTCTTATTCTTAACAAATGATAGGCTCCCCTGAGATCTAGCTTGGTAAAAATAGTAGCTCCTTATACCGCTTCTAGGATTTCCTTGATTAGAGGCATTGGATAACGATCCTTTATAGTGTGTTGATTGAATCCCCTGTAGTCTATACATGGTCTAAGCTCTCTGGATCCCTTCTTTGGGATAAAAAAGAGAGAAGCGCCAGCTGGGGACTTAGATTCCCTGATAAGTCCATGCTTGAGATTCGTCTCTAAGTATTCCTTTAGAGCCCTGCATTCAGGGATGGACAGGGTTACATCCTTCCGAAAGGAATGGAGGCTCCCGGTATGGTTTTGACAGCACAGTCTTCAGCTCTATGAGGAGGAATGAGGTGGTGGACTTATCTTCAAAGACCTTGCGGAAGTCCTGGTAATGTACTGGAACTGCATTGACTAATACACAGGAAACTTCACTACTCTCTCCTTCTACCAGTCTTGATCTTGTGGGGTTTGAACAGTTCAAATGACAAAAAGATTAGTTGAATGTGACAGTATTGGCTGTCCAATTGATACACGGATTGTGGTGACATAACCACAGCATACCCAGAATGATGGGACAATGTGCTGCCTTAATAAGATCAAACACCAACACTTTGTGATGCTGGAAAACCGTAGTCTGGATGGGATGGGTTTCCTGGTTGATCGGGCCTGAAGAAAGGGGTGAACCATCCACTCCTTTCACTGGAATGGCTCTCGGCTTTGAACGGATGGGTAGGCAGTTTTCTATTGCTCAGGATATGTCCACAAAAATTCCTGCCACTCCACAATTCACCATGGCCAAGGTTTCCCAATTCTGAGAAGCAGAGGATAACTTAACCTTCAATAACATGAGACGAACATCCTCCTCTACATTCCATACTCTGGGAAAACTACAGGGACTGATAGCAACCACCCCCAACCTATCCCTGTCTAGGTCCGGGGAGGGGCGTTTCCCAGCCGACGGGGAGGTACCTCAGGGCAGTTTCTAAGCAAATGCTTCTGCGAGCCAAAGTACATACATAAGCCAAGCTCTCTCCTTCTCTTCCGTGTTTCTTGGGTCAAAGGACCACGAGCTGCTCCAATCTGCATTGGCTCTTCTCCTGAGGTGTTAGCAGTACATTCCCCAGATGGGGAACACGGCAGGGGTTGTGGAACGATCCGACTACGTTTCCTTTCTTGTCTTCTTTCTCCCAGCCTATAATCCACCTGTAGTGCCAAGGTAATGAGTTCCTGGAAGGACTGAGGTTGAGCTGTTCTGGCTAGCTCATCCTTGATGTCGTCATGAAGCCCTTGACAAAACAATGTCTGTTGGGCTGAATCTGACCAACCAGCATTCACTGCCAAACATTGAAAGGCTGAGACATAAATTTGAACATCTTGTGAACCCTGCCGCAAGTCCAATATAGCTTCTTAGGACGAATACTGGACTTCAGGTCTCTACGGTTCTGAAGTGTTGAGTGAATGCCGTATAGTCATTGATGACTGGATATGACTAGGTTATCCAAGGCATAGCCCATGCCAGGGCATTGCCTCCCAGATTGGAGACTAGGAATCCAACACAAGCCTTGTTTGATTCATAAGCCCGAGGTCGGAATGTAAAATACATGAGACAGGCATCAAGGAATTCCTTTAGGGTCTTTGGATTACCATCATACTTTCCAAATGGCAATGGCAGAGCAGGTAGATCGCCATTATTTCCTTCATCTCGAACGGCAATCTGTTGCCTTAAGGCAACATTTTCATTTTAAAGGGTCTGCACTTCCACAGTCAAGCCTTGGATGGCTGTAACCATTTCTTGATACTGTACCAGAGAAACCATTGTATCCTTCTGGCGTTGCACACTGTCAGAATCTGGGGAAACCTCCCTCCCTTCCTCCTCACCTTCACCTTTAGAGGAGTTCTCCTCCAGATCCTTCTTCCTTCTGCGAGATGTCTTAAGTTGAATATTCACTTTCTTCTCTTTCTTTTGCAGCAAATAAGGTCTTTCTCCACGGGAAGCCACACTGTCGGTAGGTAGGTCCCCAACAGCCTGGATTTCCCAAAAGCAAGCCTCCTTAAACAGGGAAAAGCCTCCTGGCTGAAAAACCCTGAAATCCCTCAAAGGTTGCTATGGCTTGTTGAGGAATAGGCTCAGATGACGTGAAGAGGACTGCAGGTGACTCTGAGAAAATGCAGAAGCAGGACTCCAACGTACTGCACGATGAAGAGTTGGAGTGCAGTATCAGAGTGTAGAAGATTCTACCGTGAAAAGGATGCAGCCAGCAGAAGGGAGGAGCAAGGCCTCCAGAGCAAGCAGTCATGAGAATGGACCTTTACAGGTAAGTAAGCATTGGAAGAACCCGAATGGGCAGAACAGAGCACGGAGAAAAAGATAAACACGAAAGACATGAAAGAAGCGTAAAGGGAAAGAAACAGGGAGTGGAGGACGGCGAAACAAAGGGATGAAAATAAAGCAAGAAAGGGCAGCACAAGAGATAGAGCACCGATCCCCAGAGTGGGATGGCAAAGAGCACTGGGCAGGAGCCCGAGCAAAAATGAGTAAAGCAGCTGACCAGACAATCAGCGACCGTAGCGAAGCGCACAACGAAACTTAGGTGCAACGCCCCGCAGACTCTGTGAGCCTAAATCCGGCTGGCAGCGGCCATCTTGGGACAATAACTAGACCTGGAACAACAACCGGCAAAAAACGTGATGCAACTGTTTAATGGTGCTGCCAACGATCCCACACTTTCCACGGATGCATGACACCAGGAGAGACACTGTGTGAATTCTATACGATGCCACTGCACCGTATTCCTTCACCCACATATATCACACCACTCCCCTCACCCATCACAGCCTTGATAAAGACTACGGTCGAAACGCGCATCTGCTTTTTGTTTCACCATTTCTGCCACAAGATGCCACATTGGTTATGTTGTATCTGAACACTGATAAAAATACCATGCACAAACATTCAAGATTTGATTATCACTAGATTGTAATATTCAGCAAAAAACTGCAAATTATGGACTCCTAATCCTGCCAGCGCCCACACCAAACATTGTTTTGTCACCCCACCAAGCATACAAGTTCAAAGAGACCTGGTTTTGAGAAGAAATACAAGTATAATAAAATCCTGAAAGAGTCACATGACCTGATCAAATACTATTTAAAAATCGGTTATTAAGAAGAACCAGGAAAATATGTTTTAAATAAGCAAAGTTCAGGAGAAGGGTGTAATTCTCCTGTTTATAGTTCTTAGAATACTGGTATGGTCAGTTAGGGTTAATTTGGACCCTCGACAGATTAACATTCACGGATGACTGACAAGCACCTTAGTTAGTTTGTTAGGTTAGGAACACCCCATAGCAATACGGAAAGTTAGGCCTTATTCTTATTCTTTCATAAAGACAGCTTTGAAATGTCCACTAAGAGTCTGCATCCTTCTTCTGACCTGCCACAATATATATATATACATGTGTGTGTGTGTACAATATGTTTTACATTGGACAAGAGATACACAAAATATTTACAAGAAGAAAATACAAGTATCAAAATGCAATGTTAAAACATTTACAAGATTAGTTGATATCTAAAGGAAAGGAAGAATTATATGTAACTATATTTGCATGGATATAAAAGTGGTCCTTGAAAAATTGAGATATGGGACTAATAAAACATTTTTTCAGTGAGGTTTTCCCATTGACAAACACATTTGTAAATTAGGCTATGTGAATGTTCCTCATACAATCCACATACGTATTAAAACTTAGCTCTTTTTGGCACAGCATTTTCTTTTAATTTTAATTTTGACATGTGTGAAACTACTTTATAATTATATACAGCCAATTTGTATATCTTCTCAAGCAAGTTGAGTAGCATTCACTGGTTATTGTAAAACCTTCATGGGATATAATTCCAATTGTTTCAATTGTCCTCTGTGAAATTGAAACCAGCCTCATGGCAAAATTCAACATGTTAGTATTGACCTTTGATAGTTTTGCCCGCTATCTTTTCAACTTATCTTTCAACTATTGTTTACACTCCAAGCGTCTTACTGAAGACGGATCTATACAATTACTGCATCACTGTGACCCTGAATTGCTGACTTTTTTTATGTTGACCTCTTTTACACCACATTTATATGTGGGGGAGATCCCCCACTTCCTCCTACTTGCATCATATACCATTACCCCCACATATATGTAGAGCAAAGTGGGGCAAAATAAAAAAGAAGGCAACATTTTTCAAAGTTGCAATTGATGGGGGCGCAGTAATGGTGTAATTCCACTGAAAGACTCAAGGTAACAGACACAGTGAGTGCAGGTGATGTCCTGGTGAGCAATTTGTTACCAGGTCTATAAACTGTCTACATTCCCCATCAGCAATTGAAAGGTAAAGAAATTTGGCGAACAAACTGTACCAACAATCTTATGGCGACAATCAGTACAGACATGAACCCACTCATCACGCAATCCATTGCAATAATCCATCTTTACATGCTCCTTTTTTTTAAACTTCAGGGATAGTTTTACGTAATTCATATACATCTTGTAGGATATTTTCAGAACAAATATGTACATTGAGATTCTGCATCCACCAGAACATCAATGAATACCAAATGTTCTGTGTAACCAATGTAGGTTTTCCTCAAACAAGATTTTAAGATGCTCAGTCTTCTGCAAAGATTGTGGGGGTCCGGGTAGTCGGAATGGGGACTTACTGGGACCCATAGGGCTCAATGGGAATGGGGAAGGAGCTAATAACGGGCCCGCTATTTAGCTCCATGGTCCCTTAACGGGTCCCGCTAAGGGCGGCTGGTAAAACCAGCCAGACCTGGTGGGACCCGCTAAGGGACCTCGGAATGCGGCGGTAGGGGATTAATGGCACCGGCATCCTTACCGGTGCCGTTAACCCCTTACCGCCGTACTCGTAATGACCCTCTGTGTCATGATAGGGTACTTAATATTTTCATCAGGCCTGCCATTTGAAATAACAAACAGGGTCAGAAGTTAGTAGCATTGACCCACTTTTTTACTACTAAATGGGACCTTACTATGTATCAGAATAGTGTGATCAGTCTTCATTTCATTAACAACTAGAGGTTTTTTAGCAGGTAACTCCACTTTCCTGTGTTTAGTTCCAGTTACAACTTCCCTTGTTCTTTCTCATCGAACTCTTGTAGGTCTAGAAAACAACCAAAATGAGGAACCTACAGTGCAAAACGCTGATTGTACTCTTCAACACAGACAATGTCAGCTGATAGTTGAGACTCATCAAAAGCAATTAACTACAGCCCTGACATTTTATTGTTACATTACACAATGCTATATATAAAATGTCTTCCTTAAAGACAGTGTCACAACCTATAGTCAATCTTTGAGACTTGTGCACAGCAATGCCATTAGAAGAATACCAAGTAAATTGTGCAATTTTCAGAAGCATGTCTTTAAATATCATACATTGAAGAGACGTTCATGCAACAATATGAAGCTCACCAATTTGTTCAACTTCACAAGAATGTCCTTAATTGGAGTACTCTGAGGCAAAGTGATAAAAGCAATCACTCTTACCATAGCTCCATTCACTATGGCAATCTCTACACTCAAGTTACATCGTAGCATAACGTAACATTGCATTCAAGCCTCAAAACAGACCCAGCTTTTTGAAATATAAAATTTTTCAATTGAATTAATCAATCCTTTACTCTTTCATTTAATTCTGAAAGCATTTTGTGACCAGCTAAAAAATAAATGTCCATTATTTAATAATTCTTTCATTTTTGAAGCTCATCATTGCGTAATTGAATTGATAATAGTCTGCAACATGAGAAATGAAACCAATGTTTTTACTTCTTTAAATATAATTGATCTTGGGGACCAGTCCTCCGTCATGATACATGTTTGAAATTAGTCTAATTTGTAGAGGTTTTTGTGACAAACCGACTCCTGCTCTGCAACAGTACAAGGGTGAGTAGCACTAAAATCACTTGCATAGCCGTCGCAATTCAACAAAACAATGGTGATCTCAATGATAATGGTAAAAAGACACAGTTGAGAGATATACCTCCTTCACCTTTTGTGGCAGCGTGGGCAGAGGGAAGGCTATAGACTCAAGAGGGGTGTGAATCCGATTCAGTAGCAACCCAAACAGCAGATTATAACAGTGCACAATAAAGGAAATGTCCAATCAAGTTTCTATAAAAAATATATGTATTTAATTAAACACACCATCTGCAAGAATAACTAAATAGAAATATATAGTACAAACCTCACCCCATGAAAAGAATACAGAAGATGAAGAGAAGACAAATGCAGCATGCTGGATAAGAACACAGGGGTGAAAGCTCATTCCACAACCACAATGTTCTTTGAAACGGAAATATCTTAGAGGAAAAAGCTGCACAAGTGACCTCACTATTCGCTGAGGTCCAAAATAAACCTGGGTGCAGTCATGGGTCAATACTACCTTCCTTGTTGTTTCCTAGCACCTAACCAGGGTCGAGGTCTTGTGTGAGTGGATCTAATCCAGTTGTGTTGCAGCAAGTGTTGTTGGCCCAAGCAACAAGCTTGTGTTGCCCCAAGAAGCAAGCTGGCTTTGAGTCATTCAAATCCAGTGGATCACAGTGGTTACAAGTTTCCATTTGAGTAATGCAGGTCATAATGCTCCCTAGGATTGGTTCACAGTCAATCCAGTTTGAGATGTTAGTTTTGGTTGGGTCGAAGAGTGACCCATCCACAGTTCAAGTCGAAGATGTGCAATGTTTCAAAGCAGCAATCCTTATGTTTCTGGTGTGCTGTTTGATGAAATGGCAGTTCGATGTCAATCACAGACAGGTCATTCATTAACTGTTGGGTCAATTGGATAAATGACACTCCAGCGTCCAGCGAGGAGAGGTTCAATCAATCTGAACAGGTGAGAGGCTCAGCAAGGATATTGTGTGACATTGATCCACTATAGGGGCTCTAGGATCGGATGAGTGCATTCAGGGTCTGCTCTGCACGTGTTAGGGAGGTTTGGGGCAAATTCCTGGTCTGCAGCAGTAGTCACCCCAAATGTGCTCTTGGAGTGGGTATGCAGCAGAATCTGCCTCTGCCTTGTTATGCTCCTTCTTCACATCAGTGGTTAAGGGCTTTTGAAAGATCAACTTTCCCAAAAGAGGTCAATATAAATTCGTTCTCACGAGTTTAGACAGGAGTGAATTATTGAAGAAGTGGAAAACCCCTTCTTTTAAAGGCAAAGGTCTCCATGCGACTGAAGGAAGACTGCTTTTGGAGTCCAATCCCTGGCTTTGGAACAATTGGCCTTTGACTTTTGACATCATGCCCAAAGTGCTTTGTGATGAAGGAAGGTTAGCAGACAAGAAGGACGAGAGATGAAGAGAGAAAACAAGATGGTGTACTCTTCCTTCAGCTGGTTTGAACTCTCCCTCACTACATTAACTCTGCCCCTTTCCTTGCCAATAGCATCAAAGGCCCTTTTAGTATGCAGCACCATGGTGTGTGGCTGTTCCTTTTGGGAGCGGTGTATGCCTTGATTCCTGTTTCCCAAGCCAGCTCCTGCTGTTAGGCTGGCTTACTGCTGAGAAGTTTTGTCTGACCTCACAAAAGATGAAATGGAGTGACATATCCATTGACCCGCCTGCCCTGTCACTTGTCAGGGACAGGTTGTCTGAACAGAATACTCATTACCATTCCACAGCTGAGCTGGGCTCACAGTGCTGCCACAGATATAACAACAACTTGATGCAACTCTCATAGATAAGTGGTTTTGCGAAAATGGTTGGATGTATTAAATGTAGCCCCTACACTGCAATGACTTGGCTGACAGTGTAGCTGTCAGAGGCCGACTGTGCTTTCTAGATGTGCTATGTTCCACACGGGAGCAGGCACTGCAGACCAGGAAACTGGTACAGCAAGGCACACATCTACCCTTTGCTTTTGGCATGGAGTTTGTGGATAGGGAGTCTGGCCAGCAGACCACCCGCTCTGAGAGAAAATTACCTGCATCATATATTTGTTCAAAATAAAAATGCCAGGGTTTCTTTACCCTTGCAAGACAGCAATCTTTTACCCTTGTTCACACCATTATCAAATAGCCCAACACTAACACTTTTAAGCACGTCTGAGGTTCAAGGTCTGCACATTGCCTGATATTCAAAGAATTATGTTGACTATACTGAACATAAAGTGCAGGGTTTCTCTAGAGAATTTCGTGCAGGCGACTGGTTGCCCTTACGCTGGCATTACAGGAGATTGCTGAAAACAAGTACATGTTTCCTCCAAACGGCATCTTCAATACCATTTGTATTATCAAATGGGGAAAAAAGCTGGCATAGGATTAGATGCCATACTGACTTTGTCTGTAACAAGAATGTTCACATTTCAGAGCACATGTCCATGTTCTTGGACTGCCTCATCTGTCAGCAGAACGTTTCCTAAATCCCAACCTATTGGCGCAATGCCCTGGTAGCATCATCAAGTTGTGCAGTGTAACACCTTCTTTGCTAAAAGAAACCAAACTACGGGGGCAGTCACAACACAAAATGCAAAGCAGCAAGTTTATGTCTAAATGAAGATGATCAGGCCTCAAATATTATTTTTTTTAAAAAGAACTGCTCACTGTTCCACCTTTTCTATTAACATTCAGAAACAAAGGGCAATACTGTACAGAGGAACACCCATTCTTCTCATGTGTGAAACCATGCATGATTGCTTTTCTTAAACTTTCACATATTTCCATGTGCTCTGCATTAGGTTTGGATGGCAAAGTATCTAACCATCAACATCTAAATTGTCAACATTAAACTGCACAACTTGGTCACCACAAGTATGTTGACTATCATGCAAAGACTATTGACTCTCTTTAATAGTATACATAGAAATGTCTCCAGCCACTACCTCCTCCTGGCAATTCTCCTCTTCTAACATTTTTAAGTATCACTAAACTTTGAATTTTGAAAATCTGCTACATAAATCTCAGACCTTCCGAGCAATTATTTGTCATGCTTCCAAGGCAAAAACAACTGCAAAAGGAAAAAGTAAACCAATTGTTTTTTCTCAGCAGTTTGGAAAGGCAGTTTCCTGTGATTGATTAGAAGAGATGTGTTGGCATGCCTCACCAGGCAAGCAAAGCAGGCCAATCAAGTAATTTAAAGCATCCCACTTTCACGCCACCTTTTACATTGTGATATGAGTAATCCTCATCAAGCACGGGATCCAAGTATGGGCTTAACCTCTCTAACTTGGTGAAACAAACATATGTCAAACAAGATGATAAATTGGAATAATTAATCGTAACCACTGCCATTGCTCTAGGCATCCTTCAACACCATCGTGTTGTATCCTGTCTGTAGCAATACAGAAGGCTGAAAGCAATATGCAAACCATTAGTGGTCCTGACACCAAAGGGCGCAGTGCAGCCCAAACTGTCTGGCCACATACCCTTTCCATAGAAACAAGAAGCTGCAGGGGTGCACCCAGAAGTGGGTACCTTCCTAAATGCACCATAGGAAGCTGAGCTGCACCTCAGTGATGAGGCCAATCAAGGGCAGCGCATATCTGACTTGCTTGTGCTTCCGTGCGGGGGGATGCGGCTCTGCGCTGTGGGCTGGACTGCAGCCTTTGGTGGCAGTACCAATGCTGATTTGCATATGGCTTGTTCTCTTCTGAGACAGGGTAAAAAACATTGGTGTTGCAGGTTGCCCAGAGTAATGCCTGTGGTTAAGGTTAATTGAAACCCTTCTACCTTAGGTTTTCAGTTATATATACATACAATCATAACTATTTACAGTGGTGATAACCAGGTTCTTTTTTATTAGCCAAGACTGTCACAGAGGCAGATAGATGCCAAAGTGAGTGACTTATAGTCAATATGAGTTTTTCAAATAAAATATGATGTCACTACTACCGGTAGAGCTGCGTCCACATTAATACATGCAATTCTAAATAGTTTCTTCTGAAATATTCAGGATTGTTTGTGTGAAAGTGTCTCTTGGGGCTTAGACGAAGCATCGATGCCTTATGATTCCATAGTAACGTGTTCGCTGGTCATCCCTGCCATTGCATACTTGACAACCTTTGTATATGACAGCAATAACGTATGGCAGTTCACTCTATATTAAAATAAACGCGTCTGGGTGATTGATTTTCCTTCTGAATACACTGGGGGCATTGCAGCTATTTCCTCTATAGTAAGGTCCATTGCCAGGTTCGCTGTCTCCCAGCTGCAACAGTTCCTGCAATGAAGCGGCGCACAGTATGCACCGCTGGGAAATACACAGCACAACACCGAGCCTGATCTTGGCCTGTTTGTAAAACAAATCCTGCTGTATAGCTCTTTCGTTTCTGATATAGCTCAGGGCCCTGTCAAACCTTTCCTAATGATATCCGTTCCTACAGTCTGGCCATGCTCTCCTTTAGATTTCTTGCTCTGTATTTCATTTTTTTCATTATGCTTAGAAATAAGACATAGACAATGTTTGGCTTGCCTTTAATATAAACACAGAACAAACAGACCAGTAACCTGTAAGGAATGTTTTCTTGCTCTTCGGTTGCAGTTTGACACCCATGGAAGCAGCTATTTGAAAGTATGATTTTGTTTTCCCCAGCAGACGCAGAATATGCTTTATAAGTTAAGCACTGTCAAAACAATCAATACAAAGTTTCATAGGATTTTGCAAAGAGAATAGCGTTTATAAAAAGGAAGAAACTAGAAGTGAGTTCTGCCTTTTTATTTGCTGTGCAAGTCATTTGCAACTAATTCCTTTTGTGAACCGTGTATACATCCTCAATAATGCGATAGCAGAGCTATATGGACTTATTATTAACTTTAATGACATTACAGAAATTGGGTAAGGCATTTCCTGTGTCGGTTTATTTTTGGTGTCTTTTTAAGGAAGAAGGGTTGCTGTGGGGGTGAAGTGAGAGGGGACTTAGTTTGTTGTGCAGGAAATAGATAGTCCCACCATGCCCCCCGCCCCCCTTTGCAGGTCTGATCAAAGCGGTTCATGCTGGGGTTGAAAAACGATGCACAGCGCCATACGGAACATACCATTATAGATGGGTATTTGTCAACAACAGTCTATATTCCACCTCAGAGTTCCAAGTGACATCATAAACAACCCGACCTTCACTCATGTCTATCAGATGTCACTCTAAAGCTCTTTGTGGAGTATATCCATTTATTTGATAGCTACCCCTCTCTGATTCTGTATTTATAACTCTGGATTAGCTAAGAAGAAGAAATAATGGACTTGGATATGCCATCAACCAATTTTAGTGTGTCTCCATGTTTGTTTGTTCAGTCTCACTCAATGGGTAAAGTCAATGATTCTTTAGGTGGTGATATGCGGGAACTGTTGTCTGGTGATATTAAGCCATCTAAAAGTAGGAAGGAGGACTCCATGTTATTGACACGTTGCACTTTAGTGGTAGTGAAATATCTTCCATCAACTTGGTGTTGCATGCACTAGTCCTGTTGTACGATAATATACATTTAGAAGTTAGGACCCATTATAGTATTTTAAAGGATATAAAAGCTAGTCCCTGAGACCTTAAGCAGATGAGTGGAAAGTATATGGTGCAAAGGGAACTGATCATATCAGAGGTATTATCTGGGTCAACAAGTACAATATTGATCAAAATGACGCAATTATAAATAGTTGTTCCAGTGGTTCCTAAGGGTCAAAGTAAACAGCAAGAAAGTAAGGGCAAAGAAGGGCAGAAGAAATCCTAAAAAAAAAATTAAAAAAAAAAAGAAAGGTCCTGCCCTATAGCCCTATAGGAGAGTTGGGTCACAGAAATGTCTTCACAATCCTGCCCATGCCACACAGTTAAGAGAACATGGGGCTGTGGCATGATCACCGAGATCATCCACAAGTGAGTCATCTAGTGAGAAACCTTGTGGTTGTGGTAAGAAGGTGGGAGTGACAGGGTCTAATAAATCTCGACTTCAGGAAACAGAGACCCAGTTCGACAAGCCTGAGGGTGTTGCCCCGCAAGGGAGTAAAAAAAGGTTGGGAAGTTAGAAAAAGAAGAAAAAGTATAACAGAAGTGATAAACCTCAATTCTTTAGTCCGTCTGTCAACATCAGGAAGGCTGCAAAATGAAAATAACACAATTGCAGAAAGTACCTTTTTGGAGGCGAGTAATGATGTCATTGAAGTCTATAATGTCCCAAGTGTTGACATACTGAAGTGTGGAAAAAGGGTTTTAGGGATGGGTTTATGTGAGGAGATTACTGTTGTTAGCAAAGGTATTTCAATGGAGAGGATGGGGTCCAGTAAAGGGGGAAATTGACTGTATGCAACCCACTGTCACCTCTTTGCCTGAAAAGGTCTAAGATGTTAAGGATTTAAATCAAAGTTCTAATGAATAGAGCAAGGGTTTTGTCATTTTTCAAAAAAATTCCCACTTTGGTTAGATTAGCATCTGGAGATATCAACTGAGTAGAGTTACCTGATGATGAACATGTCAGTGAATGCACATTGCACTTTAACTCTGAATTGATCTTTGGTATGATTGGAGTTGTGGATTTCTTTCGGAGGGGTAACAATGTGTCTGTCCAGAAATATTTTGAGAGGGAAAGCCTCTGTGGGAGGGAAGGCATTTGGGTTGGTGAAGGGGGTGGGAGACCTATGATGGGGGTTGAATGTAGAATTGATGCCTCGGGAAAGAGGCAGGTGTTTGTTAAACAAGGCCCAACTAAACAGAGCCTGAATGGGGGTGGCTTCTGGTTCCCTTCAATGTAGGAGTATTCCCCATCCAGGATGATTTTAATGCATTGGGGATGTTTGTTTTGTGTTGGATCACTGTGGGCCATAATAACCTTTTGAATGTAGATTTTTTGGATGATCTGATTTTTTTTTTTAATTTCCTGGCACTACTAGAAACCTGGCTATTACAGATTCCCGTGTCAGATGATGTTACTATTGCAATTAAGAAATCAAAAAGGGGATAAGGGGCAACCAATCGGGAGATTACTAGTAGCAGTGAAAAATGCTTCAGTGTGGGTACTGTAGGGGAGGAGTGCTCCAAAAGACCCCCCCCCCCTTGCCTACATCTCCACCCCGGGTGAGGGCCATGGCTCATCGGGCGTTCCCTCCTACCACCAGGGCCCAGGTGGTGGATGGCTCACCTGCTGAAGACATTGCCCGCACGTATTAAATTTAGCTAGGCCTCAGAAACTATTTCGTGTTTGCTAAAAGATGGTGTGAGCTCAGCGCGCTGTAGCGCGGCCCCCACCTCCGGAAAGTTTCAGTCCTCCCTGTCTCCGCAGCACCATGGTAGATCCGCTGCAAGCCCGTTCCCACGAACAAGACGGGCATGATCTAACGTAATACATTAACAGTGTAACAGTTCACCTTCCGCAAGTGTATCGCTGCTCCCACAATGACCCGGTCAGCAAGGCCTGGGCGATGGGAAGATCTGTAGAACGGTCATCTGCTGAAAGCAGACAGGTACCCAAATATGAATGTAAGAACCCACTTTTAACACATGTATCCTCTCCATACAACCACTCTTACTAAAGAAATCTGTGAAATTGTGTAATTATCGTACATGACACCAGCCGTGAAGGACCCACACCCCTGCAGGGGTGTGCAAATGTTAAAAGCATTTCCGGGGGATTATTCTTCATACGTATCACTGAAAGCCCCACGCCCCGCGGTCCCGCACCACAACTGAACTGATGCTGCTAGAGTACACAAGAAAACAAATGTAACCATACCAAGGACACATGTGAAGAGTGTGCGGGAGTGCACTCGTCACACGTGTATGTCTAGGCCCCTCATGTGCCACCTCCGCCACGTACAGTGGCGGGTTACTTTCTATGTACTCCACTAACCCTAATACTACCTCAATCACTACAAATGTATATGCATATAACTAAGTACTGTAGTTGTTAAAACATAGTGTATGAATAAGGTGCTCAGACTGGGTATAATCGAAACACATCCAGCAAAGTTTAAATGCATGTTTCAAAATGATTTGAATAAGTATTATAGAGTGTTCAAATGTTTGTGATGTTTTTACCTAAAATCGGCAACACACGAGGGAGATACCTTTGTGAAATGCATGCAAGGTCGTTCCCCCTCCCACCCTGCGAAGGCTGCCAAGACATGAGAGCAGAGGCCCGCGCTGCGCCACACCGCCTCCCCCAACCAGACTGGAGCCGCTTCAAAGATTTGTAGCCCCCTCTGCAGCACCCAAGGCCACGGCCCGCCACCTGCACTATTTACAGCACAGCAGTAAACCTCTGCCTGAACACACACTTCTAAAGGCGCCCCCTCGTAAACCCCATAGCCCACCGGATCATCTTAGACTTATGGCCCTGTGCAATCAGGACACCCAACACTTTGACAACACACAGCGGAACATCCATAACAACTTCTAACAAGGCAGAAAGACCTGTACCGCCCGTCCCAGGCCCTGAAGCTTAGCCCCTCGACCTATAGCCCCGGTCAACAGGACACTGGTAACCATGTCCTGACGTATTACCTCCAGACCCCTCACAAGGTACATTCCTCCTGTGTTGCATTAACCTGTAGAATAACCTATTGGAAGATTTACTAAAGAAGATAATATTGCAATGACTGAATGACTGCGGTGTGCATGGCCCAGGGGAAATAAGTCAGGAAAGGACATTCATCTCTGACACTGGCCACGATGGCACAACAACACCGCCCGGATGAACCCAGCCAACCTGCCAGGCCCAGCCCAACCCGCGAGGCTGACCAGTGACGTCTTCCAGCCAAAGCCAACCACATCGCAGCAGCACCTATAGTTAGTCGTCGCCACCCAATCCCATTGAACTTGTGCCCCCTATAGTGTGTAGGTTCTTATGACGTTTTTTGTAAATATATACGCCTGTCTTTGCTATTGTCAGACAGAGCGCTCTCGGAGTTTTGCAGAGTTCTTTGCATGCCCTATTCTAATCGATAAACTCCCATTTAAGCTCACCCGCACTCTGTCCTGGCTTTATTCCCGATTTGGGAGAGTCCTTTATTGTCTCTCTTGCGGGGAGGATCGTGCTGGTTGGGGACGCATGCCTTCAGTGGTGACCCCGAAAGCGTGATCATTATTATTATTATTTTTCCCCGACCTAACATTACCGTCCCCTTTTGGCACAAGAATCTCCGGTCGAAAAGGGATACGCACGGTGAGCCGGCTCTGGGAGGCTGCCCGCCAACGGCGACCGGTACACTAAGAAGTGCGCACTCAATAGAGAAAGGGTACGGGATCCCGGTTGAAAAATCCCCTTTGAGTACCGCTCGCCGGAGCCGGGGCTGACTGTTGAGCTGACGGCGACACTGCCTGGACGGACCCAGTTTCGGAGACTATCGGTTCAAGACGGGCACGTGAGTATTGAGTGCGAGCGATTGTAAAGGGAGCGGGGAAAGAAGTGTAGGACAGGTAACGAAGAGGGGGTACGTAGATCTACTAAGGATCATCTTAAAATTTCCTTGCTTTTTCTTTGCATATGGCCATTAGGATTACGAGGTGAATAAGAGATAAAAGTGACGGAAACCTAGCTACGAAAGGGGGTGGAAGGCGGCGCCGCATAGTGCTATATTGACTAGTACTGGGAATATATGAGGAAGTGGAATATAAGATAAAAGTGTTCAGCAAAAGGGGGCACTGAGAATATATTAGTGACCGCTATTACTTCTTTCTTTTCTTTTCTTTAGGGGTAGGGGGAGAATAAAAAAGTGAGATTAGCACAAACTTAGGGAGAAAGTAAGAGAAAAAGAGTCCTACTAGAAGGGGGGAGAGCAGGCTAATATATATATATATGCGCATCCATATATCCAAATAAGACGGACAGGGACAGCCGGCTAGGGAGGAAAGGGAGGGCAGCTTGAATGGTGAATTGAGTGGTACCAAGAGGTGTGTGCACCTCGTATGTGTCAGAAGACAATTTGATGTTGTGAATGTGTAAAACGGTTATACATGTATAGTAGTTAAATGGTCATGGTAAGTGTGACCGGATAAAACTTTTTGAAGACAACGTTGATACAGTGAAGTGAGTGGGTACCTTTTTGATTTCCGGGTTGATATTGTCAAAATAAATGATGGGTTGCTCTTGTATGTGCCCCCCAAAGAGAATAGAGTAGAGACTGTGTACAGCCAGTTTTGTATTGTGCAGGCAGGGGGGGAGAGCCCAATATTGAATGTGAAGTAGAAAACGAAAGATAATATTGATAATACATTTTCATTGTAGGTGCAGACACACAGAGACACACAAGCACTAGGAGGGCGCAGAGATGGGGGCTGAAACACCCCTATCACATATTTGTAAGAATCTCCCAGGGTACGCGGAGCGGATAAAGAAATATCACGACCAATGGATAACCGAGTTGAAGGGAGAGGGGTTACCCCAGATATGGCCCGAGGGAGGGTCATTTGATAAAAGTGTTCTGGATATGGTGGCCACATGCATTTGTTTGAAGTACAAGGGGAAGCAGTTGCAAAATAGGAGGGAAGTATTAGATCTTTGGAGGTTATTTGAAGAGATACCACCGCCTAAAACACCAGCATTAAATCCTGATCTCCCGTCCACCACAGACAATCCACTAATGATACAGAAAGATGTCAAAGAATTGTCAAGTGTAGCGCCACCAGTAGAGGTAATAAGTTTGTACCCGATATTAAACAAGCCTGTGCCCGCAGAAGGATACAGTGACCCCACATATGTGCCTCCCCCGACAACTACTATACCCCATCGGCCCACGGCACCCCCACCATATGAAAGTACGAGAGAGCGAGGCCAGGTGAGTACACAAAGGGTGGACATAGAGAAACTCACAGATGATTTACAGTCAAGACTCTCAATAGCAAAAGATGAGCTCTCGAGGATAAAAGACATGTGTGGACAAACAGCACTTAATACGGCTAGATCAGGGCGCACGTCTAGAGCGCCAGGTGAGAATAGAAAGCCTGAAGAGGGGTGGAAAAAAGGCGAGATACTGTTCAGAATTGAAGAAGAACCGACACGAATAATTGAAATAGGGACACGAGAGGGAGATAATGACAATGAAGAAAGGCCTATGGGGGAGAGAGAGGAATTGCTATGTGACATAAGGGACGAGTTAGAAGAAAGCGACAGGTTGAGCATGGCAATGGGAGGGGGAAGCGAAGGGGGGGATGGTACATGTTCAATGAGAACCCTGGATGATGAGTGGACGGGGCAATTAAGGAACAGAGTGGGGAAAATGGCATCACTGGGAACCTCAGCAGCCAAAACGGGTCCGGATGCAACGACGAAAGGAAGGCTACAGCTCCCGTTGATACACAGGGGAGGAGGGAGGCCTAACTATATCCCATGGGCGCAGATGGATAAAGCCAATTTATTAAAGCTATTGCCCCCGTTATCAGGAGGGGCAAGTAAGTGGATATACGCCTTTGAGAAACACACTGCCGGGGTACCCCTAGCTATAGGAGATGTGAAGAGTTTGCTCGTATCAGCAGTGGGCGATCAGGCTGAAAGAGTATGGGTTAAAGCCGGTTTCCCGGGAGTAACATTAGATTGTGACCGCCATGATGGGGCCTCCTTTAACACAGTGCGTGCCAGGGTGTGGGATGCCTTACGAGAAACATTCCCAGATACACCGGACTTACAGTAAGTGATGCAGTGTACAATGAATGACGGGGAGGAGGCTATGGATTACATTTTTCGGGTACAAGAGATGTGGAGAGCTGAAACGGGCACGCCCTGGTATCAATCGACATCTTTATTTTGCTTCATTATAAAAAGAGGGCTCCCAAAGGAAGTGCAGAAGGCGCTCGACAAGATAGCAGGTATTGAAGCAAAGGGATGGCCAGAGATTCAGAGCATAATAGTACACCATTGTAAACGAATCAAGGAGAGGGAGAAGGAGGTGGCACAGAAAAGATTGGCAGACGAGGCGAAGTTAGTACAGACAAAGTTGGTGAAGGTTGCAGCAGCAGTAGCCGCGCTCCCACACAGCAGGGAGGGAGACGATGAGGAGGAGGGGCTGATAGCACTACAAGGAAGGATGGCAAATAATTGGGCGGGAGATGGGGGCATTACTCTAGAGAGTGCAGAAGCAGACCCAACAACGGGTTCCAAGAGGTAGAACAATATGGCCATCCCCACCCGGGAAGCCCATATGGTCTCCCAATGGGACAACAGCAACTGAGAAACCCAGGCCAAGGTAATGCTGAGCAGCAACAGGGACACCAGTATAGAACACAGAACCACCCACAAAACAATGACAGTATGCAGTATACGCCAGGCAACCCTTTCGCAACAACCGCAAACGGGGCCCCCGCACCAGCACCTTACAACGGCATGTCAGTGGTTTCAGGAAGTGTCTTTAATGAGGGGGGGGCGATGAGACACCCCGCATAGGACAGCCCACAGAGAACACTTGCGTGTCCAGTTCTATCTACCACCTACAATGCAGCAGAGGAACCATTGGTAGGGGCGCAGATATGAGACAAGCAGTTCATATTCATGGTTGATTCGGGAGTGGAGAAATCATGTATCAGAGAGGGCCGGTTCCCGTTATCTAACCGGAAGTTAGAGACGCAGGGGTTCTCTGGGGCTGTAATTGAAGTTCCTTACACCGAAGCTTTGGATGTAACAGTGGGGGGTAAAACTGTGAAGGCACCCTTACTGTATTACGAACATTCCCCAATAAACTTGTTAGGGAGGGATCTCCTGAGTAAACTTAACATGACTATATCATTTACCGAGAGGGGAATAGTGTGTTCTACTCCCGGGATATGCCCCTTGCGTGCGATGTTGGTAGTACAAGCCTACACAACCACACAGGAAATACGAGGGCTGCCACAAAATGAGGAAATGTTTATTGAAGGGCTAAAGACTTTGGCCCTCATAATTCCAGAGCTAAGAAGAATGGACTGGAGGATTCCAGCGGAGTTCCTCTTCCGCCCCATAGTGTGTCCCAACGCAGCACCAGGATCAGTGGTATCATTGGACTTGCACGCTGTACAGGTATCAGCGAAAAGGATCGCTGTGATTGGAGTGGACAGGGAAGGATGTGAGTGGCGCACAGTGCTGTGTACAAACGCCAACATCGCCCTACGAGAGTTAACAGATGAGGATCTCTTTTCAGACACAGAAGGGGATGGTGAGATAGTAATGGAAATAGCGATGCCCTGTGACATTTTGATTCAAGCCAGGGAAACCCCCGTCCAATTGATGGCAGTGGTAGGAGCACCGCCGTCATTTTTTGATGACGACATGAGGCTCGTACCAAACAATTTATTGTCAACAGGCCCCCATGATGTAGGGCTGTTGCACGGAGTACAACCTGTGGTAATAAAACTAAAGCAAGGAGCAATTTTACCCCGAGTTAAACAGTATCCATTGTCCCGTGAAGCTGAAGAAGGGATAAAAGAAACAATAAATGCACTACTAGCACAAGGGATAATAGTGCCTTCAAACTCCCCATGTAACACGTGTATTTATCCCATCAAAAAAGCGAAAGGAGGGTCTTGGAGGATGATACAGGACTTACGCCCCCTCAATGATGTAATTCAGAAGGAGTTCCCTCTAGTCCCGAACCCTGCATCAATACTATGCAGCATCCCGAAAGTGGCATCACATTTCACAGTGGTAGACTTGAAAAATGCATTTTTCTCAATACCCCTGGCTGAAGAGAGTAGATACCTCACAGCATTTACACTGGGGGGTAAGAGATATGAACACTGCAGACTACCACAAGGATACTGTGAGAGCCCAAGCATATTCAACCGCATATTGCATGAAGACTTGGGAAACCTATCAGTTGAGAGTACGATTATTCAGTACGTAGACATTTATTAGTGTGTGCACAAGACGAGATAACATGCAGAAAGGATTCAACAACGCTCCTGACCCTACTGGCAAACAAGGGGTACAAGGTAGACAAGGAAAAGTTACAGTACTGCCTGACAGAGGTCTTATACCTGGGACAGCTCATATCAAAAGATGGAAAAAGAATAATTCCCGATAGGGTAGAAGCAATAAGATCAGTAGGAGAACCCACAACAGTGAAAGACATGCAGAAATTCTTGGGAATGTGCAACTATTGCCGAGCATGGATATTCGACTATGCAGCATACACAAGGCCCCTCCTACAAGCACTCAAGGAAGCACAACAGGAGAACAAAAAAATAGAATGGTCAGAAGAAATGAGCACATCATTCCAATCATTAAAAGAGCTAATTTCAAGCGCTCTAGTGCTAGCAAACCCTGATTATGGACGCAAATTTTACCTATTCTCACACTGCAAGGGAACACTTATGACAGCTGTACTGACACAAAAGACGTCCCTAGGACACAAGCCATTGGCTTACTATAGTGGCACTTTGGATGCCGTGATGCAAGGCCATTTCGCGTGCGAGCAATCACTCGCTGCAGCCGCGTTCGCGATTGAGAAGAGTGCCACAATAGTAATGGGTTGCCCTGCGACGTTGTTTGTGGAACATTCATTATTCGCAATACTTGAGAGGTCAAAGAGCACACTGACAACACAGCGGGCGACAGCCTACGAGATTATATTGTCTAGCGCCAATATCCATGTGGTGAGATGCAAGACAGTGAACCCCGCCACATTCATTACAGAAGCGTGCACACTAGAGGACATGCAGGACCACGATTGCGCAACCTACACAGGAGAAAGAGGGGAGGACACAGTGGTGTGTGAGAACGCTCTGAGCGAGGGGGAAGTGCACTTCGTGGACGGGTCTGCATCAATTGACGTGGACACAGGAGAAAAACACGTTGGCATGGCAGTAGTGAGGTTAGAAGACGGTGAGTATGAAACACTAGTACAATACCGCCTCCCATCACATTACTCCGCACAAGCAGCAGAACTGATTGCGCTCATAGAAGCACTACATGCAGCAAAGGGTTGTGCAGTGACAATATACACAGACTCAGCTTACATGACGACGACAGTACATGGCGGTCTAGCGAGATGGGGGCGGAGGGGATTTCGACGGGCCGACGGAACACCAGTACAACATGCAGAATTGTTGAAAGAGTTAATTGAGGCCCTACAAAACCCTACTGCAGTAGCAATAGTAAAGTGCCAAGCACATACATCCAACACAGACGTTGTGTCTTTGGGGAACGCGGCAGCGGACGCTGCCGCCAAGGAGGCTTCCTATTTTCAGAAATATGACGCAGGTGAGTACATGCTTCAGCATAAGAGAAACGAAGAGCCCCCAGAAGGGTACAACATGATGCCCATATCACAAATACTAGAATTGCAGGAAGGCGCTAGCGCAGACGAAAAATTGATGTGGACTAAACGAGGGTGCAGCAGGTCGGGAACAGACTTGCTATGGCGGCAAAATAACTCAGGGAAAGTGGTGATGCCCATCCAGTTACTAGAAATTGCGTTTCAACAACTACACTTTCCCGCACATAATACCAAACAGCACATTGCAGCAGAAATACAGGAAGAATGGTTCGTGCCCTGTCTCCAGGAGCACGTATCTCGATTAGTAATGGAATGCATAACATGTCAGATCTACAATTCAGGAATGACACTACGCACACTCCAGGGAACAATTCCTCAACCCACTGGCCCATTCAGAGAACTGCATATAGATTACGCAGACATGGGGGAAAGGTGTAACGGCGCACGGAACATGATCGTGGTTGTGTGCCCATTCTCAAGGTGGGTGGAAGCTGGACCATGTGCGCGACCTGATGCTAAAAGCGCCGCCAAGTTCCTAGTAAGGGAAGTGTTCCCGCGCTGGGGAATTTGTGACGTGATTCGCTCAGACAACGGCACTCATTTTGTGAATGAACTTTTCAAGGAAGTCACTACATTATTGGGAATAAAACATAAATTGTGTTCGATTTATCATCCTCAAAGTAATGGCGTAGTGGAAAAGATGAACGGACTGCTAAAGGGCAGGCTATCAAAACTCTGCTTTTCATTGAAAAAGAACTGGATCTACTGTCTGCCCCTTGCGCTATTTGAATTGAGAAATCAGCCAAGTAAAGATCACCATTTGTCCCCGCACGAAATCGTGACTGGGAGACGAATGCACACAGCACACTCCCCGCTGCGTGAACACTCAGATGCACACAGAAGCGCCGCGATATTAGGAGAAGAATTCACAGACTATTTGAAAAAACTAACAAGGGCAGCGCGCGTAATATCACGGCAGCTCTCCCCACCCTTTACTAGAGAGGAGGGAAACATAACAGGGTCTGTCACAGAACCTGAGCAGCAGCTACAGCTAATACCAGGCGAACTAATTAATGTCAGGAGTTTTGTGCGTCGATGGAATGCACCACGGTTCCACGGCCCATACGAGGTAGTGTTCTGCACGCCCACAGCAGTAAAAGTGAAGGGCTTGCAGTACTGGATACACTTGACAGATGTGCGAAGAGCGTATAATAATGTGCAAGAGGAGGCAGATGAGGAGGCACAGACAACAGCAACCAATTTAACTGAACAAAATGTCTGAACATCGACTTGTGTCTGTGTGCGTCAGCAATGAACACGAATGGGAAAGTGACTGATGAAGTATTGTTGCATTCTCTTGTTTATTTGTTTTTTTTTTGTGTTTTATCCTATCATGTGACTGATGAAATGATCAATTTATAACTTGTTAACACCCTTGTCTGTGAATTCCCCTCCCTACAACCCTACCCGCTTCCATTACCCGTCAACATATAACGGCCCTAATGGTGCCAACAAAATGTTTACATGCATGCACTTAATGCACTTTTATATCTCAAACAGGAACTACCATGGCATCTAACAGGCAGCCTGCAACGGATAGAATTAGCAGAATGAGAGAATTATTAAATGAGAGATGTAGATATTCGTATGAGTGCGGATTATCTGTGTGCATTACGATGTTTTTTATGCTAATGTTTGGCCTGGTTACATATTGGTTTGTCGCGTTCATCTCTATCGAGATGAACGAGGGGGGAGGGATTAACAGCACTGGGATCAACAGCACCACTGGGACCAATGTAACTACAAGTGTCAATACGAGAGAAGGTGATTTTCTGGTATGGGATGGAACTAAACTTGTATGGGGTTATCACACCACACCATCCAATGCTGTCATATCAGAAAAGAAAGAGCCACAGGGTGGGATGCAAAACAACACAGTGTCTCCACCAGTGATGTATTGTTATAATGCTCGCAGCTTAAATGACCGAAATCCGTCTGCAATATCCTGGTTGTATGATACCCCCACCAGTCAACCTGCCCCCGTCTTAAAAAACAACCTGCAAGATAAACTCAGGGACGAAAAGGAAAAGATGATAGCAGCACACGAAATTTTATACGATGAATGGGCCACGGGGGGCGGGAATGAGAAAGGGGGGTCTATTTTATCCTTCGCCCAGGAAGTTGGGAAGTACATGAGGAACAAGAACAACAGACGAAAAAGGGAAGCAGGGAGGAGGAAGTATGATAAGTACTATGGGTTAGGTCTAGATAAGATGGAAGACCCACGACACCCCCACCAAACAAATAAATGGTATGCAGATATGAGTGCCACAGCTAAACAAACAACAAACGAGAGCTGTTATGTCTGCTCCCTCATCCCTCACGCTTCAGGTACACCCAAAGTATGGTTACCCAAAGAGTTGCCAATTATAGATGCCCAATGTCTCCTTCATCTCACGTTATGCAGGATTAAGAACACCTTCCAGGCACACGAAGTTACTTTTCAAATGCTGCAGAACGAGAAAACATGCTACCCAAAAACGGCAGGGGTAGTATGTTTGAAAGAAGCATTTTTTGTAATACAAGGGACACTTTTTTCTGATAACAAGTGGAAGGATGAAGAAGTAATGTGCAAAGCAGAAGCACTGAGAGGTGTGGCACCAGAGAAATTGCAGTGGATAGAAGAAACATGCACACCAGTATGGAAGGAACACATTTCAAAACTAACTTGGGTAACCGCCATCGAAAAACCTTTCAAACTACAGAGCGAAATAGACTATGAACTGTGTTTTAAAGGGGAGGGGAAGACCTCCATGGGAACAAACAAGAACTGTAACAAGACCCTCACCATCCCAGATCTGAGAAAAGGGTATGCGGCAACCAGGCATACCTACACCTCCCCCCGTCGTGGAGTGGCAGCTGCTCAATGGCCACCCTGCACTCATCCCTAATGGTAATACCAGAAAGCCACATTGACGGGAACAACAAGACACCGGAACGCCGGCAACAGAGTGCAGCCCAGCCAACTGCGGAGTCACAAATGTATGTCCTGTCTTCCGGAAACAAGGGAGAAATGCTGAACCGTAACAGACGTGCATCAAACTACATATCAAAGGAATCATCAGAACTATTGGCTCAGATCCCAGATAAATATCGATTATTTAGTTCAGCAGAAACATTCTTTGCCTCACTTGTCTCAAGTGTCCAAGCAAGAGCAAACGCAAAATGGCTCCAGATAACACGATGGGAATTGATTCAGCTGGCGAACGACACTGAAGAAGGATTTAACGTAATAAAGGTGGAACTAAGAGCTTTACGACTGATGACCATGCAAAACAGGTATGTCCTGGACCTGTTGACGGCAATGGATGGAGGTGTTTGCCGAAAAATCGGAAGTGCCTGCTGCACTTTCGTACCTTCCGAAGACGCAGAAAATGGCTCCCTGTCCCATGTGATCGAAGCAGTCCACAACCTAGGAGAAAAAATGAAAATGGAAGGTGGAGCAGAAGACAGTACATGGTTCGATAACATCTTCTCCTGGGTCCCCTCATGGCTTGGAACAACTGTGAAGTTTTTAATGCCAGCTGTGGTGTTCCTCCTTTTAATTTTTTGCCTGTGGCAGGTGGGTCTTCGAGTTTGTGCTAACGCAGTAACAAATGGTGCAATGATGATGGTGACAATGGGCAACACCCGTGGGACAATACAAAACATGCAGGAAGTACAGGTCCAAACAGGAACAGATGACACACCAAGATATCAGCTAGTGCCTATCTTATCACGACAAAGATATCATAGATAAAGCATGGCACACCACCATCAGAGAGCCCCGTGTATTAGAATGGTACCAGGAGGTGTGGGTAGACTTGGCGGGAGATGGCGGATGTATCTACCTGACTTGTACCCCAGATGAATATGCCAGAAGAGGGGAAAGCTTACGGGGGGTGTGCAGAGCATGGATGCCCATAAAAGGCACACCTGCATGGGACGAGGCAGTGATGGACGAAGTGGAGTGTAGAAGGTTGGAGGAGTTAAAGTATTCGTTACTTAAGTAACGAAAGGGGGGAAATGTAGGGGAGGAGTGGTCCAAAAGACCCCCCCCTTGCCTACATCTCCACCCCGGGTGAGGGCCATGGCTCATCGGGCGTTCCCTCCTACCACCAGGGCCCAGGTGGTGGATGGCTCACCTGCTGAAGACATTGCCCGCACGTATTAAATTTAGCTAGGCCTCAGAAACTATTTCGTGTTTGCTAAAAGATGGTGTGAGCTCAGCGCGCTGTAGCGCGGCCCCCACCTCCGGAAAGTTTCAGTCCTCCATGTCTCCGCAGCACCATGGTAGATCCGCTGCAAGCCCGTTCCCACGAACAAGACGGGCATGATCTAGCGTAATACATTAACAGTGTAACAGTTCACCTTCCGCAAGTGTATCGCTGCTCCCACAATGACCCGGTCAGCAAGGCCTGGGCGATGGGAAGATCTGTAGAACGGTCATCTGCTGAAAGCAGACAGGTACCCAAATATGAATGTAAGAAACCACTTTTAACACATGTATCCTCTCCATACAACCACTCTTACTAAAGAAATCTGTGAAATTGTGTAATTATCGTACATGACACCAGCCGTGAAGGACCCACACCCCTGCAGGGGTGTGCAAATGTTAAAAGCATTTCCGGGGGATTATTCTTCATACGTATCACTGAAAGCCCCACGCCCCGCGGTCCCGCACCACAACTGAACTGATGCTGCTAGAGTACACAAGAAAACAAATGTAACCATACCAAGGACACATGTGAAGAGTGTGCGGGAGTGCACTCGTCACACGGGTATGTCTAGGCCCCTCATGTGCCACCTCCGCCATGTACAGTGGCGGGTTACTTTCTATGTACTCCACTAACCCTAATACTACCTCAATCACTACAAATGTATATGCATATAACTAAGTACTGTAGTTGTTAAAACGTAGTGTATGAATAAGGTGCTCAGACTGGGTATAATCGAAACACATCCAGCAAAGTTTAAATGCATGTTTCAAAATGATTTGAATAAGTATTATAGAGTGTTCAAATGTTTGTGATGTTTTTACCTAAAATCGGCAACACACGAGGGAGATACCTTTGTGAAATGCATGCAAGGTCGTTCCCCCTCCCACCCTGCGAAGGCTGCCAAGACATGAGAGCAGAGGCCCGCGCTGCGTCACTCCGCCTCGCCCAACCAGACTGGAGCCGCTTCAAAGATTTGTAGCCCCCTCTGCAGCACCCAAGGCCACGGCCCGCCACCTGCACTATTTACAGCACAGCAGTAAACCTCTGCCTGAACACACACTTCTAAAGGCGCCCCCTCGTAAACCCCATAGCCCACCGGATCATCTTAGACTTATGGCCCTGTGCAATCAGGACACCCAACACTTTGACAACACACAGCGGAACATCCATAACAACTTCTAACAAGGCAGAAAGACATGTACCGCCCGTCCCAGGCCCTGAAGCTTAGCCCCTCGACCTATAGCCCCGGTCAACAGGACACTGGTAACCATGTCCTGACGTATTACCTCCAGACCCCTCAAAAGGTACATTCCTCCTGTGTTGCATTAACCTGTAGAATAACCTATTGGAAGATTTACTAAAGAAGATAATATTGCAATGACTGAATGACTGCGGTCTGCATGGCCCAGGGCAAATAAGTCAGGAAAGGACATTCATCTCTGACACTGGCCACGATGGCACAACAACACCGCCCGGATGAACCCAGCCAACCTGCCAGGCCCAGCCCAACCCGCGAGGCTGACCAGTGACGTCTTCCAGCCAAAGCCAACCACATCGCAGCAGCACCTATAGTTAGTCGTCGCCACCCAATCCCATTGAACTTGTGCCCCCTATAGTGTGTAGGTTCTTATGACGTTTTTTGTAAATATATACGCCTGTCTTTGCTATTGTCAGACAGAGCGCTCTCAGAGTTTTGCAGAGTTCTTTGCATGCCCTATTCTAATCGATATACTCCCATTTAAGCTCACCCGCACTCTGTCCTGGCTTTATTCCCGATTTGGGAGAGTCCTTTATTGTCTCTCATTGCGGGGAGGATCGTGCTGGTTGGGGACGCATGCCTTCAGTACCCAAGCCTTGGAAATCAAACTCTTGCTCAAAGATGACAGGATTCTGTATCGTTATAGTCAAATATTAACAATGCATATTATTTCAAATTATTAGCACAATTTTGTACATCTAAAAAGGCTCAACAAAAAACTTTTCCCATCATTCATCACTCATTCATATCGCGTATATAATATCATCATACTCACAAACATTCTTCATCTGGGTATTTATTGTTACCATAACATAAAAGAAAACCTAATTCAAACTCAAGACTCATATGTTCTAAGATATGTCTCTCTGTCTATGTTACAGCAGTTGTGTATCTGTTGACACATGTTTCATTTGTAGTTTACTGAGAGGGGAGTCCGTCTTGCCCTGTTATTCTAGCCAACCTTCATCAGGACGGAGTGCAACTGTCCAATATTTGATGCCTCAACTGTATATAGGATGAGCCCAAAATCTCCAAAATAATTATAAGCTAATTACAATTCACTCCTGTAAAACCTGCCATTTTATACAATTTTCACAATTCATTGAATGAGAGAACACAGGGAAGCAATGTCTCAATTTATTGCTCATATTTTGCTCACTTCCGCTGAGTTTCAGGGGATGATGACTCAATGGTGGAGTTGATCCTTGTAATATATTCGGTATCGTGGTGCAGTGAGAGACCGTATCTCGTCCTGCAAAAAGCAAAACAAGCCAGTAGACTGTTTAAAATTCACACATAATTGGTCTGTATGGCCTACACTGGTCACACACATTATTCTTAAAAGACAAATACTACTCACTTCTTGATCCTAGGCTGATGACGTATCTAGCCAATTGGATATTGGTAAGAGCGATTCACAGTAGCTGGATAGAGAGGACAATCCCTACTATTTTTTTGGTCAAATAGTGCATCAAAATTAAATTGTGATCCTGCAGATCGAGGAAACAAACACAAGGGCCTACGTATGAGCTGGAAATACGCCAACTATGACATCCTAAACTTGATTGCATTATTGAAATTCTATTACATAGGTGCTTATTCATACAAGATTGTTCTGGCCATGAAAGGGTGGTCGGAGAAAGTCAATTAACTCCGGCTGTCACAATGTTGATATTCATGGAAGACCATGGTTTGACTGGGTGTCAATCTTGAATTACCTATGGAGACATATAGAGACATATGTTACAGTCCCAGCTGTGTGATTGTGGCATTTCATCTTTTGTTGATTTTTTGTTAGACCCCCATTTATTTATGTTTGTATTTGTATTTGTATTTTATTTATTTATAACGCGCAAACCAACAGGCCCGGAGGCATCAGGGCGCAATTTGTACAAGGTTACAGATATGCAGGTATAACAGAGAATCATTAAACATTTACACATGGGATCAGATATGCAGGTATAACCAAGAAACATTATATACATTTACAAGAGGATCTTATATACATATGTACAGTAGTGTCAGTGCCGATAGGTGATAGTAGCGGTCGGCAAGTCAGGGTAGGTCAGGAAGAAGCGCGAAGCCGGCCTTAAAGCTGGTTGAAAAGCCAAGATCTAGTATTGGCTTTGAAGGTATTGAAAGAGTCTTCCGCTCTAATTGTAACAGGGAGGGAGTTCCATAACTTGGAAGCTAAGACGGGGAAACTTGAGCCCCCTGCGTTTTGCAATTTAAATCTGGGGATCGCTAGACAGTGGGATTGGGCTGTTCTTAGAGGTCGGGAGGTAGAATGGCGCGACAGTCGACTACCAAGGTAGATCAGGGCTTTGTTGGCTAGGCATTTGTGCGTAAGGGCGAGTGTTTTGAGTGAAATTCTCTGTTTGACAGGTAGCCAATTTAACTTACTTCTGGAGTATGTTGAGTTAAATGCCCAATTCCATCTGGGATGTGCTATCGATTGCTAGTCCCGTTACTACAGCTATCAATCACGTATTCATTTCTAACTACTAGTTGTGAAAGTTTGTTAAACACGCTTTCAATTTACCTCAAAGTGTCAATATCCTAACTATACTGCTCGTCTCACTCATGAGCGTCCGTCTGCATCGATTGAGATTGAATTGCCTGCACATGTTGGAAGTCCTGTGTCCACGTATTGGTTAGGATCTGGATAGGAGGTCCTATTGTTTCTGTGCAACTGAACAGTTAGAGTCTCACCAACATTTCAGTGTTTCTTGCAGTAGACTATCTGAGAGTTGGATACTGCTTTTGGGTAAATGTATTCATTCCACAAGTTTGACCATAGGTGATAAGCGGTGGAAACCTTTGATGGTGGTGAACAAATTATCTATTTCTATTGCATTGTTGGACCTTTTAAAAGCTGAATTCGCACAGTTGGGGGTACATTGAGGGGCTTACTTCTACCTTGCTTAGCGTACAGGATTGAACAGTTGGCTCCTGATGATCAGTATAGGGACATTTTGTTGTATGATGTTATTATTATATTATTGTATATGAAAATGGAATTTTAGAGTGGATATGTACATCTCTTTGAGGTTTATCATTAGGGGGGAGTCTTTCATACATAGAATGAAGAGGATCTGTGTGTTTTAATGTGGGGCTAGTTCAGTTTTTGTAATGAGATACGTATTGTATTTTGTATTGAGATATGTAATGTGTCTTTTTGAATGGATGTTATTTGTGAAATGTTTTATATAAACTAATGCACAATAATAAAATAAAATACATAACAAATCTGTATGTATTGCAACAGTGATTGGAATTTTGAAAATGACTTATTTGGGTTCATTTTAAACATGACGTTGCAATTATATTATAGGAACAACTCCATGCAAATCAAAACACTGACAAGCTATTCAACATCCTTAAAAATATCAAATTGCAAGTGCGGTATTAAATGGCATAGTTCGCTCAGATGCAGTATTTATTGCATATCAAAATATTGCACGCAGGTCCATAGAACTAAACCATTCAATGAAAAGAAATACAACATAAAGCAGGACAAAAATGTAGGCAAAAGAAAAAAAATTTTGCTCACGCAATATATTTCATGCAACAAAATGTCAATGTAGAAAACCCATCCCATAGTCATAAGGCCTGATTTGCAAAAATATTTTTAAATGGGAAAATCCCATTGAATACATTTTTGTAAATTAGGCCCAGAGTCTTCTATATGTATTATTATCAAACTACCATTTGTTAGCAGGGGGAAGGAAAGCCTGCCACAATACACATATGCATTTATTCATGCATTTATAAAGCGCTCCAACCCTGCAGGCTTCCAGGCACTGGTTACAGAGGGGGGAGGGGGTGTTGAATGTATCAGGAAGCAGGGTGGGGGGGTTACCAAGTCAGTCAAAAAGTCTGGTTTCAGTTGTTTTTGGAATGTCCAGTAAATGGTTTTGGCCCTTAGCTAGGGTGGTAGTGCATTCCATAGTCGTGCTGCAGTGGGTGGGAAGCTCGCGCCTCCGGCCTTCGTGCACGTGAATTGCGGGATGATGAAATGGTCACTGTAGGATGCTCTGGTTGGTCTTCAAGAGGCATGTCTGGTGATTCTAGATGAAAGGTAGGGGGTGCAGTGTGTGAGAGACAGCGGTGGGTAACAGAGGATTTTGAAGTTGATTCTCTCTTTTATGGGTAATCATGCGCAGCTTTTCTGTGGGAAGTCACATGTTCCTGCATGGTCAGGTTCAAGGCTGTACTAATGGCATTGGTCTGGATAGTCTGGGGCTTGTTGCACTTAGAGGTGCCTGTGAGCAGTGGGTTACAATAATCTAGTCAGGAGCCAATTACTGCTCTGGCTGTGGTCGGTCTGTCTTGTGTGGTAAGGAATGGTTTGCTGGGTTGAGGAGCTTGGTAGTATGGGCAGCTAAAGAAGCATTGGCGTTTACATGTCGGGTGATATTAAGGAAGGAGTCCAGGTAGACACCCAAGGTTTTGACATGTGGGGATACAGGGATTGTCACAGTGTCATTGGCTTTATATGCCGGGTCTAGTTTTGCCAGTCATGGGGGGGTGCCCAACAGTTTTATCTTTGTTGAGGCACAGTTGGTGGGTTGCCATCCAGGCTTGTATGATGTCATAGATTCTGATGATATAGATTGTGTCTTGTGTGTGATCGCCTGAGAGTGGGAAGAGGATTTGGGTGTTGTCGGCATAGTTGGTGTAGGCAATGCTGATGGCATCAAGGTGGTCAAAGAGGGGTTTGGTGTATATATTGTGCAAGATGCGAGAAACACAGGAGCCGTGAGGGAACCTGCAAGTTATGGGTGTGGGGGTGGATTTTGCAGTTCCTGCATAGACTCCCACTGTTCCACCTGCTTGTAATGATGCAAACCAGTTGGTTGCTTCAGGGGAGAAATGGGCAGCAGTGGTGAGGTGTTGATAGAGGGTGGTGGTTGACCAAGTCAAAAGATGCTGATAGATCGAGCAGGAGTTTGAGAGTTGTGGATGTCCTCTGGTGGATTCTTTAGATTACGGAGAGCATATTCACTGCTGTGCCTAGGGCAGAAGCCTGACTGGTGTGAGCTTAGGATGTTATTATTTTTTAGATGCGCCTGAATTTGGAGGTATGTAGCATGGACAAGGATTTTCAATAGGAACGGGACTGTGGTGATGGGGTGGTAGTTGATTGGAGTGGTAGGATCTACTGATGGTTTCTTGAGAAGGTGGAAATCCAGGCTTCCTTAAGTGTAGGTGGGATGAGACTGGTGCTGAAGGTGGAGTTGATTAAGGCTGTGATGATGGGAGTGAGGGCAATCTTTGATGAGCAGTGCAGGGCAAGTGTCTCCTTGGCATCACAATTGTTTAAGGCTGACCACAATATTGTTAATGTCCTCTACTGAGACTGGGAGGAAGCTGAATTGGGTAGGTGTGATTGGTGGTGGAGCTGAGGCAGTCTTAAGCACAGGGACAGATGTGTGGGGTGTGGGTTGGAGGCATGCTTGTTTCATTAGGATTTTTTGTTGGACGGTAGAGATGTTGTTGGTGAGGGCATCTTGGATGTTTTGGCACCAGGTAATGTCTTTGATGAAGTTGGTGATGGGAGTGGCATGGGTCTCTAGCTCACTTAAGATGGTTAATAGCTTCTGTGGGTGGGAGTGAGCTTGAGTGATTCTGTAGGTGATAGCCATTGACTTAGCAATGAATATGGCCTGCTTGTAGCTTTTGGAGAGGTTTGCTAAGCATGTTTTGTTGGCTATAGTGGGGGATTTGCGCATGTAGTTTCCAGTGTATGTTTTGTGATTCTTATTGTTTGAAGTGTAGGAGTGAACCAGGTGTTTTTGTGGGCTGAAGGTTTGGCAATTCACAATTTGACTAGTGCAATGGAATCGACTGATGAGATGATGGCAATGCGGCAGATGTTGAGGTAGAAGGTGGGTGGGAGAAGTGAGTTGCTGATGGACTGTGGAGAAAGTTAAATGTGATGGCGTTGGAGTCAGTCTAAAAATTAGGGGAGTTTGATACGACTGTGGTATTGCAGTTGAGATCAGCGATCCAGTCAAATGTTCTGCCTAGTCGATGTGTAGAGCTGGAGACTCAATGTGTATAGCCTAGGGCATTGAGGGAGCTGGTCAAACTGAGTGTGTCTTTGTCAGCAGGGTCATTGTATTCCAGGTTGAGGTCCCCATGATTATTATTTTGGAGGAGGGTTTGATGTTGGTGTTAATGTGCTGAAGGAGATCATCTTCGATGATTTGCCTGGTCCAGGTGGGTGATAGACTGTGTGGATGGTGATGGTGGAGGTGGGGGTAGTGAGGAGCTTGACAGTGATTATTTTGTAGGAGGAGTAGGTGGTGTATGTAGCATGTGAATGGGCAATGTTTCCTTGTGGATGAGTGCAATCCTGCCTCCTTTGTGTGAAATGCAGTCACAGTGTAGAATGGTGTTTCCTGGTGGAATGGCAATGGAAAGTGACAGGCCGGATGCTGGATGTAGACATGTTACAGTTAGAGAGAGTCTGTCAATTAATCTTGTTGATAAGCAGGCCTCAGATGTCAGCAGCATGACCTGTGACTGACCATGTGTTGATGAATGCACATGTGAGGTGCCATGGTGTAGGAGTTGCATTTTGGCCATTCTCTAGGGAAGGAGTATGTGTAGAGCAGTGCATTCTGAACTGCATGTTGCGTGCACTGGGAGTGGGTAGGAAGGCACAGTGAATGTGTGCTATGGTTGTACAAGTGGAGAGCCTGTATAGTCTTTTAAGGCCTGTGCAAGGTTGACAGCTGGTAGACGGCTCCAAAGGGGTGGTTGGTGTGATTGTGATGTGGCAGCAAGCTTGTTAGTTAGCTTGATATTTGGGGGCTAAGCTTGGTTTGAGTGGTTTACTGCAGCTGAGTTAGAAGGTTGAAGATGGCTGCCAGTTAGAGGAGGTGAACAAGCAAGTTGGAAGAGTGAGGCTCTGAGGCATGCAGTAGGATTGGGTGTTGGTGTGTTGTGCCTGGATGTTTGATGCTAGCTTGGAGTTTGTGGGGGGGGGATCAGTTGCATGTTTGCAGTATTGTGCAGGGATACACTTCAGGTTAAAAGGAGTCCTATGGCTTTGAGTACGGCATGGTGAGGCACATGCCTTGTTTTTTGTAACGATTGGTATGTGGGGTGTGTAGAGGAGGAGCCAAATGCCTCTATCGGAAATCCCGCCCCTATTTTGCCCATATGTTGGAAGCCGGAAATCACGACATAAGAAAGAAATTGCGACATGCGCAACGCAGATAATGATCCCAATACCGTGTAAGATCTCCGAAACAAGGTATCCATTAAGAATGCCCTATAAGATGTGCCCGCAGAGAAATGATAGCCTCTTAGGGTTGATCCCTGAAGAAGTGTGAAGCAGTGAATACAAGAGGTTTCGACGTCACAAGAAATGACAGTGATACACTGAGAAGGATGATCAGAGAAGAAAATGCATAGACCGTATGTAAACTGATTAAAAGATAAAGAATCGAGTGACAGTTTATGTGCGAAATGAAGATTACACATGCTAGCAACACTGAATAAAATATAAGTCGCTTTATAACTGTTTGTTTGTTTGTTTATTTGTTAATGCGCGCCAAACCCGTGGGTAGCCGGGCGCAATAGTTTACATGAAGACGTAAGCTTGTTACAATGTTTGGCATGAGTATGTACAACACAGTGGAAAGAGAGAGCAAATATAAGTGAGACTATGTACAATCAAATATATATAAAACAAGGGCAAAAAGCATATATATACAGGAAAATATAAAAGCAAGTACCCACAGGGCATGTCTTAGGGTGTCTAGGCAAAGGTTGGTCGTGGCTAGGTAGGAGGTAGGGTAAAAGTAACTGTAACTGTACAGATGCTGCAACACAAGCATACTAAGTAATCATGAAGGCTGGCTATATGTAGTGAATAGACTGCAAGCGGTGTCACAAATATATTTCTAAATGTATAGAGTCCGGATATTCAATGTTGCAACATTAGTAAGCCAAGACCTGTGAAAGAGTAGGGCTGAAAGTGTGGCGCAGAAGAGAAAAGCAGATCTAAATCATGGAAGGATTGAGAAGGCTGCCTGGCACACTGTCAAGGGTTGGGGCAGACAAGAACTGGTTATCTAACCAAGTTTCTTCATTAAATATCTTAAAATGCGAAGAAAGGAGCTCAAACGTGGTCTCCTGTCAAGTGGGATGGATGGAAATAGAAAATGGGCAAGCTGCATCGAGACTTGAAGATAAGAATGCACTCGCTCTCTATTCTCAGGAGCAGTGACACTTTGCAAGGCCGAGTTCAAAGATAATTTGAATGCAGCCGGCATGAGTGATGATGGATGGTGGGATAATTGGGTTGGGATGCATGGTGAAGTCTACCCACCAGCACCTGTGGTACCAGCTTACGTACTCCTAGTCAGTCGAATATTCCAGAAGGGTACAAGTGTGCCAACCAATTATAGAGGGCTATGTATTAAAGAGCCCTATAGTTTGAGAGCCAATAGTGTGTTGTGTATCTAATAAATATTGAGGATGACTTGAACAAGGGGTGGGCCTAAATTGTCCACCTAACTATAGAATCCAATCACAATCCAATCCACTACAGAAAGTATACCTAGATTTTACCCGTAGACCTCTTACAATCCAAAATAAATGTTCTTAGTGTGCCACGTAATATGACATCACTTATGATGAATTTGTGCTAGATAAGGATGTTTTTTCATGTGAGGCGTCAAGATTATGCCATGAGACTTCCATTGATGTCCCTCATACTCCCTGTTTTAGACAACTGACAATTAAACAACTTTATTTGCCAACTTCCTGAGTTCATTTGGTTACTGTTGTAAGAGTTATTCTGCACCCCCATCCATGTAGTGCAGGTTTCCTCATTTAAAAAGGACCTAATGGTTCAGGGGGTTTTGGTGTGTGAGGCAACACTATGGGATCCTTGATGCTATGGCTGTTTGAGCTCTGTGGAAGCCGGTTTCAAGGTATTGTTTGCATTGGAGTGGTCAAGCATTGTGGTACAGGAAGTCGTAGTGCGAGCAGGAAAGGGGTGGGTCAGGGCTGTGCATGAGGCTTGAGGATACCATAGTGTTATCAATGGTAGTGATGGCACAAGGAAGAGAGGTTACATGATGCAATGGTACCTTACCTAGATAGTGTGCCGAGGTTCAAGCGGGTGCGGCAGCCATATTGGGATGTGCAGAGGTGTGCAGGAAGGTAGAATTGACACATCCTATGTCTGCAAACATTCCAGTCTTGTGGCTGGAGGCCAGCCAAGGAGTGGGGGAAGGGAGGCGTGTAACAGAGCACTGCGGTAGCCGGCAGCTTCCCTGGCACGGACAGGCGCAGACAGGTAGTGACAACGGCCTTAGTTCCAGGGCTATGTTATGGGCCGTCATCGCCTGCCATCTTTATGGGGGATCAGCTATATCTGTGATGAGCACCCAATGACGGAAGCCAATCTGTGGTAGTATTGACCAATCGGTCGGATGCAGGAAGGCTGAAGGGCAGGAGGGTCACTTGTGTCAGCCATCTCTGCATTTGGCCATGTTACCTTCACTGTTGTGGCAGTGGTGTCCATGTGTGGAGGGTCGATACATGCAGGGTCATTCTGGCATGGTGTAGATGAGCCAGGGACCTCTCCTGACCTCCTTGTACAGGTGCAGGCAGGTAGTGACAAAGGCCTTAATTCCAGTCCTTTGTTATCAGCTGGCATGACCTGCCGGCTTTGTGGGGGCTCAGCAGGAGCCCTGTGGGACTCTTTAGTGGATGGAGGCGGGGGTTGCACATGCCGCTTCTGAAAAAAACTCTCATTGCTTTGACGAGTGAGGCGATCCAGGCTGTGGCTTTTGGTGAGAAATAGGCAGAGGTAGTGAGGTGGTGACATTTTCCAGAATGCAAACATGCTAAAGTGCTCCCCGAATACCTTCTGAATTTGAATACATGTAAATCATAGATATTGTCTGAATATAAAAGTAAGTCTTCCTCATTCCATGTTAATAGTAAATATTGACCAGAACCCTAAATGTTCAGAATTCAATAGTCTTAAAGGCGTCCTTCAATGATGTTGTGATCAGCCCACCATTCACGTTGTACCCAATAGCACCCGACAATGGCAGACCTCATAGGCAATTATGTATTCTACATACACGTGGTCCAGGCAGGCAATGAATCATATGCGCTGCATTCCTGCAACTTGCACTGATCCTTTTGAATGGATGCAACCGCAAATTCACTTAAAAGACAATATCTTAACATGGCATTACTCACAATCGGAAGCAGGCGTAGCAGAAATGTGTGTTTGCCAAGCTGCCTGCCCACCCCATGGTTAGTGTCGATGTTTGCGATCCATTCTTGGTTTGGAAGAACAACTCAGAATAATAGACCGGATTGGCTGGATTTGTAGAGCATGGCATGTGGTCATTTGGGCGGTGCGTATCTGTTGTGTAACAATGACTTTATGTGTAAATGGACACTTCTGAACCTTCTGGATCTTTCCATCCGATTCCTCAGTGTGACACTACCTGCATCCCCCTTTACTGCAAACACAAATGTGGACAGGAGTTCTGTGTGCATCATATGAATGATATCACAGCAACTTGCCCACAAGATCTGCAGGCAATAAAGCGTCCTTATTGGAGCAGATAGCGGGGCTCAGTGTCGACCAAGTAGCCAAAATATTTCATTGTTCGTGCTGGGGGTGGGATGAGAAGTGAGAAGTGTGCCTACAGCAGCTCATGCCTACACATGCATCTTTGGCTTCCGGCATATGCTGTTCATGGACCGCTTCAGTACTAGCTTCTCTTTTAACCAAGAAAGTAAACCTGCGATCATCTAGCCCTGGTTGTGCGCAGTCTGAGCCTCCCCAGGCTCATCCGCTTTTTCCTGAACGCATTAATCATCCCCTCTGGAAGATACTGCTCTTGATGTGAGCTGTGATTCAAAAGGCTTTTAAAGTCCTTTTGCGATACAGGCATATGGGATGATTTATGGAATCAAAATTGAATGTTTAGCTAAAGTGAATCTGAAGAAAGATTCTGTCGACCATCTTTACATATACGATTGGTTTGTGATGTGCACTTAGTCAACACATATAAGCAAACTGCCTGCCATAACCGTAAAACACAGAAATAAAAAGTTGTTTTTATGGAAATCAGGCATTAATATAAATCCATCTGATTCATTATGCATAGATATGTATCTCAATATTAAAGGGAACACCAAATAATACGAGTTGGGCAGTATCCCGGTGGTAAATCTGTCGGAATACCATCCAAATGAATTACTGTTACTGGCACTTGGTCCGACAGAATTTCTACTGGTTTACAAGTGGTGGTGGCGATGTAATTCCCTATTTAATTTGAGTCCATTGGACTCAATGGGATTTTTTTGCTGAATTACTGAAGCAGAATTTTCACTGCCGTAATTCCGCTGATTCTGCAGATTTTTCAGCAATGAGTTGGAGGATTTACCTCCAGGATTTTCCTGGCGGCAACTCCTCTACTCCATGCCCAAACCCGTCATTTGGCATAGTGTTAAAGTTGCCGGTAACAGGTACCTCCCACTTTACCACTTACCGCCAAACTTGAAATGAGGCCCAATATATCCTACTATGTTGAAGTTAAAATGCATCAGAATTTTACAAATGTCAACTATTAGATAAACAAAGCATATGTTCATCCAATGTTAAATATTAATCTTAAAGAAAATATTTGATACACTTTTAAATATACTACCTGACGAAGACAGAAGATATAATAATGGAAATTAACAATTGGCTAGTCTCTCTCTCTCTCTGTTTCTCTTTCTCTCTCCCTCTCTATCGTTCACTCTCTCTTTCTCAATGACTCTCTCTATAAATCTTTCTCTGTCCCTTTGCCAACATATAATGATAAAAGTCTTTGCATCACAATTCAAATAAACTCCCATCAAAATGTATATGTTTGTAGCACAAACCTAGTTAGGTGGCAAGAGAACTCTGTAAAGTTCATAGAGATAAACATTGGTAAAGATAATTTAACAAGTCACCCGGTAAACCTTCGTAGTAATGATTACAGTATTATATGTGGATGTGGGCATTCGCCATATAGCCAAAATGTATGTTACACTAAGGTGTTGGTGTAAACAAATAAAACACGCATATATAAGGGCCAGCTCACTTCCTGGGCCTTTGTCGTTTTTTATTAGGATTTAAGGAAAGGTGTTGAAAGGGGGCACATGCTCGGACGGTGTTTGGAGAATGTTATGAGTACTTTTTTCTGTCTGTCTCTGACCCTTTTTGTAGGTTCTTCATGCTTATTTTGACTGTGTAAAGTCACTTTTTGTTTAATCTTCCATTGGTGTCTAGTGTGTAACAGAGTCTTGCGATTCTTTCCATTTCGAACAAACACGAATGTTTGTCTTTTCCACTAGTGCTTTTCCATTGTTCAGTCCCCTTATTTAAGTATCAAAGACAAAAGAAAGAATTGCTACACCTATTTGTAGCACCATAAAAACACAGAACTCCCCCCAAAAACGTTTCCCTATGTGAACTTCTTGTGTTCAATTTTATTGTATTGTAGTAGTTGTAATTGCGAGTTTTAGAAGAAGGGTTGTAGTGCGTGTTCCTTTATTTGTCCACTTGCTTGTCCACTTGTCCGTCCACTTGGTTCACTTTGAGATGGGCCTTAGGAGTGGAAGAGGGAAGGCATGGTCTTTGAAGGAGGCCCTAGAAGAGACAAGCACAGAGGCAATAGAGGATGCCTTTATGTGCACAGACCCACACATACATTGGAGGAGCAAGAGACACATCCCTGATGTCAGAGGAGGGGGTGGCCACAGCAGGTACCCTGGAGGAAGCATTTGTTGTGGGTCGTGAGTGGGAGGGGTCATGGTGGTGAAAGGTGTCTCAACCCATCAGGTATAGAGTGCAGCTGTGGACGATGGGGGAGGGCAAGGGGGTGACCAGACTGCAGAGGTGTTCAATAGATGGTGGACCATCTTCAGGTGTAGCGAGAGGGGCAGGTACAGGGCGCAATAACAGAGGAGCAGCCTTTTCCTGTGATGGCAAAGTGGGAAAGCCATGAGGTGATCCAATGTGTTGTGAACTTAATCCCCAAAGACATCCGCTATATTATGATAGATATGATATGATATTGATTTATAATGCGCCTGTATACAAGTGTTTCTAGGTGTGACAAGACAAGGGAGGGAAGACAGAAGGAAGACAATCCAGATGATTTTACTAGGCCTTGTGACATTCAGATCTCACAAGTGTGACAAAGAGAGGTGCAGGGACAAGAGAGTGGGGGAACGGCAAGGGAGAGGATAGGGGGAAGTGAGGTCAGGGGCAGTAAGGCTCTGGTTAAGTATGACCAGGGCAGCGCGGCTCAGGGTAAGTGCAAGTCTGGCCTGGCTGACCTCTTTCCTCTCTGATCGACCATCCCAGGTCCAACTTGGGTCCTTCCTATCATCTGTCTTCCTCTCCACCTGTGGTGTTCCCCAGGGGTCTAACCTCTCGCCCTGGCTTTTCAACCAATACCTGGCAACTCTCGCCCGCTGTGTTGCCATTTTCTGCTCAAGCTTCCAGTGCTACGCAGACGACACTCAACTCATTTTCAGGCTGCCCTCGGCCACCTCCTCCACTTCTCTCATCACTGATTGCCTAACTGCCATTCAAGATTGGTGTGCCGCCAACGATCTTTGTCTTAATGCCAGCAAGACAGAGATCCTCCTCATTGGCACACTATCACCTTCCTTTCCCCTCACTCTCTGGCCGGCCTCCCTTGGCCCTCCTCCTTTCCCCACCTGCGAGGCCAAGAACCTTGGTGTCACCTTTGATTCCACACTCTCCTTCTCCGCCCACATCGCTGATGTATCAAAAAAGTCAAACCTCCTATTGCACCTCCTCAGAGTTAGTCTTCCTTTCCTCTCATTCCCCCAGAAGCTCACTGTCTCCCAAGCTCTGGTTCTCTCTAAGTTGGACTATTGCAACAGCCTCTTTCTTAATCTACCTGCCTCTACTCTCCGCCCTTTACAACTTATCCAGAACAGGACTGCAAGACTTGTCCTTGGCCTCAAGCCCTGGGATCATATCTCTCCAGCTCTGAAATCTCTCCATTGGCTCCCAGTGGATGCAAGAATTAAATTCAAAACCCTCTGCATTGTCCACAAGGCTTTCTGGGGCCTGGGTCCAACATATCTTCAGCTATCCCTCCGCAAATACCTCCCATCTCGTGCACTCCACTCCTCTACCTCTAACTCCCTCAGGGTCAGTCGTTTCTCAAAGAAACAAGCTGGGGGTAGATCTCTGTCTTCAGCTGGGGCCTCCCTCTGGTACAGCCTCCCTGCCACTCTAAAACTTGAGGAGAACCATCTCTGGTTCCGGAAGCACCTCAAAACCTTCCTCTTTGCTTCTGCCTTCTCCTCCCCTCTCCCCTGTTCATTCTACTCTCCCTCGTCACCATGCACCTAGCCACCCTCTGTCCTCTGGGTCCAGGTACCTGCTCATCTTGCCACCCTCACGCACTGCCTCCCGGCCACCCCCTGCACTGGGGTCTGTATCTGTACCCATACAGCCCTCCCCTTTTCTTCCTGCACTTTCAGACCTACATGGCCTGCTGCGATAAACCCAGCACTTGCCACTTGCTGGCTACACTCCCATTGTTTGTTGCCTTTTTTTTATTATTTTATTATTATTTTTTATTTTTCCTTCTCGCTCCACACTCTCCTTTTGTTCCCCCTTCCATGCTCTTCTCCCCCTTCTCCCTCTACCCTGCACTTGCATGTTCTTAATGTCACTGAGCCTAGTGAGATCGTTGTTTTTGTTCTCCCCTGTTCCCTTTCCCTTGCCTTGTCGCGGTCTGAAACACTTGTGTATGAGCGCGATAGAAATAAAATATCAATCAATCAATCAAGTCGGCAGGGGGGCTGTTTAAGTTACAGATTACAGCCCCGAAGTGTGCAGTGGGCCAGGCGGCAGTGCAAGGAGGACTGGACATAGAGGACTCTGATACCCAGTGTGACTCAGAGGGTACCAAACAACTAATCAGCGCAACAGACTGGAAGGTTAGCTGAGGAGTGGGAGAGAGAAGGCCGAGCAGAGGCTTAGACAGTGTAGGGCCTGAGCAGTCAAAGCCAACCCAAAATCTATAAATGCCCACCCAGCAGCGCTGCAGGCATTTACGGTTGTTAATGTCACTGCACTGGGACCAACTACACTAGTTTCAGGCCCCACTTGTTTGTTATGTAATCCTGGTTACACCAGAGAAGAAAAAAGGGGTTTTGAGCTCCTACTGGAACTTCAGGTGTCTGGATGAAGTCTGAGAGGGGCAGGGAGTCTGTTCCAGAGGGAGGCACCTGCAGAGGCGAGAGATCTACCCCCTCTCTCCGTCTGGAGAAGCGTCTGACTATTAGAGAATTGGAGGTAGCTGAGCGAAGAGCTTGAGAAAGAAGGTACTTAGGCAGAGATGTTCTGCATTGCCCCAGAAAGCCTTGTGGGCAATGCAGAAGGTCTTGAACTTGATCTCTGCAGCCACTAGGAGCCAGTGGAGAGATTTCAGGGCTTGAGAGATATGGTCCCTGGGCTTGAGGCCAAAGATAAGTCTTGTAGTCCTGTTCTGGATTAGTTTTGGGGGGCTCACAGTAGAGGCAGGCAGATTGAGAAAGAGGCTGTTGCAGTAGTACAGCCTGGAGAGAACCAGAACTCTGGAGACAGTGAGCTTCTGGGGGAAAATGAGAAAAGGTGGAATACCTCTGAGGAGGTGCAGCTGGATGTGGGACTTCTTGGCAAGGTCCATAATGTGAGGAGAGAAAGAGAGTGGAGTTAAAGATGACCCTAAGGTTGTTTGCCTCACAGAAGGTGAGGGTAGAGGGCCCAAGGAGGGCGGATAGAGTGAGAGAGGGAAAGCTGGAGCATGAGTCCAAATGAGAAGGATCCCCATCTTACTAGCATTAAGGCAGAGCTCTTCGGAGGAGCACCAATCATGGATTGTAGATAGACAGTCAGGAATGAGTGAGGAAGGAGAGGTGGCTGAGGGAAGCCTGAAGGAGAACTGAGTGTCATCTGCATAACACTGAACGTTGGATGAGGTGGATATCAGGTAGGCCAAAGGGGCCAGATAGACATTGAAGACCCAGGGTGAGAGGATAGAACCCTGGGGGACACTAACTGTGGAGAGATTGGTAGCAGAGAGGAAGGACCAGTGTTGGACCTGGGACGGTCATTCCAAGAGGAAGGAGGTCAGCCATGCCAGGGCCTGATCCATGATGCCCAGGTTCTTACAAAGTCGATTGATCAGCATTGAATGATTGACCATGTCGAAGGCAGAAGAAAGGTCAAGTAGGATCAGGACAGAAGGAGAGCTAGAGTCAAGATTAGAGAGCAGATCTTCACAGGTGTTCAGGATAGCAGTTCCCATGCCTCTGATTTCTCTGAAGCCAGAGTGATGGTCATGGAGTCTACCAACAGGTTCAGTGTGGAGATTAAGCTAGCTGGGAGATGGCCAACTTTTCCAGGAATTTGACCAGAAAAGGAGTGATAGAATTCATACTATAGTTTGCCAGACAGGTAGGATTGGCAGAAGGCTTTTTTAGGAGGGGGTGCACACAGGAGTGCTTGACGAAAGAGGGGAAAGATCAGGTGGCAAAAGAGTGATTGCAGAAATCGGCCAAGGCTGGAGCTATGATATGAATGTGGTGCTCGATGGTTCTGGAAGAGCAGGGGAGCACCTGTTCAGACAACACCTTCAGAGATTGTACTCGTCTCGAAACATCATCAGGTCAAGCTTACCGGCACCCTTGTATCTTTACCACCAAAGTACCACTCTGCCTGCAGGGGCCATTGCAATGGCGCCAGTGCTTCCCTCTCCCCACGCCCATGGAGTCCTATGAGACACCATGGGAATGGGGAGATAACAAATCTGCTGCCTGACTTCCCACGCCGCCGGGGCTTCTAATGTACCGGTTACAGATTCAGTGTTTGCAGGTGTTTTCTGGGAATGAGGCCCTATGGCTTTAACTGTAACTTCCTGTTTCCAGGTTCCCTGAAAAATAAATGTAATTTGAGCATTGACTGATAGACAGTTGGAGACATCAAGAGAGTGACTTGTGGTTGGTTTGGCAAGAGACCAAACTGCAATGATGCAGGAAAATGAAATGAAATGAACAGATAATGAATGGCTTTAGTTTACCTTTCACAAAAGAGGCAGATTCTCAGCCAAAATGTTAATTGCCATACCTTGGGAAAGCCTGTTTGAAGCGAAACTACCAGTGCAGATAATAACAACCTTCCAAAAATAAAAAGTTGCAAGGAAACTCGCCATAGTATTCATATGCACATATGTATTTAAACATGTTTTCTTACACCTCTTTCCTACAGGTGCTCACATCCAGTTTCATAACTTCTCCACTGAGGCCAACCACGACTTTCTTGAAATACAAAATGGGCCTTACCACGCCAGTTCTCAAATTGGACAATTTAGTGGAAGCGAACTCCCATCGTCTTTACTCAGCACAACTCACGAAACCCTCATCCACTTTTACAGTGATCACTCCGAGAACAAGCAGGGGATCAAGCTTCTCTACCAAGGTACGTAGGGCAGCTTAAGCATTGACATGCAATTCTCAACAATTCCAAATGAATTGCACAGGCTATATTCCCATCCATATATGTTGTGAATTGCTCTGCAATTACAGCAGTGTTCCAATGCATCAGTATCTTTCCACACAGAGACATCCATGCAATGGCAACCTTTCTCCTGAAGCCACAGATACTTTGTATTTCCTTCAATAGATGTGCTTCTTGATATTTTACTGATATTTACTGTAATCATTTATTTCTATGTTGTATGACTCTAATGGACAATAGGTCTGCTAGTGGTCTTCCCACATATGTCGGTGTGCCATCTATTTATCAAGCCATGTGTTGGCCTTTTTTATAACAATACTTAATCTAAATGTATGGTTAAAAGTTTCAAGCAAGAGTAAACGAGTAAATGACTTCCAGAAGCGTTTCAAATGAAAAGACATCATTAGTTAAGGTTTCCTTCATTTTTTATTATAGACTTAAAAGGAGTGCAATGCTCTACACTGGAGGATAACATGCATTCTGTTGGAATTTTATGCTCAGAGCCTAAGGGCATAGAGTATACAGACAAATGGTAGATTGAAGGCACATTTATCCTTTCAGATTCAACATTTTAATTGTATTAGATGAAATGGCATGCGCATAAAGTGTACAAAGTGTTTCCAATGAGATTGTGAGACAGATGCAGAAACGTGTGTGTGTGTGTGGGGGGGGGGAGGAGGGGCAGCGTCTGGGGGAGCTAGGCTTTGAGAACATGACGGATAAGAGTTAATGTGTGGATAGTGGTGTTGAGAAATGTGTGTGTGCAAGGTGCGAAGAGAGAGATTAATTGGGTTCTGCAATTGGAGTTTTTTAGTAAAGAATGGGATGGCTTTGGTGTTTACCCTTTTCTTTCTTCACATTACTTACCACTTTGTCTTTTTTGTTGTTGTCCCCTCCGTTGGACTGGTTGGTTGGTTACACGGGGGATTATCTGAGTTGTTGTTATACGTGTTGATATAGTTCAAGTGAGTGGTTGAACTTTTAATGAGATGTTTTGGGAATGTGCTTATAACAATTGATGATGCATTGATGTTGAGAACAGAAATTAGACAATAACGACCGATTGTCACCAGGGGTGTTGCTAGATCTGGAAAAGATCCGGGACTATGGTAATTGTTGGACTGTCAGGGCTGGGGGTATAAGTAGCCTTTTTGGTTGTATTCCCTGAGCTTCGATCCCGGGCTGCAAACAAAAGACCCAGGGCTTTAAACAATGGAATGATTTTTCAACTCAGAATAGTTCAAAACTATTGCTTAATCGTACTATGAGGACAATTAAAAAAAGATGTAGTGCCAGATTATAAAGGACTGCTGCCTTTTACAGTATTCCGCATCATTGATTCCATGGCATATTCTAAATCACAGCACGCTTATGACATATGCATTATTTAACAGGGAATGATAGGTCTCGATACATAATTGTGAGATTTACCATGCACAACCCCTCTGTTTGTTTTTTCTAAATAATGTGAGCTATGTAAAAACATGCATAAGTAAATTAAAGAAAATGCGTTGTCTTGCAGATTTTTAACTGTGCAGAAAAAAACTGGGCATATAAAAATGCTCTGACATGCATAATTAAAAATAAATGCAATATCGTAATTCTATAGGCGATCATTACACGTTAAATTCAATTTTATGTTGGTGGTTAATCTAATTTGTCTTTCATTATTTGATCATAACAGGGCTATTGAGATTCACCTGTCATATATTGTGATTGTATATATATAAATATATAAATACATATTCCTACTACATTTACAACAACTGATGTTGATGCATGATTGCTGAACTCAACCTCAACATCACCACTTGATAAGGAAAATGCTGATAAGAAATCTTTTTTTTTTTAAATCTGGCTTTTCGGCTAATTGTATCTTTACAATATTTACAATAAATGCCACTCGGAAGACATAAGGATGTGTGTCTGAGCAGAAACAATGAGTTATGCAAGCATTTGGCAGAGTTTGTTCACGATTTCCTGTGTTTATGTGTCCTTTATATTTCAATTTGAAGCAGAAGGCATCTGGGATTATTGTCCACTGTTATTCATTCACTACATGTGAAACCAAAGTAAAGGTACATTCCTGTGAGGATGTACACACACTCCAATACAGGAGGGCTGACAGCTTGCATCCGCTAAGTACAACCTCTTTCCAGTATCACCTGCCTCTCTGGAATCAGGGAAAAGCAAGTTCCTTATCTCACCTACCACTAGTAGCCAAAGGCTACTAAAAGACCTAATAGAGAACCTCATCCTCCCATTTTTCCATGCCATACATTCATGCCTGGTCTCTCTCCCCCAATGTGCCCACTCTCTGCCCCAATACACACTCCATACCTGGGTCCTGCTTCTCCCCCACTCCACCACCCAATGCTGTGGTTAACAACTGTACTAAACAAACTGTCAGAAACATAGTTAAAGAAATTCATCTTAACCGACCACCAGTCAATGAAGTGACTGCCCCCAATGTATGCACCTTTACTCATCCCTCCCCTTTCTAATCACCAACATTCCCAACTCATAATGGACATACCAATGAATAGAGCCACATCCCCAACACTCTCTCTCTCTCTCTCTCTCTCCCTCTCCTCTCACTCCCTCTCTCTCTCTCTCTCTCGCTCTCTCTCTCTCTCACACACACACACACACACACATGGCCACCCACACATACACCTGTGTAAGCAGAACTGTAATGTTAATTATGCTTACATCCAGAGACACATTCTGACCTGTGCTGGTGCAGTGCAGTATGGCAGCTTGGAATTGTGTTATGTGTCCCAAGCAGGCACCTGAAATACACAACTGCAAAACTGCATCTGCAGGGTAGTTTGGCAAGATTTGCCATTAGATTATTCCAAGTTAGGTACAGATTAGAATGTCCTAGGGGTCCAGAAAAAAGAGAAAGCACACTTCTGTTGATGTACCATCCACAAATGATGTTCCATGTGAAAAGAAGTCCGAAAAAAATGCCTGATTTGTAAAGAAATGCAGGGGAATGTTGTATCCTTTACTTTCTGCTCATTTCTGCTCATCTAACTAACCTGAAACAAGTAGGTGTCATGCTTTTTCTTTGGGAAGCCCAGGAGACTCAAAGCTGAAGCCACCGCAAACAAATACAACGTTATAAATGCTGCAGTTTTCTTTCTAAGTTTCCTGGGCTACTCCAGCCCGGGGGAGCCCGGGAAGCTTAGAAAGAAAACCACAGCTTTTATAAATGCAACAAAGTTGAATTTATATTTGCAGTGCTTGGTTAAGAAAAAATAAATAAGCATGTACATACATGCAGCCTTTCTGCCTGCATTCTCTTGTCTCTGACAATAATGAAGCAAAAGCCACCCAATGATAGCTTTTGTTTATTCCAGCTGGCTGGCTTTTGCGTAATTAGTACCGTAAGGGCAGAACTTAACAGAAGCACAGGAGGCTCATCCATTTCACAAAATTGATGCCTCCTAGTGCTTGACATTTTTGAGTTTGAGCCTCATTTGCTCAAAACCGTACATAGGGACTTTGTTTAAAAATATATTTTATATATATTTTTGATTATGGGCCATCTTTTTAGCCAATAAAACTTTTAGAGCTGGGGAAAAACAAAAGAAAACACTGTTTTTAATCAAATGAAAAGATGCATAAATAATGTTATCAGTTCAACCCACACATAATGTGCATATCTTTTGTTGGGATATTTCACACACGTTTCTTTTGGTGTTTCACACAAAGAAGGCATATAAGATAATGGTATGTAAAACAATTAACACATGTTTATAAACATGTTTTATTAGCAGGTGTACCTTTGCTTTGCATGGTAATTCCTAATTCAGTCCTGTTTTTTTTTCCTGTAGTAACTAGTGTGAACAAATTGTCTTTCTTTCCAATTCTGGATCAGGTTACATAAAGCTGATCATGAGAAAAGTGTACATCGTTTCCAGCAACTTTGAGTAGTAGGGTTGAGATTGCGCATCAACATTATTGGTGTCCCTTTCTACAACCGAGGCAGCAGTGACTGCAACATAAGTGCCATATATGTGGGGCTGTATTATGTAAGCTTGAAGTGATGTACCCGTACATGTACAGCTGAAGCATTGTACTTTTGAGATGGCATACATCCATCAACTTCCGTGGGAAATGAAGTTTATGTGATTATCATGAGAGATTTGCCATGTTGTGACGGAAAATGTTATTGTGGACACTATTGAAGAGACACAGAAAGTTTCCTGTCAACCACATTGCTACAATAGCACTGTATTTTGTCACCAGCATTAATTAAAAAGTGAGTGCTGCTAATGTCACCTAAAATGCTGATAGTGTGGAAACTTTAGGTATAATTAACTGGTAAAGTTTTCATGAAGTGCTGAACTATGAACATAGAACTATGGCAGAACTATGGCGCAGAGAGCTATATGGCAGGGGTAGGCATTGGAGACCATTTAAAGAAAATAAATATCTGATAAGGGTATATTTTAAATGTGTTACATTGTATACTCCATGAAACCTACCCACGTGCCAAATTTCAGGTTTGCCGTAGGCCATAGGCCATGCACCCAGGACTCTAGGCCCTGGCCACGACCACTGCAGCATACCCACATACCACAATCAAAATGTTTGGTATTATAGGTGTGTTATGCTGCAGTGGTCGTGGCCAGGGCCTAGCGTCTTGGGTGCATGGCTGATTTCCTTCAGCCATGCACCCAAGACTCTGGGCCCTGGCAACAACCACCGCAGCATAACACAGGTGTGTTATGCTGCGGTGGTTGTGGCTAGGGTCTAGAGTCTTGGGTGCATGGCCGAAGGCCGTAGGCCATAGGCCATGCACCCAAGACTCTAGGCCCAGGCCACAACCACCGCAGCATACCCACATATTACAGTCAAAATGTTTGGTATTATAGGTGTGTTATGCTGCGGTGGTTGTGGCCAGGGCCCAGAGTCTTGGGTGCATGGCTGAAGGAAATAGGCCGTAGAGTAAGACTCTAGACCCTGGCCACAACCAAAGCAGCATAACACACCCATAGAATCAAACACCCATCAAATATACACTGTTTCATTTGTAAAGTTTGTATGTGAAGTTTTGGCTAGGTTATGTAGTTGAGATTGTAGACTTTGTAACAAGGAGTGCAGCGTTTCTGACTTTATTTTTTGAATACTGACTGGTTGAGTTTTTTGTGGTTGTATGCAATTTTTTCATGACATGGGTAACTGGACCAGACATATTTTTCGATCTCTGTCATAAAAGAAAAGATTGTATGTTAGAGCAGGTAGTTCATAGTGAGTTCTTGCATTGCATAATAGACATTTCTGTATTTTTTTTATCCTCATATTTAGTACTTTACGAGTACTATATTTCAAACCAGTGTACTGCGCAAACCTTCTATGTTTTGGTACAATGCATTTCTTTCATTTTTTACTGTTTATTTCTTGTTTCTTGCTAATCTTCTATCTTTGGCTTGTTTTAGATTTGTGGGGTATTAGATGCCTGTTGGCGTATTCTAATTGTTTATTTTGACTTTTATGCCATTTATGTATCTGTTGGGTTGTTGCACATTTTTTGGGGCAGTTAGATATGTATATGTATTGTTTGATTTTAGTAGTATTTGTTAATCTGTTTGTTTGTTGCAGATTTTTTGGGGCAGTTAGATACCTGTTGGCATATTCTAACTGTATATTTTTTATTTGATTTTAGTGGTATTTATGTATCTGTTTGCTTGTTGCAGAATCTTGGGGCAGTTAGAAACTTGTTAGCATATTCTAACTGTGTATTTCTTGTTACATTTTAGTGGTATTTATTTATCTGTTTGCTTGTTGCAGAATCTTGGGGCAGTTAGATACATGATGGCATACTCTAACTGTGCACGGTTTTGAAGTTGAAGTTTTGCTTATGTTCATACACAGATTACGTATTAAATTTGGTTTTAAGAATATTAAGTAAGCATTTACAAGATTTGCTGGCAATCTCTGATTTAGAGTAATGGTACTATCATTACATTTGAACCATCCTCAATTCTTTTCTATATATGCAATGTGGTGACCTCATTGGTTGTGGCTCCTTTGTGGTAGATTAAACTTATTGTTGTGAAGGTTTTCTTACCAAGTGATACTTGACCATGGGCCTCATTACGACCCTGGCGGAGTGGGTTTACGCCAGCGGTATTCGCGGCGGACCCGTCCGCCCTACTACGAGTTCCCGTAGCGCCATGGAGCGTTTTCCACCTGGTTTTTCCGGGCGGAGAAATCCATGGCGCTACGGGACCTTGTTGTTAATTACGCCACCGTATTTTACGGTGGCGTAATTAACGCCTTCCCCACTCCCATTATACCCTATGGGGCAAAAATGGGAATGGGGAAGGGTAAAATGGGGAATGGGGATTTACCGCCCCGCCAGGGTCGGAATGGGGCGGTAAATCCGCCAACCCCCATGGCGCTATCGGCAGCTTTCCGCCGTGCTCCATGGTGCATTTTGCGCCACGATTTCCGCCAGGGTCGTAATGAGGGCCCATGTGTGAATCCAGTCAGCTTACAGTTGTTTTTGGTACCATCTGAATTGTAACGTAAAAGCAGTACTATTACGTATTTACTATGTGTCTGTATTTGTAAGGTGGAGCGATTATCTGAATTGCAGGTAGTACATGATCTGCCATGGTTTGCATTTTGCACAAGTTGCTGAAATGGAATGGATTCATAGTTAGGTATGGGTACATACACAAAGCTTTCATTAGGGACTTCTTTCTGTGCCACATGGTTGCAGAGAGTGCATGTATGTTTCCATATGTATGAAATCTGATTTATAGGTATGTTTTTGTTTTCCAGTACTTGCAGTAAGTACATTAGAAATTCTTGTCGATCCTCTTGTTAGTTTATAGTGAATTTGACAATTCCAGCACAGTTGTCCAATTCTTGTCTTATTCCATGAACACTGTAAGTGTTCTCAGGATTGTTGGTTGCATTTCTATGATGGACTAACATTTGCAAACACAATTTTTCTGCACTGTGTGAGTAAATGTTCTCATTAATTGGTGGCAATTGGAATAGACTATTTATTGCTACATTTGCGTAGCAGTTTACAACAGTTACATTTGAATGGACCAGATAGTTCTGTGTGGAAGTCATTTGTTTGGAGCTTGTGTTGGTTTTTGAAGAAGTAGTTGATTTACTTTTACTACTAGATTCTTGTTTGATTGTGGTTTCAGTTTGAAGTAGTTTTATTTTGCAACATTTTGCTTCTTGTGGAACAGGGTAGCTTTTTAGATAGGGGGTGTAGAGTGAACATACTCTATTGTATTCTAGAATGCAAGGAATATCAGCATTTACTTTACTTGCATCAACGTTGATTAGATAGCCCGTCAAGTGTACGTAAGTGTGATAGTGCTACATAGCTCATTCCTTCTTTAAAAACTGTGTTACCAATATCTATTAATGCTTTATCTAGGGTAGGACCTTGTGATTTGTGAATGGTCACTGCATATGCTAGAGTTAGTGAAAATTGTTCTCTGCGTACATACATGTTTTTGAAAAGACAGAAGCAGGCTTTGAGCATCCTATCCTTTTAACTTCTGATAGTTTGTCAAAGAGAATATTGACAAATTGAATGTTGTTGTCACGTGGGTATGTTTGAAAGCCAACAACTGTACCAAGTGCTCCTTTAACTTGTCCTTGCTCCACGTCAAGGTTACATTTAAGCATGACTCTACAGTTTAAAGATAATTTTTACATTTTCGCCAGCTGTGTTGGAGAGTTTTCTAGGAAATTTGGTCTTGTTGTGGCTTTTTGCACATGGGTAGTGTCATAACATGTACGCCCAGTTTATCTGTGGAGCAAATTTCAATTATCGGTTGCATTTCTTTTTTCAACATTGTTTCATTGAATTTGGAACAGCTTGCAAGTGTTGGCATCAAGGAAATACAATTGACATGTTTGTGTGCTAATTGTTCCATGACATCAGTAGCACATGAGTTATGGCCATGGAGTGTATGGATGTGCCTTGTTTTTAATATTGATTGTGCTTCTTGAGATAGGACACCAACTCTAATATTTTTTTAAATTTTGGCGTATGTGAGGTCTGCAGACTGGCACATGGTTTCAGTTAATTCTCTGTATTGGAGTATTGGAAATGTTGCCAAAGGTTTACATTTCCTATGCTGCCAAAAGTTTTACGGCACAGTTTGTGCCCTAAGGTTTTAAAAATAGGTTCAGCTTTCACTGGTGTCAATTGAAGAAGATCTCTGAAAACAATAATGTGTTTTCCTCCAAAGAGCTGATCGTATTCTGTTTTGAGGACCTTTTGTAATCTGAGGTGAATTAAGATCAACATTAGGCTGGAGACCATGCTCACCTCATCTATTAGCAGCATTTTCATTTGTTTGAAAACTCTGCGTAGTCCCATTGCAGCTTCTCTGGAAAGTTTGTAATAGTCTAATGTGTTTTGGTGTTCTACTGGAAGGAGTAGTAATCGGTGTAAAGTGACAAAGCCTATGTTGTACGCAGCTAAACCTGTGGGGGCAGTTACAGCAGCTGACAGTTTGTTGTTTGTCAATTGTTGAAGGAACTTGCTGATGATTTTGATTAAGAATGTTTTGCCTGAACCAGCTTCACCACTCACGTATAACAGTATAGGTTTATAGTCTTGGCAGGTCAGATTTAATGTTCATGTTCCACACCATGTTCAATTTGTTTTGTTATTTCTTGCAAAATGCTACGCTGTTCATTGTTCAGTTGTGATTTCAGTACAGCAAGGTTTTCTGTATCTTGTTCATATTGACACATGTGTTTTCTACTTCTGTCACGGCTAATTCTGCCTCATTTGCTATTAGTGGCTGTCCAAGTGGTTCTTGGATTCCTGTTACAGAAGGTTGACTACTGTTGGGAGTGTCCACTTGTAGTTGGGCCTGGAGTTCTTCTTCCTGGTGCTGTTTATTGTGCAACATTGTTAGGTACTGTGTAAAGTTTATATCTGTTATAGTGCTTTCATTTGCTTTGAAAGTGTCTTCATAGGAGTCATATGTATCCAGTAACTCTACTTTTTTTTCTCCATGGTTTAAAATGTTGTAGCAGGGACATTTAATACAGCTCTTTATGTTGATGAGTTTTTAATAACAATTTGATATGATTAAATAAGCTGCCTTTGGTAAGTTTCACTAAGCAGCCTTCACAATTTACCACTTTGTATCTACCTTTCTTTTCATCTGGTTTAACATTATTTTTCTATGTGAAGTTTTGGGCTACATGGTAGAGACACTGGTTTCCAAAGTGGTACTCCTGTTTGGCTAGTATGTGTCTAGTGAATTGTTTTTCAAAATGTCTTGGCTGTTGGGATCATTTTTGGCTATTGTTTCTATGTCCTCATATGATTTGAGAACTATTTTTCTAGATTTAGCAGGACCAAGACTTAGCCATACTATATTTTCTGATTTTCCACACAAGACACTACCGGTTAAATGGTCTGCAGCTTCATAGCAGCCACATTCTCTATGAGAAAGCGTTTTTATGCCTAAGCTGTACAATTTCTGTGATAGTGTTTTGTCAGATGATATGTCATCCCAGAGGTCCTGAAGCTCTGTTTTCTCTGCTTTGGATAAGAAGGCTGTGACATATTGTGCAACTGCAGTGGAATTGTCTGCAATGTACTGCACATCTATGTTTGCATTCCAAAGGAGGGCAATGATTGCATTGTAATCATTGATGTATTTTGATTCTTCTGTTCTTTTTTATGTAATATGTGTTCTTAGGTTATTACCTTTGGCACCATGTCTGACTGATGAAATTAAGTTGTTTACTTGACCTGTTGTTGAAACTTGTCTCGGGAAACCAAAGCAGCATTTGGTGTAGTATTTCCCTTTTTTATATTTGTGACAACAATATTTCCCATATTTGTGTCTTTGAAATTGTAAACTTTGTGCATGAAGGTCACTATGTGTTGTTTGGGAAGGGATTTCACAAGTGACATATTTTTGGATGAACTGCAAAACTGTGGTATCACTGTCTTGACCAAATTTAGGAGCATCCTTTATCCACAAAAGCATGTGGATGTGTGGTGCTCCTCTGGCTTGGTATTCTTTTCTCCAAAAGAAGTGTTGAACTTCTCTGAGGGGAGGAACAGTCGTATTACAAATAAAGTGTAACATAGCATTGAAGCGTTGATGGAAATATCTTGATACATTTACAGGATCTAGAGAGCAGAGTTCTCCTGGTGTTTTTATATCTATGTTTGTTTTATTTTTGTTTGTTATGCGTAGGAAACCGTGTAAATCTTTCCATGCATATTCTACACAACTTCATGTTACAAACCAAGTGGGTGGGCCAAGGTTTCTGTCGGAACCAGTATTCTTTTGTACTAAGCATGTTTGCTAAAAGATTTGTAATACTTGACTGTAAAATTTCATTTTTTTCTTGCACTTTTTGTACTAATTGCGTAGCTGACATATTTTGAAAATGGGTCCCTGATTTTAATGTGTGTGCAACTCTGTAGCATAGAGTTGCTAGTTCACTTTCAAAGAGAAAGTGGAAAATGTATTCCACGTTTGTCTGAATTTGGGGTCGTCAGCATGCATTCGTAGAGATCAATATTCTGATGCTGTTATCTGTGTGGGTCTATCGTCGTACCTTCCTCCTTTTCCAGTAAAAAATCCTGTGCTTCTATACTTTTTTCCCATATGCGGATTGGAGATCCTTTGCTTGTCGCATTTGGTATGTTTCAAGTGCATCATCTATAGTATCTTTAGAGTGTAAAGGCTGAATTTTATAATGGTCTAAAATATTGGATTCTGTAGTAGGATTTAAAAGTTCAAATTGACCAGTTTATGGTGATTCTTGAATTATCTCAATGGTTTCCCTTAGGTTTTCGTCAATATTAATTTCTTTGTAGTATTCATTGTTGTTTTTTAAATATTGCAGGGCGTGTCTAACTTTATGTAAGTCTACGAGTTGTTACCAAATCTTTTTGTAGGTACGCCATTTACTAAGACAATTAAAGATTCATCTATTGGCTGTTGCAAGCCTAGAGTTTGTACATTTTCTGTGAGATCTAATGGTAAATAAACTACTTTGCCACAAATTCAGAGGGAGGTAATTTTGCTGTTTTTGGTGTGAGGCGTATTAATGCTTGAAATGGGTGCACTGTTTGAATTATGATGCTCTCATATAAATTTAGTTGTTGCAGGGGTTTTGGTAGTGGGAATAATTCAAAATTATTTTTGAAAGCATGTGAAGGTGTTTGGTTGTTGTCTAGTTTTGTAGTGCAGTAATTGCAAAGTATTAAGGGGTCAGGAATGTCATATTTGTTTTCTGCTATAAGGTAGAGAGTTAATTGGAACCATTTTGAATCTTCATTGTCTTCTATTTTGTGATGTCTATAGTTTTTTTGTGGTACTTTTAAAAGAAGTCCTGCGGCAACACACACACACACATGGTTTGGTACTTCGTTGGAGGTACTTTTAAACTTTAGTATTTCTTTTTTGTATGTGTTTAATAGAAGGTTGCTATTTGTACAGTAGTTGCTAGTTTGTTGTACATCTATTTCAATTTGTAAGTGTCTTTCAATTTCAAAATATTTTCTCTGGATATGGTCTATTTCTTCCAGTAGTTGCTTGGCTGTACCATGTACAAGATTGTTATTTAAGTTGGCTAGTGCTAAAGCAGGACTGTTAGTTGAATGATGTGTTGATATCATTTTTATATGATGGAAGGTGCTTTTGCAAATACGTCCCGAAATGCAGGCTAATGAATGTCCTTGTAGTCCTCTGTATTTGTGCACTGGACAGGCATTTATATTTTGTAGTAGTTTCATTTTGAATTTGCCTTTGCTTTTTACATAATGATGAGGAACTGGCGTAAAGATTTGAAAGTTTTTTTGGCAATGTTACACATTGATGTGCACAGCCATTTGTAGACTGGACGTTTTGGTTCAGTAGATTGTGGAGGTGATACTGAGTTTTCTGGGGATATTGTTGTGAGCAGAGTTTCTTGTTCCATAATGGTGTTATTAAGTTTTTCATACCCTTGTCCACTGCTATGTATGGCAATTGTGGTTGTTTGCTTTCGTTTATATGCTTGTTCATTAAAATATGGTTCTGTGGTCGTGGTCTTTTTTGTAGTTAGTAGTTAGTTTTGTTAGTGGTTTCATCCTGTTTAAAACTAAAATAAATAACTTCCTTTTGAAAAGGATTGCACTGTCTATGAGAGCTTCTAGGATTCATTTTCTACTGTAGGTTTTAAGGGCTGTGTTTGATTTCTATCCTGTTTTTAAAAGGTTCTGAAGGACTCTGTGGTGGAACATTTTGCTATGCTTACTTGCCACTACATCAAGATTTATAGGTCCAGTGTTAGCAGTAGTGGTAGTGGTACATTTTGATAGAGGAGGGAAAGTTTCTGTACTGGAAGCTTGTTTTGTTACGCATAATGACTGTGTTAGCTGTTTTGTTTGAACTTTTTGTACAAAAGCAGCTAGAGATGCATGCTTATTTTGGACACTTTTATTTTGATTTGCTCTACTTCTGTGTTGCTTTCTACGGAGTTGCTTTTTTCTAGGCATTCTTTGGGTTCTGTTGGAGAAACAAAAGAAAGTATGGGTGGGCTGTTGTGCAGTGTATGCATGCTTTGTGCATGAGTGTTTGAGTATGATGGTAAGTATGATTGTTGAGGTGTGTGATTGTGCAATGGGCAGGTAAATCAAGCTGGGAAGGCTATTCTTGTATTTGTGTGTTACTGTACTGGGCTTCAGATGAGATTATAAAGTATGCAACTTGTAAGGGGAAGCGCTAATACTACATCTAATGCTAAAGGGTTAATATATTTGTTTCTTCTACAACAGTAAAATGCTAGTGTGTTTGAGTAAGAGTTAGAACATTATGTTAGTTTTGTACTTACTTTTTTATGGAAAGAGTCGGTTTCTTCTAAGTCCTTGTTCGTACTTCAGACGCTGCTGCTTCAGGAGAGTGGTGTGCACTGAAAGTGTAAAAGAAAGAAGGTAGTGCATATGTGTGTTTAAAGTGGTTTTGTTAATGTAGACATTGTTTTGCACTATTCTTTGCCTATGTGTGTCCTGTATATTTTATTTAGAATCTGTTATTTGAATATGTTTATCAAATGAGTCTAATAGTAAACATATAGAGCAGAGTTGTTTTTTTTAATGATATGTTAATGGATGTTAAGAGATAGAAGAAATAATCATATGCATGTTCTGCTATTTCTGCAGGGTAAATGGCAGATATTGTACATAAAAGCATGTAATGTATGCCTTTGAGAAGGTGTGGGTAATAAAGCAGAAGGATTTGATATAGAGGCAGTGGTGTTGTTTGATCTGGGAGCTTTTCTAATGATATTGTTTGTGTCTGTGCTTGAATGAAGATGTATGTACTCTTCCTGCCTGCATGTAATTTTATAACACACTGGACAGTCTTTTATATAATTATACTGTTATTTTTCACATCCTATAATATGGAACAATATTTTTTTAGATAGGTGTGTGTGTAAACAAAAATGTGGAGAGCTGAAAGCTTAGCAATTGACACTTCATCATAGCAGATGGGAGAAATGACTGTAAAATAATTTTACAGTTTATACAGGGTCAGTGGCATTTACTCTGTTCATATTCCTATTCATTTCATTTTACATTTTAAAGCGCTTACAAAGCCCGCACGCATTGAGGTGCTGATACAGGAATTGTTTGTTTTTTAGTTGCATATTTATTTTGTCTTAGTTGCATATTTATAACGCGATTAAACCTCGAGAGGTTTCTAAGCGCAGACCCGGGGATTGAATCTGTGTTGCTTCGTGTCGTCTTGCTTTCAAGGCACGCACTTTGCCGCTGAGGTATGCTCTCGGGATGTATTATATTTCTCGAAGAGGTGTACATGTACTGTGTAGAAAATATTGATACCTGTAGTCTGTGTTGATGCATGTGGATGTGTATGAATCTGCAAGTGGAAATCTTGGGAAGTTTTATAGTAGTTGTTGCTGTAGGTCCTTTGCAGTGGCAGCCGAATTGTACTGAGAGTGATCAATAGTACATCTAAAGTGCTGATATGTGATGACAGAGTTAGATGTAGAGTTCTTGGATGTGATTGGTGGATGATTGTGTGACTGCTTAACAGTATCCAATAAGGAAATGGTGCAGAGAGTGCATTGGAATGGGTAGAAGGACTGCTTTGAATAATAGAAAATAACAGGTGTTTCTGAAGCATCTTAAAAAAAAAAACCAAAATCTGCTCTTTTCAGAGCCAACTCAAAAGGGAAATGGGACACACTATTTAATTTTTTATTCCCCATGCTCAGATTTTTCGATTTGTCCGCGGACAGCGCGGTTGTCCGAGGCAGCGCGTATTACATATGGGGATTTTGGGGTTGAGTGGCATGCAAATGAAAATGAGCAGAGCAAGGGATTGGTCAATAAGGTTTACTGGGTATGTTTGTGCAAGGAGAGAGTTTGTCAGTGGGTATTTTTCCTGATAGGAGAGCAGATAGCTATGGTTGTGTGTTTCAGAAAGCAGATTGTTTGGATTTTGGGAGATTCGTGGATAAATTAGTTGGAGGTGCATACAGATCACTGTGGAGTGGCTGCACATCTTGGATTCTCTCATGTGGAAGTGAACTGACATGGGGTGTGTAGAATGAAGTGGGTGGATTTGGTACCTCTCTGTGCTGCTTTGGTAACACAGCGTCATCCAGACATTATTATTATTCATTGCGGAGGGAACAGTCTAGGACATGTGTCTGGAATCTCTTTGCAATTTGCAATGAAAGAAGGACTTGGGAAAGTCATGGACATGTATCCAAACTCCAGAGTATTTTTTTCTCATATTGCTCAGAGATAAATGCGGTTGCATTCTTTTTCATTTGGTCCACAAATGAAGAAAGCAAGGCGCAATGTTAACAAGGTTGTTTGTGCCTTTTTGAAAGATGTTGGCATGTCCTCTTTTCAGAATTAAAACATTATGTTTTGTAGCACACACATTTTTCGAAGAGATGGAGTAAATCTTACTTATGCCAGCAATCAGATTTTTCTGTGAAATATACAAAACTGATTGCAACCTTTTTTGGAATTAGAGCAATCCATTTTGCAGTCGGTGTTGACCATTTGAAGTTTTTGAAACACAAAAAAATCACAAACATTTCTTTTCAGAGCCACCACTTCCTCCCAGAGAAAAAGCAATGGTTGTGACAGGGTAGCATTGCACAGACTTTAGGTGTTTGCGTACTGTCCACGGACATCTAAAAAAAAACACAGGTCCCTGCACTATTTATTTGTGACTTCTATTTTTAAACTGTGAAAGCTGGCTCTGAAAAGAGCCTTTGTTTTTTTGTTGTTTTATATTTTTGGGGATTTTTTAAAAATGACACAGAAGGAAAGGAGGGGAAAGGAGGGTAAGGAAGGGACACCAACAACAGGGATAAGAAAGGGCAGGTGGAGAGAGGAAGATTTAGGGTGGGCCTTATTTAGCTATTGGGCAGTCCTTCTCATGCTCCTTGTCCGCAGTCTCGAAAGCTGTTTGAAGGTTCTAAGCCCCTGCAGAGTAGTGCGTTGCAGTACATGCACAATATTGTGACCCTCGAAAGGTAAGGGTCAACAGCGTCATGAATGGCCTGTGAGGCAGCTGGAGGGATGCTCTGAATGACAGGAGTGCCTTTTGTGGTGACACGAGCGGAACCGGAGGATGCTGCAGAGGAACTCAACCTACTATGTTTATCGTGAGGTACAACCTTACGAATAGCCCCACCGTGGAATGACTTTAGGTTTCGCTTCAATGATGTAGTGCCAAAGCTGTACGAACCAGGCCTGCTACGATTACCTTGTTCGCCTGAGGTTTTGACTTTCCATCAACGGTGGTAAATAACCGCCACACCCAAGACTCACGATGAGTGCTAGTAGTAGGGACTTCCACTAACTCATCCTCTTCATTCTCTTCATCCGTCTCCTCTGCATCCTCACGCCTGTTCCCCTCTGCAGGCCCTTGGGGGCGTGGTGGTGGCAGAAAAAATGTGGGATGCCATCTGGAAGTTAATAACCAGGAACTAGGAAGCAGGAACCAAGAACAGCAACTTGCACAATTGTCCTGTTGTAAATCTTGGAAATCCAAAATCAGAATGAGGATCAGCTCTGGGGTGTGGCCTTTTGTAGGGGTGCTGGGGTGCGCTTCGTGGAGAACTGCTCCATCCCTGAACACTTTGAACACTGAAAACGGGCTCAAAAAGTTCCAAAAAGTATGTAGATTGGTTGGGACATTGTGTGGGACATGTGCAATGGTGAACTTTTACTGTAAAATACCTTGGAGTGCTGAAAAAACACTTTTTTAAATGTCCTGGGACCCAGACAGTGTCTGGAAATAAGGACAGACGCTCAGTGTGGGTGCGGTATATTTGTGATTTCTCCTTTGATGTCCTGGGTAAATATGTTGGGTATTTTGTGGATATTTGGGGCTTTGCGGTATTTTCTTACCGCCAAAATACCTTTAGCAATAGTCACTCTCTGTATTCATATTGGATCACACATAACAATAATACATTGCATTATTTCAGAATTCTGACCTATTTAGATAATGTGCGCGATAATTTGCTTGGTTGGTTGGTATAGTGGTTGGTTTATTTGTGGCCCCAATATCCAACATCCCCTGTTTTTTATCTAGATTGTTCTTGATCACTAGAGAGACCTCAGGCCTACATTTTAGGGATACCACATTTTCAGTGTTAGTGTTGTGTGCCACCATGGGCTATTGTGGTATTTTTGTGGTAATTTCCACTACCTTATATACGGTTTGGAACTATGTCCAGAGAGTCTCTTTTCCCGTTGGCTCATGTACCTCCAACAAGCTATGCTACAAACAGTCACTCACAACTGTCCATACTGAATATAATCATGCACACATCTGTTTTAAGATGACAATTGCACTGTTTAAAAATCTACCCACGTTTAAACCTTTTCCCATGCAAAATGAAAGAGAGAAATAATACACACTAGCTATCTGTTTTCAGATATTTTTGTATTATAGAAATTTCCTTTAAACACAGTTTAACCCTTTTTTACAGAAATACATGAAATGGTACAACATTATTTGTGATAAAATGAACAGAGAACTGCGAGAATATATTCAATGGGTAACATTAAATATGCTGATAAGGGCCTGGGACTCCCTCGAATACACTGACTGAACAGTTTCGCACACTTTCGCACAGCTCCCACACTTCTGTAATTACCTTATCTGTTCAGCATGAGTTTTCTCCGGCTATTCTCTTTCTGAATTTGGCTCCCTTGAAGATTAACCCCAGTGAAAACAAGCGTCTGCCGTTCTCAAACCAGGGTATTGCCTGGAATTCTCAGCTTTTGCAGCAGGAATGCTTCAGCCAGGAAACAGGTCCTTCTCCCAGCTCTGCAAGATCTCGATTGTTCTCCCCCTCCCCTCAAGCTTCCCCAGCAAAACTCTAATCCCAGCCTCTAGCATGATACTTGCTATGACGCTGCTCCAATCAGAATCAATCATGTCATCTCCTCCCTCACTACACAATGGCTCATTTCTACAGTAAAAATTGTAACAAACTGATTTCCTGTTCCTTCGAGCTCTTTGCTTCCTGTAGTTATGTGGACAGGGCAGCAGAGAAAAAAAAATGAATGTGCGTTTAAAAGTTCACTTTCAGAGTAGGCCTAATTCTGCAGTGGAGACACATTTTTATTAGTGGGTTATGTTAAATGAAGTTTTATTAGTCAGGTTAGCTATTAATAAGGTTAGTTATTAATTTTCAAATGTGTCTTTTGCAACATAGGCATTTCAGGTGAAAAATAGTGTGCATTTTTGAATGTGCACATGTGTGCTTTTAACTGTAAAAATAGATTTGCATCTTATATGTAGAAATCGTTTTTGACTGAATAGCCTGTCTTTACTTATATGTCCATGTTACTTTGGCAACACATACAGCAATGCACCACAGCCATGTGGTGGTGCTGCATCAAAAAAAAATTGCTACCTGTGCAGTAGTGCTAACACACCAAATATCCTTACATACCCTCCTTTTGTTTTTAGAACTTGGCTACGATCCAAGCCAATTCCTAAAAACAACTTGTTCTTTTTTTTCTTTTAAAATGCATGTGTATTGGGATATCTTTCTCTTCCTGACGTAGCTACTAAAATCAGTAACATTTTCATTTTTACTGATAACACAATCAACCATCCACCCATGATTAGCACCAGGACAGCCAAACCCACTATTGAGCGTTCCCCCCAGGTTCCCCAATTAAATCTTTCCAGTTCTATTATCCCCAGATTACTAATTGTAACATTGTTTTTTCTCAAATTCATTTTTATAACATGTCTTTCTTTGTGATTCAATAAATATTCCACATCCGGATCTATTGGAAAAGTATCCCTTTGAAAAAAATCGATATTTTCCACTTGGCTTTCCCAAACATCATTTGTTACATGAAACAATGTTAACCCCCCAATTGACACAATTGTATCCTTTGGAACCTGTAAATAAAAAACATTATATTTCACCTGTTAACCACGTATGTTCCATGGTTTAAATGTACTACCGTCATGTTCTTTAAACAGGTGCTGACCAACCATTTACCTCTGACCATCTTAGCCTGTGCCAGTTCTTCACTCCCCATATTGCTAATAATCACTTCACATCCTTCTGATATACTTGGGTCAGATTTCAAACCACAAATAGCATCTGTGGCATCAGGAACAAACGGTTTACCTGGACACATATAATTTTGTTCTTTAAATTTTGCACATGTTTCCAGGTTTGGTATTAAATAAACTTCAGGTTCCCATGACTGAAATGCCACCACTTCTGGAGTCGTAATCTTAATAAATGTGTCCTCTTGCCAAAATCCCACATTGTGTACCCACTTCGTTTGATAAATAAGTTCAGGGGCTACATATGGGATGCATAGCAAAAATCCGATCTCTAGTCTTTCCAAGTCCACATATAACGGCATTGCATTACCCATTTCGAATGCAATTTTTACCTGTATTATATCAATTTCCCTCCTGGTCAATCTTTCTATCATTTGATGAATAATATCCTGCGAAACAAAATACAAAGGTATATGTCCTTGAATCAATTGTGAATCTGCAGTTTGAACTTCTCTCATATAATTCGTTAATAGTCTATCAACAGGACTCATTATGTGCAATATTTCATTTAAAGTTCTGTCATGCTTAAGTATTATTTTAGTCGCCCATTGCATTACATCCGCTTGTTCATTTAGAATGATTGCAGTTTCATTTATGTATCTTACTTGTTCATCCAGTCCCCCTCTAATTCCATCTAATGTTTTTTGTATTATTTCTAGGTCAATACTCAGTTGTTGCGCTTTAGTACTCAGTGTTCCTACCGAAATAGAATTGGCTGTTGATATTGCGGTACCTATTATGGCTCCAACTATAGACATTACCAATGATATCGCGAGCATCACCGCACCTCTCTTTCCTCTCCTCTTCTTAATGTCTGCTGAATTCACAAATGTTTTTTCCAACTGCATTAATATATCTCTTATTGACTGCTTAGTGTCCTCTTTTCTTATTTCCAGCCACTCTTTAGTCTGTTCAATCTTAATTCCGGTATTGTTCAAATGTTTTTCAATCAAAATCTCAGGATTCAATGGTATGTATATATTTTGGAAAATCATCCTTCTATCACTCATGATGAATCATGAGTGATAGAAGTGCCTCTTCCACCGCGATACCAGATGCTGGTCCAGGTTCAATGACAACCTGTGCTTCTGAATTCTTTAAGATCCCTCCAAATATCATCATCATTAACCATATCATCGGTATCATCTTCAATGCTGATCGCTTTGCAGCCTTGGTCTTCACCCCTCTTTGGGGCTTTCCCGGAATCCGTCCACGTGGGCTCCAGGACTCCATCGTCTCCCGTGGGCTCTGACCCACGAACCTCCGACCAAATAATGTTAATTTTCTAAATCAAATAGAAAAGAAACAAATTAAGTACATAGCACAATACTAACTTCACCCTTTTGCCAAAAATAAAACATGCTTGGTAAAAACATTTCGTTTTTTTTTCTTTTTTTTTTTAAATTAAACACAAGTTAAAAAGAAAACACGCATATATAAAACAGCATTCAATATTTAATACATTTTCTCTCTGCACATCAACCATGAGCTTCCATTATATATATTTATTTATTTATTTATTTACTTATTTTATATTATATATTTTTACATATATTACAGTGTTTATGTGCCATTATAACAATCAACTTTTTAACTTCTCTGTCACTGCCTCCTGATTGTACCCATTTATTTTCTCTTTTTGTGTTCAAGGGACTTTATCGGTTTCTACATGCTCAAGCTGCCTGATCTCATGTCTGGGATGGCATGGTTTGATTTGATTTACATGGATGGACTGCTCTATTGCCGTTTCACCTTCATTTTTCTAAATTTTATAAACTACAGGAGAGACCTTACCTATAATTCGAAATCATGCTGCTAGAAATTTAGAATGTTTCTGTTTACTTTTTCCAAAATGAAACTTGTACACCTGATCCCCTACACTGTATTCCTTTACTGATGTCTTTTTGTCATAATAAGACTTTGCACTGTCAGCAGCTCTTTCCAGATTTCTCTGCACAAAAGCAAATGCATGTTGCAAATGCCTCCTCAGTTCATCAATATATTCATGAACGGTGGATGCACCCACAAGTGTCTGCTCATGTGTTCTGTATAGTAGGTGTTGTGGTAACACCATTTTCCTACCTGTCAAGACCTCATGGGGGCTAACACCTGTTGCTTTGGCAGGAGTTGATCTGATTGCCATCAAAACCAACGGTAAACGTAAATCCCAGCTGGAACCTGCTTCTGCCACAAATTTCTTTAAAATATCCACAACAGACCTATTGCTCCTTTCAACTGTACCTGAAGACGCTGCCCGATATGCGATATGTAGTTTCCTTTTCACACATAGTATTTGCCATACCTTACTCATTAGAGTACTTGTGAAATGACTTCCTCTGTCTGACTCAATTCTTTGTGGCAACCCAAACCTTGAGAACACATGGTTCACCAGCAATGTGGCTGCTGTTTGCGCACTACAATCTGGTGCAGGAATGCATTCAATCCACTTCGACATCAAACATACCACACTTAAAATATAACGGTTTCCCCTGCTCGACCTTTTTAAAGGACCTACATAGTCTATTTGCAAATCTGACCATGGGAGAGTTAGGCCTCTTTTCATCAATGGTGCTCTATGCATTGGTGAAGCAGGTTTAAATTGGGCGCATACTAGACATCCTCTAGTATATAATTCCACATCTTGGGACATATGTGGCCAGTAAGCATAATCTTTTAGTATTTCTAATGTTTTTTGTGAACCTCTATGGTCTGCAGTTATGGCATCATGTGCATGGTGTAGCATTAGCCCTCTGAATGAAAGGGGTACTACCCACTGTATTTGTCCTGTTATGGACTCTCTAATCATGAGTCCATCCTGTAATCTAATTCATGTTTTGTTCTTTAATAACACCCTCAACTCTTCTTTTCCCATACAATCATTTTCTGTTAAAGAATTTTGTTCAGGATCTATCAAATGATTATAATAGATTCCCAAAATTTGATCATTCTTTTGTGCCTCAATCAAATCTTGGTCTGGTGTGTCATGACTCCACTGCACCACCGGTTGATCTACCTCCTTTGGTGCTTTAGAACGTGTCACTGCATCAATTTGTATTTCACCCATTAAATAATCAATAGGTAGCAATTCTCCCATCACAGCCCCAATCTTAGCCAGGTGGTCTGCCTTATCATTTCCCTCCTTATCCTCTCCTGGTGTTTTTAAATGCCCACAAATGTTTCTCCAGTATATTGTTAAATTATTCTCTGACACCAATTTGTCTATGGCTTGTATCATTTTTCCATGTTTAAGTGGCTTTTTGTTGTATGTAACCATGCCTCTTGCTTTCCAACCAGGCAAATACTCCACAAAGCTATTCCGTGCATTGTCAGAATCAGTCACCAGGACAATTTCACTGAACTTTTTATCAACTGCAGTAGCAATTGCTTTATAAATGGCTGCCAATTCCGCCACCTGACTGCTCCTATCTCCAATCCTCATCCCTATACTGGGGACGCCTTCACATTTCAACCTGACATTTCCTATTCCTGCCACTAATTGTTTATTACTGTCATTTTCAATGTGAAAAGCACAACCATCCACATATACAGTTGGAAAATCCTTGCATGTTGTTTCATCAAAAGCTTTGTGTGGTGATTGTTCAAATTCCTGCAAACTAGTTTCCACTTCCATTTCATTTGGTATTTGTTCAGCTGCACAGTCATGTAAGTCAGCTAACCCTTAGGCAATTGGGTTCTTTTTATTTTGTCCATATCTCACTTCTACGGGAAAACCTTGTAATGCCAACGTCCATGAAGTGATTCTGGACTGCGCTAGATTACCTGATCTAATTCTTTTACTCTCTAAAAATTGCAAAGGTTGATGATTTGTTTCAATAATCACCTTTTCTCCCTGAACAATGGGGCGGAAATGTTGTAGCGCCCACACAGTGGTTAATAGGGCCTTTTCACATTCATTAAATTTCATTTCAACTTGGGGAAAATGCCTTACTTGCATAGGCAATGGTTTTGTGATTCAAATCGTGTTTTTGTGATAACACTGCTGACATACAATGTTCAGAAAAACCTATTTCTATAAAGAAATCCCTGTCCTTTATGGGGTATGCTAAACATGGTGCCTTTACAAGACATTCCTTTAATTTAGCCACTGCATCAGACTGCTCTTTTTCCCATTTCCAGGGAGTATTCAGTTTAAGCAGTTTAGTCAATGGTTGAGTGATTTCTGCATAATTTTCAATTAACTTTCTGTTATAGCCTGTCATCCCTAATAAACTTTTTACTCCTTTCACATTTTTAGGATCTTTTAATCTTTGTATGGCCTCTATTTTCTTCTTTTGTGGATTTAGCCCATGTTTAGTCACTTCATGCCCTAGAAAGTTCACTTTTTTCTTGCACCATTGTGCTTTTTGCAAAGATACTTTGGCGCCTGCTTTCTGCAATTGGCCAAGCACATGTCTTATTTCATCAAAATGGCTTTTCAGGCTTTCATTTTTTATCAGGACATCGTCCACGTAAACTATTGTTCTTCTTTCCGCTGCATCCGGCATGGCCTTTCTCAAAAATATGCCAAATTCACTCCCACTATTGATGTACCCGAACAGGGCTCTAAGCCAGGCGTATTGAGTCCTGTCAAATGTAAAGGAAAATAAATGTTGTATCTCCTCTGCCAATGGCACGCACCAATATCCAGAGGTGAGATCTAATGTGGTAAATACATTTGAACCATGTACCTGAGCTAGGCCCTGATCAATGAATGGCAGTGGCCATCTAGATACTGGTACTCTCTCAAGTCTGCACATAGCCGCCATTGACCATTTGGCTTTAACACACCTAAAATAGGTGTATTGGATGTGCTATGAATGGGCCTTATGATTCCCCGCGATTCCAAATTTTTAATAATCTCTGCCAATGATTCTAAACATGCCAGCGGTAGTCTATACTGGCGTACAAACACTGAATTTCTGCTACACCCTTCTGGTAGTGTGGCCACATGTAAATCAGTTAAACCACAATCATAAGCATCTTTTGCAAATACATCGTTAAACTCCATAAATATCTCCCTCAGATTGTCCCTATCCTCATTGCTTTCACACGCATCCGCTAAGGAGATCTGCTCTTCTACCATTTTGGAAAATTCTGGAAAATCTTCTGGTAAGGGAATCTCGGCGCTTTCCTCTAACTGTGTGGCTGTGTCTTTTTGTAAAGCTGCCACTTTTAAATATTTTGGCAAACCAGCTTCCACTTCAATAGGCTGATTTTCTGTTTCATTTTCATTTAAATTAAATATTATGCAATCCTCTTGATGGCAGCACACTGTCTCATTTGAATCATAAGGATACACAGAATGAATTTTAAATATTCCTTTGGGCTGAGAATCCAGGTGTTCTGGCAACTCACCCTTGGCATCAACATACTTTTCAGGGATATTTCCAATCACCATGTTATTTAAATCTGCCGTATAATGTGATTTTTGTATGGCCATTCCTAATGGGGAGTTTTCCTCTAAATGAATATCCTGACAACCTTTATTATTTACCATAATTTTTACAGATCCTTCACCAATGTCTACCAATGGAATGTATTCATAATACAGGCCTTGCTGTTTTATGGATTCATTCAGGCATACAAATGCACCAGAGCCTTTCATCTGCTGTCCATTTTTGCATTTCCGTGTTATTGCAAACGGTTTTGTAAATGCAGGAATAATAGTATCTTTCCTCATTTGTAATTCGATTGCATAAGGAACCAGTTGTGCACAATGATAAGCCCTTCTTTTGTCTTCAAATTCAGGTGCCGGACCACCTAGGCGTGACCATATTTTTTTATTAAGGAAATCTAACACCATACACATTCTGTGCATGATGTCATTGCCCATGTAAAATTCATTTTGTGCTCCACTCACTATCCATACATTATGGTAAATTGTTTTCTGCCCAATGCTAATTTTAAGCATGCATCTGCATGCAATTCAGTTTTCAAAGTCTGGACTGTCCAACCCAGAAACATATTGGTTTTTAATCCTAAATTTTGGGATTTCTTCCCTCTCCATTATTTTTTGCAACAATTTCTCATTAATGAAACTCCTTTCATGTCCAAGCGCTAAAGTGGCTTTTATTGTTTTAAAATAGTCATTTATAGCAACATGAACCCATGCTTGCTCATCTTCCATGTGTATTTCTGCCAGAGTGGTAATGTTATTTTCTGAATCTGTTTTAGGAGCAATATTCTGTTTGCATGTTTTCTCTTTTAAATAAAAACGTAATGTGTGCTCATCTATGGCAGTCAGCCAATTTTTCCTTGGGTCCAAGTATATTTGTACAGGTAGTTTTTCATTGTCGCTCTGCATTTTGTCTTGACACATTAATATAACAGTGACACTAGGTATGCAGCTATTCTGGAGATATACCTCCACAGCATCAATTGTTTTGGCAACGGTGTGACATTCATTTATATTGCTGTTTTGTGATTTTAGTTTCTTAGGCCTCAATGGTTTTTTGGTTAAGGACCACAGCACTCCATTCACCCCATCTATGAGAGGAGACAAACTTTTCAGGCAATCTGTCCCCATCAGAAATGGAATTTCACAAATAGATGTGATCAATACCTCTTGTTTCATTCTGTGCTTTCCTATTTTTATGTCAACCTCAGTTACACCTATGATGGGCACCTCCTCCCCATTAAAGTTATGCACTGGACCTTGATTTTCCTTCACTGTGATCTGACTCTGCGGGGGTCTCCCTTCATTGATACTCTTTACCAGCTCCTTGGACATAATTGTGGCCTGTGCGCCAGTGTCAATCATAGCAAAGGTGTGGCATTTTCCTTCTACAGTGATGGGTGCCTAATATCTCTCCTCAACTTCCTCTAATACACATAAGAAGTGTGAATTCTTACTGATTTCAGGGCTCACTTTTCTCAGGTCTTTTTCACTTTTGGCTAAGCACATTGGTAAATGGAAAGACATTTTTCCCTCCTTTTTACCCATTTCTGCGCGAGAGACTTTATTCATTTCTCCATGATCAGAGGTTTTTTGGAGTGTGGCCACTGTTCGCCCATCCATCTGGGTAACATCAGAGACCACATTACAACCTTACAACTGAACATGTGTAACAACATCATTCAGCAATTTGCCATTTTTTAATTCTGTGCATTTGTGATCATTTAGTGTGATACCAGCCCTTTCAGCCTCTTCAAAAATATGGGCTCAAAGAATTCTTCAGGTTATTGACTTGTACCCTCCTTTTGAGTATTTCCTTTTTCTGTCTGTGTTTGGTCATTGTTTTGCTTGCCCAGGGAAGGAGCTATAGCATCCCCACTTACTCCCTGTTCACTGGTATTCCCCATGGATGAGTCATTTTTCTTAAATCTGTCCCTTTGTTCTTTTGGAATTCCTAATGTTTCTTTTTCATTTGTGCAAGATCTTTACTGTTTTATTTAGCTCTAGGTTAAACCGTACCTCTTTTTTTAGAAGTATTTGCACTTTCTGTCACAAGTTCATTTACTGGCACTTTCATTTTTAATCCATTAGGCATCTCAGAGTCGTTATGCAAAATTATATCAGAGCAATCTGTCATTTTGGCACTGCAGTTATCATGAGTACTTAGTCACTTTTCGGAAGCCCCCCGGTCATTGCTATGGCCATCAGCCCCCTGTTTGGAAGGTTGTTTTTGCGCTGTATAGAGCTTTCCTATTTGCTCAGCTAACATTTTTACTTGGGCCTCAAGGCACTGGAACCTTTCCATCTCTCTAGGATCCTCTTTCTGTGGCCTAGGTCGATATTGGTTGTTTTCCCCCGGATTGGATCTATTCTGATACCGCTAAGATGATTGATGTTGGTTGGGATGGTTTCAGAACTCTTGATTCATTTGTGGAGGGGAGCAGGTTGCACCCATCCTTTGATTATAGTCCCCTGGTGGGGAATCATTGTACTGACGTGGATTGTCGTTCACGTTTTGCCTCATGTCCTGTCTCTCAGATTGTGGGTACTGGCCCCTATGTTGATTTCCATTATCAGTAAATCGATCCACATATCAGGGTCTATCCTGATTACCATATATCATGGTGTTGGGATCAAATCTGCTCTGTGTCCCCAATGACTGGTAGGGACCATCATTTCTTTGATCTTGATTTTGTCTCTGGTTATTGTTCATACCTGCCATATCAGGCCGATATCCTACCCGGGGTCTGTCCCCTAAATACCTAGGGCTGATGTAGCTCTCTCTATTACTAGGATCATGTGATTGGAACATTGGTACAGGAAATGGCGATCTTTGTTGATTACCCCTTTGTTCAGGTGTCACATTATTTTTACCTTGGCTTTGAGCAGACTCAAGGGACATTTTGGCTGACCTGATTTCCATTACTGTGGCTGAGGGTTCTTTAGATTTAGGTCTAGTATCTTTCATTTTATCACTTTCTCTACCCTGACAATAGAGTAACTCATATAGTTTTGTGCTTTGATGTACAACCCATTCAAGGGACTTGTCACGGTCAAATTCACGGACCAATTGGGATATGATGTCTTGCTGTAGCCCATAGAAGTATGCAGTTTTAAACTCATTGGAATTTGGGTCAAAAGATACATCAAAGCGAGAAAATGCTCTTTTTAAGTCTTGTAAAAATTGGCGAGGGGATGTATTAGGTCCAGCAGTAATTGTGTAAGCGATTTTCTTTGCCTCCTGCAATGACTGAAAAGGAGAAAAATGACGCCTAATTTCTTTTTCAAACTCCAACCAGGTCATATTCTGCTGTTCATTTAATCCCCTTATGATGCTGGCCGTCAGGGCATCTAAAGTTAAATGAAAATATTGTCTGTACTGTTCCTTAGGTATCTGGAGTGCTTTAAAAATGTCATGCACCGCTTCTAAGTGATCCTCAATGCAGCATTCAGCTCCCTTTTTAAATGGTTTGATCAGGGCTTTAATGGATTTCATTATTTTTATGGGGCTACTTGTTGCAATGCATGGAATTGCACTATTTTGTGATTCAATCCTGTTTTCAGGTGTATGAGATTGGTGGCTGCCCCCAATGGGAGTATCAAATCCCCCAAGGGCGCTGCAACCACGTTCAGTTACCGGCCCAGTCACTGGAGCACTAGCTCTTTGGGCAGAGCTAGAATTCACCTCCACTCCATTGAATGTGGTACCCTGCCGCCTCTCCTGGGACCTGGGAATGCACATTTGCTGTTCTAAGTCCTTACACTTTTTAAGGAGTCTGTTTGCTTCATTTTGCAAATAGTTGTTTTCATCACGCATCTTATTAATCACCTCCTGCATGTCGCACATTTGCATTTGGCATTCATTGAACTCTTTATTTCTCTTGTCTCTTTCTTGAATCATTTTAATCATTTCTTGTTCTGCACTCTGGAGATCACATTCTTTTTCACAATTTTCTTTTTGTAAAATCTGCATTTCTGAAACAACCTCATCTTTATCCTGTCTAATGTGGTCCACTAAGGCTTTTAAGTGTACCAATTCTTGCTCACTATCCTCAAATTGTTTCTTGCTTTTGGATAACTGAGCATCAAAGTCTCTGCATTTTAATTGCATGTCTTTTTGGCATACATCCGATTCTGCTCTTAACATTTCCTGATTTTTACTTGCCCCATCTAATTCAGTCTTTAACCTGTTAATTAGCTGGGTATCATTCTCCTGCATTCGCAGGGACTTATTCAAAATAAACCATATTTTGCCGCATAGCCGTATTAAACAGTCTTTCTCTGCACTTTTATCGGCTGCATTCAATAATCTTGTAAGGCAGACCTGAATTATGCTGCCTTCTGCAAAAATATTGTCTAGTTTTTCTTTCTGCACCTCACCCTGAATGCGGTCACGCCGTTCTAAGGTGCTGTTCGACGACCACGCCCCATGTGCAAACAACTTTGCCTCTAAATATTGCACTAGGTCTGAAAATGTGGTTTCCCTTTGTGACATTCTGAAATTTGTTTTTAGTGGCACACTGCTATTATAAAATGGGTTCCCTTTAATGTGCAAATGGCAGTGTGAGACACGCTTGCCACGCCCAGTAGGTACTCTATGATCACTTTCCCGGCCTGCAACGCACCATAAATTTGTTGGGTATTTTGTGGATATTTGGGGCTTTGCGGTATTTTCTTACCGCCAAAATACCTTTAGCAATAATCACTCTCTGTATTCATATTGGATTACACATAACAATAATACATTGCATTATTTCAGAATTCAGACCTATTTAGATAATATGCGCGATAATTTGCGTGGTTGGTTGGTATAGTGGTTGGTTTATTTGTGGCCCCAATATCCAACATCCCTTGTTTTTTATCTAGATTGTTCTTGATCACTAGAGAGACCTCAGGCCTACATTTTAGGGATACCACATTTTCAGTGTTAGTGTTGTGTGCCACCATGGGCTATTGAGGTATTTTTGTGGTAATTTCCACTACCTTATATACGGTATGGAACTATGTCCAGAGAGTCTCTCTTCCCGTTGGCTCATGTACCTCCAACAAGCTATGCTACGAACAGTCACTCACAACTGTCCATACTGAATATAATCATGCACACATCTGTTTTAAAATGACAATTGCACTGTTTAAAAATCTACCCACGTTTAAACCTTTTCCCATGCAAAATGAAAGAGAGAAATAATACACACAAGCTATCTGTTTTCAGATTTTTTGTATTATAGAAATTTCCTTTAAACACAGTTTAACCCTTTTTTACAGAAATAAATGAAATGGTACAACATTATTTGTGATAAAATGAACAGAGAACTGTGAGAATATATTCAATTGGTAACATTAAATATGCTGATAAGGGACTGGGACTCCCTCGAATACACTGACTGAACAGTTTCGCACACTTTTGCAGAGCTCCCACACTTCTGTAATTACCTTATCTGTTCAGCATGAGTTTTCTCCGGCTATTCTCTTTCTGAATTTGGCTCCCTTGAAGATTAACCCCAGTGAAAACAAGCGTCTGCCGTTCTCAAACCGGGGTTATTGCCTGGAATTCTCAGCTTTTGCAGCAGGAATGCTTCAGCCAGGAAACAGGTCCTTCTCCCAGCTCTGCAAGATCTCGATTGTTCTCCCCCTCTCCTCAAGCTTCCCCAGCAAAACTCTAATCACAGCCTCTAGCATGATACTTGCTATGACGCTGCTCCAATCAGAATCAATCATGTCATCTCCTCCCTCACTACACAATGGCTCATTTCTACAGTAAAAATTGTAACAAACTGATTTCCTGTTCCTTCGAGCTCTTTGCTTCCTGTAGTTATGTGGACAGGGCAGCAGAGAAAAAAAAATGAATGTGCGTTTAAAAGTTCACTTTCAGAGTAGGCCTAATTCTGCAGTGGAGACACATTTTTATTAGTGGGTTATGTTAAATGAAGTTTTATTAGTCAGGTTAGCTATTAATAAGGTTAGTTATTAATTTTCAAATGTGTCTCTTGCAACATAGGCATTTCAGGTGAAAAATAGTGTGCATTTTTGAATGTGCACATGTGTGCTTTTAACTGTAAAAATAGATTTGCATCTTATATGTAAAAATCGTTTTTGACTGAATAGCCTGTCTTTACTTATATGTCCATGTTACTCTGGCAACACATATAGCAATGCACCACAGCCATGTGGTGGTGCTGCATCAAAAAAAAATTGCTACCTGTGCAGTAGTGCTGTACTCTGTGCTGTAACACGCCAAATATCCTTACAGTGCGGTCTATTTGTGATTTTTCCTTTGATGTCCTGGGTGTTAGTCTTAGAAGTGAACAGTGGTGGCGCGAGTTATGGTTGCTTAGCTTACCATAAATTGCGAATTTCTGGGGGTTTTCGGTTTTACTTCAAACCATAACGTCCATTTAACAATGTTTTTTTCACTGAATTTCATAGGTTTTTAGTTAGTAGCGCAACTTAACCATAATGTCCCTTTAAAACATTTTTTTTCACTGAATAAATATATATAGAGATAGATTTGATTTGCACTTAGGGCTTTGCCCTACAACCAATGGTTGTCCAATGCAAACCTCTATACATTTTGCAGATTGTCAACTGCTTTACATTCTACTGCCTGCAAAAGTTTAAGTTGTGGTTGACTCCTCTCAATGCTGCATTCATCCAAAGTTCAACTCCCACCACAACTTCAGACCCACACCTTACAGGTCTTTACTACGCCCAACTACACTGCAGTGCATGTCTCTCCATAAAGTAGACCGGACAGACGTCTGCCTACAACCCACAACCCAGCACTGGACCACCATTGAGCGGTCCTCAACCCAGTGCACCCAACTCTAGCAGAAACCCAACTACCTCACAGAGACCTTCCCCACAGTGAGGCTGCCCATGGCGACTACAACGAACCTCGGTCTGTGTGAACTGACAACAGCACACAAACCAAGTACCACAGAGTGGCCTTCGCAACTTTGAAGCAATACTGGGACACCACAGGGAGGCCTTTGCCACTGTGAACCCGACTCAAACACAAACCCTTATAAATACAGAGAGACCTGCATCGCAGGGAAGCAGAGCTCTAAACAGCACTGCACACTTGGACCACAAAAACCCAAAAGGAAACAGTAAACCATGGAAATATTACTGGAGACCAGGAAATAACTTAACCATGAAGGCACATGCCCCTGGTAAAAAAATAAGCAACAAACATACACTACAAACCTAAAAAGAGACCACAAAAGAAAGGATATATAACTGGGGACCAGGAAGGTGCGGACCCAAGAGGGCACCCATCCTCGGGAAACTTACATCACAAACTCAACATAAACAATAAACATATTATGGATTTGCATTGAAGATAATGCTACCCTCTAGAGAATATACTTAGGTTATGTTAAGAGTTTGGACACATACCCCCGACACACATCACTACAAGAAAGTCAAAGGAGCAGGTCATCAAGAAAGAAACAGGATGGAACCTAACCTCCAGAATTCATAACACCTAGGAACCCTGTGGGAACACCACTAAACAGACTAAGGATACAGACCAAGAAATGAGAAAACATTAAATACTTCTCATGTTACCTCTCTCCCTATGACTCCAACTCAATGGATATCAGACAACTGGAAAATAACCCACAAGCAAGAACACAAACAGACATTGACCCCATCATGGCGCCAAATAAATACACCAAAAAGCAAAAGCCGGCAACTCGGATATCACCTTTGAAAAAAAAAAACAATAAGAATAAGAGGCAAGCACAAGTCCATTACTATTAACACGCCTTGCATTAGCAAAAACTTGAATAAAGCACCCAAGCGCAAACAACCTATCAACCTGAACATACCAATTCTAAGCAACCCCACATCAACTTAATTATATTCTGCAAAAAGTAACCAAGAACAATCTCAACTAGCAGCCCCACCCAGGAGAGAATCCCTAGTAATGAAAACCTAACAAACACCACACTGGCTGGGACACATGACAACAGACAACAACCCACAATAGAAAATAGACAATTTACAGTGCAGCTTACTCAATGTAAGATTTATGGCTAAATACAAAACATAAATATATTACCTACTAAGTGAGGGAGACACAGACATGCCTTTCCTCACCGAAACATGGCTATCAGACAACTACAAAACTATTAAGAAGGAAGCCATACCAGACAAATTAAAACTAATACACACCAACAGAGAAAACCGAAGAGGAGGCTGTTTCGCAATGGTGCACAAAGAGCTCATCAGTGCCATCCCACTCCCCTCAACTGACATAGAAGACTATGAATCCCTCCTCATCAACATTAAACTCAATGGCCAAGCCAGCATAGTGTTCCTTCTGATCTACAGGCTGTCACCCTAAAACGAACTATGCAACAAAACTTGCCAACTCCATCACCAATCTTTCCACCTGCCATGACTGGGTGACTTCAAAATATGGTTTGAAAGAGAGAACAGCAAACTCACTCTGCACCAACCTGGAAACACTGCACTTCAAGAAAATAGTAAACAGATCCACCCACAATGCCGACACACCATGGACTCAATCTTCTGCAGAGAAGGCCTCTGTGCATCTGCCCCACTGATACCAATGGTATGGAGTGATCACTACCTGATACCATTTCCAGCCAACCTTCAAACTGGCATACTTCCCGGAAACACAATATTGCATGCCACAAGGAAAAGAACTGGAATAATCTTGACTTGGAATCCTTAGCAGAGCTGCTGGAATGGACTCAACCAAACACCACCGAGCTAAACAGAATGACCCTGGACTCAGCAGAACAAACACTCAACACCTGGATCACTGATGCCCTAGATCAACTAGCACCAGCAAAATCATTCAAAGCCACAGCAAATAAGATGGCATCAAGGTGGTTTAAATAAACACACTATGTTGCAAGAATTCAGTCGGCAACCAACCCACAAAATGACTCTTCAGAATCATCAAAGAGATGAATACAAACTACATTCTGCAAAAAAGGCGCCATCCCAAACCAAATACTATGTGACAACATCATCAACAACCTCAGAGCAAACATTGCAACAATCCAAAAGACTGTAAAAACCCTGCAACTACAAATACAACTACTGAACCAATGATAACTGGCGATACACTAACCATAGCAAGACTTGTCCAAGAAGCTTTATCCACATTAAAAAATGGCACAAACCTTGCTGGATCTCCAAGTGATTCTTGCCCCCTAGGTATCTACAAAGAAGTCCTTAACCACAACATCCCAGAATCGCACTTCCTGGCAGCTGATGAACCTATATTTAAACACAGGAATAGTACCAAAATCATTCAAATCATCATAAATCAAACCGCTGATAAAAAACAAAATAGAAAGCGCAGAATACTCCAGCAACTACAAACGTATATCCAACCTGCCCTACCTGGTGAAAATACTGGAGAACCATGCATTCAAAATCCTTCTTAGCTACGTAGAAACAAATGGAATACTCAACCACTTGCAAGTCGGCTTCCGACCCACAAGAGGAAAGGAATTGGCACTCCTATCCATATGGGACGACTTAAAAATAAATTCAGTCAATGGCACACAATCTGTCCTCATACTACTGGGCATATCACCTGCGTACAACACAATCAGTCAGACAACACTAATAGATAGACTGGTGGAATGCAGTGCAAAAGTCTCTGCCTTGAAATGGCTAAAATAGTTTCTCACAAATCGAACCGAAAAGAAGAATCGACCGCCTTTTACCTCAAATGCTAAAAACATCTCCTGTTGAGTGCCACAAGGCTCCAACCTCTCCCCTTCCCTTTTCAACATGTACATGTCCCCCTTGATAAAAATCATTCTAAACCATGGACTGACCGCCTTCAACTATGCAGATGACACACTGGTACCACAAGTCAACGCCATTGCAAAGAAATGCATCAACATCCTGTGATTACTCAGAGGGATGCTACTCTGCCTCTCTTTCCCACATAGAACCCCTGCAATCATCTTGCAAGCATTGCAAAGAATCCACTATGCACACAGACTCTATCTTGGAATACCAGAACAGCTCGCCAGAAAATGTCAACATAACCAAAACACTGCAGCAAGGATACTCCTGAGATTAAACCAAAGAGAAAGCATCACACCAGCTCCAAGAAGCCTACTTTTACTCCCAGTAAAAAACACATTAAATTCAAAGTTCTCTGTATTTATCACAAATCATTACATGGACAAGGAGCTGTATTTTTCCAAGCCAAGATCAGCCGCGACCAACCAGGAAGAGACATAAGATCAAGCGGCAACCTCCAAATCGAGTCAAAACAATATGAAAAAAGGAAATTCTGAGGAACTACATTCTCATGCCTAATTGCTAATCTATAGAACACAATGCCAAAGTAAATTAGGACAACAGAAGACCACCTCACCTTCAGAAAACAAGTGAAAACATGACTATTCAACTGCCAATGACCAACACAACCGACAATGCCAGCAATAACAATTGGGACTGAAGGGAAGTCACCAACCACTAATCCCCCCACTTCCAACTCGTCCTTTACTAGCCATGCCTCACGATTTGATAGTTTTGTGAAGACCAGTCATGCAGCACATTAAATCGAATTATGAGGATTAGCCAATTGTCACATTTAAATATATTTGTGTAGATTAGCCAAGTATCACTTTAGTTGTTTAATCTTGCTGCACTCAGAAGCACACTTTGTGCCTGGTAATTCTTGCTGTGCAGAGAGGGGCTAGTGGCAGTAACCAATGCATTGCACTTAGAGAAATTTGTCAGAGTGGCTAGTGTGTTGAGCTTGCGGGGGTGGTGGGTGTGGCCAGTGTATTGTACCTGGAGGAATTAGAGGGTTCCACTGAGTTGACACTGGATGAGCTCTGAGGACATACTTGTAGAACTTTGAGAGTAGCCAATGTACTAGCCACTCTGCCCTGGCTCCCCTCCAACAGACTTCCCGAGTACTATGCAAGGCCTATGGGCTATCAAAACCATACAGAAACACACACACAACATAAAAATCGACTGCATACAACAAACAACCCAGACACTGGCCCTTTGCCCTACGGATACAACAAAGCCAGTGCGCACAATCAAACTACCAGCTAAACCACACATGAAACACACAAACATCCCCCTCAACATGACTAGCATTTGCATACAACAAACAACCGAGGCATTGGGCCTCGTCCTTATGGATACAACATGCCAGCGCATGCAATCAAATCATCTGCAAGCTAACACAGAGACCATTTTCTTGTGGTTCTGGATCTATCCTATCATTCTACCCTCAGTAACCCACCCCACCCTCTTTCCTTTCCTGCAGAGCCATGTGAACACCTGGAGCCACCCCAACGGTAATGGTGCATGGTATAAAACAACATAAAATAATTATTATAGGCATACAGATGTGCTGTCTTTGTTTTAGATGCAATCCACATATTATTTTTGATAGGAGCATTTAGCATTAAGCGTTTCAGTGCATGAGCAGGAGCATACAGAGTATTCTGTAATAAAAAGGATCAGGCTTGATGCCTGTGTCATGGTGTCATAAATATTACCCATATGGTTAAGACCCACTGCTAGTTTCACATATTAACGAGGTGGACCATGTGGACACTGGCCATCCACTCACACTACAGTGTCCATGTTGCTCAGGAAGTCAGGTTAGTCAAAGGACATACAACGGCAGCAAAAGAATCTTGGAGAAAACGAATGCAAATGCCTTGAAATGTGAAAATGAATACATATAATTAAAAAGGGGATTTAAAGCATTTTTACCTATACTTGACAATAGCTGGCAAGGTAATTGACATTCTGTATAATATATTTGGGTATTCAAATTTGTTAATGTTTTTATGCCTACAGTTTGTTCAATGCATTTCAATCCTACACATGATATTCTATCCAATAGAGATAGGTTACCACTTCTATTCCGACATCCGACAATTATACTTCAAACTATCTAACAACAAGATGAATACACATTCTAATCTAAATAACATTTTGCTAAACATTGAGAGTAGGATGGCTTTTGTCAGATGTTTGGGCTGGATGACATGTGCGACCAATGGACCCCCTTCCTCTCCTCCAGTTTTCCCTAGATCTTTTCTCCTCCTTCACGTCATGTCCAGAAAAAAGAAAATTGGCAAGATGGAATAGAACATGCCTCTTTAAAAGGTTGATTCCTACCATGCAAATGTGAAGATTGGAATTGTGTGGAATAGCTCTTTTTTCTAAGCATGACCTTAAATAGTAGGATATTGTGTTGCTTGTATATAAATAATATGTTAAAGATAGACAAAAAATGAGTGGTGCAGATTGCAACTGGTTCGTCAAAAATCCTCTGTCACCTTAGTTTAAAGTATAGCCTGACGATTCAGAACCCTCGCCAGCAGATCGGTTCTGTTTGCATAGCGTCATCTCAGTGATATTGCTCAACTCTAAAGGATTTAAGGAATAACCAACAGCACCATTTGCCAATTTTGCAACGTTTTGTGAATACTGTTATTTATAAAACGTCAATGTGGTATTGTAGTTGTCCAGATAGACCAATTCTCTGCCTTTATGCTCAATGTACATCAACAATGCAGACACGGTCGTGTTGTGTCTCAGTTTACTCACTGGAACAGACAGTCCATTTATATCAAGTGATACAAACATCCTTTCCTACCCCTCGATATCTCTCTATAATAGATCGGTTGCCTTTCATCTCGTCTGTAACCTTCACAAGAGGGCACTTTTCCAAAGCTTACATCATTCAAAGGTTTGGATGGATGACATTTTAGGTCATTAAATCGTGAACATTTATCAAATAACATACATTCTGAAAAATATTATTTTTTATTTGTAAACAACAATATACAGCAAGCTTTGCAAAAGCTGATGTGTCTCGTGTTGCTTTGCACCTACAACTTTCAAGGTCTTAAATGCTCAAGGATGGTTTGTTTGTCAGTTTATTAGAATTATTAAAAAGTAGAAAGCTCTCAGAAAATTGAGGCATCTATAGCATAAGGCCTTAATGTAGCAGAGTATTTGCATCTTTCAGAGAAGCGTGAATCAGGCTTGGTGCCAAACAGACTGAGATGTCCTCATGGTCATAGCCTTTTTAAGAAACAGATTCTGAGCGAAGAAACTACAGAGATGATCAAACCTTCACTTTCTAGTCCATACACTATACACACTCAAAGTCTGAGAATATGAGACAAAACGGGGATGGTAGTGTCAATGAAAAACTCAATTGCCTTACAAGCTCCTCCAAAAACGAACATGAATAAAATAAATGACTGTTGATTGGAAATTGTTCCAATTCCACAGGGATCTATGTGATTACTGTTGAGATAAAATGCAGAAGACACAAATATTGAATCTTATTTTTACCTTGTGACATTTCAACACAATTAAATGTGGAGTGAGACCCCTTGCAGCTCCCCACATACTCCTCCTACATTATGTATTACCCTATCCCACCACCCCACGTTGAAATCTGCAGTAAAACATTCAGTATTTTTGTCTTCAGCATTTTGTGCCATGCACTAATGGGGTGATACCTTCTACAAATTAAATATCTCAAAATGCTGCTTTTAATGGGCTGCCTCTTGCATAGCTGCTCTTTTAATCTCTCCTTCTTTTCTTCCACTTTTGGGGGGTCTCTCTTTGATCCCCCAGTTCCCGTTGGGTGGCCCTCTCCTGCATCGTAATCTGCCCAAACCATTTACCGTCACCCTCCCACACTTACCTTTCGAACAGCACATCTCCACTGTCTGACACAGAGTTTTGCCTAGTGAAAGAGAAGTGCACAGTTTACTCTCAGTATTTTTCAGGTACTCTACAGTGCGTCACACTTCCATGAATGTTTCTCAATTCAGTGTTCTGTTCGGATCAGTTTGCAAATTCAGGTGTAGTATAGAAGATGTAAAAGTTGATTTTAGGTTTTTTTAATGTTTGATTTGTTTGAAGGGAGGATGTGAGGGGTCTAAAGGAGATTGTGCAGCTGTATCTCAGTTCCCCCAGCCTCTTTTCAAAAACTGACAACACTAATGTATTTCACTTGATTTCTCAGTTCGTCAGATGTAATATACAGCGTACAGAAGGTACTACTTGACCCAAAGGTCTCAAAAGAACGGTTCTCAAAGTCTAGGTTTGTAGAGAAGATTTAGAACTGAAAGAGGTAACAAGAGGTGACAAAATTATGAGGCAACATTTTCAAACCTTACTAGGCTAAGAATGTCATTTTCAGAAATATTGGATTATTAAAAGCATTGCACTGAATTCATTGGGTAGCACTTAGATCTCTCAGAGAAATCAATTCCACACTGAATGGAAATGCTCCCACTAGAAGCAACAATCTGCAACATTTGTCTTTTCAAGTCTGTGGAACTACAACTCCCATTTGCCATAACCAGTGTAGTCATTGTAGAGAGATCATGGGAGCTACACAAACAAATGGCTTCTACAAATACTGTTCAATTCACATTCACTCCTTACAACAAATGCTATTCACCTAGCACACAAACATGCACACACACCCTTACACTCACTAAACCAGTACCTCACATCTTTCCAATAAAAGCCTCCAAACTCCACTGCTTCCTCCTTGCTCCTGCTGGTCTCTTGGTCGACTACTTTCTCCTCCTTTCACCTCATCTGGACAACCCAACTCCTCTTTCCTGACTCCTCCTTTATACTTTCCCTCCTCGTGCCATTGGCCAGCTTTCCCTGGCAAATGTGCTTTCACATTTTCTCTCCCAAGGTGTGTATGTGCCGGAAAAAGCTTTGAGGTGGGACTAAGCCCTGCCCACTTAGTCCATGCAGAGCCACTGTGGGTCAGTTATGTGTCGGGTTTCTATGATGGTCATTCTCTCCAGTAAGTATAGTCTCTGGACGGTGTCTGGTCCATCTCTCATGTCCCTAGTGGTCTAGGGTTGACCACCAGTCTCTGTGGAGCACCCACCTAGATGCCAAAGCAATGCGCAAATTAGCACATGTCCGCATTGGTCCTATTTTATCTTTCCCGGGCTGCCGTCATGCGACACTGGATTCACAGAGTTCTGAAAGTTATTCCACTCATGGGCGTATCTCAATCTCTGTGGCTCTGTCAAAGACACGGGGGGGAGGGGCGTTGGTTAGGCTTCAGTGATGTGCAGCACATCTGCTTCACAGGCTTTGCTAGACAGAAAGAGAATTGTGAGCATTTTTGGGAAGGGGCATGGTGTGAGTCAAAGATATACTGCCAGCATGTAAACTGGCACCAGGGGAAGGATTAAAGGTGGGTCTCCAAGTTACCTTCCTTCTCAGGTTCAGGACTGGCTCTGGACTGTTTTGTGATAATACCACCCCTTCTCATGGCCAGGATGCTGGCCTTGGCACACTCTAAGTCCAGCTTCGGTGTGCAGAATGTCTACTTTCTTACCTTTTACTCTTCAGGAATGATTCTCATTTTGATTACCATACTGTATTTCTCTTATTTAAGGTCAACAAGGAACCTAAGGTGAGTTCTCAAATGACCCACCATAAACATTAATACAGACTGTGGCATATCTGAATATTAAAAGTCAGACAGATGTGTCCATCTCTCACTTGCGTTGGGATTGCCTGTCAAGCATCGCATCTGAGTTAGTTTCTAAAAGTGAGAGTTTAAAAGGAATCTGTGCATTCAAAACACAAGCTCATAATAACATCTGATGGTGGGAAATATTTCACTGTTAATGACAAACTGGAAACATGCTTATCTGACAAATTATAGTTTGATCGAAAAAAAACGACTTCACTAAAAAGTGTATCTTTTTTTTGCATATCGTTATTTATGAAGCACCACACACTGTGAGTAATAATAAGCAGCGCTCAGATACCTGAGGGTTCGTAGCGCTATATAAATGCAACACTATTATTATTATTATTATTATTATTATTATTATTATTATTATTATTATTATTATTGGTATTGTTATTATTATTATTATTATTATTATTATTATGAACAAATACATTTCACAAATATAGTTGTTCTGTTCCCTGTTGCCATGCCTTCTTGGTACTGACATCTCTGTGAACAGCCACTGCTGGTGGATTGATTGATTGATTGATTGATTGATTGAGAACATGTATATAGCATACCACACTGTACCAGAAGATCTCCTTGTGCTGGACATCTTATTGCTAATGGAAGAATCCGTGTTTAATGTGTGAAGGTGCTTGCCAAGGCTGAGCCCTGGGAATTATTTTTGAACACCCACACTTCTTGTCCCAGACTTTTGTAGCAACTTTATTGTTTTAACTGTCAGCCTTAGTCACACAAAATGCAACACAAAACGCAACAGCACCGTGATTCATGCTGGTGCTTATGTGATAGATATTCATGTTCATGAATAGAAATGAGCCAAATTGTGACCACTTTGGACACTCATGCAGACCAGGCCTGAACACTGATCTTGTCAGCCAATATGGTGTTGGCCCCACTCTGGTAGAGTGATACCCGGCAGCCCTACTGCAGCAGGGGGTGGCATGACATGTGGTGCAGGCAGGAGCCAAGGCACCAAGTTGTGGGAACTCGTTCAGCGGGCATACCCTATGCTCATACATGTGTGCCAGTGCCGGTATGATGCTGGCTTTGCTGCACCTCTGATGTAGGCACATTCAGGGACTAGTTAATCTGAGTACTTCCCTTTCTCTTCTGGTATGCAACCCACATGAGTTGTGACAATACGCAGGTGCGTGCCTGGACTCCAGCTGACTGAGTCTGAAATGCACAATAGCTCATGAAGGAGGTTGGCAGTAGGTTGTTGGCAGTGCAATTAGTGTGGAAGAGGGCCACTCGGCTCAGAAAGGATAACAAGAGGGCCGTCCTTTTCCAAAGGCAATGCTGTAGGAGCAAAGTCAAGGAAAATGCACTGCCAATGAGATGTGCCTGTGCTGAGTGCCTCCCTATAGATAAGAACCATTCTGTGATATGTGTCAAGCAAGTTAATCAGTGTATTCATGATTTTAGCTGTACCTGTCCATCATTGTATATTAAGACTAAGGCATGTTTGCATCTGTCAATCATTATAATGTAGGAACGAAGAATTGTTGTAGATTGTATGTGCATAAATGGTCAAAATGTTTCATTAGACATATTATATGGAATCAGATGGAATCGATAGCGAGGTTGATGGGATTAAAGTATCAGTTAAAAATTCAGTGTCGCATTTCAAGACTCAGCTGCTATGTTATGTTACTTGTATTGGTATGTGCAAATCACACATCTGCACATTACACCCCCAGTGAGCCAGTTGGAGTTGCAGCTGTAATCCTCCGATATTGGCATCGTGGGGAGAAGCAGTGGGCTGTGAGCTGACTACTGGACGTGACACAGTCATACCAGAAAATAGCCCAGGCACTAATGTATTTACAAATTAAACTCTTTGGAAGAGAAACATTTTACCCGCTTCCTAAACAAGTACTGGACTATCGGGGCAAGTATTGGGTCACGTATCTTGGCTTCTTAGTAAGCAGAGCAACGTTTCAACCAATAGAGGAAAGACTTCACCAGGGAAGAGACAACATTGAAAGCTGACATTCTTCTCTTTATCTGGGCACACCTTGAACCGTTTGCTGTGTATCGGATGTGCTTGGAGACTTGTGCCATGCATGGGAATACTGGGTGCTTTCCTCAAAATTAGCGAGTATCTTCACAATTGAAACAGCAGTCTGCAATTACAATTCATTTTGCACAAAAGAAAAACGTAATGGTTTTCTATGTGTCTGTTACCATCGTTTCCCATATTTTTTAAATATTTTTTTTAATGAACAGTTAATATAATATTTTTTTTATCTTTTCATTTAGCGAATGTTACATTTTATTAACACAATTTTATTTAGCCAAAACACTTTTATTTTTTTTATTCTCTGTCTTTTAGCGTTCACAGTCGGGAATAAATTATCTTTTCAATGACCCATCCAGTGAGTGATAAATGGTTGTGAAAGGTATTTTGGGGAGGAAATAGAATTTTCAGATGTACAGGGCGGTGCAGCTTCACCGTAAATTCCCAAGCAAATTGTGTGTCCGTCAGGGAGTAATTATAGTGTATTGTATTATTGGTTTAGGAACCTGTTGTGAAATGTTTCTGAGCACAAAACGTCTATATTTAGAAATGTTCACTTCAGCATGTGAAGGTAAAACGCTGATTGGAGACATTACACAAGCAATTACTCAATGCAGCATTGCAGCTGCATTAAATAGATCAGGGTTTAAGAACCTTTCTTGAAAACAACTTAAATGTAATCTTTCACCTGGGATATAACACACGTGAAACCTTTTGTCCTTTATGAGCAAACGTAATCGCCTTATAGTCAGGTTACGGAACACCCACAGCGACAGCTTTAAGCACAGTTAATTATGATTAAGTGAAAACAATTGTTAAGATGGACGTGTTGCTGCTGTGGTTGCTGCTGTCACTGAACAACATCATTTGTGTAGATAATTAACACATTAAAATACTGTCAATCAAAAAAAAAAAACATACTGGCCTTCCCTCTCCTGTGTTTAAGAAGAAACACTAACAGCCTGTCTGGCTGTAAATTATGCTGTCAGTGACTCAAATTGGTCAAGTGATACCTTTGGCATTGGGCTGCTTCATACTGTAATTTGGGAACACCGGGTGCATGTGCAATAATGTCCAGCTCATAGTGAACATGTCAGATAGTCTTTATATGGTACTCTGCTTAGACTTCTGAAACATGAACATTTGAAACAAAAATGATCCTTAACTGATCAACCTAATTGCCCTCTTTCGAACATATGCTTTTAAACAAATTGACTGCTTAGAAGTCTTAGACTCAATCTTAAAGAGTCACGTCATCCTTTGTGTGATGTTTACATTCAAATTATTTTAGGTGAATAGCCACCCTATAGTTTAGATGAAACCTATAATTCATAGGAAAATGCAAAGAATGTACTGTCAATAACTTTTGAGCTGTAACATGGATCATTTGACATTTCTCTATTTGGGCCCAGGCCCTCCAAGAATGAACTTTTCGTATGAATCTGTGTTATGGCTCAAAATTATTATTATTATTATTATTATTATTATTATTATTATTATTATTATTACAGTATTTATTGAGCACAGACCTAGCTTTCAAAAGCAACAGAGCTCTTTACAGAGGTATACAACAATACAGATACATAACAGAGCACTTTCCAGAGGTAAAAGAACAGATACACAGAGTGGGGATAGGCTACAGAGGGACACAGAGGAGGGTTACAACTGTACCAGGTTGCGGCAATAACAGGGGGCAGGCAGTGTCTAGCGAGTCAGGTGGTGCAAGGGGCAACGTGTTGCCCTAGCTGTTGAGGAGGAGGGACTCCTTAAAGATGTGGGTTGTGAGTTATTTTCTGAATGGTAGGAGCATGGGGTGAATCTGATGCTGACAGGGAGGAGTTTTCATAGCCATGGGGCGTAGGCATATGATGCTTGAATTCTGGCCATTTGCCTTTTGCAGCAGCGGATTTCAAGTCTGCACGTCCCCTGGCTTCTTATGGTGCGCTGCCCATGGGAGATGCTGAGTTTCAAGGAAAAAGACTTTAGTTTCTGGGACGTTAAGGTGAGAACTTAATGGAGCAAAACCCCTGAAATTCAGCTAAAGCCACCTTAAATGTGTGCCCCCGGCTGCACAGCCTTTGACCACAATGATGACATCAGAGATGACATATTTGATGACATCACTAATTACATTAAAACAGTATCTGCATCAGTCATGGCCAGCGTGCATGGCCAAATATATTTTAACACATGAATAGATACTTGTCATGGCCTTCATTATGGACTGTGGTCACAACCTTCACCCATGTGCACTGAATATTTTAAAACACTAACAGGCCAAACAACCATAGATGTGGGCCTTTACCAATGAATACAGCTTTCAGCCGTGCCCTCTGTATATTATATACACTGATCAGGCACTAGCCATGGCCTTTAGCACAATACTGGCCAGTGCCCACAATCTTTGGCTGTGCCCACTATACATTTTAACAAATAAATGGGCCACTAGCCATGGCCTTTAATCTTGAGCAATTTGTACATCTTTTGGCCATGTCCATTGTATATTTTAAAATAATAAAATGCAATAAGCAATGCTTCGGCCCTGGCCACTGTGTATTATACAACACTAATCAGCCACTAGCCATGGCCTTTGGCCATGCCGACTGTATAATACATGCACTAACCAGCCACTAGCCATGGTCTTCAACACAATACTAGCTAGTGACCATGGCCTTTGGCTGTGCTGACTGTATATTCTAACATATTCATTTGCACTAGCTATGGCCGTTAGCCATGGCCACTGACTACAACTTTCAACATTGTACAGTGTATACTTTTAAACAGTGATGGGCTACTAGGCATTACTTTTAACCATGCACATTGATATTTTTTAACACTAACTAACCACTAACTATGGCCTTTGGTGCAGGCCAGTGAACCCGGTCTTTGTCACAGCCAAGTCCACGGCCTAAATTGTTATTAAGGTAATCAAATTGTTCATGAGCTAACTTATAAATGATGTTAACGTCTAATTCCATTATTGATGTAATCAGTTATATACAATGTGATTGGAGTGGTCAGCAGTGATGGCATCAGTGATGTGATTTGTAATTTCATCAGTGTTCTCAAACAACATGTAGTTAGTGATGTCATCAGTGATGTGATATGTGATGTCATCATTGTGGCCATAGGCTGTGCAACAGGGGGTGCAAAGTTATGGTGGCTTTAGTTGAATTTCAGGGGTTCTGTTGCGTTAAGTTCTCACCTTAACATCCTTGCAAATAAAGTGTTTTCCTTGAAAAATAATAATAAAAAAAAAAATATATATATATATATATATATATATATATATATATATATATATATATATATATATATATATATATATTTATCTATAGTTCTTGTAGAGCGCTACATGCCCATAGGCCTCAAAGCGCACACAAGAAGACATACAAAGTGGTTAAACAGGAGGGAGCACAAAAAAAGTTCTATAATTTAAGGAATTAAAAAGAAGAGTCTTAATCGCTTTCTTAAAAACTGTCAATGAAGGAGACAACTTAATAAGGAGGGGTACAGAGTTCCATTCTACGGGGACCCTGACTTCGAAACAAGTACCACCAAATTTCTGCAGGTGGTAATGAGGTTGGGGTAGGAGATATGAGTAGCTGGAGCACAGTGTTCTCGAAAGCTTAACACAAGAGATTCCTTTTCCCCAGTAGCAAGATGCCACTGAGTCTAAACATTTAAAAATAAGGGACACTAGGGGTCATTATGAGTGTGGTGGTAAGGAGTTAATGGCGCCAGTAAAGGTGCCGGAGCCGTCAACCCCTTACCACCCCATTTCGTGTCTGCTTGTGGGAACCCACTAAGGACTCCTGGTTTTACTAAGCCTCCTTAGGGGGTCCCGTGAGCAGACCAGGATGCTAACAACGGGCCTGTTACTAACGGGCCCGTTGTTAGCATCCTCCCCATTCCCATTGAGGCCAAAGACTGCCCTAATGGCACCGTTGTGTGTCATCTGCAGACATTTAAAATTAGCTTTAGAGGTGCCAATAGGTAGACTGCTACAATAATCCAGACTGGAATTGATTAGCGTTGTAGCAAGATGGGAGCGTTTTTTAATATTGAGATAGGGACGCATCTGATGGAGGAGTTTCATAAAAAGACCACCAGAGGAGTGAATGTTGGCTTTTTCATAGATAACTCAGAGTCAAGAGTGACACCCAAGGTTTTTACACTTTTGGAGACAGGAATAATATTGTCCATGATGATGAACTCAGAACATTTGGCATCAATTTTCTTAAGACGTGCATTTTAAGACTTAAAACTGAGTCAAAATATGAACAGCTCAGTTTACCTGTTATTTAAGGCCAAAGAATTGTAGGCTATCCAGTTCTGCTAGGTCTTATGTCTTGATGGTCTCAGTATATCTGTAGGAGTATATCTCTGGTTCATACCCTAACCAGTGCAGGTGAACACTCAATTGGATTCTATTTAAAGCCCCAAATGATGCAGGACAAACCCCTTCCTCAAAAAACTAAAGAAAAGGTGTGATAACTTTCACACCATGGTCAACTTAAATGGATCAAAATCTGAAATTGTCATTAAGAATAAAACCAAAAAATGGACTGATCTAAGAACCTGTCAGATCTTGAACACTTAAACCTGTATGCAGAAAATGTACTTTTCTATTTACCATCAAATCTGTTAAGAGTGTATATAGCAAAATGTCCTTGTCCTAAATACTGTGAATGGTACCTAAAATTTTGGCTAAACTGCCTTCCTACATTAGAGGTTTTCGGGCCCTAAGGTAGGAGTTGAGAGTAGGAGTTGTGAGGGAACTGTGTACATGTAGAATGTGTGGATTAGATTCTATTGAGACATTTTTTTCATTTGATGATTTTATGTCCTGCTTTTCTTAATCAGAGGGTGTGCAGCTTCGAGCGGTTCATCCACTCAATGTCAGCAGCTCTGACCGAGGAATTATGGCATAGACTCATGACAAGCTCTCAACTGTCATTATTGAGAGCACTGGTTAAAATGCTAATAGACATTTTCTTAGAAATAGACAGAGCACGGAATTCGAGACTTAATAAAAGTATGTGAATTTTAATTTTCATTGATGCATTCTAAAGAGAACTAAGGACCAAACCAACAATGTCCCAATGGTATGTAAATTTGTATGCGATTCATGTGTGTTCTTTTTTAAAATCTTTTACACGTCATGCATTGTTTTAATGGGATTACGTAGATAATGTTTGTATGTGATTTGTGTAAATGTACTTTTGTACAGAAAACATAAATAATAAAAAAAGAATAACTATACACATATTACTATACTGCATGTGGCTATGCCAGAAAGAATCTGGCCACTAGCCACAACCACCACAATAGAATTAAACCATATGACAAGTACTTACAATACACCTTCAAATAACAAGACTACCCCTAAATCCCCTGCTATCCACATGATGTCTGTGGACACTAAAAGTGTCAGTGGATTCGGCGGCACCTGCACACCCTTTTTCATGAATAAAAATAGCTCTATGTCAACTTTATTCCACTCCCCCACCCTTTCCAGATCCTATTTCAGTCACCAAATAACCCCAAATGTGTTTTCCAGACTTTTTTCTGTCTGGGCTGCTCGTTGTCAGCAGCGATGTCTGCAGACTCAGCGGCACCTGCAAACCCTTTCTTAACCTATACAAACAGCTCCTTGTCAACTTTATTCCACTCCCCTACCCTTTCCAGACCTTCTGTCGGCCACCAAATAACCCCTGGTGTGTTTTCCACACTGTTTCCTGACCACACTACCTGCGGACACCAGCGGTTTTCCGCGGATCCATCATGGTGACCATTTCCAAAAATATGATGCAGCTCACGGTTTCCACCAACCAATCAGCGGGCACATGTAGTGTCTGTCTACGGACGTCATGCCGGATCCTGGTTGGCCCAGATGTGTCAGCAGACAATAACTAATTTCTTTTTACTTACTTTTTGGAAACTTTTCAGGAAACCGCTGGACGGATTTACACCAAATTCACAAAAGCACGCTTTCAGGACCAAGCAGTCACTCCTAGTGCAAAGCTGGTGAAAATCCATTCAGCCGTTCGGGCTGTATGCACAAACAGAAATATGTTTCCTTTGCGTGTATGAGGATTTCCACACATTTTGGCGGGAGGGCATATACTTTTTTTTAAAAGGTTTGGTGACGATTTGGCAAATGGCGCCAAAGTTATAAGCCGCCCAAAAAGTGCTTTTTCTAATTGTTGATACACTTAACCATAACAGCAGGGCGTTACTGCTTGAGCTGAAAAAGGAGGGGAAAATATGATTGGCAATTTTGCCCATGTGCCACCGACACATCCACAGTTGCCTCAAAAGTTGTTGCATTTGGTGCTATTGAAATATAGCACTACCGAGAGGTGAAAAAGACACAAACTGAAGAACTGGGTTGTCATGGAGGGTTCAACGTTGGGGCACCGAGGCGACACTCCCATCATTGTTGCCAGATAAAGTTGATGGGAGAAGTCCAGCAGATGACATAGCTGGTGATGATTGTCCTGCTTCCACCTGTAGTGTTGCAGGTCTGTTAGCGGGTTGCATGGTGTTGCAACCAAGATGGATTTCTGTTGCTGGAAGATGCTCCTGAAATGTTCATCCACTTGCCACCAGTGGTAACGGACAACTCAATGGTGGTGCCCAGGCTTTGCACAGAAACCATGGGAAATCCTCTTCTTCTTGACATCTGACAGTGGACTATCTTTAAGCACCTTAAAGTACTGCAGTAGTATTTCTTGGGTCGAGCTGGCTGCTCTTCCCACTTAATGGGCCTCATTACAAACATGGCGGTAAGGCAACTACGGTGCCAATATCGCTACCTTGCAGCCACCAGGTCTGACCAAATGGCTGTTCCGGCACCTGCGACCAGAACATGATGGTAACCCTGATACCATTATTAACGATACCAGTGCTACCACCCTCCCCATTCCCATTGAGCCACATGAGGCCGAATGGGCAGTCCCTTATTACCGGCACCCACGAATGGGCAATAACTGCGTCTGCCAAACTCGGCATGACCTGGTAATTGCTCATTCGCGGGTGCCGGAAAATACGGATACCGGTGGCAGCCGTACCTGTACTACAGGCACGGCAACCGCCAGTCCCGTAATGAGGCCCAATGCCTCAGTATCATCTAAATAATTTGTGACAATATGACTTCTCGATCCACGCAGTGTCTTCATATATTTTTTCACGAATCAAAGGATTCAGTCAATTTTCCCATGGCGGAGCTGTGAGGAATTGGACCATCCGCATGGTGGGTGTGCGCTCACCTGAGCTTTTTTGAAATGTTTAATTAAATGGAATGATGGTAGACCAACCTCCGGAAAATGTGTGGGGGTAATCCACATACATTTTCCTATGCTCACAGCACAATAAACACATATACTTGTGTACTCTGGGTGGACACAGTCTACAGGCTAAGTCCCCCATGTCATGTTTAGTTGGGATATAACAGCCAGGGGTACATGATACATCTCCAGAAGGGGAGAACCAAATCCTCCTCCTGCTACGGCCAGCCTGATTAATTAACAAATGCTTGATGGGTCTGCCCTGCTCTTTTGTTGGCCCCTGCAACTGCTGGTAGGGATTTACTTACCAATTAGAGGGTAATTCAAACAGGCCCACATGGTGTCTTGCTGCCCGGGTTAACAGAGGAGATAGGAAACCCCAATAACCTTTCATAGGCAACAGTGTCAACCTTAAGCCAGCTTCCTCCATCAGTATCTATGACAGTGAGCTGTCATGCCTGGTCTGCGTGTTTACAGTAGTTCACCCTAAAGGGAGAACCCTTTCATACGGTATGAGAAAGTGGTTTCCAGGAGCCAGAGAGTCTGTCCTAGCTGCATCTCCAAGGGAAACCTGCTGCTTCACCACAGAGAGATCCATTAACCATAGAGACTCTTTGATTCACAAAAGACAGGAAGATGGGTGGGACATATTATCACACGTTTTCACCCCTTTACCTTTCCTGTTGCAAAGCATTTTAGTTGTGACCTCATGCATAAAGAAGATCATTGGTGGGGACCCAAGGATTGGTTCATTAAGGTACGCTTAGCGTACATGAATCACTGTGGCCCATTTGGCTTTAAAAGAGGGCTGAGCCCCTCTTTTGGCAGATCATTTGAGGACTTTGCAAGGAGTAACTAGAAAAACTCATCATTGGACCCTGGCTGAAGGTAGAGTCTGCCTTACAACTTCTGCCAGTAAAGGAAGGCTAGGACTTCCAAAGAGGGAAACAAGATCCCTCCCCTAAACATCTCCCAGGGCACAGAGGGAGATACTGAATTCAGAGGACCCTCCAGCCACTCCAGAATAGTACCCAGCCAGCACACAGCTTGACCAGCTAGGCTCTGCAGCAAGCTTCATAGGTAGGAAATGCCAGAAGGTCTCCGAATAGACACCAATGACAAAGCATATGTCTGCAACACATTCATCAGCTTCGGGTAAGTTCACCTTAAATGATGACACAAGCCCGTTGAAGAAGCTTGGAGAAGTATCTTGATGACCATCTACCAATGCCCGCCTTACAGAAATGAATAAGTGCCCCTTCATGATAGTAGATTTCAGCTGGCGAGGTGAAACGACCCAGAGCCGTGTAGCGGTGAAAAAACTCCATCCCTGTCCCATGTTTGTAGAGTAATGATATTCCTGAACCCGAGATAGCTGCGGCGGCTTCCAGACCGAGGGCCAAAGAGCTTGCCAGCTTAAAGGCTTTTAGTGCCTAAGTGCCTGGAGTGCTTCGAGAGCACTTGTTGGAGGGACCAATATGGACGGTAATCCCTGGTTCAGTTCCACAGACTGCTGAGTCACCTACTCCTGTGGAAGAGGTACTAGTGGAAGAGGTACCAGTAGCCACTGAAGACCACACTTTGGCAGCAGAAGATTCAATGAATTCAGAGTTGCCTATCGCAGCACAGGAATATGAGGTGGAGGACAAAGTAAGCTCAGATCACAAGGGCCTGCACAAGCTGGGTGAGTTTGAATCAGCTGCGGGACCAGATCAGACTGAATTATTCAAAGCCCTGAGAGAGTGTCTGACTCTGGCCAGCCTGCAGAAGCAGACGGAGGAGCAGGCTAAGGGTGAAGCCCCTTGACTGTTTAATGTGTACTGCGAGGAGGTACCTCTGTACAGTGAACCAAAAGACTATGAAGGTGAGGGCACCAGAAGACTAGTGATTCCCCAATGCCACAGAAAGTTCCATTTGGATTTGGCTCATCAAATTCCTTTAGCGGGTCACTTGCCTAGGTCATAGGATCAGTTGTCTATGCACTTTTACTGGCTGCAGTTTGGTGTAAAGTTTGAGGAATGTGTCTGGTCCTGCCCGACTTGTTAGGCTTCTGGGAACTCAAGTGGTGCCACAAGGCCCCTATAATTCCACTACACATGGTTGGGCATCCTTTCAAGAGAATAGGCATGGACATAGTGGGTCCTTTGGATCCTCAAACCAGCTCAGGAACCATATACATTTTGGTGGTGGTAGACCATGCCACAAGGTACCCTGAGGCTGTCATCAAAGCCACTATGTTTGGAAAGGCTGTGATTGGGATATGCTCCCATGTTAGTATCCCCAAGGAAGTAGTTTCTGATTGGGGATTGGGGATCAAACTTCATATCAGCGTATATGTAGGCTATGTGGGAAGAGTATGGGGTCACTTACAGATTCTCTACATCCTTCCGTCCACAAGCAAACAGGCTTGTTGAGCGGTTCAACAAGAACCTGAAAAACATAATAGGTTGCTTGAGAGAACACCTGAAGAGAAAATAGCATATTCTCCTCCCATGCCTTCTATTTAACTACAGGTAGGTGCCACAGAACGGAGTAGAGTTTAGCCCCTTTGAGCTTCTGTTTGGACACCGTGTACGAGGCCCAATGAGTTTAGTGAAAGCGAGATGGGACGGAAACCCCTCATCCCTGACACGAGATGTGGTGGACTATGTACTTGCCCTTCGGTCTAGAATGACAAAGTACATGGAACAGTTGATGAAAAACCTAAAGACCATTCAGGAGCTGTTGAAGCACTTTCATGGCCAGAAGGCCAGAGTGACAGTTTATTCTCCAGGTGGGTGTGGTTTATGGAACCTGTCAAACCCAGTGCCCTTCAGGAAAAGTGGACTGGGCCTTACTATGTGCTTGAAAAAGTCAGTTATGTAAATTATTTCATTGACGTGAAAGTATCTAAACAGATGTGTAGGGTATTTCACATCAACCAGCTAAAACGGCATAATAGCTGGGGTGATTTGGTCATGGCATTAGTGATAGATAGATGGAGAGAATGATGAGGAAACTGATCCCCTCTCAGACCTCCTTGTCACTGAAGCCACATATGTGTCAGTTGAAAGTGTAAAAATTGCAACAGACCTTTCAGAAAAGCAACTGACAGACTTTTTCCATTTTCTGGGACAGTTTGCTGGTCTGTTATTGTTGACTCTAGGTCGCACAGATTGGTGCACCCACGATGGAGACACTGGGGACAGTAAGCTGGTGTAGAGCAGGAATTAACAGATCTATATTAAGGTCAGGGGCACCATCAAGGTGGACATTTCCAATATACTGTCCCCAGTGATAGAGCCATCCCACCTCCTCTGGGCTAGCCAAGTGGTACTTGTCCCTGAAAAGACTAGTGATGGGAAGGCCAAAGTCTGCTTTTGCGTGGACAACAAGTGGATCAATTCTGTCACAAAGACAATTGCTCACCCCATTACTCAGGCAGATGAGCTCATTGACAAGCTCAGTGCTGCAAAGCACATTAGTACCTTCGACCTCACGGCAGGGTACTGGCATGTTTGCTTCACAGACAGAGTGAGAGGTCAGCATTCTGAACCCCAGAGGGGCATTATGATGCCCTTTGGATTTAAGAATGTCCCTGACACTTTTCAGAGGATGGCTAACCAGGTTTTGTCTGGACTGGAAAACTTCAGTGTAACCTATTTAGACAACATTGCTGTGTTCAGCCACACCTGGGAAGTTCACCAATACCACCTGAAAGAAGTGCTTCAGGTTCTGCAGAATGCAGGTCTAACTATCAAGGCCAGGGAGTGCAGATAGCGCAGAGCACAGTGACTTACCTAGGCCTCCTGGTCGGTGCAGGTAAGAAACAACCTCTCAAAGTGAAGGTAGAGACTGTGAACACTTGGGATATACCCACCATATAGGTAATACTTTTTCTATGTCTCACTAGGTACTACTGGACATTCATCATGGGGTATGGACGATTGCCCTGCCCGTGAATGATGTAACATCCAAGAAAATGCCAAAGAAGGTACCTTGGACTCCAGCTGTCAAACCTCCTTTAAGGATTTAAAAGATGGATTGTGCAGGGTCCCAGTTCTGAAAATGCCAGAGTATGGTCAGTAGAACATTATCCAAACAGACACCTGTGTTTTGAGATTGGAGCAGTGTTAGCGCAGCTATACTATTAAGGGGTAGGGCAACCTAATGCCAACATTAGCAGGTGATTGATAACAAGGGAAAGGAAATGATCCGTCATTGAAAAAGAGGCATAAGCAGTCATGTGGGCAATAAAGAAGCTGAAACCCTACATCTTTGGGTCGCACCTTAACATCTAAACAGACCACCGGCCTCTTGAATAGTTAATGGCCACGCAAGGGGGATTAGATTTTGAAATCCAGCACAAGCCATGCTTCCAGATTGGAAATTCAGATGGCCTCAGCTGGTTCTTTCAACTAGATGATGAACAAGGCCCTCAGTAGTGTGATGATTTACATGTTGAGGCTGGGGGGCATGCGAGGGACTCGCCCATTTGCATGGTGGGTGTGCATTCACCTGCACTTTTTGACATTTTTACTTAAATGGAATGATGGTAGACCAACCTCTGGAAAATATGCGGGGCTAATCCACACACATTTTCCTATGCACAAACCACACCAAATGCATAGACCCATGTACTCTGGGTGGACACAGCCTACAAGGACAGTCCCCCTGTCATATTTATTAGGCATAGGACAGCCAGGGGTACATGATGCATCTCCAGATGGGGGAGGACCAAATCCTCTCCCTGCCATTGCCAGCCTGATTAACTAACAAAGGCTCCCTAGATCTGCCCTGCTCTTTTGTTGGGCCCTGCAGCTGGTGGCAGCTATTTTCATACACATTAGAGGGTAATTCAAGCAGGACCACATAGGGTCTGGCTGATGAGTTTAACAAAGGAGGCAGCAAACCCCAACAAACTTTCATAGGCAACAGTGTCAACCAGCTCCTGCTTTCAGTATCTATGAGAGAGAGCTGTCATGTCTGGGACTGTGTCTTTACAGTAGTTCACTCGCAGGGGGACACCATTCAGGAAGTATGAGAATGTGGTTTGCAGGAGCCAGAGAGTCTGGTCTCGCCAGAACTTCAAGGGAGGCCTGCGCTTTAAACAGAAACCACAGTTAGATCCATTAATCAGAGAGACTACTTCATCCACAACAGACAGTAAAATGGGTGGGACTTAGTATCACATGTTTCCCCCTTTACCTTTCCTGTTACAAAGCACTCTGGTTATGACCTTATGCATACAGAAGATTGTTGGTGGAGACCCTAGGATTGGTTCATTAAGGTAGGTTTATCCTAAACCAGTCACTGTGACCTATTTGGCATTAAAAGATGGCTGATCCCCTCTTTTGGAAGATCATCTGAAGACTTTGCAAAGAGTAATGATAATAACTCATCATTGAAACCTGGCTGAAGGTACAGTCTGCGTTACATCTTCTGTCAGTGAAGGAGGGTCAGGACTTCCAAAGAGGGAAGCAAGCCACCTCCCCTAAACATCTCTTAGGGAACAGAGGGAGATACCAAATCCAGAGGTTCATCGGGATGCTCCAGAACTGGTACCCAGCTAGCACACAGCATGCCCTGCTAGGCTCTGCACCAAGCTTTCTAGGTAGGAAGTGCCTGAATTTCTCTGAACTCGAAACCAAGAACAGGGCAGCTGCCTGCAACACACTCCTCAGCTTTGGGCTTTCTGCATTAAAGGATGGAGCAAGCCCATTGAGGAAGCCTGGATAAGTGCCTCGATGAGCATCTACTAATGTCTGCCTTAAAGGACATTTTCTAGCCAGTTGAGTACCTCGAGCTGCAACTGACTGCAATGCTGACTGTTGTCAAGTCGCAGTCACTTAAAGACATGCAATACATCTGAACCAGTGCTTCAGAACGACCGACCAGCACTGAGACAACTATTGCTGACCACGAGCCCCTGTGTAGGACAGCCTGCAGCCGTTCATCCAGCTTCGCTCGCCGAACCATCTTGCGGCCTGATACCCGCAGCTGACTCCCGTCTTAAACTCTGTCACAGAAGCCTTCAAATTACCCTGAAGCTGACCTGACCCTCTCGAGCAAAAAGAACACCTACTGCGCAAGGTACATTGTGGTTCTTTCCCTCTGGTCCTTCTTTGAAGGACCCTAGAGACATTTAAGGCCCATTGCTCCATTTGTGCTGAAGCCAAGTCTCCTTGAAATGTTGCGATTCTTTACCATACCGACTACCCTCCTGTCAGTCTTCATAGTGCATCACTTTTGCTTCTATGAAACTGTCTATCCTCTGCCTTTCTTTACAGGGTTGGTTGTATTTCGTAGTGTTGCTAAAACTGTCTGTTGTGATAATAATAAAGTAGATATTTGTATGGAACCTTGTCTGCATAGCCCCTTTTGTCATTGGGTAATAATTGTATTTTCGCTGTGTTGTAACTAACTAACCATCCACAACCTGTCGGAGATAAGCCTGCCTTTCCGTCCATGATACCAAAATTGGATTTGGAGGTTTATATTGTGCTTGTGTTTCCAATCTGTTTGGATTCATTCTGGTGTACTAGAGGTGTGTGGCTGATTGATGGTTTAGAAACCCATAATCATCTGATGGCCACTGGTACCCCCGGAAGCTGATTTGTCACAGGAGCCTTTAATTTTGGGACTAGGGAGGTGAGCCTGCTACGCAACATTTCCCCATGGGGTGGTGGTAAGTGGGACCTCACAGTGTGATACTCACCTCTTGTGGATAATACCACTAATTCCACACAGGAACCCCCTTAAATCCATTCTCGTATACCAACAGTAATATCAAGGCTTAAGAAAGAAGACTGGGCAGATCAGGCCACTATTTGCTATTGTAACCAAAAAAGTGATGGGTGGAAGGTTTTGAATGAATCTTAACCACTGGTACCGCTCAGGGCAACCTTCCAAACCACTGTTATTTTAGCCTGTCTGCACCATTTCGAAAGGGGTTCAGACATATGCAAATCAGTCAGGTATTGCCACCAATGGAAGAATCCCTTCCCAAACTGCTTAGCAAATTGTACTTCACCACACCTTTTACAATAGAGACAGCAGACTGGGGCTTCATACAACCCAGTCTAGGCTTCTCATTTCTCAGACCATGTTTACTCTGTGATATACTATGTTTCCACCATATAACATGTAAATACTCTTCTGTTTTGGCCTTTACAAATAAGATCCACTCATGCTCCGCCAAATGCAGTTCATTATTTCCTTTGAGCCTTCATCAGGATAGACATTAATTCAAAGCCCCAAACCAAAGTAATTTCTCGCAGACAGACAACTTCTGAATGACAATTTCCAGGCTGTCTTAATCTTTTTTATACTTTTCGCTCTTTGGACTTTTGGGTAGAAACAAGAAAGGAATTGTTTAAAATAGATTAAAATGGTATTTGAAAACCAAAAGGCTTACATGGGCTCCTAACTGCAATGCAAAGTGGTGAGAGTGAGGATGATTGAATGGAGTGCTGCATATCAGCCAAATCAGAGAGAGAAAACTCAGTTATATCACATTACCTTGTTAAAAGAATGGTGAGTAGATCCTACTGGAAGTTCTTCAATAGCAATGGCCACATAACTTACTTAGGTGGGCCAAGAGAACAATCTTATTTCTTCAGAATTAACCCTTGACCAACAGGAAGACATTAATGATTGTATAAATAAATTCCCTGATGTCTTCAATGACCAACTTAGGTAGGATTGAAGATTGTGTTCATACCATCAGAACTCCCCAAGGGAAAGTGGTACACTTAAAACCCTACAGGATCCCTGAGTCACGAAAAGAAATAATCCTCTGAGAAGTGGAAAATATGCAAGAGGTGAACATCAGAAAATCTTCAGAGAGTCCCTGGTCTTTGCGCAATATCTTGGTGGCAAAACCTGGTCAGTCATGGAGATTTTGCATCGATTTTAGAAAATGGAGTTCCATCTCACAGTTTGATAACTATCCAAAGCCTAGAATCGATGATTTAATCAACAAGCTAGAACAAACCGGATACATCACCATGATTGATCTATCTAAAGGCTATTGGCAAGTTCCCTTAAACTCTCTAGACGGGGAGAAAACTGCTTTTTCCACTCCTCTGGGATTATTTCAATTTACGGTTCTGCCTCTCGGCTCACACAATGCATCAGACACTTTTCAGTGTCTGATGTACTGTGTACTGCAACCTTTTTCCCATTTGTGTGTCGCATACCTCGATGATATTTTCATTCATAGCGAAACCTGAGTAGAACATTGTTTTCATTAATATGAAATAATTGGGGCACTGAGAAACGCTGGACTAACTGTGAATCTGCAGATATGCCATCTGTCAGAGTCCACTGTTAAATACTTAGGTTTCTTTGGAGGTAATGGGTTAGTGCAACCAGAGCTAGAAAAGGTCAAAGCTGTAAAGCTTACCCCACCTCCAAAAACCAGAAGAGAGCTCTGTGCCTTCTTCTGTCTTATGGGGTATTATTGTGGCAATAAGACCCGAGGCGGCAGGCCAATAACACCCCAGGTAATGCCCCCGGGGCTGTAGTTACGCCTTAATGAAGCCCCAGGGGCATTACCCTGCGCGGTATTTGCCCGCCGCCGAGGGTCTCATAGCAATTAGTACCCTGGCCCGTTAGACCGGGATACTCATGGCATTTTTTTTCTCTTTAGAAATGCTGCCGCGTTTCAAAACAGAAAAAAGTGAAACAAAATGGCCACTGGGAAAGGGAAAATGTAGTCTGTTTTCCCTTTCCATGGCTGCCATCGGGAGCGGACACGCTGGGAACAGAAGAACAGAAGTGTTTCCAGCGTGTTCGCACCCAAGAAAAGAAGAAAAAAGAAGGTAAGTGGGATTTGAAGGGGGAAGGGAAAAAAGTACAGCGGTCTCCGGCAGGGGACGATGGAAGCATCCAGCCGTGTGAAGGCTTGGAGCGGGGATGGCCCAGCTCTGAGCCTCCAAACACCTGGATGCTTCCATTGTCCCCTGCCAGAGACCAAGGGATAGAAGGTAAGTGGGGTGGGGAGGGCAGAGAGGTGGGAGGAGCGAGTAAAGGGGAAAAAAGTCTTATCTGAGTCCCCAGCAGGGGACAAAGGCATCCTCCTGCCACGGGGAGACTCGGAGCAGAGAGTGCCCCGTTTTGAGCCTCCTCATTGGCTGAGGGGCTGCCATGTCACTCGCCGGGAACAGAGTACCTGGCACGCACAGGACACACCAGCTTACAAGGGAATATCGTGTGGTATGGCTGACAAAACAGCCAATCCACACATTGGGGTCATTCCGAGTTTGGAGGCAGCCATGGTGCTATTAGCGCTATGGCTGCCTCCAAACTCGGGTCCGAGTCTGTGCAGTCGGAATGGGGACTTACCAGACATTCCGACCTATGCGTACCCGGTAAGTCCCCATTTTGAAAACCATTCCCCATTCCCAATTGCAGGCCTGTTGTTAGCTCCATGGTCCCTTAACGGGTCCTGCTAAGGCCGGCTGGTAAAACCAGCCGGTCCTGGTGGGACCCGCTAAGGGACCTCGCAATAGGGCGGTTAGAGGTTAATGGCACCGGCATCCTTACCGGTGCTGTTATCCCTCTACTGCTAGGGTCTGAATGAACCCCCATTGTATTCCCGGTGCGCAGCGGGTGCAGGGTACTAATGTAGGTTCATTCCCACTTATTCTACCATCACTTCAGGTCTGACAGACAAACTTAAAAATGCAAAGACTCAAAAGTTAAAATGGTTGAAACAAGATCAAGACAGCTTTCACAGTTGGAAACCCATCTTGTGCAGCAAACCCGTTCTTAAAGTTCCTAATTTTAGCAAGGTATTTATACTTCAAATGCACATCTCTAAAGTGGGTATTGGAACGGTCCTCTCCCAGAAATATGAAGGTATAGAACACTCCATCCTTTATGTCAGCAGAACACTTTTTCAGAGAGAGCAGAACTATGCCAAAATCGGGTTATAAACCATGGCTATTAAGTGGGCAATAACCTACCTGAAATACTACCTAACAGATCGAAGGTTTCGATTAGTAATAGACTGTTCTCCAATAACATGGATAAACCTCAGGAAATATTCTAATGATCGAATAATGCAGTGGTTGCTTGATTTTGGAACTAACCACCTCCCCCAGAGATAGCCGCACAGCAGACAGCTGTCCATGGCCCAGGTATCAATGGAGCACTCCCCTTCAGGAGGACTGGCCTCGCACCAGGGTCCAAAGGGATTTGTTGTCAGTAGGGTGGAAGTAGGATAGGCAGCAGTGCTCAGGGCACTGGCAGAAGCCTTTCACCATCTTTTTTCTCACTGTCTATCTTTCCCTTTTCTGTCTCCTCCACTTCCTCTGGAGTAAAGCACTATGGTTGTGTGCCTTTTAAAAATGAGTGTTGCTCCCCCTTAGCAGAGTTCCCTCACTTCCTCTACAATCCTTTAAACCCAAAGAGATCTTCAGAACAATCTCACCTGGTCTTCCTTTGGGACAGTTGCACTGTCTTAAGTCCTCAACCAGAGGTGAAGAAGGAGCCGTGCAAGACAGAAGGAAGACCTGTCCACCTAACCATTCCCACCAAACATTGGGAGTGACCAGTTTTGTGGACCAGGACCAACTATTCTTAATGGATCTTTTGTGCCATAAGATCAGACCCTGAACTGGAATGTCCTGTGCGCAAGTCCTTTCCGAAAGCCTCACAGCAACCAAATGGCCATACCAGCCGAAGCTTCTTATACTCCTGCACCGAACGAGTCACTCTGTGTTCCCCTCATCCTGAACAATAGGGAAGGTGTGGGTGCTGGTGTCTGCATCCCCCCTACCAGCCAAACTATTGATCTGCATCTATAAACCAGCTCTATACTGCATTATGTCCTAGCAAAGCATGTCACTTGTTAGGTTCGAAGTGTCTGCTCAACACTGGACCACAAACCTGAATCACTGGAGGGTCACTGGCCGACTCAAACCGGGGTTACAACCACATCTTGGTTCAGCTAGCCTAAGAACGTCTGCCTCATTGAATGTACATCAATGCACCCTTGATCACCACTCCGACAACTGTCAAGCGCCGACTCAAACCACTGGAACGTCACTCGCCGATCTCTCCCAGCGGCCAAAGCCTGACTCGGCCTGGCCAACTGTGAAGCATTCTTGGGACCACCTCAACCTGCATCATTAAACCACCATGTTTGAACTGCACAGAACACGTGTATTCAACCATAATGGACGCCTGCTTGTTTCTAGGGCCTACATTATCCTATGTGCCCCACTGAGCCTCATCATCTCGTTTAAAGCCAGGTATGATGCGTCAGCCCACCAAGAACTAAATCCAGTTACTGTTACTCTGAACTGCCTTCACCGTTCACTTAAGCACTAGAGACTGGTTATGTTATGATTGCTCTTATTTTTAACCCAATATCCTTTTTATCATAGTACCTTACCTACCACCCCTGTAATTACACTCAGAGATTGCTACTTTCTCCAGTCTGTCACATCTTTTCTGTACTTTCTTTTGCAGTGGGATTTTGTATAGCAATACCTTGTTCTACTTCCATATGGTGTGTTTTATTAAAATGCTTATATTTTTAAAGGACCTTGATTGAACATTCCCTCTTATTTGGACTGTGATTGTTGTTTGGGTCACTTCAGGTCAGTTTTTCTTGACCCCCATTAACCTAAAAAGCGAAGGAGGTATATCTCTTGATGGTCCCTGTTTTACCTTTATGATTGTGTTATGTTTTGGTTTGTAGAAGTGTGAGGACTGAGTGGGGCATTTTACCCCTACTCACCCTGGTACTCCTGCAAAGCAGATTCCAATTTGTCACAGGGGGAACTGTGATGAGGAAGAGTGATGTGGGAGACTTTGATGAGGAATACAGGGGTTAGAAAGGTGGGGGAATGTGATGAGGATAAGTGAGGTTGAGGCAGTTGGGTACTGTGATGAGGAAGAGTGATGTGAGGGTAATGCAGGACTGTGATGAGGAATAGTGATGTGAGGAAGAGTGAGTTGGGTTAGTGAAGACTGTTACTAGGAAGAGTGAGGTAGGTGTAATGGGGACTGTGATGAGGAAGATTAATGTGGTGCAATTGGAGACTCTGTGGAGGAAGTGTGAAGTGGTTGTTGTGGGGGACTGTCAAGAGGAGGACTGTGGCAGGAATAGTGTGTACCTGTGATGAGGAAGAGTAACATGGGGTAATAATGGACTGCAATAGGGAATATTGAGGTTGTGGTAGTTTGAGATTTTGATGAGGAAGAGGTAGGTTGGAGTAGTGGTGTACTGTGATGAGGAAAAATTAGGTGGTGGTAGTGTAGGACTGTGATGAGGAACAGTGTGGTCGGAATGATAGGGCGCTGTGATGAGCACGAATGAGGCGTGATAGTTAGGCACTGTGACAAAGAAGAGTGAGGTGGTGGTAAAGTGATGAGAAATATTGAGGTGGTGATGAACTGTGATGTGGTGGTAATGGGAGCCAGTGAGGAGGACAAGTGAGGTTGGAGAATTGGCATATTTTGATGAGGACAAGTGAGATGGTGGTAATGGGGACAGTGACGAGGAAGTGTGAAGTTGGGGATGGTGGGGGACTGTGACATGGAAGAGTGAGGTGGTGGTAGTTGGGAATTGTGATGAGAAAAAGTGAATTGGTGGTAGTGGGGGACTGTGATGAGCAAAAGTGAGGTGGGGCATTGTGGTGACCACAAGGAGGATGAGTGAGCCTGGGTCATGGGGACTGTGATGAGGAAGAGTGAGGTGGGGATAGCAAGGGACTAAAATGAGAGTGTGGGTATTGGGGGACTGCAAGGATAACGAGTGTGGTGAGGTAATTGGGAACTGTGAAAAAGAAGATTAAGATGTGGTAATGGGTGACTGTGATGAGGAGTAGTGTGTTGGGATAGCTGGGAATTGTGACAAGGAAGAATGAGATGGGGTAGTGGAGGACTGTGATGAGGAAGAGTGAGCTGGAGGTAATGGTGGAATGTGATGAGGAAGAATTAATTTGGGCTGGTAGCAGACTGTGTTGAGGAAAAATGAGGTGGGGTCATGCAGAACTGTGATGACGAACACTGAGATGGAAGTAGTCGGGTACTGTGATGAGGAGGAGTGAGAAGGTTTACTGGGGCCTGTTGTGAGGAAAAGAAAGGTGGGAATAATGGAGGACTGTGATGAGGAAGACTCACATGGAGGTAGTGAGGGACTCTAAGAGGAAGGGTGTGGTTGGAGTGGTTGGAGACTGTGATGAGGAGGAGCGCTGTGGGAGCAGCTTGTGTCTATGATGAGGAAGAATAACATGGCGGTAGTGGGGAGTTGTGATGGGGAATAATGAGATTGTGGTAGTGGGAGACTTTAACGAGTAAGATATTATATGATTTAGTATTTACAACGCTCTTGTGCACAAGTGTTTCTAGGTGCCTCAAAACAAGGATGGAGGAGACAGGGGTAAGACAGAACAATGATCCTACTGGGCCTTGTGTCATTCAGACCGTGCAAGTGTGACAGCAAAATTGCAAGGGGAAAGGGAAAGGGGGAAGTGCAGGGGAGAGGGCAGAGGAAGGGCGGTCAGGGCACCATGGCTCTGAGTAAGTGCAGTAAGGACATTGAGGCTCTGGGCAAGTACATGGAAGGCAGGGGGCAGTAGGAGTTACAGTTACCGCCCCTAAGTGTGCAGTATGCTCAGAGAAAGTGCAGGAAAACTGGTCATGGAGGGGCCTGGAAGCCTGTGAGGCTCTGAGGGTACCCTGCAGCCAGTCAGGGCAACCTAGGTTGGACTAATGTGGTACTGTGATGAGGAAGAATGATGTGGTGTTAGTGTACCACTATGAGGGTGAACAGTGAGGTGGGGGTAGTAGGCGATTGTGTTGAGGAAGAGTAAAGTGTGATAGTGGGGGCTGTGATGAGGAAGAGTGAGGTGGTGGTACTGCGATGAGGAAGAGTAAGGTGGTGATGAACTGTGATGTTGTAGCAGTGGGGACCAGTGAGGAGGAAGCATGATTTTGGAGAATTGGTGTATAGTAATGAGAACGAGTGAGGTGGTGCTATTGTGGGGTAGTAATGAGGAAATGTCAGATGGTGTAAGTGTGGGATTGTGATGAAGAAGTGTGAGTAGGGGTATTGGGTCTTTGACAAGGCAAAGCGAAGTGGGGAAGTGTTGGAATGTGACAAGAAAGTGTGAGATGGCATATTAGGGATATGTGATGAGGAAGAGTGAGGTGGTTATATTGTAGGACTCTGACAAGGAACAGTGGTGTAGGGTATTGAGGAACTGTGAAGACGAAGAGTGATGTGGCAGTAATGGGGGATGATGATGTGTGAGGTTGAAACGGTGGAGTACTGTGATGAGGAATGAGGTTGGAGCAGTTTGATACTGTGAAGAGAAAGATTGAAGTGGGGACATGAAGGACCGTGATGAGGAAGAAAGAAGTGGGAGTAGTGGGGGACTGTGAGGAAGAAAGAGATGCAGTAGTGGGGAATGTTACGAGGAAGAGTGAGGTAGGAGTGATGAGGCATTGTGAAGAGGAATAGTGATGCAGGCGCAGTTGGGAACTGTGATGAGGAAGAGTGAGGTGTTGGTTGTGGGGGCTGTCATAAAGATTGAGGTGGCAGTATAACGGGTCTGTGATGAGGAAGAATGAGGTGGTGGTAGTGGGAGACTGTGACGAGAACAAATTAGTGGCTGTAATGGGGTAATGAGATGAGGAAGAGTGAGGTGCAGGTAGTGGGGACTGTAATGTAGAAGAGTAATTTGGAGGTAGTGTAGTAATGTGGTGAGGTCGAGTGAGGTGGTGGCACTGGGAAATGGGACACTGAAGAGTGAGGTGGAATTAGTGGAATGAGTGGAATTACTGTTGCACTGTGACAATAAAGTTTTAGGTAGGGGAGTTGGTGAATGTGACAAGGATGAGCGAGGTGAAATAAAAGGGGGACTGTGACAAGGAAGACTGATTTGGAGCTAGCGGGGGACTGTAATGAGGAAGATATGTTGTGGTGGGGTGGGACTGTGACAATGAAGGGTGTGGTGTGGGCAGTGGGAAACTGTGATTATGAAAAGTGAGGCACTGTAGTAGGGCTCTGTAACAAGGAAGAGTGAGGTGGGTATAACATAGTTTTTGTTGAGGAAGAGTGATGGTGGGGTAATATGGGCATTGGGGCAATGTGACAAGTAAAAGTGAGGTGGATTAGTGGGGCACTGTGAAGAGTAAGAGTGAAATGGGGATAGTGGAGGGTTGCGATGAGGAAGATTGAAGTGGGGTCATAGTGGACTGTTATGAGGGAGAGTGAGCTGCATGTAGTTGGGGACTGTGAAGAGAAGTTTGAAGTAGTGGTAGAAGGGACTGTGATGAGAAAGTGTGAGGTGGTGACAGTGGGCAATGTGAAAAGGGAGAGTGAGGTGGGGCATTGAGGGACTGTGATATGGAAGAGTGAGGTGCAGAAGTGTGGGACTCTGATGAAGGAGAGTGAGGTGGGGATCATCCATGAATGTTACAGGAACGTGTAAGGTGGGAATGTTGGGGTCTTTGATGAGGAAGAGCGTTGTTGGAATTGTGGGGAACATTGACAAGAAGAGTGAGGTAGGGTTTGTGGTGGACTGGGACATGGAAGAGTGCGGTTGGAGTTGTGAATGTCAGTGATGAGGAAGGTTGAAAAGGTGGTAATGGGGAATGTGACAAGGAAAGGTGATGATTTGGTAGTGGGGTATGTAATGAAGAAGAATTACCTGTGATTATTGGGGCAATGCAATGAGGAAGATGGAGGTGGTAGTTTTTAAGTGTGACAAGGAAGAGTGAGGTTAACTTAGTGGGGGGACTGTGATGAGGAAAGGTGAAGTTGGTCAGTAGAGGGCTCTGATGAAAAATAGTGAGGTGTGGTCATGCAGGACTCTGGGGATGGCAGTGAGGTGTGAGTAGTGCAGGACTGATGAGGAAGAGTGAGGTGGGGTAAACAGAACTCTGATGAGAAAGAGTGAGGTGGATGTAGTGTGGGACTGTGATGAGGAAGAGTGAGGTTTGGAAAGTGTGGGACTGTGAATAAGAGTGAGGTGGTAGTTATAGGGAACTGTGATGAGGAAGAGTGAGGTGGGAGTTGTGAGGGATTGTGATTAGGAAGAGTGACACAGTGGTAGTGGGGGCTGTGACTAGGAAAGGTGTGTTGGTGGTATTGGGGCCTTTAATGAGGAAGAGTTAGCTTGGATAATTGGGGAGATGTGATGACTTAGAGTGAGGTGGTGGTAGATTTTGACTGTGACCAAGGAGAGTGAGGCGTAGATAGTGACAGACTGTGATGAGGAAGGGTAAGGTGGATTTAGTAGGGGACTGTGACAAGGAAGTGTGAGGTGTGGATAGTGGAGGACTGTGCCAAGGAAGATTGGGGTGGGGAAAGTGTAGGACTGTGATGAGCTAGAGTGTGGTGGGGTAATGGGTAATAAGGGACTATGCCAAGGAAGAGTGAGGTGGGGATAGTGGGGGACTGTAACAAGGAATATTTAGGTGTGGAAAGTGTAGGCCTGTGATGAATAAGAGTGAGGTGGTGGTAATATCGCACTGTGCCCCACTGTGGTGGGGATAATATGGGACTGTGATGAGGAAGTGTGAGGAGTATGGAGAGGGGCACTTTAGCTAGCGTGAGTGTGGTTGGAGAAGTGGGGAACTGTGATGAGAAAGAGTGACATGGTGGTAGCGGTGATATGTGATGAGGAAAAGTGAAGCAGTGGGGGACTGTGATGAGGAAAACTTAGCTGTGTTAGTGAGGTGGGCTGAGGTGGACTCTGATTAAGAAGAGTGAGGTGGAGCAGTGGGGGAAGGTGGGGGAATAAAGGGGTAATGACATGGATTACTATTGGGGCACTTCAACGAGGAAGAGGTATGTGAGGGTAATAATTTAGATTACCATTGGGACTGGGACGAGGAAGTGGGATGTAGGGGTAATTACAGGCATGGTAATTACATGACCTCTTTCCTCTCAGATCGACCCTCCCAGGTCCAACTTGGGTCCTTCCTTTCATCTGTCTTCCTCTTTACCTGTGGTGTTCCCCAGGGGTCTAACCTCTCGCCCTGGCTTTTCAACCAATACCTGGAAACTCTTACCCACTGCATTGCCACTTTCTGCTCTAATTTCCAGTGCTACACTGACAACACTCAACTCATTTTCAGGATGCCCTCTCCCACCTCCTCTCCCTCTCTCATCTATGATTTCCTAACTGCCATTCAAGAATGGTGTGCCGCCAATGATCTTTGAATGCCAGCAAGACGGAGATCCTCCTCATTGACACACCTTCACCATCCTTTCCCCTCATTCACTGGCCGGCCTCCCTTGGCCCTCCTCCTACCTCCACCTCTGAGGCTAAGAACCTCAGGGTCATCTTTGACTCCAACCTTTCCTTCACCACCCTTCTCTGAGGTCTCTAAAAAGTCAAATTTCCTACTGCTCCTCCTGAGAGGTACTCTGCCTTTCCTCTCCTTCCCCCAAAAGCTCATGGTATCCCAAGGTCTGGTTCTCTCTATCTTGGACTATTCTAACAGCCTCTTTCTAAATCTACCTGTCTCTACTCTCTGCCCTCTGCAACTAATCCAGAACAGGACTGCAAGACATGTCCTTGGCCTCAAGCCCTGGGATTGTATCTCTCCAGCTCTGAAATCTCTCCATTGGCTTCCAGTTGATGCAAGGATTAAATTCAAAACCTCTGCATTGTCCTCAGGGCTTTCTGGGGCCTGGGTGCAATATACCTTCAGCAATCCCTCCGCAAATACCTCCCCTCTCGAGCTCTTCACGCCACTACCTCTACCACTACCTCAGGGTCAGTCGTTCTTCAAAGAAACAAGCTGGGTTTAGATCTCTGTCTTCAGCTGGGTCCTCCCTCTGGAACAGCCTCCCTGCCACTCTAAAACTTGAGGAGAACCATCTCCCGTTCCGGAAGCACCTCAAAACCTTTGTCTTTTCTTCTGCCTTTTGCTCCCCTTCTCCCCTGCTGATCTGTTCTCTCATGGCACTGTGCACCTGGCCACCCTCTGCCCTCCGGGCCCAGGTACCTGCTCACCCTGCAACCCTCCCGCACTGCCTCCGGGCCACCCCTTGCACTGGGGTCTGTATCTGTACCCATACAGCCTCCCCTTTTCTTCCTGCACTTACCAGACCTACCGTGTCTGCTGCCTTAACCCTAGCACTTGCAAATGTCTGGCTGCATTACCACTGTTTGTTGCCTTCATTATTTATGTATTGTTATTTATCTGTTTCTCCTCTGCTTTGCACTTTCCACTTCTCCCCCCTTCCATGCACTTTTCCCCACCTACTCTCCCATGCACTTGCACGTTCTCAATGTCACTGGGCCTAGTTAGAATGCTGTTTTGTTCTCCCCTGTTCCCCTCCCTTACCTTGTCGCGCTCTGAGACACTTGTGTACAATATCAATATCAATATCAATATCAATGCATTACTATTGGGGTACTTTGAGGAGAAATAGGATACAGTGGTAATGACATGGATCACTATTCGGTACCGAGGAGAGGGTGTGTCAGGTGTGGCAATGGAGAGATCTTCCCATTGGCCGTCAGGAGAAAATCTACACCTTCACAGTTAAGGCACGTGAAAACCTTGTCCAATCAAAACTTAAACTTTTGAAAAACATGCATTAGCACAGCTCAATCTTCATTTGTGCAGTTTGTATTTAATGTAATTAACCAAATAAAAGCTTTTAAGGAACGTTCAACACTTCCAAACAATAATGTTATTTTAGGAAGCCATCCGTGTGTTATTTTTTATAATCAAAACAGCCATTGCTTCCGAAATTACCTTAAAACACTCCTGTTCCCTAACTAGTAATTATGTGATTGCCACATCTCAATATACATCCGTAAAGTATTTACTCTTTTCTAAATCATTTGTTCTATTCCCAGGCCACAAACTTCACAATTCCTCCTCTCTTTCCCTGCCCACATGCCTCCCAGCTGCATATCTCCCCACCACCTCTATATATCATTTTAGGGCACTTTCCCAAAAATGTAATCTAGATTTGAATCTCGATCTGCATTATGGTGGATTATTAGAAATGAAAAAAACTTCTGTTCAGAATACATCATGGGATATATAATTTACGGTTTGGGTACATGGTGACTATGCAGTTCTCCACATTTAAATAAAATCAGAAAAACCTGGAACGATTAATTCAAAACATATTATTTCCTTTGAGTGCTTTGGGCTCAACTGGCTTCTTATTATTCAGAAATATGTCCAGCTGTTTTGGCTGTGCATTTTCGCGTACATTGGACATTTTCCCTATGGGAACATAAATGCAACAGTTAAAAGCACGCACTTCTTTGACCCTTTACATCTTGTTGGGTTGCTTATTTAAATTGCAGCCCCACTCTAATGATTTAGATTGCAAAAATATAGGAACTCACGGGGAACGGTTAGAGGATGGTGTAGGGGGCAGGAGGAAGTTTATGGGTGCAGACGACACGTGGGAGGCATATGTACTACGGAATTGTATGCAGGTGATACTAACCATTTGCTTTGCAATAGTGTTATTTACAACACATTGCATGTGGGAGACATTCATAACTTGAACTAATTTAAGAGTAGGCCTGAATCCTCACAGGCCATGTTCGAAACACATATCAACAAGGCCCCTTCTCTTGCTTCATTATCCCATTCCAATTCCCAGGCATGGTAGGCAACACACACATACACTAATTTAAAAATGTATCAATTTAAACCTTTGAACAATTAGGAATGAATGTGAGTAGCTGAATTAGAGAAGGGCTGCAGCCCAGTATGAAGTCCATACTCATGTGAAGCAGGGCTGAGGTCTTGAGCTGCCAAAACACAAGTCATGATTTAGGACACCAGCACCCCCCCAGAATAATGGTTACTATATTGGAACTACCAGATGCTTATGAATAAGACTCTCAAATCCTTCATGAATTGAATGGATTGGTGGGACGCTAAGACAATATCTTGGGAGGAGTAACCAATACAAGGGGGTGCAGAGAACAAGGTCTGTGATTTGTACTGGGGAAAGAAAAGGGCAATGAGATACTTATAAGATTGCAGCAGGGAGGCATGATTGGGGCGCCTGCGTGTCTGGGATGAGACAGTGTTGCTTTGTCTGGAAGGACCAGGTTGACCATGAAGTTATCTGACAAGTTCATGCTGACGACCAGCTGAACATCACATGGTTAGGAGCAAAGACAGGATGGTCTCTTTTACAATCCAACCAATTACCTTACAGCACTAGGTGAAGAGGCTGTTACCCGTGTGTGAAGAAGATGGAGGAGAAGATGACAGGACCAATCGGAGAGGAGCCCATATGTGAAAATTAGCATGTAAATATCCGCAGTCAATGAGGGTGGGGGAAGAATACTGTTTAATGAATGCATCATTCATGACAATTTTTGTGTTTATAAAGTAATGTTCGCTTTGATGAAGAGAGAGAGCTCTCTGGCAGTGGGTTTTAAATACCCTCTCACCATTTTTCTTTTCGGATAGAAAATAAATCTCTTTTTTTCTCAAACAAGGGTGCAGCTAGCCTTTTTCTCTAGCGGGTACTTGTCTGGTTGTTGTGGAGTTTGCCTTACAATCTTTTGAACCATAACAAATGTTTTCCAATTTTGGGTGTCAGGTCCAGATATCGTGTTTTGAGAATTTCATACAGATCTTTCCTACATCTCAAAAGTGATTAGAAATGGGATTTTCATATTTGTTTTAAATTTTTTTGTGGATGATACGTTTCACCTTAACTAGTGTTGCCTTATAATATCAAGATCGCTCTATAATTTAGTACATCATCATATTTATTTCACAGTAAGAATTGTAAGCACTTTTTGAGATTTAGATCTCTGAGTTTACGTAAACACGAAATGATAATGGAAATGTTAACATGTTGTGTGATAAATAATATATTCATATTCAATGGTCATTACTACCAACAACTGAGCATCACTGCCATGAAAACTATGTTTTATGCCACTGTATGCAAATCTCGCCATGGGCTGGTGGGAGGAAGAGATTGTGCAAGCTAAACAGAATTGGTAATGCACGGAACATGTTGAACTGTGGTATAAATGTATCCATTAACTTTTCATCATTTGCAACAGTGAGGCCTCAGAATGCAAGGAATGGTTATCTATTTTAGACAGTCAGCACATGTGACGTGTACTGAACCACAAAGTAAACAGTTAGTGGAATGCTTAGATCCAATGTACTATGGTGGATAGTGAGTTACATTCAGGTGTAGGTAGAAAGCCAACCAGTTCGATCTGACCACTGGCCATGGCCACCAGGGACTGGCTAAGTGGTTAAAATGGCCGCTGGGTCTGTCAGATGGGCAGGCCCAATTTCCACTCTTGGCTGCTTGGTGGTTCTGCAGCATAGCAGAAGGCGGTGCCCAAGAGATTGTTGCCACTGGCCATGGCCACACGCCAACAACTGAGTCTCATGTTTATTTTATATGGCTACAGTGGCCACTGGGACAGGCTTTCAGCCATGCCCAATGTATACTGTGGGTTGCTTGGCTGGTCTTGCAACCACGCTGAACCCCATAATCCAAGATTTGGGGTCAGTGGCCATGGGTGATGAGATCCATATGATATTGTTGGTGGCTTGGGCATGACCAAAACCTATTTAACCATGGCTTACATCCACCGCATTTCCTGCCCAACTTGTTTGCTGAAAACAATATAATTATGTCATGCATGTTAAAAGAGGAATTATTAATAACCTACATGCCATAATGGCACATAATGGACCATCTTCAAATATGAAAACCGTTGCAACATTTTTTTTAAAGAGACGTTATGGTTATTTTCCATCATACATTCAGTCAATACACTTTGTGAGCCATTTTGCACTTATATAATAATAATATTGACCATACATGTAGTGCATACCACAAGATGAATGGCCTTTTATCTAATGTATGGCAATGGCAATTGTAAGCCTTGGTTCTCTTCTAGAATGATATTGCAACATTTGATAGACGGGTGTGTCCTGGCGAGAATTCCGTGCGGGGCATGGGGGGATGTGGGCAAACAATGAAATAAACATAGGAAGGGGCAGGAAGCAGCCTATAAATATATCTATTGTTTTATTTAAAAGTACATACAAAAGAGAAAGTGACAGTTTCCAACGAACAAGGCTCTCCTTTTTTGTCAGGTACACTACACGGCCCTGATGTTACTGACTCAGATACAACCCTGGATATCAAGTTGCATATTTGCAAGTCTATTCTGTAAGGAATGTTACAAAAGAAGCGTCAAAGGAGCGTCCAAGGGCATTCAATGAAAATGAATGGTACAACAACAATATAGTGAAGTTTCTGGATTTTATAATTTAAATGACAAATGCTTATGTTCAAAATGTAAGACAATCGGATACCTCTGAATGTGTATCCTTCTCAAGTCATATTGTACTCAAGACAACTTTGTGAATCTCGTTCTTTTACACATACACTGTATCTCGGCATAACTTTGCAGAATCTAACCGCTTGTCTGTGACCATTGTGACACATTAAAATTGTGAATTATTGGTGTTTTTATGATATTTACTGAATTTGTATACAATTTCCCCATTGTTTTTCAGCGTATGAACTACAAAACTGCCCAGATATCAATCCTTTTTTAAATGGATATATAATCAACTCTGATTACAGTGTGGGACAATCAATATCTTTTCAGTGCTACCCGGGATATGTACTTGTTGGGCAACCCGTTCTGACCTGCCTGCATGGCATCAACAGAAACTGGAACTATCCGTTCCCAAGATGTGAAGGTAACCCCAGTATGTTGAACAATTTGCTTCCAATTTTTATGGTTGTTTCGTTCATGTATGTACACCTACATTCTTGTGTTGTCTGTCATTTGCCATTATGCAAATGTTAAACACATTCCAGATGCAGCTCAGCTAGTGTATTAAATATATGAATGCCATTGCTTTGTAACTTTTTTTAATTTGATCATGCATTCAAAATATGTTTGACAGTTATGGGCACAGGCAGGAGATTGTCTTCACTGGCTGCAACTGGGAGTGGCATCTTTCTGTGAGGAGACAGAATAGCAGTTGCAAAGAAACATTCTTACAATTGTCTGGAGGCAGCTAAGTACCTTCAGTAGTTGGTTGTACTGAGCGTGCCAAGTTGTACTAACAGATGAGAGAAAATACTACTCTGTTTCCAAGCTATGTGATGACACAAAATATAACTTGTGAAGAAATACTCTTATAGTTATTTAGACGAATGCAGGATTGCACATGCACTGACTGTAAATGAGTGTGCAGCCTTCATGGCATCATCTAGAGACAATGCTTATCAGAGCATCGGCATTTCTAAACTACTACTGCAGATAAGAGAATCCAAGTTACCAGACGGTGTTACAGCTATGCGTGTGATATTGCTTGTTAGTGAGTGGAGAAACAACCACCTTTAATGTAAACCGATCTTGAACATGTTTTTGGGGAGGGAGAGGCATGTGTTTAGAGGGCTTTTCTTGGCATGCAGAGTCTATTATGTGCGCACCAAGGAGACCTGTACTGTGTGTGGTAAACTGGGGCGTCATCGCTGCATTCAGAACCACCTTTTGAACAAGTACTGGAGGTCATTATCAATTAAAACATAAGCCCAGTGATTTCACCTCACATCATGGACTTCATTCCATCTGCACCTGAGAGGTTCCCGGGAGGTCATGCAAATGTTTGTTTAAGCATTGAATAGGAACACACAGAAATGGTTTACACATGCATTCAGACAGCTTATTTAATCGATTTGTGTGGAACCTATGGTCTGTATCCCTTAAACTGATCTGCATTTTGCATATTACATTTGATGTTGTAATTATTATTCTTTACAAGATATTTGATTGTATAAGGTATTAACATGAGTGCCAATAATACACAGGTGAAGGCTTTGATCTGCATAGGTGTTGTGGACGATCGCGTACAGAGCATTAGTTCTGTTATTTTCGTTCAACCTCTACTAGCACATTGACTTCAGTGTACCTGTTATTATGGTTTCCATGTTCTATGCATTACAAGAATGGCTGAGAGATATTCTGTTTTAATTTGATTTTCAAGAAAGTCACATTTGAAATGGCTTTTAGTAAGTGGCACATCAGGTTCATTGACAGTACTTTCACCATAAGGCCTTCCTGTGGCTATTTCTTTGTTTTCTTGAGGATTCTCTGTTATCTTCTCAAAGATCTGTGGCTGATTTGCAGTTTCCAATCCTTTGAAATTAAAACTGCCCTAGTGGGTATTTACATTGTAAAAAAGCAACAACAAAAATACTTTGACATGGCAAGTCACCCACATTGTCCTCAGATATCGAAACTGTTTTGGCTCAAATCTTCCTTCAGTACACATTAAACACAGCATTGTGAGACTGTGTCTCACTTCAAAAACTATGTGGCTCCTTGCCATTCATTGGAGGAGGACACACCTACACATTCATGCAATAGCTCAGGCTACACGCCCATTGTGAATGGGAGGTGAGTGTGATGCGGGCACTCTTTCGGGCGTATAGCGGTAAGTGCTTGTTGCTCTCTGTAAAAGGTAAGTGCTAAACAGCCTACCAAATTCACCTTTAATAGATTGAGGACCAAGGTTTGAACTTGCTGTGAACCTCATAAACTGGGTGGCCGCTAAAGTAACTGAGTCCCCACACTCAATCTTTCCAGCAGTTGATACTGTGCAATTAATTCTATACATGGTACATTTTACAACTGATTTTTTTACATTAAATGTATATGCTGTTTTCTTTTAATTTAGCCCCTTCTTTTACTTGATTACTTCTTTATTATTGACTGTTTTGTTGTCTGTCCCTTATTTTCTTTTGGTGTATTGCTGTCTTTATTTGTTTGTCTTTTTCAATGGGATAACTTACAGACCCCTGCAGAAGCACTTCTGTTTCTACCATTGTATATTACATACCTACTTGACAAAGCAATTGATCTTATATGGGGCTAAGAGTTGATTGTATTTCAAATGTCATTAACATGTGCAATATACAGGAGTTCACCTCTCATATTCCCTGCTTGCAACTCATCCAGCATTCATCACTGTTCTTGAACATTCTTACATAACTACAACACATCTGAAGAGGAGGAACATACTTTTTGTCTCTTGTTTCGTGTCATCCAACTTCAGCCTCCCCCTTGCTGCCTTTGAAACCCACACTTGAATGATCATGCTTCTTCATCTCTAACTGTCATTAGAGCAAAGTGCAACACCTAACTTTAATTCACTGATATATAATTACATTTATTAATGCCCCTTTGATATGCCCTTGTTGGATGATTGTAGACTAGACACCTCAGACGTTGCATCTTCACTCTGGTGTTAGCTCCCACAAGGTCATTACCTTCACTTAAAGGCAACTGCAATCTGCCACCAGAGCTATCATTGTTGCCTGGATTATCAATAGATCACAATCATTTGAAATTGCCTTCATAGTTGATGTTTGCTGGGGGTTAGATTAGGGGTGGTAGAGACCAAAGATTTGGTCAGAAAATCAGTGAACAGGCTTGCTTCATTAAATATAGAATACATGTTTTTGTCTAAGTGGTTTTCCCTGCCGTACTTTATTTCCATGTTTGTGAAAGAGAAAGTGAAATGTTTATCGATTATAGACTATAACCTTTTAAACCAAATTCGTGCCACTAAAGTGCTTTATTCTATGCTATGTAAAATACAACATTAAAGGTTGATTGATTTTTGTCTATAGCATTTATATCTGAACAGATGCATTTATGTTACCATATTTCCATGTATTCACTATACAATACAATACAACATTAAAAGTTGACAACCACAGAGGCAGGGGTTATTTACATTTGTGCTAGCAGGCACATGGCAGCTACTTTAAAAGACGACGTGAGCATGGTTGATCCAATTGGCAGATGTATGGCTACTGTATAGTGGAACATGCAGCTTCCTTGTGTTATCAAGCTGCAGTGCCCAAATACTGGGACAGCATACCTGAAACATTGAAAACATAGCCAAACATAAGGGGCTTTATTGTCATTTTCTTTTTGATGTGGCATTATTGTTAAGATGGATTTCTGAACTTTGTCCTGGAGGGGCAGAGGTTCAGAAGGCCAGCCTAGTTTCTTGGAACAGGGTAACCTCTGGACAAGCCAGACCAATCAGGGTAGCGATGGCGGCGGTCAAGACTAGTCTCAAGAGGGGTGATGGTGACTGAAAGACCGCAATGAGCACACAAAGCAAGGACGCTTACAAATTACTCCAGACAGGTGTTATATTAAAAATATAGACACATTTATTACAAGGCCTTTGTAACATCGACCATAGTAAAGAATCACAGTAAAACTCCAATAATCCAACACATCACAAGCAATACAATATATATACAAGACCAAGGGGTCTAAAGAGTTAGAAGCACGAAATATGCAGACCACCTGGATGGGGAGGAAAACAGGCAGTGCAAGTAATCGTTAGACCCAGTTCAACATCAGAGGCCACCTAACTAGAAGGAAGTCCGAGCCCTACGAAGAGCGGAGCCTTGTGCTCAAAAGTACCTGCACACGCGGGTGCCAACGGGCAAAGGAGAGTCTCTTCAGGGAGATCAGGCAGTTCAGAGAGGTGATGAACAGTTCCCCGCTACTCAAGCGCGGCCTCCACTTGCGGGCAGAAGCAGGACGCGAGTGCGGAAAAGGCTTGCTATTTACGACAGCGGTGGAGAGTCACAGGCTCCTGCCGGAGGGCGACCGGTTAGGGTATTGACTACTCACCGGTCCCCGATGCAGGCAGACCCAGGCTTCTCTGGTTCCGTTTTGGTACTGGCAGGTTCAGATGTGATCAGCAGGATGTCTCGACGCTGTGTAGATTCCGCGACAGCCGGAGTCAGTGTCGAGGGTGTCCCAAATGCAGCGAACACGCACAGGTTTGTTACCACAGCAGGGCAAATCGGCAACCGCAGGTATTCCGGTCCCAAAGCACACGTCTCACTTCAGACCTGGGAATGCCAAGTGTACGAATTGTGTGAGAGTGCCGAGGACACAGGATTAGTAGTAAGCCAGATGGCGGTGACAGAGCAAGGTTCCTGTGTAGGCTGGCCAGTCCACTGGATGGCCCAGGGACGCTTCCGAAGGCTTACGTACAGGATTTGGTGAAGATGCCGAGAATAGTTGTTCCCACTATTCTAAAGGGTTGAAGCTCCAGTACAGGCCTTCTCGTTCGATCAGAGGCAGAGGGGTCTCACAGGACAACAGCAGTGCAGGGTGCCAAACCTTCAGCGGGTTACTAGCGATTCTTCGACTCAGCTTCTTAGTTGCAGGATACTTGGCTCCCTATTCTTCATTCGTGAGAACTCAGGAGATCAACCTGGTAGTGGTGTTTCCAGCCTCCTCTTATCCAGAGTTCCCTTCGCGGCAAAACGGAGAGGACCCCATGGGAGATCTGCTCACAAAACACTCACACCATACGTGGACCTATCACGGACCACGGTGGTCCCAGGCATTCAAGACACTTTAGACTCTCTGGCACCCAGGATGTGTATTGGGAACAGACATCCAAGCCCACATCCTGGAGGCACACACAAGGCATGCAGAAGCCCGCGAACGTGTTGTGTTTCGTGGGAAAGTGCATGACCAAATAAGGACTGCCCCGGGTCGGCTCGACCTGGGGGAAGGTGAAGGGGCAAGACGGTCAGCGGACAAGACAAAGAACCTCGTGGCATGGCCATTTTGGAGGCCAGGCCACCCATTTGGGCCAAACGCCTGAAACACGATTAACATGGCAAAAAGGGGTTCAAAACACAAAGAAACGATGGCCGATGGCTGCCACCAGTCCCGTCCGTGACACACTTGCACATTTCATGATAAGTCCAGCAAGAGTTTCTAGGGCCATTGGAATAACTAGAGACCCAAGAGCACCGTAATGTAATTTACGGTGCACTCTTGTTTTATGTTGCTCAAAAGCTGCAACATGAGGAAAGGACTAAGGGAAACAAAGTCTCCCGGTACTAACTGTCTTAAGGGCATGTCAGTTTCCCCGTAAGAATGGAGCAAAAGCCTAGAGGAGTGCGGCGGAAGGCTGCGCTTCTCTGACAAAGTCGAGATCAGGGTGTAAAACAACAGCAAAAAGTTTGGGGGTTGGGACATGGAAGGGAAATTACCTACAATCATGAAATCTTTCCTAACAATTATGCATACATATCTTCACTAACTGAGGGATCTGCAACCATCCACTCCCCAGATGTTTAGCTCTACAACTCCCATCAGCGCTTGATAGCATATTTTGTGGTAAAGTGATATGGGACATGTAGCCTGAAATATCAGAAGTGCAGGTTGAATATGAATGTACTGCAGTAAGTGAAGACTATAGTGAATGCTTACTTTATGTAGCTCAGACTGAGGGTGTGCATTCCTTTTCTATGGACCTGAATTTTCATTCTGGGATTCTTATCTGTGCAGTACTACAAATAAGGGGGAGCATGGCAATCAAGAAGGTCACAATCTCTACCCCCCTTGTGCCAGTATGTATTTTTGCCGACCAAATTCAAACCAAACCACCAGTACAATATGCATGCCAGTCTTTCTCTTTTTCTTCTAGAGAAAAAAAACATCCAAACCTGCTACAACGCAGCACTCTAATCACCGGAACCTTGAGTCTGTGCCCCACACTGTGAAAGCCCAGCCAGCACCAAGCATTATCGTAAACCCTGTTTAACCAAAGAACAAATCCAGGAAACAGAAGGAAGCCACAGTGCCAAGGCACACCAGCACCGCCGGACCCTGTGAGCATTGGAGAAAGAGTGAGCTGCAGTGAAGAGAACTATCCTATGGGTCAGATAGTAGAGCTGTGCAGTTCCACCAGGATCCGCAAATGAACACACATAGAGACAGACATTTCCCCAAGACCACTATGGGATTAAAGGATAAAAATGCCTCAATTCTACATAAACTTTACCTGGGAAACCATTACCCAGAACACACAGCCGAACATTGCCCTTTCAAGGTCACCCTTGTGTTTGGCATGGTGAAGCAGCACAATAGAAGGGGGCATGGATTAGCCACCTTGCTGTAATTTCTTCCAAACTCAAACCATTGTGTGGAAGAAGACAGGGCCGGATCGGCCAGGGAAAGAGAGGCCATTCACAGTAGGAGTGAGCATTATTTGGGTTAGATCATAGGAGGTGGAGGTGGATGACCAAGAGACCAGCAAAATGAAGTTAGGAGCAGCGGCGTGCCCGAGGCGACTTTTGGAAAAGGTGATGTATTGGTTATTGAGTTGAAGTGGTACTTCTGTGAGTGTGCGTGTTTGAGTGGTAATTTGTGTGGAATACATAGTGTAAGGAATGAGTGTGAAGTGTAAGGCGCTGAGTGAAAGAAGGGCATTTGAGTAGTAGTTTGGGGATGGGAAGTTCTTTTAGTGTAGAGGAGGTGAGTAGTAGAGGGGAGGAGGGTTTAGTAGTAGGGCGGAGGGGGTTTTAGCAGTTGTGTGAAGAAGGGAGTAGATGTGTGGATGTGGGAGTAGTAGTAGTAGTGTAGATTTATGGAGGACTAATAGTGGGGAGGAGGGAGTAGTAATACAGAGCCGGGGGAGGAGTAACATCTAAGAGTGGAAGTAATGTCTGGAAAGAGTGAGTGACATCAGGCTGTCAGAGGAGAATACAGGGGAGTACCAAGGTAGGTTGTGCAGTAGTCTTGGAAGAGGACAAGGAAAATGAAAGGAGTCTCTGAGTGTGACAGACTACAACCTGGTTTCTTCATGGCTGTTTCCCTAACCCTGTAGGATGCTAACAAATTTGAAAGATTAGGGACAGTTAGAAAGTTGCAGAGGGATGACCCCTCATGAAATCATCAGTATAAGTCAGCTTTTAGTCAGTAGGGGTCAACATGTTGTAGTCACTAGAATGGGACATAAGTACACCAGGGTTAGAGAGTTTGTAAGAATGTGAGAGAGAGAGAGCAATGGCTCTAGGTCTCATTAATGAATTAATAAAAATCCTTGAACTGACACTCAGAGTTTTGGAGAGGATCTTGCTCCATGTAAGACAATATGAAAGAGAAAAAGTAACAAAAGCACAGTATGCCTATACTAAAAAATTGAAAATAGTCAAAACAGCACATCTTGTATAACAAACACCTAAATATATGGTAAACATAGCAAATGTCATTTGACTATTTGTGTTAAGGAAGGGCCCCATAGAATTCCCAAACACACAGTTCTGCATGTCATGTGGACACTATTAAAGAAATGCATTCTTGCATCTAAATCAGAGATTTTCTGAAGGTTATGTGGGAGAACTCTACGCCGCTGCAAATCAGTATCATCAAAGGTTTTGTAGCCATCACAGTCGGAAGGCCAATGTTCACAAGAGCCCAAAACAGAAAACTACTGTCTGCACAACCCTGACGTTCAGGACCCATTGGAACATATATTAAACATATCTGGGAATGTACATATAGCATATCATAAAGTAGTGCTTTAGTTACTGTATTAGTTTAGATATAATGTGAAAGGTACCGTACATGTCCTTATCCTGGATAGAGCATATTGGTTTGTAACTATGATATAGATACTGCCTATTGTAGGACAAATGTATAACAGGTTCATGAAGCGGAAGTGTACATACTGTAGACCCCACTGTATTAAATATTTTAGAATATGATTATCGATCAAATAAAACTGTATGTGGAACTGTAATGGCTATATATGATGTGTTTCTGGCTGTTCCAGATGTGAAAGTTGGTGAGCGGGTGGACAATGAAATTAGGGATATGCTTAATAATTTACTTATGCATAACTGTTGTGCTTTGTATGGAAATGATAGAAAAGTGCCACATGGCCGTGCTATATGGTACAGATTTGGTGGTCAGTTTATAGAATTTTCCATGAATAGCTGAATCAGAAAATATGTTAAGCATGGCAGTTGCTAGTGAAATTATGAAGTTGTGATACATAACTTGTTTTTGCCAAAAAGTTGCAAGGAGAACAAAGGGCGAAGACTAATGAGAATTGCCATATGTTGCTCCAGATCATTAAACCAATCCTAACTTGGAGGCTGGGTTTGGGAGGAGGGATAAGGGTCACTCTCCTATCCTATTGGCAGGGATTATTGCAGGGTCCTTCCCCAAGATTGTAAAACTGGTGGTATCATCACTGCTATATAAGTGGGGCAGCACTAGGACAACATACACAGAAAAAGGAAGCACAAAGTGGGGACAGAGAGAAGAGACAGCCCATCAGGAATGCTTCTGAAACTTACCACCTGACAGCTGTAAGGAAACACTAGAGGACATTTCTGAAAGTGCAAATGGGTGGAGACGTCTATTCCCAGGAAGCCCTCAAAGCTGACTGGGTCTTATTGTGCAGAGCGGGAGGCCATCTTTGAGAGTGGAATGACCAGATCCCTGCCATATCTTTCATGAGTGTCCTGAAATGCAGCTGGCTTTCCTGAACCTTAAACAGAGGCTTGCTATGTAAGTAGAACTGAGCCCTGGGAAACCAAAAGGTGGGTGGGTCTGCTTGACTTGAATCATTTCCCTTTGTAGTGGGTGTGTGGAGCCAAACTATATAAATGTAATTAATTCCCCATTTGGCAGGACACTACGGGGTGAAGTCTGTTAAAATGCGAAATTAACAAAGCTCACTTCCCAGTGTGTGCTGAAAACTATAGCATATAATGCAATTGGGTAGTCCCTATTGTACAGCTGAACCTGACTTTTTTAAGGACGTGGGGTTTCTTTCTTCTTAAATCCATTCAACCTTTTTATCTACCTTGCCCAACACAGGCCTTTCAGTAAGGAGGGTCTGAAATCCAAAATTCCCCAAAGCATTCCAATGTTTCTGTCTTACTTCCCAAGATGGAACAACGCACCAATTCAAGTGGGTGTGGGGTCTGAAGAACAAATTGCTAAATCACTCTGTCTTTATTTTAAACCAAAGGTGTGGGCAAAATCATAATTGCCATATGTATTTGAACCAATCTTGAAATCCTACTGCTTGCCTTTTTAAGCCTGCAAGAAAATCAAAATCGCACAACATTACATGATAAGCGCCTTTGTTATTAATCACTGTAATTATTCTGTGAAGTTAAATTTGCAGAAAGAGAAGAATTGTGATTGTGTTCTTTTTAACTAACTTCTGTGCTTTAGTTATGCTGAGAGAAGTTGATTGTGTAGTGCCACAAATAACATTGTGTTTGACATTTTCGTGTTTCATTCTATTACTTTCATTTAAAGAAATACCAATAAATTTCCCGTACACCGGCCTGGTTCTTGGCCTATTGTTAGCTAAGGAGATAGGGATCCAAAGGGCATGATATGTGTCTGAGATAGGGCTAAGAAAGAATCTGTTAAACAGTTTGTTGCAGAACCACTTGAGTGGGGAGAAAAGGTACTCCCTATCTTGAGGGTAGCTGCTCAATAAACTCTTACACATGCATGCAAAAGGGAAGCCCAAGGAGTGAGCACACTGCATCGTTATTATAAAAGGGAGGGCAAGGCGAGGCAAGGCGAGGGAAGACCATGAAGTGAGAATTTAGCCTGGTTGTATTAAAACAGTTGAACACTGAGCTGTTTCCCACCCAGAGCTAACCAAGCATGCCTTCTTCACTTGTACCCAGCAACAGTCGTGTGTAGTCGACCACACTTATGCTGGCTTAATACCCTGATCTCGCGACATGCTGACCTTTAGCTGACACAGTCCTCTCACTGTCTTGTTACAGCAGTACAGCTGCTATTTTACACAAACATGAAAAGTGAAGCAGAAGAAAGCACAAATGTCACTGTTTCAACTTCCAGAAGCAACATCCATGAAATATATTTGAAAAATAGGAACATTTTGCTTAAGTATATTATTATGGTTTATTCTCCTAAATGGAAAAGCTTAACATGAACATAGAGATCACTTCCTGGTCGGATGGTATACAAGGCTCAGCAGTGCTTCCAATAAGCCATTATTGCAATTTTTTCTTAGTCCAGAAAAAAAAAATATCTATTAGTACAAGACCTCACAGAACCCACTGTGTGATACATTATAGAATGTTGAACCACATTTAACCATTGTAATGTATGCTTATGCTGTTCTGCAGTTGCACTTTGCCGTTGGTTTGGCAGTAGATGGAGTACAATGCAATGGAAATGGAGAGTCATTTCTGGATTTCCATAATGACATATCTAGCAAAAGAAAGCTCCCCCAGTTGGACCTCATCTCTTAGCTGATACTGTAAGTAGGCCTTGACCTACTACCTCAAGAGTACATATACGCTGATCCCATATTGCCTGACGTCTATGTGTGTTGCTTTTGTAAACGGACACACAAAATCAACAAAATAAATCACAATACTTTTTGAGACAACAAGGCCAAGTCACAAATGTTTTGGTGGAGTGATATTTTAACCCAGCTCTCACAAACTGCTCCTCGTTCAGGGAACATATTCCTGCCAACTTCACAATCCAACTGCTTACCCAATGATACCATAGAAGGGTAAACATATGGTAACCCCCGCCCACCCACATATGTCACCATGTGTTTGGCTTCGACAAAACCATGAACATGGGCAGCACATTTTCTGTCTAGTGCCACACCACAGAGAGTATGGAGATGTGCAGTTAGTATCTCTATAGTTATATCAACAGTGGAGAAAAAAAGAAAAGCATCAACTAGGAGTCGTTCAATCAAACAGTGGGCCTCATTCACAGTAAATGGGGCATTGTGCATTAGCAATACTTCACATCTCACAAACAAGTAATGTAGCATTTTCCTGTATTGTATAATTGGGCATTTGGAAACGGTTCCTCTTCCACATTAGACTTGTAACTGAATGAGCAACACATTGCCAAAAAGAGCTTCTGACCTGATGCCAACTAGTACTCTTCCTAAAGAAAAATAAAAAAATACTTCAGTCTTAGTAATCTCACACATTGTAGAAGAGAATTCCCTCCTCTCCGGCATATCGCCCACAAATCTAGTTCCCTTAAGGGTAGTTCAACATGATGCCACATGCCTGACCCCAAGAAAAACACAAGGTGACCACATCTCTCCTGTCCCTATAGAACTGCAATAGTTACTCTGTGCCATCCAGGATACCCCTCAAGCCTGTATCACCTGCAAGATTACTCCATCATGGACACCCACCTACCACATCATAAGACCTACTGGCTCAGATGGCAGGTGCTCCACCAGGAATCAGATCACCACACAGCTATGGATACAATTGACACACAGAACAACAGCTAGTCAATGCCCTAACAGAGCACTATCTGCATCACAATTAAGACATACCCAATGCTACTGCAGTTTAAGAAGGTCCTCAAGACAGTGTTCTTCAGGGTGTGCATAGGGAACACATGGGAACCTCAGTTCATCCTCCCAAGGGAAAACCACCAGTTTGAACTCCCCAAATCCATAGCCAGATTTGTTCACTTTTGGTCCCAGCTTGTTGTATCCTCAATCAACACGCACAGTGTCCTGTTGCTCCCAAGCAACTACCCAAGCCCACATGCATACAAAGGCAAGCAACCTTTTGAAAATGAGAGTACCAGATTTAGTCAAGTTGTCAACAGCCACAGTGTAAGAGGTTTTTGCTTCAGTCATCTGATGTCCACTTAATTGGGCTCCCTTTGATGCTAGCACAGGTTTTGAACTGATGGAGGAGGTCTGGACATGCAAGTTACAGCCTCTTCTCTAAGAACACACCGATGAGGATGTGACAAACATTCAGAGGGACAATATTGAGAATTATATACTTTTCAGCTTTGTTACATCAATACTATATAGCAAGCTCCAAACTACACTGAGGAACTGCTCCAGGGATTCGCTGTATTAGTCTAGTGTGTTAATCAACATTATCATGTTGTAAGCCTTTATAATATGATAATGCTCGCCAACCATTTTAGACAGGGCAGTTAAAGCAAACGAAAACTGGAAGAAGAAAGCTTTATCTGCGAGCTATGATTTGTCAGCGTCCTTGGACTTTTAACGCTTACTGTTTTTCACACTGTGATGGAGATACGCACATGTCTAAAGTTGATTTTAGGATTTCATGGTAAAGGGAAAGCAGTTGTCTTTAGATATCTCTACTGCACAATGATGTATTTGCACAGCACTTGAGAGCTATTGTTGTCTATGCGAATAGAAACGAGGACACTGTCAGATGTGTTCTGTGTCTTTGCAAAAGCTTTTTCCCTGCCAACAGTAAAAGCTCATTGACAGATTATGTGTAATGAGGGCATGGGGACATAATGCAATCATGACTGACCATAGGCTCAATTTGTTTCTTTTGCTTTATTGAACAAAAAGAAAAGTCAATGTCATCGTGAAACAACGTTTAGCGAAAAGTCTGTACTGTCAGGCATTGCACAAATATGCAGTGCCATGCTATGCGTTAAGCAGCTATTTGGAAGCCTTGTGGCATATATAATGCCTCATTGTGAGATTTCAAAGAGTGTAATTCTATTTCAAAGGTCAGTGGCCCACTAGCATTATCATTTGAGCTTCTTAACCACTTTGGTCATTTATCATTAGTAACAGTGAAGGAGAAGTAGAACCGATGCAGGCATTGAAGTGCATTTTCAAGTACGCAAACACTATTTACATGTGCACAATCACAGGATTGCCAGTGCAGGTGCAGTTACAGTGTAGTTAAACTGGTGTTACCGTGACAATCATTTGCGTATGTTTATATCTGAGTAATACCATCAGAACTGTTTTTTTTTTTCTTTATGAACCACTACAAAGAAAAACAATGGGATTTGCGATCTGATTGCTTGAGTTAATGACTATAATATTGGTCCCTACAGAGCAAAAACGTATATTAATAATCAAATGTAAGATTTTGTGACTTGAAAAGAGTACACTGTGATGTATTTAGACAATTTATTCTACATTAAAGACATGTTATTTGACATTTATATATAGCTACAAATTGTTGTCCCTGCCACCCTGATACTGTATAAGACTTGTAGCCGAACAAATGCTTTCAGACAGATTGTTCTAGGAAGCCAAGTGACACAGTTGAGTTGTTGAGAATCCAAGTAGCACATCTCCCACATGGAGGGTTTAAGAGTAGAGAAAAATGCGCGCAAGAAATCCAATTCCTTCTTACCACCCCTAACCACGTTAGTGCCACATCTCATTTGTATTCTTCCTTATTCTGCCTAATATTTAGAAATTTAGAATGCCCCCAGCCACTATCCATCAGTTAATCACCTCCTCTCCATCTATTCTGCTCCTGACTCAAATCTGACCTTTTCTCGGCTCTTTCTAACTGATTTTTCCTCATCATGATTGTTTCATTTGTCATGTTTGCTTGACTGTCTGCTGACTTCCAAATACTTGTCACACGGAGTGCAGAAGAGGCCACATGAGCTCTTGTTAAATGAGGTGGTGAGCAGGTGAGAACAGCTCTTGCCACATGAAATGCCAAAGAGGCAAATAGAAGACTTGCCACGCGGTGATGAGAAGCTCAACACAACTCTTGCCACATGAGGTGTTAAATCGTCAAGATGAGTGCATACCCCATACAATCAATGTATGTGCTATATATTTGTCTCGACGACTTAAGGCCTCATTATCAGCCTCTGGGTTGAGAGGGGGAGGAAGGAGGAACTTACTGTGTCAGGTGGGTCACAGCGATGATCCTGCTTCCTCTCAGTGCTGCTGAGTAGTGGAAGTGAGCACTTGTTCATGAGCGACAGAGAAGTGGAGTGGAGTTTGCTCAAAGGGGTACTACAAAGAAAGCATGTGCACTGTAGAACAGGCACAACTAGTACTTGGCACAAGGGGGGCAGCGAGGCTGAGTGGAACACTTGCCACATGGTATTCTGAAGATGCAAGTAGAGTATTTGCCAGATGAAGTACTAAGAAGATGATTTAATCATGCAGAGGCAGGCTTCAGGTAGGGCAAGTGTATTTGTTCACGCCTGAAGTCTCTACAAAACAGCCCACCAGCAGGACGCCCTCTTCTCCCAGCACCTCTCTCACAGTCACTCCTCGGTCACTCAGCTACATCCATTCTAGTTCTAGATCACACTCAAACACATACATTCCACACATCCACTCATCACGTTCTGCACATATCCACTGTTATCAAGCATACTGCAGACTTTCCCCCTTACAACCACACAATCACACCAAAAAATGGGAACTTGGGGACAGTAAAGAGAGAAAAGAAAAACATCTTAAGGAATAAGTAACCTTAACACTTGTGTATTTCATTGTCACAGAGAACAACCACATAGTCCATGAACGTTTCAGGTTGCCTTATTTGCCTTACTGGTCTTTGTTCCACCTCCTCTGTTTCATTGCGCTCTCCACCAGCAGACACACAAGGCACCTTCTGATCTGCTACCTTCCCCACTCTACCTACATTCCAGGTTCTACCATCTTCAGTCACCACAGCATTATGAAAAACACTCCTGACCTTAGAGGGTTTGGACCATTTCAAAGGCCCTTTATCTCAGAGCTGCAGGCAGCTTCAATCTCACCAGATCACCTCTTCGCACACAACAGCCTTAGAATGCCTTTCTCTTGTCATAATTGACTTTGTTCACTATTAGTCTCTCGCTCGGACATGCAATCTAGCTTTTTGCACACACTCCCAAGTCCATCCTGCTCCTTTCATCCATGGGGGACACATTTTACAATTGGCTTTCCTCCCCCCACTCATCTCAAGGGGGTCACACCAGTTGCCCCATGCGGGGAGAATGTATGGGCTTCAATTCTGCTCCTTCTATTGCTTCACAATCTTCTTCAGTATTTCATGCCCATCCTGTACCATCTTGTATCACTGATTGAACCTTTCGGGCTACCCCATTGAATTTAGGGTGATATATTGCCACAAACTTGTGTTTAACACCTTTCTCCTCTAAATAGTGGCACATCTCTTTAGATTTTAAATGGACACAGCATATGGCTATCCTTCCCACTTGAATGCTTGTTCCATAAAACATATGACATCTTTGGTGGTAATGCTCATAGTGATTTTGAACTATACCCACTTTGACAATATATCAACCAAAACATTACAATATGTATGTACTTCTTTGCTCCAAATGGGTCCTATGATATCCATTCCAACCATATCCCATGACATTTGAGATACAGAGACCAAAGTCATCTGACATATCCTAAGTCTCTATTGTACAGCCCACTAGCAGAATGCCCTCTTCTCGCAGCACCTCTCTCAACCGTCAGTCAACTGCACCCATTTTAGTTCTAGATCACACTCAAATGCATGCATTCCATGCATCCACTCATCCACTCATCACGTTCCACACACATCCACTGGTGTCAAGCATTCTACTCAAACCAAGCAGCAAACTTGTAACTTGTGTTTTTGGACACATGGGTTGATCCCTTACCCCATGAGCTGCTGAAAAGCTGGGAAAAGCTCTTGCCAGATTAGATGTTGAACAAGTGAGAGGAGCATTTTCTACAAGAGGTGCTTTAAAGCCAAAATGAACACTTTTTAAGGAAAGACTTCAAGCTTAAAAGGGCTGTAAACAGCATATGCAACCTGCCACACGAGCTGCTAAGAAGCGAAGGTACATCTTTAAGGTAAAAGGTGGTTTAAAACGAACACAGAGAGGAACACATTAGTTAATTGGCAGGTAAAACCTATAGCTGCTCTTCCACATTCCCCTCCCATTTGTCTGGGAGAGAAAACTGAAAACCCCTCAGGAAAAATATTCCCTGGGGAGTGAGGGCCACTGTTAATCTGCAGAGGAAGTGAATTATTGTCTTACTAGGGACCCTGATTCATTATAGTGTAACCCATCCTGTCAATGTTTGCTTAGATTGTTCAAGTGGAACTTAGTTTACTTTTAGAAAAACCCCTAATAATCCATATAGATTGATGTTGAAACCTTACTCACTAAATCACAAGGTCCGTCACTCTGCCACACCTTGTATCCTATAAATGTATTGCTAGACAGCAGCCCAGTAGTTATGGTTTGGTTGCTAAACCCGTAGGAAGAGCACTTGTTGGGTGGCTTATAACTTTGCTCCCCCTGGATGAATCCTCACCAAACCTTGCCCGCTCTGAATTTTTATGGAAAAGTTTGGAGAAGTTTTGTCAAGGGGGGGCAAAGTTATAGGGGGATCCCATAATTTCTTTTTTTTCCATAGACTGAATGGAGAAAAACTTAACACACGCCTACAGCCCTAACCGCTGGACGGATTTTCACCAGAAATCCGTCCATTAGTTTTTCTTAAAATGACCAAAAAGTAGGTCCAAAAAAATTAGTGTTATCTATTTCTGCTGTGCACGCTTCCCTGTTCGCTCCGCAGACAGGACACCGATGGCCTTAGAAGGGAACTTTGTGTCTGCGGACATCGTACGTGCTCACTGATTAGATGGTGAAAAGCGTGAAGTGCGTCACATTTTGGAAACAGCCGCCATCCTGGATTTGCAGACAGCGGCCGGTGAAACAATAATAAAAAACACAACATTGCAGTTGTCAAACTTATCAAATAATCTCTGGGGAGGTGAGGGGTGATAAGGATGGGATGGGATATGGCTGCAAGGTAGCGAAGAAAACGGGTGCTTTTCGCCGTAAGTGTCTGCAAACATTCCTGTGAAGTTTGCGGGCACCTCTGCATTACAGGGTTGGTGAAAAGCAGTTATTTTATGGCTTATATCCTTAGCGCAATTTAATTGAACTGCATGCAATTGTGCACTTATATTCTTGACCTAATTCCGAATGAGTCTGCAAAGTTTGGTGGGATTCTGTCAAGAGGGGGTAAAACCCACATCACATGTGGAATACATTTTAATGAAAATTCCCTACAAGGAGTTGTGTTTATATTGTTGGTAACAAGATGTCAGGGGTGATCTGATCTGGAGACCTATCATGAACTACTTAATCTATAAAAGAATGTACTAATCTAAAATCATTGCATTGGAGCTTTGATGTTAATACAGAAACCTAATCATATATAAACATAGGCAATGACTGCAGCAGGCACCATAAAAGTACACTATTTATAATCTTGTAATTTTGGATAGTACAATAATGAATGCTACCTTATCAGAGTATTGAGTAATGTTAAACATGTAATAACTAGCTAACAATTCAAGACTTACAACACTTGTGCTGGTAGAAACAATACTTTATGAAGAAGAACCACAATGCATACAAATCAGAATCACATACAGGGAAACTAAAGTAAGGAAGAAACAGCATCATCAGAATATGTTAATAACATTAAAGTTTATCTTCATGTGTACAAATGATTTGTGTGTTTGAGGCCTGCTCATTTCCCCATGTATGCGCACCATGAGCTGAGACCAAACCCTAAGGAAAGTACTTAAAGAACATATGACAACTTTAACGTCTAGATATATAACACCTTTTAAATGTTAATATTCTGACTGCCAGTGACCAAAACCACCTAGCCTATATATGTCAGTGAACAAAAACAAGTGGCCCAGATATGTGATGTCATCATTGATGTCATCAATGACATTTGTGATGTCATCTTTGATGTCCTGGGTGTTAGTCTTAGCAGTGCATGGTGGTGGCACATGTTATGGTTGCTTAGCTTACCATAACTGGCGAATTTCTGGGGTTTTCCGGTTTTACTTGTAACCATAACGTCCCTTTAACAAAGTTTTTTCATTGTATTTCATAGGTTTTCATTAGTGGAACTTAACCATAATGTCTTTTTAAAAAGGTTTTTCATTGAATTTCATAGGTTTTTAACAGTGCAACTTGACCATAACGTCCATTTAACAAAGCTTTTTTATTGAATATATATATATATATATATATATATATATATATATATATATATATATATATATATATATATATATATATGTTGAAAACCCTGAACCTAGGTCCAGGAAAGGAGTTAGGCACTCCGGGAAACAGTCTTGCTTGCAATAATCACAGCAAAACACTGAGGCAGGAAACCAAGTAATGTCAGCTAAAAATCAATACTTTAATTCATCAAATGTCCAGGACAGGAGAAACAAACACGAAAAAATCAGTAGTTTATGGCAGCTTTATCCCTTCTGAAAATATGACATGTTTCGGTCGCACCCAGGCTCCCATATGTCCTTTCTGAAGGGAAACATCTCTCTAAGGAAAGGGGTTTGGCAATGGAAGGGATCTTCAGGCTGTGGGATGTCTTAACTCACTAATCCAAGCCCTGCAACATCACTGTGCATTGCTGGCAGCAGAAACATCAGAATGGCTGCCGGCAAGCATGCTGCTCTCCAGAAATCACCAGAAAGTGCACAGTGAAAACCTGAGAAATAGGCCACCATCTACTTTTGCCTATGTCAGTGGTAACACAGGAGTCCACTGCCAAAACCCATCATTTGGCTGCTCTCAGAGCAAAATCATTGCAAAAGAACCAGAGCTGGTTTCAAAAATCTGTTTTATTTGGTGTCAAATTTGTAGAAATCATGGCTTACAAAGCACCCAAAAAGATCCAACCTCCTTGTTGGGTGGTTAACATCATCCTCCTTCTAGAATCTACATAAATATAAGGTCCACAGAAGTATATCTATATCTGAACAAAGTATACTTTTGAGGATTGCTTCCTGGAAGAAATCTGTCAAAAATGGTTGTAATACCGTTACTCACCTCTAGCAGATGCCGGCTTTTTAAAACCATTTTGTGTAAAGTTGTACATTGAGCCCAAACTATGCCAAAGAAAGACTTGCTATCAGAAGCCTAAGAGGTGGATACAATTTAAAACTATATTCTGAAAAGGCTTCAAGCAATAAATTGTTTAATGTATGTGTTAAAAATGCGGGTTATATTATAAGAAAAGACAATTTTTAGACATTGGGTTAAGAGTTAAAGTTCCCCACACTGTGTTCAAACAAATTACACACCTTCTCCCTGGACAAAGGAGACTTCCCCCTGCCATTGGCTAAGAGATTGAAAGGCTGGTGTCAAAAGGAACTGGGAGTGGCTCGCTGGCCTGTTGCTCTCAGTGCAGACAAAGGAATCCTTGTGCTGAATAGAAAATGCTAATTTGGGTGTGACTGACCACAAACTGCTGACAGGAAGGAGAGACATGCAACCTCTGAGTCAGCCCAGACCTTGGAGGTGGAGACAAACCATTGTGTGGATTCAGAAAGCACAGCAAATATATGTTTTAGAAAAATGCTTATAACAAATTGCACTGAACTGACAAAAATGTGAAACTTTGAGATTGTTAAAATGAAAAATTCGCTCACAGTTTAAGACTAAACTGGAATCTATGCGATGTTCTGAGACTGAACCCCGGAATGTATTCATATGGTAGCTACTGTGTTTATGCTATGAACATCAAAAATTACAGAAATGTGCCCAGATGGGGTGTGTATGCATGGATACAAATTGGTGCAGAAATAATATTGAGAAACCCACCAAAAGTGCAAAAAAGTGGTCATTTCTGAACCAAAGCTCTTAGGAAGATGTATCTTAGGCAATCTGTCATGTAATTTATGTAGTATTAACAAGTTGTGCACCTTGTAAATATGTTTTTTTATGAAAAATAAGATATACTGTACAGAGAAAAGGGGAGGATCTTTCACCTAAGCCATAAACATGACACATGATGACACAGGATGACACGTTGCTCCTTTCTCCAATCAGGGGACAGGAAATCCTCTAACCTATCAGATCCTTAGAGGGTTGGGCAATGTAGAATCAGCCTCCGCACCCACTTTGGAAATACATAAATAGGGACCGCTGAGGACAGATAGGACACATACTTTTCCAATACTCAACTGATTTCTTGGTGAAGCACCCTGCAAGAAGATCCAGACCAGATCCAGACAATATCCAGACTGAGACTCTAGAACCTTGAAGCAGAGAGGCCTAAGCTGAACCTTTTTCAGAGGCCCGCACAACCTAGCAACCTGATTCTAACCCCTAATACCTCCAAGGGGCATCTCAAAATCCAACAGCCTGGCTGTGCTGTTTTGGTATTCTAGACAAGAACCCTGTGCTAGAACCAAGATCCAGACCCAGAAAGCAGAGCTGTATCCAGAACCCGTCAGATCCAGTCCAAGAGGCCACGCAGACCGCAATGCAGTTCTGAGAGCAGAACTGAGACCTGTCCGGTGGCGAGAGAGAATCCCAGCAAAACCCTTGACCAGATATTTGACTGGGCCCACTCCATTCCAAAGCCATAGGAGTGAGTATCATGACTATTACCGAAATTTATAACGGCATTCCAATTCCTCATAGTTTTTATGAAATTGTGTTTCCCGCACGCGGAAAAGTTACTGCGAATTGCAATTTAGCTCTATTTCACCACATGTCAAAATAGCTGTTTCTTGTTTTCAACTGCTGAATTTAGTTTTCAATCTGATAATCATTCATGAATCATTGCTAGTGTTGACCTGAACCAATCCAAAGTAACTCTCACTTATCCTGAATCTCATTTAGTGGATTAAAATCATTTTTAGCATTTTTCCCTTTTATTGCCAATCACATTCAAAAGTATTTTTGCCTGTTTTAAAATCATACCTGTTCTCTCTAAGCTTGCTGGGGGAACTGGGATTCAACTGCATTATTGATTGTATTCCTGAAATCTGTGTGCCCTCATGTCCATCTATTCATATTCCATAGTGGGGGGAGTGAGTAGTCACAGGGGAAAACGTGATTATATTGTCTTTTGATTGAAACCATATCAAGTTTATTTCTGTGTTGCATTTTTCCATCCTTGCATTTCCTTGAATCATATAAAGTATGTTCTGCTACCTTATTCTCCTATTCCTAATCCTAACTGATTAAAGAGATTGTTGATATTGTAATATTACCCATTGCTGATCACCGTTCATATCATAAGTGTGCTATTCAGATATTATTCCTATCATAAAAGTGTGATATATATATATTGTTCAATTCTTCCAATAAACCTTTTAATTTGCAAAACAAACCTACTTCTTGGCTCAGTGAGGTCGGGGAGATTCAAAGAGAGGGGCGTTATATAAGGGTTCACCATCCAGATTTAATAGAACTTTGACATAAAAATATATAAATAAGGGCTTCCATTGGGCATCCCATACTAGGCATTGACTTAGTTGGAGTGCTGGATTGAAGTCACTTACAAAGCAGATGCCATTTAGATCCTGGTACGCTAGACATGGGTGATACTAAGATAGTGTGAGAAACCTGAGGGTATTCTCATTCCAATTCCCCATGTGTCCTCTGTGCAGGGGACCGGGGAAAGGCCATTGTTTTTGTATCCTGGTCCTGGGGCTGGACAATCATGGAGGAACACCTGGGTGGAGGGTCCTTGGGGACTGGGAGTGGGATATCCTTGGGAGAGAGATGGAATCCCCATGTTCCTAATAACAACCATCCCAACCCTTCACCTGCCTTCCTGGGTTATTGTGAGTCAACTCCCCTGACTTCCTCATGTATGACAACTGACAATACTGGGATGAAGAAGAGCAAAGGGAGTAATGAAGACTAGGTGCTTTTTCCACTCTGGTATTGATACAAGGAACAGGCCTGCTGAGAGTTGTAGAAGTCAGGCATGTCCCCTTAATGATGGTCAGGCAGGGCTATTTGCACATTCACACCTGCAGCATACTAAAGGGATCCAATTGTATAAAAGGAACCCCAATCAAATGGTGTTAGGGGAGGCAGTGGTGGTGGTGCTGTAGCAGCAGCAGAGAGGCCATGGGAAATAGCAGGGAGCTGTTTCTGTGATGCACGCTGACAGTTCATGGAAGTGCGACTCGGAAGATGGGGCTCTGTGGAACTGATCGAATGCTGGAAAGGGAACCATGCAGAGAGGCTGTGCCTTTTTCTGGTGTTCGCAGTGCTCATTCTCCTGTGGACAGAAGCCGACGCAGGAGTGCCTGAGGAGCAGGAGGTGGAGTCCTTAGGCAGAGAACAGAAAGCCGAGCAATCTGTCCTGCAGGAAGACCCATGCACGCAACCAGTGAGTTTCTATGAAAGAGGAAACCCAGTATGCAAATGTTTAAACTTATGCTGAGGATTACATTGTATCAGAGTGGTCGCGCGTGTGATAAAACACATTTTTGAAGGCCTCTTATCAGAATCCTTGTTACCAATTGAACAATTGAGAATACTTTCTAGCCGATTGGTCATGTGTATATGAAAGCACGGTTTAAAAAAGTCTCATAGTGCTAGGCACGTCATAATAAAAGGCAGTCTACAAAGATATGAAACAACAGGATGATTTGAATGAAAACTTTAACAAATATATCTTCACGAATATTGAATTTCGAACCAAAAGAAAACTTTAACAAAAAGAATATTGAATTCCGTTCTGAATGAAAATCTAAACAATTATAACTTCATAGTTTTTCAATTCCGAACTGAAGGAAAGGCTTATAAACACGCAGAACTGTTACATACAAAGATTAAAAGTGAATGGAGCTTTAAATTCAAATAAAACCACCATGCGCAAATTCAGAAATGTATTAAACTTTAATCCAAGCACAATACATTTATGCTGAACTTTGAAGTTAACAGAACTTTGAATTTGAGTGAAACTAATATAGAATTAACTTCAAAATAAATGGAACCTTGATAGTGCAAGTGAGCCCACCATATGCAGAGCTCTGGAGGTGAACTTAAACATTGAATCAAAAGAGGCATATTAAACCAATAAACTTTGAAAGCTGAATGCACTGCAATTTTGAAGTTTAAATATTACACAACGTATTTGTACAAAGACCAATCATACAAAGAAAGTGCAGGTGGGGCACAGAACTTTAAAAAAACCTGTACATATGGTTGCAACATTGAAACTAAGTCTTGAGGAAGGGAAGCCTGAGGCTGAACCCAATTTCAGACTTGAGGATGCGGTCTCAAGATTTGTTTGTGTTTGGAACTGAGTTATTGGGATCTTCGGGAAGGGAACCCTGATTATTGGTTAAAACTATATCATCCGGAACTTCAGGCAATCCTGAGACTTTTGGTGGAACTGTTTTATACTTGGGGAAGGAAGCTGAAAGGAAGCTGTGAGCTGGACAGTGCCTCAATCTTTGTATTGAACACTGTTTTGTTGGCTGCTGACATCCCTAAACATTGTATAGATTAGTTGTGAGGGCAATTATTGGACAGAGACAGATTCCAATATTGAACTCTTTTACTTTGATTTTCCTTAGTTTTATTTCAGTAGGGAAATCCCACCATATTATATTGTTTTGTATTGTATTGTATTCATCATTAGATAGTGCCCTTTCCCCATTTGTATAGCCTCAATGCATATGTATAGGCCAAGATAGGCCTGTTTCCATCTTGACTTTTAAGTTATTAAAGTTTGATTTCTAATTCAGAATCTGTGGTCTTTGTCTTACTCCAAGATGCCTTCACAATAGTAGGATCACTTTGAAAAAGTAGTTAACATAACACACGCTGCAGCTATCCAATACATCTGTACCAGTATTTGCATTCCCTGATGATGTGAGGGTACACCAATAAGTCTACAATGCATGCCTAATCAAATGAAATTCAACTGCATGAAATTAAGTTATTCAAAGAGAGGCCACAATGTTTGGAAAAGGGATGGTCAAAGATGCCAGGAATTTTGAATATAAAAATGAGTACATTGAAGTTATAAAGCTGCAGAACTCGTAGACTATGGCAGCATCCTTGAACACAATCAACATATAGCCTACCTTTAGGGGTTTGTTGTGCCTTTTTTCACATGAAGCAGCATTAGGCATCCATTGCTACATGGCTGATCTGAAGTTCTTAGTTCTCCAAATACTTTGGTGTACAGATGTCATAAGCTGTACACTGAATGAGGTAACATGGGAATTGTAGTCCATAAAATCAGAAGAGGCACGGTTTTTTAGACCCTGCCATTAACTCTTAAAAGTACTGTGTATGCTTATGCATGTCAGGTGCAGGGTTTGCATTCCTGGTGACGTTCCCAGAGCATCCATTTTGATATTCCAAAGCATAGCTCTGTACAGAATCTGCAAAATTCAAAGTTATACGCTCAACAATTCTACACTGATTATGGGAAAAAAACAGGACAATCTGCCCCATGAATGTCTAATCACACTGTAAACAAAGCTAATGCCCCATGACATGTCCCTGTGTGTTGGAACAATGCAGGAAGGGCTCGACAAGTCAGTGATTATTGCCTTTGTTCTCTGCAGATCAGGTGTTGTCCAGAATGTTCAAAAAACAACATTATTATGGCATGCCAACTTCATGCTCATTTAATCAAAGATAGAGAAAGCACAGTGGAACACCGAATGGGGAACATGTTTGTAATTGGAAGAAAGTTGCAGGGAAATGCTTCCACCGGCAAAAGACAACTAATAACCACTGGCTGCATTTGCCCGTTTTGTTCACATACATCTTATGGATATCCTATAACAAGGCACATAGATATATGAAAGATGTCCCCAAAAAACCCTCTGATGAATCTTGGGAATTCGTCCCTTCTCCCCAAGGGAAATCCCCCACTGTGAGCTTAGAGAGGTGAGCCCGCTTCGCAACACCGAGCCAAGGGGTCAAGGCAAGCAGGACCCCACCGGGAGAGACTCCTCCTGTGGTGACATGGACTCCCGTTCCTGTGAGGAACTCCCTATGAAACCTGCCAACAGTACCTCTTAAAATACACCCAGTAAAGAAATGTATGAAGAACATACCAACATGTGTTTTTGCCATCAAGAAACTCTGATTACTCCTTTTGGAGGAAACATGACCTTTTACTGGGATGAAGAGAAATCTGTATGGAGGAGTACAGAAGGCAGAACAAACAGAGAGCAAGGAATATGAGACTACACTGGGGAAGTCCCACAGCTATGTAAGAAAAGAAAGGGGAGGACACTGGAGAGAAAAAGAGGAACCCCGCCTGTTAAGAAACTGCTTGCTGCCTTACATGGAGAAAAATCTAGATCCTACAGTTGAGAGGAAGCAAACTGCAGAACCAGACGTGGAGAGTCTGGAAGTCAGAGAGAGGAGAGAAACCAATGTGGACATGAGGCGTCCTTATCCTGAGAGAGAGTCGATTTGTGGCGTGACCACAACAGAGCCATGGTGGACCAGAGGTCCAGTGAACAATGCAGATACCACTCCCCCTGAACAAACACAGAACATACCTGCAGACAAGATATGGGGGAAACAGCTAGTGCCAAAGAACGAAGGAAATTCAGCAGAGGAACCACAAGAATTCAATCTGACAAATTGAAGAGAAGGTCCCACCTGAATAATAAACCCAGTGACGTTATCCCTGAACAAAGCAGTTAATGAGGATAATGGGAAACCCGGGAGGGAGACAGGAAATCATTACTGGAACGCTCATACTTGTACAGGCACGCTGAACTGAGAAACGGGTTTGGACTGCTTGTCCTCTGGCAGAAATGCCCTAGAAAAGGATGCCTGGCTGTTCTTTAGACCTGCTAGGTTGGAGTTTTTTGGGGCTGATTAAAGTGGTGTGGGAAGACAGGTTTCTCTTTGTCTGAGACTGGGTTCTTCGAAGAGTTAATCTGCTTAATCCACTTACTTCTTCTGCTACACGTGGGCAGTAGGGCAATGTTAGAGTGAACAGGGATGTAGAGTCTGCTTAACAGCTGACATGGCCCTTTCAATTAAGTGAATGATTCCTATGTGTATTATTTATATCTATGTTTTGTGGCGTGCTACTTAGCACCTACCGGCTGCTTCACTTTAATGTGGAACAGCACAACCAAATAGGAAAATAAAATAACATCCAATAACACGACATGACCGGCTATCTTACCAGAACTTGCATCAGGTTCGAATAAAAACAAGGGGGAGACATGAACACATAATTAGGCAACCAAATTCAAATGAAACGGATGAAAAATGCCTTAAATCTGAATGTAGTTTTTTTAATTGGTACATTGGGAAGGGGGGCTAAACACAAGGACTTGGGGGAATTTTTTGGGTGCAGATGCAAGTATGGCGGAAGTGGAAGTCCAAGAAATATCTGTCAGGAGGAACAACCTATTAAAACAAAAGGAAAGGTGTGCATTAAATTCAGAACTTCATATTAACTTCTCTGCAACAGATGAAATTGAGAACAAAACATTTAAAAACATAGATCCGAACAGATCAACCTTGCACGGCAGGTCGCTGTAACTGACATAGCAAAACATAACGTACTATACCATACTTTAGAATGCACAGCATTGGTCATATCTGTGCAGAGAATAAAAGACATGGGAGATCTAAAAAAGACCTAGCTCTACAGCTCTCTTCTGTCATGTTAGCAAGCTGCTACATGAGGCATGTTTGATCATTTGAAAGAAACTGTGACTTCGGAGGACGAAAGATGTATGTGCGTTTCATGTGTTTCCTACACTTTGAGACAGGCTAGAATTCTGCACAACCAGGAAAAAAAAAACATTAATAGTTCAGAGGGCTGCAACAAACAGAAGTGGCATTGCAGGTGGTATCATTGAACCACAGGAATTGGGCCTGGGACAATCCTTAGAGCGCTGGGAGGGACCCTCAGATATACTGATGCCCTAACATGCACTTTCTGTGGTCCAGCAGCAATGGGGGTTACCTTGATGGGATGCAAATTCATCTAATATGTCTTCCAATGTCAAAGCTTGCTTGGAAAGTCGTGTACTGTCCCCCACCCATTCGTTTCGCCACCAAGGCCTGAGGAGGAAACGAACATTCAGAGGAATGTGCAACTCTCTGAACCTCTCCTGTGATCACAGTCATAAGTGCAGACCTATGTGTGTCTGTGCTCATGCCTGTGTACTATTCTACTGCACACAGCCTTCTGTGTCATTAGATCACTAGACACGTGACTAATCATGGTAGTGTGCTCATGTATCAGTTGGGGACATTGGTTATGCGTTGTTAAGCAGTCCAGGCAAACCTCAAGACTCGTGATGCTCATGGCTTCTTGCTGTTGGTGGCTGCTACACAGGTGGTGGGTGCACAATGAAGTAGAGGAAACGTGCTGTGTTCTATGGATCAGTTGATACAATACCTTCCCTTTCTTCCCACCCACAGAATTGTCCTCCGGGATATGTGTCATTATGGCAATAACCGCAAGCCGGTAGGCCATTACTGCCTAAGGTAATGCTCCCCAGGCCTGAAGTTACAGGCCTGAGTGGTTATGGCCGCCAGGCGAGGCTGTTATTGTCATTAGTATTCTGGAGTCTGCAATCTCAGCATTTCGTTTGCCGTTTGAAAAGGTGTCTCCGCAGTATGCGTTCGCTCTAGGAACACTAAAACGGGCGCACTGCTTCATTAGTACTGAGCAACAGAGCACCATTTTGGGGCAATTTGCTCCGTACTAATGAATGGGAGTAAAATAAATATTAAATATTGACACCTTGGAAAAGGGAGAAGGGACTACGTGTGGTCCCTTCTCCCTTCCCATGGTCGCCAGAAAAAAAAGAAGAAAAAAAAAGAGCCAATCCGCGTTAAGTGTATCCCGTGGATTCTCGCCGCTGGGTACTAATGGAGTTTCTGCTACATTCAAGAGTGCAACAATACACTCTGAGATACAGTGATACCTATGTCTCATTGCCCCTGTACCTCCCTTGGCAGATGCCTTGGCAAATACATACATGCTTGGGTCTGCATAGACTTGTGTCTGTATTTTCTTTTGCAAGTCTCTGAGTAGACATGCTTTGGAAGGCATGAGAGATTCTCTTATTTTTCACATGGAAATGTAAAAATGTCACTTGCAAAGATGCGCCCTTTAAGGCCTGTCATTACAAATGTGCACACAATTTGGGTTTGAGAGTTGTCCCATTCACCCACCCACATGCATGTCCCAGCACGTGTGAGTTTGCGGTGCATGATCAGCACTTGCATATGCATGGTAGGTCTGTCTGGACGTCTGGAGAGCGCCTGCTGCAGTGACTTGACTCCATGTGCACGTATTCTGCATATGTGCATTAATGCTTTGCATGCTGGCTAACCTGGGAGCAACATGAGAAGGGTGCCTTACCTCTCACATTCTGTGCTACAGTCGCATTGTGAATTGCCCCCAGCGAGCTTGGCTTTAGCTCGCCCCTTCTGGAATTCACTTACGCTTTCTTCACACCATCTAATAATCTCAACGTCTGTTGCCACAGCGTCAAAACAACACATTTGCTGAATTATTTGAAATTGCATATGGTTATGAGAAAATCATTTTGAATATCTTATTTATTGGGACACACTTTAGGCAGAGGGCCCCGCGGTGCCAGACATGATACGCATACTCACAGTTACAGAAATTGTTCATAAAAATTTATAAAAAAGAACACAGGATAAACAACTAAAAAAATCAGTGATTGCTAATTGAAAACATTATTTTGCTGCCCTGCAGCTGGTAGGATCCAACATTATTTTAAGAAACCAAACGATATCCCTCAGTTCATTGTTCCTGTCAGATATCCTGGAAAATAGGTTTGCCCACATCCTACAATAATGATGATAAAGTCTGTTGATGCCTTATTGGGACTGGGGTTCTCTCTAAGTTCAAATTAAAAGCAGAATGATATGGAACTCCCCCATTTAGAGATAATTCTATTGTGAACAGCATTCCAAGACATAGAACGAATAATTGATTCACGACACGTTTTGACAGAATCTGCAAGCCTTCTGTTCTGATGACCATTTTAACCGTGCAACTTCTACTTCTCTTGTCATTCATAGGATACATCTAAATTTTAAGAACTGATTATAGTATTTTTTATCAGAAAACCTTTGAAGATAGATTGGAATCTGATTCAGAGCTTTGATTTTAAAAGTGCCGTCTTTAAATACGTTATATCGATTACATTATTCCCAAGTATTTGTCCAATCGTAATACCACAATTTCTTTTTTGCTCGATCAGGATTGAGCAATAAAGTGTCTTTTTTTAATGCCTACCCCTACCATTATTGACAGGCAGTATTCCTTCCAGGTTGTCAAGGATTTATCATGCTGTTCCCACAGGATATGAACAATGGTCGGGTGAATGCTAGTTTTTATTTGCCTATTTAGGAGACATTTTCTATAGAGGGATAAGGTGATCCAGGCTAATATGATCCAAAGTGATAATAAGCCTAATTTAATATTGATAATTTGAATAGGGAGGCTCTTGGGGAGGGCAAGAACTTTCTTCGAATAAACACCCTTCAATACTTCCCAATTCAGTCTATGTTCACATACTTTAGTCTCATAGCCATAGATTTCTGTATGTATGGTTTTCTGTTTGTAGAATGTCAAGATCGGTATACATGAACATATGCCATATTTTCTATGAATCATGGCTGCCTGTGCAGCCATAATCGCCATCTTGTGCCAGGTGCCCTCTTTATAAGGGGTTCCTGCATACTGGCATTTATACTCAGTCCCAAGTATTTATACTCCGAAATGGTTTCAAGCGGTTGATTATATATCGTCCATTTAAAGGGATAGCTCTTATTAATCATTTTTTGCATTAAAATATTGGTTGTATCCACATTGATGGTTAGGGAGTTTGGCATGGCATAGTGTTCCAATGCCACCAGTTTCCTCTGTAGCCCTATTGAGGTTTTATCAAATAGCATCAAGTCCTCAGCATATAATAACCAGGAGATAGGGACCATTTTTAATTTGAGAGGAATTAATTAGTTTTGTTTAGATGTATCCCTAATTCTCCTATAAAGAAATTGAAAATAATTGGGGTCAATATACAGCCTTGCCTAATGCCTTTGAAATGTTGGTATTGGTTCCGTCAGTAGACCCTCCTGGTTTAATTGAACTTGGATACAGGTCTCTGAATAAAGCTGTATAATGAGGTTTAGGATATAATTTAGACATCCCGCTTTCTCTTAGAGAGTACCACACCACCAGACAGATAGTGTTTGCAATTACTATCGATTTTGGATCAGAGATGCATATTTAAATGCAATTTCTTTCTGCAGAGACTTTGGCAAAACAGGGCATCTGCCACCGTTGACCCTGCTCTTTATCACTAAAGAGCAGAAGCTGCAGATCAGGAGACTGTTGAACACAAGTGCCCTGCTGCGTCAATGTGTTTACCAATGTTTTTGACATGGAGCGTTCTGAAAGTGGTTATGTTTAGCTGACCATCCTTCCTGATGTTCCATTGCTTTGGGTATTCCAGCAGGGGTGAAGAGAAGAATAAATGAAACAATATCACTTGTAAAGGCTTATGTATTTTGAGGAAAAGGTGCAAAAGAGTGTTTTATCAGTAGCTAGGGTTCCAAAAGTGGACCATGGGAGCTGGAAATCACAAAGCAACAACATTCTCTTCTTTGTGGTTTGACAGCATCCAACTGGACTGCAGAGCATTTCTTGTGTGGGAGGAACTGGGTTTAAATGTGGTTAGTCCCTATGCTTCAGGTATCAAGTTCTATTTGATGTGAAGCTTCGTGTGGTTTGATGCAGAATTCGAGTTGTTCAGTATGATGTGTCCACTTGTGTAAGTTTGAAAATCGAACTGTGGATGATGCAAACATGCTTAGGTTGGAAAGAATTGTTGTTTGGCATATGGCAGTTGAAAGTCATCCTCAGCAATGAGTTTCTTTTTCGAGACAGGCAGTTGACATGCTCTGCTTGGAAGATGCAGTGGTACATTGCTTTAAAGCAGCAACACAGCTCGTCAAGGTTTGTAGTGAGCACCACAGTCAGTAGTGCAGTTCCTGCATGGTTTGAAAGTAGTTGACCATGGTCAACACAGGCTTAACAATGGTATGAGTGGTCAAACACAGAAATACAGCTGCTTTTGCCTCTCTGGTGCTATGATCCCCAACTCATGAACGATTAGTTATTTCCCACTTAACTCCCAGTCCAGGAAGTCGAGCTGGCACCTTCAGGAATCCTTAAAATCCAGTGATGAACCCGGTACCGGTGCAGCTGACAGAGATTGCACGTCTTGGTCCAACAGCAGTCACCCTCAATTTACCCTGGGTAAGGTTAGTGAATAGAGCTTCCCTCTGCCTTTAACACCGGACTTCTCCTCAGAATGGGAGGACTTTCGAATGGACTGCTCTCCCAACAAGGTGCCAACACATTCTTCTTGACTTGTAGGTCCAAAAGGAATTGAGGCAGCGAGAAACAACTTCTTTATACCAGCAAAAGAGCACTGGGATTGAACACAATTAAATCTGCTTTAAGGGGTCTAAAACCTGTCACAGTGACAAGTGTCTTTTCCCATCTTGCATCATACCCAAAGAGTTGTCCTCTGCAGGAAGTGGAGGAGGCTAGCACGAAAAAGAAGCCCCCAGACATCGAAAATGGAGTAACCATTCCTCCAGTCCCTTCTGCTCTCTATTACTATTGTATTGTTGTCAATTTGCCAAGCCTGTGCCTACAATGGCCCTTTATTTTGCATACATGTTCGTGGTTTGAGGCAGATTTCTTGTTATGGGTGTGCCTCTTAGAAGCATGGGTCCCAGGCGATTTCCTGTTGAAATGTTCCTATCCCAGAGCAAAATGTTACCAAACCTCACAAATGATCAAAGAGAAACATGTTTCCAGCCTACTGCCCTGCTGGCTGCAGCAGAGATACACAGCCTGGTCATGAATCCACTTAACCTTTCATAGCTGCTCTGAGCTCACAGGGTTTAAATGAGTATGATACATATCTCATATGGCTTTAATAATTGTGTGTGCAATCAGTGACCCTATTAAAACCCAGGTATGGGTTCGTTTTAGAGATTTCCCTGCCACCAGATGGATAGTCTTCCTAAATATTATGAATTGGGATAAGAGGTGCAGATTTAAATGCTGCCTGTGTCTGCAGTGACCTTGTGGCACAACAGCTGCCAAAAAGGTCATCTGTTACATGGAAACCAGCTCTGGCCCATCTAAGTGCAGAGGCGGCAGATCAGGAGACTATGCTTTGGCATTGATCTTTCTATAGGGGGTCTGTTTAGCCAAGGCTTCTATACACTGACCAGATGACAATACTTCACACACTTAAAGTGTACTGCTGCTGAATTTGTGAGAACATTTCTGTGCATGAGCTGCCACAAAGTATATATCAGGTCCTTGTTATACTGTGAAGTGAAGGTTCGAAGCCACAGGAATAGGTGATCTTGACACCTCCCCAATGTCTGTGCTTGCCACAGGGACAAGCAGAAATGCAGCACAAATGATTAGCCTGGCAATGACCAACATGATTCAAGGGAACAAAAAGTTGAATAGTGTGGTGCTACTTTTTTTTCAGTACTGCTCCTGTGTGCGGTATTTTCTGATGACGCGTTGAAACTTTTGCAGCAAATTGCTTCATGGAGGTAATGTAAAATTGGCATTGTCATTATTCTGCAGGTAGTCTATTAAATCTCATATGAATGTGATTACCTGGGCGAATGCAAACCTACGGGCACAGGAGTGGACAGGGAGCCAAAAGAGGCCCCATTTTACACATTTTCAGCAACCCCAACACTTTTCCTATCAGATCATTTGGATATACCACACGAAAGAGGACCAGGTTGTAGAGGCCAATTGGGAAATCTCCAGAGTTACCTACAGGCAAGTCCACCGCTTCCAGGGCACTGCCGTAATTGGCATGACATTTTCAGAGACCAGCTGACTGGCACAATGAGCTGAACTTTGGCATATTAGAAAAAAACATGCCACATCTGAGCTGCAGCCCTGGCAAGTTGTTGCATTCAAACATCATATACACTGAGCCATGTAATGCTTGAGCTGCCTCACAACATTATTCAGAGTGCCCCAGCTCATTTTGGCCCAAATCTGAAATATGTTGCAGGTAACCTGGCATGTGGTGGCACTTGCTTGGTTCGTAATGCCAGTACTGCGTGCATTTTAATTGCTATGAATATGATGTGACCATCCTGGACTCTAGCATTTCAGAACATCTGATCCGTTTCCATTCAGTACAGCCTGCGACTCATATTGATGTTATTCAATTTCAAAATGATTTGAAAAATCTCACTATTTGGACCAATTGTTTCCAAAGTTGTCTTGAGTTAAGAACCACAGAATGCACCTTGGTGTCTGGGACAAACTTCTTGGATTTTCTATGCGTGATATCCGACTCAGTATCGGAGTCACCTTGCCTCAGGCTAAGTTGTACAACTTGCCTGTTTAGAAATTCACCAGTAACCTCTGGAACAGTCTGGTGTTGCTTTGGCAATTGCTAAACTTGTTGTTCCGTTTATTTTCTTGGATACAGAAAGGAAGGACAAGCAAGCCTATTGGTCACACATTCCAAACATAGTGACATGTGAGCATTAATGGGAGTAATGAGAGTCCGAAAGACTTGTCATCGGGGGTTCACACAAAAAAAGATCAGTCTATTCCTACTTTCAATCTAACAGGTAGTATCTGAAACACATTGTATTACATGCATTTGTTTTCATTGTTTCAGTGTTTTCAGAGTTTACCTTTCTAAGAAAACAAAAACAAAATGAAGTGTCTTCTCATATTGTTGTTTTATGTGAACTACACATGTACATATGTTCCATATGTTTTACAAACATTGTTGCAGACTATAATATTTTATATGTTAACTGTTCATTTCACATTTGTTTCTTTTGCAGCTCCATGTGGCTTTAACGTTACATCTGAAAATGGAACTATTTATTCACCAGGATTTCCAGATGAGTACCCCAATTCCAAAGATTGCACATGGCTCATTACTGTCCCACCAGGACAAGGAGTCTACATCAACTTCACTTTACTCCAGACCGAACCAGTGAACGATTACATTGCCATCTGGTATGTTATTTATTATGGGACTGTGATTATGTGATATCTATTCCTGAAGCACAAATAAGTATAGTTTCTGTCAAATCAGTTGTATAAGCCCTGACAATGTAATCTGAATCTGACACTACTAGTGTGGGCTTCTCTGAGTCTGCTTGGCGCAATGCAATCAACAATCCATGCAATTCAGCAGTCTGGGCAGGCATGTCTCCCAGATGCTTTGTTGCAATATCAGTATGTATACATGCTTCTTTGTGTGTACAATATCCTTCCACTGCTGCACAATCAGCTGCATGTTTGGAATGTGTTATAACAGCTGGTATGGCAGAGCCATCACAGTACATTATTTGGAAAAAATCAAACAATGGGATGTCAGGCGGTGAGGTGTCTGGTTCTGTATCCATTGTCCAAGCCAATCCACTCGTTCTTTGCAATTGTGCTTTATAATACTTTACACCTGGAGCATGTTGAGATGCTGACCATTGAATCCATCTAGTATGTAATGCCTTTGCATTAGACACACTAGCTTTTGTGGCAGCCTCAGGTCGAGCTAAAGCTGTATTTATGTTTATAGTTCTATTCACGCCAACTGCCTTCCTTTCTGAACGATCATCTGAACTGAAGAGAGAATCCTTTCCTCAGGTGTAAATCTTAATTCAGCTGCGGAATATACATGTGATTTATATGCAATTAGGTTTGTCTCCCCTAGATTATAAACTGTGTATGTGAAAGCATTATCTCCCACTAAAAGTTTTTTTTTCTTTTTTCTAAATCCTTTTCTGTGTTCCTGTCTTGCAAGGGAACAATTTGAGTCATTAATGAGTATACATGGTGCAGAATGTGAGTGTGCTCTGGCAACCAATGAGCTGCTTTGAAATTTGGTTTTATCAAAGCATACAATGGTTTTACTAGCTCTGCAAAATTAGACACATAATATCTGCCATCATTCAAAAGCCCTAAAATGGCTTGCAATTGTCTGAGTGTGTTTGGAGGTCGTATCCTGGCACACTTCTCAAGAAAATCTGCTGACAAGCCTCTGCTCTTATCTGTAAGAGTGAATGCTAAGGAGGTAACCTCATGATGAGCTATTCTTGATTTCTTGAAGTTAATCAGTTACCCTTTTGCAGGCAATGAGTGAATGACTATGTCTACTTGTTGCAAGTGTTCATGGAGATTTTCATGGGTGATGTAAATGTCATCTACATATTGCCAACAGTTAGCAATGTCTGCTAACAAACTTTGTATTCTACTTGAGAATGTGTTGGGCGAATTGTTATACCTCTGTATTATCCTAGTGAATTGGGAATGTGCTCCCTTAAAAGTGAATGCAGTGTATTTCTGGCTTTCTATACTTAAAGGTTGTGTGAAGTACCCATTGCCTAGATCAAGGTTTGTTTTATATTTGCATCTGTGTAAATTGGCTAGAAGTCTATAACTGTGTTGGTTTTGGACTGCCTCTGTATTAAATGTGGCCTCAAATTCTGAAGTCCACAATAAAATGATAAGTACCATCAGGTTTTAAAACAGGCAGCACCGGACTGTTGTCTGGGCTTGATTTCTTTATAACTACCCCCTGGTCCATTAGTTGGTCCACTATGGTTTGCATGTGGGAAAATGCTTGTGGCTTGACTGGATACTGCATCTGTGGTGGGTGTGGGTTAAGCACTGGAGTCACATACACTGGCCATTCCAGATCATACCCTACATGGTTTTTAAACAGCTGCACTGCTACCAACGGTGCCCAGACTTGTGCATATTTTTGAACTAGTTCCCCACTCACTTATTTTGAAAATGCAGGCATCACTACTTTTCCACCTCTTCGTGCTTGTCTCACATACAATGGTGGAAATGATAAAAGACCTTTATATTGGATATGTAACTGTGGCCAAAACAGTGCTTCAATCTCTTTGGGATGTTCACCTTCCAGCTGATTGGTTACAAAATACGCTTCATTATTTGCCAATGTCCGCCCAGTGGTGTAATTATTTGTGCATTTCTGTGTGCCTTTGTATGCTTGAACATTGCCTTGTGGCTGCATTCAAATATGGAAATATCAGACCCAGAGTCTAACAGGACCTCTATCCAGTCAGTGTGTCGCTTAGTCTTAGGAATGATTTGATGAGTTTGTGGACTCTGCATTCTGTAAAACTCGCAGGGTTGTAGTGTGTTTTTTTCTCAGCTTTCACATCCTTCCCCTCAGTGCTGCCTGCTGATGGAGCTCTACCTGCCTATCAGGGGGGAGCATGGATTGGGCCACACTTTCCATGCCTTGAACAATCTTTTCAATAGCTGTCCCCTGTTGCTGTGAACTGGCATACATGGATTGCTCCCACTCAGTATTCCCAGGTGGCACATGGCCACCGCGTTGCTGGAAATTAAACCTGTGGGACCCAAGGAGCCGTGGTCCTTGCTGGATTGGCACCGGCCACGGCTGCAGGATTGCATCCCTCCATTGACATGATGCCCCAGGCACATCAGCAACTGTTGTGGAGTGTGACCATGTGTCCAGAACCACCACAGGCAGACATTCCAACACTGCCTGGCCCCTCAGTGCAGGTGTTGCGGACAGAAGATCATCCACATCAGAATCACTCAACGGCGACGAATCGTCATGATATGCATCCAACTCAACATTGTGCTAGATTGTTCATCACAGCTTGACTGATTGCCAGCCCTGGACACGACGGTCTGGAACACAAATCATTTTTCGTGGTCTACCACCCCATGATCCCCACTTGTGCCGGGTTGCTGATGTTTGGTTGATTTTATTTTTTAATACATTTTCATCAGTTCACATATTTGTGTTGTCTGCTCTCATTAGTTTAGTGCATGTGTCAGTCTTTATTGTCGCTACTGTGTGGCCATGTTGGGCATGTCTTTGGGTGCATGCATGTGTGCTTCTGTGCATGACATGCCATGGGGCCTGTACTGGGAAGTGGGGACAATGGATGGATATGGAGTGGCACTGTGGGGGGCCAGCGTGGGGTGGGATTTGGGTGGATATTTGCTACATGCATGTATGTTGTGACAATGTGTTGGTTGGGTAGACATGAGTCGGGGCCTGCTGGCAGGTTGCCGTCACTGGTGGGGGGACATGAGTTGGGGCCTGCTGGCATTTTGCCATTACTGGCGGTACTGAGGGGGGACATGAGTCGGGGCTTGCTGTCAGGTTGCTGTTACTGGGTGGTGAACATGATTGGAGACATGCCTACTGGCATGCTCACAGGTGGTGGGGGGCCCCGTTGTGTGTGCTGCCTGCTGGCATGGTCACGGGTGATGGGGGCTCTGTTGTGGTGTGGGCTGCCTGCTGGCATGCTCACGGGTGATGGGGGCTCCGTTGTGGCCTGCTTGCGAGATGCGTTTGCGGGTGATCCAAGGGGCTGGCATGAGCGGGTTACGTGTATTCCGGGGGGTGCACGAGGAACGCGTACCCCACTCGCGCATGCTCAATCGCGTGTGAAACTCCTTGCGCTCCCCCTGGAATACGCGTACCCTGCTCGCGTTAGCCCAATCGCATGTGAAACTCTTCGTGCACCCCCAGAATACGCATACCGCGCTTGCGCCAGCCCTAACGAGTGCAATACTTCTTGCGCACCCCTAGAATACACGTACCCCACTTGTGCCAGCGGAATCGTGGGAAAAGTAAAATATTCAGATGACCACCCAAAATGGAGACTTCTATATGTCATTTTAAAGAATTCTACCTGCCTGTGCATAAATATCACAATGAATTGTGTTTACCAATTCGGAAGATGAACATTCACAATGTATTTTAAAAGGCCATTATTACATGGATGTGATATTATTTATATAAATACAACACAATAAAGGATGCACATGTTAAAGGTTACATATGAAAAAATGAATGGAATCCCACAGCGACCTGTTAATTACGTTGAAAAGTACGTGTCAATACTTAGCCTTTGTGAGCTAATTTGGATAGAACCCGAATCACATATCATTTCCTGAAAATCGGCTAGATCCATTTTCAGTAACTGTCTTTGATGGTCAGGCTGGGGTTGGGGGGTCCGGGCAAGCCCCACCACATAAATTATGTAAATAACTAGCGTCGCGCTCTTGTTATCAGCCTTGCAGGCAGAGTCAGATCCTGCAGGTTGCTGTTATGGTTGAGTGAGAGGAAGAACATTTAAAAATGATTTATACTAGTAGAACATTGAAATAGAATCAAATTGTAGCAGAGGTAGAATTAGTACTTTTCTTAGGAATAATTTCACTTATTACTACAACTACTATTAGAGGATATTGGTTGTCGTTTGCATGACAAAAACACACAGACCGCTTTGTTGTCTGACACCAGAGCAGAGAAGTTCGTTGGTGGCAGGAATTTCTGGAAATGAGTTTACAGTCTTGTTTTGACTAATGGCAGTAGAATATGGGCACGTGTTGGCTTGTTTGACGAGTACCAGTCAGTGTTGCGAGAACTTGTGTGTCTCCTAAATACAAAATATTGCATGTGGTACATTTTTTTAAATTTGGCGAAGTACACATTTGCACATGGTTAGTCATGATATGCATCATGACATTGTCCTGAGTGCATGTTAATGTGTGTTTTCCACATGGCACCCCTGCAGTATGCAATCACGCAGCAACGTTCACAATGTTGGTGGTGTGAAAGCCAATCTTCTGAATAGTTTATTGTTATCAATAGTCAGTTTGGGCAGTGTTTCTGGTGAGGTCATGCGAGAGGCATAGTTTGGTCCCAGGTCCGTGTTAATGGAATCACAAAGGAAGATACATGTAAAATGATCCTCGAAGTAAAGCAGAGTGCAAGAAAACAATTAGCAGAGTACAATTGTGTCATCTTTTTATGTTATATAATTGTGCTTCAAAATAAAATATTTGTGAAGAAGATATTTGTTATAATATACAATATTTTCAAATTCAGTTGGAATCAACATGGTTTATGTGTGCATGGCTGCAAATACAGGAGGATGTACATGAACGTATGAACTACCAGTAGCTCATGTGTGTCTAGCGCCCTGCTGCTTCTCAAAGCTTCATCCAGACTCAATACATTACCCAAAGAAATTATAAATAAATGTATACCTCGAAGAAACTCAGCTAATATGTACTAACGTTTGTATGGTTAATCCCACTTCCCCACCCTTCATTATTATAACAGCAACGGAACAGCACTATTTCAGGCCTTTTGAAAGGTGTCCGTGTAACAATACATTTATAAAGTCCCTTTGTCCTAAAGTTGTATTTTGTTTCTAAACATAGAGATCTGATTGGGCTGCTGTGGTCTTAGGAAATAATATTAAGAAATGGCAGCATTAGGCACGATGTTCCTGAAATGCAGATCCTCAGCACTGATACATACAGCCACAGTGATCAGGTTAGCAGGGAAGAGTGGGAGGAAGGGCTACCGCAAGGGTACGAAAAACGTGGGGCCTGGAGCCTCCCAGCCCACTTTAAGGGCAGGTCAGGAAAATCGGAGAGATCAGTGTAGTGCAGTCTCTAAACTGATTTTGGGAAGACGCGTGCCAGGGCAGTGACACAGATTCAGATGAATAATTGGTCTATATAGTGAGGGCTTACCTGGGTCTGTGCTCCAGTTTGTGTTCAGCACCTGAGATCAGCTCTAGAGAAATTGAATGGCTACTCAGAAGTGTGCTTCTTTTGTGAAGCTGCTTTGGAACTATTTCACACTGGCTCATGAAAGGTGTCTCTGTGATTTTCAATACCGCATAGGAAATGGGCACCTGCCATCTATGAATGGACAAGCCATCCTCAACCCACCAGCAATTACATCCAGCCCCATCAGACCAAGTCACGCATCTCACAGGTCTGCCAATTTGAAACATGAAGGAGATACCGATCAATAGGACAGACTTTGTTAAAAAATAATACAGCTTAATGTATGACACGTGTGGCTTTATTAAAGATCAGTGTCAGCCAATAATCAAAGACTAGAGCCTGTATTAAGAGCGCCCTGGATTGAACTCAGTGTAAGAGATTCAAACGTGCATACATGAATAACATGGCCGATGTGTTCCGGGAAAATAAATGAGAGGGGCATGCGAAAGGTGCAAGATGGAAGCTGTTCAGAAATACAGAGAGGAACCCTGCTATGATAAAACTGAACGATGAATATGAAAAGACAACATTCAGCTTTCATAGGGGCAAGGATATTGAACATCTGAGATGGGGAACATTTATAATTCTAAACAGTGATTTAGCACATGTGTAAGACGATTTGGAACCTATCAATGCCATGTATTAGACATTATACGATTCTGGTTTTGTCAATCAATCTCAATATCAAATTAATAACATGTTACTGTGCTCAAAGGTAGGGGTGTGGTTTTCTGTCTTGGATGCAGCGCCTTCCATAATAATTAAGCAATATGACCCGGGCAGCGGGGGCATTACCGACTCAGGTAATGCCCCGGGACCCATAGTTATAGGCCTGAGTGAAGCGAGGGTCATATTGCAATTAGTACCCCGGCCCGCAATATATGCATGAACGGGGCACTAAAAGCATTTTTTTTCTGTCCCGAAACGCTGTGGTGTTTCGGGACAGAAAAAAAAATAATAACTACCAAGAAAATGGCCACCGGGAAAGGGAAAACGGGAGTCAGTTTTCCCTTTCCATGGCGGCCAACAAGTGTTCCCAGCGTGTCTGCTCTCGAAAAAAAAAGAAGCAGTAGGTAAGTGGGGTTGGAAGGGCAGGAGGGAGGGTGGTAAGGAGGGAGGGAGGGGAAGGTGGAAAAAAAAAGTCCTTGCGTCCCTGGCAGGGGACGATGGAAGCCTCCAGCTGTGTGGAGGTGCGGAGTCTTTACACTGGTGGAGGCTGCCATCGTCCCCCACCAGGGACGCAGGAGCAAGAAGGTAAGTGGGGTGGGTTAGGGAGGAGGGAGGGAAGGAAAAAAGAAATAAAAATAAGCTTACCTGAGTCCCCAGCGGGGGCGAAGGCAGCCTCTCAGCTGTGGGGAGGCGCAGAGCGAGGATAGCCCCGCTTCGAGCCTCCTCATTGGCTGAGGGGCTGCCACGCACCCCTGCCGAGGACAAGGCGGCTGGAATCCCGGCCGAGAATCGAAGGATTCTCGGCCGGGCAAGGACCCAGCGAGAGCCAATCAGAATGCGTGCTGCATTCTGCTTGACTCTCGCCGGGTACTAATAGGTGTTTTATTCTAGCTATCTCCATAGGACCATACTGTGCGAGTCTTGGTGTGTGTAAGACACTGGTAATTCTGGACAAACTTGCTTAAGAGTGATCTGCCAGCTGTCACACATTTCCTAGTGAGATTTGGGTAGGTTGGCAGGTACCTGTAGATTCGTCTTCCAGCCCAAATATACCTGAATCTCCTTTAATAGCAATTCATCTTCTGGAATTTCTGGGGGAATTTCAGGCATGTTTCGGCTAATTCTCGGGATAACCATACAATAAATAACATAGCAGGCTTCAGAAAGGGAGTGAAAGGTTAAGGGAAGGGATGTGGAAGGGTGAGACATTGTGGGAGGGTAGCATGTGGAAATGAGTTTTGTGCATATGTGAATGTTATCCATAATAGGACATAGCATTGAACTCTGCATTAGGATATCTCAGTAGATTAATGTACTTACTGCAGAGATCCATATGTAACTCAGCTCTCAGGTTTGAATCTGGGGAAGAAGAATTTAGACTTTCATCATGATGAAGTTGGTCAAATAAGTAAAGTTATAGGGGGGAATTGTAAGATTGCATGTCAGACCAGGAGATCCACTCACAAGCCAGACATGCCAGGGCCTGTTTTTCCTCATCCAGAGATCAGCACATTCAGTATTTTATAGGTTTATAATATTGCAATATTGGGAAATTATAACAGGCATGACATTCTGAAAAGCTTACAGGACTGGGGGAAGTCAGTCATGCATTAATGATGCATGACATTTCGTCCTGCTGAGTTTGCTTCTATGACAAATACTACGCTTATTTACTAATAATAGGGTTAATCCATGGCTACAGGTCAATGGCCTGAGAAAGGCACGTGGGCTGAAGGGTAGTCAGTCACATGTCAAGCATCCACAATGTAGACATTGGAATTCCTTAAAGGAGTAGCATTTAGTCCCATGGATTACAATATGAGTTCTGTACCTGGGTAAACACGCATAACATATGTGTACAGTAAGAGGCCCATTCTCAAAACACATCAACATTTGTACCCAAAAAAGATGTGCCCTATGTACAAAGTTTGCAAATAGGGTCATCTGCACATTTCGCAAAGTATGCAAACGGTAAAATGCATCCTAGCACAATGCTTTAATTACACAACTCTTGGGAATTTGGCACTGTGTTTTTTTTAAGATTAGAATTATTTGTCAGATGCAGGCAACAAATTCATTTTGGTTTCTATATTAAAGAAACAGGCAGTTGCGATCTATTTGCCATGTAGGCCCTTTACTTCCTTTGAACATCCCTGCCTGGAAAGGTCTGCCCTATTCCATTAACTTTATAGTTTACTTATAAAACGTGCTGGCAGGAAAAGTCTGACCTCTTCAACCAATGTTTACAGCAATGTCTTATCAGCATTCATTTGTGATGAGCTTTAACCTGAATATGTCACCTGAACCTATTACATGTTTGGGACAATTCCAAACCACCTGAATACAGGGGAAATTACCGATGATTTGCGGTTTGGGCGGATAATTTGGCTAAGAAATGTTCATTGGGATGGTAGGACTGAAAGAGAAAACGTGGGTGGAATTGCAAATGTATCAAGCAGAATCTAAAAGCATACTACGGATCCAAGCAGGTGTTAAATGTAAGAACATTAAACATCTGTTCAATAGAAGCCACAATAAATGTTGACAATGTAAAGAAGAGCAAACAGAGGAGCAACGCCACATAAGATGTCCCTAATCAGGATTAATGTTGTTTCCTCTAGTTTCAAGGATGGATAGTCAATGAAACATGTTCTGCTACGTGCATATAAATATATATGAAAGTTTGAGAGTGTTCATGCGAATATATGTAATCCGTAACTGAACGGATCGTAGTCACTGGGCCTCATTGGTAGTTTGGTGGTTCTGGCTAAATGCAGCAGTATTACCATATACCGCAGCATTAACTCACCTCCAGCTATGAGCTGGATGTAAATCTGCAAAATTTGCCCCCGATATTGCAGAATTACCGCTGTTTGAATTACCCCCATGGTAATCCCACCAAAATGCCCCATGGGGTCCTACGGATTCCAATTAAATGGGTACTAACACGGCCCCCACCACTTGTAATCTGGCGGTAATAACGCTGGACCAAGTGGTGGTAACGGTAAATCTGTTTGGTGGTATATCAGTGAATTTACCACCAAGATACCATCAAACTCATAATGAGCCCCACTCTGAGGTTTAGGTTGGGCCCACTAGAATATTTTACCTTCATCTTAGCTTGTATAGAAAAGTCCTTCTGTATGCATCCCTTCACTGTGTTCAAACATACACAGTGTATGTCCCTTGATCTTCAGTTTGTTTCCATGGACTCATTTGAATCAGTGTTTACTGATTGCTGGTGATTAGTATATAAGTTTGACTCAAGTTACATTTTAGAGGTGAGAGCAGTTGTGAGGACCTGTGAACACGTGAATAGGACCATGATCATTTTCTGGAATGTTGGCAACCAGGACAGTGAGACTGGCAGTAAATCTAACATTCTATAATTGTATCTTGTTGCAGAATTTTTGTGCACAAGCCCATTACTGAACCACACAGTGCGTGCTATACATACATGCAACTTAGTATCCCTCTAAGGAGCACAGATACCCTCCTAAATAAATACGGTCAACATGGAGTTTCAAACATGTAAGCCTATGTGTTAAGAAGATGAAGATACATCTTCTACTCTGGGTAAATGTGCTCCACCCAGTGCCTCTATTTAATCAAACAAATGCGTGCTCCTTGACAAATATGAAAGAAGCACTGGGTTGAATGCTGCATTAAAAAAAGAAAAAAACAACTTTAGTTTTTGTTTTCGACATTTACTAATTACTAAATTGTGAATATAATGGCAATCCTCTGAATTGACTATTGGTGTGACCATCTGGGGAATAAAGTATTGAATATACTGTATACAACAGAGGTACAAAAATGCATTTTGCTGTATCATTATGCGTAACTTAAGGACAGTTGTCCAAGACATCAGTCACTGCGCCTGCTCATAGAAGCACTGCAGTATGTTGCAATATTCGTGGCAGGGTTTTTAATAATGTTACTTTCTTGAAGTGCCACCATCAGTGAGGCCGGAATCAGGTTGCTGATCACTGAAATAAGTATTTAAGTGGACTCAGACAAAGGACGAAGGAGACACATAAAATCTGGGGGGGAGGGCATGGGACACCTTGTGGACCTGACTTGAAGACTGTGTTCCCGCCCCGAGTCCCACTCAGCTAATCTTGGGTAAATAAATTGGTCTTGTAGTGGTTGATTGCTAATTGGCCAAAGGAGCATCTGCTTGCCAGTTTTTACCGAAATTGCTCTTGCTAGTAAGTTGCTACAAGCTCAGCATCATCATGACACTTTGTAACGTGAGCGGCAATCATATATATCAAAAAGCTCCACAAGGCAGCAGCCGCAGATCCAAATACGCTACTATACATTACTGCACCTACATTGCTGTTACAATTTCTCTAGCTCATAATCAGGACCGAACATTAAACACAATCTGCATGGATGATGCAGATGGTGTCATTTTTATCATAGCACTAAAAGCCAAAGTGCTGCTAATAATATGCATCATGCAGAACATTGGTCGCTGCAGCTAAGGAGCAGCACTTGTTTTGTGTGCTGCGACAGCCGGGCGTGGGTGCCGCACCATTCAACCCATGTGGGCCGTCCAGGAGCAGATAATCAATGATTTTAACTAGCTAACGCAGCGTTATTGACCAGTGTGAAATATGCATCACAACATGTAGATACCCAAACGGCAAATACAAACTCTCATTTCATTCGATAGTTTTACTATGCAATAAAAAACTCTCTTTATAATGATCAACTTCGATGATTTGTCACAATTCTTTCTTTTATTTTATAAAGTACATAAGAGCATACAAAACAATGTATGCAAAATTTCATATCATTTAAACGAATATGCATAGCTCAATCTATGATATAACAATACATAGTAATCATGTCAACACACATACAATGATCTACCATTCTAACTCATCCACATCCAAAACATGAATTCCCATTCAACTACTTACATACTGTGCAAAACTCGCAATAAGAACAATTCATTCAAAAGAATGAGGTCAGATCACTCTCTTCGGCAAGGGCCTCTCTCTGGAACAGCCTTCCTGCCTCCCTGAAACTCGAGGAGAACCACCTCCGGTTCCGGAAATGCCTCAAAACCTTCCTCTTTGCTTCTGCTTTCCCTCCTCCCCTCCCTAGCTGAACTCCTGACTGAAATTGCACTGGTTAGCTGACCACCCTCTCTGATCTCTGGCCCAGGCCCTGTCAACTGCCCACCTGCACTGCCTTCCTGGCAACCTCTGCACTTGCGGACTGTTTTCTGTATCCCTTCAGTCCCCTTTCCAGCACTTTGTCCGCACTTCCTTGCACTTGCCTGTTTTATGTGTTTTATTTATCTTATTTATTCCACTTCCCATGTACTGCACTTTCCCCTCTCCCTTCCCCCCTTCCCATGCACTTGCGCGATCTGAATGACACCTGGCCTAGTAGGATCGTTGTCTCCCCCCCCCCCCTTGCCTCATCGCGCCTTGAAACACTTGTGTATAGGCACGTTATAAATGCCATATCATATCATATCATAAACCTTGAGCGCAAAATACGCTTTGTAACCATCAATGCACCAGCGATTTACAATCATGGAATGTATCACTCTATAATTTGGATACAATAATTTCTCACACACGTTGTATAACTGTCCAAATTGTTATCTAACTGGAGTTTAAACTAGTAAAATATCGACTCAAGTTTCAGCTGGACATTAAAGGTAGTTTTCATGCCGCAGCCATCCTCAGGACATATAAGGAATCCATACCTGATCACATATGTGTGTGTTGACCAATTGGCCAGAGCCTGTCGGCCTTTTCTTTGTTTCCTGCATTGTCACCACAGATAAACCAGAAGGGCAAAAAACATCCCAAAAAGGAAAAGATGAGAGACAGAATTGTCCAGCATATGCAACAATACTACACTTTATTAATATTTGGTTGCAGACATTGAATGCAGGATTTACATTGCATTGATATCCTTTGCCTCATATGAACAAATAGTAATCACACCACACCATTGGCTAATTGCACGAGATGTGTCGGTCATGGAAAAGCATTAAAACATTTCTTTATAAACAGAGTTTGTAAAAGCCCCAACTCTGATTGCCCATGTGTCCCACAGATACCATCCCCACGGAGAAGAGCCTCTGCACAGAGGGACACAGACCCTTTTTTCCCTATTTTTCCATCTTCTATCAACAATCAATTTGGACAACTCTCCAATTCCCTCTAGTGTCCACTCAATGTTAACACATCTGTTCTTCTTGGGTACAAAAAGGGTGTCACCCAGTTGTAATCTTCTAGGAAAATGGCACATGTCATTATTTACAAAAGATGCATCTAGAACCCCTCGTTATGTGATTGCACCAGTGATGAGGCTCAGCAGGCCTCAAAGTTTACCATAACCACTTATTCACTCAAGGTATCAACCTCCCTAATGCTTGGACATGCAGATGTCGATGGGTGGAATCCCTGACGTTCCAGTTTGTAGTTAGTGGCCGCCCCTGTGAGGAGTGTGATTTATGTTTGTTAATACGGCAGTTTCCACAAGTGTGAAATATGCACCTGTAATTGCAAGCCCATCGCTTCTGGCTACTGCAGCATTGTGATGATAATGGACGGCCGCTCGCCAGCAGAGTGGCACTGGCAGATAAATCAAATGCAAAGCTGCTGAAGGCATCTTCAGGCTAGAACTTAACAAAACGCAGTGAGTGTACACTGAAATCAAATACGAACCCAAAACTAATTGTTAATAGTGTTGCTTAGCTTGCCTCACAACGATAAAGTTGTTTAAATGCAATTTCAACAGTCATGGTTCATACTTTCAAAACTACGAGTTTAGTTGTCTGCGCGCCATACCAAATCATTTATTTGGCCATCAAGGCCTGGACTGCTTTAGGTATAGGTTTCACCTCCACCCTGCCCATTAAGCAAAATGCCTGGAATGTCATCCAATCAAACAAGTGGGAACTGTTGTGCTCACCAGCAGAAAAACCCCAGGAGTGCGAGCAGATTGAAAATGATTCTGTGCGCCGTCGGGACCTGTGCACCAGGCAGCACAGCCAGTGTGACTGTCTCTGAGCAAGAAACACTGTATGAGCAGAGCCGAGCGAACATCCGCTCATACAGTGTCCAGCTCCAGAACTGATTTTAAGTTAACACAGACAGCCTTGCTAAAATTAAACCCCTGCTCCTCACCTTGCTTTTGATTGTGGGGGGGATAAATGGCATTATATCCCCCTGCCTAAAATTGTGGGGGATTTTTATCCCCCTTGTCTCCCCATGTCCTATACCCATGGCGTAATCAACACGTTTCTAATGCTTACATGAATCAGGAAGGGAACCCAACATTGCATAAAATGGAAACCTACACAATGAACATGTACCAAGGTGGGATGACAATGTCAATGCAACCCTTCTTGGCACATGACATATACAGAACCCCTGTCCGTTTGCAGGGAGAATGTCATATTGCATCCTGCCAACATCCTCCTGGGCATTCGCTGAAATCGCATTCACCTTCTGCAGAGAGGTCAGTGCCCTGCAGAACACTTGCTACTGCGGGTGGGATGTTTCGACCATGTCTCCCCAGCAATGCCTTCATTGCACTGGCCAACAGTGAAAATAAGGATGGAAAAGCATACCGACCCCACTGATGAACGAGACAAAATATGAAGCCCACTTCAACATGCCATTGGTAAATGCACGCGTCCAGATCTCCGAATACAGCATTTATATTTCCTATTTGCAAATATCAGATTGTGAATAATATTGATTCGTTAGTATGTGTTTGATTTGCAAGCTGTAGTCTGTTATAGCATAACATGTTTAATGAGCTGAAAACTGTGTCTCCACTCAGAACATTTGTATTGCAATCTTGTAATTGAGGAACATAGTTGACCGAATATCCAATATATCTCTTCTGAAAATAAGTTTCATTATGTTAACCTGCCAGGTCAACTGGTACACCTTTATCATTTAAATGAGAAATATATTTTGACAGCTGATGAATTTGTCAGAATTTTAAACATATGATGAAATGGAACGTTTGTGACAAATTGGATTCTGCTTTGCAGGAGTACACAGATGAGTAGGGATAACATTGAACACTCAGCCCTCACACCTCTACAAACCAAAACACAACACAATCATAAAGGTAAAACAAGGACAGTTAAGAGGCATACCTCCTTTTCCTTTTTTGATAAAGTGGGCCAAGGGTAGGATATGCTCTCAAGAGGTGTGTGAAGGTGATCCAGTAGTGTCTCAAACAACTCAGTATCACAATCCAAAATAAAAGAATTGTCCAATCAAGGTTCTCTAAAAATATAAACTGATTAAAGAAACACAAAATCTGCCTATAAAACTGTTGTGTCTGGCTTAGCTTGGTAGTGGGAATGCAGAAGGAATGTTGTGATGTCATGTGGAGTGTTTGTGCCTGAGTGTTGGAATGCCTGATGGAAGGTTCTAGGTTGGGAAGGTAGTCAACCTGAAGTCTGGGTGATGGGCTGCCAGTGTTTCTGTCCTATTAATGTAACTTACTTAAGGACTACGTAACTGCTTGTGAAGATGTCCTGAGAAGCTGTAATAAACCTAGCATGTCAACCCAATGAGGCTAAGAGCCGTTTCGTAACGTTGGCGACGAGTCGGTCTTAAAGAAGAAGAACCCAAGTGCAAGAAAAAGTAGGAAGCTGAAGAAACCTGCTGTGGGGGGGTGCAGGAAAGGAAAGGACAAGAAGAAGGACAACACTGCCCCCAATAGAAGTAAGACCCATCACCCAGGGCGCCAAAGGGGGAGGAAAAAGACCCCGTAGACCCCATAGCATGAGGGACTAGCAGCTCATGATCTGGAGGGAGAGCTGAGTCCCGGGGGCTGGAGAGGGAGCTGGGCCAGAAGATGAAAGGACGCTGTGTCCCAGTAATGAAATGAGAAGTCATGCTGCATAGGATGTAGAAAGGAGCTGGCCCATAGGGAGAAAAGTGATGCTGTCTAGGTTAAGTGAAGTGGGAAGTAGTTGCTTTCAATGTCAAGTGGGAGGTTTGCCCATAAAGGAAGAGCAGAGCTGTCCCATTAGGTGTACTCATATGTCCTAGCAGGTAAAACAAGAGACAAGGCAAACCAAGGGAAAGCTCCCCATGGTGAAAAAAATGAAAGTAAATGAAGCCAGGGTGAAGGGATGTGTCCTTTGTACTGGTAAAGCGTAAAACGATCATGGCACATAAAGCAGAGTCAGTAGATGCCAGGGACAGTGACCGTTGGGTGAGCAGAGATCTTCACTACCCTGTGTCTGGCAAGGGAATGGTGACGTCAGTATGGAAGTGAACGGAGCTGGTAAATGAGCTGAATGTTCAAGAGATGCAGGAATCGTTGCTTGCGAGGTTTAAACAAGCCGAAATTTCAGGAGTTGCAAGAATCGGGAGGCTTAAACAATGCAGCTGTACCGCGTCAAGGGGATTTATAGATACATGGGAGGTGACATTGACGTCTTGTTTTAAGCAAATGTATTTCTGTTTAGCTACTTCAGGTAATGGTATGGGTGTTTGCTGCATGGATTTCTCATGATTATTTGTGAGATGGTGTGGGTCATGTTTGAAGACTAGGATTAACCTTTTGAGGACTTTCAGCATTTAGGCCGCTTTATAGCGATATGGCCTTTTAGGATTGGATATAGAAATGTGCTCATGACATTTATTGTATTGTATTAGAGTCTAGAACTAACCTTCTTGAGGATTTTCAGCGTTTAGGTCGCTAAGTTGCGACATGGACTATTAGGATTGGATTGGTTCGGAATTCATGAACTATGGTGTTTAAAAAATGCATCATTTTAAATGTATAGAGCAATGCAATGTGAACTGTATAATCTCGTATGTGATGCATTGTGTACAGTATAGAAAATCTGTATTGGCTCCGGGAATTTAGTGAGATTGGGGGTAGCGCCTTCAATTGTTTCTTGTATAGGTGTGGATATGATTGTTTGGTGAATGCGGGGTAGCACCTCCCATGTGTTTGGTTTTGGGTGAAGCTTATATGTGATATATAAGTATGGTTTTGCTGATGTTGTGTATGCCAGGTCAGCATGTTTGTGCCTTCCAAATGTGATTTCTGGGGGTAGCGCCTTCAGTAATATTTTGAGTATGGGTGTGGAATGATATACACAAGGGCTTTTGGGAGGTAGTGCTACGTTATGTGGTGTATTGGGGTAGCACCTCCAGTACAGTATGGGCGTGATTGTGATGAGTCGCGCAGGGTTAAACAGTGTACGTGGGTTTATGGTGGTAGCTCCACCATATATGTAGGGGCATGACTGTAATGAGATATGCATGGTTATCTCACGTATGGCTGTGTGAGGTGGTAGCGCCACCAAGTATTGGAGCTTGACTGTGGTCAGACATATGAGGTGACTGGTTTGGTATCTGGGTGGTAGCGCCCCCAGTAGGTGTAGGGTTGTGACTGCAGTATAAGTCACGCATGGTTAGGGGTATGTGTGTACAGGGGTAGCGCCCCCGGTTTTGGTTGGTTTGGGCGTGCCTGTGGTATTAGGCATTGCATGGTCATGTATTACCCCTTCTTTGTGGTTTATTTACCACAAATAATGTATTGTTCTATTTGTTGTGCACGTGCGGCTATGTTTAGCTGTATTGTGTGTCCTTGTATGACTGTTTTCACCCCATCAGGGTCTGGAGTGCGACAGTGACATTAGTTGTTGGTCCTGGTGTGCCTGGACAGCGCACCGGGTATGGAACGAGTGTTTGAGTGTCAGAGCACATGTTGTGTGCTTGCCCTGATGATGTCAGTCAGTGTGAATGATTTTGATGTGTATGGAGGTGTGTTGTGTAATGTCTGTGTTGTTGTCGGAAGAGGGGAGGTGTGTTGTGTATGCATTATGTATTGTTGCTCTGTGCAATGTGCCAATGTAAGAGGAGGAGATGTGTTGTGTCTGGCTTAGCTTGGTAGTGGGAATGCAGAAGGAATGTTGTGATGTCATGTGGAGTGTTTGTGTCTGAGTGTCTGAATGCCTAAGGGAAGGTTCTATGTTGGGCAGGTAGTCAGCCTGAAGCCTGGGTGATGGGCTGCCAGTGTTTTTGTCCTATTAATGTAACTTACTTAAGCACTATGTAACTGCTTGTGAAGATGTCCTGAGAAGCTGTAATAAACCTAGCATGTCAACCTAAGAAGGCTGGGAGCCGCTTCGTAACAAGAACTATAGAGATTAATATACAAAAACCCACCCAAAAGGAAGAACAGAGAAACTGCAACAGACTGGAGAAAGGAGAACTCTGAGCATGGTTTCAGGGGTGGTAGGTAACGTATTAACCATGAAAAGGATATCTTGGAAGAAAACAGGAGTATAAGTGACCTAACCAGTCTCTAGGGTCCAAGTGGACCACGGGAGCAGTTCAAAGTCAACAGAATCTTGACTTCAGTTCTTGGTGGGCTGATGCAGTCAGACCCGGGGTAGAACACTGATCCAAGCTGATGAGATTCAGTTCGCCATGTAGGATCGCGGAGGCCCCGGCAGAAAGTGGCATTGAGTAGGGATGAATGTGGGTGCTCAGTGTGGTGGAATGGCGAATATTCAAGGATTCAGGTTGGGCAGTGCAAAGACCACTACATAGTTGGCCAGGCCGAGTCAGGCTTTAGCCACTGGGATGGGTCGAAGATTGATGCTCCAACGGTTCAAGTTGGCGGGGACGGTCATCAAAGTGGTGATCTTGGGTGCGGCAATGTGCAATCGATGATGTTGGCATTCTAGAGCTATCTGGGCTGAGCTGTGGTTGTAACCCATGGTTGTAGTCAGAGAGTGGCTCTCCAGTGATTCTGTTCTGGTCTTGACATTTAGCAATCACTTTGTGCCTACCAGGTGACAAGTTTTGTCTGAGACATGATGCTGTGTCGAGCTGGTGAAAGGTGCAGGCAAATGTTAGATTGGTGGAGGAGCAATGCTGCTGTAAACATGAAGTGACCAGTTCAGTGCGGTGAACAAGGAACTTCATCTTTTTTGGTCCTCTGGTTGCTGTGAGGCCCTTTCATGGGAACTTGAGGATAGGATGATTCAGTTCAGGTTCTGATCTCCCAGCTCAGGAGATTCTGGTGCAGAGTGGTAGGTCCTGATCCACAGCAGAGGTTAATTCAGATGTGCCCTGGGAGTAGTAGGGGACAGATCTTCTGTCTAACTTGGATAATTCTTTCTTCACCTCAGGCTGAGGGCTTTGGAGAGTGCAACACTCCCAAATGAAGTCTAGTGACATCTTCAGAATGAATCTGTGGCCTAAAGGATCCAAGGGGAACCAATCAAATAGCCCAAAGGGGTGGAAGACCCCTTCCTTTAAGGGAAAAAGTAATCAGGTGATTTACTGAAGCTAGCCTGCCTTAGTCATCCAATCCCTGCTCCAGGACAGAGTAGTCTTTGCCTGATGATGACACACCCAGCATGCTTTCCTCCAGTGGAAGTCTATGGGACAGGAAAGAGGGAAAGGGACAGTGAGAATGAACATGGTGGAAACCTCCTCCCATTGACCGGAGCCCTCCTGCTTATCATATTCCATCCACCTTCCCTTTCTACTGAGAAAAAGGACCTCTAGAGATGCAGCCCCTTGGTGTGAGGGTACTCCTTTTGAATTGGTATGCTCTCTTGATGCCTGCACCCAGGACAGCTGCCTGCTGTGGGGCTGTCTGGGGTGGAGGGTGTTACCGTCCCTCACAAAGAAATCAAAAGGACGCCCGGCCTTCCAGGTTCTCATCCTGCCATTTGGCAGACTACACCTGGCTGATAAGAATACACAGTGGAGCTGGCTGACAGGAGCTTAGACATGTGCAATATCAATTGCAATGTGGTAGTTGTACTCATAATTAGCACCATGCACTATGCCTAAATGTAGGCTTAACTTTTATTTAGAGTTTACCCTGCCACCAGATGGGTGACACATGATCATTATAGATTTGGGTGCAGTGGCACATATCTAAAATGCTGCCTATTTGCCGCATGGACTTAGCTGTCTCTGTGGCTTTCAAGTGGGCATCTCGTGACCTTCCAACCTGCTTTGTGCCACAAGTGGAGCATGTGCCGCAGATCAGACTACTGATGTTGTAGGTCACAAGTACACTATTCTTTTGGCATGGAGTCAATGGGAAAGACAGAACCTGGTGGGCAAATTACCCCTATTGGATACGGAATAACCTCTATCATTCTATTAGTTGATCCAATGGAAAAAGTCAGGGCATTGAACCCTTGCCAGATGGCAATTCCTCACAATGTTGATGCTAATTTGGAAGAGGTTTGATAATTGCACAAAACCGATCTGAATAACCTGGCCATTCTGTGTTTAAAATCACCCCACAATAAACATTATTTTCGTGTTTGCTTTACAATGGTTGTATTTGAATTGGAAATATCTGTGATAATAGAGACATGAACACAATTACTGCAGTAGCTTTATCTCAATGGAAATGGAGAATGCACTCAACATTGATAGAGGTGAACAAAAATTGCTCTGATTTAAAGGTGGTGGAAGGTTAGTGGGTGAATTTGTGTAGCTGTTCTGATCACTAGTGTACTATACTTAAGCACACAGCACCCACATCCAGATTGCACTGAGTAGCTGTGTAGCGTTTAGCAGGGCTACAAAACAGTTAGCACAGATGTGGTCTTCCTCTTTGAGATCAGAACGCTTCATAAAGATTTACTGCACATGTTTGAAAAGCCTCTATCAAACAAATTTCAGAGTGAGATATATTAACACAGTGACTAACAGTCTCCTAGTTGGTTGGTGATAAGAGTAACAGGGAGGTAACTAATAGAAACGAATGTGATAGGATATGATATGATATGATATGATATATGATATGATATGATATGATATATGATAATGCATTTACAACGTGCCTATACACAAGTGTTTCAAGGCGCGACGAGGCAAGGGAGGTGTCAAGTGCTGATAGTGGAACTGTAGTAAACAGTCCCTAAGTGCGAGGGTTGACAGGAAGGCAGTGCGGGTATGCGACTAGTGGGGGCGGGGACCTGGGCCCGAGATCAGATGGTGGTCAGGTAACCAGTGCAGTTTCAGTTTCAACAGGGGAGAGGGGGAGAAAAAGCAGAAGCAAAGAGAAAGGTTTTGAGGTGCTTCCGGAACCAGAGATGGTTCTAAAGTTTCAGGGAGAGAGGGAGGCTGTTCCTGATGGAGGACCCAGCTGAGGAAAGAGATCTACCACCAACTCATTGCTTGGAGAAGCGACTGACACTTAAGGAGTTGGAGGCGGGTGAGCGAAGAGCTTGAGAAGGAAGCTATTGAGAAAGAGAGAGCTGAAGGTATTGAGGCCCCAGGCCCCAAAAGGCTTTGTGGACAATGCAGAGGGTTTTTAATTTAATCCTCACAGCCACTGGGAGCCAGTGTAGAGATTTCAGTCCTGGAGAGATACGATCCCTAGGTTTGAGGCCAAGGACATGTCTTGCAGTCCTGTTCTGGATGAGTTGTAGAGGGCAGAGAATAGAAGCAGGCAGATTTAGAAAGAGGCTGTTGCAGTAGTCCAGCCTAGAGAGAACAAGAGCTCTGGAGACAGTGAGCTTCTGGGGGAAGGAGAGGAAAGGAAGAATACCTCTGAGGAGGTGCAGCTGCTAGTGTGACTTCTTAGAGACGTCAGAGATGTGAGGAGAGAAGGAGACTGTTGAGTCGAAAATGACCCTGAGGTTTTTATCCTCACAGGTGGGAGCAGGAAGAGGGCCAAGGGAGGCCGGCCAGAGAGTGACAGGAAAGGAGGTAGCAGTTGTTGCGATGAGAAGAATCTCGGTCTTACTGGCATTATGGCAGAGAACATTGGCGGCACTCCACTCCTGGATGGCGGACAGGCAGTCAGAGATGAGAGAGGGATGTTCAAATATAAGTTCAGTTATCAACTCATATCCTATTTCAATTGCATTTGAATCAAAACAATTTGTACGAAGATTCTGTGGAGATCTATATTGACCTCTTCTCAGCCTATCAAAATTCTCATAGCTCATTCAATAACTATTGGTATTGACTGAATTTTGAATATTCTGACTTCAAAAGCAGACAGGGAAATTTCAGGGCAAGGATTCTTTCAACAAGACATATCCTTTCTGAGAGGGCCATTTATTTTTACAGCACCTTCCTTCTAACACAACAAAGCAACAGATAAAACAAGGGAATATGCTTTCACTTTCTTATAGATAAACTGTTTATTTGTACATGACATGTTCATGTTAAAACCACTTTAGTTTAACCAGTTGCAATTAAATACATACATTAAGAAGACAACCTTGCTATTAAAACAATACAAAATGAATTCACATTTAATTTACTACCTCTGAAAATTCACGTTTTCACCACTGCAACTCCAAAATATCCATTAATATTACCACTAATAGCCTTATAGAACGAGGGAGAGCTTATTAACACTTGGTAAGGGTCATTATCCAAGTAACATATACATGAAATCAGGTATCAAACTTTAGATCCAATTTCTTATTATAAAAAAAGTTACAGATGCATATGCATATAAATTCAAGGATAGAATGTTGTAAAAGAGACGTTATAGTTAAGATGCACTACTAAAAACCTATCAGAATCAGGGATACAACTTCATTAAAGGCATGTTATGGTTACAAGTAAAATCCAAAACCCCAAGAAATGTGGGAGTTATGATAAGCTATGCAATCATAACTCGCACCACCGCCATGCACTGCTAACACTAACACCCAGGACATCAAATATGACATCAAAAATGTCATAATCGATGGCATCACTGACAACATCACATATTATATTATTTATGTGTAACATTTTTTGTAATTGTAATTGATTATTTGTAAAGCGCTTATACACAGGCAAAGTGCTTCAAAGCAATTCAAGGTGGGAATGGAACAATAGTTTACAGTCATCACTCTGAGGTCTTGAAGATTCAGAATGATCAAAACACCACACCTAGTCATATCTACTAGTGTAAGTGCATGAACAAAGATTGAGGAGAGACGTACAGTACAATAAACAACAGTACTAGGCCTGACTAGGGAGGGGAGACAAGGGACGACCGGACGGACAGACTTGCTAGGCCTAGTCAATTCAAGGGCGTGAAGTGCACAGAGACAGGGAGTGTGAGGGAGGGGTAGGGGACAAGCAAGTGTGCCCAGTCCAGCAGGGGCCAGGGTTAAGTGCAGAGCGGTTGTCCATCTCAAGGAGCATAATGCAGTAGTGCCAAGCAAAGTGCAGAGGCCCGTAGGCAAGTGCAAAACTAGCGGGGGACCATGAGACCTTTAGGGCTCTGGAGGTACACCATGTGACCAGTCAGCGAGCTGAGCAAATTGGGGAAGAGAAAGAAGGAGAAGTTCAGTGTCCACTATACCCTCATAGTGTGACCAATGGCCAGTGTTCATGGCTTGCAGCCATGGCCAGTCTCCACAATCCATGGGGCATGGGCTTCGGCCAAACCGCATGCCCCAATAAGCAAATGAGAGTAGACATTTGTCCTTGCCGAGGCAAAGGTCCACTGCTCAGGCAGCAAAGTTATTTCACTATTTGTTGGACTTACATTTGGACACTTTTGAAAAAGTAAAACACAGCATAGATTTGCAAAAGCATTCTTTCAGGTCTTCATGCAAGTATGCTGCAATCCCGTTGAGTGCTTTGGGCTGCAGCCACAAGATTTATTTTTCCCATTTAAACCTAGGGCTTCGGCCATGCTGCATTCCCCAAAAAGTAAATCAGAGTACGCATTTGTTCTTGCCGATGGCCATGCTCACTGTCCAGGCACCAAAGTTATATCATTAGTTTGTGTACTCACATTTTGACACTTTGGAAAAAAATAAAACACAAGACAGTTTTGCAAAAGCATGCTTTCAGGTAATTGCTGATGCTCCTCGGGCAGGTTTGTTGAAATCCAGGCCAGCACTTCAGGATGTAGACAAGCAGGTGTTTTTTATTTCTTCCCATTGAAACCTAGTCCTTCAGCCATGCTTCATGCCCCATAAGCAAATCGGAGTACACATGTGTCTTTGCTCAGGACCAGGCACACCGCCCAGACACCACATTTATATCACTATATTTTGTACTTACTTTTGACACTTAAAATAAAACACAAGACTGATTTTCAAAACTATGTTTTGCGCTCCTTGCTGATGCTCCTCTCGCTGGTTTGCTCCAATCCCGTCCAGCACTTCGGGCTGCAGCTACAAGCAGAATTTTTGTTACCATTCAACCTATGTTGGTCCCTGGTCACCATGCCCACTTTAACCCCTTTGCCAGTCCCTCGAGGTCATGGCTAGTAGCCAGATTGTCAGACTCAGACAATCTGGCCACTGGCCATGGTCACAGCCTGTAACTCCTTCACAAAAGGTATGTCGCTATGTTTGTGTACCTACATTATAACACTTTCCAAAAAATAAATGCGGACATATTTGTGAAACCATGCTCTCAGGTCCATGCCAAGGCACCCTGCATGAGTTTCCTGCAAATCAGTCAGTTGTATTTTTTGAAAATTGTCAAACTGTAAGCACAGAAAATAGTAATTAAACCCCACTTGACAAAATCCATTCAAACTTTGCACAAACATTCAAGGTTGGGTCTATTATCCTTTTACAAGCTTGTGTGATTCATGAAATGGACTGAATTTATAAGACTTTCAAATGTTTTCAGACCACCCTATAAACAGCACTAAACTTTGCAGAATGATTTGGGTCAAATTCAAAATGATATTGCAAAACTGCGTGCAGCTTCATTGAGCAGTACCAAAGTTATAAGCCATCAAAAAACAGCTTTTCAATGACTATATAAAGCAGATATATATGGGTGTCTTCAAACTTTTGTCAAGTTTGCAAACACCCCAGCAATGTTACCGAACCTCTGAGATGTTCGCAGACTTGGTAGAAGAAAGAACACAACAGTTCTGGCTTTTTATGTCCATATCCGATTCCATTATCATCCCCCTTGACCTCCACAAAGATGGTTTAATTAGTTTGACAAGTGTAATGTCTTTTTTTATATGCTTTTACAGTGATGTTCGCAGACTACGAGCGCAGTCCCTGAATCCAACATGTCATCCATTTCAAATATTTTGACAGAGCTCACGATTTTAAATGACCAATCAGCATGTGCGTTTGATGTCCCTGAATGTTATGCGCCTCTCTGATTGGTCCAGAGGTGTCCGCAGACACTGAATCAGGAAATGAGTTGGGGGACCGGACACAGATATCACTAATTTTGTATGACTTACTTTTTGGACATTAATAAAAATAATAATAATGGATGGATTTACACCAAATTTGCAAAAAGCTTTCCGACCAAGCTGCTGCTCCTCGCACAAGTTTGGTGGAAATCATCCAGGGGTTTGGCCGGTAGGCGTGAGCAAAATTATTATTCCATTATGTCTATGAGGATTTCAAAAGTTTTGGGACCACCCTATAACTTTGGTACCCCTTAATGAAACCTCAAAAAACTTTGGATAATCAGTCAGATGTGGCATATATTTTGTTTGCAAAGTTTGGTTAGGATTTGTGAAACAGCGCCAAAATTGTAAGCTGCCCAAAAAGTGCTCTTCCTATTGGTTGAGCACCTTAACCATAACTACGCGGCCGCTACTGCAGGCCGTCTAATATAAATATTTCTATATAGATACATCTTTGTTTTGCAATACACTTGCATTTAATGTACACATTCAGATGCATTACATGAACATTTAAGTATGCTTGGTGATATCCATATAGTATAATGTCATGTTATACAATGTATTTTAGATAATTTTTTATTATTGAGAACATTGTGAAAATATTTCTGTATGTGATTAAGAGCTTATTGGACAATCTTAAGCCTTATTTAGGATGTTTCTCACTCTGGTTCTTATGCTTCGTCCAGGGATGGTCCAGATCAAAATGCACCTCAACTGGGGATCTTCAGTGGAAACACAGCCCTGGAGACTGCCTACAGCTCTACCAATCAAGTTCTTTTGAAATTTCATAGTGATTTTTCAACTGGAGGTCTTTTTGTTCTCAATTTTCATGGTAAGTTAAATACACAAGTTAATACATTTTACCACCTTTCCACTGATTGCTGGAAACCTCACCTGATAAAGTATTAGATAACTTTGTTCGAGCTTAATAAACATATCTTTCACTCTCAATTTTGGTTTTAGCACCGGATTCATTGTGAGGGTAGAACAGACTTAAACGATTGTATGGAAAAGTAACATTGCATTGTGAGACTCATGGGAAACAATTAGCTCTTCCTTACGTCCACAGGTGCATAGCTGATGCGTTTAGCATCATTCAATGTGATGTGGTAAACCTGCACCTTGCAAGTTCACGACCCTGCTTCTATGATTCTGCATTTCATACTTTTGAAGTTCGTAAATTGAGTATGATTGAATTGGGTGATGATAACCGCTATTATTGAAGCATTTAGAAGTAGCAGAATCAGCCATGAAGCTCTATAGAACAAGACTTGGCAACAGCTGTCAAGTGGCGTTAGCACAAAGGCATATCATGGCATTTTCTGGCAAATGTCTATCTATGTCTACTGCAAGAATGAAAACTGTTGGCTTTGCTAATGTGTGTTTTGATGGTAATGCAGTGCAAAGAAATGATGCTAGGAAGACACATATTGCTTATAGATCCAGTGCCTGATGGCAGGTGATGGGTTAATGCTGCAAAATGTTATTATATTGCAGAAGATTGCTTGTATTAGTATTTGTATCCCCTAAAAAGCATGAAGCTAACTTGGAGAGATCACAAGTGGGGGGAGGATGAGATATTTTGGGCAGCAAGTCACAGATAGAGGTTTGGAAGGGCCATAGGATAAGGACTAGCATGGAGACTGGTGGTCTAGAAAGCCAAACAATACCCACAGGCTGTGTGGCCCTTGTCACATCCCATATCCCTCCAATTATCACTTCTCATGCCAATAGTTTTGGTTTGTAGAGAGCACGTATGGCACCATCTAGTGGCCCAGAACTTAACATTTGATATTAAGTTGCTCAATATTTATTTAGAAATAAAGGATATATAGATTACATTTGGAATATAAATACGACACTAAATAAATGTTTGTTGTGCCAAGGTCACTACTGTGAACTGGTCAAGAGGGGATGGAAACCCCTCTCAGCTTGGGGTATCAGGGAGGAATACAAAGCTAGTCCTACTGAGAGGGAGGTGGTGGCCTTTTGGCTGGCCCAAATCCTGTCTTCAACCTATGTGCCAGTTTGTTTACGAGCAGAACCAATTTGCATCACCCTACGCCTATGACTCCACATACTGTCCAAGGTTTCTCTTTTATTTCTAGAGAAATACTGAACCCATGAGAAGAGCAGCTACAAATCAAAGAAACATTAGCACCCAACACAAAGTCTTCTGACCTCTTTAGCAGAGAGGTTGATACCCTGAGGAGCGATAGAGTCCTGACCTCCCCACGTGAGCTATAGGCTGGGAAACAACTAATGCCAGGAGCTGGAACTCCTACATAGCAGTTGTTGTAGCGATGCAACACAAGTTAGCCCCAGCCTGTCTGATGGTTAGACCAGGGTGGCTCACCTAGACCACCAGAGATTTGCAATAATACCCTCCAACCAAAGACTGGACTTAACATATTGTTGGTCAGCCAAGACCCCCATAATATGAACTTGGTGTTATGCTCACCTGGTATCCACGGGGACGCCACCCAGCCAGTTGGTCGCTGGTGCCCTTCGCAGTGATTCCTTGGTGTGTTTCTCGGTGGAAATTCTGCCTTGTTGTCGAAGTTGGTGGGCTCTCCATCCTGCTTTCTGGGCAGGGGCGAGTTGTCTTTCGTGGGCGTATGTGGTCCAGTTACTTCACTGACAGTGGCCCAAGTAATGTCTTTCAGGTAGGTCTTATTGCGGTTTATGGTGTTGTTATTCTTGCATGCCTTTTCTCTATTCGATAATGTCTCTTTTTTTCTCCCTTAGGTGCATGGAGCGTCCGCTTGGCGAACTGGGTAGGCTGGTCCTCGCCGGTAAATGATGGTGCACAATAAGCGCTATGATTCCTTTGTCTTCACTGACCTGTGTTTTCTATTTTTCGTAGGTCGTGGTGTGCTCCCGGCGCGGATGGAGTTCCGGAGCTATGCTGGTCGAAAAGCAACCAGCCAGGTAAGTCATTAAGCAATTTGTGGTTGTAATGTCTCTGCTACCTCCTTTAATGATGTCTTTCTTCCTTTCTCAGGTCCTTCGATCCAGGCGGCGAGCTGTTCCAACGAAGCTGCCCAGGAGCTGCGAGCAGTGAAGGATGGCGAGTGCAGGTAGGATTCTGCTGCTAACGATGTTCTTTGTCTTTCTGCAGGTCCGGATTTTGTCAGGCTCGTGAGAAAGCTGGACACGGTGAGCGTCATGTTGCTAGTTGTGTTGTCTTGTTCGGGTGTGGTTTAAATAGCCTCTGCAAAGTAGTCCAATTAAAGTAGTCCCTAGGCCACCACACCCAAAACACTATACCGCATACCTTGGTTCTTGGGAATCAAGCTATGTGGATGCCTCCATGTTGTCTGAAAGCCTTAATAAAGTAGTTCCTTGAGCAAATGTCTTTCAGTGGGTATGAGCCTGGTGCCAGGACTGTCCCCAAGAGGGCCTGAAAGTTGGATGCCAGCCTTATTTGCGATCCGAGTCCTGACTCCACCTGGCCAATGGGCCTGCCAGTGGGGGTCAGGGCTGAGGGTTGTGACAGCACTCCCCCAAGGCCCCTCCCACAGTGTTTCTCCTGTCTGGTCCAGGCTTAGTTGGGAAGTTCTGATGAAACTTCCTGACCAGACGTGGCGCATGGATGTTCTCACTGGGCTCCCAGGATCTATCTTGGGGTCCGAATTCCTTCCAGTCGACGAGATAATATAACTTGGCTCTAGAGTATTTAATGTCCAGGATGCCTTTGACTTTGAACTCTGGTTCTCCATCAATAAGTATGGGTTTTGGTGGTGTCTTGATTCGTGTACCGTGTTGCATTGGTTTTAAGAGGGATACATGGAATACCGGATGGATTTGTAGATTAGGTGGTAAGTCCAATTTGACAGCTGCCGGGTTGATAATTGCCTGGATGGTATAGGGTCCTAAGAATTGGGGATGGAAGGTCCGGGTTCCTTTGATGGGTACAAATTTGGCGGCTAACCAAACACTGTGCCCTACTTGATAGTCTGAGGCCTTTTTCCGATGTTGGTCAGCAAAGTGCTTTTGTTTTTCCTTAGCATGAATGAGATGTTCTTTTGCCTTTTTGAAAGCCTGAGTGATGGTTGTGTGAAGAGTCTTTACTACAGGCATTTCCAAGCTCGCAGGAAGGTCGAGTTCTGAGGTATGTGGATGTCTGCCACACAGGGTGTAAAAAGGTGTTTGTCCGTGCTAGAATGTACAGAATTGTTCTAACTCGGATATCCAAAGTAAGTCCTTCAATCTCTAAATTCATGCTGTGGCATGCACCGTACATACTGCTCGAGGGTCTGGTTGGTCCTCTCGTTTGGCCGTCCGTTTGGGGGTGGTGACTGGTAGATAGCCGGACGTCAATCTGCGCCATTGCGCAACATTTTCTCCAGAAATTGGATACAAACTGGCTGCCTCGATCAGAGACCAGAACTGATGGGAAACCATGTAGCTTAACAATGTTGGTTGTGTGAAGAGTCTTTACTACAGGCATTTCCAAGCTGGCAGGAAGGTCGAGTTCTGAGGTACGTGGATGTGTGCCATAGAGGGTGTGAAAAGGTGTTTGTCCCATGCTAGAATGTACAGAATTGTTGTATGTGTACTTAGCTATCCAAAGTAAGTCCTTCCAATCTCTTAATACATGATGCAGGATGCACCGTAAATACTGCTCAAGGGTCTGGTTGGTCCTCTCATTTTGGCCATCCGTTTGGGGGTGGTGACTGGTAGATAGCCGGACGTCAATCTGCTCCATTGCGTAACATTTTCTCAAAAAATTGGATACAAACTGGCTGCCTCGATCAGAGACCAGAACTGATGGGAAACCATGTAGCTTAACAATTTTTTCCAGAAACACTTTTGCTAAGTGGATTTGTCTGGGAGGCCTTTGAGAGGAATAAAATGTGCCGTCTTAGAGGACAAATCCACAACCACAAGAATGGTGTTAAAGCCTTGACTGGGGGGCAGATCAGTGATGAAGTCAAGGGAGAGAGTGGGCCATGGAATGGGAGGGATGTCCAATGGTTGTAGGAGACCCGATGGTTTTTGTTTCTGTGATTTATTTTGTGCACAGACACCGCAAGACTGAACATACTGGACAATGTCATTACGCCAGGTAGGCCACCAAAAGTTCTTTTTCACCTTAGCTAAGTTTTTGGCGATCCCAGGATGTCCTACGATCAGAGAGTCATGATAATCTGAAATTATATGCTGTTGTAACTCCTTCTTGGGTACATATAGCCGGTCTCTAAAAAAGGGTAACTGATCCTTGATGCAATATTGTTCTCCTTGAGTTTGCCATGCGAGGAAAGCATCTGGATTCATTGCCTGGCGAATTTTGTTTTGTAATTCTGCTTGTGTTAAGGTTGTCATAATACCCAAGAGTTTGTCTTCTGGTATGATGGGTACCGGGTCTGGGGTTGTATATACTGTTTCATCGATGCCCATTCGACATAAGGCATCAGCTTTTCCAGTCTTGACCCCTGGTCGAAATGTGATTACATATTCGTCGAAGAAAAGGGCCCACCGTAACTGGTGTGAGGATTGGGCCTTGGCTGTCTTGAGATATTGCAGGTTCCGGTGTTCTGTGATGACTGTAATGGTGTGTATAGCCCCCAGAAGATAGTGTTGCCACGCCTTGAAAGCCGACTTGATGGCCCGGAGTTCTTTATCCGTGATGGCATAATTAATTTCCGGGGGTGAGAACTTTTTTGACCCGAAAGCCACAGGATGCAGCTGGCCAGTTTCTGGGTCCCTCTGTGAAAGGACCGCTCCCATTGCCATACTGGAAACATCAGGGAGGTCTGGACAAGGATGCTGCAGGATTGGGGCAGAGGTGAATCTTTGTTTCAGTTCCTGAAAGGCTCTTTCCGCTTCCTCGGTACAAACTGCTCACGAGTCTGCTTTGGACCGGTCTGCTTTTCGGTCCTGTAACTGGTGGTCTAGTTGCATGACCAGATTTATGAGTTCGGTACAGTCTCTGGGGGGATCAACTATCTGCTCTAAAACGTCCTTTAATTCACCTCGCTAGCCTCGATGGAATAACATGGTTCTTTTGTTTTCTGGCCACCTGACTTCAGCAACCAGTCTATTGAAGGTAGCAATGTATGTTAACAAGTCCTGATTCCTCTGCCGGAGGGATAATAGTTTGTTATCAACTGCTTGTTCCTGAGTATGGCGAGCAAAACGTTTTTCCATCTCTCTCTGGAACCCCCCATAGTCGTGTAACTATGAATCATCATGGCTCACCAACGGTACCGACCAATCCGCTGCGCTTCCACTCAAGTATAATAGGACGAAAGCTACCCGAGCTTGGTCATTTGGAAATGCTCCAGGGCGAAAAAAAGGAAATGAAGGCGACACTGATTTATGAATGCTGCATACTTTCAGGGGTCGCCTGAAAACCTTTCTGGTGGTGCCAGGGGAACTGTTCCAGGTAACATGATTTGTACTGGAGTTGGAGTAAAAGATGTGGAGGTGGGATTTTGCATCGGTGGATTCCCTCCAGGCAGAGCAGTCTGTCCTGCCTGTGATTGCAAGACCTGTCTACCGATCTCCTCGGTGCGATCCTTGGTCATTATCAGGTCTCTTCGGAGTGCATTAGTCTCTTGTCGGGCAGAATGAACCTCGGCACGAATGTCCCCCAACAATTGGGCAATTGGTCGATTTCCGATGTCTCCATGGCGCCCAGGTGGATTATTTATGGGAAGCTTTGCGTTCTGTTACGCTCACCTGGTATCCACAGAGACGCCACCCAGCCAGTTGGTCGCTGGTGCCCTTCTCAGTGATTCCCTGGTGTATTTCTTGGTGGAAATTCTGCCTTGTTGTCAAAGTTGGTGGGCTCTCCGTCCTGCTTTCTGGGCAGGGGCGCGTTGTCTTTCATGGGTGTGTGCGGTCCAGTTACTTCACTGACAGCGGCCCAAGTAATGTCTTTCAGGTAAGTCTTATTGCGGTTTATGGTGTTGTTATTCTTGCATTCCTTTTCTCTGTTCTATAATGTCCCTATTTATCTCCCTTAGGTGCACGGAGCGTCCGCTTGACGAACTGGGTAGGCCTCGCCGTTAAATGATGGCACACAATAAGCGCTATGATGCGGTAAGTAGGCGCTTTGCGCAGCACTCCGACATCTTGTCTTTGCTGACCTGTGTTTTCTCTTTTTCGTAGGTCGTGGTGTGTTCCCAGCGCGGATGGAGTTCCGGAGCTATGCCGGTCGAAAAGCAACCAGCCAGTTAAGTCTTTAAGCAATTTGTGGTTGTAATGTCTCTACTACCTCCTTTAATGATGTCTTTCTTCCTTTCTCAGGTCCTTCGAACCGGACGGCAAGCCATTCCAACGAAGCTTCCCAGGAGCTGCGAGCAGTGAAGGATGGAGAGTGCGGGTAGGATTCTGCTGCTAATGATGTATTTTGACTTTCTGCAGGTCCGGATTTTGTCAGGCTCGTGAGAAAGCTGGACACGGTGAGCGTCACCTTGCTAGTAGCAAAGTAACGCAAAGTGTGTTGTTTAAATAGCCTCTGCAAAGTAGTCCAGGTAAAGTAGTCCCTAAGCCACCACACCCAAAACACTATACCGCATACCTTGGTTCTTGGGAATCAAGCTATGTGGATGCCTCCATGTTGGCTGAAAGCCTGAATAAAGTAATTCGTTGAGCAGATGTATTTCAGTGGGTATGAGCCTGGCCCCAAGAGGGCCTGAAAGGTGACTGCCCGGCCTTATTTGCGATCCGAGTCCTGACTCCACCTGGCCAATGGGCCTGGCAGTGGGGGTCAGGGCTGAGGGTCATGACACTGGGATACTGTACAGCCCCAATTCTTGTTGCACGGTGGCCCGAGAAGGAACATGGGTTGGGGCTTAAGGCACTATATGAAGATGCTGCTGTGTGAAACAGCTCCTGGTCAGGGCAGACAGAGACAGATTGCCCAGGGACACCAGAGGGCAGTGTTAATTGGTTAGTGGCAGTGGCTACATATACACTCAACAGGTGTTAAACATTCTGTTCAGTTACCCCTATCTGATAGCTCCACCTGGAACCACTTCTAAATTGATACAAGTAAAAGTACATTATCTCTACAACAGGTAATTGATTGGCACCTCACTTCATCTGAGGCATAACACCATGGGCTTGTATAGGTTGGCTTTCTGCCTCCCAACCTTGGACAGTTGACAGGTCATCAAAACATGAGCCAGATGGAGAGAAGGGGGAGAGAGGTCCACGGATTGCTTTTCTTCCAATTAAAAACATTACCATCCCTTATTACTAGGCCATGAGCCAGCTAGCTTGATCTGTTTGCACTTGGCCTTGTACAGCAGGTGTCCTATCTGTGTTTGTATCTTATAAATAGATAATAGTTTCCAATTGTGGGTCATGTGTGATGGCACTGTGTTTGAAATTGATTCATCCTGTATTTATTGAGAATTCAGGTAATATTAATGTAAGTGTTGTGTTTTCTGTTGCCAGTGGAGACAATTTTGAGTTATTCTGCATGGAGTCTTTTGGCTTGCTATTTCACTGCACCTGGCTAACAAAGACTGGTTGTTCTCCTAATTAATCTACGAGTATACTGCTTGTGTCCTGGGAATTGCTATCTCGTACCTTTAGTCTGCCACTCCTATCCTCCCTTATTTCACTTTAACCTTTGCTCTGGTTATTAGCTACTGTCAGTGCTCTGTATTTCTGTGGATTTAGCATTTTGAAATCTCTAGAAGTATTGGGGCCTTACAAGTTTGCTGTTGCTTCAATTTTGGAGAATATGGCTGCCCAATTATACTTATTTTTTATGGTAGTGAGCAGTATTTGCATGGCTTTCATATTGTATTTAGAGTATACATGGGGTATATTCTTCATGTCTAGTGGACGCTATGTTAGTATTGTTCATCTATAAATGCATATATTACCTATTTTACCTGTTATTCATGTTGTGTGCACATTTGTTTTGTGTCTAAATGCATGCACATGTGTTGTTACAATGTTAGTTTGACTACTTTTGCCATCTTCATCTTAGGTTGTTTCAATATCCAACATTTCCATGCCTGTATTTAAGGATGGCACGGTTGCTTAGTGAGTAACCTTTCTCACTTGTGTGGCATGGTGCTGGGGGACTGGCAGAAGCTATGGATCACATATACATCTGTCTCTCAACAGTAGTGAGGGGGTTAAAAACAATCCCATAAAGCAGAAGGTTATGGGGTGTTTTTGTGTGGTCAGAGGAGGAGGAGATGGTGGCAGTACAAGAGGACAGCAGTAGGAAAGATGGTGGGGTGCAGTGTGAAGGCATGTTGTGGAGCAGGTGAGGCATTTGTTAGTTAGTGCAATTGGTACTTTTGAGCGTGTGAACAAGTGGCACTTTTATTTTGGAGAGGAGATATAGGGAATTAATGTGAAGGTATTCTGTGAGTGTTTGATTAGAAGATGGAACTAGCAGTAGTAGTGTGGAGGAGGAAGTAGTAGTATCAATAAGATAGCAGTAGGATGAGGGAGGGAACAATATTGTGGAGAGGGATCAGTGGAGTAGTGTGCGGGAGGGAGAAGTAGTCCAGAGGATGGAAAATTAGAGTGGAGGAAGAAGTTGTTTTGTTGCACCAACAGGTGAAGGCAAGGCGTAGAAGGAATTATAGACATCAGTGGGACAGAGGAAGATGTAGTGAATTGTTAAGGTGGTCTCAAAATTCCAAATACACCCAGAAGAATCGTAATCAGCCAAAACTAGACTCAATGATGGAGTAGACAATGTGCATGGTAAAACCCAGATATATTCACATCAAGACAAAACTGGTTCATCATACAATTAGTGAAATCCCGTTGCTCTCAATATTTCAAAAACAATTGCTTAAGTATAAAAAACACATCATAAATGACATCACCGCATGATTTCAGTTCATACAAATTATGGGGAATGGGGATAGGTAATTGGGTTTGGCTACATATGGATTCTATAGGTGTTAAACATTTCATCGGTTTACAAGTAACTGATCGGTCAGCCTGGAATGACCTCTTTATTAATAAAGGTTAAAATACATCATCTCTATGACAGTTATTTGGTTGGCGTATTATTTCATGGGCAGTGATTTTGTCAGGTTGGCCCCTTACTAACCAACATTGGACACTTGACAGATCATCACAATATGAGCCAGATGTGGCGTAGGAGGAGAGAGGCCCATGCAATATTCTTCCTTCAATTGAATGTTACCATCCCTCAATCTCAGGTTAGGAGACCAGGCAATCACATTGTACTTGGCCTTGCGTGGCATTCCGTGCCTATGTGTCATTTTAGAGAGTATTGCAGGTGCCTTATCTGTGTTTGATTCTAATGAATGCCCACTGTTCTCCAATTATGGTGCATGTGTGATGGGACAATGTTCGGAATAGATCTACTATTTATTGCGGTTATAGCTAATATTAATGTGTGTATTGTGTTTTCTGTTGCCACCAGAGACACTCTTGAGTTATTCTGCATGGAATATGTTGGTTTACTGGTATGCAGCACCTGGCTAACACAGGCTGGCTGTGCTCTTATAAAACCTTAATTAATCTCAGAGTAGATTGCTTATGTTTTTGGAATTGCTTTCTCGTGCCTTCGATCCCTTGTCAGATCCTCCCTTGGTTCACTCTAACATTGACACTAGTTGCCAGTCACTGTCTGAGCTCTGCACGGGTATGTTTTTCTGTGGATTCAGCAATTTGAGTTTTCTAGATGTGTTACGGCCTGTGCCTTTTGAAATACATGCTGTGGCTTCCATTTTTAAGAAGATGGCCACCCAATTACACTCTTGCTTCTTTGTTTAACGAGCTATATTTGTGTTTAAATCATGTTCCATTCACTTTATACATTGGTCCTGTTAGTGTTCGTGAAGACTGTGGATGCCATCTTAGTTTTTTCATGTCTAAATGCATATATTACCTATTGGACTTGTTATTCATGAGGAGTGCATGTTTGCTTCATGCTCAATGCATGCTCTTTTACTGTTACAATGTTAGTTTGAAGGTTTTTATCATCTTCAGCTCACATTGTTTCTAAACCGTGCCACACAAGTGGGGGATAAGGGCAGACCATCTATCTCAGTAACATTTATCCCCTTAGCGGTATTGGTGTGGGGGATGGGCAGAAACTATGGATGATGCATTCATCTGCCTCCCAACAGAATAGAAGTGGAGGCAGGTGGAGTTGGCAGAAGGAGACTAGCAAGAAGGACATATCAGAGAGTGAGTCAGGCAGAGTGTCTGAGAGGCACATACCATCATCCATTTTCTATAGAAAACTAGCAACTGGAAAGTGTAGAGTCAGTCTATGAAGACCCTGATGGAGACAGAAAAGCCTGTTGGCCTTTTGGTTATCCACAGTATTATAAGTCAGAACTTAGACAGCTTGGATCAATCTTTGGTATGTGCTAGAAAAGGAGTACCTTGGTAACTGTGTATTATTGCTTTATAGATAATAGAGAGGGATGACTTTAGGGCCCTGAAAAAACAGATGTACATTCTTGAACCATCTCTGAGACTCAGAGTATTTCTTGGACAATTTGTGAGGTTTTTTGTCATGGTGAGATTACACATACCACCATACAGTGGTCATCCACTGACATCCAACATGTTAAGAGTAGTGAGGCTGACAAATATGGCCTGAGACCTCATGAGAGTAAGACCTAGAGAAGCATGGCTTGCTGTATTTAGGGACAACAAAGTAATCATCCTCCAAGATGCCAAGTTATAGTTCAGACTGGGGTACAAATGGAGATACTGGAGGGAGCCTATGAAAGAGGTGCCCCAAAGCCTGCGTTTGCCTACAAGTATTCCATTGAGGTTAGAATAGAAGCTATTGGCTGAGATTACTGGGGAGAAGTGAAGGTAATTACATTGATCCTTTGTAACACCATTAATATTATATCAACCCATAGCTCAACTCCAAGATCCTGTTGCCAGAGATCAAGGAGGTGGAGAACCTGGAACACACTGAAAGAGACGGAACAGTGTTTGGTGAAATGACAGAGGTGCACTCTAATCTCACTGAAGCCCTGAGAATGGATCAGCTTCTGGAGCAAGTCCGGAGAACTGGTATCAGAAGCTGAATGCTTAACGTTTAGAGAAACACAGTTTATCATCAAGCATAGACCCGATTGAGTCAATGTTAATACAAGGTTAGAAGGACCACCTATTGGTGCCAACGCTTTTCTTGAAAGCTGTGTTAGTATTGGCGCAATCTAACCTGCAGAGCATTTTTGGCTGGAGGAAATACAGAAGGCATTATTTAGCAAGTTCTCCTGGCCGTGGGCCTAAGCAGAGATCAAACAATTGTGTGCCTGCTGTCCAATCAGTATTAGGTCAAGAGACCTTTTTTTTAAAAAAAGCAGAAAAATAAACTATTCATAAAGACCACACAGAGCGGTCTTTCTAAATCGAAATGTCAGCCCTAGTGATGCACATGAGTGTGTGCAGGGGCTGACAGGCATGCCTGGATCTGGAAGCGGGGGTGAGGGCCTGAGGGTGGGTAGTTCAGGGGGTAAAACCCCCGATTTGGAGTAAATCCAGGAAGAAGTGGTGGAGGGCAAAAAAATGACATTGTTTTATTTTTGTAGACTGCCAAAAACCGGCCAAAAAAAATCGGTCTTTTGGTTAGGCGACCTATACAAATCGAAATAATGACATAGAACCATCCAATCTGCCAAATTACCTCTCAAGATGATGTACCTCGAGCACCTCTACGGCATTTGCCAATTATAGTGGTCCTTCTTAAGGATTGGTTTGGACATGGTCAGCTCCTTGGAACATTCCAAACTGGGGGAAATATATATCCTGTTGATCACCGACTATGCAACCGGATATCCTGAAAATTACTCTTTGAGAAGCAACACCACAAAAGGCATCCTGAAGGTTCTCATACCTTTCTTTACTCAAGTGGGTTTCCCAGCCAAATTCATCATAAAGCAGTGACATATGGGCCCTAATGAGCGAAATTAAGAAGCTAATGAACATCAAGACCCTCTGAACCTCCTTTCCAACCCCAGACTGAGGGCTTAGCAAGACTGACAGACTAAGTAAGTTTAATCAAACCCTGAAATGCATTCCTAGGAATCGAGTTGTCATAGAGTACTGGAATTAGGATGTAGGTTCTGTTTGCAGTCTGGAGAAATGCCACAACCACCCACAGGGTTCTCAGCATTTGAGTAGGTCCATGACAGAAACCCCTCTGATGTAATGGATATCATGCCGGATGAATGGAATGGAAAAAGGAGACAACCGGCTGGCAATCATCCTATGGTAAGAAACACACACAATTTAATGGAGACGGTTTGCCAACTGGTTAGAATCCAGCTGCAAGACTCACAACTAAGCAGGAAAAGTTGTACAACAATGAAGCCAGACTATGCACCATTTACGTTTGAGGACATTTAATGGTCTTGCTCCCTACCAACAAGGCGAAACTACTAGCAATGTGGCATGGCCCCTATGTAATTACAGAAGATGTCCACCACAAAACCAAATAGTCTAACAGGCTGACTGACAGAAACTGTTCCAGCTGTACCAAATTGATAAACAGAAAATCTGGAAAGAAAAGCATATCCCTCAGCTACTACTGTTATATGCCAAAAACCAAAGGGAAACACTGTTGTCAATTGAGGCCCATGGGATAACCATGTGGTGGGGCTGTACACGACAAAACACATATAAACATTGGCCCAACTGATTGACAGCTATGCTGATGTGTTCTCCCCAAAGCATGGGTGAGGGAAGGGAGTAGTCCACATGATCCAAAATACATCTGGAAGAGTTGTATGGCTTAATCCATTTGAGCTACCAGAAGCCAGAAAGCAAATCATCCATGAAGAGCTAAAAAATATGCTTTACATGGGGGTCATTAACAAATCATACAGCAAGTGGTACACACTAGTTGTTCCCATCCCAAAGCCTGTCAACACATGGCAATTTCATAGCAATTTCACGTGGGTCAATGACATCTAAAGGTTTGATACTTATATGATGCCAAGGTTAAATTAGTAGATGGAGACCTTAAACAAGGCACGATAAATTCCCCAAAAAATCATCTGACAAAGAGTTACTGACAAGTAACCTTGGACGAAGAAGCAAATCCTGAGACCACATTTTCTACCACAGAGGGGTCTTTTTAAGTTCTCTGTCTTGCCCTTTCATCTCCATGGCTCTACAGCAAGATTTCAAAGCGTGTTGGACCACGTTCTGGCTCTTTGCAGCTACCCCACCTAGCACTACCCCAATGACATTGTCATCCACAGCTCCAACTGGAAAGAACATCTCAACCATCTGATAGCTGTCTGTGACCAGCTTTTCAAAGCCTGCCTAAATGCCAACCCAGAAAAGTGTCACCTGGCCCAGTCCAGTGTAAAATACCTAGGGTTCCAATTTTGCAAACAACAGGTTTTACCTCCAGTGGTCAAAGCAGAAGAACCCAGAAATCTCCCAGCTTGATCACAAAAAAAGTACATAAGAGATTTCCTTGGTTCGGTCAGATACTACTGATGGTTCATATCCAACTTTTCAGAGACAGCTGGAACCTTAATCAATAGACTGGGGAAGAGCCACCAAAATATTGTCCTGTGGGACACTGCTCTAAATCCACCTTCAATCAGCGCAGAAAAGCTTTTTGCAAAAGTCCATTATTAGCCATGCCACATTTTTTCTAGCAGTTTGTTCTTCAGACAGACATTTTCACTTTTGGCATTTGAGCAGAATTATCATAAATACAGGAGGAGCTTGAGAACCCCATTATTTAAATCAGACATAAATTATTTCCCAGTCAAAAGCACTATCCCAAAGTTGAATTAAAATCCTTAGCCATCAAATGAGCCATGCTCAGCCTGTGGTACTATCTCAAAAGCAAGCAGCTTAAACTGGTGACAGATCATGCCCCATTAATTTGGAAGACAAGGAAAAATGTTACAAATCCCTGTATTCTGTGATGGTTTATGGTCCTGCAGCCATATTCTTTCAAAGTAGAACATCAGGCTGGGGCCAAACAGTACATGTGGTGTTCCTTTCCGAATATCCACAGTCAGCTACTGGACAGGGAGAGGAAAAGGATGTGGGGGAAAGTGTGCATGTGTGTGTCAAGGTCAGTAGCCTGACCTTGTCAAAAGGGGATAGGAACTTCTTAAAGCCTGGAGTTGATTGCCTAACGGGGAGGAATACAAAGCCAGTCCTATACCACAAAGGGGGAGTGGCATTTAGGAAGGCCCCAGTGCCTGCCCCTTCCCCATCTGCTAGTGTGTTTGTGAACATTACCAGTTTGCATCACCCCATGCCTATAATTCCAAATGCTAGCCACATTTTCCCTTTTAGTTCTAGATAAACAACAGATACATATGAAGAGCACACAGAAGACAAATAACCATTATCACCCCATATAAAGCCTTCTGAACACTCCAGCTAAGAGAGAGATCTAACAAGAAGAGGGACGTAGACCTTGGTTCCCCAAGCCAGCTTCATACTGAAGATGCTGTAGGAGGAGAAACAAAAGAGGCATGAGCTTGAGCACCTAGCTGTGGGATGTTTTTACCCATGCATCCAAGCCCTACCATAAAACTGTGCAATACTGGCATGGAAAACATCATGATGGCCAGAACTCCCCACAGGGAGTGCACAGGGAAAACATGAAGAATAGGCTGCCACCCATTTTTGCCTATGTTGTGAGCACTGGAGGGCACTGCCTAAAACCACCATTGGGCTACACACACAGTAGCCTGAAACCATTGGGAATGGCAACGCGGATTGCCAAAAGCAACCCAGAACTGTGGGGAATTCATTTTCTTAATGTCAAAAATGGATGCAGTACCGGTGCTCACCACTATCAGAAAGCCGGCGTTTTAAAACCACCAGACTTTTGTGTGAAACTGAACAAATGAACCGAAACCAGGCCAAGGAAGGACTTGCTAAGAGGTGGATACAATGTAAAACTATATTCTGAAATGACTTGAAGGAAGTAATTATTTAATGTATATGTAAAAATTGTAAGTTTGATTTAAACTGGGAACTAAAGTGACATTTAGCTGAATTCTGCCTGACAACTACCCCCAACAGGAGAAACCTGCTCAGCCACTCTTCCCAGGCCTAGCTGCATCCTGCTGCCCCCACCAAAAGAAGATGACACCTCTCTGATGACATTAGGGGAGGGGCACCTGCAGGAGGTTGAAAAAGCACTGTCCTTGGCTCAGGCAAATGTTATATTGGGGGGCCGTAAAGTGGCTTCCTCTTGGGAGAAACTGGGAGGGGCACTGCCTCTTCTAGCAGCTGAGCTTGGGGGAAGTGGATAAACCAGTTATTTTGACCAGGGCATAATTTTAAAAAGATAGATAACTCATAGTGCGGACTGGTCAAAATTATATAAATAATATCATTATTCTTGGGATTTTTCCGTGCACATTTTAAAAGGTGTTAGGACCCTGTGGGATGTTCTTGGGGATAGTAGCGGAAAAAAGGTTGTTACTCCAAATGTATGCATGTTAAAAATCTGACACTTTATCATCTGTAACCCATATCCCTGGTGCACATTTGTGTAAAATCTGGAAAGGTTTAGAGGTTGTTATCTGGATGAAAAGGGGAGAATTCTGTCATCAGTGGACACAACATCGTACAAAGACAGGGATCGGATGGTTTGGTGCTACAGAAAATATGTTAACTGGACCTATAATATGAGAAAAAAGGTACATAGATAAATACGTATCTCGGTCAGAAATAGATTTGTGTGCAATTTGACAAGGGGAGGTTCCTCTGACCATAAAACCTACAGCATCACTCTGACACTCCATTTCTTTCCCCCAATCATGGGAGAGGGGAGAATTGGGCCAATGACAAGTAGAGAGGCTCAGTTATGCCAGGCACACATCCATTTTCAAAACTCATAAAAAGGGCCGCTGAAACCCAGGTAGGGGATGCACTTTCCACTTTCTTGCGGGACGCTTTGCCGGGAGACTCCAGACTTCAAATCCATCAACCTCCAGAGACCAGAGATCCAGAGAGACCAGAGATCCAGAGAGACCAGACCTGTGCAGTACTGAGAGCAGAACCAGAGACCAGACCGCTGTTGAGAACCACCCGCTGGAAGTCCCGTCCAACCTGACCAGACCTTGACGGTTTATTTAAAAAATATAGTGTGAATACTCATTGTGCCAAAACCAATCTCTTAGTTTAAAATAATCTAATCCAAACTATTTTAGCCTATTAGAACTGCCTCCTAGAATCGTGTCATTCTGTCATCTTTAAAACTGAGAACTGTCATCTGTCATTCTGAGCTTTAAAATTTCAAATCCGAAAAACTACTTTCACAAAACCGTCCGTATCTCTGGAACCGTTTGTGCTAGGAACGAGATCATCTTAAAGCTAAGATTCTAGGCTTTCCAACGAACCTAGAACCGACTTCCTACTCCTTATAGTGCCTCCGTAATTACGCTCGACGCGCGCGAGTAAATTTGCCGCGATTTGACATTTTGCACAATTTCTGCCACGTGTAAAAATCAGCAGCTTCTTGCTTTCCTTTGCTAAAATTTGTTTTAACCTGCTGGTTACACATAGAGCATTGCTAAAGTGAGCCTGAACTAATATAAACTAGATATCACCCACCCTGAACCTCTTGAGGGAATTAAAAGCATTTTTAGCACATTTCTCATTTCATTGTCATCACATTCAAAGCATTTTGGGCCTGTGTTTCAAACCTCTACCTGTTTTCTTCTAGGCTTGCTGGGGGGGGGGAACTGCATTTCGTATTGCATTTTGTTGGGATTCTTGAAGACTGTGTGCTCCCCTTCCATTTCTTACATTGCATAGGGGGGGAGTGAATTGTCAAGGAAAAGTGATTACATTGTCTTTTGTTGAAGCCATAGCAAGTTATTTTCTGTACTGCATTTCATTCATCATTGCGTTTCCTTGAACCATATAAAGCATTCTTTCCCACCTTATTCTTCTGTTCCTATTCATAAGTTACCTCTTGCCGATTACTGCTCATATTCACAAGTGTAATATCCATTAAAAATTTATTTATAGAAGTGTGATTGGACGTACCTTAGGGGCACCACGCCCGCCCCCACAACCTAATATGAACTGTGACACTGCACAACCACCATTGCTGTTCCGTAGTGGTGTTTCCACTTGGAGAAAGATGGTGTTGTTTAAGGCACTGTATAAAGTTACTGTTGTATCTGTATATATAAGGCGGAATGTGTGTATGTTTGTACAGCTATACAAATCCACACTGTTGAACCCACGTCTACCAAATTTTGAATGGATTCCTTTTTTGTCTGCGGCAAGATTGTGGTCTGTGTTTTGAGGCAAAAATCTTATATTAAAAAAATAAATAATTGGATGTGATTGTGTATGTTAGCCTGACTATACAAATCCAAACTGTTGAACCCACTAATACCAAATTTTGCACAGATTCCTCATTTGTCTGGATCAGGATTGTAGTCTATTTTTGGATGCAAAACATTTCACTCCGTAGACACCCTCGTTTACTGATGCTCACCCTGATTCACTACAGTATGTACTAGAAGGAGGCAAAATTTGGAAAAGTGTCTGAAGCAAAATGTTCAATGAGTTGGTTATTTCTTTGAAATGTATTACTTCTGTATACAGTTCAAAAGTGTTTATTAAAGCATTTTAAAGGGAATTAAAAGGTTACAGTTTACTTAGGTTTGTTCACGAGAAGAGAGCACAATCAATCCATCTTTCATGGACATTTTCTCAACTGTGCTGAAGACACTGAGTGTCTGAAACATGCTGCACAAAAAACAAAAAACAAACATCACTTGGAAAAGCTCCACCTGATGCAAAGTCAAAACCAATATCAAGAGCTTCTGAAAAACAACAACAAACAGCGGCAAGACTTGCCGACAAGAGGACAAGAGCAATATCATCCAGGGAACATGAGACACCACTTGATCAGGACACGGGCAATGCCCGGTATGGGGTACAATATATCCCATGTAAGGAAGAAAGGGCCAGATTGGCCAGGGACAGTAGAACAACCAGAGGATAGGGAGTGGGCTAAAATCAATAATAGGAAGCAGGAAAATGTGGATTGTTCAGGCGAGATCAGAAGAGGAGGAGGTTTCAGACCAAGGGGCCAACGGGAGGAATGACAGTGGAGTGGAGCTTGGTGACGATTTTTAGAGAAGTTGAGGCATTGGTTATTACTGGCATTTAATATTGCGTTATGATTGTGCATAAAAGAGGGGCAAATGTATTTTGGAGGGTGAGTGTAGAGAGTGAATATGAACTGCTTGTTTGAGTGAAATACAGTTTTTTTAGTGGAATGTGGGGTGGAACAGTAAGAGTAGTCGGTGCTAGTGTTGAAGAGGGAGAAGTGGAAGGGAGGAGGCAGTAGTAGAGTTGGGGCGGAAGTAAAACATTCAAAGAGTGGTGTGTTGGGAAGGGGGCGACCCTGTCCCACCCCCTAAGTGCTTTATAGTAAGGCAAGTTGAATTTTAAGCACTATGAGGGGCCAGGGGTGAGGGAGGATGGTGCTAGGACCCCAGCCCAATATAATCAACCCACGTAATATAGCGCAGGACACGAACAAGACTGCCATTTTATGTAGATGCTAGTGCATTTTTGGGTAGACATTAGTAATCATAGTTAGGAGACAAGGCCTGTGCAGCGACTGTGGCATTTCATGCACTAGGCCCTATTTGTGAGATGAGGGAAACTACCACCCATACCCAATCTCCCATGAGGACAACCCATACCCCCAACCACCACAAAGCTCATTGATTGTTATAACAGTGTTGCAAAGATGGTTTTCTACCTGAAATGAATGTGCCCTACAAGGCCGCGATCATAGACTGGCACCTGGTGTGCATGTTATATTGCACTGGCCAAAGTCTGACCTGGCCCACCCCTAGGTGGCCACAAGTTATAGCCTATATAACTGTCTAAGCCCTAGGATCCCTGAATTCCATGGCACCAGGTGACATTCGACCATCACCCCTAAAGTAACAAGTCTTGAATGCTCAAAGAGAACAGACATTGCACATCTGTGAGCTACAATCATGTGATTTGTATTGCGAGGTGCCGAGAGCAATACATTATAGTTCCAACAGAGGGTGGAGACTTTAGAGCCGGATGGTGCAAAGGGGAGTGAGTGAAATGTGTGTTTGGAGGTCAGAGTGCCCCAGAATCTCCTTTGTGCCAGTGTTAAAGCCTGCCAGGTGTACAGTACAATGATGAAGTAGCATTGTGTTAGGAGTGTAGTTAATTTGTTCTTTGACCTTCGTTGATGAGAAGATGATCTCAGCAGCACCTACGTGATGGAAGATGCACAGACTGGGCTGGAACTAATGACATGGCATCCCTTATGGAGCAGGCGCACCCTGTATGGGCACCCACCAACATGCTGCACAGGTTTTTATTGTATAGTATTGCACCATGAGGATGATGCATCTCCTCTTAAGCCTCTGTTTGTATCCTTTGTTGGCAGAACGTTGCAGAGTTCTTTAGTGTTGCTCTAATTTTTGTGCAACATGAAAACTTGTTATCCTTACAAGATCGACTTGGGGTATTCTTCCCTAGTGGCCTGTATTCTCTCTGGTGTGAGCATTCAGGGGCATGCCTTCGGTGGCAAGACTTAGAACGAGTGGGAGACATTAGAGGGACACAGGAAGACATAGGGTTTAGAAGTGGATAGGGTGGGCATCAGAGTGGAAAGGTAGGAATGCATGGGTGTAATAGAATGAAGAACAAATTGGGCAGAGTGTCTGAGAGGCACAAACCATCGTTCCTTTTCTTTAGACAACTAACCACTGGATAGTGTAGGTCAGTCTAGGCTATCCCTGAAGAAGATTAGACAGAAAATAGACTTTAGGTTATCCACTGAAATATAAGCCAGAACTCAGGAAATAGGGGTCTACCTTCAATATTTACGAACATTGGAAATAGAGATACCAGGGCTACGGTGGTACTTTCTAGAAGAACAACATAAGGGCGGCCCTGGGGCCCTTAAAATACAAATAAACATACTTGAATCCTCTCTGAGACTTGCAGTATTACATATCCAACTTGTGCATACGTTTATCTTACAACTTATACACTCGAAAAAGTCATAGACTAAGCAGGCACTGGTCTTAATAAAGAAGGTGGGATACATAGACTCTCAGTTGTGACTATCTATTGTTGAATGTTGTGAATGAAGACATCTTAAATGAATTGAAGACGCTTTACATGTCCTATTCATATCTCACAGGCGACACATGCTTCACACCTGAAGTGCTTTTTGAAGGCCAGGATTCTTAATCAGCAGTCCATCTGTTTTTGTGCAGCCTCCGTCTTGGCATTCTTTCCATAGATTCAGTTATAAGAGTTATGTCATTGCTAATTTTTAACATCCTATTCCTGGCACCTCCATTTGCATATGATGGTTGTCTTCAAAATTAAAGTCCATTCAGATGTATTTGCTTGCATGCATTAATAACGAAATAACCAAGACTGGTGTCTTTTGAAACACGACTGCCTATTTTCTTTTTGTGATCCATGACATAGTGAGCAAGTACCCATTATGTGACATGCATTAATCAGCTAATTTCCTATTTTAGAATATGCTAACGTATTATGTATGACAAATTAGCAGGATATACCCATGGACACGCACACCGTTCATTATATTTGATGTGATTCTCAACAGTGTGTTATCTGTGAAATCTAAATTAATTAAATTGCATAGTGAATCATAATATTAAAGTTGTAATATATTTTAACAACCAATTACCTTTAAACACGAGTGAGTATTTGAGGGAGAGGTTGAATGTGTAAATTAAATATATCTGTGGAGTGCTGCTTGATAAAGTGGAGCATGGCCTCCTGCTGTTTGGTGTTGTGTGACTTTGAGATCTGGAAAAGGGTCTGGTGTGGTTCGATTATTTGAGACAGATGGACAATACAATGAGAGCTTTGCTGTTGTTAAATGCAGTGTGGACGCTCCAGCATCCTGGCTCCCGGCATGTTTCCAGGTGGGTTGCATAGTGGCGCCTGGATCCAGTGGGGAGCCTCCAGGTAGGCTGCATAGTGGTTCCAGTGGGGAGCCTCCAGGTAGGCTGCGTAGTGGATCCAGTGGGGAGCCTCCAGGTAGGCTGCATAGTGGCATCTGGATCCAGTGGGGAGCGTCCAGGTAGGCTGCATAGTGGATCCAGTGGGGAGCCTCCAGGTAGGCTGCATAGTGGACCCAGTGGGGAGCCTCCAGGTAGGTTGCATAGTGGCATCTGGATCCGGTGGGGAGCCTTCAGGTGGGCTGCATAGTGGCATCTGGATCCGGTGGGGAGCCTCCAGGTGGGCTGCATAGTGGCATCTGGATCCGGTGGGGAGCCTCCAGGTGGGCTTCATAGTGGCATCTGGATCCAGTGGGGAGCCTCCAGGTGGGCTGCATAGTGGCATCTGGATCCAGTGGGGAGCCTCCAGGTGGGCTGCATAGTGACATCTGGATCCAGTGGGGAGCCTCCAGGTAGGCTGCATAGTGGCATCTGGATCCAGTGGGGAGCCTCCAGGTAGGCTGCATAGTGGCATCTGGATCCAGTGGGGAGCCTCCAGGTGGGCTGCAAAGTGGCATCTGGATCCAGTGGGGAGCCTCCAGGTAGGCTGCATAGTGCCATCTGGATATATTGGGGAGCCTCCAGGTAGGCTGTATAGTGGCATCTGGATCCAGTGGGGAGCCTCCAGGTGGGCTGCATAGTGGCATCTGGATCCAGTGGGGAGCCTCGTGTGCTCTTAGTGTGAGGGTACACTGATGGCACCGTGTTGTGCAAGTTGGTGGGATAGATGTGAAGGTCTGATTGAGTGAGTGCTCAAGTTGCAATGTGTGGGTTCATGTCTCAGTATGTTTTATATTGTGTGTGTGTGGCTAGTGGACCATTATGTTCTGCGGGCCAGGTCAAGCTTCTGCTTGGTGGAAAGAATCCATAACTAAGAGCGTTGTTTCTTAGAGGTAAGGAAGGTGGATCCTCAGGCTGGAGGAGACATCACTGACCGCCGGCATTAATGTTACAATCTTTTCAGAATACTTTGAATGGCGTGGCCTGCTGGGCTATTGTTACTGTAAACCTGGGTCATTCTTCTCGCCTGAAAACGTTTTAGATCAGCCAGGTCTTGAGGTTTCCTTGAGTCTCTCGAAACAAATTTAGTGTCATAGCTACCACGTACCATTTCATCGACACCTGTTTTTATGACGGGTGTATTTCGGCGGAATTTCTAGGGGGTTTTCTCCCCAAACCCACCATAATCTACCTATTTTCTTTTGTTCCCAACCCCACCCAACCGTTTATATGCCCTTTCCCACACCCCAAAAGTTGTTTTGGCAAAAATTCAGTGGAAAAACACCTGTCGTAAAAACGTATTTAGTGTTTTGTATTCTATTTAGAAAACTATGCTAAATAGCTGTGCCGACTGTAATCCCAGGTGTGTGTAGGAAGCAAAGCATACATTCAAATCAATGATGTATACTTTTTCGTGTCATATTCAACTTGTTTTTTACTTATATTTTCTACGAAAACATGTCCTAGACTGAATATATTTCAAGAACTAATGAGTGTTAAACTGCTCAGTGTATGTAAAACGCGTGTAACACATCATCCTGATGTACAGTGCAATCGCTTAGACTGTCCTCTGTTTTCCAGCGTACCAGCTGAAGAAGTGCCCGCCTCCAGCCGCTGTCACGCACGCGGACATAGTTGCAGATGGTGACGATTTTGAAATAGGTGATATATTTCTTTTCCCTCTTCTTCTGAATCACAAGGTGTTGTTTGCCATGTCCTTATAACTTGAACGATGCTCATGTTATTCCTCAGCACTCACTTGAACCCATTCCCAATTTACCAGGATCTCTCAGAAGTGATTCCCTTTAGAAGCGTTTTGCTCGTATAATTCCTAACACCAACGCGGAAATAGAACAATGCCATGTATGTCATGCTCTCCTTCACCCCGGAAGCATCAGGCACATTTCTGTAATCAAATGGATGCATTTGTAACGTTTCATATTTTTTTTTTGTATGATTAAGTGTTAAGACAAAGGATAATAAGGCCAGGGCTGCTATAATCGTACACCCAGTGCAAGCATTACAAAGTGGCAAATGGGCAATGCATGATGTGCCATCAAATGGTGCAGTGGGCAGATTGCTCTGACCTAAATCAGAATGTCTTCAAAGGATGGCCTGGGGAAAAGAATGGGCTGACGGGATTTATCATGCCAATGAAAGGGCACTTGGAACTGCAGCCTCGTATTGTGCAGCAGGCATATCAATTGCGGTTTCATAGAGGCACCGTGGCAGCGTAAAAAATAGATTCTTTTTTAGGGAAGCACGTGACTGATGGCTTCCGTGACACTAGCGGAGCTTCCCTGAAGCACAGCATGTGTTGCTGCTACACAGTGCCATTCAGCAAGCACCAACCATTGGCAAATATTATGTGAAGAGCATTTAAAATGATGGTCAAAACGTCAGTTTTGCAATAAAAAGGTCCATGCTACCTGTCGACATTTTTTGTGAAATATCTGACATATGATCCAAACTGAACCTTTTTTTTCATCCAGCCTCAATTCATTGATATGTGTTGAGGTTGTCTGGTGCAGATTTACTTTGTATCCCTTGATCTGTATAATGCCATGTTCCCTAAGCATCTTACGAATGGCAGTGCTGTACAGTGAATGGGCACTCTTCTGCATAGTGCAAGAGAGTGTTCACTGTGCTCTTTAGGAGTATGGCGGTGCATGAAAAAAGTGGCGGTAACAGAATTAGCGCCATTTTTCCCACATCCGCCATACTACGAGTTTGGCTCTTGAGTGGGGATGTACCTGCAGCATCAGGCTGGTGGTGAATCCTCCCACTTTCCACCCAAAAATCGACAAAATTGGCTGAATTACTGCTGGCAGAATTACCACAGCTGTAATTCCACCAAAATCCCCCATGGGGTCCTATGACTCCAGAATAATGTGGACTAACACTGCCACCACCAACTGTAATCCTGTGATAATTGCGCCGGACCAAGTGGGGGTAACAGTGATTCTGTTGGGTGGTATTCTGGCAGATTTACCACCGGAATACCGTCAACTTGTAATGAGGGCTGTGCTGACTACCCTGAACTCTTGAGTTATTACGTGAAGTTTTTGAAAACACTGGACCTCAATACGAGGTTGAAGGTAGTCATGGCGCTATTAGTGCCATGACTACCGCGAATACCGATACCCTGTCTATTCCGACCTTTGCAGGACCGGTAAGTCCCCATTGAAAAAGCCATTCCCCATTCCCATTTCAGCCCCATTTCCAGTCGTTAAGGAAGGGACTCGCTAAGGGACCTCGTAGTTGGGCAGTAAGGGATTACCCGCACCGGTGCCCTTACCGGTGCCGGTAATCCCTTACCGCCCACCTCGTAATGAGTCCCACTGACTTGATCTGAAAAAGTACTTGTTTTCCAACTGTTCTCACAAATGTCTTTGAACACCATTGAGCTGAAAATTCGATGTACATTCCACTGTGCTGCTCCGTGCAGCGTCATTAATCAGTGCTACAACAGGCGCAGGGTCCTGGGCAATAACGGAAGCTGTACAATGGCATATCCTTTCAGATGTCAGCAAGGAATCATTTGCATTTGAAAAGCATGCAAAGATAGATCCAGCAAATACTTTTTCAAACGGAAATATCATGAAATTCTAATGCAAATATTGCAGTGGCTTTTATTTTATAGTAATAAGTGCTGAATTACAGTGGGGATGCGTGTTTCAATATATCAATTGGACTGTCAAAGCAACGCATAATGCTTGATGTGCTTCCAACGAATCCCGAGTGAAGTAATGTGCGCAGTGTGATACATCATGATTAAACCCATAGCAATGAGAAATGCATCTTGGTTACTAAAGAGATTCATTGACATTCACAAACATTCGACAGAGAGTGCTTCCAGCAAACACTTTGATTCTGCAGCAAACCTTCCTACAAATAGTTAAAAAGCTTGCAGACATTGCAGCACCACACATGCTGACCCATGGACCTGAGACCTTGTTATTTTTCATTTTCGCCCTCACAGGGGACTTTGTGAAGTACCAGTGCCACGCGGGCTTTACGTTAGCCGGTACTGATGTGATGACCTGCCGGCTTAGTACTCTCTTGCAGTTTGAGGGCTCACCGCCACGTTGTGAAGGTAAGCATTGACATTTGGCCCAGGATACAATCAGATTTTTCATGTTTACGCATACGGACACTGAAATACATATATGTGCATGGTTGAATTTTACACTGTAAAGGTTTCATCTAAACGAAAAAACAAAATATATATATATATATATACATTCACTGAAAAAACTTTGTTAAAGATACCTCAGGCTTAAGTCGCACCAATAAAAACCTATGAAATCCATTGAATAAAATGTTACCAATGGGACCTTATGGTTGCAAGGTAAAATGGAAAACCAACGACATGCAACCATTACTCACACCACAGCCATGCACTACTAAGACTAACACCCACGACATCAAATATGACATGACAAATTCACAGAAAGTTTTTACTGTGAATTTTAATGGTTTTTTATAAGTGAACATGTTTCATGATGTTACAGCACTGTCTATACGTTATTAAAAAATCCTCTTTTAACATATATGAAAGAACTATAAAACTCCTTTCACAAACATATATTTTGCAGCACATACTGATGGGTGTCATTGTCAGCAGTGCATGCTGGGGATGAAAGTCATGGTTGAATTGCCTTAGTCATGAAGCTCCACCATGACCCCACTCTCACCAAACCACCCCGGTTATCCATTGCACCTAGCCTGCATCCTAGTTCAGTGTCAACTATATCCTCATCATGTGAACACTGCCAGTTGCTCATGGATTGCAGCCATGGCCAGGCTCCACAAGCCATGTGGCATGGGATTCCGCCATGCCACATGCACCAACAAGCATATTAGAGGAGACATTTGTCCTCGCCAAGGGCCAAGCCCACTGTCCAGGCGACACACCAAAGTTATGTCGCTATTTGTTGTACATACATTTTGACGCTTTGGAAAAAATAAAACACAGGACAGATTTGCAAAAGCATGCTTTCAGGTACTTGCTGATGCTCCACACACAAGTTCTCTGCAATCCCTTGCAGCACTTCGGGCTGCATCCGTGAGCAGAATTTATCTTCACATTCAAACCTAGGGCTTTAGCCATGCCGCATGCCTCAATAAGCATATCAGAGTAGACATTTGCCATTGCCGAGGGCCAGGCCCACTGCCAAGACACCAAAGTTAGATCACTATTTTTTGTACTTACATTTTCACGCTTTGGAAAAAATAAAACACAGGACAGATTTGCAAATACATGCTTTCAGGTCCTTGCTGATGCTCATTGAGCAAGTTTGTTGCAATACCGTGCAGTGCTTCGGGCTGTAGCTGCGAAAAGATTTTTTTTTTACCATTCAACACTTTCCACATAGCTGGTCCTTGGTGGCCATGCCCTCTTTAGCCCCATTGCTGGTACATGGTTAATTGATCAATCAGATGTCTGCAAACATTATGCAGCTCTCTGATTGGCCCAAAGGTGTCTGTGAACACCGAATCAGGGAGTGAGTCTGCAGACCGGACGTAGATATTACTAGTTTATTTTGATCTAGTATTCGTCCAGTTTCAAAAAAAAAACGACCAGACGGATTTACACCAAATTTGCAAAAGTATGTTTTGAGACCAGGTTGCCGCTCCTGGTGCAAATTAGGTGAAAATCTGTCTGGTGGTTTAGGCTGTAGTCTTGAGCAAATTTTCTTTTCAATGTATGTCTGTTTGGATTTCAAAGGTTTTGAAACCCTTCTATAACTTTACCCCCCTCCCCCCGTTGTCCAAGCTTCACCAAACTTTGCAAAATAATTCAGAGGTGGGCATATACATTTCTTTGGCAAAGTTTGGTGAGGATTCATCGAGCGGGACCAAGTTTATGAGCTTCCCAAAGATTGCTCCTCCTATGGATTGAGCAACTCAAGCATAACTACAGGACCACAACCGCAGGCCCTGTAATATATTCTATCAGTTCAGTGTTACTTCATCTACAACGCCATACAGTAATGATTTTCATGAAGGGCCCTATTGATCAATAAGTGGAAAAACGGTTTTCAGATGTTTTTCATTTTTTTGTATTTATTTTTCCTGAAAGGTAGAATAGAGGTCACAAGGGTTCTGACAAGTGAGTGTGAGGTGCATCCTCTTCCTGCTTGTGTGCGACTCATGAGGCCTACCACTGCTATTGGGCATTTCACTAGACATTGATATTGCTGTGGTTCAATGCTGAAAAAGAATGTTTAATTGGGAAAACACCTCCATACCCTAGGAAAGATGCTTTGCCAGGACAGCCCAGTTTAGCCTGTTTTGACCCACTGCCCCAAAGATACTAATTCCTCTTCTTAGTTTCTCTTGGCTCTTCCCCTCCTCCTTCTGGGCAATCTTGTTTAGGCTCCTTTGCACTTAAAATTCTGGAAGTGCTGCCGCTGTTACTCTGATTTTACTCTTTCATCTTTTTGTTTTTCTCTTAAAACTTCATGCTGGTTATGTGAAAAGAGAGAAAAGACTCTTATTAGAACAGATATTCGGTGCTTAAGTAATTATTGGCAACCAGTACTTGCAAAAGGGAACCAGACCATCTATACACATTTCAGAAACACTGCGAGTCAAGGATCCATACTTACTCACATCAGGAGGTGCTTCCTTCCCTTTCAACCATGAAAGAGAATAGTTTGTATTAGCGTGCAATCTAGCAATGGCTCCCTCTGTAAAGGATGCACCTTAAAGAAAGCTGCAATCTTTTTTTTTTGTTTCCCCCCTAGGTAGCATTCGTGAAAAATGTTTATTCAAAAAAATGAGCATTGTTTTGATTTTTCAAAACAAATTTCCATCGGCGCACGAGTGAGGATCATTTACTATTAATGTAAATATATGTGTTAATAACTGCTCAGTGTCGTGTGTGCAGCCGCTTCGGGTATCAAGCCTCTGCCTCATCAGCAGATTATCTTCCTGATAATCTTCCCTTTAGAGACAGCCATTTTGACAGGTGCCACATTTTGACCTGTCAGGGGAATGATTGTTCTGCTCCCCAAAGATGGAGGGAAGCTCTGAGTTATTTTTTCAAGCAGTCAGACTCGTTTGTGTTGTTGATCCTGTGATTTCTGTGGGGAAATGATCAGTGGAACCAGTTTGCTGGGAAGCCTGAAGCGGTGTCATCATTTCAAATGGATCTTGCCCTTGACAGCGATGCACCTTCACGCCCAGGATAGGAATACACACAGATGCGAAGCACGCTGCAACGGGTAAGAGATTTGGAAAACACATCGAGGCAAGACATGAATAGAAGGCCGTTGCCCATTAGCCCACTCAAGCATTCCTCAGCCCTCACGAATGAGGACAAATGAACATGGGCCATATATACGGCTTTGATGGAATGTGGGTCTGTGCACCATTGGTTCATGCATTTTCATATCTACCAGGTATGAAAGTATGGAAGATACTCTAAAGCTTGCGTGTATACGCTACATCTAATCAAGTCCGTATTACGTGAACAGAATGTGTTCAAAGATGTGGCTGAAACGTTTGGCAGGGGACCAGAAACAAACGAAACATCCTTCATTTTCTGACTTCCTTATTGCTAGATAGATAATACTTCAAAGAGCAATGCTACTTCCTTCTGCGTGTATCGTGTATTTCTAAATTTGTTTTCGTTTTTTTCCCCCATGAGAAGTGTGTAAATGGCTCGTCCGTGCTTTGTTTAAGTTAAAGATGTAGTTAAAAAAAATGTACTCTGAAATAGACCTAATTTATAGTGAGTACAATATATGATATATGTGCCTAGGAAAACATGGGGCCTCATTACGACGTAGGCGCCGCGGAATAAACGGTGCCGGTAAGGGACCGTCACCGTTCATTCCGGCCTGCCCTATTACGAGGTCTGCAGCGGGTCCCACTCTGGAACACCTGGTCAGACCAGGCGTCCTTAGCGGGACCCGCTAGCAGACCAGGATGCTAGCAATGTGCCCGTCATTAACGGGCCCGTTGTTAGCATCCTCCCCATTTCCATTGAGCCCTTTGGAGGCTCAAATGGGAAAGGGGATGTACCAGGTCCGGGTCACGAGAATAGGAATTACCGGGCCCGCCAAAGTCGGCATGGCCCGGTAATTCCCTATTCCTAGAACCCGGACCCGGTACCCAGTATGGGGGTAGTCATGCCGCTAAAAGCAGCCTGGCTACCTCCAAACTCGTAATGAGGCCCATGGTGTTTTAGGGTACTTAACAGATTTCAGCACTAATGTTCATTGTAATGTTATCTGACACTCACAGATGCTCTCTACACGCTATTCTGCTATCAATGACCGGCCAAGAGCGCTCGCTTTGACATCTGTGCAGAGCCTGCTGGCGCAGGTTCGAATCCCAGCATGGCCAAACGCAGCCTTTCATCCTTCCGAGGTCGATAAATGAGCACCACACACCGTGGGTAATAATAAGCAGCGCTCAGATACCTGAGGGTTCGTAGCGCTACATAAATGCTAAATTATTATTATTATTATTATTAGGTTAGCAACCTGTCTTTGAATTACGATTTCATTCACAACAAACAGGGATGCGTGGACGGTGAGCATGTTAGTTTTGACCATTTAACCATCATACAAAAACCCTATGTGATAAACACACGTTCATTAGAGTAGTAATGTTATTTAGGTACACAGTAAGAAATAACTTTGCACGAATGAAGACTACGGAAAATTTACTTGTAATGCAAGTCTGGAAAAATTAGGCAAATGTGACCATTATCCCCCAGAATGGGAGTGTAGGTAGGAGAAATGTGCAGGTAAAAGTATGCAAGAATGTGTGATGCCCTGATTCTCCTGCGCCTGTTTCTACATGCTGCACTCTATGATAGGTCAAACCCAATATTTGATATAGTGGTGGGCAGCTGGTCAGAAGGACGTCATGGACACTATGAGGACATTTTGACCATATGTTTATTAAAGAATAAAAAGAAGTCCTATCTTTATATATGCCTATGGGGTGTTCCCTATCTAAGGTGTTTGTCAGTCGTGAATAAATATCCAAAGAAATCAGTCCGCTGTCCAAAATTAACGTAACTGATGGCTGTGCTGCTGCACTGGTGTTCTTCTATTCCAGAGTGCTGTTCAGTTTAAAATGTATACATAGATTCATGTTATCCTTTGTAATAAAATGTGTAGTTCCCTTAGAAGATTGATGGTCTTTCTCTCCTCTTGTGTTCCTGGGGATGTTCTTGCTCTTACGAGACTTTACCTCTCTTAGAGAACTCCATGTGTTATTATATAGTGTCTCCTTCTCTGGACCTTTCATTGTTCAAATCGTTACATTTACAACTTTTACAGTGATACTCTTTCTTGTATAAAGTTTATCCTTGAACCCCTCTGGCCTTTATTACACAGGTGTTCTTCTGTCTTCTGTTCAACTCCTTGGTTCTTGCAAGTGGGTCATGTTCCCCTTTTCACAGGGAAGCATTAATCCAATTCTACTTCTTTTAATCTGTCCTCTGTGCTACCCTTTATTGTATTAACAGCGTTCAAAATGATCCACTTGCTTTCCACACTTTCATTATCAGTACTCGGAATCAGATGTGGGAGTTGGATTCTCCCCGGAGTGGTATTGGCGTAGTTGAGAGAGCATCCTGCCCACCACGGGTTCTCTGTGGAAACGCTTCTATGGATCTCTGTGGTTCAGCCTCCCTGGCTTTCTGTTCTTCTCACACGCTGAGATTCCTGCATTTCTCGCTCCAGCTTGGAGCTGTCCTGAATTTTGCAGTTTCTCTTCGGGAATGTCATACGTTCACTTTATCTTCACTCAAGTCATGGAATTGATGAGGTTTGGGTGTATTGGATAGTTTCATATAGACCATCTCTTGGAGGGCATCAGGGAGATTCTCATGGGAACGAGAGTCCTTGTCCCCTAAGGAGGAGTTTCTCATGGTGAGATACCACTTGCCTCGACCCCTAGGGGGGTAGGGATGGTGTTGCACAGTGGACTCACGTCCCTAGCCTCATGCGGGTGGGCTCATCCTTGGGGAGGAGGGAACAATTCCTCAATTTGTCATAGGTGACATGGAAAACAGACAACAGTATCTATCACCTCTTTTGGAGTATACAATTAATGCCTGTGCCCTGCACACAATGTTTCATATACAAATACAAATTGATTTTGAAAATGTGCAAAGGTAGGGAAAATATAAAGATACAAGTTAAGGACAAATAAGAAAAGGCTGATTAAGACATTGATACCAGTCTGTGGAAAACCTAATACAACACTATAATAAAAAAACAAAAACAGTATAACAAAAATAATTATAATAATGATAAGGAGAATATGTTATAAGGATATTGCAAGTCACCAAGGAGTTCTGTGTCCAGCTCGAGGAACGAGGCTGAAGGCTGACTTCCTTTATAAGGTCCAGAAACTCCAAGGTGACTTGCAATATCATTCTAGTTTTGGCTATTAGTTGCAATGAAAGTGCTACCTCTAAGTCGAAAATATTGATATTAAAATAAGAGCTTTAACATAAGTGCTACAAAGAGGGGCTGTGAATGTGTCTTGTGCAGATGCCATACACAGATCAATTTGTATTGTTTTGCTATGTGTCCCACCCATTTAATGCCCATCTAAATGGTAGATCTTTTTGATTTTCCTCACATTCCTATCTATCTCCACCTTAAATCAAATCCTTTTGTGCACTCTTTACCTGCATTTGTATTGTGTGCTGAATTTGTCAGCCATTTGTACTTCCAAAATGGTGGACCCCATGTGTTAAAGTTAATAAAAAGTCATTTGACTTTATTGATGCTTTAAACAATATTGACTGCAGCGTTTAAGTTAGGTTACCTATTTTAATGTATTGTGTAGCAACAATAAACAAGTTACTGTTAGAGTTATGTTTTCTTCTAATCTCTCTCTCAAAATGTCCATGTACCTGCTTGTGGGTGTAGGTGTTTAGTGTTTTCTGCTGTACGAAGTTCCTGTTTGGATATGCAGTTACTGATGTCAGTATGTGATTGGATCTCCAGTCTGTGTTTCCCACAGGAAGCCATTTTATTTCAGCATTACAAGAGAGATGTAAGGCTGTTCATTTAGTAGATATTTGTAAAAATGTGCACTGTTAAGGCAGCACATTACCATTTACCCTGCATACCGACAGTGACGTGTGCAAGGGATTAAGTCTTCATTAAGGTGTGTGGGGTTGATGTGGACGGCACAGTGTGCGACGCCAGCTGCTGCTTGACACTGGGGCGGCCAGTATTTCTCCGTGGTTAGATACGGCTTTCTTGGCCACAGAAAAGTTAAGTTGAAGGGATGGTGTTTTGGATTAAATATTGCTCCTACATCGAGGGCTCACGTGGTCAGGCAGCAACTTTTGTCATGCTGAATTAGGTCCCAGGGTGCGGGTTTCAGGACAGAAATGTTTCCTTTTTCTCATACATCGACGAGGAAAACCCTCCATCCAGAAAAGTGGCTCCAAAAAATGTCATCACGCCACTGCTAGACACATCCTTCAAAACACATATTTCCAGCCATTTTGACAAAAGGTCCATTACCGCCAAAAGGTATGCATCCTTGGCACCCCTAATTTTGAACAGTCCTAGTCTGGGTGTGTGCAAGTATACACTTGTTCAGTGAGCAATTGCCCCAATTGCATGAATGCTTGCTTTCTCATGGGGTGTGCCTTTGTTGTGAGTCACTCAAGGGTTTGTGTAACCTTGAGGTGCGTGTGGGGTTTTTTGCTTTTAGGCATACACGTTTGCCCAGAATAGCACTGTGCTGTTGGCTATCCAGTAATAACAATAAATAAATAACATTGAGAAAGTTCAGATAACTAGCGTCATGTCACAGTGTGATAGATTATGCAGCCAGGCCAGGTCACAGAGGCTAATATAAAATGTATTTTCCCACCTCATCAGCCAGTATTTACTGCCATCAGTGATTGTAGGTCACTGTAGCAATTTTGAATGTTGCACAGTGATAATGAGAAAAGCATTGCTGTTAAAGGTGTTTTTAAACGTACCATGTAACTCTTAGTTTTGTTATGCCATGTGCATTTTGAAAATAGAAATAGCAATCTTTAGCACATGGGTCTGCAAACTTTCACTCTCCAGATATATTAGACTACAACGCCCATTAGTCTTAGCCAGTATAGTTAATAGTGAGAACCCATGGTGGAGAGACACAGGTTGCTTGAGCACTACCCTACCAACACTCACTCTATGCCCACTTAACCTACCCCCACTCTATTACCTCTCCCTAACCACACTCTTAATCCCCACTCTCTCTACCTTACCAACCCACACTACCGCCACTCTCTCTAACTTCATTTTATACACCCTCACCCACTCTCTGTCCCCACCCACCCTACACCCACTCTCTGTACCCCCACTGTATCTAACCTCAATCCATCCAACCTAGCCACACTCTCTCTTATCCTACCCTATCTACTCCCACTAAGGCCCAATCTCTCTACTCCCATTCTCTACTCCCCAAACCCCATTCTCTCTACATACCCTCGGTTTCTATCAACACCCACACTACCCCCATTCTCTGTACCCCCACAGTCTCTAACCTCAATCAACCCAGCCCATTCTCTCTAGATACCCCATGCCCCTACCCCCACTCTTTCTACCCCCATCCAGCCATGACCTCCTCTTTCTACACCCATACAACTCCCACTCTCTACCCTCGCTCACCCACCCAACCAACCCACTCTCTCTATTGCCACCCACCTTACCCCACTCTCTACCCCATCTACCCAACCCCACTATCTCTACCCCACCAAACCCTCTGTAAAAGCCTAACACACTCTACCCCAACCACTGACCTTACCCAACCATCTCTACCACCACCCACCATAACAACTCTCTCTACCAAGAACCATACATAACAGCCTGAACATGTGTACATAAAGACCTGAGGGCGCAGATCAGAAAATAGACAGGATGGGCAAGCAGGGCAATCATGTACATTCCTAACACTTCCCTTCCTTCCTCCACAACACTTGGCCTCCTTGCCGCTCACTCCTCTCCTTGCTGACTATCAAGTGTTTTCCTTTTGGGCATCACAACCACTCTCTCCTTGTTCCAAATGACCCCATCTTTCACTAATATTGAAAACCCTAAATCCTTCACCACTTCTGTACGTTCCACATACACAGAATGCCCTTTCTTCACTTTTACAGGAATATTCACTTTGATCACATCAACCGCTACCACTGTAAAATTTCTACAAAAATGTTTCTTATCAAAACTCATCTTTGACATGTGTCCACTGATCATCACTCTCTCCCTCGCCCCTTCTTCATCCACTCTCTCAAAATGTGGCCTTTCTATCAATCCTGAGCACAGATGCATATTGCGTTTTCTCCCATGTAATAACTCAAACGGGGGAACTCCCATCACTGCATGGGGTGCTAAGCTGTATTGAAATATTCTTTCCATACCGCTCTCACCCAGTCTCCTCCTGTGGCCACCACTATCCTGATGCCCTCCATCAGGGTGCAATTGAATCGCTCAATGCATCCATTCCCCTGAGGGTGATAAAAGGCTATTGTGACATGCACAATACCATATTTTTCCATGAACATTTTAAACTTCTTAGAAACAAACTGTGTTCCATTATCCGACATACATCGACGAGGAAAACCCTCCATCCAGAAAAGTGGCTTCAAAAAATGTCATCACGCCACTGCTAGACACATCCTTCAAAACACATATTTCCAGCCATTTTGACAAAAGGTCCATTACCGCCAAAAGGTATGCATCCTTGGCACCCCTAATTTTGAACAGTCCTAGCAAATCCAAGGCAATTTCGTCCCATGGCACCAAGGACTATCTCTAGCCACCATGGGAACATTGTGTACTCTGAGGCTCTTATCACCCTCAACACAAACAGGGCATTCCTTAACCGTTTCCTCTATGTCTCTGTCCATGCCCAACCACCAAAATTCAGATCTAATTAAACCCTTTCTCCTTCCTGTGCCCAGATGACCAATATGCCCCAACTCTATAACAGTTTTCCTCATCCCGTCCAGGGAACACCAGTTTGTGCCCTCTACATAAATAATTCTCCCTGACACATAGTTCATTCTTCACGTTCCTGTAATCTCTAACAATTTCATCACCCATGTCCCTAGACACAAAGTCTAGGGACATGGGTGATGAAATTGTTAGAAAATACAGGAAAAAGCCAACACCATCTGGTATGCTCAGTCATCCATACACGCTACATCCCATTCCACTCTCTTGATGCACACCTGAACGCGGAAAATGTCATCAACATCCTCCTTATCTTCCTCATTACTCTCCTCCCCAGCGAGTTCTGCCACAGCAGATCTAGACAGGGTATCATCCACCACATTGTCCTTCCTCTGAACATGCTCCATTTGGTACTGCAGTCCTTGTAGGCTGCTCACCCATTTCATTATCCTCCTGGAGACACCCTCTAATCCACCCTTAGAGAAGATGCTAATCAATGGCTTGTGATCGGTCCTGATCTTGAACCCACGCCCCCACAGGAACATCTTGAACTTACTAACTGCCCATATACATGCCAACGCTTCCTTCTCCACCACCGAGTATCTCACTCCTGCTTCTTTGAGTGTCGTAGAAGCAAATGCCACTGTTAATAACTTGTCACCCTTCTCCTGGATCAGTACAACACCCAATCCATAATCATTGGCATCTGCGTAAATCACAGTCCTCCTACTGTCTACAAAACCTGATAGAACAGGCGCATTTATAATGTCTTGTTTGAAAGTTTCAAGCGCTTTGGAACAAACTCCATCCCAACGGAACACAACACCCTTCCGCGCAGCCCTCACCTTCTTGTCAGGTGACTCGCTGCTCCCCGGGTGCTTGCTGCCCGCTCTCCCTCTTCCTGCAGGTTTGGCGCAGTGGCTCGCGTTCTTGCTTCCCGACTCCTTGATGCCGGAGGTCACTGCTGCTTGATCTTTGTAGCCAGTTGTTACATTATTTAAGTAAGTGAGGAACTGTACTGGACATGCCTATATTTATACTGTGGCTTTATTCATACGGAGTATCAAAGCCAGGTTACTACTACAGCGACTTCCAGCTGGATGCTCCACTCCAACTGCTACTGCTTGCAACCTGGAACCCCTGCACAGAATGCAAGTTCCACGTTCCATGGTGATGTCAGGGTCCACTGAGGTGAATCCTGACACTATCATTCATGACTTAACATAGAGCAGATAATAATAACAAGAACCCTAAATAACAGCATGAAAATGTTTACATAAAGACTTGAGGGCAGAGATCTGAATATAGACAGAATGGGCAAGCAGGGCAATCATGCACATTCCTGTACATTCCTAATACTGGCCTCTTGCTTAATTTAATGGAAGAGATCCTGAATTGGCGGATCCATATGATCAATGAAGAATCTGATTGGATTTTTGAAAAAATAACAGTCAGTTCTTAATGTATTGCAGAAAAATAATCTATGTAGTTTATTAAATGCATTGAAAACACTGTTTCATTTTGTGTTTTAAAATAAGTAATAACATTCTGCCATAAAGTGTTCCTTGTCAATTAATTACTGTAATGTATCACAGAAAACAATTTTACAAACCTAGGAATTTAAAAAGCTTGTCACAGCTTTACTTAAGTACTTTAGTAACAGCTGAAAGGCTGCTCTCTGCTGGTTTAGGCAGCAGGCACTGGAAAGTCAGAACTGAATTATAATATAGCTATCAACACCGAGCCGGGCAGCATACAAAGACGGTAATGACCCACAGCCCGAGCCTAGGCAAGCCCACGCGAAACTTAGGGCCATTACCGGCCATGTATGCACCTCCAACAAGGGGATGATTGCTATTCTCACCCCGGGGCTGCATGCAGGGTGCAAATAGTGTTTTAAATGTTTCATTGGTGACATGCTCCACGTATATTGCACAAACCCAATTGGCCATTAAATAAAAAATAAAAATAGCGAGGTGGCTTGATAGAAACATTATCTGTAGATGATGGCATAGCCACTTTTGAAGACCTGGTGACCCAAGGACCAAGAATGATCAATGAAAACTGTAAATAAACAAGGGTTCGGTGGTTAGCACAGGGGCAGCAGGTTTTTCTTGGAAGCAAGAAAATGAAGAGAAACACAGGTTCAAATCCCATTCCCATGCTTAGAGACTGCTCTCCAGTGCTAAGTGCATAATAAACAATTAATTAAACAAGGGTGTAGGTTGTGTAGTGCTAGTCCATTTCACAGAGCGATCCTGCATGGAAAAACCAGACTTAAGATTGTCATTGTGCTTGTTTACCAGAAGCACAGTTACCCCAACAGATATTCGTGATACATTGGCATCCGGGCTGCCATTTCACATTGTTGGATGAGATCCTAGAACTGACCCATCACATGCAGGTAGCATACCAAAAATGACTGTTCTTAACACATAATTTTTTGGTGGCTAGAACAGATGTCAAAACGGTTCAATGTCATTGTTTTAATGTGTGCAGGTCGCCTAACAAAAAGTCTGATTTCTTTTGCCCCATTTTAGTTGGCCTACCACAATCGCAAACAAGGACATTTCTACGCCCCAAAACCACAACATTCCCACCCTCTCTTGCAGCTTTTGATTGAAATCGGCAGGGGGAGGGTTCACCCGCAAACCTCCCTCGCTCAACCCCTGCCGCCTCCTTCCCATCCCATGATTCCCCCCACCAAACACATGCAAAAATGAACATTCAACACACATATAAATGTACCCGTTCTCCATCGAGGCCACTTCCGGGTCCTGGTGTGCCGTACTTGTGTAGATCCTTACCTACAGGCTTGCATGGGTTACTTCCTTCTGACAGCTGTATTCAATGCCACAAACTTAATTGTTGCATAATTTGTAAAGAACCGTGGACCACGTACTTTCGAACATGCCATTTCATCACACAAATTCTGTCCAAAATCATATAACAGACCCTCATACTCAGACAACCTGTAGACCAAGCTCAAATCTACCATAACCCCATGCAATCATGAAAAAAGAGGTAAGAAGCCATCTAAAAGAAGGAATGGAACAAAACATCCTACCTCTTGAAAACAGTCCAGTTTCAAGACAAAGGGCCTCATTACACAGACGGTGGTGGACCAAGGTGCTATTAGCACCTTGGTCCATGTCGGTAAAATACCAGCACCGCCTTGGTGGAAAGGGGAATTACCGCCCTATTCCAAGGTTGGTGGGGAGGTAATTCCCCCTTCCCCCATTGCCCTTCCCCATTCCCATTTTTGCCCCATAGGGCATAATGGGGAAGGTGCTAATTATGGCACCGCAAATTGCAGTAGCGTAATTAGCTCCCTGGTCCCTTTGCGGGTTGGTTTTTAACGCCTGCAAAAAGCAGTCGTTAAATTCTCCAACCCGCAAAGGGACCTCGTAGTAAGGCGGTAAGGGTTAACGGTCACCGGTACCATTAACGGCGACCGCTAACCCTTACCGCCATCCGTGTGATGAGGCCCAAAGAGAGGAACTGACAACATGTATCCAACACAAGAAAATGCCCCTTGACACTCTTAATGAAGGCCATCAAGCTGTCTTGATACTTAACTGTGCAACCTATAAAATGCTCACAACACAACTCCAGATGATTTTGCACACGTCTTGGAAAACCCACTCTACATGCTTGAAATCCTTTGCACTGTCCTCATATGGGCACCCAACAGCAATGCAGTGCCATGCATTTCCAACTCTCAATGCCCTGAAAACTCCTCACCTCTTTCAAACTAACCATATTATTCCACCAACTATGGTCCTAGTGATGATTCCCTTGGATGGATGTAACTTAGTGTACACTGGGCATCTCCAAGAAGAGCATCAAAAGGTTTCAGAGAGCCATGAACCAGTCAGCAAAAGTGAGCTTACACCTTTGAAAACAAGAACATATTTATCCATGCTGAATACACTGCAGAGGCTCCCTGTTGAATACAGCAAACACATTTAAGATGTTCATACCGTGCGCTTGGTCTGTGTGAATATATACATATCTATCGACATATTTGTAGTTGTATTATTTGTATTTAACGGAAAAACAAAAAGAAAAGGTTGTCAAAATCAACCCTGTACAGACCGCATATTGGAACAGGACACTCCTAGGTTTGGGGGGGGCGGGCGTTGGTGGAGTACTGGTATTGTACAGTGATGTAGGGGGAGATATGCTGATCAAAAAACCAGTAGCAGTTCTGGGTGGTGATACTAAGGTTGTGACTAAACGGGCAGGGATCTCTATTATAATGAGGAAAACAGTGCATACGATATGCACATTTATTTTTATTCATATTACAGTATTATGCATGATAGGCAGAGGTTGTGAGAGTAGGGGAAAGGGGGATGGTATTGTGGGAGGGTGCAGCACCCTCCTGACAGATGAGGTGAATTGTAATGCCAACTTAAAGACCCCTACTGTCAGGGTAGATTTCATGCCTATTGGCATGGAGTTCCAGAGGTTCAGGCAAGTAGGGAGAAAGTGTGGCAGCATGAGGTTGGCAAGTATGTCAAGAGTAACATAGGTTCTGGATGGCTACAGACTGCTGAGTGCGAGAGGGCAGTGAAGGCAGAAAGAGGTGGAGCGGTAGGGTTGTGCAAGACTATGCATGGTTTTAAAGACACGCAGGAGACTTTTTTTTAAAGCCCTTGCAAGAGGTTCACTAGCAGCATGGAAGAGTAGACTAAGAGGCTAAGGACACGGTTTACACAAGCCTCTTTGTAGGCGGGATGTTGTATGAGGTTGAATGTTGGATGTTCAGGGGTTAACCCTGGCAGGTGTGGAAAGGAAGGGTGGTGAACTGTTCAAGTAAGGTTGCTCTCAGGAACCCCTTCAGGCTTTGAGCTTAGCAGTTGGGGTCTTGTTGTCAGAGAAAAAAGATAGGTGAGAGAGGAGGCACAGGAGAGGGCCGATTATAGCTGACTGTTGTTTGATGAGATAAGCATGAGAAAGTGGAGTGACATCCAGTAGTTTTGGAGGGGAGCACTGCTAGAAGGAGATGAATGACATGAATATCTGGGTGTCATCAGCAAAGAGATAGTAACAGGATTTGTATTCATCCAGTGAGTAGGGGTAGAAGGTAAGGAGGAGATGACCAAGGACACATTTTTGGGAGATGGCAATGGACTTGGAGTGTCTGATGATGTCACCCCAATCCGTCATGCAGTGAACCAGCAAACAGAAGTGGTTTCATTCAAGGTAATGCGAGTACCCTGAAAGCCGAAGTGAGCAAGAGTGAAAAGAGGAGACATGTGGTCAACAGTGTAAAAGGCAACCAAGAGGTCAGGACGAATTAGTATTGAAGACTGTTTAGAGTGGAGGGCAGAGGCAAAGCTGTTAAAGATAAGCATGACAGCCTTGCGGTAGGGAGAGCAAGGAGAGGTGATGGTGTGAAGATTTGGCAGAATCAAGGGCTCAGGAGAGTGGGAGGTGTGCCTCATTTTAAAAATAAATGAAAGATGGAGAGAGATATTTCCGCAAATGCCTAAGATTAACTGACATGTTGCTACTAAGCATTTAGTTGACTGACGGAAATCCAGTGTTGGGGACAGGTATCACAGGCAGAGAAGGATAGATATGCTCCGAGGAGGTAGGAAGAGTGCAGTAGATCCTCTGAAAAGCTGTTATTATGGAACAGGGGTGAGAGAGCTTAGAGGTAGGAATTCACTGGGTCTAAGTCGTGAAGTGGAGATTCCGAACAAAACGCATGTTTAGTTTTCAGGCTAGCTGGAGGGGCTGGGTTTGTTGGGGAACAGAGACGGTGAAGTGAACATCCTGTTCAATGAATGAAGAGCCTTTTTTTCTAACACCCGGGTTACCAAAGCACCCTGGGGGGCTAATGGCGTTATCACCCCGTTCCAAGGGCTGGAATGGGGGGGTAACGTCCTGGTGCCCTTGTTATATGCCCTTGCTCGGGCCTATAACTTGGGATGCTGGGTCATTCCCCCCGCCCCCCCACTTCAAGCCCTTGGAACAGGGTGATAACGTCATACACAAACATTTGCGTTTTTTTTTTTGTCAAAGCATATGTTTAATCACTTATAAAATACTCCTATTGGGAATTGGACTTACATGTTTACTCCCTAAAAAAATAATTTTACTGCCAACTTTAAAAAGTAGGGCATAACATACTCACACTTCAACATCTTATCTGGAGTACTCCCCACACTATGTTGGTAATATCCTTCACACTGTCTTCATTTTTGTACTGGAAAGCAAATCAGTGCCATAAGCTCCCATGCTCTGAAAACTCCTCCAATATTGAAACTAACCATGGACTTTGGCCCAGAGTCCTAGTGATTGCTTCCAGGGATGAAGGTAGCATGGAATCTCCAAGAAGACCATCAATAGGTGTCAGATATTCCAGAACCAGGCCGCCAAAAAGTGTTGTAACCTCCAACAGCAAAACCATGTTAAACAATCCCTGACTACACTGTACAGGCTCCCAGTGGAGTCCAGCACATGCATTAAACATTCTCTGGACCATGCATGGACCAGTCTGATGCAGAAACATGCTTCGCTTTGTCTCAGGAGGATAGCTCAGGGGCAACGTGCTGCCTTGGAAGCAAGATGACACGGAGCAACACAGGTTCGATCCCCGGGTCCACACTTAGAAACTTCTGGGTATTAAGCGTGTTATAAATAACATATCATATCATATCATGTCATATTTCTACAGATGCTGGCAACATACTCCATTCTTGCCAGTCCTCATATTCTAAATGCGATCATCCAACAGGTTTTGAAACATCAAGGTATGTTAGCAGATTGCTAGGAGGTCCTGGCCTAGGCTACCCGTTATCCCAAGACTGTGGGCAGGACACCACTATCTTTTCCTTAGCATACTGTGGAAGATGTATGATTTCAGACAGTCATTCCATTCTCAAGCTACCTGAAAAAGGTTTACGTCTAAGGAATGCCATCTAGGAAGACAGCACATCACATCGCCCTGGTCCTAATGTGCCTCAGACTCCAATGGACCAGAAATGTTTATGATCCCTATGCTACAAAAGGAAAGAAAGGGGTCCTGCAATGCCCCACAGAATTCCGAAAAAAAACAAAAAAAATGTTCATTACCGAACAAGTAACTGTATGTATTACTTTTTTAAACTGTAGGCCACTTGGTTTATCAAACTCCTCGGTTCAGCTTGCGTCCTCTGAAGTACATTACTAGTATATGTGGGGTGCATAAGATACCGTGAAATCTCTTCGGGGAAACTTAACACGCACTGATCGCTTTCCTGGCGAATATGCTCTAAATTAAGGACAATCTCAATTATTTCAGATGACAAATACTGACGCTTTTTAGTTCTAAAACCTGCATGCATGAAAGCGTACAACACCGATATTATAATGTGCTAATTATTTCTTACCGTATGTGTTGCTTCTCATGCATGAAACTAATATGGTTGGGCCTGAAGATTTAGATTGCCTTAAGGTGTGACCACTCTCACACTGATGTGCTTTCTGTTGAATATTTTGACTTACTCAAGAGGCATTGCTCAAACAAAAAAAACCTGCAACATTGTTCTGCTGGTCTTTTTTTTCAAACATACTTTCTCCGGCTGCTGCAGTAGTGCATATAGAGAGTAAATAGAGCACTATTTCCACAGTCATCCATCTGTGTGGCAAGGAGCAGACTGAGTTCCCGGTGCTGTTTGCGCAGAACAGACCTGTAATTATGCTCCACTAAAAGGCCTGCGGGGAGAGGTCATTGGGTAATTTGGTATAGTGCCTAGCTTTTGTGGTGCATGTCAGATCCCTCACCTCCCAGCCTCAGCCGAGAGGCTGTGCATGGCCGGCACAATTCCACCCATTAATGACTGCAGACAGCTTGTGGGATATGCACAGGCTGTTGGTGCAGGGGTAGTCAATTCTTCATACCAAAGGGATATAACATTCAAGAGCATCGCGGGCATGTCAGGACCCAATTGCGCTTGCTTGCACTAGTTCACCTGCCCACCTTGCTGCACCATGCAGGATGGGCATTGACACATGATGCAACGCACTGGACATATGGAGGGCACACAATACATTGCCACATTTGCTATTTTTAATACATCATTTTCAGTGGATGTTTCCTGTTTCCGTTTTGCTCTCAGTGCCTGTGCCAATGCGAGCCAGTGGCATTTAGAGAGAGCTGCTCATAGTTGTTAGAGAAAATACTGTTGTCATGCCCTGAAGATTTCGGGAACAGATGGTTTGGTATGGATAGATCAGTATAGGGTTTTATTTGGGTTAACAAAGCGTGATCCCCAGGGTGATCCCACAGACTTCTCTGATAACAATAAAAGGGTTTTAGAATGATGAATTTCACGCATTTGAATTATCAAAACGAATACGTTGATTTGTTTTCTTTTATATGTGAAGAGACAGTGGGCTTCGTTTCGACGTAATACCATTGGAATGACCCTGAAGCTCATTGACCGTTTCCACCACTCGGTACTGTAGATTTGCTACAGGATTATGGGTGAGAGTAAGGCAGTGTTGATAATCATTGTGAGAGTCCATAGGAATCCATTGTCGGGTTTAGCCCTGAAAGAGAATGCCAACACGTAAATCCATTGGTATGCTGGAGGTACATCCAATTTTCGAATTCAGTGTAATATTTCTGGGACTGTTAAAAAAAGTCACAGTAACGGAATTACTGCCAAAGATTTATCACACCGACAATGTTGCAATAAGGCCCATTGTGCCCCTGCATTGTGCCCCTGCATTAAACATGCATTAAGGGATACAGCAGGAAGGACAACAAACAGGGAATATTATTCTGGATAAACTGTACTTTAATGGGGTACTGTTCAACAGCTATTTCATACTATCAAATTGTTAAAACAGCCGGCCTGTCAAGTCCCAAATTACACAGAGGTTCTGCAGCCAGATCAAACTGGACTCGATAAAAGAAATAGACAAAGTCCCAGGCAAAATCCCTTTTTATTATCATCAAAAGAAAGCAGGGACAGCATACAAGCATCATTTTTTGCACCCTCAGCATGCTTTTAAAAAACAACTGGCATTATACTGTAATCTTAGTTACCAAACCTGTAGGGTAAGGGGATTGGTTAATAGTGGTGACTAGAAATACATTCAACCGAGTTTAGATTTCTGATTGGGTAATGCTTGTCTGATAGCTCCATGGCTCCTCCTGACACTGCATCTACATTGATAACAGTAAAAGACATCATCTCTACAATATGTAATTGTCTGGCACCTTACTTCATGGACGGCATAACATTAGAGAGTCTGGTTGGCGTCTTACTAACCAACCTTGGACAATAGGTCAGAAAGACATGAGCAAGATGGGAGTAGGGGGAGAGAAGTCCACGGATTGCTTTAATTTCAATACAAAAAAAATACCATCCCTTATTTCTAGGCCATGAACTAGGGTGATCTCTTTGTATTTGGCCTTGTGTGGTATCTCAATTCTGTGGATACGTGTAAGGAGTTAGGCAGGTGTCTTATCTGTGTTTGTTGCAAATGTATAGACACTGTTCTTCAATTATGGGTCACGTGTGATGTTACTGTGTTTGGAATTATTTCACTCAGCATTTATTAGGATTTTAGCTAATATTAATGTGAGAGTTATGGATTCTTTTACCACTGGGGACACCCTTGAGTTATTCTTAATGGAGTCTTTTGGCTTATAATTGTCCTGCATCTGGCCAACAAAGGCTGGTTGTACAATGAATTAATCCAAGAATATATGGCTTGCGTTTTGGGAATTGTTACCTTGTGCATTCTCTCTGCCGTTCCTATCCTCACCTATTCCTGGTAACCTGCCATGGTTTGCTAGCTACTGACGGAGCTGTGCAGGAATCTGTATTTTGTTATTTCAGCATTTTGAGTTCTCGTGAAGCCTTGAGACCTTTTGTTTACTTAGCACTGTGTTGTGGCTTCCATTTTGGAAAAGTGTGCTGCCTTTACTGTTGTATGTCTATGTTATGGAGCTACATTCACGTGTCGTTCATGTTGCATTCAGTTTATACATTGACTATGTTAGTATTTTGTATGTCTTATGGAGGTAATGATAATATTCTTCATGTATAAATGTATGTGTTACCTAGTGTTTGCGTTCTTCATGTTGAGCACACATTTGCTTTGTGTCTAATGCATGCACATGTATTGTTACAATGTTAGTTTGGTTAATCATGCCATCTTAAGTTTTAGAGTGTGTCCATCTCCTGCTGTACCTGCCTGGGATGCAGGTGGTACGGTTGTCTTAGTGAGTAACGTTTCTCACCTGTGTAATATTGAACTGTGGGAAGGTTCAGAAGCTATGGATGACATATTCATCTGCCTCCCGACAAAATGGGCCGTACTTAGAATAATGCTTGTAAATTAGTCCTCACACCAGTCAAATGTTTGCCTTCAGGAATAGAGTAATTTGTCAGTGAAATAAAAGAAAAACAGTGACTCTGATTAGTGGGTTTCATAAACAAAACAAATGCTTTTTTTAGGACATTAAGAAACCCACATTCTTTTTTCAGACAGTGGTCGGAACTCTCCACTGTATCCGCTATTTGTGCAGCCGAGTGAAGCTTTGAATTCCATAACCAAAACCTGTTTATGGAACAGAAAGAATCCATGCCAAATACAACAAAAAAAACAACAACCTGAGACATGTTGTCCCTTTACATTCACTTAACATTATAAGTGTTTGAAACAGTATGCAAGCTATGTATGCAACATATCCTGTGAACACACAAAGAGGCAGGATCTGAAAGGTTGATGCTCCGGACTTAAAAGACTGGAATTACAAGAGCACTACAGCGCCATCCAGCCAAGTTTAGCAAATATGTAAGCCATCTATTTTTCTCCATGGAATGTACACTGCTGGGGGCATATTGATAGAGGCAGAATGTACTAAAATATGACATGCTAGCTATGTGGGTGTCATCTATTTTGAAGTGAGTTAGCATATAAATAAAGTCTATAACAATACTTATGAAAGCTGGGAGCGCTTGTCCAAGTGTATGAAACATTTTAAAGCACCATGATACATACATAATGATGTATTATGTTACAATCCTTTCTGCTTTAAGGAACAGTAGCAAACTATGGAGGTCCAAACATGTTTCTGATGAATGCTGTATGTCCATGGATATACATCAGTGGTGGAATTACCAGTTGGAATTAATTGTGCAATAGTTAAAAGCCAGGTATCCGCTCCACTGTATTTAAAAAGATAGTTGGAAGTGATTCAGATAATTTGGTTAATTGCACATCATATGAAATAGACAATTTAGATGCCAAACACTCATACTGATGGGTGGCATTTGCGTCTGAAATCCTGGGAGTGGGATTTGCCAGAAAAAAGCTCTATCCTAATGCAGATGAACAAAATTTGTCCCACCGAAACAAGACTATGGGCCTCATTACGAGTCCGGCGGTAGCCGTGCCAGTAAAACCAGCAGGCTGCCGCCGGACTCGTGGCTTCACGGAAACACTAGGAAGTCACGACTGTTCCTGGAAGTCAGGAGCCGGAAAAATGTTAATCCCCATTCCAATTTATGTCCCAAAGGACTCGATGGGAATGGGGAAGACGGAAGCACTGGCACTGTTAATAACATTGCCGGTGCTTCTGTGAAAGTCTGTGAGCGGCTACCGTCCCGCCCACCAGGTCAGACCTGGCGGGCGGGACGGCAGCCGCCCTCAGACTTGGAATGTGCCGTTCCGGTAGCAACGGTGCCAGTAGGCTTACTGTCACCATTGTTACCGGACCCCACACTCGTAATGAGGCCATATATCATAATGCACACACTCACAGAAAAGTGGATGACTAAATGACACTTGAGAAGTATTAACAGGCTGTGGGTGGAAGCCAGCCAATAAGTCAGCTAAAAAAGTGAACTGATACTAGCCCACGTTCCAAGCCGCCTGCCGTCTTCACCCCACACCACGTAGCATTTTTTTTAATGATCGCAACCCCCCTCCCGAACCTTACTTACCTGATTGCACTGTGCCACTGCAGCAGCTCCCCTGCCTCTTCCTTTTCCAGATGTCATGATAATAGATGAGGAGCTTTGTACGGGGTACACCTTCTGCTACAATGGCAGCCATTTTGGCAAAGCATTTTCATTCATTGAACACACAGCATCTTATTCAATTAATTAAAATGCCTTTTTTTAACACCCAGGGTTACTGCGTTGGTAACCCGGGGTGCTAATGGCATTCTTAAACCGTTCCATCTGCCATGCCTGGGGTAACAGCACTTGCTTTGCTCAGGCCATTAACTCTGACTGCCAGGCTGTTACCCCCAGTATGTCCCATGGAATGGGTTAAGAACGCCCTATTCCACCCCTAACTGTATTGTGCATACTAGTAAATAGTGCTTTGAATACTCCCTCTGAGGGCTAATAACTCGCCATACTAGCAGATCAACCAACCGTCCTCTCTTTAATTGTCCGTCATGGCGAGATTGAGCATGTGTGCAGCGTAGCCATAAAGAAACACCACAATTGATCCTATCTACCATGGGTGTGGCAAAAGACTTGCTTGATTGATTGTTGTTTTCATTACTATTGTTCTTCATAATCAACGATGATTATCATTGGAGAAAGGCAGGATTGCTGCAAATAGCATCCTCACAATTGTATGTTGTAATTGAAAGGTCCATTTTTTTGGCAGTGGCATATTCTATAATAGTGCCACTTTCAGAGAGAACATGCAGACAGTAATAATTGAATTTGAATAATGAGTTCCATTTATGGAAACCCAAACCAAATCCTTTTTTTGCTGTAAAAATGCACTTTGCACTCATTCACTCCCTAATCAACCACGTTTTACCACCCTACTTATTGCAGCCCCAAGCAATGTAGTCACATGCATTCATTCGAGCAGCCCTCACACGTTTTTTCCCATGAAAACACATGTATAGACACTCAACCACACAGGCGTTCACTCTCACTCACAGTGAAACAAGAACGCTTTTGCACTCGTTACATACAATCACCCACCAACCCCTATCATACAGTCACGCTTCCATACTCACACACCTCCCCGTCATCAGCCTGTCTACGGCATTTCCGCTGTCTCATATTTGTTGGGTTCATTGGGGGCAGCAGACAATTGATGGCAACTGTGAGTTTCCTGCGGACTCTATCGTTATGTTGGAACCTTTCAGCACTAAGACTGCCAGACTGCCACCTCTTTGTTTTTGGCAGACGCTCAAGCTTCTGCAGGACAACATCCCGCCTCAATATAATTGAAATCATCATGCATCCACACAAGATGAAGTAGGTTAACAGGAGGGATTCCTCTACTAGCAGCACCTGAGTCTCAATTCATTAACATATTTCAAAATTGGATAAAGATGGGTGTCTAATAAAGTAAAATGTCCTAAATGTCAAATGTAAGTAAAATTCATGGGGTAGGTTTTAATTCCAGAGTCTATATGTATCAACTTATAATATTGTAGGCTTGGAAACATTGCTTCAGTCCATATCCACGTCTAGAGGATGTGATCCCTAGTTCTCCATTTTTATTTTCTATGATGGCCAGTTTAGATTCAAAAGCTGTTATGGAGCTCATTATCTTTTCAGTTTCACTCGGAATTTGCAGGAGGTGGCACAGAGAACATTGTGGTCAGTTGTTGTGCCTTGGTATTGCAAAGTGACTTTGCTCTGCAAACATACACTTGCATCGGTCTGTGAATCAGGGTGTGGGTTGGCTGTGTAAAGTTGCTTTGCACCAGTGCAGAGCCACTTTGTACCATCTTAAAAGTACCATGATTTAGCCCCATATGTTGTTGATACAACCTAGGAGCAGAAGATCTGCTCCACCTATGCTAATAATATAAAAGACAGACCGAGAAGATCTATGTGATCACATAACAAAAGTGTGCATAAGTGTGCTCGAAAAATTACAAAAAATAAAAAAAAGATGTGCAGATGTTACTGTTGATACACGTGTGCTTTGCCTTTGTGGCATCCATGCTCATCTGTCCCTATTCATATACAAATCGGGAATAGGTCTAAGGTTTCTCTTTTCACACATGGATTTCCCTGCGCAGCGCCCTGATGTGTGACACACTAGGTGTTATGTGCATGCGTCGTGACATCACCCTCCAAGTTACTTTTTGCCATTTCTGCATAGCTTCTTGTGTCCTCCCCCCGGGCACCATTGAAGCTACTCCTTCACAGACTGCACATTCTACTCAGAATCAATCGGATTTACTAAACTATAGATCTAACTTCAATCGAGAAATCATAAAGTTGACATTGATATTCAATATTGGGAATATTCTTCTCTCTGACCACACACCAGTATAAAGATGCCTGTTACTCAACCTGGTTGAAAGGGAGAGCTAGATCGAACACCTAAACGGTCTACTTCTTCAGGGCAAGGGGATCAAACAAATAATTTAACTCTTTGGGAGCCATCTGCAAGGTCTATATACTGAAGGAATCTGAATGCTAAATGATACAGCAACTAACAAAAAGGTTTTGTTCAGTGAATTGTTGGAGGGCACATCTGGCTCTGTGGAGGACATTAAGGCATTCTTGAAAAGTACACACCTAGTAAAAGCAAAGGAAAAAGCAATAGAATGTAGCAGAGAAAGCCTGAATAACCCTGAAAACCTGAATAATGAGAGCACACCCTCATAACCACAGGAACCTTCCCCTATAATGATGAAGGAGATGCAACTGTGGCCTCCATACACTGGGTCATGATGTCTAGATTGTGATAACTACTGGCCCATTTGCATGATCATCATTGACATGAATATGCATATACAGATATGGGCCAACAGAACAGGTGCCTCTGTCGGGGAATATAAGTAATCAAAACCAGATTGGTTTAAATAAAATTCACAATGGAGGCTCACAAATTCGAGAATTGGTTGATGTTCTTAATTTTGATAGAGACAAGCTGCAGCAGAAATTAATGGTGAATCTTGAATCTGAGAAGATGTTTGAAGATGTCACCTGACGTTACTTGAGACATTGAAATACTTTAGCCATGGAGATAATTTCTGCAATGCTGTTTACAAGCTTCATGTGGTAGCTCACACAAAAGTGAATGCTAACCAATTACTATCAGAGGAGTAGAGAAGCAGGTGGACATGTTATCCCTAGCTCCCACCCCTCTCACCTCCATCATACTGAAACAGTAGGAGAAGAGCCCTATGTGGGACACAAGGTATCATCTCAATACAGCATCGATAGTATGAGAGATGATATGATAAAGTGGAGTGTATTGGCTTGGCATTCAAACATGCTATTTCAAGGAAAAACTGCAAGGCAAAAGGGGAGTCAAAAGGATAAGACATCTACGTAAGAAATATTTATCTTAGATTACACGAAGGAGAAAACCTCTGAAAGAGCTAAGTATTAGACAATTAAAGATGTGGAAAACCCATGCAAGCTGGTGTGAGCAAGTCTCCAGAGGCCGAGAAGTGTAATGACATCCAGCACAATTGAATCAAATAGCACTACATAGAAGGTTGAGATGGACAAATTTGTGATCTCCTCAGACGTGATTCAGAATTTGAAAACAAGGCCTATTCATTAAGACCAAATAAAGATAATGGTATGCCTACACTTCCTTGAATGTCCCAGAATAGAGAGCCTTGAGGCCATCTACAAAGGATTAGCCTTGGCTGGGGCCTCACCCATTAGAGACGATGGACTAATTGGGAAAGTGGCGAGTAGTCTGACCATGCTTGCGGCACCTGAGTTTTGTTTTACTTACGTGCTGCTAAGAAGCCGAAAGTCCAAGGTTAGGAAAGCATGCCAGCCAATCAGAGGGTCTATTTAGCAACATTCTATACAATGTTTCAGAGACCTACCCACTGCCATATTTTCCGCTATGAGTATTATACGTATTTTGTGGTAGTTCGAGGCATGCCCACCACATAAGGGGGAGCCAATGAAGTAATTAACACGTATGTATACTATAGGTAAATATGTTCCCCTAACCAATCCCTCCCTTCAATAGGTTTTAGTTTTAGTTTACCACATAGGATGATGTCATAAATGACACACATTGAGTTATAAAACCTTTGTATAATCACATTTGTGTTTGAGTGTGTGAATTACTGACTGTTATTTACCAGATTGCCCCACTTTATTTTATGCTGATAATAAAGTAGTACTTTGCCTTATTCTTTGAGTCTATCTGGTTATTTAGGTCCAAGATCATTATTGGTAATTCCATCTAACACATAAGACGCTTCAAGGGGCTAGAACACAGAGGAATAGAACTTAGATATGGCACAAAGCAGGGCTGCTCTCTCTCGCTGATCCTGTTTGCTCTGGTCCTCAACATTTTAGCCCAATCAGTAAGTACAACAAATAAATTCAAGATGGGCACAGAACTACACTTGGACTAAATGATACCTCTCTCAGAGCATGTACAATGTCTGACCAATACATTTGATATTGTTAGCCAATTCTGTAGTTTCTGTTAAAAGAACATACATCTATGTAAATTAAGCATTATGGCTAGCTCCTCAGTGGTTAATGAGCAAGGCTACACACATTTATAACTAAAATGGAAAAGAAAGAACTGAAATGCATGGACATCGAACTACCAAAAGAGAAGAAGAACATTCTCTCATATATTCTGAAGAAACTAAATAGAGAGATATCCAAATTGAACTTGGCTGTATGGGCCAAAGTTAACATAGTGAAGATGAACATCCTTCCACAATCATATGTCTTCTGAGTATGATCTGTGTCCCTTTTGTTTCCATGTTTGGAGAAGAGGCTACATGTTTATTGTTTTTGGATTTGGATTAGGAGTTAAAATAGAGGTATTGAGTGATGTCACAGGTGGATTTAGTTGCCCTGACTACAACACTATCATCAGGCGTGCATAATGTTGCAGCCCCATTTCTGGCTCCTCAACCTGGGTCAAGTGGAATTAACCTTGGAAGATCTGGAATATTTTTTTTTTTTATCAAAAAACCCTCTTTGTGGCATACTCTTAACATTAACAGACACAGGCCAGTGATAGAGAATGTACCAACATCTAGACTATTTAATGAACTGCCAAACCTACCTTATGCCATGTGCCATGATAACAAGGAACCCTATACTGGAACAATGGAAAGCAGCAGAACCTAGGAATATAAAGGAGTGGAAATGAATGGGCAACTGCTAGCTGCTCAGAAATGCTTACTTTCCAGAAGATGTCACATCTGGAAAAAGAGAGATACCCATGTCTTAATTAATGTTTGTATGAACCTATATCTTTCAACTAGCCCTATATAAATATCACCCCTGAAAATAGAAATCCATTAAAAGATAACACAGTCTAAAATGCATGCTTCCTTGATATACAAAGGTCTATATGCAGAAAATCATAATGTTGGGAACTAGAACAGACAGGGCACGGTGAATGAACTAAAAGTAGAGTAACCAGAGGAAATGTGTATCAACATTATATACGAAGTCACAAATGTATGCCTCAGTCTAAATTCAAAATACATTCAGTAACACATTGTGCTTAAACGATATAGGACTCCTCAGACACGTTTAAGGCTGTGTCTTGCAAATTACAACAAATGCTGGCACTGTTGCTTGGGAGTGGGAGCATAGGCCACATGCTATGGTCCTTCACAACACTGTTATTTGGTGAAGTAATCGGAGCTGATGCATGAGCTGAGTTACAAACATAAACAATTTACTGACAAGGGACATGGTCCTGTTCAATGACCCAGACTTGTTAAAGTCTGTATCATGGAAAGAAACAGCATGGATGAAGAGAGGGAAAAGCACAAGCAAAGAAAATTATTCTAAAGTGGAAGAGTGATCACAATATCACAATGATCCCATGGGCAAATGAAATGCTAGACCTTAATACCATGAAACGTGTGACATGTAGATCTTGCATTAAGAGTCCCCTACAGAAAGAAATCTGGTGACGTTACATAGAAACTCTGAAGAGGATGGGCATCAATAAAGAAATGTACCAGGCAATAACCAGATTTCAAAGCATGCACTATGAATTGCTAATGGCCTCTAAGGGCATGTCCCACACCCTTTCCCATGTCTCTTTGTATTTACTCATTCTTCCCTAGCCATCATTATTTATAAGTTCTATAAAAGGTTTGAAATGCTGAATATATCAGGTTTTTACTGTATATATCTTTGTATGTTGCAGTTACTGGTCTAGTGATTGTGTTAAAAAGAGCCGTTTGCTCACGAAAGCCAAACCTATACATTTAAAAAAGAGAAGTTATTCGTATTGACTGATTGTACGCATGTTGATTCAGTGCAGCTGATCCAATAAAGAAGAGGACAGTGTGTGTAGTATGTGTGTGGATGTGTGAAGAGCTTCACATGTGCTCACGTGTTCACTGAAATGTGGGATAATAGTTACCATCCCAAGCTCAAAGATAAGTGCTTAACCCTGGCACTGGTCAGCCCAACTATCAGAGGTGACACAATAAGGTTTCACTGTATACAATGTGAATTCAGAAAGCAGCAAGAAAACAAGAATATAAAACTGGTAGGAGAGAGATGTTGGCACCCATCCATTTGTTTTCCATACTCCATGCTTGGTTGCATTGAAAGAGATGGTTTCAATTTTTCAGGGTTAAGAAAGGAAGGTGTGGAAGTGACCCCGAAATGCATTTTCTTTGGAAGGGCGAAGAGCAGGCTCTCAGGACAAGCAGATGTCCTTTAAACACGTGGCTGGCTAAATAAAGGCGAGGTTGACCTGCTAAGAAATGCAGATGTGTTTAGGTGGTTTGACAAAGTTTCATTGCAGCCCAACATTAATTATTAGAACACATGTTGTACACATCATTGCATCTAACGAACTTGCTATCCCTGAAATCCACATAAGCCAACAATTAACACAACTAGAAAGGTAGGGAAAACATTGATGTGAGAATCAGCCATGGGTCCAAGTTGATGTAGATTGGTATTCATCAAAAATCATCCTCATTGTATAGATATGCAGGTCAAGATAACATCACTCTCAAAACAATAGGTGATGCTGTGATACAAGATTTGAGGATTGAGACTGGGTAGTGACATATACATTTGCAGTGTTGCAGCATGATTTTAAAAAACAATACATACACACTGGTTACTTGATTATTTCAGGATTCGTAATTGAGTTCAGCCAATTGTCAAATGTTTTGTATGTATCGAGACATGAATTGAATGACATTCTTTGCACGTGAAACGTGTTACTGCAATACATATAACGTGTCCCTGTCTCTCTTCCGTTTTCAGCACAGTGTCCAGAGAATGAATTGCACACTCATTCATCAGGTGTCATCCTCAGTCCAGGGTATCCTGGAAACTACCCAAACTCCCAGACCTGTTCCTGGACCATCAAAGTTGAGCCCACCTACAACATATCCATCTTTGTAGAAATGTTTCAGAGTGAAAAGCAATTTGATGAGCTGGAAATATTTGATGGTAAGAGGAGAATGGACACGCTATAACTTTACATAAATATAAAATACACATATGCTGGTAGTATTTTCTCTTTTTCTAATAACAAAAAGAGGAAATAGGCACTAAATGACTGTGTTCAAAATGTTTGGCAATGTTAATATTACATCATTATAATCTGAGTTTGATAGTTTAAGAAATGCATTCTTTGAATCCCAAAACACAAAATTGTGAAGCAAAATATTCTCATTGCCTTAGTGAACAGGCCTGGATTCATGTGTTTTCTAGAATCTTGAACCATCATCATTTTCAGTAATTCCACCATGTGGAATCTCAAACACACTTTGTAAGACTTGTCAAGGTTCAGCTGGATGGCTGTGAAGGGGTACACAATGTGGAAGCGTGTTTTCAGTCTTATGCAGCTTTTAAAGGGGCAGGAGGTCAATGCTTGAGATGAGTGAAATTTGAGTAGTTCATTAGGAAGAAGAATACAGAGAGATAGTGAGTTACTGGGGCAAAGGAAGTTAGATTATGACTAGAGTCAGGTTTTGTTTACACAGAGCTACGTGATGCATTCAGTAATTGGACGTAGGTGACTAACACACAGTTGTATTATGCTGTGGGTTAAGGGTGAGGGCATTTCCTGATAGGGAGATCATCTTAGATGTGTCCCGTTAGAATCCCTGAGGGCATCTGGTGTAAGAGTCACGTTTTGTGTCCTGTGTCTCCCTTGTCCTGGCTCTGCATTAATGCTAGTGAGATGTAATGCCGGGTGCAATGCTCATCAGTAGAATGTTGTGGTGTGAATGCTCTATGAATGTCATTTATTGGATGGGACCTCGTGAGAGTGGTAGCTGGTGTATGTTTCCCTTACCTTCCTTAATACTTACCTTGTAATCTACCGGCTTGTATCACATTGTCAACTGGAATTTAAGTAATGGAGTTCACTTCCTTACCTAGTGTCTCTTGAGTTCTTCCTAGTGGCTTTCTTGCTTTTATATCCCCTTTGCACTCCTCCTCCTTTGCTTTCCTGCCTCATCCACCCACCCTTAGTCCTCGGAAGCTACATATTTCCAGATTAGATTACTGTGTAAACCCCTCAAATATAATATCAAGTAGCATTCCTAATCGTTTCTTAGCATTCAAAAGTGTTCTTGTTTGTTGTTATTACTGCTCTGTGTACATATCAATCTTAATTCACTTTTCAGTCTCCAGGAATCAAAATTGATATTGACATTCAAATTCACAAGTAACATTGTTTTGGTTCTGTACATGCTTAAAAATGCCTATGCATTTTAATAGGAAAAAAAAACATATTTTCACCAAAACAGAGATTTACCTGTTTTTTTTTTATCTTTTTGTTCTGATGTGCATTGTGACACACACATTTTGTGTCGAATGCAGTGTATTTGTGAGGTCTGACAAAGAAGCTCATCGTTGTAATTGTGTGGACGTCTGCTTTACAAACTAGCTTACTGTGGATTCCTTCTTCGTAATCTCGGTAAACGAACCGCCTGAGTCAGTGTTTGAGTTCTTGTTAAATGTATTCTCTTTTGTGGAACCTTTTAATTGCACAGCATATTTTACGTGCTAGTCAAGCATCTCTTTGCAGCGTAGCAAAGGGGGTCATTAGTCACATTTGTACTCTTGCTTCTCTAAAATAAGAAACAGACTATAATTTGTACCGGGAAACATTAATGTTAAAAAGTACTATTATATCATTGGCTTTAAATTATACATAGAACCGTTTAACTACTGTGGTGCCGCCATTAGAGTGTAATAGATGTTCTATTCACTATGTGTTGGGGTACTTGCGTGTTTTAATCAAAATCGTTACTGAAAGTATCTTTAAAAAATGCTCATACACACTGTGTAATACAACTTTGGCATGAAGGTTCATTTCTGAGGACTGTGTGTTTCTTTGTATTTAAAACTGATTGTTGTGCATTTAGAAACATGTTAGCGAGGATCTGTGTCAGATACACCTTAAGTTAAAGACCGTGAACTCTGACCCACTGGGAAGTCTCTAAAACAGCATATGCCAACAAAACGTACACACAGTGGAGACTTTTTAAAACACAATTGTCTAATGCTAACAAATATATAGCGACAAATACATGTGTTTTGCTTTGGCAACGCAGGCACATTTGTGTGTGATAGAGCTCACATTAATTTTATAAGGGACATTTGAAAATAAAAATAAGAACATGCCAATATCCATCACGTTAATTTGATTCACAAAGGTTTATCATAATTGCATATGAAACCCAACTAAGGTGATGTAAAACATATCATCACTCAGATTGAAACACATTGACACATGTACATGGCAACACATCCCTAGATAAATCTGCAATTGTTTCTAAAAGATTCCTGGTGCACACATACAAAAATACAAAGGAAAATAAAATATTCAAGTGGTCTCTGAGCAATTAAATGAAAGCACATGCTTCCTCAAGTCCATGTTTGCCCTATGCACTGACGTTGTCATTGCAATGCTCCTCTCACTGGACTCCCCAGCAGCACTCTTGCCCCCCTGTAAGCAATCCAAAACACAGCAGCCAGACTCATTCTTCACCTACCAAACCATGCACACATCACCCATGCTCTGGGCCAGCTCCACTGGCTTCCTGTACCCCAAAGAATTGCCTTCAAAGGACTGTGCATTGTTTTCAAAGCAATCCACCACAAAACTCCATCTTATCTTAATATGATTCAATGTCCTCGTTTGTAAAGCGCCTTTCACCATGGGTATGGTCCCAACGTGATGTAGCTTGAAAGGTCTTGGAGCGACTGAAGTCCGAAGTATGGGAAAGTTAGGAAGTGCTATTATGTGTGTGTGGTTGTAGGTCATTTTGTCGAAAACCAAATGATCGAATGCCATTTGATCGAGAGTCAAATGGTCGAAAAAATTGTCGTTTTTTTAATTTTTTTTTTTAAAAAAAATGTATGTGAGGGATTACCCCCAACCCCCCTTTTTCTATGTTTTTTTTGTTACCAAACAAAACGAAAAAAATATATAAATAAATAAATAAATAAAAACATTCGACCATTTTTTTTCGGAGCATTTGACTTTCGATCAAATGGTCATTCGATCTTTTATTTTCGACCATTTGACCGGACACCTGTGTGTGTGCATAATGGCCATTAAATGTTATGAGGGATTGGACAAGTCCCTGCTAGCCCCCCATGTCTAATTGGCATGTGTTCCAGTCGAGAGAGGTACACTAGCGAAATAATCTGGAGGGTCTGTGGAAGATAGTCAGTAATGTGTGTAGCTATACTTTACATTTTTGTTGTGAAAGGTAGCTACATTTTTATGGCAAAAGTGTTGCCCATAGTATCATTTGAGTTGTATGTGAAAGCAGATGTGTGCAGGAGTGTGGCCACATCTTTTGCTAATTCCAAAAGCATGCAGTGTGAGAGGAAAAATGCTTGGTTATAAACAAATGAAGCATAAAATTGGTGCATTCAACACAATTCTAAAACATATGGGTTGATACATGATGGTGGATATGTTCTGCATGTTTCCAACTATGATTAAGTGGCTACATTCAAGACCCTACTTAACTGTGAAGGTAGTATTCTCCCAACACCTGCATTCCTGTAGTGGGACACATTCTACAATCGCCTAGAATTTGTAACCTGGTCGCCCTCATGGACTTGACTAAATTCCACCCCTGGTCAACTGCTCAACCCTTCCAAGTGCTGTACAATGGATATCACAAGATATCCCCTCCTCTGGTACACAGGCTCCAGTCTGAAATACAATGGCTACTATCACAGAATTCTCCGAGACCAACACCCAGGTCGCCCTCTTGAAGTATTCCAAGTGCAGCACAATGGCCAACCATACACGTCTTCTAAGGGTAACATGTTGGCTACCCTAATGGATATCCACAGAGTAATAAACACCAAAATCACCTTAACAACAAATACAAATTCAAACCCATCACCCACACAAATACCGGAGAAGCAAGCCAGTATCGGCTACACATTCCACTCTGAAAACTAACATGCACACAAAAGCAGCCATTGATCCACTATGCACCCACTGCAAGGAACACCCTAACTCTTCTCATGTGCATTGCATCACCATCACCACTTTCAGAAAGAGCTTAAAATCATATCTGTTTCCCCACACATAATCCTGCCACTCCATCTCCCCTGCCACTTGTCTGTCCTCATCTTTTTATTCTATACTGCAAACATTGTGTAGCTTCTGTGTTAGCCTCCAGACCGTGTAAGGTGCTCAGATACCCTCTGGGTAGGGCCAACACTGGACAAACATTATAATAAAAATGAATAAAATATTGTAAAAACAGAATTAGCAAACTATTCTGTGCCAAACAATGTGCAAGATTAGAATGAAGGGTCGCGTGCAAATACGTTGTGCAGTTCCCTTTCAAAGGAAATCAATCAGATATTCTATTTTAACTTCGATTTTTCATTTGATTTGATTGAGACACCAACCTCACATTCATGTATGCTCCTTTCACTTGCTTCAGTTGCAATGAGAATTTTTGAATATGAAATAGTTTTTGAGTAGGCATAAACTCAGCAGACTGATGATGAATTCATGATGCATCTTTTGCATATTGTGTCTTTGTACCCCATGTGACCAGCCGACCAATAACGATTCAAATTAGTGATTGTGTGAACAAAGCAGTATGCAAAAGGATTTGAAATGCTGAATGGTAATGGACTTTTTCTAAAGAGAAATCATGGCCTTCAACAAGACTGGAAAATGCCATTAGACTGCAACATGATGATCACGAGAAAACAATTGATCAGAATGTCTAAACATGTAGTCTTTTGTCAAATGTGGTAATTTGACATATATAGGTTTGTACATATTATTTTTGTTAGATATAATTCTGACTTTTGCCTTCATTTGATAACCCATTTAATGTTTGCTAATACCTATATGAAAGAGTGAAAATAATTCCCCTATTGCATTAGTTGAAGTAGATATATAATTAAGATAATGTTTTATGTTTTACCATATTCCCATAAAGAAAATATGCGTGCTGAAAAAAAGAATATGAATTTGTGTTTTCAATCACACAACGTCTTCTTATATTAACAACACATTCTGAAATGTGTAGTTCACAAATTCATCATTGTGCATCCTCAAATGAGTATATCAATATATTTATTAGTATTCGCTTGTGAATTATGTTTCTTAAATATGGATTCCTTCAGGAGGGCAAGTCGATATGATGCCGAGTTTATGGCTAATGTGTATTTGTGGCTTAAACATGGTAGTGAAAATGTCAATTCTTCAGAGCAACCTTTGATCCCACTGTTGCAGGATTTAAATAGCTTGCACCTTATTATTAAACTTTACGCATGGAGGATGATTGAGGAAGGCGGAATTTACAGTTCATTGACAAAGAAAACAAGCAGCCAGATAATTGTACAGAAGAACATATTGAAGGTGATAATTGGAAAATGTGCACCTGCATGAAACATGTGTTTGAATGCTATATATATGTAACCACAATGTTTTTCTTCAAAGGCCCTTCAGGACAAAGCCCATTGTTAGTGGCCTTGAGTGGAAACCACACCATGCAGCTAAATTTCACAAGCAAGGGCAATCAGCTGTATCTCCGGTGGTCTACTGATCATGCAACCAGCAAGAAAGGATTCAAGATACGATATTCAGGTTTGTAAATTAATTGATTGATTCAGTGATTTCCATCAAGGTATTAACGATCTACCATGCAATCTGTCCTTGATTGCAAAATATTCTAGTCTAATGGGTTTCATAAGGTGTGCTAGATGTGCCAGTGATTCAATATATCACACCTAAAGTTGATCATAACGTTGTCTGCACTACCTCATTATGTGAGCACCTTTCAACCATAAATGCGTGGTATGAATCTATGATTCACACCCGAGGCAGGGTGCTCAGCCAATCAGGTACCTGTAAAAGTGGGCGCCAAGACACTGGGCCTCATTACGACCTATGCGGAATACGTTTAACAGCTCTGGTAATGGTGCCGCCGCTGTTAAATGCATTCCGCACTATTACGAGGTTCCCTCGTGGGACCATGCCCTTATTAAGGGCATGGCTACCTCCAAAGTCGTAATGAGGCCCACTGTGTATCACCCATTTTGTCCAGCCACCCAAGGCCCTCCCGCAGGTGGTGCCATCTTGATTGTGGGGAGACAGCAGGGAGACTCTCTCTGTTAACTCACTATGTCCCTCGCATCCCCTACCCCCAAAGACACCCCTCACCCTTTTCCCACCCCTCTCCCTCCCCACTTACTTGCTGGACCAAAGTGTTGTGCGCTGGTCCCGGTGCTCCTCCCGCCCGCAGCTACCATGAAAATAGAAAAGAGACTAAGTACATTTTCCTATGGCAGTGGTCATCTTGTTTTTTGATTCTTGTATTACGGGAGCCCATCTACTGTAAAATAAAAAGTTAAACATTAATTTAGGGTGCGAATAGCAATCACTCCTGCTCAGGGTGGACGTACAGTGCCAGTAAGGGTCCTGAACCCTTGCTAATGCCTGAGTGCCCCCCTGATCTAGAGTGATTGCTACATTAGATCATAGACAGTTTTTATACATACAAATAATTATATTTTTAAAGATGATTCCTCAGGAGGACAGGTCCATATTCTCCCCCATAAAAACTCTGGAACCACTTTACGTTTCTGTGCCCTCTAAAATGTTTGCACTTCAGTTTTAATGCTATATATTACATGTTATTTAAAAGTATCTAGTTAAGTATGCTAGTACCAATGCTTTGGCTGTCATCGCACTATAATTCCAGCAGCATCAGAAAAAAGAATGGGATCTAAAGTGCAAAAATTATGTTTTTTGGGGTTATTTTCGAGTTTTAGTACGGTCTTGAGTCATATTGATATGAAAAGGGTGCTTTTGCAATAGGCAGTATACATCAAGGGAAAAATGACAGGCACTATATTTTTTTTATTTTAAAAAAAGGAGGTTGTGCAATACAAATGTGCTCAGAATGGAAATAACAAATAGGATAACTTGGTTGGATCTTACCCATAAAGACATTACGCCCAACCTGGAGCTACATTGATATGAAATGTAATCTTGCCTTATTTGCAACCCAGCAATCAGTTTAGGGAGGGCATAACGGGATGAGTTCATTATGCAAGGTCGTTTTTTAGTCAGCGGCTTGGCCGAAGAGTTCTGAAGACATAGGCAATTCAATGACACAAGCCATTGTTTTGTTTTAAATAATGTTTTCTTCATTTTTATTCTGGCTTAGTAAGGAACAAACAATCGAAAGATAAATGCTCAGTCATTGAGCAATATCAAAAGGTATAATTGCTTTATTGTGGCATCACCAAACAGGAATGCCATCTTTGCATGTTTTAGTGTGTACAGCAGTATGATTTATTCAAATAATCTTATTCTCAATAAGTCCATTAAGCACTCTGAAGAGAATGGTGGCTGTGTTGAAAATAAAAGTATTCTCCAGAATGCAAGCAAAAGATTGTACTGTTTTTTTTTCATTCCTTGGATCCCATTAACCCAATTTCAAATTCTGGATACGCTCTATAAACCATGTCAGGTTCTGACTATTGCTTTATTAAATATCCGTTTTTAAGTGCCCTTAACCCTCCAAATGTGCCTGCCCCTTTGGCACTGGCCAAGCAATTGGGCTTCCAGGTCAAGAATAGCTACGATTTAATGTACCCACCATCTATATGGGGAAGAAAGTTTAAGCATTGCTGGAAAATCTTTACCATTGTACAGGTCAGCAAAGAACCACTGTGTCTGTCTTATTTCATAACCAGGATATGGAAGGATTCTTTTTTACCTCCGTAATCCCAAGTATTTATATATATCTATATCTATATATATATTTTTTTGCAGAGGTCTTTTAAGCATGTAAAGCCACATTATTGCAACATAAGGTAGAAATTTGGGAATCAGGCCCTTACACATAAGATATTAAAAATAGCTACTAAAAGAGGCTGACGTGTTTTAGATCAATGTATGTAGATGTTGCCAGATGTAAATCAGTTTAGGGGACACTATGGTCACAATTGGAATACTGTTTACCACTAAAATTCAAAGGTTAGGGCTAACTGAATATCTATCTTTGAAGCTGGAATTGTTATCCCACTGATTGTATTATTTTATTTTCTCTCATTCAGACACACAAATCAGTATATGTTTGTATGAACTTAAAATACCCTGTGTAGGTGAAAGATGACATTGATAACAATGTGTTTATTCTTTGACTCACTTTTAGTGGGAGTGTGTTCCTTGCAACAGTGCCCGTTGACTATTCCAGTCTTTGATTTCTAAGGTCATACCTGGATTGTTGCCATGCAATTTCTAAAGTTGTGGTTCATACTAACTCTCCATCCTGTTTTCTCTTGTTTCTGTTCCACATTATTTAAATAAGAACCCAACCAACTGTTGGCTCAGCTGTGATAGACAGCATAAGCCATAGCAGCATCATGCTTTAACAGGCTTTTCATGTTTAGGGAAAATGCCCTGTACCTTAAAGAAGTGCGTACAAATAGAAGAAGAAAAAACACTGGCCAACTACTGTCTTGCTACTTGGACGCTACTTCTTCATCGAAACCTCTAGCTCATTGTATGCTGTGTGAAATTCCACATTTGTAAGTGGGAACAAGCTGTCTACCCCATCTTCCTGATCTACATAAATATCCTGCCAGAACACTCATTGATTGGTCTGTATCATGTATGTTGATCTGACAGAGTTGTGTATTTGATGAAATGTCGACTCATGAAAGACTTACACGGGAATGTTCCATGAGTAGCAAGCAGATCAGGGAGAGGGAATATGTGTGGATGACAAATTATTGCAGCCACTGTAACTGGATGAAGGTCATGATGAGACAAATTAACTACAGCCCTAGCCAGTACCTTCCCCCAGAGTATTCAGTGTATTGTTTACTTAAGACTTGCTTAATAACCCAGCTTTGCCCAGGATTACAATTCTCAGATTTTTAATTCTCTGATCGGTAAGTCTCATTTCAGTTTCTTCAGCAGTAGTATTGCTATGTTTTTTTAGCAGCAAACATATGCACATCTGTAATTGTCAGTTGAGGTTCTTTAGCAGTTTAATTCCTTCACTTTTCAGCAGCACTAATTTGCTTAACAGCAAGTCATGTTTTTTAGCAGCACACATTCTCTGATTAGTAAGTCTTGCTTCAGGTTCTTGAGCACTTTCATTGCTCTATCTGAAAACATGTGAAATTCTATCAGTTTCATGGTCTTGAGATCCTCCTTCTTCAGAAGGTTGATCATGTTTCAGCTTTCAATGTTTTGTTTTGATTCGCGAGAGATTAAAAACTGCTCTCTTTTTTTCATGGCATTTCTGTAAAAATATATTTGTAGGATTAAAACATTAATGAAAGAAGAGAATACAGAAGAAAGAAGTATTTTTGTTAAGCACAGAACCTGATTCACATCAACTTATTCAACTATTTCATCTTCACATTGTAGCAAAATTCCACTCAATGTCATGATGGTGAAGTACCTGTCCTTTGCAAAATGCTGCGATAGAAATTAATCAGGTGTTGATCATGTTTCAGCTTCAATGCGCGATTATGAGCACTGTCTACAAATTACCTGTAGATGGCGGTGGAACATCACAAAATGTAATGCTGAAAAACCAAAAGATTAGTTATCATGGGAACGGGGTGACCTATCGAGCCAAAAATAGTTGCATTAATTCGGCAATAAAATAAAGAATATGGCATGCAAAATTCATGACACTAGACAGCACTGTTCATGAGGAGTTACGTCCCCAAGAACACCACATGCAATCACTCAAAAACACAAACGAACGCAAGTTTGTTTTTACACATGTATGTATATATATATATATATATTACATGGACCCGGTTAAGTTGGTGTTTCCATAGGAAGAGCATTTCCTTGGCTTATAACTTCGCTCCATCTGGACGAATCCTCACCAAACTTTGCATAAAAAGTATATGGCCCACTCTGAATTTGTTTGCAAAGTTTGGAGAGGTTTGGTCCAGGGGGGCAAAGTTATAGGGGGGTCCCAAAACCTGTGTTTTTTCCCATAGACATAATGGGAAAAAACTTTGCGCACGCCTACAGCCCAAACCGCTGGACGGATTTACACCAAATTTGCGGCAGGAGTGGGGGCTTGCTCCCAAAAGCGTGCTTTTGCAAATTTGGTGTAAATCGGTCCAGTAGTTTTTTTTTAAATGACCAAAATGTAAGGCAAAAAAATAGTGATATCTCTGTTCGCTTCGCGGACGGACTTTCCGGTTCGCTACGCGGACAGTGCCCTGATTGGCCAGACGGCTTGCGTGATGTCCGCGGACATGCGACGTGTTCGCTGATTGGACGGCGTGGGGCCTGGAGCGCGTCAGATTTTTTGTGGCGCCTGCCATCTTGCATTCGCCGACGACCGCGGACAGCGCGGTGAAACTTGGATTAAAAATTGTATTTAGTGGAGTGTGTTGGTGTGTAAGAGTGTTTGGGGAGGGTGGCGGAGAATGAGATAGGTTCAATGTTCTGTTTTTTTTATGTGCTAGAAGCTTTTGTTGTGTTCGATTTTTCTGCGGACAACACGGCTGTTCTGAAATGTTCGTAAATAAACAGAATGGATTCGGTGTCAAGTTGAAAGTGTTCTAAGAAGACTCGTGGGGTCCTGCAATGTTCGCAGGGGGTGTCCTGAAGACGTTGTCTGTATTGTTCATTGTCAAGCTGAAAGCGTTCTAAGAACACTCGCGGTGTCCTGAAATGTTCGTACCTAAAGAAAATGGGGGTGTTCTGAGGACTTTGTCCGTATTGTTCGCTGGCAAGTTGAATGTGTTCTAAGAACACTCACGGTGTCCTGAAATGTTTGAAAATAAACAAAATGGGGGTGTTCTGAGGATGTTCTCTGTATTGTGTGCCTGCTTAGCTGAATCCAATGAGGGAATGGCACAGAGAGTGACGTGGAAATGGTAGAAGGGCTGTCTAAGAGTTACGTGGTCCGTGGACAGGGCATGCTAAATCCGGGGTTTTCCAGCAAATCCAGCATCGAAAGAAGACTGTAGGGATCAGCCAATCAGATGTTGAGGTTGTGGATTTGTGTTCAAAGAGACTGTGTGTAGTGAAGATGGAAGAAGTGGAGAAAGTCAGGGTGTTGGTGCTTGGAGATATGTTTGTGCATGGTTTACAACAGTATGCTCAATGCAGGCATGTTGCAAAGAATTTTGATGCTAAAGGAGTGGAGGTGGTGTGGAGCACTGTGCCTGATTGCAATGTACAGGGAATTGTACACGTTTGTGAAGATATGGGCAGGATGAACAGTCCCCATGCGGTAGTTTTGCACTATGGTGCTTTCCATGTGGGCTATGTCAGTGCCCTTACTTTGTTGGCAGATTTGGAACACTTGGTCCAAGCTGTAATGAACATCCTTCTAAATGCCAAAGTATTTTTTTCTGGATTAGTACCTAGGGCAATATGGGGCAATAGTTCAGTTTTTGTCCTCAGCAGAACAATGCTAGGTGTGCAATCAACCAAGGAATGTGTGCCTTCATGCTTAGATCTGGTATATTCTTCTGTAATTATGAGAATATTGATTATAGTAATGCTGTTTATTTTAAAGAAGATGGCATTTCCTTATCTTTTATGGGAAATGACATTCTGTTTTGGAATGTAAGGGTTGCTTTGGAGAAGGTTATGTGAAGATTTTAGGAGTAAAGTAAGAAAAATTAAAAAAAATACAAAATGACCGGTGTCTGTCAATCATCTGCAAAAAAACCCACCAAAAAACGGCTCTTTTCAGAGCCAACCTCAAAGGTGAAATGGGGCACACTATTTAAATTTACATTCACCACGCTCAGATTTTCGATATGTCCGCAGACATGGCGGTAGTCCGCAGACATCGAAAACACTAACTAGGGGTTCAGTATGTTCTATTTTACATGGATATAAAGTCAGGGATATTATGGTTCAGTTGTGCTACTAAAACATATGAAATTAAGTAAAAGAAATTTGTTAAAGGGACGTTATGATTAAGTTGCGCTAATAAAAACCTATGAAATTCAATGAAAAAACTTTGTTAAAAGGGACGTTATGGTTAAGTTGCGCTACTAAAAACCTATCAAATTCAGTAAAAAACGAAAAACCCCTGAAATTCGGCAGTTATGGTAAGATAAGCAACCATAACTCACGCCACCGTGCACTGCTAACACTAACACCCAGGACATCAAAGATGACATGACAAATGTCATCACTGTACAATCTATATATATATATATAGATTGTACAGGTCCTGCTATTGCTACCTGTTTCAGTCCTGCTGTCCATTTGCAGTGGCCTCAAAATGTATTTCATAAATAGTCTCATCATTGACAACATTAATTACATCAGCACTAACATCATCAAAGATGTCAATATCATCACGCTTCCTGAATATTAAGAAAAGGCCCTAACATGTAATCTTCAGTATGCACAATACCTACCCCCAAAGACCATGGACTTTGGCCAAGCACTGAGAGACTCTTTACTGGGCATAGATTATGGGGAAACACTCTGAAGGTTGCACTTGTAATTAACTATCTGTGGGTACTACTGACAGTTAATGTCATTTTGTCATGCCCTGTACAAAGAATGATAACCTCATTATGACTGCAAGCTATGGCCATTGGGCACTGTTCATGTATTGCTCAGACAATCTTAGTTGTGGATCTGCCCCAGATGCAATACCCATCCACAGAATACCCTGGAAGAATGGCCTTTAGTTATTACCTGAACCCCCTGCAAAAGGTGTAAGGCCTACTTCCAGGTCCCACAAACAGAGCTCCTTCCAACTACCAAGTGAACTTGAACTGAGGACATGTTTTGTTGGTTCTGCATAACCTAAGCACAACCCTACTATCATATTTTCCATCAGGGCATACACGTAGTGCTGATGTCATATGTGATGTCTTCAGTGATATCATCAAGGATGTCTTTGTTATGTCATCTCTGTTGTTGTATAATGTTGTGTAATGTGGGAGATGGGGGTTGTAAAGCACAATGTTTCACCATTAGGACACACTCATACTATAGATGATGTGCTGGCAGTTAACAAATTTTATCTGAGACGCTGTCATGGGTTCTGCATTTGAAGGTCAGATGACTGTGTTTGCTTCGAAATCAGGCTGACTAATTGCTGCACATTTTGGGAGCTATCAAAATAAAGTCCTTCAACCTGGTATCTCTTTTATATGTGTAGGTATGACTAGCAACAGGAAGAGAGGATAGGTAAGTGATCTAATGGAGGTACACCATGTTATTCTGTGGGGAAAGAGCTATCAGTGTATCACCATATAACGCTGTATCCAATAGGCGTTAAGATTTAAAGGTGATGCGCTCCACAATATACAACCACCACAGCAACATTGAGGCATGGCATATGTGTTCTAAATTCCCAACGTTTTGGCAGAAGTCTGCCTTCTGCATTGTGGGATGCCTACAGGTGTCACATATTATTTTCAGATACTCTCAAATAGATATTGGTTTCAAATCCAAGGGGTGTAGACACAAAAGGCACTCATAGCTACCACCATATGACAAAACGTGCCAAAAGGCATATTCTGTTGACTTAACTGAAAGCAAGTATTTTCCACCTTTGACAACTGGTTAGACAAGGTATGTTTTGGGTTCATCCCAATACTTATGTTGGGTGCTCCCAGCAAAGGCATACGGAAGAAACCCAAGGATTCTGAACAAAATGTGTGGCTCCAAGCACTAAATGTGGCATTTACAGTAATAACTCAGTCTTGCTAAGACTGGTCTTGTGATTCATTTCTTACATTCTAATGGAGGTACACTATGTTATTCTGTGGGGAAAGAGCTATCAGTGTATCACCATATAACGCTGTATCCAATAGGCGTTAAGATTTAAAGGTGATGCGCTCCACAATATACAACCACCACAGCAACATTGAGGCATGGCATATGTGTTCTAAATTCCCAACGTTTTGGCAGAAGTCTGCCTTCTGCATTGTGGGAAGCCTACAGGTGTCACATATTATTTTCAGATACTCTCAAATAGATATTGGTTTCAAATCCAAGGGGTGTAGACACAAAAGGCACTCTTAGCTACCACCATATGACAAAACGTGCCAAAATGCATATTCTCTTGACTTAACTGAAAGCAAGTATTTTCCACCTTTGACAACTGGTTAGACAAGGTATGTTTTGGGTTCATCCCAATACTTATGTTGGGTGCTCCCAGCAAAGGCATAAGGAAGAAACCCAAGGATTCTGAACAAAATGTGTGGCTCCAAGCACTAAATGTGGCATTTACATTAATAACTCAGTCTTGCTAAGACTGGTCTTGTGATTCATTTCTTACATTCACTGTATTATAGAGTTGAATAATTACCTAAACTTACAAGATGTGTTGTGTCTATTATCAGACAATTTCACAAAAAGTGTGTGCATCGTCTGAATTCTTGACAAAGGAAATAATAGATTGATGCTTCAGTTTACCCAGTAGGAGAACATGTATATGAGTACCATTATGCATTCGGAAAGCCACTGTGCTTTACAAGCTCTGTTAACTTAACATAACATAACATAACATAGCATAACATAACATGACATAACATAACATAACATTAAGGAGCAGGGATGACAAAACAGATCTACGTGACAGTCCATATCGCACAGTCATAGGTGGAGAGGTGAACGTGTCAGGTTCCACAGGTTGTTGTTGCCTGTAATACAGAAATCACTTTAGTCAACCCAGCACTATTCTCCTCAGTCTAGATGACCCATGGCTGTGCATCAGACACAACATGATCAACAGTGCTGAATGCTGCAGACATGTCAAGCAACAGCAGTGCACCGGCACAAACACTGTGCATCACCTCAGTTAGACGAAGATGCAATGTATATCATTATGAACAATTCATGTGAGGTGAGGCATGGATGTATATTCATCATGTGTTTTTGTAAGACTTTTTACATTGTTACTATAACATCCATGAAAAAAGCATCCCATCAACCAAAGCTTTTTCTTAGAACGTGTGTTCTAATGCAGTTTTTTATATCACCATCACGGAGAACCATATCTTTGATTTCATTTTTTGAAGGTATACTTTAAACAGGCTGCCACCAATCATGTAGTGCCTACACAACATGGTCTCTGGCCATGTTCTAGGGACAATAACCCTATCTGCAGTATCTGATGGGTACCATTTGTGGCCTAAGTCCTTGGCCCTCATTCCGAGTATGGCGGTAGGGGGATAATGGCACCGGTGAGGATGTCGGTGCCGTCAGCCGCCTACCATCACATTCCGAGGTCCCTTAGCGGGTCTCACCAGGAACGGCTGATCTGACCAGTCGTTCTTAGCAGGAACCTATGGGGGCTCAAATGGGAATGGGGAATGGTTTTCTGAATGGGGACTTACCGGGTCCTCCAAGATTGGAATGACCCGGTAAGTCCCCGTTCAGAGACACTGGACCCGGACCCGGGTTTGGAGGCAGCCGCTAATAGCACCATGGCTGCCTCCAAACTCGGAATGACCCCACTTGTCTTTGGCTTACTTTCCCTATGTGGTTTTACCTCTAAGAATTACCAAAAACTATTCCTAGTCCACACAGTGCCCAGTGACACAGCCAAGATAACTGCATTATATGCTAAATATTGATGTAGTCTGTACCATGTTATCAGTGTGCAAAAGACATGATCTATTGCTCACACGGTGTCCCACAAAGCATGAAGAATATCCATGGCTAAGGCTATGACTTTAGTTTGGCTTTCCATTCTATTACAGGCACTTATTTTGGCAGTAACGGAATTTATGAATTGTGTATTGCTCTGCCGAACTGCAAGTTTGGCCTTGAGGTAAAATGCTTACCTGCAGCAGCATGCTGGAGATAAATAAGTCATTTTGGGGCAAATATCGGTGGAATTACCGCTCACAGAAATTCTACTGAAATCCCCAATGGGTACTTTGAACTCCAAAAATGGGGATTAATACCACTCTTGCATCACAATCCTATGGCAAGCCCATTGGGCCATGTGGCAGTAACTATCAGCAGGTAAGGTGCTAATTTGGTGCATTTACCACCAAAATACAACCAAACTCAAAATGAGGCCCATCACCTCACATGTAGTATGTCAAGTTGTGGTGTGTAATCATGCCTTCAACCCATGATGCTTGGTCTAATTCACACAATCGGTCATTGGGTCTCGTGGTGGCCTGTGGACCTATTATAGAAATTGTACAAGGCCACAGGCTATATCCATTTGCCACTTTGTATGGCTTGTGGGTGGTTTGTGCATGGCCCGGAGCCGGTAAGCAGCGGGTTTCCGGCAACCTCGTAACAAACCTACCGCGCCTGATATCCCGGTGCCACTGGGATATCACAAGTTGCAGTGGTAATGGTTATTCCCCATTTCCATGGAATCCCCAATTCCATGTTGGTTATATGTTCTTCCTCGTTATATGTATGTTTTGTTGATTAGCCTAAAGTTTGAAGCATCTGACAGTGTAGTCCAACTTTGGTAACACAAAGTAGGGCTGCACTCCACTATGACAGAAAACTTTTTTAGCATCACTATTTTATATTTGTGTGTGATCTTAGAAACATTAAATGGAAATATATGGGTTCAAACACTTTTGAGCCTTCAGCTTCTACCCTATGCATTGAATTTGTTTGCATTAATTTAAATATTATATTTAGACGGGTGATTTCCTCGTAAGCCAAAGAAATGTTTTCACTAACTCAGAGTATCTAAAAAATAATCTTTTGGGTAAAAAAAATAATGGAGACTAGCGTGGGTAGTGTTTACAATTACTTTACTCTCAAGATAGCTACCAAATTGAACGCTTGTATGGAGAACCCACATACTAAAGTTAGGGAAGAAAACATGGCTACTTGGGTAACTTCAAAGAAGAACACCCTTACAAGGTGAACTCTCACAAAAAAACTGCTTAGCGGTTCAATGTTCGGCACAGTTGCACATAGAAATCTTGGCTGATGCAGGTAACACTGGACTAGCCCAGAGGAATATCAATGCAGCGTTAGGAAAATGTGCGTGTCCCTGATAACGCGTCTTTGTCATTTTAGAGATGAGCATATGCAGAGTTTCATTAACCATAAGATCAGGAACTACAATACCAGTCATAGAGTTACAGAAAAGAAATTAGAATATACATTTATGATTTTGAGTTTGGGGGACAATTTATACAACAGAGAGTTGTCATTATTTATATTATTTAGCAAAGACAGTGGGCCTCATTCCGAGGTTGGTGCTAGTCATGCTCTTGTTACTGATTGTTACTGATTCATCAGGTGTGATGTATTATTTTAATACTATTATTATTATTATTATTATTATTATTATTATTATTATTATTATTATTATTATTATTATTATTGTTTTTCTTATTATTGTTACTCTGGTATTTTTTAAGCAATAACCTATCTTCAGGAAGGAATGGATCACTTTACACATCAAAAGGGAAAGTACAGAGCGTGAATTTTGTAAGCAATTGTCAATGTTGCCTGGCATTGTTTTTAAAATAACGAAGTATATTAATATTTGCTATATCATTATTGTGAATATCTATGGGCCTCATTCCGAGTAGGGCTTTAAAGGATACCGGGCACCGTTAAAGAGACCGGTGCCAGTAATCCTGTACTGCCCTACTATGAGGTCCCTTAGCGGGTCCCTCCTTTAATGCCTGTTCTGACCAGGCGTTATGGACGGGACCTGTTAAGGGACTTCAGAGGTAATAACGGTACCACAAATTGCGGTACCGTTATTAGCTACTTCCCCATTCCCATTGAGCCCTATGGGGGCTCAAATGGGAATGGTGAATGGATTTTTCAATGGGGATTTACCGGTCCCGCAAAGGTCGGACTACACCGGTAAGTCCCCAATGAACCAGGTCGGAGTCGGCACCGGTATGGGAGGTAGTCATGGCGCAAATAGCGCCATGACTACCACCATACTCGGAATGAGGCCCAATGGTTTGCGCAACCCATCATCAGTAAAGTTATATCATGATATATGATAATATATGGATAGTGAAAAGGCACTGACAGGGACCGCCTCTGATTTATAAGGCAGGAATAATAAGGTTGCTAAATCTGGTCTAAACTAGTCTGGTACACCTGTGGGGGTCATTACGAGGTAGGAGGTAACCATGCCGCTTTTAGCGGCATGGCTACCCCCTTACAAGGTACCGGGTCCGGGTTCCTTGAATGAGGAATTACCTGGCCATTCCGACCTTGGAGGGCCCAGTAATTCCTCATTCAAGGAACCCAGACCCTGTACATACCCATTCGAGCCCCCATAGGGCTCAATGGGAATGGTGAGCATGCTAACAACGGGCCCGTTAATAATGGGTCTGTTGTTAGCATGCTGGGCTGCTCGCGGGACCCGCTAAAGCCACCTGGTAAAACCAGGCATCCTTAGCGGGTCCCACGAGCAGAACTCGTAATGAGGTGGTAAGGGGTTGACGGCTCCGGCACCTTTAGCAGTGCCATTAACCCCTTACCGCCAGGGTCGGAATGACCCCATGTCTACGAGTCAAGGCCATGCTGCTGAATTGAATACTTCAGTGTTAAAGCACCTTGTGCTGCTTTGCCTGAACATGTCTAGCACCTATGGTAAGGGGTGTGGCATGCAGAGAGCTGTAAATAAGTTTCGTTTCTTGGTTGTTGCAATTTAATGGGCACATGTATCCAAACTGCTCAGTCACTTTCAGGATTCACTCTATGTAAACTCTGGAATCCGACACCTATACATGTGTGACTTGGAATGCTGGTGTGGCAATCTTCGTTGTAGATCCACTTCACGCTCTACCAAGTTCCTGATGAAATAACTCTTGCATCGCTATAGAAAAGAATGCAGTCTATGCTGCTGCAACAAAGAAGACAATGACTAAACATCTCTATATTGCTTTGCTTCCGCCACTGAAAGGCCGAAGGTAAAGAATTGGAGGATATTAAATCATCAAAATATATAATGTGTGAAAAAAAGGAATTCCCCAAAACAGAATTCCTGAGATTGAGAGATGGGGACAAAGGACAAAAGAGATGAAAGTAAAGGCTTGGGTACAGGGAGACAAGAGGAATCGGGAAAGGAGGGGATCAGAGAAATGTGGCAAGACGGGAGAAAAGGGGCTAATTTCCCCTAAAGGGTGATGGAAGAGGAAAGCGAAAGGAAGAGGAGTGAAGCGAGAGGAGGAATAAAAGGTCCCCACTGGATGAGAAAAGGGAGGTTGAGTAAGTAGGGAGAAGGGAGAGGATGATAGAATGCAGAGGAGATGATCAGGGAGAGGAGGGTTAAAAGGCACCCTGTAGCATGAAAGAAGAGAAGAGGTAACGCAAGAAGATAGTGGAGGTGGGAAAGGTCCCATGAAGGGGAGTAAAAAATAAGAAGTGTTAAGGGGATGCAAGAAGGATGAAAGTTGAGGTGGGGAGCAGACATATGATGTTTGAAAGGTCATCTCAGGTGCCACAGAAGAAGGGCGAAGAAACATACGAAAAGAGGGGTTAGCAGAGTGACATGAAACACGGACATAGGGGCAGTATGAACATGGGTTATAGGAGTGGCATGAGGTATGATTTAAAACATGGAGGAAAAGAGGTGAAAGGTCACTTGAATGATGAAGAAAGAGAAGGGAAAATGAGGTTCAGGTGAACAAGGCTAGGGGGAGAATATTGAAGTGGAAAAAGGAAGCAGTGTAAAGGAAGGCATTGAGAGGTTTTTTGAAAGGTTACCTGGAGGACAACGGTAAAGTAGGGGGAGTGGGAAAAGGAAAAGGTGACCAAAAAAGAGGTGTATGTCAGAGGTCGGGTGAAAAGTTACCTGAAGGGACAGGAAAAAGGAGGCATGAGAGGACTGGCTGAATAGGGGTGAGCAGTATGGCAAGAAGATAAATGAAGGGAGTGGCATGAAAACGGTTGAAGGGAATGCAATGAGAGGAGTCGCATGCCTAGGGGCAAGGGGAAAAAGGAGAAGATTTAAAAGCTACATGAAGAGCGGAGGAAGGGAAGTGGAGAAGGATGGGGGGACACACCCCTGAAGGTTATGATATGATGTGATAGGTTATTTATAACACCGGGGCTTTCTAAGCGCGACCTGGGGATCGAACCTGTGTTGCTCCGTGTCGTCTTCCTTCCAAGGTGAGCATGTTGCCCCTGAGCTATTCCACCGAGGTGGGAGGAAGAGTAGGGGTAACATGAGATTAATGGAGAGGGAACAGAGATGGTTGATTAGGGATGAGGGAAGAGTAGTCAAGGGGGTATTGGATAAAGAGATAGGAATGGGAGGGGGAGTAGAAGGGAAAGGGAAAAAAGAGAGGTGTGAAGCAGCTGAAAGTGGATGAAATAGATTATGGGATAGGTATAAGGGAGAAGGCACATTTGCTGAATCCGGAATGAATGAAGACGAATGGGGAGCAAGAGGGCATGGAGAGTGGATGAAGGAGTGAACAATGGTTGAACATGGGAAATAAGATTGATAAACAAGTAAATGAGGTACCGATGAAGAGAGAATGAAGGGGAAACAGAGGGAATGACGAGGGAATTGGGTGGAAATGATTGGGGTTAAATATGTTCGGATGAGGGTTGATGAGATGGAGAATGAGATTGGAGTAAAATGAGGGTTGGAAATGAAAGCGAAGACAAGGGGGAACTAAAGTGTCTGTCTTTATATGTGCGCACTGAGGCCTATCGGCGTGCTTTGCGTAATAAGAAAAATAAATAAATAAATAATAATAATAATAATAAATATAATAATAATAATAATAATAATAATAATAATAATAATAATAATAATAATAATAATAATATAACCCAGGTAACTATCCAGTGATAGTGGGTGGAAGCTGGTAACATCTTGAATGCCTGAAAGCCTTGTTTGTTAAGTGGTTTAGGAATTCAGAGAAGGGTCAAAGAACAAGTGTGGTGGGTGTGGTTACTAGAGAAGGTCGGAAAGGCAGAAGGTTGGAGAAGGTATACTACAATATGGAGCAAAAGAAACAAGCTGCCATGAAGATGCATTGTGGTTGTAGCAGCCATGTTTTGTTTTCAGATAGTGGGCATTGGTCCTTTTGTGTGTCTATAATACAAAAGGGGGATTAACTTCCTGAATGGTGATGTGGTGAACCAGAAATTACTAGATTACTATTTGCCATGTTACGATTTTGTAAACACCTATTTAGCCCTACCCCTATGAGTGTCGTTTCCTGTTTAATGAAACCAAAACTGAGGGTGTTCATCAAAATCCGAAATTAAATAGCCCTGAGTCCAAATCCTAAAAGATAACTGGCCCTACCACTTAGGAAAACAACAAAAAGAAGGAGGTTGGAGCAATAGCCTCTGTCTTTGGCTTCTTCCTGGCCCAATCACTTGGGTCTCTTTTGAGCAAGTTTGCAAAGTTCACCAATGTTTCTAAAACACAGTTCACACGCATCTCCTTTCCAGAGGTTTACGAAGTTCACCAGTGTCTCAAAATGCTGTTCACAAGGATCTCCCTTCAATAGGTTTACAAAGTTTATCAATGTCTCAAAGCACAGTTCACAACTTCTTTGAAAGTTATGTTGGTTAAATGTTAATATCTTCTGTATGGTTTCCTCTTCTTCAGGAAAAACAAAAATGTTTCCATACAATTTCTCCAAATTTGACTAGATCTTTGAAACCCTCTCATTTCTCTTTCCCTACAATTCTCTTTATTAAACTTTCTGATTCCTGGAAAAAAGTATTCTGGCCTTCTGACAGGCTTACTTTCTCTCTGTCTCGGTAGGCCCTCAGCCCATTCAGGTGTTGTTGGTTACCGCAACACTGATGGCTCTCCCAGCCTCACATTTGACAGTTTATTTGTTTGTCAGGACTCCCCAAAGTCCCCTGGCCTTCTAATAAACTTGGATTCACTTGATTTAAATAGGGTGCCTGCAGTGAGAAACTAAAGGGTGGCTCACTTACTATTCCCTGGGGCTCTCTCTCTCAGGTGGCCAGGGCATGGCCACCACCTTTGGATCCATACCCTGGGGGTAGACCAGTGCAGGAGGATTTCCTGGGTGAGGGATCTTTGGGGAGTGAGGTGAGGCAAGCAATGGTGATATGTGGTATCCCCCCTTTCCCGTGCCCATACCCCATCCTATTTTATAGGATTCTCCAATGTCCCAACTCCCCCCTTTCTACACAAACACTGGGACGTGGAAGAGTAAATAGGCTAACACTTACATATCCTATTGGACATGTCCTGTTAATCAGGTCAGGTAAAGTCAGGCCCTTGACCATAATCACATACATCTGAGACCCATTAGCTCCCCCCACACTGATAAAAGGTGGAACATATAGACACACTCTGACCAAGGTGAAACACGAGAAGGAGCAGATCTTCTGAAGCGACTGATCGAGGGACTAGAGAAAAGGGTGGGGAAACCCTGAAGATACCTGCAGGAGGTTCTTACCTCAGAGAAACTGTGAAGGGTACACAGAGAAAGCTACATCCCAGACAAGAAGAAGTGTCTCAAAGGCGCCAGCGACCCTCCTGGGTGAACAACAGAGTTGGGGAGGCGAGGCCAAGCATGTGGTATCAACTTTGACTCGTGAATCAAAGCCGCAGAGACAAGAAAGGAATGCTACAACCGGTGCGTTAACGAAAGACATGAAAGGCTGGCTTGTGTCAAGGAAAGATTGAAGCTGCAACAGTGTACCTCACAATTGAAGGTTGTGACCATGCTGATGAGACGTGAAAGAAAGCAAACCAGTAGTGAACTGTTAAGGTACCAATAACTGTGAAGCTAGTAATAGAGAGTAGTGGAGTGGTACGGCGAAAGGAAATAGCCAACTTGAAAGTCTCTGCAAAATGTTTGATGTCTAAAGCGACAAAGTGAACAAACTCTGAAATGCACAATGGTCTAGATAAACCACACTGAAAGATGAAGTTAAAAGGTGAATGCTTTAAGAGAAAGATTTCTTTGAACTTGTTTGTGATTGTGGTATGGAACTACCAAGACCAAGAGACATTGGGGCAAGTAGCATAAGGGAGAGCTAAAGTGAAATTCGAAATGGAGGTCTTTGGTAAAAAACCTGCACATTCAGAGGTCTTCAACATCAGTAAAAGGTCTGAGCCTGACTGAGGGAGACCTGGAATATAAAATAAGTTAGGACAAGGGAACCCCTAAAAAATTTGAATAAAGCTTGGGGAAGGAACCCCTGCAAGTGCTGTGATTGTGAGTTCTGAGCCCGGCTGAGGGAGATCTATGTTGATTCAGGAACTTTTTGTTGTAAGTTCTGAGCACAATGGAGGGAGACCTACGAGAGCTGTTGATGCCTTGAGAGGTCCGAGCCTGACAGAGGGACACCTACTTGAACTGTTGATGCCTTGAGAGGTCGTAGCCAGACAGAGGGAGACCAACGTGAACTTTTGAAAACTGGAATAAGTGACTTTAGCATGGAAGGCCAATCGGACCTCGGCCCATGTTTTGAACTGCCCTTTTTTTTTATACTTTAACGTGAAGGCCAAGTGGGCCTCGACCAAGATTTTGAACTGCCTTTTTCTGATAACCTGAGCCAGAGTGTGTCATCCTGTTTACGGGTACGGCCTTATTCTGTGCTGTCCAACGTGGGGAGGAGAGCTGACTCAGCCAGCTTGATCCTTTATGTTATAAGACTGACTTTCCCTTGCATACACATTCTCCTTTACACACTTTTTGTATAAGAGATAGGGCAGGCATTCGGTTTTGTTAGTATAGGCTATTTTTATTTGACAAAGACTGACTAGGACTTTACTCTCCTTATTATTTGATGGTAGAGACTACCCCCATCATGGCTAAAGGGCCAAGCAGGAGTTTTTCCAAACCCCAATAGTTTAACAAAAGTTTTGAAACTTGTAGTTCTTAAGTGTCATACTTGAGATGCCATGCCTCCATTTCATTGCCCACTCGGGTTTAGCAGGCTGCTGTAGGCTTGTCGACTTTCCCATCCTTGAAATTCTCTCAATTTCTCACGACTCTCTGAAATCATCTGGCCTGTTTGTAGGCTCGATTTCTCTCTGCTCAGATTTATCAGGTTCCTGTATCTTTTGTGGTTTCTCCGGCCTCAACAGCCTTTTAGTTTCTCAGGGCTCTCTGGAGCTCCATTGCCCTCTGATGGGCTTGCTTTCTGTCTGCTCAAGTTTAGTAGGCCCCCATAACCTTGTTGGCTTCCCCAGCCTTGACAGTCTCTTATTTTCTCTGGGCTCTCCAAAGTCCTATGGCTCTCTGATAGGTGTGAGAAACCAGAGGGCGTCTCACCCGCTAGCCCCCGTGGATTTCTCTCTCAGGTGGCCAGGGCACAGCCATCATCCAGACCCTGTGGGTGGACCAGTGCTGGAGGATCACCTGGGTGAGGGGTCTTCAGGGAGTATGGGTGAGACAGCTGATGGCTTGACAAAGTATTCCTCGCTATTTTGTTTATCCAACCCAACCTTTATTTTAGGATGCTCCAAGGTACCAACTCCCCCCCATTTTTACACAAACACTGGCCCGAGGAAGAGGATGACTGAGAGTAACAACAGTAACTTTCACACATAATACTGGCCACATCCTGCTAATCGGGTCAGGCAAAGTCAGGGGCTTACTTCTAAGTGCATACACCTGATACCAATTAGCTCTCCTCACACAAATAAAAGGCAGAACCCAAAGATACACTCTGATCAAGGCGGAATATGAGAAACAGCAGGGTTTCTGGGACAAAGGCAAACCTTTTGGATCAGACCGACAGACCAAGGGACGAGAGAGTAACGTGTCAGAAAAATTCAGAGTTCCCTACTGGAAGTCATTACCTTTGACAGGCCATGAGAGACACGTGGAGAAGGCCAGATCCTGCAAGTGAAAATTGCATTGTGTATCAAGGACACGACTGACCCTCCAGGGTGAACAGCAGAGTTGGGGAGGTGAGGTACTAATCTTGATTCGAGAATTGGAAATCTTAAAGCAAAGAAGAGACACACACAGCCAGTGAGTTTGCAAGAGACCTGAAAGACCTGTGTGTGTTAAAGTTTGAAATAGCAACATTTTATCACAAGTGAAAGCTGAACACGAATGAATGAGTCACAGGACAGGCAGACTTGTGAATGAACTTTGAAGTGAAAGGCAGCTGCGAGTTCAGCGATACTAAGTAACATAGTGGTCCATCGGAAGTAGCCTACTCAAAAGTCTCAGTGAAAGTTACATTCTTCGATGCGAGGAAGCATATCTACAGCAAAAGTCATATGGAAATGTTAAACTGCTAGAAAGGGGAAAGCAAAAGTTAAACTCTACATTTTGAGTCAAATTGGTCCTGCAGTCGCCTGAAAAGTTAGCCACAAACATTTGAAAGACTTCGACATCCAAAAGTGGTCTGAGCACCACAGAGGGAGACGCGAAGTGAAGAAAGCTTGGGGAAAGGATCCCCTTGCAAGTTTGTGTTGAACTTTATTGCGAGAGGCCTGAGCCCAGCAGAGGGGGACCTACAAGAACTGTGTGGTGAAAGGTCTGAGCCCAACAGAGGGGGACCTTTGTGAACTTTTTGGTTGAAACATTATTTTTGGAAGTCTAGAAAAGAGACTTAAACGTGGAAGGCCAGACGGGCCTCGATTCACGTTCTGGAAATGTGTTGGTGTTGGAAGCCGAGCCAGAGTGTGTCATCCTACCTACAGGGACTACCTTACTCCATGAGGTCTAAAGTGGGGAGGAGAGCTGGTTCAAACACATTTAATTCATTTGAAAACTGATATTTCCTTTTGCACACATGTCTCCTTTATTCACTTTTTTGTAAAAGAGATAGGACAGGCATTAGGTATTGTTAGCACGGGCCAATTTGATTTGACAGACTCCACTAGGACTGGGTTATTTATTTGATGGTCAAGACTACTCCCATCTTAGTTAAAGGACAGACTAGGAGTTTCTCCAACCCAAAACATTGCAATAAAGGTTTTAAAAATTGTACCTATTGTGCCAGTGTCATACTTGTGATACAATGCCTCCCCTACACAGGCTACCATAACCTCATTGACTCCCCAGCCTTGTTTATCAATGTTTGTACCTCTCAATGCATTTGTCCTCGAGAGCATTCGCTTCACTTCTGTTGCTCATCTCATTGGCAAATGCATTTTTCGTGCAGAGCTCTGGGAATCGTGCTCATCTATACAGCCTGGCCACGACGTCAGTTACAGAACCTCAGGCCCACCACGGTTCCCTGTGGTAACATAACACCACCAGAACAGACGATTGCTCTGCCATCTCTGTCTCTTCCCCGACTTTGGCACCACAGCTGGTTATGATGCCAGTCTTTCAGCATCCGGCTACCGTTTCACTTGCTCTCCACACTACTAAAGGCTCTGCGGTCTAGCCTCCAGGATGTCTTTTCATCAGAGACTTCCCTCTGCGTAGGATTCTCCCTTCTCTCTCTGTAGGAGTTTCTCTCTGATTCAAAGATCCTCTTGCTTTTGCACATCACTACAAATGAAAATGGTGTGTCCTTCGTATTCCACTGTGGTGTTCAGGTGAGATCGAGCATTACCTGAAGCCAAAGAGATTTAATGTCCGTATTCAGTGTATTCAAAACAGAAGTAACAACAGACTTTTCAATTCTCAGGTCGGCGGATATTGTACATTGGACTGGGAGTTCCTTATCTGAATGGGAGTCCTTGTATCCTAGAGGGGAATCACTCCCAGTGAAGTCCACCTTGCCCAGATCCCGAGAGAGAGTCTTGCTGAGTGGGCTCACCTCCCCAGCCTCAAAGGGGGTGGTTCCCCTCTGGGGAGAAGGGACAAATTGTTCAGATTCATCACTGTGAGTATTGGGTAGAATGTTATCAGTTGCATGTTTTGAAGGTGCAAGAGAACGTTTTGCGGTCTTAGGAGATGAGACAGTTGTACGGAGGTGACATGGCAAAAGCACGACAAAGCAAGTGCCAAACATGAATGGGAGAAGGTATGATAAAAGTATAATAAATGGCAGGCATTCAAGGAGAACGCATAGCCAAAGAGTCAGAAGCCATAGCCTCTATAGAACCAGATAACAGAGCTGAGGAATGGCTGCATTGGGAAATTGCACAGAAATGCCAATTGGGGACATATGCATGTGTAGAGGCTGCCATGAAAGACTTGACAGTAATGGATTTCAGAGTTGTGAGGAAGAAGGAAGAGAATGTAGAAACTCAACCATACAACAGTCGTTGCTTAACGTATTACTGTGATTCAAATCCTCATTGCATTGCTTGGTGGCATCAGCCACATAGAGTTTAGCATGCTTTAAAGATAGACCATGTATGATGTAGATTTTAGTGTAACTTGTGTGCGTTATTATCTTAAAGCGGTTTCTGGTTGTTGGAGTGCTACTTACAAAAAAATGCATTATACCAGTGTGAAGGGGAAAGGCAGTGCTTTGGTACAATTACAATCTGCCATCATAGCTGAAGAGAAATACTACAGAGCCAATGTGAACACATTTAATTGGAAATGGTTTAAGGAATGGATGCTGACTCACATTTAATTGGTTAATCCGTAATATCTTCTTCGTAAAATCCTTGAATTGTGCAACAAAAGAGCAACATGGAAACAGTATATCTACGCACAATTGCATTCATACTAAGAAACATATTTAAACAAACACATCCAAAATAGAAAAACCCATTGTTCGAAAATAATGTTTAATTCGATTTGGATGATTACCTCACAACATTTACTGCCAAACCTAGAGATCCTGTGCTTGGCATGCAGGTCACTTTTAAACATTAGATGCTACATTTCACCAGTTCTTTTTTCCTTGAAAAAGCTGCCATGTGCTTTGCACACCTTGGCATCAGGAATAAAAGCACACAAAACAGAACAATGATTTACCATGGCCTTCTCTTTCAGAAAACATAAGTCTTATTTATTAACAAAAGCAAACTTTAAATACATATTCTCCTATGCCTTACTTCAACCTAGATCTATGGAAACGTATAGAGTTGGAGCCTTGTGGTATATATAAGAGACCGAGAGGGCAAAGATGCATGTTGCCATGAACAGTATGTGTAAACAATTAAAAGGCAATGGCCCTCATTACGACCCTGGCGGAGATCGTGGTGCAAAATGCACCATGGAGCACGGCGGAAAGCTGCCGATACCGCCATGGGGGTTGGCGGATTTACCGCCCCATTCCGACCTTGGCGGGGCGGTAAATCCCCAATCCCCATTTTACCCTTCCCCATTCCCATTTTTGCCCCATAGGGTATAATGGGAGTGGGGAAGGAGTTAATTACGCCACCGTAAATTACAGTGGCGTAATTAACGACGAGGTCCCGTAGCGCCATGGATTTTTCCGCCCGGAAAAACCGGGCGGAAAACTCACCATGGCGCTACGGGATATCGTAGTAGGGCGGACGGGTCCGCCGCGAATACCGCTGGCGTAGACCCACTCCGCCAGGGTCGTAATGAGGGCCAATATAATCAACACCTGTATCATTAAGGACTCTTATAAACAGGCATTTGAAGCAGATATAGGAAGGATGGTAATTTTCAGTGCAACAAAATGTGGGTTTGCCCAGGCTGGGCATGAAGCGCTAAGAATTCTCTTTATATTAATGTTATGCCAGTTTAGTACAAATAAGGAACATCACTGATCAGTGTGGTCGCTTTAGATTAAGACGTGTCACGACAAAATACACCTATTGAAGACGATGACAAAAAGTAGTAGTCATGACATGTTTGCCGTATGTCCTTTAAAGCGATAAGGTATACAATATGAAAGATGTATTAATCATGTACTGTATTGTCCTTGGGTGGATACATAACCATCAAGTCATATGTTCTTCGAAGAACAAGGTGCATACGGACAAGCTGAAATGATCTCTGTGCAATGGCATCTGTCAGTTTCACTCACTGCTGCTCCCAGGCCTAGCCGATCGCCTCATCCACTTGCGACGATGGAAGGGTTTGAGCCCATTCCTCGATTGCGGCAACGTCTAAGACGTGATGTCACCATGACATAATGACTCCAAATGGCGCCTACAGTCAGACACCCGCACGGAAATGCGCAGCAGCCGGGACTTCACAAGGTGCTAAAACAAGTTAGACTGCATCGCAATTATCTTTTCCACGTTGCTTTAGAGGCTAGTTTATTGCCTTCCTTTGCCTTGATTTCCAGGCCTTGTTCTGCCTGTACATTATCCCCCTTTGCATTCCGGTGTTTGTCTTCCTGGACTCCTCCTTCTCGTTCCAGCCTCTGTCCTCCTATCTTCCTGCTTCAAGTCGTCCTGATATGCAAAATCTCGTTGCTGACACCTTATCATGAAACTGTCTAACAGAAACGGACGTACAGCTGTTATGCCGAAAATGACTACCCAAAGCCACCGTCATCATGGTAGTAGAGGCGTTCCTACAACAGCTAATGAGGGATACTGTTATTTCTCCTCATGACAGAGATATCCAAAGAACATTGAGCAGCAAGAATGGTTTACTCTTTCATCACCAAGACATCTACGTACCCTCTCAAGAGTTACGCTGAAAAACGTTACTATTAGCTCACGATTCAGCTATAGCCAGAAATCCAGGAAAGAAGACTATGGAGTTATATCAAAGATATTTCTCTTGGCCAAGGAGGGAAGAAGAAGTTAATGAACATATAACTTCTTGTACGACTTACGCCCAAAACAATGTACCTTGACATTTCCCAGTGGGCTAATGTACACAAGCAACATTGCCATCAAGACCCTGGCAAAGGATTTCAACCACATGTATAGTAGAGCTACCTAATTCCCTCGATTGTATGGTCATCCTGGTCATTGTTGACACTTTCACTAAGCTGAATCATTTCACACCACTGAAGAAAATACCAACAGTGTAGGAAATGAGTAAGGTATTTGTAAATTACATCTTTCGTCTCTGTGGGTAGCTGGAAGTCATTATATGTGATCGTGGTATGCAGTACACCTCCAAGTTCTGGACTAAAGTCAGTGTGTAAACCTCTGTGCATTGACAGAGCTCTGTCTTCAGGTTACCATCCAGAGACGAATGGCCAGACATAGCTGTTATAATGCTCAGTCCAGGCAGCTTTATGTTACTTGATAAGTTTACTTCAATTCTTATGTTACAGTTACAGGCTTAAGACATAAGCAATAAAGAGAGAGAAAGACACCGGCACCCATCACCCAGGGAGGGAGGGCTCAACTGACCCAATCTAGAACACTCACCACAGCATTCTCCCTCTCATGCGTCAACATTCCACAGGCACTCAGGTGACATCATAAATCACATGACAAACCACATCAGACTAACCAAGCACATCACAACAATAGCAGGCAAATAAAACACTGGATGCAATACCATCAATGTTTCACAAATATCATGCAAGGCAATTGGTACCTCTCCTAGCAATAGCAGAATTGTCCTATAACAACACGCAGCATTCTGCACTCAATAAGAGCCATTTATTTTGTACTTATGGCTACCACCCTAGATGGCCACCTGCATTACCAACCACTGGATCAAATGTACCATTGGCCGAAGAGTTAGTACAATAATTCATACTATTCATCAACAAGCACCACACCTTGCAACACACTCAAGGAGTGACTAGGTTACATGCATGCCACAAGAGGCTCCCGTCTCTTCCATACAAAAAGGTGGATCTTGCATGGTTTTCACCAAAATATCTACCAAGACGGAAAATGTTTACCTAGGTAATTTGCGCCAGTTGATGTTTTGAAAGAGATAAATCATATAGCATTTAAAATCTGCTTACCAATGCCATGGCACAGGATACATCCCGTCTTCCACTCACTGTTGATGATGATTATTTATAACGCGCTTAATACCCAGAGGTTTCTAAGCACAGACCCGAGGATCGAACCTGCGTTGCTCCGTGACGTTTTGCTTCCAAGGAGAGCACGTTGCCACTGAGCTAACCTCCCAAGACAATTGCTTACTTAAACCTTTGTGAGTAAGCAAAACACCAAAATGTGTCTACCTCTCAAGGATGAAAACTCCCTGCTGCTCCCAGGCTTGGTAGAACACTGCAACCGCTTCCTTGTGGTGGTAATGGCAGGGTTTATAGCCCATTCCAATATGGCGACAGCAACTAAGACATGACACTGCCATGGCATCACAACGCAAAGATGGCACCAACCATTGGACACCCACATTGAAGCCCGCGAATCACAGGAATGGAATAGGAGCTAGAACAAGATAGGCTGCGCATCAAAGCGTTTTCCACGTTGCTTCACATGCTAGTTTCTAACTTTTCTCAAAATGTGCTCCTCTGAGCATGTCACCTCAACAAAAGGACACTCGTGAGGATAATTGAAATTACTTATAGTTGGAAAATTAATGTCAGAAAACTGTGAATCTTGAAATGCTATTGCAAAAGAAAATGTGCTCTACCTTTTATTAGAATAATTACTATTACTATTATTACTATTATTATTATTATTATTATTTTATTTATTCAGCACACACCCAGATTCAGGAAGCAATGGAGTGCCCTACAGGTCATAGGGGGACGTTCACAGTGAGGGAAGCAGAGATCCAAAGGAGCAGGGAGCTGACAATGGGGGGATGGTGCAGGGCAACTTAGAAGCAACGGGTCAACAAGTAACTAAGAGAGGAAGTGGGGTGAACAAATTACCCAGTCTTAATTTGGGAGGGGAGTGTGTATGGCTACCTTGGACCAAGCAGTAATGGCGCTTATTTGCCCGTGCTTGCTATTTCAAATTGAGGTGCTAGCCTGCATGTATATATATGATGAGCCCTGAGAAAATGCTTTTGAAAAATGTCATTGGCCACCTACATTGTGATACAGAACTAGCATATGAGTAAAGAAGATACTTAAAATTGTTCGTAAGCATTTTATGACATGCATATGCTATGTTAAAAATAAGAACATTCATAACTATCTTGCTCCTCAGCTATATCGAGATGATAAAGTAATGACTATTTGAAATTGCTTTATAACACGCAATCAGCAATTTTAGAGTTATGTTTAATGTCACACACACCACACTATTGCTTATGAAATATGTCATCAAAAGAGCATTGTATATTGTATTTCGACATTCTTAGTTTTCATCCAGTCATCACTCTTATTGTCTTAATCACTTAAACTGTACTCATTCTGTGATAAACACTGTTGTGGCTTGTCAAGTGTCCCTAATTACACATTCTAGAAATTATTTACATTTTAGTTCCTTTCCTATCCTGACATCACTCATCAAGCACATTTCATTAAAGGAACTAATTACTTCATTGTTATTAAATAATAATGTATTGAATACATCTACTTGATAATCTCAAAATGTACTTTCAGTAGCAAGGACTTTCCTCCAAGGACAGATTTATATAATTTGCGTAATTGTTAAACATGATGTATTATTTAAATCTTCAGCTAACAATACCTGAAGCTTAAAATGACCACTAACATGGGTAATGCTGGCATAATAGTTGAAATACATTAATCAAACAGATGAGGCAAGCATATCACAATAAATGCGTAGCCCGATTGGTAAGAAGACAATTGGAGCGCTAGTGCAAATCATTTAGTCCATAGCAAGTGTCCAGACTGCAGCTCAGGTTAGCGATGTATAAATAGGTTTAATGAAGTGGTATTGGTTTTTGAAAGTTCAATCATAAAACGAAATGGTGGCAGGATGTGTGGTTGCTTAAGTGTCAAGGGCAGAGCCCTGAGGGAAGAAGGTAAGGCATGCAGACTTGTAAAGTGTTGTTCTGCCAACATTATTGTCCTCATTGCACATGATAAGATCTCAGGAAGTGAAGATGAAGAGTTAGGAAATGAGGAAGGTAGGGAGTAAGGATAAGACAGTTGCAGGAGCATCAGTGAAAGTGATATGATGGGATAGTGGCATCTCGCGGTGATGAGAAGCCATGGGCATACCAGTGATTATTGCCTTTCAGGTCAGAATCCTGATTGGCCGCCTCAACAAAGGCCTCAGGGCATTACCTGACTTGGTAATGACCCTGCAGCGAGGTGATTATTTCTATTAGCACCCCGCCCCGTTGGACCGGGATAGTAAAAGCTTATTTCTTGCTTTGCAAAATCCTCTGGAGTTTCACAAAGGAAGAAACTTTTTTTTTTTTTTTGTTAATGGCCACTGGGGAAGGGAAAAGGAAGTCTGTTTTCCCTTTCCATGGTGGCCATTGAAAATCATAAAAAAAAGTAAACAAACTAAATGACCACCATGGAAAGGGAGAAGGGGCTACACATAGTACCTTCTCCCTTTCCAATGCGGCAATTCAAAAATTAGGAAAAAAGTAAACACAAAAATGGCTGCCCTGGAAATGTCGGCATGTCGGCAATGATCGGGAGCGGATGCGCTGGGGGCAGAAGTGTTCCCAGCTTGCCCGTGTTAGGAAGAATTCTCATAAATGTGTTAATTCCTCTCTACCTTAGAGACTCCCAGCTCTTTTGTTGAACTTTGGGACTTTGTACTTTTAATTCTAATTGTGTTCTGTGGTTGTTTCTTTGGTTATGGAGTTTTAGACAACTCCACAGGCATCATCTTTTCATTTATGTCACACAGCACCCTCAGTGTGGTGGCACAGGGAAACCGTTTCAGGCTTTCCCAAGGTTTAAATACCTTGTCTGGGATAAACTACTGTTTCTCAGAGTAAGTAAAGTGAAATTGACTTTACCAGTCTTTTTAAATTTCTAGACCCAGCACACCATATCTTACAATAGTGTGCTGGAGGGGTTACTTAGTATCCCCTGTGTCCAGATACTCATGTAACTGTCAAATGCTACCCTTTCCTCTTGAAATGGCTGGTGGCAGTGGTTTTACAACAAACTACCATGATTTTTCCCGACCGCGAAAAACCGGTAGCGTTAAATCGCGGGAGCCATTTTTTTCAAGATGGCGCCTGTACCCCCTCTGTAAAACCAGGTCACAGTCTTCTTTTTACACCATTTCCTTGTGGAAAGGTCCTTCTAGGGTTTTGCTCTGCGCTCCAAACCAGGTTTGGTTCCTTTGTTCATTCGCCTGAGTAAAGACCTCCTCTGGCGCCCGAGGGTCTGGGGTGGGCAGGAAGTGAGGGAGGTGCCCAAAACTCCCTGTGTTTAGTCTCCTAGGAGACTCAAATGCACTCTGTGGTGATTGGCTGGCTGACTGTCCAGCAAGGACAGTCACCCTGCTGGGTGAGTGACAGCTAGGCTGGAATTAATGGGAGAGAACTGAATAAAAGGAAAGTCTCTTGGCTTGGAAGGCAGAGTCGACCATTGGAACAAAAGAACCGAAGACAAACTTGAAGAGGATGGCTGCTGCAACTCCTGGACCATTGGCTTGCCCGGTGAAGACCTGCTGTTGGTCCGAATTGCTAAATTCATCTCGACAGAGAAGCCCTGCAAGGGCAACTTCTCCCTTTGAGTTGGTGGGACCAATCAACTCGACACTAAGCCACCTGGATACCATTCTCGGAGCTGGTTGTATTTTCCTCAGAGTGCTGCAGGAAACCGAATAACCAGCAAGAGGGACACCAGCTTTTGTGCTTGACTACAGCTATCAGAATTGAAGAATTGCCAGTTGGTAGCTTTTTGACCAGTCTTAAAGGAATGGTTCTCCTAAAAAATTGTATTGCCCAAAAAGATGGGCAATAATAAAACAAATATGCTCGCACTTTTTTTTTTTTTAAGTTCCTATGTAAAATTTTGAGCAATTCAAGCTCAGAAATTGGAAAAGCAAGCACATGGGCGCATCCATTTTGCTTTTGCGGCACTAATGAAGGAAAAGCCAGCCAGCTGTAGTAAACAAAAGCTACCACTGGGTGGCTTTTCCTTCATTGGTGCCGGGACTCAGAGGACGCGAACCGGAGGCTACAGGCACAAAAGCTGCAGCTGCATCTCGGTAAGTGCTATTTATTTATTTTTTTTAAAATAAGCACTAGCTGCATTTTTTTTTCTAAGTTTTCCAGGCTGGAGGAGCCCGGAAAACTTAGAAATAAAACTGCAGCTTTAAAAACGTATTTATGTTTGCGGTTGCTTTTGAAGCGACGGCAAACATAAATACAACGTTAATGTGTTTGAAAACGCTGTGGTTTTTCTTTCTAAGTTTCTCAGGCTCCTCCGAGCCGGTGGAGCCGGAGAAACCTAGAAAGAAAAACCGCAGTGTTTTCCACCAGAGACCCAAAGTGAAAGCCAAGGCAGGCAGAAAAACAACGCGGTTGTGTTTACATGCCGCAGTGTTTCTGCCTACAGCTGATTTCCCATTTGGGGCTCTTGGGCTCCCCACGGGGGGCCCGAGAGCCCGAAATGGGAAATGCTGCAGTGTTTCTGCCTAAATCTGATTTCCCATTTGGGGCTCTCGGGCTCCCTACAACGTGGTTGTGTTTGAAAAGGCTGAGGTTTTTCTTTCTAAGTTTCTCAGGCTCGGAGGAGCCTGAGGAACTTGGAAAGAAAAACCGCAGCGTTTTCAAACACAATAACGTTGCATTTATGTTTGTGGTAGCTTCAAAAGCTACCGCAAACATAAATACAACGTTTTTAAAGCTGTGGTTTTATTTCTAAGTTTTCCGTGCTCCTCCAGCCCGGAAAACTTAGAAAAAAAAATGCAGCTAGTGCTTATTTTTTTAAAAAAATAAAAAGCACTTACCGAGATTCAGCTGCAGCTTTTCTGCCTGAAGTCTCCGGTCTGCGTCCTGCGAGTCCCGGCTCCAATGAAGGAAAACCACCCAGTGGCAGCTTTTGTTTACTACAGCTGGCTGGCTTTTCCTTCATTAGTGCCGCACAAGCAAAAGCCAGCACAGGCGAGCATCCATTTCACAAAATGGATGTGCCCATGTGCTTGCTTTTCCAATTTTTGAGCTTGAATTGCTAAAAATTTTACATAGGAACTTAAAAAAAAAAGTGCAAGTATATTTGTTTTATTATTGCCCATCTTTTTGGGCAATAACATTTTTTGGGCGAACCATTCCTTTAATGTGGTGCAGGAGTATCCCGACATCCTCCCTTTTGTCCCCACGACTGAGGCCCAGGAACAGCGAGTTCTGCAGGAACTGCTAGGAACAGAGGTCACTAGCTGCATCTTTTTCTTCATTTGTAAAGGTACTGTAAAACCAGACAGAGAGTACTTACCTCTCACAGTGAAAGTGCTTGAAACTTCCCCAACTCACATGCCTAATCAGCTTGTGACCCAACACATGATTCTTCTTGCTACAAACTATTCCTAAGAACTTTTGCAGAGACTTTTCCATTTATCTATCAGAACTGCTTTATCCTATCCAAGACTTAGGCCATTGGCTTTGGTGTAGCCTATTGAATTGAATTGACTCTTCTGGTGAACTCAAAATATCTGCACTGCCTAAGAAATAACTGTATTCTTCCAATGTTCTGATAATCTATGCATTTTTGCTCCTCCTTCAACATATTCTGAATGCCTCAGAAACTTAGAGTGTACAGTACTGAAGTATATGTGTGTGTGATTATATTGTCTCCTTCTTATGAATGTTTTATAACTGACAGTTAAATAAATTAGTAATATTTAACAAAGAAACCTTGAGAGTAAGAGTTTATTTTTACACATGTGATTATAGACCTCTGTGTAACATCATTACAGCTCACATTCCCTCTTGAGATAAGCCTGGCTCTCAGCTCCGCTACCAAAAACTGTGTAGTACAGACTTATACCAAAGGTTGGTTTTGCTTACACCTGCAGTCATAGTTGTGTGTAGAAGTTCCAACGGGTATTGCATACAAATTTTGCCAACAGCATGCTCCCAAAATAGATAGAAAAGAAGGTATGGGGAGCGGGGAGGATAATCTGTGGATGAGGGAGGGGTGATGGGAGGGGAGAGGGGATCACTTACCTCATTCCTTGGCATGGGAAGATGGCGGCCTCCAGCTGTGAGAAGGCTCAGGGCAGGTGGAATTACTGTCAGTAATCCCCGTTCCAGGCCTACCCATTGACTGAGAGGCTGATGCCCCCACCGTGTACTCATCTCCTCTAGAATATGCCTCACAATGAATCACTGCTATTAAGGCAAGGGTGAGTAGCGAGTTCTGGGAGTTAAAATCTCAAGGATTACAATAGTATTCTAAACCCGGTTGTTGTACATTGTTACCTACATTACAATCATCAACATTAAACTTTAAGACTTCATCAATAAGGGTTTCTGTGCAATGGCAGTAGGCCATTAGAATCGTTGGAATTATAGTTAGTTTCTTCTTCATTATCAAGAGAAAAATACTTTGTCTCTCCCATCAGAGTCACCACCTCCACCACAGTTCTCATCCCGCCCACATGATCCTCCCTTTGAGACCACCCCGGGACAGGATCTGGTAGCGGCTGCCTTTCCCTGGTCATGTGGGAAGAGACAACCACCTGGGAACTAAAGATGACTCCACCGGATTCATCACACATGACAACTGGAAATACTATGTCATAATTGGTCAAAAAATGTAATGTCATTTCTTGTTTCATTGGCTTTTTTATCTATAGGAATCAGGAGTTCTGTACAATGCCATGTGACTCTTTCAATTTTAAAGCAAGAATGCCATAGTGATCTTTCTTTTCACAGCTTGAGGGAGTTGGAATATATTTGGGTGACTTTCCTAGGCTCAATGGGCTACATACAGGTTTCCCTTTCTACATATTCTTAACATAGATGTGACTGTTATTTGGAGTGGTGCAGCACCACTGACAACATACAAATATCCTCATAAATATTCTCAGATTTATTATGAGGACATCTGTATGTTGTCAGTGGTACTGCACCTCTCCAATCCCAATTTGATTTCTTATGAGGACTTCTGTATGTTTTCAGTGGCACTGCAACTCTCCAATAAAATAGGTTGTGAGGACATCTGCAGGTTGTAGTAAATTTGATAGGTGCAGTACTACTGACGGCATAGAGGCGCTTTTGTAAGAAATCGCATTGAGATCAAAGCTAAAACATAGGACAACTACAACCAAAGGCTGCACTCATACATAGAACCAATGGATGTCACTCCATTCGTGCACTGTTGCTCCTCTCCTCCTTTGTGCTGTCCCTCCTCCTCCCTTGTTCTGTCCCTTCTTCCCTTGCCCTGTCACTCCTCCCCACTTATGCTGTCCCTCCTCCCTCTTATGCTGTCCTCCTTCTTCCTTGCACTATCACTCCTTCCCCCTGCACTATTGCTTTGCCCCAATTGGTGCTGTTGTGCCTACCCCTTAGGCTACTGCTCCTGTGGAAACAGAGAAATTGATATGAGGCCGGGAAGCCCAAAAGGAAACACACCAACACAGGTTACAAAGGACATACAAAGCGCTTTATTTCAAAGTTACAAAGTTACCAAAGTCAATTGACATACGGATAGCTATTCGGCCCTCTGACTAACACGCGAACCTTCAACGTAAGGTTCGCACTGAAAGTGGGAGAGACCGATCATCGGGATGCTTGGGTTTTTATACATTTTGTCCTGCATTGGCCAGCCCTCTCGCAAGTTAACCATTCTTGGAACCATGGCTAGGGTTCGTAGCCAGGTCGAACACACAATTTACCTAATTTGATCAGTTCCGCTGATACAGTTACATATTTACACACAGGTTAAAGAGAGGACAAGGTCTTAGTTCGTGACCCTAACAATTCGCCTGCGGACATATTGTTTATTCACGTGTGCGGAGGTCACCATGGCCGGAGTCTTACTCAAAATGTCATTCGGCCTCCATTTTGTGATTCAGGGTGACTTCCACACTGCAAGAGTACCTAAAATGGCGGCTAGATCCAAGATGGCGGCTTACACAATACATTAAGGTCAAGACCTTGCCGCGGAACCTATGTACATGGTATTCTTTAGACAGCTTGGCGTAGGCCAACATACATTTAAACAATGCGATTGGGGTCACAATATTATATCGATTTCCACAGACCCTCCTTTTTGGCCTATGCCAAGTGCTAATACATCATTTCCTAATACTTTCGAAAATAACTGAAGGCATTATCATCCATAGGTTCCGCATCATTGTCCGAAATGTCAATAGCCATAAAGTTGTTCATAAGAACTTCTTGCAACATGAACTCTTTAGATGCTGTCTTCGGGGTGTATATCTTATGCCCTATTGCGCTCATTACCTGAGCACAACATCCCCCCATCATTCCACATATACTCGGGAGGCATTGAAAACAACAACAAAGAAATAACAGAATCCCTAAAATACTTAAAATGACAGAAAGCACCTTCCACCCCCAAGATCGTAAAGAATCCCAAAACCAAGTACTAAGGTTCCAGTCTCCTACAGGGATATGGACTTCAGAACTGAGAGTGTGTAAATTCTGAATTGCTTTAAAAATTGTTGGCGAAGAATCTGGTACGAAAACACAACAAGCGGACCCCACTAATTTACATACTCCACCTCGTTCGGCTAAAATGACATCTAATGCCATTCGATTTTGAAGTGCTACCAATCTTATCGCCTTTTGCTCTAAGGTCATATTGTAAAGTATGTCCGTGGTCCGGTTGATCGTTTTCTCCAACACCCTCGCTAATCCCCTAATGTTTTCTGAATTGGCTATTTGTCCCCAAAAGGGCACTATTGATTTGGCTATATCCCCGAACACTTGTCCAGGGGTGTCTCCATTACTATCCCGTCGCGGGCGAGCCTTAGATACCTCTAAGGTACTGGCTATAAATACACCTGGTAACAATATCCCTAAATAACAAGTCCCCTGCCAATCCTTGGGCAACCAGGGAAAAGCTAAACTACCACAAACAAAATAAACGGGTCCCCCTACATACAAAGGCCTATTTTCCCCAGTCAAGTTTACAGTATTTACACAAGGCTCGAAGTCTCCCATTGGCCTAGTGCCATTTCTTTGTACACAGAAAGGAACTGAATCAGGACTATGATTCACAAAATAAGAAGGAGGCATGGCATCCTTATTGCCTATCGGAGCCATCTTAAAAGAAACTAGATTTTGGAAAGGAAAAGATAGTTTATCAGACGGCCTAATAGAAGCGACGTTAGTTTTACTTCTATTTGCGAAAAGCGAGCATCCCAGGGGAGTCAATTCACGTTTTTCAAATTCATTCAAATTAGTCCCATCGAAGTTCCCTGAGATGCTATCATTCCATCGGCCAAAGAAGAGTGCTCTAAGAGAGGCATAGCAAGAAGTTGTTAAAGGTAAGGGATGTATATACCATCCCAGTCCCTTGTTCCCATGTTGTGGTAAGTGAGTGCAGATCCAACAATTACTCTTATTAAAAATAGCATGCGTAGCATTCATCACTATCATCAAAGTGTTATTATGATATTTCTGTCTATGCCGAGAGTCCCTAGGGGACAGAGTGTGAAGGTGTACAGAGGGAGTCAAAACAGTTGGTACGATTTTGGTCGGTAACAGAGGCTTCAAAGGATAAATTTCTTCAAAATACCAAAGTCCCACGGCAGCAGTTGTAAAAATAACAATAATCAGAACGAGAACACAACAGTACGTTTTCGGGGCCCAGGCACATTGTTCATTATTCGATTTGGTCACCTCCTTATCTAATAGTTCAATACGGGGAGCAGCAGTGAAGGCGGCAGGCATCATGGTCATCCCGATCGACGGCCCCAATGTTCGTTGCTGGCGGCACTTCGGCCGCGCAATTTCTTAGTCCTTCCCAACCCTAGCCAACAGAACACTCCTTTTCTTTGTTCAAAAAAAAGAAAGACAACAGTACTTCAATCACTCTTTTCCTTCCAGATGCACGACACTCGTGCGGTAATTCTATTTCCGTGGTCGAAGGTTGTACCTGATGGTACCCAAGTTTTTTGAATCCAAAAGCAAAGTATCGTCGCTCCCTGAGGGGAGCGTCGTGTCGGTGGCGACGGAAGTCGCAGAGCTCGAAACAAGATTTTCCGGAAGCGATTGATCAAGAGAGTGCAGAGATAAAAAAGGACGGCTCCCCGAGCTCCTCAGGCTCAGAGAACTTCTCCGACGCACTCACAACGCTGCCTGCTACTCCGAGATCAGAGATTGTAGCACCAGCGAGGGGTTCTGTTTCTTCTGTAGCGTGTGGCGTCGGGTGAGGGATCTTCTTAACATGCGTTGCATGTATCCAGTTCTTCCTTCCTGCCACCCGCACTGCCGTCCTGGTGACCAATAATACCTGGTAGGGTCCACGCCAGCGAGGCGCAAGACAGGAAGACCTCTCGTAGGCCTTCACCAGGATCCAGCTACCGGGCAGTATATCGTGTCCTGGGCCCGTAAACCGTACAGGTAAGGCAGCATTCACCTGGTGGTAAATGAAATACAGATTTTTAGTCAATTGATTACAGTAATCTATGAGCAATACATTATCCACATCCCTCAGGGCTTTAGGTTTAGGGAGACCCCAGCTATTAGCAGGCCTTCCCATTACCACCTCGAACGGAGAGAGCCCAGTTCTAGTCTGGGGTGTGGTGCGCATAGCTAACAACACAATAGGTAAAGCGTCGGGCCATTTTAGCTTAGTGTCGGCACATGTTTTTGCAAGTTTGTTTTTCAAAATACCGTTGTGTCTCTCTACCAACCCCGCACTTTGAGGGTGCCTAGCTGAATGAAAACGTTTCTCAACCCCTAGGGCAACACATATTTGCAACATTACGGCTGCGATGAAATGGGGGCCGTTGTCCGACCAAATTATCCTCGGGAGCCCAAATCGAGGGAAGTACTCTTTCACCAGGATCTTTGCGGTGGTCATGGCGGTAGCATCTTTGACAGGGAAAGCCTCGACCCATTTGCTAAAAGCACAAATGATGACAAGAACATATTTCAAGTTATTACATCGCTCCATTTCAATAAAATCAAGGTGAATGGTTTCAAAGGGGACAGAGGGGGGCCCGAAACTTCCCCTTGGAGTCACTGTCCCTTTACCCACATTGTGCTGCAGGCAAATCATGCAATTCTGAACATGTCTCTTTGCAGTTTCCAAAATGTTATCATTCACCCAAACCTGCTGCAATATCTTCGTAATTTGCTGGGCACACACATGCGTTGGACCGTGTGCCATTGTAACCATTGCTAACACATAAGAATCAGGAAGCAACCATTTCCCGTCGGATGCGTCCACCCAACACCCTTCATCATCCAATTTTCCCATGCCTTCAGCCCACTTCCTAGACTCTTCAACTGAGGCATCAGTCTGCATATCTCGCACAGACCCAATGCCTTCATCTATTATACAAACATCTCTCACTTCCCTCGAGGTGTACATGTCTGTGCTAAGGTCTGTGGCTGTTTGTCTAGCTATCAAATCTGCAAAAGCATTTCCTCTGCCCACATTGTCTATGACCTTGCGATGTGCTGCACATTTCATGATCGCTAATTGTTCAGGGAGTGAGAGCGCTGAAAGTAGTTGTACTATTAAGGGACCATGCTGAATATTGGTCCCATGTGAGGTCAGAAACCCTCTTTCCGACCTTAGTTTTCCGAAGTTGTGAGCCACCCCAAAGGCGTACTGGCTATCCGTATAAATATTGACTCTATGCCCTTGGGAGAGCTCACAAGCGCGGGTCAACGCTATAATCTCCGCGGCCTGCGCGGAGTTATGCGGAATCCTTTTAGTTTCAACAATCTTGTTCAAAGTAGTAACTGCATAAGCAGCTGTAGATGTGCCATTCGGAAGTTTGAAGCAGGAGCCATCACAAAACAGCTCCCCTTCCGCATTCTCCAAAGGAGTATCTGAGAGGTCTATCCTGCCCTTTGTTTCTTGTTCGGTGGTATACAGGCAGTCATGTGATCCTTCATCACCGCAAACAATATTTTGCGGGAGAGGTAAGAGTTCAGCCGGATTGAGAACACAACACCTTTTAATTTGGATATGAGGAGCAAATAGGACTAATTCGTACCTTGTCAACCGGGCAGAGGTAAGGTGTTGCGTTTGAGTTTTATTCAATAGAATATCAACAGAGTGAGGTACCATCAAGATTAAATCGTGGCCTAGGACCATCCCCTCACTCTGTTTTACAGACGCAGCGGCAGCAGCAACAGCGCGCAGACATCGCGGCAAAGCGCATGCAACAGGATCGAGGGCGGAGGAATAATAGCCGCACGGCCTATTCTTCCCTCCATGTTCCTGTGTTAACACAGACAAAGCACATCCATCACATTCATGCACAAACAACACAAAGGCCTTATCGTAATTTGGTGTACCCAGAACCGGTGCTGAACATAGCGCGGTTTTGAGAAGCTCAAATGATCGTTGATGTTCCGATTCCCATGGCAGTGGCAGAGAAATCCCCTTCTTCGTCAAAGCCAACATCGGTTTTACCACTAGTGCAAAGTTCGGGATCCACAGTCTACAGTAGGACGCCATCCCTATCAGGGCTCTGACTTCCTTCTGTGATTTTGGGACAGACATGCCAGAAATGTGTTTTATTCGTTCAGGTGCCAATCTTCTCCCCTCCTTTGACAGGAGGTAGCCTAAATAGGCAACCTCCTGGCAACAATATTGACATTTTTTTAGCGAAGCTTTGTGACCATTTTCAGCTAGATGAACAAGCAACAATATAGTGCCTTCTTTACAAGCTTTCTCAGAGTCTGCAGCCAAGAGCAAATCGTCTACATATTGAAGCAGCGTGCAAGTAGGTGGCAATTCAAGGGTGTCGAGCTTCTCCTTTAAGGCTCTACTATAGATACTAGGACTTTCAGAATACCCTTGAGGTGCCCTTGTGAAAGTAAACGAGCGTCCCCCCAAGGTGAACGCGAACAAATACCTGCTCTCCTCATGTATCGGAATACTAAAGAAGGCGTTTTTCAAATCTACGACACTAAAGTGTGTAGCCGTAGCAGGGATCATTGTTACTATCGTAGTTACATCAGGCACAATTGGAAATTGTGGGGCTACCACTCGGTTAATAGCACGAAGATCTATTATAAACCGGTACGGAATTGCATTGTCGCCTTTCTTATATACTGGCAAGATCGGGCTATTACATAAGCTACCTGTTATCTCTTCGATCACTCCACGATGTACAAAATCGGAGACAATGCATTTCAGAGCACGCTCACCTTCAATTGAAATTTTATATTGCGGAATGCGCGGTAGCTTAACCCCATGTTTCAAGACTATCTTAACAGGCTCGATGTGCAATATCCCGACATCATTGTCGTCTATTGCCCACAAACATTCCGGGACAATGTCAAACTCGGGAGGTAGAGGTCGGGTCAAGTACTGGGAGTTAAAGGGTTGCTGTGGTGAAACTGTTAATCTTATTCCGTCAGGGGAACAATGAATCACTGCATTCAATTTCTTTAACAAATTCAACCCTAGCAAATTTTCTCCGCAGTTTGAAGTAAGAAGAAAAGGGCACTGGTCTGTGAAAGGACCCAAAGAAACAGATACCGGCGCAGAAACCGGACAAACAGTTGGTATACCAGAGAACCCTATAGAAACGTTTGTTTGCCCTGACAGCGGGATGTTTGGAACCCTAGAATGGTCAATGGAGCACTTTTGTACTCCAGTGTCGATCAAGAACTGATGTTTCCTATTTCCCACCAATAATTCAACGTAGGGGCCCTTCTGAATAACGGGAATAGGTAAAGGTTCCAAACGCTGCTTCGGGCAATCCTAGTAAGGCAGAACTTTGTCAAAGGGAAGTTCTTCAGATAGATAGGCAGCAGAAGGGTGATCAAATATATTTCTCGAGTCCATACTCGGAGTCTGATTTTCCCGTGAAAAAGGTTGCTGGGGATCTTGTAGAAGCTGACCCCTATCAGGGCCCCCTGCTCCGGGGCGGCCCCTTGGTCGCCTACCCATACCTCCAAATGTGCCTCCTGACCTCTGACGAAGGGCAGGGCACTGTGCTCGCCAGTGACCTTCCTGGCGGCAATAACCACACTGATTAATATTTATAGAATTTGGAGGAGTATTTCCTCTTGGAATGTACTGACCTCTAGTCTGTGTCGTACCTCCTCTGGGGTTTCTGACAATTTGCTGCAACAATACCTTAGTCTTTAAGTCACCCCTTCTTTTTTCGATTTTCTCTTTTTCATTATTAACCCGATTCTCATAATACTGAGCCATATACAAAACCTCTGACTGATATTTTGCCTGCCAAGCGCTCTCTGAGGACATAATTTGTGACTGGATGTCGGGCAACAATCCACGTACAAATTTGTCCACAAACAACCTCTTCCCCGACTCTGTGCCTAAATCCTGTCCACTGAAGTCAGAGAACACCTGTTCAAATCTATTAAAGAATTCAGTAGTACCTTCAGTTTTCCCTTGGACGCAGGCCGTAAGCTTGTCCCAAATAATCCTTTTTTCTGGGATTATAGTTTTTAGTTTAGCAACTATTCTATCGGGTAAGGTAAGTATTACCTGGGGTGGTTTCTCACCAGCTGGGCGTTCCCCATCTATTCTAATCAGATTTACCCATGTATCCCCTAGCCCCGGCACATCATCTACTGTCCGTACCTGTTTCCATACATCAACTGGCAAAAGCACTGGAAACAATAAGTCCATGTCACTTAAGGTGAACACAGAAGACTGTAAGACGGATTCTATTTCTTTATAAAACCCTGTCGGGTTTTTCCTAATATCAGGGACTGATTGTCTAATCGTGTTCACTTCCTGTCGAGAGAACGGGACGTGAACAAACTGCGATACGTAATGTGCAGGGATATCCGTCGCGGGAGTACCAGTCGCTGCGTCGGCGGGGATTTCTACTTTTGGGACAAGGGTCGGAGGGACCTCTCTCATAGGCAACTGAGATATAGGGACCTCCGACCGCTTACTGAGCAATAGGGCCAAATCGAGCGCTAAAGCAGCTGTAGAAGTGTCGGGCGAAAAAGCTCTTTTACAAATACCCAATAACTCTATGGGGCAACCAACCTTCTTCCTTATACATTCCTCCTGTAAGTGCTGTACCATCACTTGGATTACCTTTCTTTGCATCTCTACCGTGTATTGACTATATGTGTCATACACCTCATCTGGCGGTATCGATGAATCCGAGATCCATCGAATCGCGTCTTTGGTACAAATTCGTACTTCCTCAGGCGCTGATCTTCGGCACGAAAGGAACCGTTTCTGTACATGTATCCTATCGTCCTCATCATCCTCGTTTTGTAACCTTTCAAAATCCCTCCTAAACTCAAACAACCTATCAACATGTCCATATACTTTCTGCTCTGTATCCCTCGAAAGTGCCAAAGCATTCAGATCTCTCACCCCTTGTGGGAGATCTGAAGTCTGCAATCTACCCCACATTACACCTAAGTGAATCCCCAGTCCTTCAATAAAAACATTTTTCTCGGGAAAATCGTGCAAATTAGATAATGTTGAAAATACATCAGTATGATCACCTTTTTCCATGCAATGCTTAGCCCAAGCAAATAGTTCCTATTTCCTGTCCGCAGGAACAGTACTACGAGTCACAATTGTTGACCCTGCACCGGGATCTGTTTTAACGAACACGGGACTCCCCGGAATCGAAAGTGTAGGTGGACTTAACAAGAGTGCAGGGGAGAGAGGCAGTGTAATAGACAGAGGAGCGACAACCAAAGAACTAGGAGCAGTAGGCTGTGCAGGGGGAGTAGGGATAGCAACGGGAACAATAGCAGGAACGGGCAAGGTGCCCACAACAGGAGCATACGGAGGTGGCACTGAAGAATCAGGCCTCCGTTCGTTCAATATTTTCTCAATAAACTCCTCGGAAACATGGAAATCTTTAGAGGGGTAAATTTTCTGGACCTCGAGCGAGAAAGCTCTATCCAATTTCTGGGCTTCTTCTAATCGTTTTTCCTTGTCATACAACAATGCCTTTTTGGCATTTGTTTTATGACGACGTGCATGTTTATCCCTACTTTTAAGCTGCTGCAATGCTTCCTTTTTCCAATTTTTTAACACATCAAAGGCTGCTGGCCTAGCCTTTTTCTTAAGCAAGATCGATTCTAAGTATTCAATACGGGGGATCTCAAAACTACCGTTGATTGGCCACTGAAATTCGGAGGCATTTCTGGTCTGTCTGTGCCAAATGTCATTAAATACAATACTACCAATGCCATACTTACAGTACATAGTACATGCCGGCGACCCCTCCTGTGGTGCCGGACGGCTAAATTCCAAAGATTGTCGATCGCTGCGGAACAGAGCCCTAAAGCAGCTAGACAATTTTCCAGGCATTTCTCAAAGAATTGGTGTTACCTGGTCCAATAATTGTGTCTGCAGATACAATACGCCAAATTCAAATTGTCAGGGTTAAATTAAGAGCCGGGTCACGACTGCACCTGACCAAACCTAAGGAGGACCGTACGGTTTACAAAGGACTTCAACTAACGAATTTTTACCTGCGTTCGGTGGTTTCGGCAAATCTGCCCGCCTCGGAATTGGACCCTCGTCAAGATGCCGTGTCAGACCGCACGACTATCGCCCAAGGATCGGATCGTGCAGCGCTGCCGAGGTATCGCGTCTCGATCGGTCGGGCCCACAGAATCACACCGTCCGATCCCGATTCGATAGTCTGCGTCAACCTTCAATGATCCGGCATCAATCTTGAGGGTCCCTATTCGGGCGCCAACTGTGGAAACAGAGAAATTGATATGAGGCCGGGAAGCCCAAAAGGAAACACACCAACACAGGTTACAAAGGACATACAAAGCGCTTTATTTCAAAGTTACAAAGTTACCAAAGTCAATTGACATACGGATAGCTATTCGGCCCTCTGACTAACACGCGAACCTTCAACGTAAGGTTCGCACTGAAAGTGGGAGAGACCGATCATCGGGATGCTTGGGTTTTTATACATTTTGTCCTGCATTGGCCAGCCCTCTCGCAAGTTAACCATTCTTGGAACCATGGCTAGGGTTTGTAGCCAGGTCGAACACACAATTTACCTAATATGATCAGTTCCGCTGATACAGTTACATATTTACACACAGGTTAAAGAGAGGACAAGGTCTTAGTTCATGACCCTAACAAGTGGCCTGCGGACATATTGTTTATTTACGTGTGCGGAGGTCACCATGGCCGGAGTCTTACTCAAAATGTCATTCGGCCTCCATTTTGTGATTCAGGGTGACTTCCACACTGCAAGAGTACCTAAAATGGCGGCTAGATCCAAGATGGCGGTTTACACAATACATTAAGGTCAAGACCTTGCCGCAGAACCTATGTACATTGTATTCTTTAGACAGCTTGGCGTAGGCCAACATACATTTAAACAATGCGATTGGGGTCACAATATTATATCGATTTCCACACTCCCTTCTGTGCTATTGCTCCCCTCTGTGCTATTGCTCTTCCCCCTTTGCACTGTCCTTCCTTCCCCTTGCATTGTCCCTCCTAACTCCTAGCGATGTCCCTTCTCCCACCTTGTGCTGTCCCTCCTCCCCCTTTGCACTGTGCCGTCTTGCTCCGTTGCATTGTACCTCCTGCCCACCCCTTCTGCTGTTGTTCTTTCTGCCTTGTGCTCTCACTTCTTCCCCATGTGCTGTTGCTCTTACACCATTGCATTGTTGCTCCTCCACTCTTGCTCCTTTCCGTGCTTGCACATTTCCTCCTCCCTCCCTTGTGCTGTCCCTCCTCCCTCCATTGCACTGCCCCACCTCATCCCATTGTTGTGGCCCTCTTCCCCCTTTGTGCTGTTCCCCTTATGCTTTTCCTCCTCTTGCTCTTTAACTCCTCACCCTTTGTGCTTTCTTTCCTCTCTTCTTGAGCTGTCCATTCTCTCCCAGCTGTGCTATTCCTTGCCATGCACTGTCCCTCCTACCCCTTGTGATGTCTCCCCTTCTCCCTTGCGCTTTTGCACCTCCCACTTGTGCTGCCAATCCTCCCCCTTGCACTGTTGCTGAATTTGCCTCTAGTGCTGTCGTTCCGCCCATCTTGTGCTGTTGCCTGCCTTTGTTTGTCCTTTCACACCATACCCCCATTTGCATTGTCACTCTTTCCTTTAAATGTTGTACACTGCTTCTGTTGCTAGTCTACCTTTCATCAATTGGATTGTATTCTCCCTTGTGCTGTTATTATTTTGAATTCCTCCCCAGACAGTGCTTCTCTCACTCACCAGTGCTGCCCTTCATTCCCTCCTATGCTGTCATTTCTCATTTCTTCCCTCCATGCTAAATGTAAAATGCTATGAACAACTACAAACGCCATAACGTTTGGCTGTGCCATTGCTTGTTATAATTAGAGATTACTCCATCCAGTCCCCATTCTCTTCGCCTGAGTTTCCGTGTACATGTCCCCTGTTCCCCAGAGGCTTGTTTCTTTTTCCTGTTTCACCATCTGACCCTCCCCCTGCACCTTACCGTTTGCACATCTTCTGCACATTTCTGCAAGTATTTTCACAATGCATGTCACTTCATCTTTCACATTGCTTCATTTTCGGCACTGTTTATTCGTAAAAAAAAACACACTGGCAATGGTGTTTGGAATTATGAACGGTAGTTCCTGGAGCAGCACCCCTACAACCGAGGAGCAGGAGCTCCCCGTCCAGGCCCAGCCACTGCAGGAGCAGGGGGCACCTTTCCTGCAGGCCGCTCGACCTGCGCCGAATTTCTACAGCAGCGCTCTGGCCTGAACGCCCACACACGCCGAATCCATCCCACGAGCGCCGGAGCCTCCATAAATGAAGCTGCGCCGACGCTCAGAGAAGGAAACAGGCTGCCGTGCCTGAAATAGCGGGAATCGCTATCTTTGCACCTGTCCCCCACCCAGGTACATCACGGGCCACCACACTCAAAGATGGCCGCCCGTCCCTTTGTTTCTCACCAGAGAGCCTAACCAGGCCCACATCAGCCACATGCTGCAGCTGATTGGCCGGCAATATCCTTAACCCCCTGATTGGTAGCCGGCAGGCGGAGCCGGCCCACTCCATCCAAGGCCCACGACTGCAAGGCCATTTCCTGTTTCTTGCCTGTTTCTTGCCTGTTGCTTGCCGGAGCTTCCGTCTGCCAGTCCCCCTGGCCCTCACAGGCAGGCACGACACACGGTGAAAGTGCAACGCGACCTCGCTCGAAGCCACTACCTGGAAAGCAATACTCCAGCACTCCCACGGCACCCTTATTGCTCACGTGACTCTGCATCGTTGAACTAACTCACCTACCCGCCAACCTGCGAGCACTAGAGCTGCTCCTTAATGCTAGTGACCCGCATACTGTATTTGTGCCATATGCCTAATGCTGAATCTAGGTACCACTGCCCTATCTGCACACTGTATTTGTGCCATATGCCTAATGCTGAATCTAGGTACCACTGCCCTATCTGCACACTGTATTTGTGCCATATGCCTAATGCTGAATCTAGGTACCACTGCCCTATCTGCACACTGTATTTGTGCCATATGCCTAATGTTGAATCTAGGTACCACTGCCCTATTTGCATACTGCATCTGTACTGCCCTGCCCTGAATTGAATTGCACGTGATTGTATTGCATTTCGCCCTGCTCTTAACAGCCATGGTATTGAATCGCCATATCACTATATTGCATTTTACCCTGGTCTGAATTGCCTCCCCACTGTACTGCAGCATCCCTGTGTCCTAACTGCCATACCACTGAATTGCATTATCCCCTTGCTTTATTACTATACTGCGCCATGCTACGGCACACTGAACTTAGCCATTACTGCAACTCTGAATTCCACTGACCTGCAGCGGGACTTTCAGACTGCCACCCTACCCTATCTTTCCTGCCTATACCCCATCTCCTAGATTGCACCTACATTGCTATTCCCACTCTGCTCACACAACGCCAGTGCTGTTCTGCAGAAAATGCTAACTATATTTCTCATCTTCTGTGCGATGGCCACGCCCGCATCCCCAAATATTCCCATTCAGGATACCGGCTCAGGAGCCCCCCCCTCCCAGCCAGGCACCAGTCTCACCAACGATTCCTATATAACTAGTTACTATTCTGACCCTTCCTGCCCAAGGTATCATCGCAGGTCAGGACCAATAACCCTTGCCTCCCACCCCTGCACTACCACCGAAAGAAACACCAAACTTTGCGCTAGACTCTCTAAACTATATGAGCGCCCCGAAGACTCCTGTCTGACTCCAAATGTGAAGCCAAAAGCTACCATACTAGAAAACCCACGGCCCTAAACCACCAGCGTGCCCCTCCCACTACTAAAGGCCCCACCATCCCCACATCCAAGTCCAAACCTATCGCTCATACAAACATCTCGGTAAAAACGGATGAACATTCCTATAAAGGAGCTCTCCTCAATACTAGATCATTGGTCGCACATGCCCTTGATATAGCAGACCTAATCATTAAAGATAAATTAGATTTTATTGCTCTAACTGAAACCTGGCTCCACAATGCAACAGGCCCGTCTCTAATGTTGGCCATCCCAGATGGCTATACCATATCCAGGCAGGATCGGGTGGGCAACCGGAGCGGTGGCATCGCCATCATATCCAAAGAAAGTTTAGCTCTTAGACTAGCCCAGACCCAAACCCTGCAATCGTGCGAATCCCTCACTGCCAAACTCCCTATAAACAACACCCAATCCCTCACCATACACCTGATCTACAGACCACCAGGTCCGCTCGGGACCTTCGAGGAAGATTTGCATAACCTAATTTCCAACAATGCGAAAACCACCTCACAACTACTGCTACTAGGTGACCTTAACCTAGGGTTTAACGACCCAGCAGACATACATGCCTCTACCATAGCCAATACGATCTCATCACTCGGACTCTCACAAAAAGTCAACCTACCCACCCACCTGAAGGGAAGAACTCTAGACTGGGTTGCTGATGCTAACTGCTCAGCGGTCATCTTCTCCACCACACCACTACCGTGGACTGACCACTCGCTGGTCTCATTTAACCTAGTGACCTCCACACCACCTACCACAACCGTGTCACTGGCACCACCCTGCCTCACAAGAAACAAGAAAAATATATCTGTAGAAAAAATCATCCCAGCCATCCTTCCAACGCTAAACGCATTGCCAGACAATCTAGATCCCAACACACTAGTTCACGAATATAATAAAATCATGTTAACTACCATGGACAAAATTGCCCCACTTAAACTTCGCACCAGCAAGCCTAAAACCCATTTAAATACATGGTACACACCTGAACTCAAAGCCCTCCGCCTAAAAAAGCGAAAATGTGAAGCTGATTGGAAACTATGCCCCTCCAGTGAAAAGAAAGCCATCCTTGACACGATTTCTCGTCATTACAAAGCTGAAATCTGCTTAGCTAAACAGAATTCCTATAACAACCACATTGCCAACTCCAACTCAAGTATGAAGGAGCTCTTCCCCATACTGAAGGAACTTGAGTCACCCATTGCTACACCCGACACCTGCACCAAGGACCAGACTTGGTGCACAGACATCCAACAGGCACTAGCAAATAAAATAAACACCCTACAAAACAAAATTAAACTAAAAAAAGACTCCTTAAACCTCACTAACTATCCTACATCTCCGCCTAATGCCTTACCAAGCACACACACTAACTCATTCACCTTCTCTAAAACCACCACCCTGGAGGTTGAGAAAATCATTCTTTCTCTTAAACCCTCAAACTGTAAAGGCGACATCTGCCCTGCACACATAATCAAGGACGCAGCCAGAGACTTGCCGCCCTTTATCTCCAAACTCATAAACGCCTCTTTTTCCTCAGGCAGTATCCCTTCCAACTTAAAACAATCCTGGGTGCTCCCCCTCCTCAAAAAGCAGACGCTTGATCCTCTAATCCCCACCAACTACCGACCCATCACCACGGTACCCTTCCTACTGAAAATCTTGGATAAAGTGGCCTATGTCCAGATTCAAAAATACCTAGAACTACACAAATTGCTAGGCTCCAGACAATCAGGCTTCCGCCCATTACACGGCACGGAAACAGCCCTCATTGATCTGAAAACCCAAATTGATGATCTGAGGGACAAGGGTAAGACAGCACTCCTCCTCCTACTCGACCTCTCCGCAGCATTCGACCTTGTCGACCACAAGGTCCTCTGTAGACACCTGGATTCAGCTGCTCATTTCTCCCCAGAAGATGGATTGAATCCTTTCTGAGTGAGAGAACAATGAGAGTCTTCTCCCCTTCAGCAGCAGCTGACCCCTCTCATATTACCTGCGGAGTCCCGCAGGGCTCATGCGTCTCACCCACACTATATAACATCTTCACCAAACCTCTGTTCGACGATCTGGACCATCTGGGTGTCACCTACACTAACTATGCAGATGACACTCAGATTCTCCTCCCACTTTCAGGGGATCACAGTAAGGACAGAGAGTTGGTGAATAGGGTATATCTCATCATTCAGGCATGGATGGCATCTCATGGTCTATGCCTGAATGATGACAAGACAGAGCTCATCATCCTGGGTACCCCCGCTAATATCAACAAACTAGGCCGTGAATATGCCGAATTTAACATAGATGGTAACTTTATCAAAGTATCCAGGGAAGTAAAAACCCTCGGCTTTTATCTGGATACCACTATGTCATTCACTAAACAGGTCAACTCACTAGCATCTACCACTGCGTATATTTGCAAATTAATAAAAGCAGATAGACCATTCCTATCCAATGACAGCTGTATGATCCTGGCAAGAGCACTCATACTATCTAGGCTCGATTATTGTAATGCCCTTTATAGCGGTGCTAACAAAGCCATTATCCATAGGCTACAAATCCTACAAAATAATGCCTTGAGAGCTGCCCTCGGCATTAATAAGAGAGATCATATCTCCACTACAAGACGCCAACACAAATGGCTCTCCACAGACAACAAAATCAAACTAAAGTTGGCCTCCCTAACCCATAAAGCCCTCAACAATGCCGCCCCTAGTTATCTGATGGACAAGGTAAAGAGAAAGTCTTCCACCAGACAAACAAGAACTATCAATTCCAACTGTCTGATAATTCCCAGATTCAAACTCTCCACCATTGGTGGCAACAGTTTCCCGGTGAAAGCGGCCACACTTTGGAACTCTTTGCCACACAACCTGAGAGCTGATCAACCATATTTGCACTTTAGAAGGCACCTCATCAGTCACCTGATCTCCAATAACCCCTGTATTTAATTGTACATTCTATACCTATGTATAGATATTGATACTCTTTGTTTGCGGCCTTGCTCTCGCCTCTAACAGCCCCTGTACATATCTGTATATTTCACTCCTGTATAGATATTGATATTTTTTATGTATGAAGACTTGTATATTTCTCATTCCTGTAATCCTTGAATATCTTTAATTTTACTTCAACTGTATATTTCTGTAACATTGTAAGCCTCGAATTATCTTTTTGCCTGCGCCCTGTTGCCCCTGGGTAATGTGCGCCATACAAATAAATAAACAAACAAACAAACAAACAAACAAACAGCAAACTTATAATGAGGCCCATTGTGTCTATGGTATGCTATGGCAAGTTGTTGCTCCTGGGGAATGGCAGTCAGGATGCAGGCCGGTAATCGGTATGGAAACCGCATTAGCGGATGTTAGCTAAAAACTCATTTGGAAAATGGGTAGTCAGCACTCCTCACTTGTTGTGACGTTCAACCTTTTGGTAGCGTTCCACAGACTCGTCAAATTAAACAATTAGACAGAGACTGGGTTATGTCATAGTGGTTTCGAACAAAGCCTTGAAATGGCTTGAATCATTTTTTGGAAACAGGACTTCTTGACTATGTCTAAAAGGACTAAATACTGAGCACAGAGCCAGCATTGGCCCATTTATTTTTCAATGTGTACACCATAACTTTGTATGACCTGCTGCAATTATGCTGATAATACTCAATTATTTTACAAACATAAGGAAGATCTGGCTCACTATCATAAGTATTTCACTGACACCTTCACTGTCATCAAGAATCCCATGCCAAGCAACTGGATGAGCCTTATCTGGCAAAAACTAAACTTGTATTAACAAACTCTCAGAGCACCACTAGGAATAATCTTACCCATCCTCCACCATTGGTGCTTGAATCTCATACCCTACTGATTCCTCAGAAAGCAAAGACCTGCAGTATCATCTTGGATTCTCACCTTGGTGTGTCATCCCAAGGGGACCCAGTTATCTGTAGCACTGGTTAATATCCACCACTCTTCAGACAAATATGACTCTTTCTTGGTAGATCAAATCTGACTACCATCACCAGGGTCACGGCCTAAGCTAAACTTGATTACTGTTATTCCATTTCTATGGGTGCCTCTAAGAGCCTACTTGAAAGACTCCAGATTCAGAAAAACTGTTTGGTTCGCTCTCATGTCTTCCCAACTTCACTGCTTAGGATACTGCCTTAGATTGCTTCCATAGTCCATAAATGTATCCACCGATTCTCGCATTAACCCGTAGAAGATAAATTAAAGAATGATATACTATTCAAAACGTTTTACTCTTCCAATTTGAACGAATCCCCCTTTGCCTTCTCTGTAGGCAACAAAAGAAAAAGAGTGCTATAGATGGAAAATGCTCTGTGAAACAGGTCCTCTCTGTTCACAGTGCTATGCTTTGTAATGTCCCACCAGAATGTCTCAAAGCTGAAACTGGTTTTGTGTGCTTTGTAAAGCAAATAGAAATGCTACTTCTCCATCAATTTTAAAGGTGTGTGGAGACTTAAAGCCTGATTCATGGAAAGTGCACAGACACCCCACAACGGCCGCCCACCAAGAACGCGTGAACCTGTGCGCAGATGTTTTTCTGTGCGCTCTGTGCACTCTGCGTATTCACGGAATTGTCTGTGCAAAGTGACCACATATGCAAGTCGCGGCCAGAACGCCCCCACGCAATGCAAAAAGAGCCAGATAAGGCTAGCTTTGTGTGCTCCTCGGGCGGAAAACACATGCAACCTTGTCACAGTGGTTGGTGTCCCCGCAACCATGTTTGCACCTCAGGGACACTGCACAGGGCCACCCGTAACTATTACTGGCACCCCAACTACATGCGTACACTTTTCTGTTACTCAGGTAAAACTCTGGTAAATCTGCATGCGAATCTCGGTAAACCGTTCATGCACCCCGCTACACTTCGTACGCGCACCCTTAAGTCACATCCAAACCCCATCTGCATGCACGCACCTCTAAATCCAACATGCATTCTCACTGTGCAGAAGTGATTTCTATGCACAATTGTCTGTACGCTTCCTTTTGGGTGGCACTTAGATTGAAGGCTTTGCGTGGGCCTTTCCCCGACGAGAGTTTGTGTGCTCAGATCCATGAATACGCTTTGTTCTGCGCATTTGTGGGCGTGCAGTGGATTGCCTGCAGCCTGTCACTCGTAACACCCACATTTTCACATGTTCTTCACCATGTTGCATGTTCTGACACCTACTCTATCATCTGCGAAGACCACAGTCACGCTCTGAGAGGTGGTCGTACAGAGCGTTTGACTGCATGAAGTGACATGCCGAGCCTGAATCAACAAACAGAATTTTGTGTGTGGTTTGGCACGCAAAGTCCCTATTCACTGTGCAGAAATGTTCATGAATCGGGCCCTAAGTACTAGACTGAACAGTGTTGGTTCCAGTGTCTGTTTGATCCTTGGATGGGTTTTTAGTCATGTTGTGCGTTATAGAATGCAAGGTTTGTCTTGTTGACAGTTACTATTTTTGGTTTTATTCATTGTAGTTTTACAGAGCGCCTTATGGCTATCACGTTTGTTTCAAAGTTCAAGGTCAGATTGGCAATGAGGAAAGATTAGAAGGAGTTACAGGAGTTAGGGAAGGTGTGTAAGAGGAAGGAGAATGCCATTAAGCAGCAGGGTGCTAGGAGGCAAATTCGACCAGCAAACATTCACAGTTCGAGAACATTCATGATATGCACATCAACAGATGATGAAGAAATTAAGCAAACCATAATTGCAGACATATGTCTATTGTGAGAAGTGTGAGTCTTCTGATCATCTGTATTCTAAAAACATAGGTGTGTTATGCACAAGGACCTCTAAGTCAAGATCGTTGTTTTTGCTTCTCCCCTTTTCCCCTCCCTTCTCCTGGTCGTGCTCTGAAACATCTGTGTATGAGCGCGATATAAATAAAATATCATATCATGTCAAGTGAAATTGAAGGAAATGGCTACAAAGGATTCTAACAACCCCTGTCTACGAGGAGTGTAAGGACAGCGCAAGGTGTGTAGGGGCGTGCTCGTGTTTAGACAACGCGATTTATAGGAAGTTGTGTAGGGGCCTGCTTCGATAGGTGGTCAATATTGTATTTTTTTTTATAACTATCCACATTTCTTCCTTTTAAGTACCTCAAAGGAGATGAAGGAATGGTCTCCCATTACTCTCTTCTTGTAGCTTGCTGTACTTACTCGCAGTATACAAAATTCACTATAGTATTGGCATCATCTTAAGAAATATGACAGGAGCTTAAGTAAAGACAATTCATATTCATTATATCAGCACACACAGTGATGTATGTGTTATCTGTCATGTGGCATTGGACTTTGTATGTCCAAACCCATACACAAGGTTAATGGCATTTTTGGATTATTACAGTATACTAAGGGGAATATTTCAGTTGTTGTTAAGGGTAAATTTACAGGGCAGGAGTGGCGCCGCTGTGCTATAGAGGAGATCTTAAAACTGGGAGATCATTTAGTGTGGGTCGCATTCCATGTTGCCTGAGGCTTACCCAGGAGGTCCTAATTGACACAAATTGATTTAGGGGCCGATTCATGGAACAAACGTGCGCCGAAAATCTTCGCGCAAGCAGGCGCAAGCAGACGCAAGCAGGCGCAAGCGGAAAAAAACAGGCGCACGCGCATGCGTGCGATTCATGGAAGTCCCTGCGCGTGTACACCTCGGGATGTGCGCCAAACCCGTGCATGGCGCACAAGTCACTGCAACATCCCGAAAGGCGTGCGCGACGCGCACAGTGAAAGCGCATAACCTCGGCGCATACACCAGAAAGTGGGTGGGACAGGGGGCGTAACGCGCGGAATGGTGAACAACGCGCGAAAATAAGGGCGTAACTGGGGATGTACTGCAGGGAAGCAGACGGAACGCCCACACGCACTCGAACCACACATATTCATGGAATCGAATAGGGCAAAGCCACGCACAGCCAAAGACACGCACAAGTTAAACATGTCCGCCACACGAAGGCAGGCGGTAGAGTCCCAGCGCATCACAAAAGTGGCAAGATACAGCAATTGGGCCTGTGCGAGCGGGGTACGTGTATTTCGGGGGCGCGCGGGAAGTTACACACGCGATTGAGCGGGGTACGTGTATTTCGGGGGTGCGCGGGAAGTTACACACGCGATTGAGCGGGGTACGTGTATTTCGGGGGCGCGCGGGAAGTTACACACGCGATTGAGCGGGGTACGTGTATTTTGGGGGTGCGCGGGAAGTTACACACACGATTGAGCAGGGTACGTGTATTTCAGGGGTGCGCGGGAAGTTACACACGCGATTGAGCAGGGTACGTGTATTTCGGGGGTGCGCGGGAAGTTACACACGCGATTGAGCGGGGTATGTGTATTTCGGGGGTGCGCGGGAAGTCACACACGCAATTGAGCGGGGTACGTGTATTTCGGAGGTGCGCGGGAAGTTACACACGCGATTGAGCGGGGTACGTGTATTCCAGGGTTGCACGGGAAGTTACACACGCAATCTCATCAGGGTACGTGTATTACAGAGGTGCGCCAGGAGCAGCACACGTGAATTGCACGTGTGGGTCCTCCCAGGTGTTCCCTCTACACCCTCCACGGCCCCTGCAGGTGGCTCACACCACAGGGGACTACCCAGCACATGTCCTGCAGGCACCCCATCCACCATGGCCATGCCCACCAGCCAACCCACATGTCAACTTGCACTACTGCCCACCAACGCATGTCCCCCTGCACCCCCAGCCACCAGGGGCACCCACCACCAGGCCCCCACCCATGTCTCCCAGCACCCCCACCCCACAGCAGTGCAGGGGCAGCCTCCACCAGGCCCCATCAATGTCTCCCAGCAACCCCACCCCCCAGCACTGTGGGGCAACTGCCAGCAGGCCCCCACCCATGTCCAACTCATGTCTCCCACCACCCCCACCCCCCAGCACTGTGGGGCACCTGCCAGCAGGCCCCCACCCATGTCCAACTCATGTCTCCCACCACCCCCACCCCCCAGCACTGTGGGGCACCTGCCAGCAGGCCCCCACCCATGTCCAACTCATGTTCCCCACCACCCCGAACCCCCCAGCAGTGCAGGGGCAGCCACCACCAGGCCCCCACCCATGTCCCCCAGCACTCCCACCCCCCAGCCACCAGGGGCAGCCTCCACCAGGCCCCCACCCATGTCTCCCACCACCCCCACCCCCCAGCAGTGCAGGGGCAGCCTCCACCAGGCCCCCACCCATGTCTCCCAGCACCCCCACCCCCCAGCACTGTGGGGCACCTGCCAGCAGGCCCCCACCCATGTCCAACTAATGTTCCCCACCACCCCCACCCCCCAGCAGTGTGGGGCACCTGCCAGCAGGCCCCCACCCATGTCCAACTCATGTTCCCCACCACCTCCACCCCCCAGCACTGTGGGGCACCTGCCAGCAGGCCCCCACCCATGTCCAACTCATGTTCCCCACCCCCCCACCCCCCAGCACTGTGGGGCACCTGCCAGCAGGCCCCCACCCATATCCAACTCATGTCTCCCACCCCCCCCCACCCCCCAGCACTGTGGGGCACCTGCCAGCAGGCCCCCACCCATGTCCAACTCATGTTCCACACCACCCCCACCCCCCAGCACTGTGGGGCACCTGCAAGCAGGCCCCCACCCATGTCCAACTCATGTTCCCGACGACCCCCACCCCCCAACAGTGCAGGGGCAGCCACCACCAGGCCCGCACCCATGTCTCCCAGCACCCCCACCCCCCAGCCACCAGGGCAGCCTCCACCAGGCCCCCACCCATGTCTCCCACCACTCCCACCCCCCAGCAGTGCAGGGGCAGCCTCCACCAGGCCCCCACCCATGTCTCCCAGCACCCCCACCCCCCAGCCACCAGGGGCAGCCTCGAACCAGGCCCCCACCCATGTCTCCCCCCACCCCCACCCCCCAGCCACCAGGGGCAGCCTCCACCAGGCCCCCACCCATGTCTCCCAGCACCCCCGCCCCCCCGCCACCAGGGGCAGCCTCAGGCAGGCCCCCACCCATGTCTCCACCACCCCCACCCCCCAGTCACCAGGGGCAGCCTCCACCAGGCCCCCACCCATGTCTCCCACCACCCCCACCCCCCAGCCACCAGGGGCTGCCTCCACCAGGCCCCCACCCATGTCTCCCACCACCCCCACCCCCCAGCAGTGCAGGGACAGCCTCCACCAGGCCCCCACCCATGTCTCCCAGCACCCCCACCCCCCAGCCACCAGGGGCAGCCTCCACCAGGCCCCCACCCATGTCTCCCACCACCCCCACCCCCCAGCACTGTGGGGCACCTGCCAGCAGGCCCCCACCCATGTCCAACTCATGTTCCCCACCACCCCCACCCCCCAGCACTGTGGGGCACCTGCCAGCAGGCCCCCACCCATGTTCAACTCATTTCTCCCACCACCCCACCCCCCAGCACTGTGGGGCACCTGCCAGCAGGCCCCCACCCATGTCCAACTCATGTTCCCCACCACCCCCACCCCCCAGCACTGTGGGGCACCTGCCAGCAGGCCCCCACCCATGTCCAACTCATGTTCCCCACCACCCCCACCCCCCAGCAGCGCAGGGGCAGCCACCACCAGGCCCCCACCCATGTCTCCCACCACCCCCACCCCCCAGCCATCAGGGGCAGCCTCCACCAGGCCCCCACCCATGTCTTCCAGCACCCCTACCCCCCCAGTCACCAGGGGCAGCCTCCACCAGGCCCCCACCCATGTCTCCCAGCACCCCCATCCCCCACCCCCCAGGGGCAGCCTCCACCAGGCCCCCACCCATGTCTCCCAGCACCCCCACCCCCCAGCCACCAGGGGCAGCCTCCACCAGGCCCCCACCCATGTCTACCACCACCCCCACCCCCCGCCACCAGGGGCAGCTTCCACCAGGCCCCCACCCATATCTCCCACCACCCCCACCCCCCAGCCACCAGTGGCAGCCTCCACCAAGCCCTCACCCATGTCTCCCAGCACCCCCACCCCCCGCAACCAGGGGCAGCCTCCACCAGGCCCCCACCCATGTGCAACCCATGTCCCCCAGCACCCCCCAGCACTGTGGGGCACCTGCCAGCAGGCCCCCACCCATGTCCAACTCATGTTCCCCAGCACCCCCACCCCCAGCACTGTGGGGCACCTGCCAGCAGGCCCCCACCCATGTCCAACTCATGTTTCCCACCACCCCCACCCGCCAGCACTGTGGGGCACCTGCCAGCAGGCCCCCACCCATGTGCAACTCATGTTCCCCAGCCAACATGTCATCACAATCTAGATCCCTGGTCCCTATGTTCAGCCTCCAAATGCAAAACACCCACCCGAGTATTGCATCACCCACTCATAATTTGCAATTACATCACAGAACACCAATTGCAAGTTCCGAAACAAACACATTTCCCTCACATACACCCAATGGGTGTCAATGAATCTCAAAACACATATCATGAAATGCATGAAACCAATGAGATACCACACATTGAAGTTCACCAAAAAAAATATGTATTAAAGGAAACATAAATATAATAAAAAATGAAGAAACAGAAATGTGAATGTACAAAAATGAAAAGAAGCATGTCCGTGAAAAAAAGCAAAACCAAAAATAAAATTCCAAAGTAATATTGTCCAAAGTCAATGTCCACAAAACAAAATCCAATGGGAAATAAAAAAGAAAGCCATTGCTCCATGGTTAAAAAGTGAAAAAAAAATACAATCCAACTGTGAACTATGTACATGGGAACAAGCCAGGGTCCATTATCCCAACAAAATAAAGGAAACTTATCTAACTACACTAACTAATAAAATAAACTATATACAAAAATGTGGCCAATGTCCGAAAGGTCCAAATAAAATAAAAACCAAAATGAAACCTAACACTACCTACATAACTATGTACAAGGGCAGCGGGCTAGTTTCACGGCTCACTTGTGGATGTCCCGGGCCAGGGCATCATCGAACTCCTCCTCAATGTCCCGGAGGCAGTCCTCCTCCATGGCCCCGAGGGTCCGCAGGGCCATCGACGTCTCCACCTCCAAACCCCTGCGGATTGCCTCGAGGCACTCGCCCCGCCTCAGGGCCCTCCGCATGGAGTTCTCCGCCCTGACCATTGTGAGCCATTCCTCTTCCGCCCGCTGCCGCTCCGCATCTATGGCGTGGCCCAACCGCTGCCACACGGAAGACACTCTCTGTCCTGGGTCCTCCTGCCCTCCGGCCGATGACTGCCCCTCCGATGTTGAAGGCCCCGAGCCTTCATGGCTCCCGCCACGTTGCTGCTGCTGCTGTGCCTCTGCCCGTGCACTGCCTCCTGCTGCCTGCACATCCTCCGCCGGCTGAGGTGCAGTCGTAGATGTGGCCACCTCTGCTGGACGTCCGACTCCCGACTGTGGCAGGGATGCCTCCTCCACCAGCCTGGCCGCACCGTCAGAGGCAGCTCCACAGGGCACCCAGGTGACTGATGGGCGGGAAGATGGCACAGAGGACGACTGGCGCATAGGGGGTCCAGTTGAGGAGGGGGTCGTAGCAAGCCCCATCAGACGGAGGAATCCGGCCTGGGTGACCTGTCCCAGGAGGCTGACGGTGGTGAACGAGCCATTCGAGATGACGTGCAGTCTCTTCATGAAAAGACTGCAGGTCACCTCGCATGGCCCGTTGACGCAACGCCACACCAGCCAGGACAGGCTCAACCCGGACCTGGCCACGTCCGCAGGCAGAGGAAGGCCAGTTGACGTGAGCTCATCCCCTGCCTGAAAACGGGTCTGGACTTAGGCATCCCTGCTGGCGCAAGATGATGCAGGGGCAGGATCAGGGACAGGATTGCACACAGGCACCTCCACGGCGGCCTGTGCTGCCTCCTGTCCCTGGTCCTGCACTGCACCACTAGCACCAGTGGGATCCCCACCTCCAGACCCCGTCTCTGGTGCTTGCACGGCCTCCTCCTCCACCAAACCCCCCACCAACCTGGATGACTCCATGCCATCTTCCCCTGTTGGGCCCTTTGGGGTCCCAGCTGCCCCTTCTGCTGCCGAGGAGTCCAACTCCAACCTCCGCCTCTTGGACCTCCCCCCGGCAGCTGCGGCCTGGGACGCGGCACCGGACTCCTCACTCCCCGACGAGATGACAACATGGGAGGGGAGCCGGGCCTTGCGTCTCCGGCTGGCGGTGGGATCCCCGCCGCTGTGCTCCACAGCACCTTCTCCGCCCTCTTCATCAGTTGACGCTGCAGACAGGGAGAAACAAAACACAGGCATCTGGGCACTGTACAATGGACACATACACACATGACAGTTGTACATGAGTGGCATTGGCAAACCTCAGACATGTCATCACAATCCCCAACACACATGTCATTACAACTCGCACACATGAGCCATACCACAGCCATATCGCAACTGCCACCACCATCCATACACATACAACAGCATGAGCAGCCAAAGGTGAGCCAGACATCACATGCAAAACAGGAAGTGCACCACACATGTACACACACCACCACACTTGCATGCATGTGTACACCTCTGCCAAGTGTCGCAGTGTTCAGACGGGCATCCATGTCACATCTGCCAATCAGGCTTCCACATACCGCTGTCACATGCATCCATGTTACATCACTGTTGCACCCTTGTCAAATACACACACATGCACATGTACACAGTGCTGATACATGCAGCCAAAAACAACATACATGCGTGACATCACGGACATGTCTACTTACATACACATTCATCCAAACATGTGTGCCCACACAACTGCATTTGGCATGCAAGCCTACACACACAAGCACCATCCATGTCTCACACATTACACCCCTCGCATGTGTCAGCCCCACGGCCCTGTACATCCCCACCCATACTCGACCCCATACAAACAGATGTGCAACCTGCACACTACTGAATAATCACCACACGCACTGCTCACAATCAGGATGCATGTACACTCACCGCTCGACTCCAGACGGGTCTGCTTCTCAAGGACCTGGACGTGGAGCGCTGGGGATATGCGTTCCAGGACCCTCATCTGTTCTTCCGACAAGTGGCCCCGGCGCCCCTTGGCATCCGCTAACTTCAAGAGGCGCCCGGCCTTGTTCAGGGTCCTGGACCTGAAGTCCTCCCAGCGCTTCTTGACATGTTGTAAGTCGCGTTGATGGCAGTCATGATGTCAGTCCAGATCCGAGTCTGTCCTTCCTTGTCGGCGCGGTAACTTCCGAAGAGGGCATCATACTGCCCCAGGACTTGCTCCACCAGGACATCAACTTTGGTGGCACTGAAGCTGGTGCCCCTCTGCCTCTCTGGCCGGGGATTGTCAGTGGTCCCAGATGGTGTTTGCCCCGACATGACAACCCCAGAGGCAGGAGTGGGTGGGCAACTGGGTCCTGGGGCTGGGCTGTGGAGTGATGGAATCCCAGTCGGGAGTCTTCGGTTCCAGCAGGGGTGGTCACAGCAACAGCACCCCTGGCTGATGTGCAGGCAGCAAATGGCAGGGCACGCGGGCAGCAGGCAGTCAGGCAGCAGCAGATGGCAGGTGGGAGCGTGCTCAGGGCTCTGGGGGGCAGTAGTTCGGCCTTCTGGACAGGAGCGTGGTCTTCCGTGTGCTTATGCGTGGCCAGCTTGATACAGAGTGATTTGGCACGTGAAAAATCTGCACATCAGCGTGTAATTCGAGGAAAGGCCCTTAGCGCATAAGCGCGTCTGCACGCATATGCATTTTCATTTGACAGACGGCCCCTCAAGCGCAAACACCCCTGTGACGTGACGTGTACAGACGTGCATGGGCATTTCAGCGCGCGTAAAAAAATGCACGTCCACGTGTAATACAAGGAAAGGGCCCATGCGCGTGATCGCGTGTGAAAAAAGCACGTCCGCGTATAATACGAGGAAAGGCCCTTAGCGCGTATGCACGGCAGCACGCATATGCGATTTCATTGGACCAAAGGCCCTCAGCGCGTGAGCGCGTATGTGACGTGACGCGCGCGGGTGTTTCCCTCATTGCACGTGATGACAGAACACACGTGGATTTCCACCAATCGCGTGCGAAAGTTCCTGGCACCCCGGAACACACGTACCCAGGCTAATCGAGAGTGTAACTCCCTGCACACCCCGAAACACACGTACCCAGGCCAATCGCATGTACGCTCACTCCCCTCCGATCACACGCAATGACACCCGAATATGGGAAACCCGCGCACGGCAAAAGACGTGCACAGGCGTCAACGCGTCCACCCACACGAAGGCAGCCGGAGGCGTCCCCGCGCATAGCATAAAAGTGCGCACAAACAACAAACGCGTATATACAGCTATGTTGAATGCCCCATTTGTCGCTGCACTGATCGTGGGACACCGCAGGAGGAGGAGAATAGCCAGGGCACGCATTTTCGCACCACGGACAAGCCTTTTTGGGATGCCTGACGACCAGGTCTACGGCAGGTATAGGTTTCCACCCATATCATCCTAGACCTGGTCAGGGAGTGGGAAGATGACCTCGCATCCCCCACCCTTTGCTCCCAAGCATTGAGCCCCTTGTAGAAGCTGCTCAATGGCCTGCATTTTTTGGCCACAGGGTCATTTCAGGGGACCACTGCCATAGTGGGGGGGGTCTCACAGGCCACGCAGTCACGCTGCCTACACCAGGTACTGGCAATCATGACAGCGCACCCCTCAGTCCGCAGGCACATATACATGCCCAGAACACCCGCAGAAAGGCAGGCCGTTGTCCTGGATTTTTTCAGGGTGGCACACTTCCCCAAAGTGCTCGGTGCCATAGATTGCACCCATGTGGCCCTACGTCCACCTAGGGTCATTGAGCACATCTACCGAAACCGCAAGCACTGGCATTCCATCAATGTACAGGTGGTATCTAATGCAAAGGGAATCATCACCTCTGTCTATGCAAACTATCCTGGCTCCACCCATGACAGTTTCATACACAGAATGTCCGCCCTGAGCCGGGCCCTGGAAGCTGGGCAGCATGGCGACACATGGCTCATAGGTCAGTACAAATGCCCTTGCACATGCATGCAAGTCACACACAACCAAATATCCAAACCCTAATAATCTCAACTATTATCACCTCCCCAGGGGACAGTGCCTACCCTCTGAGCAACCACATGATGACGCCAATCCTGGACCCCACCACACCACCCGAGGTAAGATACAACTCCGCCCATATTGCAACCAAGGGCATAGTGGAGCGCACATTCGGAGTGCTCAAGTCACGTTTCCGCTCCCTTGACCTCTCTGGTGGGCAACTACTCTATGCACCACCAGTAGTGTGCAGGATCATTGTGGCAGCATGTGTCCTGAACAATGTTGCAACACGCCAGAGCGTCCCGGTGGACATGGTGGTGCCCCCACATCCCCAACCACAGGCACAGGCGCTGCCCATGGGAGGGGACAGGGCACGTGGCGAGGAAGCCTGGACCCAGCTTGTGGCCACATTTTTCACCTAAACTCCCACCCCTGCGGAGTGCACACAGGCCTGGCACATACCAGGTGACAATCGATGATGACAAAGAGACAGTCAACTGTCACAACCCTACCACCCTGAGAAAGTTGCCATGGAAGTGCACATCGTCTGCATCCCTAGCTACTTAAACACAAGCCATCCTGTGTGACCAAAAGGCACACATATGACATATGACATGATATGGGCCATACACAAGTATTCCAAGGCGCAATGAGGCAGGGAGGGGGGAACAAGTGAACACAGAGAACGGTACTACTAGGCCAGGTGTCATTGAGATCGTGCAAGTGCAGGGGTAGGGGGAATGGGAAAAGTGCAAGGGGAAGGGTGGGGGGGAGTCCAGTACAGGGGAAGTAGCCCAAAAAAATAATACATAGGTCGCCTGGTGGCAACTACAAAGGTAAGTGCAGACAAGTGCTGGGAAGGGAGGGCTGTAGGGATAGAGAGACAGTACTGCAGTGCAGGGGTTGCCAGGGAGGCAGTGCAAGTGGAGAGTGGCTGGGCCAGGGACTGAGGTCGGTGAGAGTGGCCCAGTTGCAGCTCCTGTGCAGTTCCAGTAAAGAATTCTGCAAGGGAGAGGCAGAGAGTAAGCAGAAGCAAAGAGGAAGGTCTTGAGGTGCTTCCAGAACTGGAGATGGTTCCCCTCAAGTTCAAGTCAGGCCGGAAGTCTGTTCCAGGGGGAGGGCCCTGCTGCGGAGAGAAATCTACCCCCAGCTAGTTGCTCTGAGAAGCGGATGACCCAGACATGCAAGGTGTACATCACACACACCTGCAAAACAGGCCATGGCCATCACTGTCATGTCACTCAAACCCTCCCAAACATCAACATGACATGGCAAGCAATACCCATACACCAACCCAGTAACGATAAGGTACACATTGCCATGTCCTAAATGTACAGTGGCATCGGACACTGCTGCCTGACCGGGAATCAGATGAAATGACAGACCAACAAAATATCCCACCCAAAATAAGTCATTTCCAAATCCATTACAACAGTCGTAGACGTAACATCACAATGAATGCCTGTCTACATGCACATTATGTATTGCAAAATCAACACTGCAGCTCATGTGTGCAGTGTCCTACTCCTGCATCACACTGCTCAGCCCACAGCACAGTGAACAGCCATTGTGTGTGATGCCGGGACACAGTGGGCACCAGAAGGCAAACAGTCTACACGTGGATATGCAAGGGTGGGAGTACATGTAGTGCATCAGAGTGCAAGTATGTGGTTCTGCAAGGACATGCACTCCACATATGCATGTGCACTCAAGTGATCATCAGTGTTCCCTACACATCACATGTGAACATCCACCATGTGTACACCCCAGCATGTCAAACCACAACTATCCCCTTGCACCTGAAAGGAAAACACAACACATGAACAGGCATTGATCATCAGAACACAACATGTACATAGGATACCACCATTACTATGTCAGAGTTCCCATCACACTGCAGGGCAAGGCAACTATCAACAACAACCCCCCCTCCCTCACAAATGACCATGACCCACTGAACAACTGCACCTGGGTCATGGAGCCTCCAAACCTCAATTCCACCTGGCCACAGGATCACGTTTACCCATCGTCACCATCTCCCACCTTGTGTGTAAAAAGATGCCCTCAGAATCCACACTCATTTCCAAAATCACAAAATCCAAGGCATAAAAACGAACCCGAACACCCTCCAGTAGATTGCTTGACGTAGCAGTACCTCACAAAGGCCAAGAACTACCACAATGATGCAACAACCAAGGTAGCACAGCAAAACAATGTCACGACAGGATGTGAGACATGTGTGGTACATGACATAGGATGATTCACCATGAATGGATGTGTACTGTCACAGGTCCCCTGTACAGGCGCGGGAGTGTCACGAAACAACCACCCCCACCATGTCCCGGATGCCTGCAAGGTCAAACTCACACAGGCCCCTGAGACCCTGGTGGGGAAGGAGGTTCAGGGATATGCAGTCGGGACAGGTGTTGACACACTGGATGACTGGAATGAGTGGCAAGAGAGGGGAGGAGGAATGACACATGAAACTAGGGAATGCACGGAAATGTACAACCCGCATGAACACATACACAATCCAAACAAACTTGGATATCATTGTCATGGCCTTCTGTAGTCCAGGCTCAGGAGTGGTACGAACCAACCACCCCCTCTAGGGTTTTGGCGCCTGCAAGTTCGGGGCTTACACAGGCATCCGCAACCCCAGTGGGGAAAGAGGGTCAGGGAACGTTGCTTGGATAGGCACGGGAAGCAGGAACACCGGGTAAAGGGTACAGGTTTCAAAATTGCATAGGATCACGGGTGATTAGGGAGAAAAAAACATACCAAATTGAACCACACATACATCCATGCATCAGTACACTCCCCAGCAAGCCTATGCAGAGCAGTTCGTAAGAAAAACAACAAGACACTTAGCTCTGGTTTTGAGTGCTGGCCTCCTGCCTGCGCACTCTCAGGTCTGGTTACAGGAGCACTGCAATGCTGCAAAGAGAGCCACAGTCAACAAGCTGTACGTGCCAATTACACAAAAACACAACACCAAACATGCCCCATAGCAACAAACTACTCTACAAACAGACAATCTGTGGTCGATGCTTCGTACCCATATATAACATCACCCCTGTGACGGGTCATACACAGTCAATGCAGTAAGTCAGCCGCTGGTGGGTGCATGGCAAATGGAACACCAATGTGTCACAATTCACACAACATGCAATGTTCCCTGGGTAAGCAGACAGACCCATATAGCAAGCCATGACTACAGAGAAAGTTGCGTACCACCATGACCGAAACAAAGTTGGCAGTGCATTTATCATGAAGTACGTGGAAAAGTCATGCACTGCACCCGAGTATGTCCCTTGCTGTATGTCCCTGTGAGCTGCCCCTTTCCATGTTTCGGAAGGCTACATGGTTGATACAAGTGCCTCAATGGACCTTGGTGTACCGGAGGGTATGTGCCACTGCCCCTGCATGTGTCCCAGACAACCCTACTATCAACAGCCATCAGTCCATCAACACATCTGAGCTGCATTGTGTGCTTCAACACCAATATTCGTCTAAGCTCACCCTTAGTGCTGTGATTAAGCCTGCATGTGCAACTCGCCTGGTGCAAGCTTTGCTGTATCGTGGCCCCCCTGTGATGCTCGCCTTGCCTGGAGTTCCATGGAACATGTCAGCAGTTCTAAGATGTGGGTCTGCAATCACTGTGCCTCTGCTTGTGCACAAATGTGCATGTGGGCACCAACAAACGGGTCCAGAATTCCGTCGTCCAATGGGCCATGTCTGTTGGCAAAGGTGCTCTGGAGGCTCATCCCCCTGCAGAAAGGGCATGAAACACATGATTAATGCTTCAAAGTCATGTATGTGTGCCTCATCAGGCATCTCATTACTTGACCATGTCAGAGAGTCACATCACAAATCACACCATCAGTCCGTCTTTCACCTCCAAAGTGTGGAACAATATCTACAGCATGAATTGCAAAAAGCACATGTACAGGAAAGATATGAAACATACTACACAATGCATAGCAATCAATGTCCACATTAATCATGACACACCCCATCTAGCAAAAGCTGAACAGTGGACAATGACACCTAAATCATCCCCACTAGGGGTGTCAACACATGTCACACAGCACCAGACATGCCACAGATATGACAGTCCAAAGCCCTTGTGTAAAATGCTGTAACACCGAACCATCCTTGCAACCCCATGGATAAGGGAGGCAGGAGTGGCATATGTCAGTCAAGGACCCCAAGCAGCAAACACATACACAAGACAACCATGAAGGGCCCAGCTGGAACAGACAGTGGATGCCTTCAAAAGCCACAAAGCACCGCACCGTCACATGAAAGCACAATAGACTAGCAATTTTAAACTAACTCAACTATTAACTAATTACACTAACTATGGAAAACCTACATTACCTATTTAAACTAACTATCAAACAGAAACTTAACTAACTAAAATAAAAGAAAAATCAAAAATGGCCACATACGACCCGGGGGGGAGGGGAGGTACCCAGGAGGGGGGAGGTACAGGGTGCTGCTCAACATCCACATGCGATGATGCTGAGCCAAAAAAAAATCCTCCATGGGCTTAACGCCTGCACAGCACGACCTATGTGGGAGATAGATGGTCGTCTGTCAGGAACCAAGATTGGAAGCATTGGTATCGATGGCGGTTCAGACGGTGAACGGTCTAGTCCTCATCCAACATGGCGCCCAACAGGACAATGGAGCTTATATATATCCGGCTCCGCCCACTTTTCGGCGCGTTGTATCTGTTATTTCACGCTCTCATCGCTCCCACCTCGGATTATTGCCTTCCTGTGTATTTCTCCTACTCCTCATAACTCCCTGGTTCCCTCTCTTTATTCCTATTGCCGTACCTTCCCTTTATCCCGTGTTCGCTACGGTCTGCTCTGCACTCACCTTTTTCCGCGGTTAATACAGCTGCGGTACCCTTCCGCTTCTCTATTTCCTCCTTACCTTAAACTTCACCCTCGCTCTCCGGCCACGAAGGTGCTCGCGCACTGTGTTCCGTGTCCGGAGGCAGGAGCTTTCTTACGTGACTTGCTGTTCCTTCAGGCCTTCTGACTGGTTGTTTCTTCCGCTCTCACGGAAGCGCTGTGCCGGTTGTTGTACCAGTCGCCTCCGAGTTTCCTAGAGCCTTTATCCCTTTCCTACCTTTACGTCCCCTTCGGTGTATACCTGCCGGCGAAGGGTTCCCTTCCATCTCGCCGGATTCAGGGGTTAGTACTATTCCAGACTACGCCTTCTCTCGGCAGTCCTTCTCTTTCCTTCTCTTTCCTTCTCTTTTCTTCTCTTTTCTTCTCTTTTCTTCTACTCACAGTATCCCGTTACTTTTCTTTACCTTCCCTACTTTCAGGGTCTGATATCCTTGCTCCGTGTCCTGGTTCCCGGCCTCTTGAGTTCCTGCCATCTCACACGTTGACTACTTCATCAACTCTGACATCATTGAAACATACCATCTAAAGAACCCATCTATGGACTAGGGTTTTTTCTGCCTTCGGGCTTTTTCCCTAGAACTGAGGCTGGCCCCCTGGGGTTCCCCGGTGATAGGTTCACTCTTCTGTCAAGGTGGCCTCCGGAGGGGCCAGACCTTATCTTCACAAAAAGAAGACCAGAACACCGAAAGTCAGGGTTCCAAGGACTATAAAGAAGCAAGGCAAAGTTGATACTGAACCTAGTGTACGTGCCTCGGAGGAGACAGGTGAGGAGAAGGGGGAGGTGGACTCGGATCCGGACAGTATACAACGCCTAAATCCTAACATGGCTTCCTTGGAACAATACCAAGAATTGGTAGCGGCAATGCAGAATCTCACAGTTGAAGTCCAAGCCCTGAGGACAGAGAACATAGCACTCCGACAGCAGGTAGTCCTGCATAGAGACGACCGTGGAGACCTACCTGCGATGCCCCTTTCCTTTGGCAAATATAACGGTTACCCGGGAGGAATGAAGGAATTCCTTGATGCCTGTGGTGTGTATTTTGCCTTCCGTACCCATGCCTATGAATCGGCAAGATCGAAGGTTGGATTCATCATCGCCAATCTCACAGGAAATGCTCTGGCTTGGGCAACTCCCTTGGTTGCCAGAAACGACCCTTCCTTGATTGATTATGATCGTTTTATAGAGGGCTTCAAGGAACGATTCGACAGACCAGAGGTACTATACTCCTCTTTAGAAGCTATCCTGGATGTCGAACAAGGGAACACAGACGTGCAGACCTACATCGCCCGATTTCAAAGACTAGCAGCTAAGGCAGACTGGCCTGATTCTGCCCAACAAACGATATTTCGGAGAGGACTCCACGACGAGCTTAAGGACGAGTTGGCTCGTGTTGCCCGGCCAGCATCTTGTCAGGAATTGATGACCTTAGCATTACAGATTGAATACCGATTAACAGAGAGACGGCAAGAAAGAAGACGATACAGGAGCAATCCTCATTCTCTCAGTCTACCGAACCCTTCTCCAACGACCCGGACCAACGCTCCTTCGGAAGAACCCATGCAAGTCGGTACTACCAGGGGACCTCTTACGCCGGGAGAACGTAAACGAAGAAGAGAGACCGGGTTATGTATGTACTGTGGTTCCGCCAAACACTTATTGAGAAGTTGTCCGGAAGTGCCACCCCGGAGGAAGGAAAACTTCAACCCCCGATCTACAGCAAGGGAAGTCTCGGGGGAAGTGCCAAGTACCCTTGCAACCACTCAAGAACCATGAACAACCCTGAGGAAAACAACCTGATGGTGTTCCAGGTCAAGTTATGGTTGTCTCCTTCGAGTTCCATAGAGGTACTTGCTATGTTAGACTGTGGAGCTGCAGGTAACTTCATGGATGCGAACTGGGCTACAGAACATCACATAGCTACTAAACGTAAGACAACTCCCATTCCGGTAGAGGGCGTAGACGGTGTACCACTGTCATCCGGTCCCATCACCACAGAAACGATACCACTAAAGATGGAGATGAGTCATCACTCGGAGTATCTGGTCTTTGATCACATCAGAGCAGCCCATTTCCCTCTGGTCATCGGTATTCCATGGCTAAGGAAACACAATCCCCACATTGACTGGAAGGCAAATAGAGTGAGCTTCAACTCATTCTTCTGTAAATCAACTTGTATGGGCCACATGGATTCCTCCACTCATCCTGAAGCAGAACCACCTCCTACACCGAGTTCGACCATCATAGTCTCAGTTCCACCTCAATACCACGTCTTCTCTGAGGTATTCATAGACATCCAACCTCGGGATCTTCCCCCTCACCGACCAGAAGATTGCGGTATCGACCTGGTACCTGATGCAGTGATTCCTTTTGGGCGGATGTACCCTTTGTCACTCCCAGAAAGGAAGGTCCTACGAGAATATCTGGACTCTAATCTCCAAAACGGGCTCATCCAAGAGTCAAAATCAGCCTGTGGAGCCTCCTTGTTCTTTATACCAAAGAAGGACAGCTCCGAACTGCGTCCATGCATCGACTATAGAGGGCTTAACAAGGTGACCATTAGAGACCGGTATCCTATGCCATTAATCCGAGACATCTTGGAGGCGGTGCAAGGAGCCGTATATTTTACCAAACTGGATCTAAGAGGGGCCTACCATCTCCTAAGGATAAGAAAAGGCGACGAATGGAAGACCGCGTTTCGCACTCCTTTCGGATTGTTCGAATACCGGGTGATGCCATTCGGCCTGGTCAACGCCCCCGCTGTCTTTCAGAGGTATATGGATAAGGTGTTCGCAGACATGTTATTTATCTCGGTGGTAGTGTATCTGGATGATATCCTAGTATACTCTCAATCACTAAACGAACACAGGTCACTAGTGAGAAAGGTACTCCAACGTCTTCTTGAACACCAACATTTGGTGAAACCGGAAAAATGCATATTCGAGTCCACTTCCGTATCCTACCTGGGATTCGTTTTGTCAGGGGAAGGCATAGAGATGGACCCAGCCAAGGTTAAGGCTATCATGGAGTGGAGAGAACCCAGCACTATCAAGGAACTACAAAGCTTCTTAGGGTTAGCCAACTTTTACAGAAGATTTATACCCACCTTCTCCAATCTAGTGCTTCCTCTCACGTCCCTGCTCAAGAAAGGCGTCAAGTTTACTTTGGGAGATGAACAAAGGAGAGCAATTCAGGCTCTTAAGGAATGTTTTTCCTCCGCTCCCATTTTGATCCAGCCGGATCAGACTATACCATACATCCTGGAGACAGATGCTTCGATAGGAGCTGTAGGTGCTATCCTGTTACAGAAGACAGCCGATGACATTGAACACCCGGTGGCGTATTTCTCGAAGACCCTCACCAGTAGTGAGCAAAACTACTCCGTCTTAGAGAGAGAACTTTTAGCCATCAAGTTTGCCTGCCAGGAAGGCGACATCTCTTACAAGGCGCAACCCATCCCTTCGTGATCAGGACTGACCATCGCAATCTCCGAGTACTACAACAAATGGAGTGCACCAATGCCCGACATGCCCGGTGGGCATATTTCTTCCTACAGTTCGATTTCATACTAACTTATATCCCGGGCACAGAAAACAAGAAGGCAGAAGCCTTATCCCGGAGTATCGGAGACGGCTCAGGAACCTACAATGAACATGACTACCTTTTCCCAAATCTCAAGATTGTAGCTTCCACTGTCTCATTTTTCCGAGATCTGATACCTCATTATCAGTGCGGTGCAAGACTACCCGCCTCAGTCATCCAAGGCAAGGATGGACTGTACTATCATGGTCACGCCCTGTTCGTTCCCACCAAAGAGCTCCAGAAGCTCGTCCTTTCGTGGTGCCATGATACCCCCTTGTCGGGTCACCCAGGCATCAGAAAGACCTATGAACTCTTGCAAAGAGGCTTTTGGTGGCCAAGATTAAAGACTGATGTATATCAGTATGTTACCTCCTGTTCAATCTGTGCCTCTAACAAATACCGAACCGGTAAACCACTCGGACTCTTACAACAACATACCTTACCGTCACGACCATGGGAACATATCTCTACAGATTTCATCGTTGATCTTCCCCCGTCTGATGGCATGACGGTGATTATGGTCACAATAGATTCATTTAGCAAACTGGCCCATTTTTCGGCCTTTAAACAAATCCCTTCAGCTTCTGAGACAGCTGATATCTTCCTCCGAGATATAGTCCATCTACACGGTCTGCCCCAGACCATTGTATCCAACTGAGGACCTCAGTTTACGTCCAAATTCTGGGCTTTGCTTTGTCAGGTCTTGGGTATCAACAGAGCCCTCTCTTCGGGATACCACCCCCAGAGCAACGGACAAACCGAAAGGTTAAACGCAAACCTGGAACAGTACTTAAGGTGTTTCTGCAGCAACCTACAAGAGAGATGGCATAGTTTCCTTTCTCAAGCAGAGTTTGCTTATAATAATACCCTGCATACCACTATCCAAATGAGCCCTTTTCTGTGCACGTATGGATTTCATCCCAAACACCTACCGGGGTTGGGCTCCCTAGCCACTAAGATTCCAGCTCTGGACGGCGTGATACAGGAACTGCAGGAGGTTCATGATCTCGCCAAGAAGGCACACCAACTCAGTCAACAATCACAGAAGAGATGGGCAGATAGGAGCAGAGCTTCCAACCCTACGTGGAAACCAGGACAACTAGTCTGGTTATCTACTAAGTTTCTTCCCAGATGGGTTCATGCTGGAAAATTCTCCCCCCGTTATCTTGGACCGTTTTCCATTCTCCAACAGGTCAACCCGGTTGCTTTTCGACTCAAACTTCCGGACTATCTCAAAAGGGTTCACCCGGTGTTTCACGTCTCTTTGCTCAAAGAGTACAAGGCAGACCCGTTCCTTAGACCCTTCCACAAGAGTCGAACCCAGGTACGTTCCATTCCAGAAGAATACGAAGTAGCATACCTAGTGGACTCCAGATATCACAGAGGTCGGCTCCAATACCTGGTTCACTGGAAGGGCTATCCCGTGGAAGAGAGGTCTTGGGAACCAGTAAGTCATATTCATGCCCCTCGGCTCTTGAGGAAGTTTCATCGCCTTCACCCGGGCAAGCCGGGGGGTTCCCTGAGAGGAAGGGGGTATACTGTCAGGAACCAAGATTGGAAGCATTGGTATCGATGGCGGTTCAGACGGTGAACGGTCTAGTCCTCATCCAACATGGCGCCCAACAGGACTATGGAGCTTATATATATCTGGCTCCGCCCACTTTTCGGCGCGTTGTATCTGTTATTTCACGCTCTCATCGCTCCCACCTCGGATTATTGCCTTCCTGTGTATTTCTCCTACTCCTCATAACTCCCTGGTTCCCTCTCTTTATTCCTATTGCCGTACCTTCCCTTTATCCCGTGTTCGCTACGGTCTGCTCTGCACTCACCTTTTTCTGCGGTTACTACAGCTGCGGTAACCTTCCGCTTCTCTATTTCCTCCTTACCTTAAACTTCACCCTCGCTCTCCGGCCACGAAGGTGCTCGCGCACTGTGTTCCGTGTCCGGAGGCAGGAGCTTTCTTACGTGACTTGCTGTTCCTTCAGCCCTTCTGACTGGTTGTTTCTTCCGCTCTCACGGAAGCGCTGTGCCGGTTGTTGTACCGGTCGCCTCCAAGTTTCCTAGAGCCTTTATCCCTTTCCTACCTTTACGTCCCCTTCGGTGTATACCTGCCGGCGAAGGGTTCCCTTCCATCTCGCTGGATTCAGGGGTTAGTACTATTCCAGACTACGCCTTCTCTCGGCAGTCCTTCTCTTTCCTTCTCTTTCCTTCTCTTTTCTTCTCTTTTCTTCTCTTTTCTTCTACTCACAGTATCCCGTTACTTTTCTATACCTTCCCTACGTTCAGGGTCTGATAGCCTTGCTCCGTGTCCTGGTTCCCGGCCTCTTGAGTTCCTGCCATCTCACACGTTGACTACTTCATCAACTCTGACATCATTGAAACATACCATCTAAAGAACCCATCTAGGGACTAGGGTTTTTTCCGCCTTCGGGCTTTTTCCCTAGAACTGAGGCTGGCCCCCTGGGGTTCCCCGGTGATAGGTTCACTCTTCTGTCAAGGTGGCCTCCGGAGGGGCCAGACCTTATCTTCACGAAAAGAAGACCAGAACACCGAAAGTCAGGGTTCCAAGGACTATAAAGAAGCAAGGCAAAGTTGATACTGAACCTTGTGTACGTGCCTCGGAGGAGACAGGTGAGGAGAAGGGGGAGGTGGACTCGGATCCGGACATCGTCCGAGTCTGGCTCATCCTGGAAAGGAGGACGTGGCATAGTAGCCTGGCCACGCCTAGCCGCAGCTTGCCCCTCGTCGGCAGCAAGTCTGCCGGACAGGTGAGCCTGGTTCTGTGTGGCGATGTGACGTAGGTCTGCATGCAGAACCTCACGTGATACACGTACTTCCTCTTGCAAGTTAGCACGTGTAACACGGAGTTCCTCCTGCAAGGCCTGGCTGGACAACCGCTGCACCTCCCGGCAAGCCTGTAGCTCAGCCAAGATGGTACGCTCAAGCTGTGCAAACCTCTCCTCTGCCTGCTGCCTCTGGGTCATCATAAGGACACCCAGAGTGGATCTGAGGGAAGCATGCTCCTCCCTCAGGGCATCCATGTGCGCCTCTGCGTGAGCAGCAATTGCTTGACGCAGAGATGACATTTCAGCCTGGCGTGCCCTGTCTGAGGCCGCCATGCCCAGCTTGAGCGAGCGGGCCGTGGACCGTGCCGCCTGCTGCTGGAGAAGCACCTGCCTAGCAGGGGGGAGCACAGATCAGGCCACACGCTCCATGCTCTCAGCGATGTTCTCCATTGCTGCCCCCTGCCGTTCGGAATTGGCAGTCATGTCTTGCTCCCACTCAGTATGCAGCGGTTGCGCGCGGCGACCGCGTTGCCGGGCTTGTCCCATTCGGGACCCAAGGACCGGGGGTCCTCGCTGTGTTGGCACCGCCTGCGGCTGCACGACTACATGCCCCCGTCGACGTGATGTCCCAGGCACATCAGTGACTGGTGTGGAGGGTGACCCTGCGTCCCGATCCACCACGGGCAGAGGAACCAAGACTGTCTGATCCCTCAGTGCAGGTGTCGCAGACAGAGGAGTCTCCACATCAGACTCACTCACCCATGACACATGGACTTGATGCTCATCCAACTCAACATGGACGTCAGAGTCGTCATCAAGGCTGGACTCATAGGCATCCAGAGACAAGATGGACTGCAGCACTTCGGGGTTTTCGTGGCCTACCACCCCATGACCCCCACTAGTGCCGGGTTTACGTGGTGTTACCAACCCTGTGTCTGGCATGACAACACCATCCTCCGCCTCCATTGCGTCATCACCTGAAAAATAGAGAGACAAAGGTCAATACACATGTCAGAAGCACACGACACACACACACACACCGACAGCAAAGGCATCCGGCAGACATGTGACACACAACATATGACCTGGCATGCATGCTGGGTCTACTTTGAATAGCTTCTGTGATCAGACCTGTTGAAAGGTGGAAGTTTCCATGGAAGTGGGTCTATGCAGTGCAGAAAATGTGTACGCCACTCACTACCTACATGTACAAGCACTACATGGTGTGTGCCAGGAAATGTGAAGGCAGTGCAATTTCAAATTCAGACATCACGTGCTTTGTGCATTCAATGTGTACCATGTCTAGAAGCCAAGCACCCCTCCACCCCAGTACCAAAGCAGGGATGCATAGCATGGTATCAAAAGGCTGACAATACACCTGTGTATTGACAGGCAGTGTTGACTGGCATCAACAGCTTAATGTGATTCAAATTACAACACTGCAAATGATGCTGGGACAGTGGGCAGGACACATGATGGAAACTCCGGAGGCCACCCACGTGTGAAGAAGACACAAGAGTTGGACAGAGTCAATGGCCATTGAACAGGCTTAGGCCTTTGAGCCACACAGATTGTCAGGGCCTAAACATATGTGCAATGCAGGACTGAGCCACAGTTGACATAGGGAGGCCGATGAGATGGCAGGCAATGTATGTAACCAAGGACTCATATTACAGTGATCATCCAGTCAAGGACACATAGGGGCATGCGTGCAATGCACATGGAGCATGAATGGGCACTCATGTCCCTGCGGGACATCTGACCCATGCACAGTACAAGTGAGATACCCTGCATTGAGTATTAAGGCTGTACCACACGGCATATGTCTGGCAGTTTCTACGCTGGAAGTTAGCATCTACACAGGACACATGAACAAGAAACTACACATTGGCAAGATTGGAGCAGACCAGTGCAAAGGTGGAACTGGAGTGCAGAGTGGCGGAGGAGGGGCAAGGGAGCATGCCCACATAGAGTCCCGCATGCAGGCAGAGGAGACATGCATGACGGTAGCATTGCATTACTTACACATCAGAACCATGTACACGTCACATGTAGCAGCAATCATGCACAACACATCCCACAAGTGAAACACACAAGTCCTCAAAAAACATGCATCAACACTCACTGGACTGGGCATCAAAGTCCAGCATCTCTCCCAGTCCTTCGACCAATTCAGGTGGTATGAACTCTGCAACGAGAGCCTCATGCGGAGTGAGTTCTTCCTCCTCTGGTGCAGGCCCACCGCCAGTCACCAGAGTCGAGTTGTAATTTGAGGCATGCTTGGCCTTAGTGCTGCGCTTGATGTCATTCCAACGCTGTTTACACTCCTGCGCCATGCGCACCTCATGGCCGAATGAACTGACATGTTCCGCAACATGCTTCCAGTGGGTGTCACGTTGGCCAGCCGTAGTCTGACTATTGGCACCCACTAGCATGTCACGGCTGTGGCCCCGCACATAGTCCACGAGGAAGTCCAGTTCCTGCTTACAGAAAGGCTTCTTCCTCGACGTGCAGGAGGTTGTGGCTGTGTGTGGGTTCCCAGCCTGTGCTGGAGGTGCAACCTTCCTCCTCTTGGACTGTGGCGCAGACCCTGGCTGGCTAATGCCACCCTGACCAGTATGGCCAGTGGGTTCGGTGGATTGAGCCAAGGGAGTGGCAGGTGGAGGGATGACCAAAGGCCTGACTTGTGTAAGTGGCAGCTGGGTGCCCACTAATGGACCCTGTGCAGCAACATCAGCTGTGGCAGGGTCATTGACCGCAACGGTCCTGGTTGGCAGACTCACAACCGGGGTGTTGTTGGGTGCATCTGCCCCTGCACTTGCCAACACCCAGCTGTTCGGGGCAGCAGATGACATGACTGCCCCAGGGAAACGTGTCTTGGTCTGAGCAGCCCGGCCTGCCCCTATGGTTTCCCCCCTGGCCTGTTGGAGATCTACCAAGGGCTATTCAAGTGCCAACGCAGCCTGCCTGGGTGGCGGTGTCCACAGCTGCACCTGCAGCTACCACTACCCTTGGGCCTGTGGCAGTCGATGGAACGGTCTGCCGGGTCATATGGGTGCCAGTGCCAGATGCAGGAGGGTGGTGGCATGGCTGCACCGACACATGGCACAACATTGTGCTCAAGTGGCGCACCCCTGCCTCTTCCCCCTCTGTGGCTGCCCTGGACACCCTGGAGTCCCCCTACTCCCTGGTCACCACGGCCACGTTCCCGACCACGCCCGCCACGAGTAGTACGCCCAGCTGAGGCGCCCCTCACCTTTGGTGGTCTCCCAACCATGGCACAGATGTAGTAGTGCTGGCACACATGGAGTGGTGCCAATGGGAGGTGTATACCTCAATTGACCTGGGCCATTGGGGTGAAGGGGGTGGGAAGCAAGATGTTAACAGCCCCCCTGCACCTGCAAGGCTGTATGTGACCCCGGTGATGTGGTGATGGGTCACGCAACGCTCAGGCACCCCAAAACTGCAGTAAACCCGTGCACGCAACCCTGCAGCCTACGTGCGTGGATTCAACCTCCCGCAGTACGTGGTGGCACCCAGTAACACGAATAACGTGTACGCGTGGGACACGCAGGCTACTATGACATCGAAAATGGGTGCGATACACAGGGGCACCCGCAGTGGGAAAAAGAGCGTGTGCGACTCACCGTCTGACTAGCGCGATGCAGAAAAACACGCGTAGCCAATACCCCCGCCAAAAGAAGAGATACGTCCTTGATAGCTGTGAAGTTGTGATGGCGTGCGAAACAACAGGAAGCAGCAACACACGTTGGTCTCCACGAAAGGCACGTACAGCGAACTGCTGGGCCCGCTCACCTTTAACCCGTGCTGAGGGAAACACACGCACGCGTCACGTCACTTACGCACATGGGCCCTTTCCTTTATTACATGCATACGTGCAGTTTTTCACGCGCGCTTACACGCATGGGCCCTTTCCTCGTATTACATGCGGACGTGCATTGTTTCACGCGCGCTTACGCGCATGGGCCCTTTCCTCATATTACACGCGGACGTGCATTTTTTCATGCGCGCTGAAATGCCCATGCACGTCTGTACGCGTCACGTCACAGGGGCGCTTGCGCTTGAGGGGCCTTCTGTCCAATGAAAATGCGTATGCGTACAGAGGCGCTTACGCGCTAAGGGCCTTTCCTCGAATTACACGCTGACGTGCAGATTTTTCACGTGCCAAATCACTCCGTATCAAGCTGGCCATACGTAAGCACACGGAAGACCACGCTCCTGCCCAGAAGGCCGAACTACTGCCCCCCAGAGCCCCGAGCATGCTCCCACCTGCCATCTGCTGCTGCCTGACTGCCTGCTGCCCATGTGCCCTGCCATTTGCTGCCTGTACATCAGCCAGGGGTACTGTTGCTGTGACCACCCCTGCTGGAACCGAAGACTCCCGACTGGGATTCCATCGCTCCACAGCCCAGCCCCAGGACCCAGTTGCCCACCCACTCCTGCCTCTGGGGTTGTCATGTCGGGGCAAACACCATCTGGGACCACTGACAACCCCCGGCCAGAGAGGCAGAGGGGCACCAGCTTCAGTGCCACCGAAGTTGGTGTCCTGGTGGAGCAAGTCCTGGGGCAGTATGATGCCCTCTTCGGAAGTTCCTGCGCCGACAAGGAAGGACGGACTCGGATCTGGACTGACATTGTGACTGCCATCAACGTGGAGGGGGTGGCAGTCCGCGACTTACAACATAAAAAGAAGCGATGGGAGGACTTCAGGTCCAGGACCCTGAACAAGGCCTGGCGCCTCTTGAAGGCAGCGGATGCCAAGGGGCGCCGGGGCCACTTGTCGGAAGAACAGATGAGGGTCCTGGAACGCATATCCCCAGTGCTCCACGTCCAGGTCCTTGAGAAGCAGACCCGTCTGGAGTCGAGCGGTGAGTGTACATGCATCCTGATTGTGAGCAGTGCGTGTGGTGTGTATGGGTGGGGGTGTACAGGGCCGTGGGGCTGACACATGCGAGGGCTGTAATGTGTGAGACATGGATGGTGCTTGTGTGTGTAGGCTTGCATGCCAAATGCAGTTGTGTGGGCACACATGTTTGGATGAATGTGTATGTAAGTAGACATGTCCGTGATGTCACGCATGTATGTTGTTTTTGGCTGCATGTATCAGCACTGTGTACATGTGCATGTGTGTGTATTTGACAAGGGTGCAACAGTGATGCAACATGGATGCATGTGACAGCGGTATGTGGAAGCCTGTCTGCACACTGCGACACTTGGCAGAGGTGTACACATGCATGCAAGTGTGGTGGTGTGTGTACATGTGTGGTGCACTTCCTGTGTTGCATGTGATGTCTGGCTCACCTTTGGCTGCTCATGCTGTTGTATGTGTATGGATGGTGGTGGCAGTTGCAATATGGCTGTGGTATGGCTCATGTGTGCGAGTTGTAATGACATGTGTGTTGGGGATTGTGATGACATGTCTGAGGTTTGCCAATGCCACTCATGTACAACTGTCATGTGTGTATGTGTCCATTGTACAGTGCCCTGATGCCTGTGTTTTGTTTCTCCCTGTCTGCAGCGTCAACTGATGAAGAGGGCAGAGAAGGTGCTGTAGAGCACAGCGGCGGGGATCCCACCGCCAGCCGGAGACGCAAGGCCCGGCTCCCCTCCCATGTTGTCATCTCGTCGGGGAGTGAGGAGTCTGGTGCCGCGTCCCAGGCCGCAGCTGCCGGGGGGAGGTCCAAGAGGCAGAGGTTGGAGTTGGACTCCTCGGCAGCAGAAGGGGCAGCTGGGACCCCGCAGGGCCCAACAGGGGAGGATGGCACGGAGTCATCCAGGTTGGTGGGGGGTTTGGTGGAGGAGGAGGCCGTGCAAGCACCAGAGACGGGGTCTGGAGGTGGGGATCCCACTGGTGCTAGTGGTGCAGTGCAGGACCAGGGACAGGAGGCAGCACAGGCCGCCGCGGAGGTGCCTGTGTGCAATCCTGTCCCTGATCCTGTCCCTGCATCATCTTGCACCAGCAGGGATGTCTACGTCCAGACCTGTTTTCAGGCAGGGGATGAGCTCACGTGAACTGGCCTTCCTCTGCCTGCGGACGTGGCTATCCAGGTCTGGGTTGAGCCTGTCCTGGCTGGTGTGGCGTTGCGTCAACGGGCCATGCGAGGTGACCTGCAGTCTTTTCATGAAGAGACTGCACGTCATCTCGAATGGCTCGTGGACCACGTCAGCCTGCTGGGACAGGTCACCCAGGCCGGATTCCTCCGTTTGATGGGGCTTGCTACGACCCCCTCCTCAACTGGACCCCCTACGCGCCAGTCGTCCTCTGTGCCATCTTCCCACCCATCAGTCACCTGGGTGCCCTGTGGAGCTGCCTCTGATGGTGCGGCCAGGCTGGTGGAGGAGGCATCCCTGCCACAGTCGGGAGTCGGACGTCCAGCAGGGGTGGCCACATCTACGACTGCACCCCAGCCGGCGGAGGATGTGCAGGCAGCAGGAGGCAGTGCATGGGCAGAGGCACAGCAGCAGCAGCAATGTGGTGGGAGCCATGAACATCGGAGGGGCAGGCATCGGCCGGAGGGCAGGAGGACCCAGGACAGAGAGTGTCTTCCGTGTGGCAGCGGTTGGGCCACGCCATAGATGCGGAGCGGCAGTGGGCGGAAGAGGCACGGCTCACAATGGTCAGGGCGGAGAACTCCATGCGGAGGGCCCTGAGGCGGGCCGAGTGCTTCGAGGCAATCCGCAGGGGTTTGGAGGTGGAGACGTCGACGGCCCTGCGGACCCTCGGGCCATGGAGGAGGACCGCCTCCGGGACATTAAGGAGGAGTTCGATGATGCCCTGGCCCGGGAAATCCACAAGTGAGCCGTGAAACTAGCCAGCTGCCCTTGTACATAGTTATGTATGTAGTGTTAGGTTTCATTTTGGTTTTTATTTTATTTGGACCTTTCGGACATTGGCCACATTTTTGTATATAGTTTATTTTATTAGTTAGTGTAGTTAGATAGGTTTCCTTTATTTTGTTGGGATAATGGACCCTGGCTTGTTCCCATGTACATAGTTCACAGTTGGATTGTATTTTTTTTTCACTTTTTGACCATGGAGCAATGGCTTTCTTTTTTATTTCCCATTGGCTTTTGTTTTGTGGACATTGACTTTGGACAACATTACTTTGGAATTTTATTTTTGGTTTAGCTTTTTTTCACAGACATGCTTCTTTTCATTTTTGTACATTCACATTTCTGTTTCTTCATTTTTTATTCTATTTATGTTTTCTTTAATACATATTTGTTTTGGTGAACTTCAATGTGTGGTATCTCATTGGTTTCATGCATTTCATGATATGTATTTTGAGATTCACTGACACCCATTGGGTGTATGTGAGGGAAATGTGTTTGTTTCGGAACTTGCAATTGGTGTTCTGTGGTGTAATTGCAAATTATGAGTGGGTGAATGCAATACTCGGGTGGGTGTTTTGCATTTGGAGGCTGACCATAGGGACCAGGGATCTAGATTGTGATGACAAGTTGGCTGGGGAACATAAGTTGCACATGGGTGGGGGCCTGCTGGCAGGTGCCCCACAGTGCTGGGGGGTGGGGGTGGTGGGGAACATGAGTTGGACATAGGTGGGGGCCTGCTGGCAGGTGCCCCACAGTTCTGGGGGGTGGAGTGCTGGGGAACATGAGTTGGACATGGGTGGGGGCCTGCTGGCAGGTGCCCCACAGTGCTTGGGGGTGGGGGTTGCTGGGGAACATGAGTTGCACATGGGTGGGGGCCTGCTGGCAGGTGCCCCACACTGCTGGGGGGTGGGGGTGCTGGGAGACATGGGTGGGGGCCTGGTGGAGGCTGCCCCTGCACTGCTGGGGGGTGGGGGTGGTGGGAGACATGGGTGGGGGCCTGGTGGTGGATGCCCCTGCATTGCGGGGGTTGGGGGTGGTGTTAGACATGGGTGGGGGCCTGGTGGTGGGTGCCCCTGCACTGCTGGGGGTTGGGGGTGGTGGGAGACATGGGTGGGGGCCTGGTGGTGGGTGCCCCTGCACTGCTGGGGGGGTGGGGGTGGTGGGAGACATGGGGTGAGGCCTGGTGGAGGGTGCCCCACAGTGCTGGGGGGTGGGGGTGCTGGGAGACATGGGTGGGGCCTGGTGGAGGCTGCCCCTGGTGACTGGGGGGTGGGGGTGGTGGGAGACATGGGTGGGGGCCTGGTGGAGGCTGCCCCCGGTGGCTGGAGGGTGGGGGTGCTGGGAGACATGGGTGGGGGCCTGGTGGTGGGTGCCCCTGCACTGCTGAGGGTGGGGGTGGTGGGAGACATGGGTGGGGGCCTGGTGGAGGCTGCCCCTGGTGACTGGGGGGGGTGGGGGTGCTGGGAGACATGGGTGGGGGCCTGGTGGTGGGTGCCCCTGCACTGCTGGGGGGTAGGGGTGGTGGGAGACATGGGTGGGGGCCTGGTGGTGAGTGACCCTGCACTGCTGGGGGGTGGGGGTGGTCGGAGACATGGGTGGGGGCCTGGTGGAGGGTGCCCCACAGTGCTGGGGGGTGGGGGTAGTGGGGAACATGAGTTGGACATGGGTGGGGGCCTGCTGGCAGGTGCCCCACAGTGCTGGGGGGTGGGGGTGGTGGGGAACATGAGTTGGACATGGGTGGTGGCCTGCTGGCAGGTGCCCCACAGTGCTGGGGGGTGGGGGTGCTGGGAGACATGGGTGGGGGCCTGGTGGAGGCTGCCCCACAGTGCTGGGGGGGTGGGGGTGGTGGTAGACATGGGTGGGGGCCTGGTGGAGGCTGCCCCTGGTGACTGGGGGGGTGGGGGTGGTGGGAGACATGGGTGGGGGCCTGGTGGAGGCTGCCCCTGGTGACTGGGGGGGTGGGGGTGCTGGGAGACATGGGTGGGGGCCTGGTGGAGGCTGCCCCTGGTGGCTGGGGGGTGGGGTTGCTGGGAGACATGGGTGGGGGCCTGGTGAAGGCTGCCCCTGGTGACTGGGGGGGTGGGGGTGCTGGGAGACATGGCTGGGAGCCTGGTGGAGGCTGCCCCTGGTGGCTGGGGGGTGGGGGTGCTGGGAGACATGGGTGGGGGCCTGGTGGAGGCTGCCCCTGGTGACTGGGGGGGTGGGGGTGGTGGGAGACATGGGTGGGGGCCTGGTGGAGGCTACCCCTGGGGGTGGGGGGTGGTGGTGCTGGGCGACATGGGTGGGGGCCTGGTGAAGGCTGCCCCTGGTGGCTGGGGGGTGGGGGTGGTGGGAGACATTGGTGGGGGCCTGGTGGTGGGTGCCCCTTCACTGCTGGGGGGTGGGGGTGCTGGGAGACATGGGTGGGGGCCTGGTGGAGGGTTCCCCTGGTGACTGGGGGTGCAGGGGGACATGCGTTGGTGGGCAGTAGTGCAAGTTGACATGTGGGTTGGCTGGGGGTCATGGCCATGGTGGATGGTGTGCCTGCAGGACATGTGCAGGGTAGGCCCCTGTGGTGTGAGCCACCTGCTGGGGCCGTGGAGGGTGTAGAGGGAACACCTGGGAGGACCCACACGTGCAATTCACGTGTGGTGCTCCCAGCGCACCCCTGTAATACACGTACCCTGATGGAATTGCGTGTGGAACTTCCCGCGCACCCCTGAAATACACGTGCCCTGCTGATGTCGCGTGTGAAACTTCCCTCGCACACCAAAATACACTTACCATGATGAAATCGCGTGTGGAATTTCCCGCGCACCCCTGAAATACACGTACCCTGCTGAAATCGCGTGTGGCACTTCCCGCGCACCCCTGAGATACGCGTACCCCCAATCGCGTGTGGAAATTCCCACGCACCCCTGAAATACACGTACCCTGCTGAAATCGCGTGTTGCACTTCCTGCGCACCCCTGAGATGCGCGTACCCTGCTCGCACGGGGCCAATCGCGTGAGGTACTTCCCGCGCACCCCAGTGATACACGTAGCCCGCTTGCCGTGCTGGTACAGGGTTAGCGCAGCCCTTTGCGCTGGATTGGGTATATTGATGGCTTTTCCTTGCGCGAGAGGCGTTCTTGGGGACGTAACTGGCGCTGCTGCAGGGTCGCTGCGCCACTGTGCGCCATGGCTGGTTTTGGTGGCTGGAATCCATGAATACGCTGTGCGCGGAAATGTATTTTAGCGCACGTGGCAGGTGCAGGGATTCGCACGCGCACACTGTGCGCCAGCCACGTGCGCCACTTGTGCGCTGAATTCTATGAATAACCCCCTAAATCTCAAGGAGCAAGGATATAGTCACATACAAGTGTACAGTATTTTAAATCCCTCGCTCAGCGTCACAAGTGAATGCAATGAACATGGCATTTGAAGATGTGTATTTCAATGTCACCCAATACGGTATTCCCTGATCTCCTAATAGGCGAGTCTTATTCTGCCTTCCAGGTGGTGTGCACTGTTGGGGTGCCAGTTGTCATGTGATTCAAGAGTACTATGCTTCTATCATTCCCTTCTTTCTGTGTATTCCAAGTGTAATGCCTAAGGAATTAACGCGAGAGACTTTTTATTTTTTTATTTTTTTATTTTTTTTATTTGTACAGCCACGTATTGCAGTTTGAACAACGACTTGACAAATGGGGGAATTCTAAACAAGACTGGAGGCCCACTCGATAGCAGAGTTTACTATTACTGCAAAACCGGATACCATATGGTTGGCAAAAGTAATGCAACATGCAAACGCAGCCCAAATGGAATGTACCAGTGGAATTCTCCTCTGCCGATCTGTCAGGGTAAGGTATCACTTTACTCTCAATTCGTATATTTTTTAAAAATATTATGGCTTCTTTATATGTTAAATAATATATGCTGAAGCATATGTAGAGAACACGGTATAACTTAAGAACGTGTTGGTGTCAGACTTGCCTTGTGGTAATTATGTTCACATGATGCAATACTTTGAAGTCACAACAAGGGCTACTTATTTAACTGTGGTTCATTGCTCCCCAAAATAGGCTGCCAGTTTCGAAAAGAAAAAAAATGCAATCATAGGTCAAAGGTTACCTCAACAATGTCCATTTAATTACAGTCATCTTTACACTACAGATTACCAAATTCATATGTTTACTGGATGCTGGCATGATCTGTGCACCGTGTAAGAGTGCCTCGAAGTCTAGTCTATTATTGAGTCAGACTACTTTCTTTGTACCTGGAAGCCAGTGGGTTGAAGCAGTGTGCTTGCTTGGGAAATGTAGGATGCCGTATACGATGGGTTTGATCCTTCAAGCGCTCTGAAGCTGGAGGAGTACATGTGATGCACTACATCAATCACCAACAATAATAATACCCAGTTAAACTGTTATGGTTTGTCTAAAAGTATTGCATGTTAATCAATCTGGCTGTGCAGTTACTTCAGTAGAGCAGGAGCTGTTCACCCTCTGCCGTCGCTGCAGGAGCAGCCAGCCCACACTGTAAGCCCAAGGGGCATAACCGGAGCAACGCCAATTGAAAGTGTTAAATCCTACTAAGAGCCGGAAATGAACAAATGTACCTCACTTCGCTGATGACCGTTACTCCCGGGAATCTGAGGCGCAAACCCTGCTGGGTTCTGCCTCAAAGTTGATTTGAACATTTATTTTTTAGTATGATGCCGCTACCTTATGCCTAATCTAAAATGGCCCGATGGCTGTGCTTTTAACACCTGACCATTCTATGCCATTGAACAGCTGACCATCCCTGCTATTACCTACAGTGACTGGCCCTCAGGTACGCCGACTGGCAGAGGCCGGCCCGATTCTCGAAGGCCCCATTGACCAAGGCCCCTGTCTGCGCCTGTTGGGGCCTGCCAGAGCCCTTTATCATGTACCTCTCACCAATTCAATTCAAAGCCTGCAACATGTTATGCTCCAACCCAACCACAAGCCATGGTAAGATTTCTCCACTTGTACAACCTTCAAAACACTTTTCATTAGTGTAAACTACTACTCAGACACTACACACGCCATCTCATTCATTCCAGGGCAAAAGCCTCACACCTAGCCAAGTCTGCACCCGCTCTGAGTCACTTGTGATGCTGACAACCACCACACTGTAGATTTGCCCACACTTGTTCATCTCAAATAATCAACGGTAACCACATCTCTGTGATGTGTAACTTCAGCTGACCCGCGTCTCAAGTTCTACCATGCTCTAATCTGTACCCCACTTACCGAATGATCGTGTCATTACAAACTTACAACTACAGTCACCATACACTCGCACCGCTGATATGCACAAGCCTCTAGGTCATTTGTAACTAGACCTCTTAGTATTGACCGCAAAAATAATTTGTCGCCTAACCTGCATGTTATGATTGCCAGCTCAATTTAGGCTTAGTCTCTCTCATGCGCCTGGTATATCTTGCCCCAAAGCTCACCTGCAACTTGTCTCAAACTGTATTGATTGCACAACTATCTAAGATTAAAGTGTATTGACCACACTGCAGCATCTGCAAAACCTTAAAATGTATAGACCGCTAAATCAATTGTAACATAAAGTGCATTGACTGCTAAATGAAGTGTAACTTAATTTGCCAAATGATCCAGGTACGCACATGCCTTCATTAATTGAAACTGAAACGCCACCTCAGCTCTCCCCTACGGTTGAGCCAACAAACCGCTCTAGTCAATGGGGCGCCAGGAATTAGCTCATGACCGTGCTGCCCAAACTTAGCCTTGGCCTACCATGCCTGTTAGCCATAAGAAACAGTAGACTCACAATTCGAACAGCCAGGGACCAAAGGCCCCCGGCCTTAACAACCACTCCCTCGCCCACTTTGAGGAATATACATCTTAACTCTAGAACTCCCATCTACGCCACTGAGACATCTAAAGATCACACTATTGTCCTAAATGCTCGGAATATACCCATCTTCCACCACTCAACCTCCTTTTGGAATTCCACAACCCTGAAATCTAGCAAACTATACCAACCAACATCGATGCACCAGCTAAACTCTACTCGAACCCAAATTAACAACACTAACCTGAAAGCAGTTTTGCTCCAGGGTACCATTATCAATGTAATGTTACTCCTAGCACACACCTTAGACATTGCAGACCTTATTGCCTCAAATAAACTTGACTTCGTAGCCTTTACTGAAACCTGGCTCCATGCAGCTGCAGGCCCGGCCATCTCACTCACTGTCCCAGAAAACTATACCATTTCTAGGACTGATATACCAACAGCCAAAGGTGGTTGAGTAGCATTTATTAGTAAGAACACTCTCAACATTAGGGAAATACCCAACCACACATTCCATTCAGATTAATTACTATCCATCAACATGTCCTTATCTTCCACAGACACCCTGAACACTCACCTTATCTACATAACTCCTGGTCTGATATCCTCATTCGAGGATGATGTAGCACAACTCTTCTCCACGATTACCAAGTCTGGCTCTCAAACCAAACCTGGGCCTCAATCAACCCAAGGATGATAATGCCTTAGAACTTTCCAACACCATTACTTCATTAGCCTTCACACACTGGGTCAACAAACCCACACATATCAAAGGTTGAACACTCGACTGGCTAGCAGACCTCAACTGCAACACAAACACACTCTAATTCCCAATGTTAGCAGACCTCAACTGCAACACAAACATACTCTCTAATTCCCAATGCCAGTGGTCCGACCATCACATCATCACATTTAGTATCACTAAGAACTCTGTGAAAGACATCCCCCCTCCCATTGCACCAGCTGCTCTATCTGGAAATGCGCACAGTCACAGTCAATAAATCCTTCCCCTTCTGGCTGTTTATGGCAATCTTCTTCCACAGCGTTTCTCAGCCACTTCTGCAGCCTATGAACAGGCTCTTTATGTGTGCAGGTCGGTCAGTTCATTTATTATCGCTCACTTGGCATGGAAATATGTTTCCTTGTTTATGACTGTGTTCACCCTTCTTCCTCTTTCTCTGGTTAACAGGCACCATCTCAAGACTCCTAGCTGTGCACTTAGTTTTGCCTGGGTCCAAGATCTCATAGCATTATCCTGGTTTATGCAATATCCCTTACTTCTTCCTGGATATCCTTGCTGGGTGAACCATTGTTTCTTAGCCCTTTGTGATGTGACTTACGTGTTAGGGGCAGTGGTTCCTCTTTATTCTTTTCTGCACCCGTGCAGCAAATTTATCATTGTGCACCTCTTCTTAAATGTTCTTCCACGTAGGTTTGTTTCCAGGCCGCACACAGAGACCAGCTTGTAGCGAGTGAAATACAGCAGGATCCTTAGACAGTAAAGGTAGGTTTCAAGAAAGATTACTTTATTCAGTTGCATCAGTTACATAACAGATCTTGTAGGAAAACCACAGGATCCCATCACCCGGGCAGTATCCTTTCAAATGCCTGAACTTGAAACCTTTACACCAGGCATTATGGCAATCATACCACAACATTCTCTTTTACATCATCAGTCTCATGCTTCCATCCAAAACACTATACAGCACATCGTGTTTCCTTTCCAGTTCTCACCATACCTAAACCAAGCGCTTCACAACATACCTCCTACTCACACCACATACACACCAGGGATCTATCCTCTCACCCTGGCTCTTCAATTTCTATGTGGCCCATTTGGCCCACCTGATCTCCACCTTCTCCTCTATCTTCCAGTGCTATGCGGATGACACACATTTCTCTTTCAGGCTTCCCTGAGTGTTCGCTCCTTCCTTGCTCATTCCTGACTGTCTATTCGCGTTCCAGGAATGGTGCACCACCAACGTTACTTTACTTATTGTTAATGTCTATTCCCATGTACTGCACTGTCCCTGCCCCCTGTCCGTGCATTTGTGCGATCTGAATGATGCCTGGCCTAGAAGGATTGTTTTCTGTCCTCCCTGTGTTCCCCTCCCTTGCCTCATCACGTCTTGAAACATTTGTGTAGAGGCGCGTTATAAATACCATATCAGATCATATTATATCAAAACGATCTCTGCCTCAACGCCAGTAAGACTAAGATTCTTCTCGTTGGACCCCTGCTCCCGCTTTTCCTCTTACACTGGGGCTGCCCTCCTTGGACCCTGAACCCTTGCCCTCCTCGGAGGCTAAAAACCCTGAGAGAGTTTCTTACCAACTCTAAAAGGCTAGGTGGAATCCCGCTGAGAAGTCATCCATACATTTAATTAGCCACATGTACCAGTATGCAGATGTCTGTAGATCGTTATGGGAAAAACTAAAGTGCATTGGAATGGTGCAACTTTGCCAGTTCTGGCACAAAAGCATGTGTCAATAAAGATATAATGCCTCATTATGAGTAGGGTGGTAAGGGATACCGAGCACCGGTAAGGAGACAGGTCATGGCACAAATAGCGCCATTACTACCACCAATCTCGTAATGAGGCCCATAGTATTATTGATCTCATGGATATGTTTTGCTTAGACAGTTCAGAATTGCAGGACAAGCTGGTGCTTACACTGAACAGAAATATGTGATAGAAGGACGGAACTATGTATGTGCATCTTCTCGTTCTATGTAGAGTTAAGAAGGCTGAGGCAAAACTCCAGTCATACGATTTCAAGTGACATCTTGCCAAAAGAATAAATCCTTTGGCGATTTATGGTGACCGAGCAAATCGTTTTAAGGAAAAGATCACCGACAACGCAATCTGAAGAATGAATGGAAATGTTTATGTTGAGCATGATTGTTTAAAGCAAATACTGCAATTTTTATAAGTAAATACAAAATTTGCGGACGTGCCATACAATTAGAGTGCCAGTAGAAATGATTTTGGAGCGCATATGGTGTCACTGTGCTTCTGCAACCTGTGTTTATGCAGTCAAAAATAGCCTGTAATTCCATCCTAGACATGCTATTAATGTTGTTCTTTGTGGTTGCACCTAGCACCACACTTCAAGGAAATAGTCTTATAACAGTCTCTTCATTTGATAGATTCTCTTACGTCCCAAAATGCAGGAAGTGTTAACATTTTCCCAGTAGAGGGGCTCCCTCTCCAGTGTGACAACATGGTGGTGTTAATCCATTGATTTGTTATTTGAATTCCTCTAATTCTAGGCAGAATAGATGTGTCGTTCACATATCCATCGATTCAAATGAAACCAAATTGATCCATCCTTACCATGGAAGCTCCCTGCAAATTTAAACCACTGATCAAGAAACCGTAGTCGGATATATTGTTTGCATCTCAGATAACAGCAACTGTTATTGTAATGGCACCGATTATACCATACATTTCCTTGTCATATCAATCAAAAGGGGGCTAAATTGAATAGGCAATTTCTTAGGCACAACTTTGATGCACAATTTCAAACAAACAATTATCAGAGTAAATACGCAAACACTCATATTTAAAATTGGGAACAATACGAAAACCGTTTGGTGGGATGTTTTTACCCATGCATTCAAGCCCTACCACAAAACTGTGCATTACTGGCAGTGAAAACATCACAATGGCAGAACTCCTCAGAAAGTGCACAGGGAAACATGAAGAATAGGCTGCCACCCATTTTTGCCTATGTTTGTGAGCACAGGAGGGCACCGCCTAAAACCACCATTGGGCTACACACACAGTAGCCTGAAACCATTGGGAATGGCAATGCTGATTGCCAAAAACAACCCAGAGCTGTTGGGAATTCATTTTCTTGATGTCAAAAATTTGCTAAAATCATGGCTCACAAGACCACTCTAAAGATTCAACCTTCTTGTGGGGTGTTCCACATCACCACTCTACTGTAAGGATTCTCATGAAAACAATGTTAAGCAAGGATCATATACTATCAAGTAAAACCCCCTTTTTGAAATGGAATTAATTCAAGATAACTCCTAAAAAAATAGGTGCAGTACCGGCATTGAACACTAACCGGCACTAGCGGTCTAAACTCTGACAGGAGAGCTGTCTTGCAGAACTGTGCATTGATCAGAAGGAGTCTTATTTAATTAAAAGTTCAAAGGCGTGCTTTTGCTGAGAAGCCTAACACCCCAGAGACCCACTCCAGGAGGCAGGATATCACATGGCCCTGTTGATTGGGAGGGAGGGGTTTTCCCTTTCAGCCTGGAGGAGAGAGACAATAGACCCTTTCAATTGAATGGGGTATGCTGATTTCAGGTGTGGGCTGTAAACAGTGCCCTGCAAGCAAAGAAGACCATGTGACCATCTGACTTCCCAAGCTTCTGGGGGTAGACCCAGACACTTTGTGAATTGAATTGAAGGCAAATATATGTTTTATAAAATACTGATAACTAATTGTAACCAGATGACAGAAATGTACAACTTTGAGATTCTTAAAATTACAATTTTAATCACTGTTCAAGGCTCAGCTGGTCGCTCTGTGATGTTCTGAGGCAAAACCCGCTAATTATTAATACTACAGACACTGTGTTTATGCTAGAGACACAGTACATTACTGGAATATGTGTAGAGAGATGGTGTACATCTGTGTAATTTTTGGTAAAAATCCAATGTTGGAAAACCAACGAAAAAGCACAAAATGTTGTCATTTCTTAATCCAAGCTCTTAGAAACATCAGAGTTGGAACAGAGACTACCTTATGTGATATATGATGTGTGTATGTAATGTCAACCACTTGGGTATCTGTGAAATATGTGTTTTGGGGTAAAATTCATTTTCTAAGCAAAAGTAAAGGGGAGTGTTCTTTCTGTATGCCATAAAGATGACACCTGATAAGTCACTCTGACACACAACTTAGTTCCCCAATCAAGGGGGAGAGGAACACTTGGCCAAAGATAAGTTGTGAGGGGCAGGCTTAGTTATGCCAACACACACCCATTTTCTAAAGACATAAAAAGAGCCACTGGAAGCCAGACAGGGACATTCATTTTCCAACCTTCAACTGAATTCCAGCGCAGCACGCTGACAGAGAACTCCAGAATCCAGAACTCCAGAGGCCCAGACTAACTCCAGAACAAAAACTCCAAAGAGCTGAACTCTTCAGCAGGCCTCAAAATCTTTTGCAAACTATTCAACCACTGGGCTGCGTGGTTTGCTGCTTGCTAAGAATCCTGTGTATCCAGAACAGAACCAGTACCCAGAAAGCAGTGCGGTATCCAGAATCCACTTGATCCAGACCAGCAGAACCAGAGACCCAGACCAGACCGCTGTGAACTGAACCGATGCCTGATTGACCCGCCGTGCAGAGAGAACCACAGCTAAACATGTTGACCAGATCCGTGACGAGGCCATTCCTTTCATATTTATAGTGTGAGTACCCAGCTAGAACTGTGCAGAACCCATCTCTTAGCTTAAAATAATCTGATTCAAAACATTTGAACCTGTTTAGAACTGCAACATAAGAAATCGTGTGTTCCTCCTGTTGATTCAAACCTTTCAAAGCGCATCTGTCATTCCGAATCTGTAATTTCATTTCTGAAAAACTACCTTCACAAAATCATCCGTATCTTTTGAACCATGCATCCTAGGAACAAAATGTAACTTTTATTGTAAAGCTAGAACTACTTGCTACCCCTTATAGTGCCTCTGTAATTGCGCTCGACGCACTCGAAAAAAATTGCCGCAAATTGAAAAATTAGCTCCTGTCAAAAACATCTGTCTTTTGCTTCCATTCCTGAAATCCGTTTTTAACCTGATAATCCCTCATTAATCATTGTTAGGGTGGACCTGAACTCATTTAAAGTAGCTATTGCCTACCTTGAACCTCCTATAGGGAATTAAAAGTAGTTTTAGTATATTTTTACTTCACTGCCACCACATTTAAAAGGATTTTGCCTGTTTAAAATCATACCTGTTTTCCTCTAAGCTCGCTGGGGGGAACTGGAACTTTGTATTGCATTTTGTTTGTATTCCTGAAGATTGTGTGCTCCCCTTCCATCTCCTTCTATTGCATAGGGGGGGAGTGAATTGTCAAAAGAAAAAGTGATCACATTATCTCTTGTTGAAATCATATCAAGATTATTCCTGTGTTACTTCTTTTCCACCTTGCATTTCCTTGAACCATATAAAGCATTCTCAGCTACCTTATCCTCTATACTACTCGTAAGTAATTAAACCAGTGTGCTAGTATAACATCATCCATTATTGATCACCGTCATATGTCTAAGTGTGATATCAATTATTAATTTATTATCAAAGTGTGATATATATATATCTTGTTTACTTTCTCAATAAACCTTTTAAATTGCAAAACAAACCTACTTCTTGGCTCAGTGAGGTCAGAGGGATTCTAAGAGAGGGGTGTTATATAAGGGTTGTCATCCAGAGTAAACGAACTGGACATAAAAATACATCAATAAGGGTTTCCATCAGCAACCCAGACTAGGCATTGACTTAGCTGTAGGGCCTCATTACGACCCTGGCGGTAAGGGGTTAACGCCAGCGTTAGCTGCGCCGACCCCTTACCGCCAATTACGAGGTCCCCTAGCGCCATGGTGCTTTTAACACCTGCTTTTAGCGGGTGTTAAAATCCATGGCGCTAAGGGACCATGGAGTTAATTACGCCACCGTAATTTACGGTGGCGTAATTAACGCCTTCCCCACTCCCATTATGCCCTATGGGGCAAAAATGGGAATGGGGAAGGGTAAATGGGGATTGGGGACTTACCGCCCCGCCAAGGTCAGAATGGGGCGGTAAGTCCGCCAACCACCATGGCGTAAACGTAGTTTACGCCATGGTGGTAAAGTCACGGCCCAGGCGGTAACTTACCGCCTGGGTCGTAATGAGGCCCCTAGTGTTGAATTGAAGCCACTTACACAGTGGGGGCTCGTCCTGGATTCTGGATCAGATCTACCATTTGTGCAGCTTAAATACAGTGTGCTAACTGACGGGATACATACATCCGGTCGGATCACCACGCTGTGGTACGCTGTAAAGCACTCCTCAAAGGAGACGGTCTATTTTGCAAAATGAAATACTAACGTCTGTAAGTCAGGAAGGAAATCAATCTCCAGAATGACGACGTTGGTAGATATGAAGATAGCTAGAGAGCACCTCGTACATAAACTGTTTGAGAGAGGTGAACAGGACCAAAATGTATGGTTGCAGGCGATCACACAACAGGTCACTACAACCTGGTCAGCTATCTGGAGAGATCAGGGTCCCTTACATGTGGCCCTGAGTGAACTATATATGGCTCGTAAAGCTAAAGAAGAACACGACAAGATTGTCAGGATAGCTGCATATTTGTGTCTATATATGGGAGCCATGCAGGACAGAGGCTGCACTGGAACCAGGAGTCAGAAAATGATAGTAGACAGTACATCATTAAAATAAAGGAGGACATGGATATCCTGCAACAGGAAAAGGATGACCAGGATACCAGAATTCTGGCTTTGCAGAGGGAGCACCAAGACAGTTTGGACTCCTTACTGCAGTGCCAGAAAAAGCTGGAGCAACAGATCAATGTCAACAGGGCATGCACAGAGCAGGTAGCCACCCTGCAAATCCAACTAGACAGAGAGAAAGAGGAAAGCAATACATTGATTTTGAATGACCTGGATACCCAGGCAGAGTTTGATCAAGAACGCCAGAAAGCTGGTGCCTTTCAAATGCAGAGGGACGACCTGGTGGCACAGATGCAGGCTCTTAGTCAGGAAAGGGACACCTTAGGCCAGGAAGTCTGTCAATTAAAATAAAAAATTGAAGAAAATCACTTGGCCCTCTAGGGACTGGGTGACCTCCAAAAAGAGCATCAGAACTTGTTAAAGCACACCAGGAGGGTAGAGGATACTCTGGCAAGAAAGGAACAGGCCAGTAGGGATGGGACTCAGGAGGTAACCCTCCTGCAGCAAAGACTGGCCCAGTAGTCCAGGACCAATCAGGAGGCACAGAGAGAAAATGAGGCTCTCTGTCAGCACAATGAATGATAGGCTCCAGCAACAGGTAGCCATGCAGGAGAGACTGATAGAGTCTAGTAAGACCTTAACAAAGGAACTGATAGCGCAGGCTCTTGCATTGCAACAGGGAGCAGGGGCTGACAGAGATGAAGTTCGCTGGGAAAGGGAAACACCTGAGCACAACCTCAGGAGCCCTAGTGCCAGAGGCCTTCATCTCTCTCAGTCCTTGGACTCTGCCACCCCCATGTCCCCTGGGGCACATGAGCACAGGGCCACAGGGAGGGCAGATTACTATCCAGCCAAAAGTATGGGGTTCATAGGCAAGTACCTCCCAGGAATGGATGGGCGGCATCCGGGTATGGGCACCTAAGCACAGTGCAATTTAGTGGGGAACCCCAGGAGAGTAGGCCAGCTAAGGGCATCCTGAATACCTCTGCCCAGTTAGGTCAGTGAGGGGGTACCCATCAAATCCTGGCAGCAAGGAGGGAACTGAAGACTCCTCTGAGCGTCACAGGACACAGGAGACCAGGTCCCCACATTCTGCCAGCCATTCCGAAGCTCGCAGAATCCGGGAAAACCTGGAAGATCAGATGGGCACCTCTGGGAGCAGTGCTTCTGAGTCAGAGGATGAATGGACCAGGGTTACCCGAACCAAAAAGGCCAATAAGGTAAAAAGGGGCTTGCTTAAGGACCTCTTAAAACAGATTAAGGCAATCGGGAGTGTCATCACGTCTGATCACAAGAACTCCAAGTATTCTGTTTGGGAACACTTGGAGCTCTTTGAGCAAATGATGGAGACTTTGAATTTGAAGGACAGCAGTAGCGGCATCCAGTACGTCAAATGGACATTCTCCCCAGAATATCCAGTTTCTTTGCGGGGCTGAAGGACCAAAATCATTCAAGATGGTCCACCTATAGGGCGGACATCTTGAAACATTTTTCTGTTCATAGAAATCCTCAAGAGCCTCGCAAGGCAGCCTACAATTTGCAATGTGGGGAGGATCAGGCCCCACAAGAATTTGTGCAGGAGTTAAAGCGTGCTTTTGCGCAGACTACAAAAAGGGTGCGCACGAACAGTAACGAATTTGTTAATACGTTTTTCTATGCTTTACCCAAATACATAATGACCCAGCTCGTGAGAGATTTTCACGAGAAAAGATCTTTAGACTGGGTCATTGAGCAAGCCACCCGCATCTATGAGGTGCAGAAACCGGTGGAAAACAAGAATCAGCCCAAAAACCCCCAAACCAACAGCACCCCTGCTGCTGCCAAGGTGGCAGAGGTAAAGGTTGCCCCCGTTTTAGATTTGGAGATAGGGGGCCTAAAAACCTGCCTGCACAAAATAATTCTAAGCCCAAAAGGCCCTCAGGCCAGTCACAGACATGGAGTCAAGGAGGTAGTCCCACAAATGGGGTCCCTCGCTCCCCTGACTATGTAAGTCCCCCTATAAGGGAAACAGTCCAATCCTGGGTTATGTGTGGACTCCTGTGGCTCAAGGGGGGGGATCCAACCAAGCGCCCAACCCAGAGAACTTCCCTCCACACTTCCCCCAGGAGGGCAGAAATTCACCAAATCCTAGGCAGAACGTGTTCCCCAGGTATCCACCCAACTTCCAGCCCCAAAATCATCCATCCTTCTTTCCCCAATTCCCTGAGCCCAGACAACCAAATCCGGGAGAGGGGAGGCCAAGGGAGGAGGGGTACCCAAATCTTCCCAACCAGGGGTACTACCAGAGGAGGGATAGCTACCCTTCCCGGGATCAGCCCAGAGGAGAAAATAGAACCCTGTATCAGCCTGAGCGGGTTTCACAACTTGAGCCCCATTTCCGAACATGGCACAGGATTTGGGCTGCATGCTGAGGGCTCAACAGAACCCTCAGATGGGCATGCCGGCACAGAATACCTCAAACTCTGGACCTGGTGCTCCAGAACAATGACGGGGGCAGCACCCCAATAACCCACCGGCTCCCAGGGAGGAAGCACAGGGGGAAGGGGGGTGTAAAGCCTTGGAGGAAGCTTCCTTCCCCACTTGTAAACAACCCCTGGAAACCAAGGAACCAGAAACAAAACCTCCTACCCCTGAAAGTCTGCCACCCAAGGAGCAGAGAGGAGGTGGGAGAAACAAAGGACCCAAACAGACCCATTTTGTGGAGGAGGTACAGGTCTTTAAATTTGAGGGAGAGGGATCCTCAGAGGATCCTGGGAAAAGGATCTTCTCTTTCAGAGATGGGGGAACTCCTCCCAAGGAAAAATTGGTTTCAAGGGATTCAAACCCACACTGGGTAGATGTGGGGATTGAGCTGTCACCGCCCATCATCCTATCCCAGAACCAACAATATCAAGAACCCCTGCTTCAAACCCATCCTGGTGACTGCCTCCAAAAAGGGGGGGGCGGCCCAGAACCGGAACCAGGGGAACCTAAAACCGAATCGATAGACTGGGTAGATGTGGGGATTGAGCTGTCGCCGCCCATCATCCTATCCCAGAACCAACAGCATCAAAATCCCTGGGTTCAAACCTATTCTGGTCACTGCCTCCAAAAAGGGAGGGGTGGCCCAGAACCGGAACCAGGGGAACTCGAATATCCTCTTTCAAGTTGCCAACTTTTTCTTGCAGATTCCCATGACTCTCCACAGAATTCTGCCCAAATCTCTTCTCTCCCAATGTCCAAAACCAGAAGATTAGCCCACCAGTTGTCCAAAAATGTGCATTATCTGTGCCCCCTTGAGGAGAAGGAGGGAAGATACTATGCCCCGGTACAAGTACAGGGGCAGGGTACAATTTTGGCACTGGTGGACACTGGATCCCAAGCTACTCTTCTGTCCAAAAGGGCCTTTGATGAACTAAATGCAGGAAGGGGGAGAATTACCATATTCCTCTCACCTCTCTTCCTGGACAACTCCAGAACTTTGACGGGAAGGAAATTCCCGTCGAGGGGACTGCAGATTTGGACATCAAAATTGGGCGACACAAGGTGAAACACCCGGTCATAGTAGTGACTCCAGAGGGCACCCCTTGTTTACTAGGAAATGACCTCCTGAGAAGGTTGTCACCCCTAATAGATTGCGTAAACAAGGTCCTCTGGACTCAGACTAGCCGACCAATAAAATTAAAACAGAGTGTCAACCATATTAGTTTAAACGGCACATGCCACATGGTTGAACAAAAATCTGGCCAAGTAGAATTTCACTTCCAGAACAACCAAATTCCAGATGTGACAGTAATAGCAGTAGGACAACAGACTGGTGATGGGGGGGTCCTCTTTATTTCTGAAAATCAACCTTCCTTCCAGTTTAAGGTGGTATTCCACACTGGAAGGAAACACTCTGAAATTCCTTACTAATCCACAATCAGACACTCCCACTCCGATGGTCCAGAAAGATGTGAAATCAGCTCAGAGCCTGGCTGATGTTAAGCAAATTGGAGAGCAGTTGTTCATCCCTGTTCAGTTAAATGAAGGGAAAGACTCTGTTCTCACCCGAGTGTATGTGAACAACGGTAAGAGCTTCATCAGCGAAACCATGTTCCGCCAACTCCCAAAAGATCCAGCCATTCCCACATTCAAACTGATAGACAAATGGAAATGGATCTGGTAACACCCAATTCGAAACATATTTTGCCAAGCAGATTTATGCTCAAAATCTCCATTGGCAACAAGAGCATAATCCATAATTGTTGGGTCGTGCAAGACGTCACTGCCGCCTTTTACTTAGACAGTGACATTCTCAATCGCTTTGCCATTAGTTTGGACCTAATAAACTTCAAAGCTTGGTCCCGATTAGAAGATAACCCCGTGGGCTTTGATGATCCAGAAAAGCATTTAGGTCAGCTCAATTGCTACCTTATGCAGTTGAAATTCAGATTAAAGAGGAACTCACCATCCCAGAAAGGACCCGACAAGTCTCCCTGGAAGTGAAAGTTAAAAGAGGACAAAAATTGAAAAGCCCTGATGCTTATATTCATCTAAATGCTTTCCTCCAACAGAAAGGGTTAGGTGTAAACCCAATACCATCAGTCAACATAGAACATGACACCATTCCAATAGAGGTGGATAACAGCGACTCAAAGAGTATTACTCTAGCAGCAAGCACCATTATTGGAATGGCGGTTGATGACCAACATTTCTCCATTGATTTAGGAAATGAACTGTTAGGACCAATCCCCAAGGACTGTTTTGACAGTGACAGTGATGACAATACAACACCAGACAGCATCTTTACCCAGCATGGAGGGAACTTCCTGGTGTACACTTCTTGCCCTTATGCTAAGGAGGATGTGACTTGTGACTTCAGAGGGGATGAGGTGATTTTCCAGGTCCATGAGGGCTGCCTTTCCCACCTGAAGCCTACAGTCCAAATCAGCACTCTGACCAGGGACTTCTCCACTCAGATGGAGGAGGCCGCTGAGATAGCAAAACCAGAAGTCTTTCCATGCTTCAGGCAGATGGTGGAAGAGAGAGACAACCTAGCTGATGCCTGCGTGACTCTGGAACAGAAGCAAAAGTTGAAACAGGTTTTCTTGGATTTCCAAGATCTCTTTATAGTAGACTCATATGACTGTGGTCGCACCGACATCCACACAACAACAATTCCCACGGACCATGGCATGACTCGAGTGTTTGTGAAGCAATATTGCTTGCCTCTCGCATCCATGGAGTCCCTTACTGAAATAATTAAGAACCTTGAGTCCCGGGGGATAATTCGTCCAGTACACAGCACCTTCAATAATCCGGTGCTGGGAATATTGAAGCCAAACGGCCAGTGGAGAGTCTGCACCGACCTTAGGGAGCTCAACAAATGGATCCATACTTCCCGATGGCCTCTGCCCTACATTGACCAAGGGCTGGCCCAGATTCAGGGATCACAGGTATTCACTGCAATAGACCTGACCAATGGATACTGGACCGTACCTGTCAGTAGGGAGGACCAATACAAACTGGCTTTTACCTTTGGAGGCCAGCAGTACACATGGACCCGGACTCCCTTCGGATACCTCAACTCCGGCAATGAGTTCAACATTTTCCTACATAAGGCCATGCCCGACGTGGGTGCGAGGGGCAACCTGGCTTATGTAGATGATGTCCTCATTAAAAGTTCATCTGTGGAGGAACACATAGCGGAGATCTGTTATGTTCTGACACAGTTGAGGGCCGCGGGAGCAAAACCTTCCTTCCAAAAAGCACAGTGGTGTAGAACCCGTGTTAATTTCCAGGGGCATGAGATTACTCCTCAGGGTCTCTGTCCCCAAGAAAAGAAAGTGGAAGCACTTCAGAAACTGAAAGACCCCACAACTCTGTGGGAACTAAGGCGCCTCCTTGGACTGACTAATTACAGCAGAAAGTTCATTGAGGGCTATGCAGAGATCACCATACCTCTGATTCATCTCTTGAAGGGGGGGGTAAAGTGGGAATGGGGTCCAGAACAATCCGAGGCAGTAAGACAGCTCGAAAGAAGACTCTCACAAGCACCCTGCCTAGCTTACCCTGTCAGAAACAAGGAGTTCTTTTCCTGGAGACAGGGTTCTCTAATACGTGCTTGACGGCAGTATTATACCGAAAGCATGACAAGGTCAATAAAGTAATCTCCTATGCGAGCAAAACTTTATCCTCTGTGGAGGAATAATTCATCGATTGTGAGAAGGCACTCCTGGCAACGGTGTGGGCATTGAAGAGTTACCGCCCGTTTATCCAGGGAGAACACATCATAGTGGAGACTCCACACCATCCTCTGCAATACCTCCAAAGTGACAGAATCCGGGCAGGAAATGTGAATAATTCCCAAATTACTTCCTGGATCCTGTCAATGCAAGGCTTTCCTGTGGATGTCAGATATGGCCAAAACAAATAGAATCCACTCGTGCAAGGTCTGGCTGACTTGCATGATTGTGCCAGAGAAAACTGTCTCGAGGACGAAAGTCTAAAAATCAAGGACAACATGGAGGCATACCTTAATTCTCCACACAAAGTCTTTGAAGAGGACAAGTGTGAGGGAAAGCCCACTGTCTATGTGGATGGATGCTCTTACCATGTTGACAACAACGGGGAAAAAGAACTGGTGGTCGGCGAAGGGAATGCATGGGTGAAGGAGTCCCCAGAACCCTCCGTTGGGTACAAAATTGGTCCCCGAAGTAGTCAGGTATCAGAATTGATGGCTGTGCCTCAAGCCATCCTCACTGCTGTCCAACATCAACTCCACGAACTGGTCATAATCACAGATTCAGATTCTGTATGGAACGGGTTCATGGAGCACCTTGTCAATTGGAAAACCAGTGGCATGTTATGTGCTAATAACAAACCCTTGAAAATGGGAAGTTAATCCAAAATATTGATGATCTGGTCACCTCGAATGAGATGACCATCTACAGGAAGAAGATCAAGGGTCATTCCAAAGTAGAGGGACCAGACAAAACTGGAAATGACTTAGCTGATCAGCTGGCTAAAACCGGGGCCATCCAAGGGGATCTAATAGAAATAGAGTCCTTGTTGGGGGAACTCCAGGTCACTGCAATCACTAGGACCCAGACAAATGCTCACATTGATCTTTCAACTGCACAATGGAGTAAGGAGACCCCAGATGCTGATTTGATTACGGCTCAAAAGGGGGATCCAATAATTGGTAATTTTTACCAACACATTGAGGACCCTGAGAACTTTCCCCTGTCGGATACCGATTACATTGGGAAAGAGGACCTTAGAGTGTTCATGAAATGTCCAAAGATGTTCTGAATCCAAGACAGTTTGTTGGTAAGGAAATCCCAAGCTGGCCATGATCAGTGGGTGGTTCCTACCTCATTCCGAAACCTGATGTTAAGTCACACCCATGATGCGTCCACCGCCGGTCATAGGGGGTTTCAAACAACACTTGAGATCTTAAGAGAGTTTACATACTGGCCACACATGGGGCAGGACCTCGATCAATACTTCAAGGGGTGTCTTGTGTGTGCAAAATTTCAGCCAACATCCCTCACACACCGGGCGCCTCTCCAAAAGAGGGGGATGACACTGCCATGGTCAGATTTGCAAATCGACTTCATAGGCCTTGTGATTCGCTCCTCTAGGGGAAACAAGTACATGTTGACGGTCACATGCTTATTTACCAAGTGGGTGGAATGTCTCCCGGCCCCAAACTGCAAGGCAGAAACAGCAGCTGGCCTGATGATCAACCACATCTTTTCGCGTTTTGGTCTACCCCAAAGGATTGAGTCAGACAAAGGTAGCCATTTTACCAGCGAAGTAATGACTAAGATGCGGGAGATGCTGGGGGTCAAAAGGAAGCTACATATTGCTTACCGGCCAGCTTCTTCTGGGGCAGTAGAACGCTACAACCGGACCATTGTGAGCATATTAAAAAAGTTTCTGGCAGATTCTGAGCCAAGTTGGGATATCCGATTACCTCTGGTCCTAATGGCCATCAGATCTACCCCTCCATCTGCAACTAAAATGTCACCATTTGAGCTGATGACTGGATGCAAGATGGTGCTTCCCCAGTATGTGCTCTACAGGACCCAAGAGCAGACATTGATAAATGCCTCCACAACTCATGAGTATGTGGAGAATTTAAGGAAACACCTCCAACATGCTTTTGCCTATGCTCAGCGGAATATAGAAAGATCAGCTGATAGTATGAAAACCCATTACGATCTGAAGACCACCCAGAAGTAATAGAATGTGGGAGACCGGGGCTATCTATACAATTTCCAAAGGAACCAGGCCAAACAGCGAAAATGTTTGCCTACATGGAAGGGATCCTTTGAAATTATAGACAAGATCTCCCCCGTTGCATACAAGATCTGCATGCCCAAAGGTATTTTGGCAGAAGGGGAAGACAAGTGGGTCCATATAAATCAGTTAAAGTGTTGCCATCCCAGGCACACCCTGCAGCAATTGGAGGAGTCCTCTGCATACCAGAGTAAGTCAGTTCCAAAAATAATAGTAACATAATGCAAATGTTCCCTGTTATATCTTGTTTTAAAAATAAGAACGCAAATGTTTCTTGATTTATAAAATGTTTTTTGCCACACCACTATCTCAATAGTGGGGCAGAAATGTCTACAAATAGGTATTGCTGCTTTGCTTTGTGATCCTAGCAGAAAGAAAACCTGGAGACTGACCACGGAAGACGACCTGGGGACCGCGAGCAAGGATCTGAGGGGCCCAGGGTACCGCCCAATACTCCAATCAGGACTAGCGAGGAGAACCGATCGATCCACCCTGATGGAGGAAAAGATGCTGAACTTTGTCATTTGCAGAATTGGAAAAAGTTGAGGCGAACATCCCAGATCTTGCGAGTTCCATCAGTGAAAGATCAGAATGGCCATCGCAAGAGGGTGGGCTTGTGGGATGTTTTTACCCATGCATCCAAGCCCTACCACAAAACTGTGCATTGCTGGCAGTGAAAACATCACGATGGTCAGAACTCCCCAGACAGAGCACAGTGAAACATGAAGAATAGGCTGCCACCCATTTTTTCCTATGTTTGTGAGCACAGGAGGGCACTGCCTAAAACTACCATTGGGCTACACACACAGTAGCCTGAAACCATTGGGAATGGCAATGCTGATTGCCAAAAACAACCCAGAGCTGTTGGGAATTCATTTTCTTGATGTCAAAAATTTGCTAAAATCATGGCTCACAAGACCACTCTAAAGATTCAACCTTCTTGTGGGGTGTTCCACATCACCACTCTACTGTAAGGATTCCCATCAAAACAATGTTAAGCAAGGATCATATACTATCAAGTAAAATCCCCTTTTTGAAATGGAATTAATTCAAGACAACTCCTAGAAAAATAGGGGCAGTACCGGCATTGGATACTAACTGGCGCTAGTGGTCTAAACTCTGACAGGATAGCTGTCTTGCAGAACTGTGATCAGAAGTAGTCTTATTTAATTAAAAGTTCAAAAGCGTGCTTTTCCTGGGAAGCCAAACACCCCAGAGACCTACACCAGGAGGCAGGATATCACATGGCCCTGTTGATTGAGAGGGAGGGGTTTTCCCTTTCAGCCTGGAGGAGAGAGACAATAGACCCTTTCAATTGAATGGGGTATGCTGATTTCGGGTGTGGGCTGTAAACAGTGCCCTGCCAGCAAAGAAGGCCATGTGACCAACTGACTCCCCAAGCTTCTGGGGGCGGACCCAGACACTTTGTGAATTGAATTGAAGGCAAGTATATGTTTTATAAAAATACTGATAGCTAATTGTAACCAGATGACAGAAATGTACAACTTTGAGATTCTTAAAATTACAATTTTAATCACTGTTCAAGGCTCAGCTGGTCGATCTGTGATGTTCTGAGGCAAAACCCTGCTAATTTTTAATACTACAGACGCTGTGTTTATGCTAGAGACACAGTAAATTGCTGGAATATGTGTAGAGAGATGGTGTACATCTGTGTAATTTTTGGTAAAAATCCAATATTGGAAAACCAACCAAAGAGCGCAAAATGTTGTCATGTCTTAATCTAAGCTCTTAGAAACATCAGAGTTGGAACAGAGACTACCTTATGTGATATATGATGTGTGTATGTAATGTCAACCACTTGGGTATCTGTGAAATATGTTTTTTGGGGTAAAATTCATGTTCTAAGCAAAAGTAAAGGGGAGTGTTCTTTCTGTATGCCATACAGATGACACCTGATGATTCACTCTGACACACAACCCAGTTCCCCAATCAAGGGGGAGAGGAAAGCTTGGCCAATGATAAGTTGTGAGGGGCAGGCTTAGTTATGCCAACACACACCCATTTTCTAAAGACATAAAAAGAGCCACTGGAAGCCAGACAGGGAATTTCATTTTCCAACCTTGAACTGAATTCCTGCGCAGCACGCTGACGGAGAACTCCAGAATCCAGAATTCCAGAGACCCAGACTAACTCCAGAACAAAAACTCCAAAGAGCTGAACTCTTCAGCAGGCCTCAAAATCTTTTGCAAACTTGCAAACTATTCAACCGCCGGGCTGCGCGGTTTGCTGCTTGCTAAGAATCCTGTGTATCCAGAACAGAACCAGTACCCACAAAGCAGTGCAGTATCCAGAATCCACTTGATCCAGACCAGCATAACCAGAGACCCAGACCAGACCGCTGTGAACCGAACCGGTGCCTGATTGACCCGCCGAGCAGAGAGAACCGCAGCTAAACATGTTGACCAGATCCGTGACGAGGCCATTCCTTTCAAATTTATAGTGTGAGTACTCAGCTAGAACTGTGTAGAACCCATCTCTCAGCTTACAATAATCTGATTCAAAACATCTGAACCTGTTTAGAACTGCATCATAAGAAATCGTGTGTTCCTCCTGTTGATTCAAACCTTTCAAAGCGCCTCTGTCATTCCGAAACTGTAATTTCATTTCTGAAAAACTACCTTCACAGAATCGTCTGTATCTTTTGAACCGTGCATCCTAGGAACAAAATTTAACTTTAATTGTAAAGCTAAGATTCCCAGCTTTCCAACAAGCTCTAGACCGACTACTCCTTATAGTGCCTGCGTAATTGCGCATGACGCACTCGAAAAAAAGTGCCGCAAATTGAAAAATTAGCTCCTGTCAAAAACATCTGTCTTTTGCTTCCATTCCTGAAATCTGTTTTCAACCTGATAATACCTTATTAATCATTGTTAGGGTGGACCTGAACTCATTTAAAGTATCTATCACCTACCCTGAACCTCCTATTGGGAATTAAAAGTAGTTTTAGCATATTTTTACTTCACTGCCACCACATTTAAAAGGATTTTGCCTGTTTAAAATCATAACGGTTTTCCTCTAAGCTCACTGGGGGGAACTGGAACTTTGTATTGCATTTTCTTTGTATTCCTGAAGATTGTGTGCTCCCCTTCCATCTCCTTCTATTGCATAGGGGGGGAGTGAATTGTTAAAAGAAAAAGTGATCACATTATCTCTTGTTGAAATCATATCAAGGTTATTCTTGTGTGGCTTCTTTTCCACCTTGCATTTCCTTGAACCATATAAAGTATTCTCAGCTACCTTATCCTCTATACTACTCCTAAGTAATTAAACCAGTGTGCTAGTATAACATCATCCATTGTTGATCACTGTCATATGTCTAAGTGTGATATCAAATATTAATTTATTATCAAAGTGTGATATATATATATATATATATATATATATATATATATATATATATATATATATATATATATATATCGTGTTTACTTTCTCAGTAAACCTTTTAAATTGCAAAACAAACCTACTTCTTGGCTCAGTGAGGTCAGGGGGATTCTAAGAGAGGGGTGTTATATAAGGGTTGTCATCCAGAGTAAAGAAACTGGACATAAAAATACATCAATAAGGGTTTCCATCAGCATCCCAGACTAGGCATTGACTTAGCTGTAGTGTTGAATTGAAGCCGCTTACAGTTTCCATGTAACCACTTTTCAGTTCGTCTGTACCTAATAAGTCACAGTTTCTGCATCACAATGACTTTCAATGCTCACTGTGGCGGATCAGAAGGAGGACACTGACTCTTTGCTGCCATTTCAAAGCAGGTTGTATTAAAGAATAATCAAAATGGCTATCTGTTTGTTTTTTAATGGGGTGTGTATACCTATCAAATTAACTAAGGTGCTCGTCAGTCATTAGTGAATGATCAAAAGAAAAGTTTCCACCATCCAAAATAAACCTAACCGACACTATCAATATTCTGATGAGAATGAGTCGCTTGTTCTGGAGCTTGCTTCCAGCAAGTTTCTTCTTCTTTCTTCTCTTTTAGTACAATATTTTTGATTAGTGCCCAGCAGGGGCGTGGCTTTGGTCTCTCAGCCAATGAGGAGGCTCAGAGCGGGGGCTTTACCACACAGTATAGCCTGTTTCAAGTCTGCTCAGTGCTGGAGGCCGCCATCGTCGCCCACCGCATCACTGGTAAGAAGCTCTCCCAAAGTGTCCCCTTCCCCTCCTCCCCGCTCCCAAACCCATTTTTTACATCTCCTCTCCCACCACTCCACCCCCTTCCAATTACCTGTGCTTCTCTGTCCTTCTGCTCTGGGAACACTAGTCTTCCCGGTGCATCTCTGATCCAGTAATGGTCGCTATGGAGAGGGAGAAGGGACTATGTGTAGTTCCTTGCCCATGTTCCACAGCAGCCATTTCCTTTTTTTTCAGTTGTTAGACTGTGACAGCATTTCATAACTTCCTCAAAGAATCTATTAGTACCCCGGTCCAATGGGCCAGGGTACTAATAACAATAAGTTCCTCGCTGGTGGGGGCATTACTGCTTCATGTAATGTCCCGGGGCTTGCGTTAAGGACCTTGTTTTGCTTGGGCCTGTAACTATGTGTCCTAGGGCATTACCTGAAGTGGTAAGCCCCCCAACCCCAGCCTGGGGCTTATTTCTTAAGTAGCCACGCGTGACTCCTTTTATCAGTTCATACACCTACTTCAAGACTGTATTACAATCCTTTCCTTTCCTGGAATTTGGTTTTTTGGGTCTTGAATAATTACTTGGCTCGTTTTGGGTGGCATTCCCTTCTTCGCAGGGTACGGATACCCAGTCTCTGAATTTCTCTATCTTTAAATCTCTTTCTCTTTTACTTATGTTATGGCATTTTATCTCTTCAGCTTCTCTGGCCTTTGATAAATATTCCTGGTTGCCCCTTTCACCAGGTGTGTAGCTCTCACTCCTTAAGTGTCTCACAGTCTCTATTGCATTCATATTTCTTTCATTAAACACTCTGGTTCTTTCCTCAAGCGTTTGTATTTTAAATGTAATATCTTTTCCAATATTACTTGTGGTCAGGCTTCTTTTCTCATCATCATTCCATTTCATTCATAATACTGGGATGAGTATGAATGGTCCCAAAATGATTTCACTTATCATCAGTCTGTTGTCTTATTCGCACATTTATATTACAGGGAGGAGTATGAATGTTCCCGTAATGATTACTCAAATTTCTCTTGTCATCATAATTCTGTTCTCTTATTCTTTCCTTTATAATACTGGGATGAGTATGAATGGTCCCTTAATGATTCCCCCTAGAACTCCAGTATCTCCCCTTTTCCCTGTTACCTGTATTTGCCTGGGGCACAATCACTGGGGCCTTATTCTGCTTGGGGTATGCTGTTTTCTTTATTCTCTCATGGTCTTGCTTCATTTTGGGATCTTGACACCCGTATCCTTTCTCATTGCGGTTTATTTGTTCCTCAGGTAACCTTCTGGTGCCCTGTCGTATACGCCTAGTGGTTTCAGCACTGTTTGAGCGACTCAGTCCACCACAGCCTCTCCGTAGTCATGACACCACCTTTGTCTTCTCTTGTCTCAGATCTCTCTGGATGCTCCACTTCCCGTGTTGCTCTTGCGGAATCCCAGCAACTTTAAAACTCACTGGCTTTGCCGGCATTGGAAACTCCTGTAACAAGGGGGTTGTCCTCCCCTCTGTGAGTCTAAGGGTTGTACGCAACTAGTTAGGAGTACACTAATTTATATTGACCCTAATGGGAGCACATTATCATTCTGGGCAACCATTAGGCAAACTAACATGATAGCTGGTATTAAACACATGACTCAAACAGTATATGGAACAAATTTTTGGTTTTTCATTTAGCTTCTTAATGTAAGCTGTTTATTTACTTTTTATATACAGTAGTTCAAAGGTTACTTTGCATAATTGCTTTGCATTACAAACCATAGTGTCATAAAATCATGTACATAGTTAGACATTCACTGGAGAGTAATATTTGTGACATGGGATGTGGGTTAGTAATTTGTGCGCGTGGACACTATCTAGAAAATACAATGTCCCATGTCATTGGAAAAGAAAGGCACACTAAGGAAGTGTGAGTAAAAGAAACAATACGTCTTGGTCTCTTCTGCCCGGCTGAAGTCTGACCTTATATTCGGCATTGGAATCTCCTCCTTTCTCAGGTGTTGCGTCTGCCTTGATCTTCCCTGGTTGACGTATGTGTCTCTCTGCCTAAGCTGACTGCAGCGTCTCTCCACTTCAGCTTCTTCATCCCATTTCAATGGGATTCTCTATTTAAAGAGACATATGCATCTTATAGTTGTAAAAAATGAATGGTACCATCTTCCTCTCAGTCTTTTCATTGTGTGTCCTTCTGATATGCCCAAGTATGCCATACAGGAATATGGGAGTTCTTGACCCCACAGGGGGAGTCAGTTCAGTGAGGTGCTGCTTGCCTCTACCCCTAGGGAGTGTGTGTGGAGCAGGCTCATGCCCCTAGCCTCACAGGGGGGGTCCCCCTTGGGGAGAAGGGATACATTTCTGTGATTTGTCACATCAGTCTGTTTCACAAGTATGACCTTTCTTAATACATGTAATTTCTCCTCAGCTTGCCATCCTCCTGTGCTTTCAGGTACTCACAAACCTGCAGATCGGGATTGCCCTGCAGTGGAAACAGGAGCTTTTATGTTACTGCACCAGCACTACCGTCTTCTTTCCATGTGTGGGAACCACCAACTCATACTCTGTATCTGTGCTAAAACCCCTTCTCCCAGGAGCCTTTGGTGCTCCATTAATCCAACACTGTGCACAATTTAAACACAGTGGTTGTCTCTGTCCCTCTTCACTGGCAATATCTCTCAGCATATTGCCCCTCTACAATTCCCAAAATAGAAGCAACAACATTTACATTTACTAACCCAAGACTTACGTTTCAACTCCTGTGCAAACTGACGGTTCCTGCAAACTGTGTTCTCTGTGTCAGTCACATTATTGTATGTATTTAAGAAGTCTTTTGAAACACTCACTTGGCCAAGGGCAGCAGAATGATGGGCACCACGGATATTTAAAACTTCTAATGATTTATATATGTGTGGGTATGTTTCCGTACTTGGCTGATGCAATTTATCAGTGTTAGGTTGCACTCTGCTGTCCAAATGGCAAAGTGCACCCACTTCAACAACATTTACCATTTCAACAAACAGAATGAGTATGGTTTTATGCGGTCACCTTCACCATCCACTTTCACAAAAACATTCAGAAGTTATTTCTTACTTCTTTCCACCCCCACTTCTCTTTACAAAGGGCACAACTGTTCCAGTGTTAATGAACAGTTAATTACCGGCTCAACATTTCAGTCTTTAAAGAATGAAGTGCTGTCAAACAAATGCCTCCTCATGAGCTAAAACCGAAAGTAGCTGCTGTAATTATGCTACTATGCAATTTTAGGCCAAACAGTCTTATGCCATTACAGGGACTATGCAATGGAACAAGGTTGACAAATATGTGTCTACAAAGGCACATCATAAATGCCTGCGTTATCAATGGAACTTAGATACTGTTCGTATATAGCGCATACCTCTCATTACATCTGATACGTTTTGCCTTTTCAATAACCATTAACAAGTCACAGGGACCTACTTCCCCTTCCTGGAAGTGATTGGTGGTAATTCTAAAATATAGGAAGGGGGACAGAAGTAACCCTATGAATTACCGACCGATATTGCCATTTAAGATATGCTTGAACAGTGTATGTTATACCGTGACCCACTATTGCATATATAAATATTAAAGAAAAATAAATATTACTCCTGGAGTTTCACTTTATACATCCCCATGTCGTCATATCAAAAGTACAGGACAAGAACTATTGCTATACCATAAATATAGCCTGCAACACACTTTTTTTGCATTTTTATGACATTAACCCACTGCTAATATTAAGTTTGACTGATACAACAACACAATGTGCCATTCTGAATAGTGTGAGCGACAGAGCATGTTGCCATTATCGAGGAGCACTGCTGATGGCTGCCTCTGAGGTGCCCTACCATGGCAAGCTTTGTGACAGGTACCCTCACCCATGCTGGAAATGATCTGTCATCTGCCTGCTGCGTCTCCAGCAGCTTTGAAGATCAAAGATCGTTGAGGGTCGTCCACCACCGTAGTAAGGCGTGTGCAGTGGGCTGGAAGACCATCAGGGGCTAGAGCTGTATACCTGTGTTTTTTTTTCTTCTTGTCACTGCTATTGTGCAATCATTACACTCTGACATTGATTGATTTAAAACCGGTACAACTATGCCTCACTACAAACATGGTTTCCTACAATCTCAGAATGTTATTGACATACTGTTCCAAAGTACCTGCTTATGCAGCACTTATGAGATCCATCATTGCCTCGTCTTAGCTAAGCCGGTATTGGCTCTAACATTTTCTCTGAAAACGTGGCAAAACTGTACCCACACTCATCAAAAGCATATGTGATGTTTGAGTGCTCTCTCGGTTGCAATACAACAACAGATAATTTACTACATTGACCTGTAGTAAATTAAATGTAAGTATAGTCTCGCACCCAAAGGTAGATCACATGGCCATGTGCCACTTATTCTCCACGACTACCATTTACTTCAAGTCTGGAGTAATCTATAACATATGCCCCAAAAGCAATGAAATGTGCTCATGGGTCGGGAATAATTGCTGCAACAGCTGAAGAAGGCTTTACATTGATATGCTAAATTGAGGGAGCACTTGTCTCCAAATAGGGATAACATATCAACTTATCCTGAAGCTGTTGCATTTAGCATCTTCCTAGCCCAGAAGACAGTTCTTAACACATTACAGACACTACCTCAATTTCACAGTTCTCAGAGGAAGCAGTGGAAAAACAGGAGTAATTAGGGATTATGACCCGAGGAGGGGGGCATTACTGGTTGGGTAATGCCCCTGGGCCATAGTTAGAAGCCAGAGTGAATGCCACCCCCTCCTTGGGTCATATTGCCATTAGTATACCGGCATTGTGTACCAGGGTACTAATTTCACCTTTTCTGTATTCGAGAAATGGCGCTGCAGCCGTTTCTCGACTCGAGAAAAGAAAATGGAAAAAAAAATGGCTGCTGGGGATTGGGAGAAGGGTCTACACGTAATCCCTTCTCCCTTTCCATGGCAGCCATTGACCGCTATGTAAACAAACGAAATGACTGCCATGGAACAGGAAGGAGGTACTACACGTAGTCAGTTCTCCCTTTCCATGGCGAAGGAACCCGTAGCTGCAGCTGTGAATCAGTGCCTTGTCATTCTGGTAAGGCCCAGGCAAGGGCCAATGAGCTTTCTTTTTTCAAGCTCATTGTCCCTCGCTGGGTAATAATAAAAAAGAAATCCCTGCAGTGCCAAGCAACAACCACAGATGTAGCCTTCAAGAGCTGTCTCCACGGCTTGAGAATGAAGGAGGGAGCAATTTCTCAAGCTCACAACCACGCAACTGAATCAAATTGCATAACTGTGAGCCCTACTTCAACACTCCCCCCTTACAATTAGGATGCGTGAATAGTGCAAGTCTATCTAAACGGCAGTGCTCACAAATTCAGAGATGGAAAATGTGTTCCTTTGAGGTCCCTTCATAGTTGAGGTGAAACCTGAGATCCATAGACATTGTGAACATTCTATTGCTAATAACTATTGACTCATTTGATGCATCAGTATGGTATTTGACAGAAATGTTTTTCTGGCTCAGACCCCAAAACTGTAAAGTTCGGTGCAAAATCGTTTGTTGGTTTAAAAGGTATAAAGCTTGAAAAATGGTGTGATTTGTATTTGTTACATTGCTTTTCCAAATAGGGAAAGCAGGCATACATTAAACAGGCCACGTCTAAACAGCTGGACATATTTGCTTTCATGTTATGTTTTTATGCAGCACATAGTTGTGGAGATGTTCGAATTCTTTGTTTAGTGAAAATACATGAAATATTTTGGAGAGAGGGTTGCACAGGACACCACATTATTTCAAATGTCTCCCATAGTGGATTGAAGCATCTGTGGCTTTTAAGAAAAGAAAAGCCACCATTTTATTTGTTTTATTGTTTTTACTGATGCAAAGTGTTCTTGTAAGCATTCATGAAAGAATGGAAAACTGGAAAACTGGACTGTTCTTAAAATGATATTAGTAGGATATAAAGAGTGTGCTTGCTTTCAGTGTGGATGTAGGGAGATGAAATAGTAGGAGTTGGTAAATATGTAAGTTTATGGTGGGCTAAGGATAGTATTTCTATCTATTTGTTTTCATCTTTTCACTAGAATGATGGTTCCTGGCTAATGCCATTGCCTCTTCATCTAGCTGCATCCCAATGCTGTTTAGGCAAATAAGACCTCTACTCTCGCAAAAAAAAGTGTTTTACCATCTCTCAGTCTATTATAAGAAGCAAGTTGGATTTTGTAAGCTATCCCCCCTATGTTCATAAGTGGCTCCTAGTCATTTTGAATACGACATCACATATTGTTACACGCAGTCCCTGACGTACCCATACCAATGCTGCTTTAAGGGAACTGAATTTCCTTTCAGTGCCTGCAAGATTAAGGTTTAAAATCCTGACGCATATTTTTTTAAGGCACTGCATGGACAATCTACTATCTACCAGACATCTACATTTAAATGGCTAAGTTCAAGTTATTCTATTCGATCAGATAATAAACATTAGGTCATGTCGTCTATGGAAAAAAGTTCCAGGGTCCTGGGAAGGTCACTTCAGTTCTTAAAGGCTAAGATGTTGAATGCGTTTCCTGTGGAGGTTCCAGTGATTAAGGATGATGTTACCTTTGTCTTAAGAAAATAGAAAAATCTTTGGTATTTTAGCCAAAGTGTTTATGTCTCTCTCTGCAATCCATGGATGGTCAGTGAATGAGTTGCCTTGCGGTTGTAAAGCTTTAACCATTTCAATCAATCAGAAACGTACATTTCGTGTGCAGTTCTTATTTTAATGGGCAAGAGGAAGTAGTACTTCGATTGTCACAGCCATTAAGAAGCCAAGGAGGAGAGCGGAAGAAAGACATGGTGGCCATTGTCCAACTGCTCCTTTTCAGTGTATCCACGCTGTGCACACATTGTGCACTGTTGTAGGGATAGCTAATGTTCAGTGCCGTGACGAGGGAGTGGTGTGGGGGTGGCACGTGCTTCCCTTGGATTCTGATTGGCCACCTCAGTTGTCACCCCATTATCCTAAACTATGATGGTTATGTGTGTGTGCGCCCGTACTTCATGCCACCCCTGCATAAGTCACTGCCCCACTTGGTCACCCCACTCAAAAGAGTCGGGACACGCCACTGCTCATGTTCCCAGTCAGTGCGCTTGAATACATTGGAAATATGCCGGCAATTTGAGGAGCCATTTGTACTTCACCCAGCAAATGTACTGAAGGCAGTCTAGAACATGCTGTAATCTATGAGGAAAGAGAAGAAAGCTACTCCTTAGAGGAGAAAAACAAGCTGCCATATTAAAAAAAAGACATAAGACCTGGTTCACAGAAGCATTGAAAAACACTGTGAAGCAGACAATTTCTTTGGATGAAACTCTAAGAAGTTCCAATCATTTGCGGGTACGTCAATCAACCAATTTAAAAACAGAATATTCTAATTGTCCAAGGATTAACCATTTTATCCATGTTTTCTAAGCATGAAATTATGACAACACCTGTAAAATTAGATGCAACTGCAAATTAAAAATGCCTGTGCTCACACCACCTGCACTGATTTAATAAAGTCACATTTGTGAATTTGATAGCTGTCTCGCTGTGAGAAGAGCTTAGTTGTGCTTTTAAAGAAGCAATACTTTTATCAGATTTGGTAAAGTGAGGTTTTCCTACGTGTGATAGCATTTTATTTGAGCAGATGCTGTTTTTCACAAACAAATTATGTTTGTTGATTGACCAAGCTTAATTACACGATATTTGGTTAATAAACCATGACCTGAAATTGATTTCTAAACCGTGAAAAGGAAGGTTTAATTGGGCAAAAATGAACCCACTTGAATGGCTACATGAAAAAGATTTGTATAGTTTAAACATTGTCCATGTTTGAAAACTACTTGGAAACATGTTGCTATATTTTAGCATTCACACATGATATGTTGACACTGCAGTGCAAGAATATTACTGCTTCCTATCCTCAAACACTGCATATCCTGCTACTGTTTAAATATCTACTTGTAGGGGTGTAATATTAAAATAAATGGAGGCATTTCATTTTGAAAAGCCTCTCTGCTTCAATGAACCATGGGAGAAATAGAACATTTTTGGAAGCAGGGGGCAACCGCTTCCCGGTGCAATATTTGAAAACCTACTGGACAGGTTTACACCAAAACATCAAAAAGTGTATCTTATGTAGTGCAAATCCGTCTTGCGGGCTTTGTGCTATGTGTGTTCAAAGGAAGCAATTATTTCTCTATTGTAACATGCCTGGAAGTAGGTCAAGTACAGCATTTTCTTTTGTTTTCTTGTTATGTTTTGAACACTTTAACACATTTTCACCAATCTGTCTTGTTTGGAAGTGCCTTGATGACTTTTTTTTTAAATGTCATCCAGATATGTCCAATGAGTGAAAGGTTATTAGCAACAGCATGTTAGGGAAAGTCTATGTAAATAGGTTTTACCTGAACTATAGGGCAGTGACTGTGCCGCCATTACGCCTATGGCTACCTATGGAAATTGCTTGCATTTTTAAGCTGACAAAGTTTGGCGAAATCCATACTCAACTCTCTCTTCCTAAATATCTTCCTTCTCAAGCTATTCGCTCATCCACCTCCAACTTCCTGAGGGTCAGTCGCTTCTCCATGCAACAAGTTGGTGGTAGACTCTCTTTCTTCGGCTTGGGCCTCCCTATAGAACAACCTCCCTGCCCCCCTGAAACTTGAGGAGAATCATCTCCCATTCCGGAAGAACCTCAAAACTTTTCTCTTTGCTTCTGCTTTTTCTCCTCCTCTCCCCTGCTGAGTCCCTGGCCGAAAGTGAAACTGCACTGGTTATCTGGCCACCCTCTGATCTCGGGCCCAGGTCCCCTCCACTGCCAGTCGCACACCTGCACTGCCATCCCAGAAACCCACGCACTTGGGGATTGTTTTCTGTATCCCTTCAGTCCCTCTACCAGCACTTGACACCTGACGTCTGCACTTACCCTCTACCCTTGCACTTGCCACCTACTGTCCATACTTTACTTACTGTGATTTATTGTATTATCCAATGTACTGCACTGTCCCCGCACTTTCCCCGTTCCCATGCACTTGCGCAATCTGAATTCCGTCTGTCTTCCCTCTGTTCCCCCTCCTTTGCCTCGCCGCGCCTTGAAACACTTGTGTACAGGCGCGTTATAAATGCCATATTATATCATATCATATCATATCAAAGCAATCCATTGGGAATGCTGTCTGCAAAGAAGAAACGTTTTTTGGGACCAGGACACCCCCTTCTCTATCAATAATTCAATAATTTTAAAAACTACTGGACGAATTTACACCAAACCTACAAAAAGGCGCATCTGCCACATTTTGTGCCCAACTTGTCTTATATTTGGTACAAATCTGTTCAGCAGTTTTTGCACTGCCGGTGTTCAATCAAAACACTTTTTTCTTTTTTCAAAAATTAATGGGACTAGGCTGAAAACAGTGTGTTTTTTTCTTAACAACGTTTCTACGTTTTAATGCATTTTTCTCAAAATGTCCACTTTGGAGGTGTCCGCGACAAACTTTCTTTTTGGAACATGTAATTCAAATCCCTCCAGTCAAGCATCCCTTATTAGCAATAGAAGTTTGGAAAAGGTCTATGTGAAGAGGTTTTGCTTTAACTATGATGATACAGTCAGAAATACGTTTACGTTTTCATAGACAAGACATGGGGCCTCATTATAGGTTTGCGGGTCCGGTATCTATGGTACCGGTAAGCTTGCCGGTACCATAGTGACCCGACCGGCAAACTAAGAGTACCCTGATCTGCAGTGCTTGCTCTCCAGTGGCACAGAATAGAGTCAGGTCACAGCACGTCTGTTCCCAAGCCACACCACTATTAAAGTTACTATATACCATACCTAAGTTAGAGTATGGCGGCTAGCATCTCTCATACTTATTACAGCCATGTCAATTTGATATTACACCCATACCAGCATTGTGAGCCCAGCACAGCTGTAAAAGTGTTATGTGCATGTGGTCAGACAGCCTGACAGGGCAGGATACTGAATGTATATGCCTCTCTTTTGATCTTTTGTGAGGTTGGGTAACATCTCTGTCAGCAGACAGGAATCACAGGGCACACCCATTTCACTAGGGTGCTGCATACCAAAAGGGCCTCTGATGCTACTGATAAGGGAAGGGGCAGAGTTAGTGTAGGAAGCTCACCATAGCTGAAGGAAGGCTCCATTATCTCCTTTCTTTCTGTATCTCTCTTTCCTTCCTGTCTCCTTCACTTTCTTCTGCACAAACCACTTTGTGTATGATATCAGTGGGCAAAAACATTTGTCTCAAGCATTGTCGAATTGTGCCTTTAAAAGGAGGGGCTCCCACTCTTTCTCTGATTTTAGCTTGTACAAACACATGAAGAATTCATTTAAACATATTTTGGAGGAGTTGATCTTTCCAAAGCCCTCAATCCCTGAGGTGAAGATGGAAAAGTTCAAGTCAAGGTTTACTCCCTACCCATTGCCAGGGCACATGGGTAGTGACTCTTACTGAGGATCAGGAAATGCCACTCTGCACCAATCTTCCCAGGGCCGGGAGTGCACAACCTGAACTCCTTGGTGGAAATTGCTTTTTCACCCCCTTTTCATTACGAAACATGCTGCATTTGCCTATATTTGAATATTCTGTGTTCAAATGGAGTGTGTCCTCCCTCGAATTCTTCATCTTTGAAATATCGATATACTGCTTTCAGACTCAGAAAAGTCTTTGACAGCAGAGGGCACTGTGAAGAGACAAGTCAATGTCCCTCAGTGGTTTTCATTCCTGCATCTAGAGGTGATGGATATGATGGTATAAATAGCACGCACTGCACCTGTTGCCTTACTTCTATTTCCACATCACGCTTTCGGAACGGTTTGGCTCACCTCAATGATTTTATCTATGCAATTATTTTTGAATTTTTGGGAATTCTTAAAAAATGTATGCTCTGAAGACAGGTTTTAAGAGATGTGCAGACTTTGACCCAAAGATTTTGATCACAGTTCCGCACAGGATATGTCTTTGGTGCCTCTGTAAGGAGCAACAAAACATCAAGATTGTCTCCTGTCATTCGATTACCAACAAGGTCTTATCGGAGAGAAAGTCAAAACTTGCTCTAGGCTAGTCGGTTTCAAAATCTCTGAAGGCAGAAATTCTGCAGGTGACAAATAACGTGAAAGGCCAAAGAAACTCAGAACTATGAGATCATTACGTGGCCGAACATGTCGACTTTGAAAATGTGGACTTCCAATATGGCAACATGCATTTATCACATAGATCCCTTGTCCCCTGCATCCCCAACCCAGTTTGCCCCTACCTACTTCCCTTTTCGGCAACTTACTTCTGTGGGTGCCTCCGACTCTCCTCTATCCCTGCAGCACCAGTTGCCTTCCCCTAACGTGGGTCGGAAATGGTGGTACAGGGTCATTTTATCTTATACATTTATTTTCTTTATTGTCCCCCGCTTTACATGTAATGAAAGTGTGGAACACCCCCCCTCCCCCGAGCCCATTACACAAAATAAGCAGAGTGGGGGACACCACTTCTACTCCTGCTCCCCTTATATGGTGTAATAGGAGTCGGAAACTTTGTATGGCGCAAAGCTGCAGTGTTGAAGAAGTCAGCATTTTCTGGTCAACCCTTTTGGTGCATTTCCATTAATGCTCCCAACGTTTAAAGCAGTTGAGGTCTGGGAGCAATTTACATCATTCTTCACCCTCGTCTTCAGTTAAAAGATTGAAGAAGAGACACCATCATTCTTCTTCTTCTGATTCCTCACCTTTCAAGAGACAGTTACCCATTGTTGAAAAGACTGCCTCATCAGCTGAATGGGAAAGGTTCCTTCAAAAGATGATATATTTTTTTTTAAGGCAGACCTTCCTGGTCCCTCAAAGAGCCAAAAAAGGCTAGTGATCACACTGTGACTTTAAAAGTCATCAGGCAATCATCTAAGGCTTTGTCCCGTGCACCAAAATGCCGGAATCAGAAGGCCCTAAAGATGCCTACTCGAGTAGCGTTGGCAGTGTCTACCACAGAGACAGCATCAAAGTCAAAAGCATCAGTCACTATTTGATCAAAAGACTCAACATCAAAGCCATCGAGATTGAGGCCATCAATGTTGTCTTTAGAGACTACCTAGGCTTTTAATCCACAATGAAAGAAAGACTTTTTCAAGTCCTTTGCCTTCTTCTTCAAAGAAGATGAAGTGTATGATGATGCTGTTTCCTTCAGATACAAATGTTTCGTCACTCCAAATTTCCCTGAAGAGTTTATTTCTGATGAATCTCATGTAGGGGATGTGGCTACGTGACTTAAGGAAGCTAGTAGTTTGCATAATTCACTACACCTGACATAACTGTTTATTCAAATGCAGCATACAGAACAGTATGAACAAGGTCACTGAGTATTTGTGTTGGGGGCATCCTACAAAGGACATAGTCCAGGATGACCTCACAGACATCCTTGATGAAGGCACCACAAAGGAACTTGTGCTGTCCTTTACATTCAACTTTCAAAAACACTATCTTGGAAAACTGGCTAAATCCCAACACCACACCTGCTATGAACACAGAGTTGGTGAGAAAATGCAAAACCTTCATACATTACCTTTGGATTTTTCTCTGGGCACCCTTCTCCAGAAGGTTTGGTGGTACAGGAGCCTACCCCCACTTCAAAGGCAGCTGCTTACTCATCGATCCAACCTGTTATTAATGACAAAACGTATGATTTCTTAGCCAAATGTGTGTTCTCTGCTGCGGACATGGCCCTCAAGGCCATTAATGCATCATGCGCCTTACCAACATATACCTTCACTCTTTGGAATACAATTTCAGTGGCAGTAGATATACAACTAGAAAGAGAGCTGAAGGAAGGGTATAATAACATCATTTGTGATGGAAATGAGGAAGCATTCCAATACCTCCAAACAGAGTTTAGCGCATCAGACTCCATTAGTCACTCTATGGGCTTAAGTGCAGTCATGAGGAGGTTGGCATGGCTGTGAAATTCTGCATTTGCTTCTGAAGCCCAGTCAAGACTTCTGGACATGCCCTTTGATGGAATCCAACCTTTTTGGATCGAAAGCTGCTGTCAGCTTAGAGAAGATTCAGGCTTCTAAGGCGGGCGCATAATCTTTAGGTGTGGCCAGCCATCAGCCACAACAGCAACAACATCTGCATTCCCATGCTTGGAGAGGATGTTATAGCCACTTCTACTCTTCTTTTGGACAAAGAGGTAGAGGTCAGGTGACCCAACAAGAGCAAATTAGATCTTCACATACCCCTAGAGGCCGTGGAAGAAGAACTGTTCAGGCCGCCAACTCGTGATTGACTTCTGTCACTGCTACATCCCCAAAACCTCCCCTGAGTGCTTTGCTCACAGGGCCACGGTTGGAGGGAGGTTGACCTAGCATCTGAAAGAATGGTGTTACATACTTCAGATGCTTAGCACTACAGACAGTGGGCCAAGGGTACTGTCTCCCATATTGTCCCCTGAGCGAGCAATCTCTTTGGAAACCAGATCCGCTCCTTCTACAGGAGATCTTTTCCCTGTTGGAGAAAAGTGTCATGGAAAGGGTACCCCTAGCATAGCAGTACCAAGGTTGGTACTCCACCTATTTTCTGGTTTTCAAGAAATAAAGAGGACTGAGACCCATCTTGGACCTGAAACGAGGAAGGACAGATTCAAGATGGTCATTCTTCCGTAGATCCTCCAGGCCCTTCAGCTCCAGGATTGGATGGTGTCACTCAATCTTTAGGATGCTTATGTTCATGTGCTTATGCATCCCAATCACAGAACATACCTGAGGTTCGCTATTGAAATTCTCACTGTCAGTTTTGAGTTCTGCCTTTTGGGCTCAATCCGCCCCAAAGGTTTTCAACAAATTGATGGCATTGGTGGCAGAAAATCTAAGGAGGGGAGGGACTCACAGCTTCCCCTACATAGACGATTGGCTTATCAGAGGTTGTTCTCTCAAACAGGCTCTGGAACATCTCAACAGCACCTGCCACTCTCTCTACAAACTGGGCTTCTCCGTCAATTTCAAGAAGTCCCGGGAGACATCTTCTAAGAAGCTGAAATTCATTGGAACAGTCCTGGACTCTTCCTCTGGAAATGTTTTGCCTCCCAAGTTGACGGCTTAGTTTATCTTGCAGATGGTGATGAGATTTGAGAATGACCAACATCTTCCGGCATTTGACTTTCTGAAGTTTCTGGGCCACATGGCACCTGCATTTTCTTAATGGCAGAAGTCCAACTAAGGATGAGGCTTCCATTGGGCATTCAGATCCCAATGGTCACAATTCTCAGGCAGGATGACAGACCTTCTTTAGGTCCCAAGCAAGGTTGACAGTATCTCCTGTGATGGGCCTGCAAGCAGAATGCAATGATAGGAAAACATTTTGGCCAGAGATAAGAGTAGTCACAGACTTGTCCCTCATGGGTTGTGGGTGCTCACATGAGCGATCTCACTGTGAAAAGAGGAAAATAATATGAGGCAGGGAAACCCAAAGGAAACACGCCAAACACCGGTTGTAAAGGAACATACAAAGTATTTTATTTTAAGGTCAAGCAATGACAAAGTTAATGACAGGTCAGATAGCTATCGGCCCTCAGTACAAAACAACAAACTTCAACGGGGTTCGATGTATTCAGTGAGAGACTGTACATTGGGACATTCAGGCTTTTATACATTTCTCCAGCCTGTTGTCCAATCCCTTCGCGGGTTAACCATTCAATGAATGTATTACTGGTCTACGGTCTCTGCCATGTCAATTCTAATTTATTCATTAGTATGTGCATAGATAAGTACCGTTGATACAGGTAATCCATTTACATGCAGGTCAACAGAAGGACAAGGTCTCAGTTCACGACCCTAACAAGTGGCTTGCAGGCAAACTATACATTAGCTGTACGGAGGTCATGTCGACTAGATTCTGTTCGGAATGGCATCGTCCACCATTTTGATGTACAGGGTGACTTTTACACAGTGAGAGAACCTAAAATGGCGGTTTGATTCAAGATGGCAGCTTACATCAATTTCTAAGGTCAAGACCTTGCCGTAGAGAGTTATTCCCGTACAGTTTTAAGCAACTTGGCGTAGGCCAATATACATACTATCGTTACAATAGGAGGCACAATTTAATATTCAGTTTGACATCACTATCAGCAGACTTTGATCCCCATTAGACTACACATAAACCTTTTAGTGCGGAGGACAATCAGAATGGCGTTTATGGTTTTTTGCCTTCCATACAGGGGAAGAACCTCCTGATAATGACGGACAACACTGTAGCCATGCATTACCTCAACAAGAGGTGTGGTGGGGTCCCTACCACTGTTCAGGGAGGCAATGCAGCTCTGGTTTTGGATACTGCAATACAGAATCTCATTCACCAAGCCGGAGAAAAGAAAACAATGACGGACGCTCTGAGCAGGCAGAGCCCAGTCTCCCACAAGTGGGAGTTAACTTAGGGAGACCTTATCAAGAGCTTTCCCCTTTGGGGAATCCCTCAAGTGGATCTAGTTTTGTATATTAGCATCAGGAAATGCTACCTGTTCTGCAACAGGGAATTTCCTCAGAGAGGATCCCTGTGGGATGTGTCTGTAGTGGACTGAGAATTTCTTCTCCTTTATGCTTTCAGACCAGTCCCAGTAATTCCTCATGTCATCAAGAGGTTATGAACATTCAGGAAGTCCATGATCCTGATTGCTATGGATTGGTCCAGGAGGTTATGGTACCAGAGCTTCTTGACATGTCCATCTGCCCTCCACTCTGTCTTCCCCAGAGAGAGGACCTTCTCTCACAAGAGGGAGGCCATCTTCTTCACCTAGAAATCAAAACTCTGAACCTTCACACCAGGTTTCTGAGAGGTTAAGATACAAAGATTGAGTCCTCTTGCAAGAGATGATTGGGGTGTTGCTTTCAGTCAAAAGACCAGCAACAAAAATACCACTGCCGTTGGAGCAAGTTTTGCAGCTGGTATACAGCTAAAGATATTGATCATTTCGCTGGCACATTCTGTTTTGTTGCACCTAGCCCATCATGGGCTTCAAGTGGCTACTGTCAAGGGATACCTGTCAGAGTTATCCATCTTTAGGCGCCTTCAAGAGCAAGGCTCTTAGTTTGGGATAACCATTGTTATTCAATTCCTCGATAGGTTGACAAATACTTTCCCACCGATCCCCTTCTTGGTCCCGTCCTGGGATTTAAACCTGGTATTAACCATTTTAATGGGAGCTCCATTTGAACCTCTCCATTTCTGTACACTCAGGTTATTTCCTTTGAAGACAATATTTCTAGTAACCATCACTTCTATTTGCAGAGTGAGTGAGCTGCAGGCTTTGTCATGTAAACTGCCTTCTGCTATATTTTCTAAGGACAAGGTACTCTTGAGAATTCGTACCGCCTTCCTTCCCAAGGTGGTGCCAAATTCCATCGGACTCAGAAAATTAACTTGCCAGCATTTTATCCACATCCTCATCCATCTAAGGAGGAAGAAACATTGCATAGGCTCTAAGTATTGATATTTATAGAATGGCAAATGTTATGCTAGATGACCAATTTCTAATTAGTTATACAGGCCACATGTGTGGCCAGGCCTTGACTAAACAAACTGTGTCATGCTGGATCATTCTGTGCAGTTCAGTATGCTATTCAATGGATGTGGAAGATGTTCCTGATAATCTAAGGGTGCACTCCACCAGGGGAGTGGCAACCACATCGGCTCTGCAAAGAGGTGTACCAGTGAAGGGCTTTTTTTATGTTGCATCTTGGTCCTCGCTACATAACTTTTCAAAACATTACTGTTTGGACACTTTGCCAGGTCAGGGCACTCGTTTTGGAAGATCAGTTCTGCACAAAAAGAACAAGTAAGAAAAGATCTGAAGCATACATTCTCTTGTCCCACCTCCATTCATGAAACTACTATTGGAGTCTCTCAAAGATGAGGAATCAGTGGGAGGATATAATCCATTAGAAGAACAAATTACTTTCTCCTGGTAATGTTATTTCTACTTGGTGTTCTTCCAACGGATATGTACTTCTCTCTTTCAACTCTAATGTGGGTTTTAATAATCCTAATGTCGGTTGTACAGAAAGGGAAAATCAGAACTGAGGCAACAGGCTCTGCATGCTATTTATACCATCATCAACGTCACATTCAGATTGGGGAATGGAAACCGTCAAGGGACATCGACTTCATGTCACACTGTGCCCTCTGCTGTCAAAACATTGTCAGAGACTGCAAAGAGGACATCAGTGTATCAAGGTTGAGGAATCAGTGGGAGGAACACCCAGTAGAAAGAACATGAGATGCTCTTCTATCATACAGGGGTGGGTTTTAATAGTGTGTGTAATAGTTCTTTGTACATTTGTGTTTAATTAAAGCATATATATTTTTTTAAGAACTTTAATTGGACATTCCTTTATTTTGGATCATTATACATTGCTGTGTGGGTCGCTACTGGATCACATTCACACCATTTCTGAGACTATAGCATTCCCTCAGTCCACATCTCTTGGCTGTGCCTGTTTTTTTTCCATTAAGAATGGGTTCACTGTTGTTTTGTAGGAGTGTGGGGCCTGAGCAGATGGTTTAGCCACTACTCTTCCTCATACTCATGTTGAGCAGAAGTCATTTAGTCATATCTGGACCATTGTTATTCTTGGTTCTCAGCTGGAAACCTATGGGGTGCGTTCTGAAAGAGGAAAGTATTGAAAATAACAAGTGTTTGAACACCTGGAGCAACTGTTTACATTTTAGAGCTTTGCTATGCTTTATATGCAATGTACATGCATAAGGTAGAGACTATGTGAAAGCTGGACCACATTTTCCGTTGGACTTAGCTGCGTGCAATGGTGTGCAGTGCAATGTGCAGCATACATGCACAGCATGGGGGAGTGTGATAGGGCTAAAGAGGAGTGCTTAGTCGTGGCTTGGTTAGTATTGATGTGCTAATGCCTAGGTCTGTGAAGGGGTTGTATGTATAGCATAAAGTGGTCAGAGATTGTATAGGGGAGATAGTCAGGGAAGAGGAGATTTGGCCTTGTAGGGCAAGACAACTGTCAATCTGGCATTCAAAACCCTTGCCATTTGCAGCCAGTTCTCACATATAAAGCTCGGAATGCCATCTCGCTCTCTGTCTTTCTCTCTCCCTTTCTCAACTAGATACATTGTTCTCCATGAGAGACTAGGAAAACATCTGTGAGTTGGCAGATGAGAGAAATGGACGTTATGGAAACTCAGATTTTAGCATGAGCTACATGCTAAGGATCAATGGAGGGAATAACGTTAGGTATAGTGACAGGGCTGCTTGAACTTTGAGGACTGCAGCCCCATTTCACTGTCCTTAGGATGTTGGTTAGCAGGATGAGAGAGGCCTCAAACCTCTCTCCAACATTCTCAGGTGCTACGCTCAGTGGCCTGTTAGGACGTTTGCCCGTTGAGAAAGGGCAAGGCATTTTTCAGCCATTCATCAGGCATTGGTAAGGGTAGGGGACAGATTCCTTGATTTTGATGCCCAGAGGTGTACCCTGTTCTCAGTGGTAGGGGTACAGACCAGAATCCCTGCTTGTTTCACCCAAAGGTCTATCTCCTATCACCCACAATCCCTAAATCTTGTTCACACCATCCAAAATTAATCTCCATTTAAACAGTGACAACTTGCCAGGTTTAGACGCGGCACCAGGCCTTTGGTATCAGAGTGACACTGCATCCATGCATGGGTTTTACACAATAAAATAAGAAGGAGAAAAGCTAGAAGGTGCAGATTTTATCTGCCAATTCATGTGCAGCACCTTGTCCTGCAAAAAGGGCGATTAGAGATGTGATGGCTGCATGTTGGTGATGAGCAGTAAGCTTGCAGATTCCAGACAAGTGTTTGGAGGCAGGTATGATGGACTTTCCAATAAGACTGCAATCTCGAGTTTGCAGGCTCTCTATCCCCTTGCAAACTAAGTGCCTCATAGGAATTATTTTACTTGGGTGTGGCTAAATGTAGGTACAATGGCAACAAACATGCTTTATTCATCCAGATTTTATGGGTTGTCCTTCCAATGGTTTTGGACATTCTTGGATTAGCCTACGCAGAAGGTTTGACCTGTTTACCGCAGGAGGTCAGGCAGCATTTCTGAAATACGTGGTGTGTTGACTGAATTGTGATCTTGCATTTACAACGTTTACACAAGTTGCTAAAATGTCGGAGGAAAAATGTGTGAAAAGGCAGCACAAATACCCCACACTCTCTCCTAAACTGTGTAGCTGCTGTGTTTGCCCTATGCCTTTTGGGAGTTCATTATTAATATATATTCAAATTGATGTCTTACTTTTATTTATTTTTTAAATGCTATTATTGGCACTAGTTTGTACTACCCATGCAATTGGTATGGTATAATGTATAAGCACTGTCAATGTGTGTGTTCCACATCCAAAAATCAGGCATACAAAGACATTCATGTTATTTTTTGTCTTCCAGCTGTGTCCTGTGGAATTCCAGAATCTCCAGGAAACGGTTCAGTTATGGGCACAGAGTTCACTTTGGGCAGCAAGGTGATATATGACTGTAACGAAGGCTTCCGACTGGAGTCTAGTCAACAAGCCACAGCGGTATGTCAAGAAGATGGATTGTGGAGTAACCAAGGGAAGCCGCCTCTTTGTAAACGTAAGTATGCACATCTTATTAAGGGAGTGCATACATATTGTTCCATTTACAAATACCCTGCAACACATCTTTGGTCTCGGAAAAGCAAATCACAATAATGTTGCCTCTTGTTTGTGCACATTCTTTTGTTAATGGAATTGCAGCATTATTTACCAACCATAGTGAATGCTTAAAGAATACTGTTTAGTCCATCCCAGATGAAGGGAAGGGAAGGCAGGGTAGGAGTGGAAGGGAAGGGAAGAAGGGAGGGAGGGATGCAAAGAGGGAGGGATGGAACAAGAGAGGCTGGGAGGGAGGGACATTCAACATGGTCTGACACATTTGTGGGGGGTAAACATAGAAGAGGGACTCACATCTGCCAAATCTATGAGGTAGACTTCTTTTTAAGTCTAGCCAGGGTTGGCATGCCTTGATGCTGCTGTAATGCAAGGTAAACAAATAGGCATGTCTAGTATTCTTTAAGTTCAACAAAACGAAAAAAAACAAGATGCACTGCCCTAGAATAGGTCTGGACTACACTGCGAGTTTTCATGTTATTTTAAATGTAATAAAATAAATCTCTGCAATTCGGCAGGACTGCTGAATAATTCTGGAGACCCAGTAACCCATGAAATTGTACAGGTTGCCCAATGTTTTATGACTAGACCAGTACATATTCACGGATGGCATTTTAAGACGGTTTCCCCAGCACTATTCTTCAGGAGCAGCGGGTTTCCTTCACTGAACATATTGGGGAAATGTAGGCTCAAGATCAAACTGTTAGATGTTTCAGGCATTTCTCTAGCATGCAGCCCTCAGCCATGGTGCCCCAAACAACACATTGGGCCTCATTACGAGCACGGCGGTAGCCATACCTGTATAGCAGGCACGGCTACTGCCATGCTCGCTACCGGCACTCGTGACTGGTCAATAACCGGCCCATTACGAGATGAGTGGGCCGGTAATTGCCCATTCGCGGGAGGCGGTAATGCTGTGCTCCCTATAGGGCAGAATGGGGGTGGGAAGCATGGATGTGCCAGCACCGTTAATAACGGTGCCGGCGGCATTATGAGTTATGCTCACGGGTGCCGCACAGCCCACCAGGTAAGACCTAAGTTAATACACAGCATTATTAGAAATATTATGCAACACAAACATTATTTAATTCATTTGGTACAGTGAGATTATCAGCAAAATTAATATTATTGAACTGAATGCCTCCTGATTCAACTTTACAAAATCACGTAGAGTTTGCCTATGACCTCGATGTCCTTTGCAATGCACCATTGGTCCATGTCTCCTATTTATTAACGCTTGCTTATAAAGTGTCCACTTAATTTTATGAGCATGGTTCTCACTTCCAAATCTGAAACTCTCTCCTCCGTTTAAGTAGTATTCACAAGCAGATGGCACATGTGTTGCACACTGGGTTACAGCCAGAAAATGTACAATTATGCCCCCATACAATCCCACCATGTTCTCTCATCAAAAAAATATTGCACTCTCAGTTAGGTTCCAACGACTGCCATCTCCTGCTTGCAAACAATCCTTTAATTCCTCCCTCTCTCTAAGCCATTGCCAACACGTGTCTTGTTTGTGTAAGTCATAAAACCGGTAGTATGCTACGGTGACTAAAGCACACACCCTGCTGCTACCCCTTTTAATTAGTACAATGTAGATGGTATGAAGTGGCTACGCTGGTGGGTGGTAAATTACAAAACTCCAACAAATAATTGACCGCTGCTAGAGCGCTAATCAGTACCGTAGCTAAAAAAAAAAAATACAATTCATGCGATTCTGTGGCTATGGAAAAATACAGAATTGATTAGGTTGCAGAAAGTCTTATGACACAGAGTCATGTACAGTTGTATCATATCTATAAAGAAACATATTTTCGCATAACACCTTTTCAGTAGGTGCCCATCCATTTAATTCACCTTAAACACACATTCCACAATCAACCCCCATTCATTCCATGCAACTAATGCATTTGAAGAAGAATAATAAAAAAGTGGTGGAATGTATTTAGTACATTCCAATGCTAATGAGTACTCATTCAGCCATTTCTCTAATTGGATTGTACCATTTTAACGCTTAGCTCCACTGTTAGCCCATAGTGCAACCTCTTTTGGAAGAACTGACCACTTTAATCTAATTTGGATGGAGCCTCTAACAGGTCTTCAACTAAAAGGTGATTAAAAATGTAAAAATGTAGGATGCCTTATGTAAATAAAGTGTCCCTTTGTAGCCGGTGCTGACCTATCATTTGAAAGGTTAAGGAATGGCTTGAATGCACTACAGGGCTGCACTTTCTAAGGTGCATTTCGCATAAAATGTGTTTCTGTGAAAAACTGAAAAAAGGGAAAGGATGGCCAGAAAAGATCCTGCATTCTTCTTATGGCAAGAATTAGTCATGCTCATCAAAGTACACAAAATAGTGTACAATGTGTAAGGTGGTCAGGGGATTCCCTTTTCTTTAGTATCATAAATGAATAGCCTGTTGTAGTTCAACTTTCTAACTCTTACCCAAAACCTATTGTATTGATCTACCTCTCATGCAAATCCACAAATTCAAGTTGTACCACTCCCTAAAGTAAAGCAAATGTTTAGTTGTATTCCTCTCCCTCAATTAATCTAGCAACACCTTTCTTCTTGTTTTTCCAACAAAGCTGATTTTAAACTCCAATCAAGCAGATCAAGTGTGAGAATGTTCAATTTGCCAAATCAGCAGAATGTATGGAGATTTGCAATGTGACTTAATGTATTTCCGCAGGTTATTCCAATGACAGGGCTGGAAGCAGGAATGCTGTATGGGAATTCTGTTCCATTACCATGTAAAGTGGTGGACAATAAAATATCTCTCAGCTGCTGATCTACCATAACTTTCAGAAAACCACATTTCTCCACACGTATATCATATCTTTCACTTTTTCCTGTTCCAATCCTTAAAATATTAGTTTCGAGAGTATGCTGACCCTTCTCTTGCCTTATTCCTACTTGTTTATGGTGCTATGCACACACCTGTGGATATGTCATTGTGTTACCTGGCTTCCATGACCTCGTTTCCTTGATTCTCAACATCCTGTGAAATCGTATGATAAAGTCAGAGCCACAATTGTACTCAGTATCAGCTTCTTGATACAGTGAAAATCAAAGCAGATGTTTTTTGATAATGTGTGGCTTCTTTCTAATAATATCCATCAGCGTGGTACCCTTAGGGCTCTTCAGCTATGACACAAAAATTAAGTGTTAACATTTTAACAATAACAAAGAAAAACGGAATTAAGTTGTTGTTAATAATGTTGTAAATAATGGCACACTATTAACTATGTTTTAACCGTAAGTCAATCACCTGGCCAAGACATTGTTTGTCATAATTAACATCCCCGCTAAACGTGACTGTCAATGCATTGAATTTGAATTCCAATTAATATTTTGTTTGATCTATCAAAGACATATAAACACATATAACACGTTACATGTTCCATTTCAATTGCAATGCGAATTGACTTTAAAACAAATTATAATTCACCCTCTAAACTACAAAATAGTGCGCTTGAAAGCCAGATGCATGAGCACATTTGTGAATGTACAATTACCAAATACCAAGGTAAACACTAACCATGTAGCTAAATGTCAGAGTAACAGAGAACATGACAAGTGAAAGTTAATGAAATGCTATTGTTGTAAATCTGGTCAAAACATATTGTAGGCACATCTTTATTTACAGTCAAATATATATACGCGTCTGTTGTGTATACCTGCCTACATGACACGAAATGCAAATGCTGCATACTTTCAGGAAGTCATAATAAACCTATCAATGGGCCTCATTACGACCCAGGCGGTAAGTTACCGCCTGGGTCGTACCTTTACCTTTACCTTTACTACGTTTACGCCATGGTGGTTGGCGGACTTACCGCCCCATTCCGAGGTTGGCGGGGCGGTAAGTCCCCAATCCCCATTTACCCTTCCCCATTCCCATTTTTGCCCCATAGGGTATAATGGGAGTGGGGAAGGCGTTAATTACGCCACCGTAAATTACGGTGGCGTAATTAACAACAAGGTCCCTTAGTGCCATCCTCCATGGCGCTAAGGGACCTCGGAATCAGGCGGTAAGGGTCAGCGCTGTTTACGCCGCCGTAAACCCCTTACCGCCTGGGTCCTAATGAGGCCCAATGACAGGTGTGAGCAGTGAGTGCGCCTGTAGAAGCCTCAAATGCCGCCCGCCCTGGTAGTGCCTTAGCATGGCAGGTTTTGTGTAAAGTTGTCTGAATGTTCATAATGATGTCAGTACAGGCAAATGGAGGGAGCAGCACGAAGTAGTTAATAAAGAAGAAGGTGACATTATTCTGCCATGGAATAACACCAACTAACAAAATGATGTTACCACATTTTGAAAATAGAGAGTATGCAAGTGCAATGGTTTATGTCATCCCAGGCAAAGCATAATTTTGTCAACCTGATTTTGAAGCAAGTACCGCCTCCCTCACTCCCCCGAAGGGCATCCATGCTGATGGCTCCTGGAATAATATTCTGTGCATGTCAATATGTTTAAGTAATGGGGTGATGATCGGTCAGATCCCACAACCTGCCAAGTGATCAAGGACCTGTGGTTGGTGTGTGTTGGATCACCTGGTCTAACTAATTTGTCTATAGGCACAAGGCAGGGACGTGTCACTGGGTAACACCAGGGAGCTCTGCCCCATTAAGGAACTCTGAGATATTCAGTACACAGTGAGAAGCTGTGAAACCTCTGAAATGTACTAAAGGGTTGCATATCAAAGGGAAACAGGATTCAATCAGGATCTTATTGAGCTGAAAATCACAAATCCAGCCGGCAGGGAAAGATACTCAACGACTCACACACACATCATACAGCTCTACCCTGTTCCCTTTGGCTGACAGCACAAATGTGTGAACACCAGATATAAGATGTAACCGGCACCAGATAGTGGCTCAGTCCCTGGACGTGTATGGCAGAGGTGCACAGCAGATTTTCAAGAAGTACAAACAAACCATTCACATTTGCAAACACATATTTCCACACGCATGAGAGTGATCACGGAAGAGAGATCTGAACACAAAATGACATGCTCACATATGAGTGATAGAATATGGCAGAAGAGCCTGGAAGTCAGGATTGAGCAGAGGTGCATAGACGGTCTGTCATATAGGTGAGAGAATCTGCGTGGAAATGGCTAGTGTGGAAAGAGCTGCAGGAGATGAGAGGAGGTGGCTGGGCATAAAGGAGAGGAGGAGACTTGGGGACAAGGCAGAGGAGGTGGGAAATAGCAGGTGAAGAAGGAGGTGAGACAAATCAGGTGGAGGTGGTGAGTCATCCATAGGAGGAGGTTGTGAGAGGTGGCCGTGAGCCAGATGGAGGTTTTGTGACAGTGGGTGTAGTGGCAAGAGATACAAAGGAAGAAACTGAGAACTATAAACAATGGAAAGTAGTGAATGAGAAGAAGGAAGAGAGAGAAGAGATATTGGTTGGACAGGTGGAGAGGAGGAATAGCTGAGCATGAGCCTGTGCCAGTGAGGGAAGGAACCAAAGGTATGCTATATGTGGGGACTCTGAAAAAATCCATGAAAGGCACTGTGTGATTGTTTGTATATTCTCTAGGGGACTCCAATAAACACAGCATTTTCTATAACTTTCATGTGTTAGTGTAATTGCTGAAGGAGCGGGATTCGTACTGCTGTTGATCTGCATTGTCTTGTTTCAAAGACAGAGTACTGCCGAAGAGCTATCCTCCCAGTGGTTGTACAAAGCTATTGGAAATTACATTATTATATGACATTATCCACAATTGCCACATTGTGGCGGAAGGTCAAATTAACCCAACTGTTCATTTACTAAGTAATACATTTCGATGTTTGGAAGTGTGAGAACGATTTCCTTACACTGCCATCCCTTCTGTTATCTAACTGGGGTTTGAAGGTTCCACTACAAATTGCTGTGCGGAAAATCTTTGAGGGGAGGAACTGTTTCCACTGAATCATGTAGTCTGGACAACGAGGCATCCATCTTGTAATTTTGCTTTCTAGGTACATATGTGATAGCGAAATGAAAACGGGAAACTGCTGAAGCGATCTAATTATTCTTTGACTTACACAGTGCAGTGGTTTCAGATGATGCATGTTTTTGTGCCCTATGAACTCAAGGATGTTTTGCTGGCTACCCGCTAATAAATGTCTCCATTCACAATCACGCTTCTTACACTGCTAATGATTATTTGACCAGATTAAAATAGCTAATTTATAAAGCTGCTGTTTGTCTGGGGAAGTAGGGGATAGGAAGCCTATGTAATGTTGTTTCGGCGTCCTGTGACAGCATAGCTCCAACAGCCAAAACAGAGGCATCCATCCCTAAACATACAGTTTAGGGATGGATGCCTCTAACATACGGTGTTCCACAAAGCTCTGTACTTGGTCCTTTCCTCTTCTCTCTTTATACCTCACTCATCGCCCCTGTTATCTTTTCCTTTGACGTCTCCCATCACTTGTATGCTGATGATACTCAACTCTTTCTCTCTTTCTCCTCCTTCACACCTGACCTCCATCTCAAACTCTTCTCCTGTCTCACAGCTATCTAGAATTGGATGTCCTCACGCTTCCTCTCTCTTAACACCGATAAGACAGAAGTCCTTTTCTTCCCTTCTAACTCACTTCCTCCTCCCTCTCCTCCCCCATCCATCCACTTTCCCCCCTCCAACCTCCCTACCTCCTCCCATGCTCGTAATCTAGGCGTTATATTTGACTCCTCTCTCTCCTTCTCACAACACATTTCACTTACCTCTCGCTCCTGCTGCTACCATCTATACAACATTCACAAAATCCGTCCTTCCCTCACATTCCATGCGACAAAACTCCTTATCTCCTCTCTCATCTTTTCCCGGCTATTCTACTGCTCCCCTTTATTCTTTGGACTTCCTGAATCCCAGCTTACCCCCCTTAAATCCATTTACCACTCTGCTGTTCATACTCTTTGTCTACTTACCTCTCGTGATTCCATCTCCTCCTCGCTCTCTCATCTTCGTTGGCTGCCTTTCCACTTTCAGTTAAAATTCTGTTTTGTCTGCCTTGTTTTTAAATCCTTACATGGTCTAGCTCCTCCTTATCTTTCCTCCCTTCTCAACTTTTACTCCCCCTCAAGTTCTATTCGTTCTGCTGACTGTTTCCTCCTCACTGTACCTCCTTCCCCTTGTGCTTCTTCCAGGTTCCGCTCCTTCCAACTCCTCGCTCCTCTTCACTGGAACACACTCCCTCTCTCAATCCGCTCTTCCAATACCCTTCCCTCATTTCGCACGTCCCTTAAATCCCTTCTCCTCCACTCTCCTCCTTGAAGATCTGATTATTCTCTCTCCCTCTTCTAACTCCTTAATCCCCACTCCCTTCTCATTCTCCCACCTTCCTATTCTTCACTTGTTCTATCCTTCTCTGTTCCCCCACACCAATCCTACTTCCTCTCCACTTCCCCTTCTCCACAGTTAATTGCTTTTTGCACTGTTTTTGCTGTCAAATGATTCATCATGTAATTTTGCTCACATTGTTTATTATTTATTGTTGTTCACTGTACGAGTTGTTCCATTGTACAGCACCTTGCTATAAAGCGCTCTATAAATAAACAAATCAATCAATCAATCAATCAATCAAATTGTCTGTTGAGATCAGAAAGCCTAACTAAAAATAGGTGCCTTCAGAAACGGTCTCTGTAATCCTTGAAAGGCTGTCTCATCTCAGCATCAACATGCGTGAAAAGGGCTATTTGTTCTCAAAATCCCTTATTAAGCTTGTGATTTGTCAAAGTTAAAAATACATTAAAAATTACTCGCCACCAAATTAGAGCAGATGATAAAAAAAAAATAATGAACAGCAAATGATTGCAGTGGTTAATGTAACCAGCACTCACAACACTGCTTTAAACACCTTTAAATATGTCAATATTTATTGACATTTACTTTCACATCAGCCACACTCTTGCCATGTGCACACTGTCAGTTCTGGAATCAAAAGGATACAATTGCAGAAAATGGTGGATTTTATACATTCAAAAATGAATACCACAAAACAAGGATTATATACTAAAAAAAACGACTCAAATGGATCACATATTTTAACCAAAATCTATCACAGAGGGCTACACAGATCACAACAACCAATCACAAACAATCAAGCTTAATGAAATCCTTTTTATCCCTGGCCAGCATCACTTGTAGCTGCGGTTACCACACGTACACAAACAAACAACGTGCCGTTTGCCGGAATACAGCCCTCGGCTGCACAGGGTGCCACTTTTACCCACAGGTAGCAATGTCGTGCACTGAGCGCATGCTGGACAGAGGTGGGTAAATAATCCAGTTGTTATTGTTGCTGGGCGCGGTCATCAGTACACCAATCACTCCCCATTGTGTATTGCCACGGCTATCAAATTATTATTTTGATAAATCTGAGTATTGAATATAAATAACAAACGAAACAGTAGTGATACAATACTACTTAAAAGGTGTCAATGCAATAAATGACTGCTCATGGAGTTATTTAAAGTGGATGATGATAAAGGATACATAGTAGTTAGGCTAATGAAGATTGCAGTTATGTAGGGTGGATAAAGTTAAAAAACAGGTAAAGGATGGGTTGGACACACACAATGAGAGTATAGTGCATAGAGAGTTCCACAATCGGAAGGACTGCATAATGATAGCTTTTATACTTTCCAAAATCTAAATCACAAAAAGAGGATGATATTTACTAACCAAAATACAAAATAAATAAAGTACAAAAATGGCCAAAACATTTTGAGTCTAACCTTTCACAGACAAACACAGAATTACAACAGTAACATTAACTAATTACAAACACCAAAGCACACACATCATACATACCCTGTTCATAGAAATTACTAGAAATTCAATCTAGAAATGATTTTCCTGGAAACAGAGGAAGACCTCAGATATAGCTGGTTTGAAAACTGTGTGGCTGATCGGAGACAGTTGGCTATTATGGTTACTGGCTTTTTGGGAGAAACTAAATATTAACGTGGAACTTGGTTTGAGAGATTGTACAATTAAATGGTTTGGATTGTGGGAAATGCAATGGACCCAAGTTTTTTCAAAATTGGACATTCTGAAACGTCCAGGGCACCCATACATCATACTAATTCATTGTGGAGGCAATGATTTGGAGAATGTACGTGGTGTGGCCCTAACTTTCAAGATGAAGCAAGACTTGGAAAAATGAATGGAACTTTTTCCTCACACTGTCTTTATCTAATCCAATCTGACTGATCTTAATAAAGTAGTTTCAGCATTCATGAGAGACCACAACCAATTTCAAACAACAACATACAGTCATACATGGCCAATGTCTATAGACATGATGGAGTGTACCTAACCAATGGAAATGCAGTGTTCCTTCATAACATCAAAACAGTACTCCAATTGTGCTAAAATACTAAACAGTACTTTTAAGGACTACTTATCAGATTTAAATACACAAATAAAATAAAATAATAACCCACCTTTTTTAATATATAAATGCAGTTAGAGTTCATTGAATTTTTTAATAAGTGCGGTTATAAATTGTTAGTTAAACGGGGGGGGTCACTTTGGGTTTTATAATACAATAGAAGTTAAAAGATCAAAACTGTGAAATACTGGTCATGTAGTTATGTAAGGTAGATGAAGATAAAGAAAGCACAGTATATATAATACATGAGAGTAAACTAGGTGGGGATTCATTTAACAGGTATAATTACACAAGATATAATAGCATAGGTGAGAATACACAGGTTAAAATACAGTGTATGGGGCATCTAAAACTAGAGTAGGGTGGCTCCTTTTTGTACTGATTTTTTAAAACATTTTTCTTCTGTTTTTCTCCACAGTCTGTAAGAAAGTCTGAAAACACACAACCAAAATCGATACGACTATCAAATACCGATATTTCACCCCCAACCTCACTATATCTATAAATATAACACAGACACACCTAAATCTATAGCCGCAAGAACAGAACTACTCATAGCCATGGTTATCTGTAGTCTTATATAGCCGCGAATATCAGGAGAACGGGTGGAAAAACATGCTTTCCTGGTCTCATGCCCTCACAAAGTGCCCCCCTCATCTGTGCCAGCTCCCCCATCCCCAGGTGGCATTCTCACCACCCTTGCCCTCTCCCTTTCCCGCCATAATGCATGCTGTGTTTGTGTTGCAGTTTGCTTTGAGATGCTATCCGAGGGTACAGCCGCGGCTACAGAAAGCTCTGTGTTGCAAACTCAGTCCCTCGACCTCCTATAACTCCAAAATGTCACTTGGTGTCCTCCAGCAAACTCCCCACCTCTAGACTGAAGTCATTTGCAATTATTCTAACCTGCAAATAGCTTTTTATCTACTTTTCATTTCCTGTTATCCTCGGCTGTATCTGTGGTTATCTCTTGCATCGAAAGAAAAACAAGATGGCAGTTGCTTTATTTCTTTTTTCTTTTTGAAAATTGTATTTTATTTTAAAATATATACAAAGTGCTATACAATAAACAAACATATCCTATAAACATCTTATATGGTGATACAATAAAATCAAATCCATTTCTCTCCCTTCAAAGTTCAAAGTCCACATTTGTAATCAATTAATCAGTATCAGAATTATTTTCTTACCCACCATTGCGCTTCTGAAAATATTTTTTTTCTGACTAGTAGTCAGATCTTCCAACATCAAATCACTACCTAATAATAGAGTCTTGAAATCATATTTCAGTCTTTCACCTATAACCTTCTCACAGATATTATCAAACTCAAACCAAAATCCTCTCACTCGTGTGCAATCCCATAGGATATGTCTACCATTCCGCATTCCTGTACACAAGCCCAACAATCTGAATTATCACTCATGCCTCTCCTTTGCAAGCTCTCTGGTGTCCAAAAGACCCATGTTTAAGTTATTGATTTGTCCTTATACCTCTGTTAACCCCAAGGAGCACAGTTTGACATTTTCACACATACGAGACCACTCAATCTCATGAATCTCGCATCGAATTCTCCTGCTCTACTCCACTCTCAATAAATCATTTCCTCTGTATGCTGCCACTACCATTCCATACACACGGTTAGCCAGTCCTGGTTTCAGAGTTCTTCTGAACAGGTCCAAATTCAATCCATCTATTATCTCTATCTTCTTAATTTTCTGATAGTCTGCTACACTGAAATTTGAAATATTAAAGGTAGATTGAATGTCTTTCCCTGTCATCCAACACCCATCTTTGTAAAGATCTCCAAGCCATTTCACACCACAAAGAAACCACTCAAGCCAAAATATTACTTTTCCCTCTATTCTGATTTTCAGATTCATCCAGAGGCCCCTGGATCTCTTAAAGTCTCAATACCAAGGTAACTATTACATTTCGCCCATATGCTCGTTATACTCCTAGTTATAGGATCCTTTAAACCACCTTTTCTAGACACAGTCATCAGCATTGCTGTTGGTGTGAGTGTCCGTGAAAACTAGTTTCAGCAAGAACCCACTCCTCTGGTAGCGGTTTCAAAATGTCGACCAGGAATTATGAAATAAAAGCCAAATGTGAGCTCTAAAGTTTGGTACTCGCAAACCCCCTTTTGACAATGGTAATTGCAATTTACATAGCTTCAAACATGGTGGCTTTTGATCCCATAGGAAGCTCTGAACTATCCTGTCCAGCTCCATCCAATACTTTTTCTCGATATCCAGAGGTATCATGCCTAAGACGTAGTTTATCCTTGGGGCCGAGACCATTTCCAATGCATTTGCCTTTCCCCAAAGAGATAGGTGAAGTTGCCTCCATCTCTCCACGTTAAATGTAGAACAGACCATATTCATATTCTCCTTAATAAAGTCCTTAATTCCCGGTGTTAGCCACGCCCCCAAATACAAGACCTTATTAGCACACCACTTAAATCCCAACTGTGTAACTAGACTTTTGTTGCAAATGTGTTCTAGGGGTAAGACCTCTGATTTAGCCCAGTTTATTTTATAATCCGAACACCGTTTGAAATCTGACAAGACATTCATGACTTTTGGAAGAGATTGTTTTAGGTTACTCAGCACTAGGAGCAGATCGTCAGCATATAGCCAAACTTTTTGCTGTAGACCCCGACATCCTACACCCTGTATTTCTGTGTCTGACCGCAGAGCCATAGCCAAAGGCTCAATCACATGACAAATAGAAACAGTGAAAGTGGGCCCCCTTGTCTTGTGCCCCATTCTAAATTGAAAGATTCTGATCTCTGCCCATTTGAATTGACATCCGCAGTCAGCCAGGTGTAAAGCAATTTCACCCAGGACCTAACCTGGATGCCAAAACCAATTTTTTCTAGGATATTAAATAGAAATTCCCACTTGACCCGATCGGAAGCTTTTTAGGCTTCCAGTGATAGGACTGCCAAATCTTCCTGGCAATCTGTTGCTTTTGATTGATTGATTGCGTGTATTAGCTTTAGCAGCAATGATTCCAATCTCAATGCCAAAACATTGGCCAGAATTGTATTATCCACATTAAATAAACTTATTGGCCCATAGCTTGATGCCCGATCTTCATCCTGACCCTTCTTTAGCAGGACTGAAATCATAGCATGCCTCGTGGTATTTGGCAATAAACCTTTGGATAGAGAAGTGGTAAACATACTCAACAATAGAGTGAGCCAGAATTGGGGGGAACTTTGTAAAATTCCATCGGGGCCAGGGGACTTTCCGGTATTCAACCTAGCAATTGCTGTCTTGACCTCATCCAGTGTAATGTCTCTCTCAAGAAGTTTTGCATTATCCACTGAGACTTTCGTGATCTCTATATGTTAAATGAACTCCTAGTCTGCACCATTAACATTTGTCTCATTTCTGTATAAATCTGTATAGAACAACTGAAAGACCTTGTTTATTTAGTTTTGGTTTAAAATTGATCTTCCCATCATTACCTCTGATCAAAGTGATTGTACGCTCTGAATCTCTCTTTCTTAATCTGAAGGCTAACCACCTATCACATTTCTCTCCTCTCTCAAAATAAGTACATTTTTTATTAAAATATCTCTTCTCCATACATTCCGAGAAAATAGTGTTTTTAATTCCTTTTCTAACCTCAATAGCTCTGGAACCAAACCATAACATGAAGGGCCCTACATCAACTTCTGTGACATTTCTTTAATTTTTGATTCTAGTTCCTGATGTTTCCTTTCAAATTTCTTTTTCTGCCCACTTGCCTTGCCGATCAGAATACCTCTCATCATGCACTTAAATGCCTCCCACACCACATCAGCCCCAACCCCCCAGTGCAATCTTCCTCTACAAAAAATTCTGATTCAGCTAAAAGTTTCTCCATTATTTCCCTACTGTATAAAAATGAGGTATTTAACCGCCTTGGAAACTGCTTTTTCAAGGCTGAATCCAGTTTCTAACGCATTACCGTGTGCGTGTAGTCCGTCAGCAAAATATTTCCAATTTCACTTGTCACATAACTCTCAGAGATTCTCCCACTGGTAAACAGCATATCTAGCCTAGAGTAAACTGCGTGCGCCCCAGAGTAAAAACTGTACTCCCTGCTCAATGGGTTCTCTAACCTCCAGGCATCATTCAAGTTATGTTCCTCTAGAAGATCTCTCAGAGATATTGATTGTGTATCTAACTGTTTGCTTTGTCTCATAGTACTTCTATCCAAACCTTGATCCAAAGCTGTGTTGAAATCTCCACCTAATATAATATTTCGGCAGCTCAGATTCTCTATAGCTTTAGCAACTCTCCTAAAGAATGTCCCATTATCAACCAAGGGAGCACAGATATTACAAAAAATCACCTCTGTCCCCTTAATGTTAAACAATAATGCAATAATTCTTCCATCGCTATCACTCACTTCTTTCAAAGCTTTCATTGGAGAATTCCTCCTAATCAGTATTGCTACCCCTCGTGATCTCGTATTGAATGACGAACCATACACCTTGCCAATCCAAACTTTTCTCAAATTTTCAAGTTCCCCATGTATGAGGTGCGTCTCCTGAATGAAACAGACATCACTTTTTAAATCATTTAAATATGTCATTATGTTCTTTTATTGTTGAATGTCATTCACATTCCATGTTACCACAAATATTTCATCATCAATTTTAAATTCCTTATTTAACCTGTAATTCTCAACTGACTCTATTCTGTTAAAGTAATATGCAAATGTGAACTCCAACCCACAAGCTCTGAAATAGATGCAAAACACAAAAAACAACGCAAAAAAGAAACTAATATCACACATTTTAAACTGTCCAACCCTGGACATCTCTCCCTAAATTTTAACCCCTATCACAGTCAAACAACTTCTTATATATGTTAAAATAATTGATATCCCAGATAACAAAATAGAGCAGCATGTAATAGCCTCCCTAACCCGAAGTATCATTAAGCATTTGGACCTTCTTTTGTCTAGTGAATTAGCCATTGTCCCTCCAATCCCTTTGTATTTAACTTTAGTTTACCAGGTTACACTGTTACATCATTGGCACCACAACTAGGTGCCTTCTATAAGCCCCTTTAATATAAAAGTATACTAACAGCATCATTCTTGAAATTATTACCTAGGAATAATACAAATTGAAATACCCCCTATCTTTTCTACCCCTCTCGTCACCTTATCGCTCTGCTGTTTATTTCCCAACATTTTGTGTGCACAGTATACATTATTATCAGTCATTCATACAGAAAACTCCTCAAATATAGCTTTCTATTTTTGAGAAAGGGGCAACCCCTTCTTCGTCAAATGTGTAAATAAACCAAAACCATGCATGGATCGCAAGTCAATGCTTTGTGCCAAAGTTGGTTCAGACCTGGTCCAAATCCATCTAGCGGTTTGAGATGTGCTCTTTGGCAAACATTGACCTTGTTTGTCTATGTGAAAATGAATGGGAAGTAGTCTGCACTTTTAGAGTAAACAATGTGTTTGACTTCTTAATAAGACTTAGTAACTTTTTAAAGTTTTTAACAAATCTTTACGAAAAGTTTGCAGTCTGTGGGGCCCGCGAGTCTTTAATCACTTGATTTGAGTAACAGACTTGACCGAAATTTCGGAAAAGTTATTAAAAATAGAATTTTGAGGGTTTCCTATGGGCGTCTGATTTACCTATAATTAACAAATGCCCTTGGAATTGTATCTATTTTGCAATTAACCAGAACCCATCTACCATGTTTATCTGACATTGTCCCAGTGATTTGTAGCTGGAATTTCTTATTTACTAGTATAGCCACCCCTCCTTTCCGCCCTGTGGCATCTGAACAAAATACTTGACCCATTGCTTTCAGAGCATAGAGGTTTCCTTTTCAGAGAGGTGTGTTTCATGAAAAAGAGCCATGAGGGCATTAAGCCTCCTCAATTGAGACAGAACTCTTTTGCCTTTTGATGGGGATCTCAATTCCTTCACATTCCAAGTTTAAATGTTCACCATTAGACAGCCATTAAATAGGGAAACGCTGGTGTGGTGTCTCCGAAACCCTATGTCATTGAATGGATACAATCCATCCACCCGAGGAGGCTGATCCCCAAGTGGTTATCACAATGCCATGTATTTCCACCTTTATACATATACAAAACCATTCCACATGTTCACAGCATTATAAAGAAGTACAGAGAAATACTAGCGGAATGGAAGCAAAAGTACATTTGATACAAAACCATTTCAAATCACTGCTGTAAAATGTAAATGTGATTTCCCTGCTTGGTCCTAGAGGGACCCCAGAGGGAGCCTTCTGCTCCAATAATGCAAATCGCCCCTGACTCCTCTGCTTGGTGTCTTAAGTGGGCTATCGGAGGGGGGAGAGCCAGAGGCCTCTTCAGCCAAGATCTGAGCCATATGTTTATAAAAGGTCAGTGAAGAAAAGGCACATACCAGTTAACTGACCAGCTGATCACCCAGGTAAGGATTGAGTAATTAGCCTTCATCAATAACCATTTATTGTTCAACTTCCACTGACCGATGAGGAAGATGCTTTGGATTCTAGAGGAGATTTAGATTTGTCTCTGTTCTGATGTGAAGGCCCAGTAGTATGTATCCAGAGATCGTGTCCTAAGCCTAGAATGAGGGAAGTTTTAGTAACAGAATTGGGACAGCTTGTTGTAAGTTTCCCTAGTAGTGAGCCAAGATTCCTGCGCAACCGAGGATGAGGAAGGGTGAGATTCATTAACTAAAATGGCAGCAGTTTTTTGATTTTGTGACGCTGTTTGACTTTAAAAACAACATCATTGCCAGAGCAGGCAGGCCATATCTTAGACCTCTTTAACATAATTTCAGACACATGTCCAAGAATTGCCAGGTTAAGTCCCATCCTGGGGTATGAAGATCAGCTGAGCTTGAAAGGATAACTACATTGCATTCTTTCTGACAGCATCTAACACCTAGCTCACTTTAGTGTATATCCAGGAGGCAGCCTATGATGTGTCTGAGATACATCTGACTTGCTTGTGATATGGAAAAAAATCAATGTGCTTTCCGTATATCTAACGTAGGAGAGAAAGTAATTCTAATTAGTGAATGAAACCAATTCTCGAGCCATGTTACTGCGTCCTGACCCTAGTTCCCAAATATCCTGATATTATTATGCCTACTTCTGTCTTCCATCTTACTGGCACTGGCTTCCAACTCCGTCCTGACCTGGAGGTTTTCAACTATCTTTCAACATGCAGATCCATTGCTCTGCACAGCTGAGACAGCTAGTAAATTGATTCATGTCCACACGGATGTATTTCACTCCTCTTTCATTTCTTGTGTGCACACATCTACTGAAGACGTAGTCTGCTGGATAAAGGTAAGAGCAGACAAAACCACGCTTTGGTCATTTTTAATTACCCCTTCCGTTGTCAGCAGATTTTATTCCTGCAAAGTTTTTAAAAGGGATTTATTTGGAAGACATGTCCAGTCCAGACTTTTGGTTGGAGGATATTGCCTGTCCTGGATTTAAGTAAAAAAGAAAAACAGATAGTATGAGCTGAACAGTAATCAATATTCTCTATTAACTAGGCCTTAATATTCAATTTCAAGACGGATGCCAGTATTGTACACGAGATGCTGAGCATGAACATATAAGATGGACCTCTCCATGCCAACATTTTACTCCCTTGTGTATTCCAGGCAGTCCCCTCTCACCCTGGTGCCTCGCCCATCAGTTCTCTTCGATAGTCACAGCAGTGAGAGACTGTTCCTCTCTCTACATGGCAGCTGTAGTATAGGATGTATGGCTTTTGGAGCCACCCTGTGAGTAAGAGGGCACTCCTGCTGTGAGGGCCTCTTTGGCTGTCATGGCGATAAGATCGCAGCAGTGTTCAGATGCCTGGGGCTCAAAGTTTGCTGGACAGAGCAGGAGCATTTTATCCTCTGGTTCCTCACTGCTGACACCATCCAACGGCCATCTGCAGCATAATTAACAGGTGGGGATAACCACCTGGCTGAGTGTGATGGTGGATCTGGGTGGAACCTCAAAGATTAGTTGCTATTTTACAGGCTAACAGCCACGTCCCTGCCTAAAGTTCAAATTTCAACCAGTTCTTGGAGGCCTACTAAAGAGACCTGGTGCTACTAATGATAACACAGTAGCACAACATCCCACAGCCTACATACTACACGACATCCTACATCAACCAGAAGGTCTCATGCCAGTTCACAGAAGAAAATGAAATATGGTAAAATGTCATGTGTTTGGAAGGGGTTGTGTGACTGAAAGACTACAATTAAGATACAACTGATGATGAGGCAGTGGATAATGCTAGTTTGTGGATGATGAGTGATAAGTCAAAGTATTTGTATACAGATGGGAGTTAAGAGGATATTTTAGAAAATGCCATAGGTGTTTCTCACTCTGCCACATTTGTCCTTTGATGGGGGTCTGGGCATGCATACAAGACATAGAAATAAGAAACAACAGAAGAAAGCTACAGGCCTGGGAAAATCATAGCAAGCGAGTCAGCTTTTGAAAATTTTGAGCTGGATCATTTGGGAAAGGATGGCATTGGGAAACAATGGCAAAGGACATTTGTTTTATCTCCAAAACATAGGAACATTTTCTAGCAGGAGAAATCCTAGAGAGTCACGCTATTCAGGTAGTCAAGTTGTAACAGTGGACCAGCGCCTTATACGCCGGCACCTCGAATTATAACATCCGTAAACTCCAGGTCATTCAAAATAATGCCATCAGAGCAACGTTCAACATTTCCAGATCAGCATACATCTCCGAATCCAGACAAAAACTCCACTGGCAACCTAATGAAAAACGAATCTGGTTCAAAACACTCCCACTGACTCATAAATCGCTTCACCGGGTAGCCCCCGCCTACCTATCAAACCAAATCTCTAAACCACAAACCACCAGGCCTACTAGAGCAACATACAAGCAACTCCTTGTCACCCCCAAAATCAAGCTCCAAAAAGTGGGTGGCAGCAGCTTTCCCACGATTGCCAGCAAACTTTGGAACGCCTTGCTTCTCCAACTTAGAGCTAAGGAATCCTTTTGGATTTTCTGTAAACAACTTAAAACACACCTCTTTACTTAAAAAAGTGCAATTAACGCACAACACCAGAGCCTATTATACTCTGTAATACCACTGTATTAATACCAGCAACACTTTAATTTATGTATATCACCCCCTGGCATGTATATACATTGCCTAATGACTTTTGAATGACTCCACATGTATATATCGCCTAAAGATGACTGTATGCCTGAAACCTGTGAAACAACTGTAACTTTTTTATGTAAGCAAGCGTCTAGATGCCTTTGGGATTTGCGCGCTATACAAGCAGCAAAATAAATACAAATAAATAAATAAATATAAGAAACTGATGGAAGGTGAGATTTCATTGTAGACAGATGCTGTTTAAAGCCTTAAAAATGCTACCTCAGACCAGGAAACGGGAGAGAAAGACTGCTACCCGGCTGCCAACATTTTGAGTATTCCTAGTCAGAACAACCTAAGTCTTCCAAGACGTGTTTGCTTTGAGACCAATGTAACTAACTAAAAAGACATATCTTCACTTAAGAAATCGAAGATGCAGAGTTATCATGCAAAATCCCACAAGGACACGTTGGACGAAACCCTGACTGGGGAGAAGATGATGAGAATAGATAATGCCAGAGCCCCGATCTGTTTATACACGAATACCCAGAGTGCACAGGGACACAACCAGCTTCCAGTTTAGATATTCCAGAATGAAATACCAACTTTAATGGGCTCTTGGTGTCAATAAAGTAACATCACAGCAGATTTTGTACCTTCACACGTGAGGAGGCTTAAGAGGAATATGAACATTTGCTGGCTGCATGGAACTGCGCATACATACACAGGCATTTGAATCGGGAACATCACCAAGAGGTTTGACAACTCAATGTTTCCCTCAGACGCACACTGCCAGAAAAGTGGATCACTGGCATAGACTTTGACAAGTGGCTCAACCAAGTTGGAATAGCTTACCGCCCAGAGGAGGGTTTCCATCCCACATGCAAGTAATGGATTAATTCTGCTGACACACAAATCATTTAGCCCGATTTTGCTGACTTGGGATAGCTTACAAACAGGGGGTATATGGAAAAGTGACTGCCAGATCATTGTCACAAGGACCTAGGGGTTATATGATGAGGTCCACAACCATAACAAACAAACTAGCACACACCAGGGTTTTGCATACCAAAGGGCCTTTGATGCTATAGGTCTGAGAAGGAAGGTAAATCCGCCACCACCGTTGTTTCCAGACCAGCTGATTCCGAGTCCTGCAGTTGGGAGGTGTCACTCATGCCTGGTCTGACTTGGCGGGAGTAACACCACCCACCTTCAGGCGGACATGGAAACACCGGCTCTGTCATGGATGGAACCGGTGTTTCCATGGTCCCTATCCCCATGGAGTCCTATTGGAATGGGGATTTACAGAATTCCGCCTCCGGAATTACCGGGTCACCGGGGTTGTAATGCCCCGGTGATTCCGGCAATCACGGAGGCGGAATGGTATTACGGGTCCAGCAGCAGCCTGCCAATTTTTCCAGCAGGGCTACCGCCGGACTCGTAATGAGGCACCATGTGTCACAAAGGTAGGGAATGGATCCCTTAAAGTAGGGTATCTTTCATCCAATTCCATAGGGCTGGTGATTTCCTTTTGAACCATCCAAGACATAATAAATAATTAATTTGTACCTCTTTTGGAAGTGTTTCACTTTCTGAAGACCTCAGCCATTGAGGTGATGGAGGAGTGTTCCAAGGACACATTGGATGTGACTCCTGCTGAGGACCAAGACCTGGCACTCTGCTCCAAACTTCATCGGCTGAGGGAGTCAAACCTGCTATGACTCAGCCTGTCCTAGAGTACTTGCAGTAGGTCAAACTGCTCCATGTGAGCCAGAACAGCCATGATCGCTTCTATTTCATATTGAACGGTTGAACAGTGTTTGCAACACTCAAACAAGAGGGAACCACTGGTTGTGCTTTTTGCACTCCATAGTACTGTGAACCACTTCTGTTTTGCATCCATTGCTGCAGTCAAATTCAAACCGCTGTCTTGTTGCACCCTCCATCGGATCATCACGGTCATTGCATTGTACTGATGGTACACAAATCAAACCACTGGGGCATCGATCAGAGACCCAAACCAATGGTTACCATCATTCTAACTGACTTGACACTGAAACTGACTCTGGTGAGCCATCCCAGCTGCTCAACCCGAATGCCACACTTGACCTGCACGGATCTCCATTTTCAAACCAACTAGTTATGAGCCTGCTGCCTGAACCAACATAACTTGCTGCACATCCAACAATCGACCATTTGAATAAGGTACTTTGAATTGACCATGACCTCATGGCCCACATTTTCAGGACCTGGAGACAGGTTAAGTCCCTTGTGTACCCTTTTCCTACAAGACATGTCCTTTTTGAAGTAAGAGAGATATTCTTGGAACAATCCAAATATTGATGGAAGGAAGATTTGAACATGATATCAAGTAGCCCAAATAACAGTAATTGTATTCAAATTGTGTTTGGATTGTGACTCAGATCATATTGGCAAAGCCAGATCTCTCTATACCCCATCCATACTGATCTGATTGCAGTCTAAATTTACCAGATTTAAAACAGTTACTAGTTGTAGCTCTTGGTTTATGGCATATTACATGTGATATATGGAAGTCAATAAGTGTGTCCTTGCTTCTAAACAACATTAATCTAAATCTTGGCATTAACCATGCTAAAAAGAACCATAATGCTTTTTTAAGCTTCAAGGAACTGACCTTGTAGGCTGGGCTGGCATCGTTTTTTTCCTTACCTAATAGTTAAGCAAAGCACATTGCCCTGAGCATAACCTGCATAAGTGAGAGGGCTTCATTTACTGCAAAGCTTATACACTTACAAACATAACCAATAGATTATTACATGAAATCGTTTAATTGGCAGCATGAGTCCTGAGAGAATAGGGCTATTTCTTTAAAGACTGTGAATACATAACCTTGTGAGCATTGGCACGTGCCTGATAAACAGACGACAGCTGGAAATTTGGATGGCTGTGAAGGAGAACCTTAGAAGTATTAGTGGATAGAGCATACCATACCTTAATTGGAGAGAGTAACACACAAGACAAATGCACCACCCGACAATTACTCAGCTCGTTCACTGGCAGAAAGGAAGCCTAAGAGAGTTCACTGTTCCCAAGAGACTGCAGCATTTCTGAGTGAAATGAAAGAAATTGAGAGATGAGACGACAGTCAGAAAGAGCTTTGAATTAATATAAAAAGTCCTTCCTCCTTCCTTCCTTCTTTCATTCTGCCTTGCTTCCTCCCTCCTTCCCTCCCTCCCTCCCTCCCTCCCTCCCTCCTTTCCTTCCTTCCTTCCTTCCTTCCTTCCTTCCTTCCTTCCTTCCTTCCTTCCTTCCTTCCTTCCTTCCTTCCTTCCTTCCTTCCTTCCTTCCTTCCTTCCTTCCTTCCTTCCTTCCTTCCTTCCTTCCTTCCTTCTTTCCTTCCTTCCTTCCTTCCTTTCCTTCCTTCCTTCTCTCCAAGTTGTGTCCTTGCAATGCTCCAGTGTTTTTCTTCAATACCAGCCCACTCCACTAAAAAGGTGTTGCTGATTGAATCCTCTTCACTCCTATTCTTAAAAAATACAATCCAGCTATGTTGTCCAAAACTCACTTTACCGCTGTCCTTGGAACGTGCCTTTATATAGGCTTCCATGTTATAGCTTCTGACTGAGTGGTTGCACACTCTAATGGTCTGTTCAAACATGCTCAGCATCATGGTTGCTTTGTAATTATAAATGTGGCTTAGGAGCCTTTATATTTCAGATTAATTGTGTGTGCGTGATAGTGAGCCACTCTGACGGTGCAACTCCCGCTGTAGGAATTTGTCTTCTAGGGGTTCACTTTGACTGTCTCCTGTAATCATTGGGTTAGTTTAGGTCTTAAAAAGTCCCTTTGTGTGAAGGAGTTTGAACCCCAACTTCTGCTGTATTTTTTTTGTGATGGTGCATGTTGCAATTATTTTAGTAGAGGTGTTGGATATGAGATACTTATTTTGTTTTAGCATAGAATCTATGACGATAACACGAGTTTCCCTTTCCTCATGACATTGCTGTAGTGTGGATGGAAGTGGATACACTCTGTTTTTCTGATTATTGCATAGGCGAAGAGCTTTCCTTCTCTGTCATATTGGGTGTTAAGTGAGAGATATGTAAAGGTATCTCATAATTTTCCACTTCAGGGTACAACAGTTAATTCTGTTCTCTGGATATAGTTTCCCCATAGTCTTTTCTGCGTTATCTGCAGTTGATATTTCTGTATCAGAGCTGGTTTTTCCCACTCTATGAGAGGGGACCTCTCAGATATTTAGTTAATCTTTGTTTGTTTATACCCAGTGGCCTTTATAACTTGGGATCCGTTTTTCAGGAATAAATCCTGCTGAGAGCCTCCAGAGATGGAAAGAGGTGTTCCCTGATCAAAAGAGAAGCAGATCACAGCAAAGACAGCCCATTTAAGGAGAATATGCACATGCTGTTGAAGGCTTGCATGGGCTCACAGGGTTGACATATGCATGATAGAGATCATCTGTGTCTTCAATAGTTATGTGAATTACCAGCCACCATACCCACACCTAAGGCATGGTTTATGTTTAAAGGTTAAACTGCCACCAGGATGATAATTCCTCCAAATTATGTAGTCTTGGAACATAAGTACATCATTTAAATGCAGCTTCTGCACTGTAATGATTTGGCTGTTACAGCAGCTGTCAAAAGGACACTTGTGACCTTTGAACCTGCTCTGGTGCCACTGGACAGCAGGTGCTGCAGATCAGGATATTGATGCAGCAGGGCACATGGCTCATTATGCTTTTGGAATGGAGCTTACTGAGAGGAGGTTCTGGTTACCAGACCATCATTTGTGAGATGGAATTGCATACATTATTTTATGAATTAATAACAATTAAAAAGCTAGGGCTTCTACACCCTTCCTCCCACATGCTGTACTATGGAGAAGCAAGAGCTGCTTAATGCGGGTGGCCGGGATATCACCGGCAGGAACAGCCTGCTACCCATGGTAAAAATGCAATTAGTAAAGGCAATTTGAGAATGTGGGTGCTAAACTCTTTAAAAATATTTAAAATAAATAAAATACATTTAAATAAATAGAAAATACACTTTATGCAACGCCTCATTGCTTCTGTTTGTTGAAGTTCATTTTCTGTGTGAATTATGCAGATGTCGACAGCAAGGAAAAGAGATACCATACATGTTCAGTGGTATTTAAGATGTGTTTTTTGTTTCTTTATTCACTTTGTAAAATATTTCAGCTCCCATGTTTTCAAATTACTGGTGCTGAGGAAGTTGCTGTGGGGAACGAGGCAACAGCGGCGGCAGGACGCAGTGCACAACTCTCAGGCTGTTCCAAATAGCAGGCTTATTCGATTGCATACAGACCGCGTACTGAGCAACCCGATTGGCTGAGCAAACCATTCGAGGTGATAATTTAAGTGAATGAAGGAACTAGGAAGCATCTTTTGGATGAGTCAGTATATCAAACAGAATTTTAATGAGTTTTAGTTTGATTAATGCGTTTGTACAAAATCTAGTTATCCATATTATATACTATAAGCATTTAGGTTCATATGTATTACTAAAAAGGGCTTTACAGAACTGTGAACATTTGCTGCAAGGTGTTTTGAAGACGACTTTTGTCTAATCGACCTGACGCTGAAGTTTAGCATTTCATGGCACATGTTCAGCCTGGCAAAACTAAGGGTGAAGGATAAGGCTGTAAAACCTGATGGGATAGAAGATTCACAGGCTCCCTGCAAGATTAAATCAATGCCACTTTAGAGAGAATTCAACACAGGTGGAGAGAAAATTACATATCTTGCAGCGCTGAGAAATAGAGCTGTTAGCATGGCGTTCACACACCTACGGATCCACCAAATTGGAATTGCAATGGAGGGAGGTAGATGGAGCAAAGCGATGCACATTACAGTGTGCCAGTTCCACCTGCGACCGATAACGTGCCTACTTCATTTTATTCTTTTCGTTTGTTTTGTCGAAGTTTGAGATGCCCCTAGCTCAACGCAGGGGTGATGGATGGCAGACTCATTTATTAGAGAGAACTGTTCATCGTGCTTTTGGGACGCTTAGGTGTGCCAGTATATTAATTACAACCATAAAACAAATATAAATACCGAACTAAGGATACGTCCAAGAAATTAAGATGAATCGAAATAACACATAGTACTGTGCACATGCGGCCCCCGATGGGATGCATGTTTGCGGCTTCCAACCATAAGGTCAGTAAGGAGGGATTGCAAACTTACACAGTGTGCTGCACTGCTGACAATGAGCCAAAGGGCAAAGTACAATGATCTTTCATTTGATACATATTTATCCAAAAGTAAGGCAAACAAATGGAGTCTTGCTCTTCTGCTTCTTACAGATGTCGTCAGAAAGTCTGAAAATGGGTGCCCTGTGTCGTCTCATTCGACTGTAGCAGGAGCCTGGAACCTGCGGCTTTCTAGATGTTTCAGAGTATAACCTCACCATGACTATGCAGGATAGGGGCGATGTGTTTGGCAGTCCAAAACATCTGGAGAGCCAACCGAGTCAGTTAGCTACCTGACATGCACATCAGTTTAGACATTCCTGCATTATGACTGAATGTCTGTAACACAACTTTCTTTGATGGTGTTCCCCGGAAATACAGTGACATTTCCCAAGTTCTTTCATGAGAGAATGTGTTCTGTTTAAATTAATTCTTATACACAGATATAGACTAGACATTTGATTAGGGACATCATTTCACCAAAATGCCAGGGGTAGCAGAAGTGACATCACACGACCCTTGACCTGTGATGACATCACAGAAAGTGTTGTTATTTGACCCTACCACAAAGTGATATTGCGGGAAGCGAGGGAACACAACCTTTCACCCCTTGACAAAACAGCAAGTGGCAAGACATAGCACTGTTCCTAAGTACACTATGAAAAATATGGCTATGATATCACTATATTGTGATATACATTTCATACAAGAATGGATCGCCATATGTATCGTTAAGATCAGTGTTCATAGGGCCATATTACCAAACTCCTGTGAATGCAAACGGACGTCCATGGCCACATGAATATGATGCGTTATTATATAGCACTTACGCTTAAGAAAAAATATACATACAATATTACTCAACCTGTGTTGGTACTCATTTATCAACCTCAGAAGATGAAAGGCTAAGTTGAGGTGTTTAAGAACAGACTAAATCAGTGACTCACCCCCTGGCGTGTGCCTGAAATAAACCTTTAATGAGTCTAGCAATGAGTGTATAGAATTCCAGAAAGACACATTATTTGGTATTCCTATTATTTCTTATTTAGGGTCACTGTTGAAAGTGTTAGTCTTGTGGAAACCCTGTTTTTTTTCTTTTCTTTTTTAAGAGGCCTGAACATGAAATCCAGCAACTCCAGAAGCAAAGAGCCACTTAGCGCAGAGCACAGCCCAGGGGCTTACATTTAAAAATAAAAACAATCTTTTTTGTGTTCTTTTTTCAGGGTTAGCCACGGAGACCCCAGGGGTAGCAAAGGAGACCTCAGGGGTCATATTTGCGACCCCTGGCGATCCCTAAATGACGTCCCTGCATTTGAGAGCATGTTAAGCAGATCGAAGACACCTGTGCCATGCAGTCACTGTCCTTCATTCAGTGTTCAATATGATTAATTTCAGTTAGGCTAGGTGTTCTTTTAAATTAGAGTGACAACTCCCAAGTAGCTTCCTGGATCTGCACTGGAATGATGTACTGGTCTCTGCACCAACCAGCACTACAGTAGTATGCAGAGTAATAGGTCTTAGGTTGCTTGCTGATGAAAAGATGATGTTCCGTGACTCTTGGGGAAAGGGTGTTCAACCACACTGAACAGAATAAGGGGGTGTAAACTTTCATGTCAGCACAGCAAGTAGACGATTTGTGTCAGATCTCATCCTGCGCAACTGTCTAATAAATTAAAGGTCTGTCAAGTAAAAAAGCCTAGGAGTCATGCAGAGAGAGAGATTACGTTCACTCTACACTCTATCATCATCAGCCAGTGCAGGGGAGAAATATTTCAATTACTCTAATTTCAAAAGGGGACAGGCTGCCACATTCTGATCTCTATGCATACAAGAAAAGAAAAACATATATATTCATGACCTACCACAGACGCACTGCTCATGTAGTCCCAATGGGGCGTGAACAATGTCATGATTAACTTTAGAAATTTCAGTGTGAACAGTCCCTTTTTTCCACTGACTCTAACTGGGGTGACATTTGACAGGTCGTCATCAAGTAACATCCCAAAATCTTTAACTACTGGAGTTATCGCAAGACACGTTTGTAGTTCTTAAGGTCAGTAGTTTGTAGGCCATGAATCAGCAGTCTTAGTGGTGTTAATATTTTGTTTGGCTATCCATTACCAATAATTAATTCACTGCTGATAGGCAGCTAACAGTTTTGAGTGAATATCGTGTTTTCATGATTTATATTTTACACATCAGCTGTGTGCTATACACATAGTTAATGACAGTGATCCCAAATGAGTTGGCGAGCTTGGGAACTGGCATGGGATCGATGATGAAAAAGAAGGGGCGCAGAGTTTTGCACCGATGAACTTTTCAGTCTCACCCTGGTGTTTGAGAGGCAAAGTGGTAATATGTTTTCTGAACAAAATGATCAGCTTATATCAATTTCTCTGGTACTCACCTCTCAAAGTCTTTTCAATGTATCAGCTTGGTTAACAACTTCTAAAGCCATCAACAACATTAGGAACGAAATAGCTTCTATACGCACTCATCCCAATTTCTCCAGATCAGATGTAAGCACAGATTCAAGCTCGTGGTCTGAAGCCTGCTTCAAAAGAGTCTATTGGGTTGTTGCTTTTGATAAATCCTTGCATCCGCAAGCAGGGACGTCATTTCACCAAAATGCCAGGGGTGATATCATTTGACCCCACCCCAAAGTGTTATTGCGGGATGTGATGGAACGCGACCTTTCACCCGTTGACAAAACAGGGTGTGCTATCACATAGCATTGTACACTACAAAAAATATGGTTACGATATCCCTATAATGTGATGTACATTTCATACAAGAATGGATCGCCATATGTAGAGTCCTATGGGACTCCATGGGAATGGGGATTTACCGAATTCCGCCTCTGGAATTACCGGGTCACCTGGGTTGTAATGCCCTGGTGATTCCGGGAATTACGGAGGGGGAATGGTAATACGAGTCTGGCGGTAACCTGCCGGTTTTTCCAGCTCGGTTATTGCCTGACTCGTAATGAGGCCCATTGTATGCAAATCAGCCTTAGCCCTGCCACTAACGTGAGCAGCCTTCGCCAAACTGTTAGACTGCTAGACCACAAGGCCTAAACCTGCCTGTGGTTGCTTGTGTTTCAGTGCAGAGTGTACATGGCCTAGTAATTAAGACTGAACTGCACCTTTTGGTGACAGAACCAAAAGTATTTTCCTAATGGCACATACTAAAGAATTATGGCATGGAATTGTGTGCAGAGCAATGATAGTTTTAAAGTTTAATTGAAATCCTTGTATCTATCACTTTTTGATTGGACTCTTCTCCCATCTAGAATTCAGCAGAATATATATTTTCAATGTAATTTGTAAGGGCACCCAGACGATTGATGCAAATTCTGCAGATATCTTTGTGCAAGCAACATCATGTGTCATTCATTGTTTGATATAGTTAAACATTTAATTAGGCATGATGTGAAAAAACACTATAATCCCCCCCCCAAAAAAAAGATACATGTGCTTGAGTATGTTTGACTAAGTGTGGCCTTCCATCTCCATGGTCATTTGTGCTTTCATGTCTGTGAGGCTTAGATCATTGTCCATGGCAAGCAAACAGGTTCTGGTCGGGCCTCCTGCAGTGCAACCTCTCAGAATGCTAATCTCTCTGAGGTTTAGAGTGAAATGCCTCCCCCCCACACCCCAACTCCCCCACTCCCTTGGGTGCCACATTCAAGGCCTCCTTTCTAGGTGAAGCCAGGGAGTGGCATTGGGGGGGCATGGTCTCACAGACCCTGCTGCTGGAGCCAGGCCTGAGTCCAACATGCTGACTTGCGCTAATTGGATCTAAGCACTATTAATGGGAAGTGCCCCTTTTTTAGTCTCATGAAAGCTGTCCACGTCTGCCAGGAGGAAGCTCAGGGCATTTGTGGGATTAATATTTATTTCAGTGAAAATTAAATTCGTGGAAGAAACTGGCATCCAATTACAGAGATCCTGTGATGGTTTAATATCTGTTCTGGCTGAGCTAGCGACATGCAAATCCCACATCACCCTGAGCAACGCTTTCTGAAAATATGCTGCATTGAGTAGCCATTCCTGCTAATATTTCTTAGATGGACCAATAATTGATGTATACTGATGCATACATTGAAATAATATGAGTTTATCTCTCCCCTGGTTGCCTGTCCTCCATTTTTATTTGAGTGATGCATTCTTTATCTTAGCCATAAAGCCTTCCAGAGTGAATTAGTTACATTTCCTATGTGTGCTAGAATGCACTTCTTATTTCAATGGCATTTTCTTATTTAGGCCCTTAATAATCTAGCTGGCAAAGTATCAAATCTATGGTCAAAGGTTAATTTATTAATGTCTGAAACTGGCATCAATTTGATTCCAGAGTAGACAATTGCTTTAATGTAGAGGCATATATAGCAATGTCTAGGGTCTGATTATTTGATATTCATTGATGTTGGCATTCTTTATTGGCTAAAATTGAGGAAAGTTACAAAAAATGAAAACAATGCATTGCCACCTATAAGCAACACACTTAATTCTCTGACATGTAGGTTCATTAAAAGTGTGCCAGTACTGAAAAAATGCTGGTAATTCTGGATCCAGCATTTCTTCCAGACCTGCACACTTCAAGTTTGACGGTGGGGCCACGGATCTCCCGGCAGGCCAGACTGGCCAGTAGATCAGGGCCCTAGCGGCAAAGAAATGCCACAATTACCAGCACCAGTAATGGCAGCAATCCCATTCCATGAAGTCCTATGTGACTCCATCGGAATGGGAACTCACTGGCACTTGGCCTCCCGTAATATCCCAGCAATACCGGGCTGTTTAAAAAAGAAAAAATGGTATTGGTTGGTTGTAATTTTCAACCTTTCAACATACAATTAACATATTCAATAATAGAAGTAGAAAAAACAAATAACATAAAATAAAAACAAGAGGACCAATAGTAATTCTCAAAGGAAATACATAATCCCAAGAAGATAACATTATTACTTATGACCTCTGTACAAGACAAAGGAAGAATATCTGGCCAGTCTTCTCTTTCTCAGAACTGAGGTAAACTCTGCATCCCTCCTAAATCTGCTCCTTCGAGGTAGGCTTAGCATTTAGCAGCAGTAGGAAATTAATAACAGCAACGGCTAAAGAAACTGAAGGAGTATTGAAAATCATTCCCCAAGCCCTGTCTACAGTTAATACGGCATAGTCCTTAAAGTACTTGTAAAGATGCTGTTTCCTTTGCATTGCCAGGCTAGGACAGGCTAGAATAATGTGTTTTAAGGTTCCCCTTTCACTGGGCTTGCTACAGTATCTACATGCTTTTTGAATACTTGCTAATTTCAAATAAGTACCTGAGACTTCTCTCGTATACCAAAGATGTAAACACACTCTCAGTAACCAGTTCTATGTCTTGGATTGGGAAATCTACCTAAATAGGTTGAAAGGTGATTAAGAGGTTTTACGGAAAAACTACCAAGTGAAAAGGCTTTGAATGTAGTACATTCTTCCCATGTCCTAGTCCAATCTCTAAGGAAGAGTTTATTCTAGTCCCAGGAGGGTAATTTAACAGTAATTCTAGGTCAATGTCAGCCTATTGCATCAACATCTGGTTTTCTGTTACCCAAGATCTCAATGATTCTTCAATTTGTGGTTCTAAAAGCTGCGCTAGAACAGAAAATAGGGAGGATTTTGAGTAACGAGTATCAAAACACTTTCTATACAGGGCTAAAACTCGGCATTCAACCATAGCTCTCAATGAGGATAGGACTCTATTCTTTATAGATGTTAAGATCAGAAGATTTGGGGATGATGATGGAATATTTGCAGGTTTGACTAATTATTTCAACATGAAGCACCTTTTTAAATATAAGCCATAATAAGGAAGCCCATTGTTCAGGGTGAGTTTGAGCATTCAATTGGTTAGCCTGTCAGGGCCCGGTGCTCAAGAGGAAGACAGTCTCTTAATATCATATAAAATGTCATCCCTTTCAAATAAGAATTTCTGATGGGAGTCAGTTGGTACATATTGAAATTGGTGATAGGGTTGTAGTAATTCAAAGTACATCGTCCAAGATCGTTGGAGGTTATTTCCAGATCGGACTTTATCTGGGCACTATTTTTAGAGCTTTTGGCTGCCAACATTGATTCTCCATGCTGTTCCATGAGCATGGATTTATGCATTTTAACCCAATTCGTGTAGCTGTGTTTTAGTTTTTTTGTCTGGACTTGCTTTGAAGCATTAGGGAATCTCACTAGTGCCCGACATAGTTTCCATAGTTGTGTCTTTTTTTGTTTTACGCCTGCATCTAAAACTTGCTTTTGTTTAAAGGCCCTTGTCTGGAGAAACTGGTTTAGAACACTTACATAATCTTTCTTTTCCTCTTTTTGAGAGTGACAACATTTGCCAGAGGCGCCGTCCATTTAAGCCTATTCCTACCTGATTCAACAGTAACTTGATGGTAATAGTTGTTACTGATAGAATTACTGCTCAGTCGGCCCCATTCTGCAGATAGAAAAGCATGGTCACTACATTTTTGGGGTAGGACTTCAATGTTTAAAATTTCAAGGAAAGCCTTGCTGGATATAAACATATGGTCAATAATAGATGTATACTGGAAGCGTCTGCCAGTAGATTGAGGGGAACATCCCCCTTAAGAGCCCCATTCAGCATTATAGAATTCCTAGAGGACATGAGTTGCATCCATCTCTTTGCTCTAGGTGTAAACGTTTTAATTCCTTCCGTCAAACAGCTAGTAGTAAGTCTCCAGCAATGAGAATTTTAGTAATGTGATCATCTGCCAAGGAGAGATCCAGCATATTTCCTACATCCTCTATAGATTCATTGTCTGTAATTGCCTGCAGGTTCCAATAGCGATTAAGTAGGGCCAATTGATGTTTCAGCAGATTCGTTGATCGTCCATCTTATAATCTGGTAAATTGAATGAACGGGTTTGGGGTAGCCCATGCCTCCAAGGGTAGCCCTGAATCTAGTTTGCAGGCTGTTATGCAACCTGTAGATGCTCTGCTCTTTTGGCGTTTTATAGCTGGTATCCAGCAGGTAACATGATTGTCCCAGGATAAGGGATCACTCAACCATGTTTCCTGAAGTACAATTATGTCTGCCACAGCCAGCTTGGAATTGTGATCTGATAGCAGATGCATAAAGCCTCTTGTATTCCTCGAGACCAGTGTGAGAATTTTACTGGATGACATTTGTTGGGATTATTGCCCGATGCTGAAATGGTGTTTTCTTTGAGCTCCTTGCGTATGTGAGCCGTCAGTATGGATATTAGAAGCTGGTAAGTTTGGAAATGCCACTTCCCTTATCATTTTACCTTGGGCTCCTTGGCAAACGATACCCAGGGGCAGGTAGTCAAAGCAGATATTAAAACATTGAAGGTGCCGGTCACCAGAATTTGATTAAGGCGAGCTGAGGGCACCCAACTCCTTTACTAGCCTAAAATCCTGTGATACAAGGTGACGTTTGGCTTCCCAGATCGCATTTCTAATCAGTTTTGAGGGGATTAGCAATTCCACCTTGTCAAAGAATTTGCGATCAGTGAATTGTACCATAGCTATGTCTCTTGATTGAAGTGATTCTAATTAGGATGAGTCTTAGAATACTGGTTCTTTTGAGGTAGGGATCTCGACTACATCGATCTTGCATTTGTAGATATAATATATAACGCTCTCTCAATAGACATTTCCCCATAATCACTGTGGGATTGTTTTTTTTTTGTGGTAGCCAAAGTTGAGTAACTTAAGTTATCTCTCCTATGGTCCAAAGTATGTCTATTGTGGGCAGTGTTGTTATTTCTAATTACATTAGAATGCCTTTGGTGCTCTTTTTCTTTGTAATAGAGACGGGTAGGGGGAACTGAGGATTTCTCTTGATTCCTTAGGTTTACCAGTCTTCTTTGTTGTGATGTAGCAAACTTATTTCTACTCGGGGATAGTTATGTCCAAACCTCAGGGCGTCAGGTTGTGGTTCAGGAATGTCCCTAAGAGTTTGGGTTCAAGGGACCTAGAATGCCTCACAGAGAGTGAGAGAGCCGAGATTGAGTAAGTAGACAAATTACACATATCCTCATCAATCGATGTATTGAGTAATTCCACCACTGGGTTCGATGGAGCATGTTGAGCTAAAGGTGGATGGACTAAGTCCATATCAGGGACATCCAGTTCTATTACCACAGACTCGATAGTACTGTCCACTATGTTTTTGTACTTCCAGTTGTGTCTCTAGCTTTCTTTTACTCAGTTTTGTAGTGCAATGACTATGGGTGGGAGCAATAAGTGACACTGAAACATTTTTTGAGCCGAGTTGCCTTGACTTTATCAATGAAGGTTGGTGCTTAGATTTCTTGACATTGTGATCTTGCTTTGCTCTTCATTGTCTTTATTTTATTCATTAATATTTGAAACACTGGCTCTTCGACTTCTAAATTGTGGTGGGCCAGCACCTTTCTAAGGTACAGACATCCCGCAGTGGGGAAGCACCTTCAGTAGGCAATATCTCAGAAGAAGACAGTTGGGTAGCATCTTCCTCAACAGCTATTCCTTTTCTTGGGGACAGGGTTATTGGTATAATATTAGCAGATTTTGTCTGACTACTTTTGTCTATCATATTAATTCCCAGAGACAGGCATTGGATGTTATTTTTGTGTCAGATGTATCAAACAGTCTTCCTTACATTCCTTCTGCTTTGTTCATTAGTGAAGCTAACAAGAGTGTCTGTTTTTTAAAAAGAAATTGACTCCAATGTTTCAAATATTCCGGCTAATACTGAAATATCATTATAACTGGCTGTGAGTGAGATTTCCAATAAGGAGGAACCCTGGGGATTCAAACCAAATGAGTGTCTTGGGGTTGGATTTCCAAAAGATGCAACCAAGCCAGATAAATTTAACTTGTGTGTCAGTAGTGGGGCCTGTATTTGTGTCTTGTGTACCAAAATGGCTTCCATCTGGGAAGCAAGAGGCAGGGTCTTTGCCCTTGTTCGCCTAAGAATGGACTGATCTTGGGCTACTTTAAAAACCGAAGTTGACCATTGTAGACTTTCCAGATTTTCGTCGTTCTGCGAATATAGAGTCAGTCTTTCTGCAAATTGATCAAAGGTGCACTTGATCCTCTGCCATAACTACAGTCCTTGAGATAGATTAATTGGACACTTCAATTTCCTGGACCATTAGGTGCATTGAACCAGTTGGAGCAGGCATAAGAGTCTCCATTTTCCTTACTACTTCAATCCTAGCCAAGTCCAGAATGTCATCAAGAATTATTAGTGGCAGTTATTTGCCACTCAATGATAACTTGGTGAGAATGATTTAACAGATCTTAATAATTATTCCACCCTCTTACATCTAAAGAGCAACCAATGGACATAAGATCTTTTTGGGGCAAAATTGTGAGAAAAGAAAGCAGCTTGCTAGGCCTACTACTATGGGATCTGTTTAATCATTCTCACCAAGTAATAATTTCAGGGGCAAAGAACCGCTACTAATAATTTTGGATGATATTCTGCTCTCTCTGCCTCTCTGTGCTGCTTCGTGTCAGGTTAGTGGCTTTAAAGGAAAGGTCAGCCTCCAGTAGAAAAACACAAAGAACAGACTGCAAGTCAAAGTGTGCTGTTCTGACTGCCTATCTCCTCCTTTTCGGGATATCAAGCGGCGGAGAAGGTGAGGGCAATGAGACCCAAGCCAGTGTACTAAATCATGATTCAATCCACTTTTTAACAAAAGACAATTGGGGGGCGTGGCCTGGAGCCGACTCGACTGGAATGCTTTCCTGAGAGCTCCCGCTCGGCCCAATGCGCCCTTTTAAATAAAGCCCGTATTCCACCTATGTTTGAGCCCGGGATTGAACCCTCCGGTGGGGGAACCCCCCTGCACCCTCGGTCTGAGTGGGTCCCGGTTTCACCCTGGGACGGACCGCTGCGACACCTCGATCGCCCAGGGACCCACTCGGCGGAAAATGGCCACCGCAGCTCCGAATCCCAGAGGCCGCCCAGGAGGGGGCGGAACAGCCATAGAAGCCTGGTCGATCTGAAGCCGTGTGAGGTGGGCCGTATGAACCTGCTCACCACCTGCTGATGTTCCCCACTACCCTCTGACCCAACGCCAGCTCCCTTCGCCGGCACCGCCCGAATCAGCACAGCACCCGGGGTGGTGAGGTTTCCGCCTATCACGACGCGGCCGCTAGCCCGCCTCCGCTCCCTCAAGCCACAGGAACGGGCGGATCGGCCTCACGCACCCTCGGGCAGCCTACCTGCGCCCATCCTACTGCAGGCAACTTTCAGGGATCCTTCAATGCCACCCGAACTCGGGTGGCCCAGTGGCGGCCAAAGCCTCCCGAGCCCGCCAAAAGCAGCTCTACGTTACACACTGAGCAGAGGAACCATCAGCTTTCCGCCTTCCCCTCCCTGCCGGGACGCAGCTGCCGGTCTGGCTCCTCTCCACCGAGCTCCCTGACCAGGCAGGACAGCCTCCCGCACACACAGTCCACCCTCCGATGTACGGCCCACTACAGGGGCCCATCAACCGCCAGACAACGCCACACGTGTGCGGATGCCCCAACAGCAACCGGGTACCAGTCCCACCAGAAGTGCGCGCAGGGCACGCGCAATATCCACAGAGGCACCAGCCCACGAACTTCCTCCCCTTGCTCGGGATTCCGGTCATACGGTGGAATTTCCTGCACTCCCAGCCTCTGCCCGTCCAGGCTATTTTCAGCACTCCAACATCCCAGAACACCTGCTACAGCTCCTGCATTTACAGGGCCCAGACCAGTCAGCCATCTTGCGGACCACCACCGGAGCTCCTACACTCGGCTGCCGGCTACAATCCACCTCACAGAATCTCTGGCCCACCTACTGGTCCATCTATCACTCCACAGACCTACAGGGGTTGTTACCCCCACCACCTATCCAGGCCGCCCACGGGTCGCGGGAAGACCCCGGAATGAATACAGCGGCACAGCAACGTGCCAGCACCAGGAGGTGAGGAGTCGAGGGGGCGGGGGTGCATTCTACTGGCTCCGGGTGCGCAGCTGGGGGTGGCCCCAACAGTCTCATCAGCCTGGCCCCCTGAGCCCAGTTTCATCAGACCCCACTGGACCTTCCTGGGGTGCCAACTCAACCCCTACCCCGGCTGGGGTCCCTCCGCCTCCAGAACTCCCCCAAAGTCTCAGTCTTACACCCTCTAGCGCAGGTGACTCTCACCACCAGACTCGGAGACCCAACTCCAGTACCTCCCTGGCAGCACAGAAATTCCTTTGTCTCGTCCACTCCGAGGTGCTGTCACACAAATCCGTGCACCCACTACAATGTCCAAAAGCGGGAAGGCACCTAAACAAGGTGACGTTGTCGCCCTCATGACCACCGCGGCCGTTGACAGGGCCAAGAAAGGCGGCTCACCGGAGGATACTATCAAGAATAGCATTCCTTCATCCGCAGAATCAGATTGCAACCCACCACAAGCTGCAACTAAAGCTGATCTACAAGACCTACTAGTTGCCCTAACCAGGGAAATCCAGAAAAGCTCTGAGGAAATTACTAAGAAAATAAACTCCCTGGACAAAAGAATAGGGGAAGTGGAGCACTGAACCACCGAATTAGAGTCTGAAGTCTGTGACCATCGATTTGAAAGTGAACATGACAGAGACAGGTTAGCCGCCCTTGAATTAAGATGCAACATCCTGGAGGCAAAGCAGGAGGATTTGGAAAACCGATCAAGGAGGAACAACATCAGAGTCCGAGGCATCCCAACCTCTATCCCAGAATCAGACCTGAAAGCCTACATATCTGATCTCCTTCGATTCATCATTACCCTCCCGGACACTTCCCCTCTGGAATTAGACCGGGTACACAGAACTACTCCAAGGAAAACTTCCACGCTCCCCCCAGACGTGTTGGTCAGGATACACTTCTTCCAGATAAAAGAGGACATTATGCGAGAAGCAAGGCAAATGCGACAGATCACCTTTCGAGGTTCCTCGATCTCATTTTATCAAGACCTAGCGAACGCAACACTCTTCAAACGGAAAGCAATGCGGCCCTTGACAACCTGGCTACAAGATAAGAAAATCCTGTACCACTGGGGATTTCCCACATCAGTAAAATTCAAATGGGATGGATCACAGAGGCAAATACAGTCGATGAAAGAGGCGGAGAAACTCATGGGCATAGCCGATACAAACCCCAGCGCCGCACCTGAAGAATCAGTTCGCCCTCACCGGGACGACTCCCCAGGAGGGTCGTGGTCCAAATCAAACAGACGGCGCAGACTCATGGGCCCCCCGAAAAAAGACGGCGACAGGGGTTGAACGCGCGGCTGCAGCTCCTTGGTCCAGGATCCTGCTGACCCCACACACAGGTTCCACCCAAGACTAACTGAAGCCCCTCTGGAGCTATGGCAAGAAACTCATATGCACCTGCACAGAGGCGCAACCTCCGGTGAGCTCCCACACGGTTCATCTCGGTGGCCCAGTTGGCCACATCGAGCGCATTGGTGCCACAAGTTCCCCAGTGGCAGTAGGTAGACGTTCCATCTACCAGTTCAACTTAGGGAAAGGAGGAAGGGAAAAGAGAGAATTATGAATCTTACAAGAATTCCGTCACCACCACGGACATTTGCCGTTAATAGAGTCTTCCAAGGACTCTTTAGCACAACATGCAACAACATCTGAAAACAAACCCACAACTCATTACATCCGCCATGCCCTATCCAAAACTCACAGGGTAGACCAGGGGTAAAACCCATGAGACATACTCAACACCACAGCGCCAGAGATGGCTAATACAAACAATTTAAGAATCCTCTCCTGGAATATCCAGGGAATGAACTCGCCAAGAAAACGCAGATCGGTGGAACACCGCCTGGGTCACCTATCTGGAGACATCAACCTACTGCAGGAAACGCATCTTCTCGCAGAGGATGAACATCGCATAAAATTCAGGAGAAATAAGCAGACCTTTTTCGCCACTTCTGGTTCAAAGAAAAGGGGTGTGGCAATTCTGCTCAGCAACAAAATTCCATTATTCAACATCACAATAAGGAGAGACCCAGAGGGCCGTTACTTACTACTCAAAGGCCTCTTCGAAGAACTCCCCATCACGTTGGTATCAATTTACAGCCCCAATACCCCCCAAAGCAAGTTCCTCAAGGACATCCTCCCAATTATCCTATCATTCCGGGAAGGCCACTTATTCATTGGTGGAGATTTAAATGCCATTCCAAACCCGCTGCTAGACAAAACTCTTCCCCCCACGAATACAGACTATGCGCATGCCCTGGCCTTAATCAATCTATTTAAAGAAATGGAGACCGTGGATTCCTGGAGAATACAAAATGACACCTCAAGAGACTACACACACTACTCCAACGTCCATAAGGGATACTCAAGAATCGACCTGATTTTAATCCCCGGCATCCTTTACCCACGTGTCAACAACACAGAAATCCACACATGCATGATCTCCGACCATTCTCCAGTCTCTGTGAACCTATCCATCTCAGGCCAGAAATCTCCCCCCCAAAGGTACTGGAAACTAAATGATTCACTCCTACTAGACATCAGTATAAGAGCCGAAGTGGAGGACTCATTGTTTAACTACTTTAAAGAAAACACCACGCAAACATCCCCCATCAATATAATCTGGGACACAATGAAGGCGGTGGTCAGAGGTGTGCTAATAGGGGCCGGAGCGGAACAACGAAGGATCTCAAATATAGCAGCATCCAAATTAGAAAAAGAAGTATCCTTCCACGAATCACAGCTAAAAGTTCAATATTCAAGGAAAACCGAACAAGCCTTAAGAAAGTCATAGACGGCCCGGGAAATGCACTGCGCCGACCGGACAGTTGAATCTTTAGCGTATACAAAGCAGTTCTATTATGCTAAAGGGAACAAAGCAAACAGGATGTTAGTACAGAAGCTAAGGGCTCTCCGCAGTTGGAACAACATACTCAAACTACGAGGGGGAAATGGAAAACTGCTCTTCTCCGAGTCGGATAAAATAAACGAACTATTGAGATACCATACATCTATAATGTCCAGCGAACCATCGAAGCTAGAAGATCTACCAGAATGCATGAGGGCGCTGCGCCCCGCAACTCCTCTCACCTAGAACATCTGGAGGCTCCCATTGGAGATGAAGAAGTCATCGAATCCATCGAAGCCCTCAAATTCTGCGCTCCAGGCCCAGATGGCCTGACCGCTAACTTCTACAAAAGATTCGCCAGGGTGCTGGCCCCACAATTATCCGCCTTATTCAATTCCTTCCTATCCACGAGAGCTGTCACAAAATCCATGGCTGAATCAATCACGATCCTGCTTCACAAGCCCGGGAAAGACCCCGAACTGCCGGATTCCTATCAGCCCATATCGCTCTTGAACAATGACAGGAAGATTTTCGCCAAAGTGTTAGCCAGAAGATTGGGCCCGACTCTTCCAGGCCTAATTGACCGTGACCAGACAGGATTTATCGCTGGCAGAGGAACCCACGACAACATTCGGCGAGTGATAAACCTAATTGAGTGTGCTCACAAATCAAAAACAAAGATGGCAGTATTCTCTTTAGATCCCCACAAAGCCTTTGATCGGGTGGATTGGGGATACATCTGTGCGGTTCTCCAACGCTTTGGCTTCGGTCCTAACATTACATCATGGGTCATGGCCAACTACCAAATCCCCACGACACAACTCTGAATTAATGGCATCAGGTCCGACTACATCCACATCACAAGAGGCACTAGACAGGGCTGCCCACTTTCGCCCCTGGTCTTTGCTATGTCCATGGAACGCTTTGCTGCCAGAATCAGACAAAGCAAAGCCATAAAAGGAATTCAGGTGGGGAGCCATAAAATCGCACTTTATGCCGATGATGTGCTATTAACTGCGAGAAACCTTTCAACTTCCCTGGGGGCACTGTGTAGGGAGATTGAGGCGTTTGGCGCCTTATCGGGATTCAAGGTCAACCTACCCAAATCCGCAGCATTATCCATCAACCTCTCCCACCAGGAGGAGGCCGCGCTCGCACCACTCTCACCAATTCCCTGGGCCAAGGAGGCCATAGAACACCTCGGAGTCCAGATCACCAAAAATCCAATGCGTTTATATTCAAATAACATCCCACAATTACTCAGCTCTCTCCAGAATGATCTCAAAAGGTGGAAACAACAAGAAATCTCTTGGTTCGAACGAATTTCAGCCGTGAAAATGAACCTGATACCCAGATGACTATACCAATGTGCATCTCTACCACTACATATCCCTTCCCTTGCCATACCGGCACTACTGAAGAAAATAATGGAATTTGTCTGGGGGGGGAAGAGGCCCAGGATCAACAAACGAATCATGATGAAAGGAAAACCACAAGGGGGTCTGGGTGTCCCTGACCTAACCAGATATTTACTAGCGGCTCAACTATCCCACGCATTCGCCTGGGTGCAGGAAGTAGACCCCCCGAAATGGCGACAAATCGAAGAGTCCTGGTGTCCGGTCCCACTACACGATCTTCCACACCTGCCATTGCTAAAACCACAAGCCAACTCTGGGCTCTATCTGCCACAACTGTCACGATCCAATGCTGGAAAACCGCAGCGCGGAAATGGGGAATTCGAGGTACCCTGGGTCCCATGTCTCCCATCTGGAACGACCCGGAATTCACACCAGGAAACCCACCACGGGACTTCCATGCCTAGATAGCAGGGGGCCTGGCAAAAACTGGTGACTTTCTGGAAGAAGGCACTCCCATTACCTTCGAGAGATGCAAAATAAAATTCGGAGTGGGGGAACGGGAAAGATTCCGGTACTCTCAAATTAGGCACTGGATGTCACACAGGAGAACTCGGGACACATGCTCGAGAGAACCAACAGCTCTGGAGCTCACTTTGTCATCTCCGACCAGCAAAGGCAGAATATCCACTGTATACCAGCTCCTAGAAAGATCTGACCCAGCAAAGAAAGAAAGATACATGACAGAATGGGAAAAGGACATTGGCCGGGAAATAGCAGTAGAAGACTGGGAGCAAATATGGACCAGATTACACAAAAGCTCACAATGCGTCACGAATAAGGAAGGAGGCTATAAACTGTTTTACAGATACTATATCACCCCCACCCAAATCCTTAAGGCCAACCCGGATTTTCCCGACACATGTTGGTGTGGCTGCCAAGCCCCCGGTTCTCTTTTTCACTTAGTGTGGTCCTGCCCAAAGGCAGAGATATACTGGAAGGAAGTGCTGAAACACATCAAAGAAATCTCTGGCCTCTCAATCCCTTGGGACCCAGGAATTGTCCTTCTGGGCAAAACCGGCGATGGAACATACCCGATTTCAGGTGATATCTCCCGCCTATGCAGCCACCTACTACTAGCTGCGAAAATTGCAATGGTCCGACTATGAAAAGACAAAAATGGCCCCTCGATCGGCCTATGGTGGGCCAAATGCTGGGAGATTGCATTATCGGAAATCACAGCAATTTTCTCAGACTCCCTAAATAGAACTCTGAATATATGGGACCTATTTTTTGACTATGCAGCCAAATACCCAACTTTCACCAGGAGGCCCCCACTCACAAAGTGGCTCCAATGCAGCCCCCTCTACTGACTCCCGATCAGCCCCCAAACACACCAGAACCTATTCGAACAATCATCCAGGACTTTTTCACCCAACTGCAACAGCCAGGAATCAACCCACCATCTCTCTTACCCTCAACTCACAAAAGACTATAAAGGCACTAGTTAATGTTCAAGCTGATATGTATTGCATTGTTGTACGAAATATACCATCTTGAAAGATCAATAAAATTTTGTTATGAAAAAAAACAAAAACAAAAGACAATTCTATTATATTTTATTTTCTCCAATATCAAGTATTTTGTTGGTTGTGTGAAAATCTTATCATGATATATGAATCACATTTAACATGTTCGACCTTAGTAGTGCAATCCCATGTAGATATGATTTTGTAGGTTTCTAACATATGAATGAAAGTCAAAACTATAGCAATGGTGTTTCTAGCACATGCATGGAAATACAAATATAACCTAGGTAGAATGCATTACATTCTATGGGAATTCGTTTAGGTGCACAGTGCTATCAATTTGAATGTACAGTGCATGCTTCACAGATTCAACAAAGTAATATTGTGTGACGATGTTCTGGTAAACGAATAAATACCCCTCCCAATTTGCTTTGCAGATTCCGACAATTGAGTGTAGGGTGCTGCCCCTACTGTGTGATGTTCTGTTAATGTTACTTACTTTGGCATCATTTTCTATTGTACTGGCATTCTTTCATCCTAAATATCAATTGTTAAATATCTATGGCTTTCACAGTTCACAAATTGTTAATGCTGAAGAAGTGGAAAAGTTCACACTTCCTTTCTGTTAATAATTAATAAGATGTGCTGAGATGCCTTTTTTGTTTGAAAAGTCTTTCATGGCTCCAGCTAGAGAAATGTATTAGGCCTATTTCAGAGTCAAAGGGCCTTTATTATTTGAGAGTTCGAAAATGTGTTTCGCCCAGATAGTGTCATGCAGAGGCCCACAATTTATTATTGTATTGCAGCTATTTTCTGTGTTTGCTTGAGCCCTCAAATGATTATTTTATCATTAAAGGGAGTGTTATAGGTTTCTCTGATGCCTGTAATTATGTAAATCTGTTTTTTTCATGATGCCTGATCTGTGTTCGTCCAGATGCACACATTATTTCTTATTTTTATTCCCAATCAATTTAGGGGATGTAGTAGGGTGCAAGAGGAGACACACAACCTTGACACTGGGTTGTACAGTCAACTACAAAACCATCAGATGTCCACACACTTGTGGAACACTCCTGTCCCCAGCACACCTGTTTATTATTGTAATCCAAACAATATTTGACTGTTTGTTTTTTAGTATGAATAAGAGGATTTCCCTTTTTTTCTATAAATAACAGAAGTTTCTTTATGTGTGTGTATTTTCAAAAAGATTCATTTGTAATCATACAGATTTCACAAATTTTACAACAGTTTCTCAGGCATCCAGAATAGCACTAATAAACTTAATCTTGGAATAGAGATATTCTTAATATATAGAGAATTGGTGTTTCTTCATTTGCTGTGTTTTGCTCTATGCATTTCGGGAAAACAAACTTCCCTTCATCAGGATCTATCTATTCAGTATCACTTCTTTCTATTCCATCTTTCTGTCAGTTCCATCTATAGGAACGATAATGGAAAGTGTTTGTATCAATTCTCTATTTTATATGCTATTCCTATTACTTCTGTCATGATGCTCACATTGATAATCACCTGGATGTGTTCTGTTTTTGCTTTTTGTGTTTTCAAAATAATCTCTTGTATGCCGGGAATCTCCCTAGGAATACAAATAATAGTCTCACTTAATTCACATTGAAATCACCCCCTTTGACTTTACCATATTTCGAGCCTTGAAACACTTATGTATAGGCGCGTTATAAATGCCATATCCTATATTATCAAATGTATCAAGAAAGTAAAAGAAGTGTGTACTGCTACCTGTGTACTGGTGGCAATAGAAACCTACTAATGTGTTTCACGGCTGCTAGATGTTTCCCTTATTATTGAGGTTGTTACAAGCACCTAATGGTGGTAATATTCTCCCTCAGTTGCTCCAAAGCCCTGAGTCAGTCTCCTATGGATGAAATATTTGTAAGGTTTACTATACCCTTTGCAAAATTCTAGTGAGCACATAAGTGTCACAGAGATCAACACGCTTCTCCTTTCCTATATGAGCCTACTTACCCATGCCAAGTCCTTTGGCCTGTGACTAGTTTTCTACCATGTCCAGCCTTTCTTGTTCTAAAATGGCCACTATTTGTGTTGCCGCATCATTACGCTGTAGCGTGATGGCACAATTGTGATGTTTTGTTTACCTAATGTCATTCTAATGTCATTACATGGTTCCACTATGTATTGGATTTTGTGGTAGATATATAGATTAAAGGATTATAGGCAACTGTCGCTTTGGTTGTCCTTTCTGATAAAGTGATGTTTATGATAATGCGCAGGTCAGGTATCCCCGTTACACCATCCATATGTTTATCAACTGAATCATGCTCACATTCTACAAATCATTGTGTATTCTGACATGTTCCTTTCGACCAATGTTTCCTTACATATTGTTTCTAGCATGTCCTACATTGTTATTTGTATGCACAGTTCTTACTTGTGTTCTAGGAACATTGATTAACCAGTATAGTAACTTCTTTGCACTTTATCCAATGCACTTATGGTTGTTTTAACATGAATCGTCTATCTTCTAAATTCTGTTAGACCGCATGATAAAGTATGTATTGCTACAACATCATGATTTGTAGTGATTCAATAGTCAATATTCAATGTGTATGTTCACTCTGTCATTATCCTTGGCATTACATCAGTAAATCTCCATGTAACAATAGAGAGCAATAAAAAAGGAATTTGTAAAATGTATAGGAAAGCTACCACTCTGAATTCCTCATTCATACCGTCGGGGGATAAGCTCCCCAATTTCTCAATCCACAACAGTTATCTCTGGTCCATAAGTTTTCCAAGGTTTCCGCCTCTTTGAGGTGTTTTCACTGATTCCAGTATTATAACTTTTAGTTGGGCTATTGTATGCCTGTTCTCTGCAAAATGTTGTGTCACTGATGACCTGCCAGTGTTTGTTTGGATACTGCTCTTGTGTTCGTTCCACCGTTCCTTAGCTTTCCTCTTTGTCTGTCCAATGTAAAACATTCCACAGGGACATGTGAGTCGCAAGTTGCGAAGTGATTCAGTTTTATTTGATTCCCATCACGTGGGTGTCTTGTATAGCTGCCTTTCATCACGTTGTTGCAGTTGTTGCAGTTGTTGCAATTCAGGCAGGGAAACATGCCTGTCTTCTTTTTCTTGATTGTTTGTCTTCCTTGGGTCACTCTGCCTTCCGTAATTGGTCCCTGAGGTTCCGTCCTCGTTTGTAGGCAATGATAGGGGGTTTTGGGCATAGTGCCTGCAGTTGTGGATCCAATTCAATGAATCTCCATTTTTTTTTAATTTTTTTTTAAAATTTTTTTTTAATTTTTTTTTTATGAGTCTTGTGGTATGATGGCTCTGGCTGGAATACTTGAGGGCATATAGAAATTGTGTGTTCTCATGATAGCCAAGCTAATCCCTGTGGCATTAAAAGCACCACCATCAAGAATACTGGGGTGCACATGAATTCACCTTATTGTCAGGTTCTCCGGAAAAAAGAAGTATTGGGAAATCTACATTTGAAAACCAATGATGTTTATGAATGAAACATGTGTTTACATCTTTTATATTGATGGTGCACAGGCCATTCTTTGTAAATACCTTACCGGGATGTTTTTCCTTTGTACTCTAATTAAATCTGTAATCTATATTGTGATCTATATTCTGTGTCATTTTACATTCTTTTCTTGGTTAACTACAAAGGCTTGCTATTTGAAACGCATATCAATATTTCAGTTTATACAATTAAAGATGAATACATTAAGCTTGGTTGAAAAATTAGGAATGTTTTCCATGTAAAGTAAGAACTGGCATTGGGTGTTCTTTTATGCTTCTGAATATTTTCCAAATAACATATAAATTGGTTCCAGTACTTTTGCTTTCAGTACATTGTTCCAATGCAGCAAGTTGCCATTTTAATGACTGGAGAAAGTTTAATTTGACCAACAATCTTATTCATCATTTCTTGCTGTGAGTATATAATAGGCCAGTCTGTGAGCTTTAAGTACATTTTCACGTAAGTATTTCCATGTCAAGGTTCAATTTGAGGCAAAATCCCTCGGGATTGCTATCTTTCAGGTGAGCCGGTAACTACCTTACCCCAAAGGTGCCCCCCTTTTGTTGTATTTGAAGAAAAGCTCAACATATGAATGAAACAAGGCATTATTCCAGCATGACTCACTTTCGGTTCAGAAAGTCTTCATTTCTCTTTAATCTCCCTTTCATAACCCTCCTCTTCAAGACCGATGCTCGTGGGGAAAGACATGGGAGCAGGAGTTGCTTTTTTTCCGTAGAAACTGAAAACAATTTTATTTCAACACTGATGTTTTGCTGCTCCTGAAAGTTAATCTCTGACTCTTTTTTTACAGGCTCTCAACTGACACTCTCTATCTATCGGCAGTGCTGGGTTTCCCTTTAGGACATCATGGTCCTCATTATGAGTCTGCCGGTAGCCCACCGGTAGCACATGGCGGGTTACCGGCAGACTCACCTTACTGTTTCGGCTGCCCGATATCACGGTAATACCGGGATATTACAGGCAGTGGAGGGAACAGTAAGTTCCCATTCCCGTAGAGTCCAATAGGACTCCATGGGAATGGGAACACTGAAGCACCAGCACCATTATTAATGGTGCCAATGCTTCAGTGAAAAATCTGTTTGTAGGGGCTTGAACTACTGGCGGTCAGGCCTGCTGGTATTTCAATGCTCCTACCAGCAGACTTGGAATTTTCCGGTTCCGAAAAGGCTCTGGTAACCATTGTTATGGGCACGTATTTCCAGACCGGCATATAGGAATGAGGGCCCATATCTTTTCTCGGAACAGGATGGTGCTTGTCTCCTCTTTTCCTTCTTGATGGTGTGCAGGTTTTGGCACACTTCTCTTCTTTTCCTAGTTGTCCATTCTTACAATAATATCAAGTTATTTAACTATTGGAGGGGGGCACAAAGGATGATTCAGTATATTATCAGAATAGGATTTCATTTATACATATCCCCTGTACATCCTCTTCTCTTCTTTATTCTAAATCAAATGCTAACAAATATAAATAAAACATAACAATGCATCTATTGGACATTAAAGAAACATTCACTTTTTTCATCTGAACATTCATATTTACCATTTTAAAACAGACTATTATTCTTTGGTGTTCTCATCAGAAGTAGGAACTAATTCCTCAATTCAATTAAGGACAGTTTGGGGATGACAGATCTCAGATGGTTCACATTGACAAAGTAGTCCCCTGTGCTCCTTTGTGTATATTGATTTTGTAGGCAACCAGAGAGATCTTATGTGTTATCTTGAAGGCACCTTGCCAAGATGGAATGAATGTGTGCTCCTGAGATTTGTTCCATTGGACACTATAGAGATACATGTGATCACCTATCTCATGTGTAGCTAATAGTGATATGTCATACAGCTCACAGTTTCCTCTAGGTTCATCTGGCCATATGCAAATGCATGTTGAATCTTGTACGAAATGGTTTTCTACATAGTCATGAGTAATGGAGATGTTGATCAATGTCTATTCCTGTGTTCGGTACAACAGAAGGTGAGACAAGACCATTTTACTACAGTCATAAGTTCAAAAGGAGACATCTTATTAGGAGAAGTAGGGGTAGACCTCAAATCAATCAGGGCTAATGGTAATTGCAATGCCCAACTAGGTCAAGAATACACCACAAAGTTCTTTAAAATTCCCATCATTGTTTTGTTATATCGCTCTACCCCCTCCTGGATACCAGGTGTTTGACAATATGTAATTTTACTCCTAGAATTTAGAAAATCATAGTCATTACCTTACTGGTAAAATGACTATGCCAGTCTCAAACCATTTCTTGTTGTTTTTTATTAGCGTGTCTTAGTTTACAATAAAACCTTTCACACATATATAACAGCAACAGAGGATACAGGGCTAAATCTTTTCAAAACAAATATATAAGAATACAAGAAAAACAAGAATGAATATGGAACAAGCAATACGCTCAATATATAACACATTCATGAAAACCTCATCAATTACATTTTGAAAATGTGCTTGTGCAAGATTCGAATGAAGTTATTAGCCTAATTTGTATTTAAAATAATTATTTTAATAGATTCTAAAAACCTCAATAAAGCTAATGCCAAAGAAAATGTCCCAAAGGATTGGCATTTTAGCATCTGAAGGGAGGGACAGTCGACAACCAAATGCACAATAGTCCCAAGGCCTCCCATATCCTCACATGACTTATAGAAATGCTTAAAAGCAGATCCTTTATCTCTGATGTAATTAATTTCCCCTGTTGGTAACACAATTATTTTGAATCTCAGAACTATAGTGTGCCAATGTGAGTTTGGTATAGTAACAAGATCTTTGGGAGCAACACTCAAATTACTGTTATCCCCAAAAAAAAGGTGCTGCACAGTTGATATTTCTGTATTCCCTCTCCTGTATCTGACCAATCCTTATGTTTTAATTCCCTTTTTTTCACTACTAATGGATCATAAAAGTGTTACTTTCTTTCAGTTGGTGTGTAATAAAGGTACTACAATAATCTACCAAATATATATGGCTCATTTTCTCTGCTGTAGTTTGATGAAAGATCTTACCATTTGTTGATTAAACCTAATTGTCACACTAGGGCGCAAAGACACCACATTTTTCTTGTTGTTGATCTGCAGATCCCTCATCTCTAATATATGTTGGCTAATAACCACAATTTCAAATGTTGCCACCAGCATGTTATGGCCTCTAAAATCTTTGTTTTCTATCATAACATTTGTACATTCCAGAAATAGATATTTAATTAAAAAAAAAAGTTATTACGAGTTTGCCGGTACAGTAACAATGGTACTGGTAAGCTTGCCGGTACCGTTGTTAGCATACCGGCAAACTACGAGTTCTGCTCAAGGGTGCCTTTGACACCCGCGACCAGAACATGACGGTAGCATCAGTACCATTATTAACAGTACCGGTGCTACCACACTCCCCATTCCCATTGAGCCCCATGAGGCTCAAATGGGAATGGGGAAGAATTTTTTCCAGCGCCCAGAAAAGGGCAATTACGGGGTCCAGCAAGGTCATAATGACCCAGTAATTGCCCTTTTCTGGGCACCGGAAAAAAATGTATACCGGCGGCGACCGCCAGCCTTGTAATCAGGCCCAATGTGTGCTTGTTATGCCAAATCTCATTTTGTCTTAAGTCTTCCTGGATATTCCCGTTCAACATTTCCAGAAACTAGTAAGGGTATGCATTTGTCTCCATCTATCTGTTTCTTACGGTTTTTTTGGGAAATTAAGTATGTGTAGATCAAACGAATGTCACATGTGGAGCTGAAGTCACCTGCCATGATGACATCACAGATTTCATCTTCTCTGATATATGCCTCCAGTATTTCTGTCATTTGCCCTTGAAATGTATCAATAGAGGTACGTGAGGGGTTCCAATATATATTGATCAGGAGTACCAATCTTTGAACCTTATCTTCCATTTTTATCTTTGCGGCTAGAATTCCATAATAGGTGTCTATAATTTGTATGGATTCCCCAATTAAATTGAATTTTATTGCATTAATTAGGCCACCTGTTGGCATGCATCCTTTTTCACCAGTAGCAAGTTGCTGGGAGATTTTATGTCCATTGATTGTTACCAGAGAAAGTAACTAAACTTCCTAAAATTGAACGTAGGCTAATTTCATCCATAACTCCTATTATGTAATTGATGGAAATGGCCCCTCACATTTCTATGAAAGACAAGAAAAATGACTGTTACTTTCTAAATATCTAGGGGTCACCTCTAGAGTTGGCGAATCTGTGATTCTTGGGTGACTGAATATTTGTCAGCCAACTCCAATCTTCTGCCCTCACATTATGCACCACCTCTGGAGTGATCACATCTTCCACTTGTTTTCTCTTTGAGGCTTTAAAACACATAATTTGGAGGTTAATATAGCCAATCTCAGTTTGCATTTTAGGGTCAGGCTGTTTTACACTTGTGGGGTAGTTCATTGATGAAAGCCTCTTTTGCACTTCATGACCATAATAGGGAGACATATCATAACTCATCTGTCTCAACGCCTGGCCTTCAACTACAAACAATCTGTAAACCATGTCTGAGCACATGGTAATTACCACAATATCAGTTTGTTCTCCATCTATAAAATTGACCAGATCTATATCTCTTCAGTACATTAATTGCTATTTCAGAATCACATACAGTAAGTTCAATATATTAGAACGGTTCTGTACTGTATGATGATCACTCCCTAATATGATCTCAAGCAGTAGTTGTTGTGTTTGTCCCATTTGACATGACTTAGAATATGCAGTCTCTTTTCCATCATGTGCCTTGTCTGTTTCCAAACCCATTCTTGGGTGGTGCTTTTCCAGTTGGTGTTCTACCTGTAACTTGATTCATTATTTGAAATTTCTGAGGGACATAGGTACAAATCTTTATCATTGCCTTTGTTTGGCAAGTCATATTCATGTTGTAAACCTGCTTGAGTCTGCTCAGTGACCTAACCTCTTTAGACTGTACCTTCACGTTGGTGGTTTTATTGATTATGCCTTTTTATATTGGAGTGGATAGATCTTTTTGCATTTTTAGATATACTTTATTTCAATTTCCTTTTGGTTTCTACTTGAGGCGTGACAAGAATCTTCCTTGGTTAGGTTCAATCTTCTCAAGAATGTGTTTTGAATTCTTTCGATTGACATCTATTCTTTTTGGGTGTTTTCAGTTTCTTGCTTTGCTATTTGGAGATGGAGATTGTCTGTTTCATAGCCTGATCATTGATCACCATTCTGCAAGTCCTCTTTGCTCTCTGCTGATCCCGATCTTGCCTTTATGTTAACCTTGTGTCAACTAAGTCCAATGCTATGATATTACCAAACATTTGATGTATTTCCTCGGTCGTAGGTGATATTTGCCTGATAATGTTGTCCTTTTCCTCTAATTTGAGCTTTATTTCACTGAGGGTAATTGTGTGTGCATTTACTTCCATGAACATTTTATTTTACAACTTGGCAACCACACATTGAAGGTAACAGGGAAGGTGGGAGGCCCTTGAGAGGGACCCAAAATAATTACTGGAATGCTCATACAACTGCCAGTGAACCTCAAGTAACAGGAGAAAATGAAGAGAGTGAGAATTGTGAATGGAACATTCATACTTGTTCCAGTGAAGAGGAAGTAACAAGAGGAAATGAAAAGAGTGAGAATAATTGCTGGAATGCTCATACTTGTTCCAGTGAAGAGGAAGTAACAAGAGGAAATGAAAAGAGTGAGAATTATTATGTGAATGCCCATATTCATCCCAGTCAAGGTTTGACATTCAGAGTGAATGAAACAAGAGATAACCAGAATGGGAATGTGCATTCTAGTCCCAAACAATATTAAAAGTGTACATTAAATAAGGAGAAAAACTTAAATCTGAATACAGAGAAAGACCTGTATGGATCTTTTAAGGAGGAAAGGGCAAAGATAAAGAAAGCCAAACAAGAAAAGTATATGAAGAAGAGAAAGAGTGATCAAGGAGAAACAATGAGGAACCCAATATCAATATGTTCTCATTTAATCAAAGACGTTGCTTAGAAATATTTAAACATATCCTATCGAGCTAGCACTTGTGAAGGACCAGCTCACAAGAGAAGGGAGTCATTCTCCTGTTAATTTCTTTGATGTTCTAATAGTGGTAGGGTTAGGATAGATTAGTTTAGGCAGTGGACTGATCTTCTTTTTGGACTCGCTGAAAATTGTCCGACAAGCACCTTAGTTAGGTAAGGAATACCCTTTAGTAGAGGGAACATTTGGATTTTTCACTTTTATTTTAATAAAAGACCAATAGTGAAATGGAAGATCAGAGTCTGTGTCCTTTTTCTCGCCCATCACAGTGGTCTCGATATCTGGTGATGAATATCATACGCTTTGCTTTACAGTTCTCTTACCAGAAAGAGTGCATTTCAGGTTACTGGTAGACTCCAAATACTAAAAGTATCATATGTAATTTGCTTGCTTCCAAAAGGTAGTGCCTGCCCTCATTCCCCACATTTCTACAGTCGAGCCATGTGCCTATATTCACACACTACACCCTATATAACATTATTACATCGCCAGGATTTCTTTTGCAGTGTTTTTTGCCGAAAACATTAGTCTGAAAAAACTCAGTGAAACATATGGGGGTGGCAGGTAAGATGATGTAAGTGGTAAGGGCATCAGGGGAATAGGGACTAAATAATAGTGAAGAGGTTGTTTGGGGGAACTTTTCCAAATATATCAAATCAAATGGATTCGTTTTTTCAGTCAAAAATGTTTGACAAACAACTCTGTGAAAAAATACTGCAGATGTAAGAACATAGAAAGAAAACACACAGACATAGAAAGAAAACAAAGATATAAAAGAGGGCAGTATGAGTAGCTTATCTTACCTCAACAGCAGGTTGTATAACATGAAAGGCAAAATGCGGACTTGTATGGTGAATGGTGGTGATTTCATCTGCCATGCGGATGGGGCTAGGGTTAAGAGGTGATAAAAGTACAGCAGCCGGTATCCTGTTGCCTGTAATAGTGGGATTTGAGCCCAGCAATGCAAGATCAACAAAACATGGCGAGAGAAAAATGCAGGTGCAGAGAAACAGACAGACCAACATCATGGTGGAATGGGAAGGGAAAATGTTGGACCAAGTGCATATCAATGCAATTAGGAGAATCACTGAAGCGTGTGAGGGAAAAAAAAGAGAAAAAGATAGGGAGGGGAAAGAAAGGAAAAGCAATAAGCATCCCTTGTGGAGTGTGAAGAGAAATAATGAAAATATGACATGGGCAAAAAAATCAGAATTCTGGGTTAGTGAGAGGGGTGTATGAAAACGGAATTAGACTGCATATGGGGTTCAGATGAAACGACGAGTCAGGTAAAAAGAAATACGTTCTGATCGATAGCAGGAATTGGATGGAACGATTAATAAATCAGAAGTATCAAAGGTGCAGCCAAGGGTTGAGCTGAATGGATAAGGGGTGTAATGAGTGCCTGAGGCTATGAATGGATGAGGGCTCCTTCTGCATGGTAGATGATGTTTGGAATGACAGAAGTTTAAGCAAATCATTGTTACCACTTGTACTCTCACAAATATATTACATCTGTGAGATGTCACTCTAGCTATAAGGCCCAAACATGCAGATGACCGCTTGGCAGACAAACTGCCTTTATTTCATATCTATTTGCCAAAATTGAACTCACAGACTCGTTTTCATAAAACAGATGCCAAGCTCACCTACATACATTGAAACATCTATCCAGGTGAAGTTCTCTGTAGACTGGCATAGTGGTTCTGCCCACTTTAACGTCCAGTCAGTTGCAAATATCCATGTGCTACACTGTCATAGAAAGAGAACATCGACGTTAAAGAGGACAGCATGAAGGAAATGTCATACCTCAGTGTTAGGTTGCAGGAAAAGAAAGGCACGCTTTGTAGTTGTATGGGGAATGGTGGTGGCGTCCTCTGTCATGAGGATTTTTTGGAGGGCGTGTCTCCTTTTGCTTGTAGGAGCGCTATCAGAGTCCACGAAAGCAAATGCAAGAAAGCATAAGAGGAGAGAGAGAAAAGCAGGCGAGAGAGGGATTGGAAAGAGGCAGCCAGGCTAACATCATGGTGGGCAGGGAAGGGGCCATTCTGAACCATATGGTTGATATGTGGAGAGTCACTTTGTTGTGTGAGAGGAAAAGGGATACAATGGGTGGCAGGGGAAGCAATGAAAAGAGGTACGGTGCTCTTGGGTTTGTGAGTATTCCAATATGCACACATATCAGACCCTGTCCCTGGACGGATTGATGCATTATTTACAATAATATTTCATCAAACTAGCAGAATTCACTTGGACAATTAGATGTTATTCCTTAATGGGCATGTTTGGAACATTTTGAAATAAACCAAAAAAGCATAATCAGAAAGTGACACCAGCAGAAAACGTTGCATTACCTGATTGATATAAAACAGCTGTAGGTTAATATTTTATTTAGCCTATAATTTCAGAAATCCATTTATAAAACACAGCAGGCAGATCAGACTAGGGGCACAGCAAATGTGAACATATTCTCTTTCATGGTAGCACAAAAGCAATCAATCAAACAGTTCATCAAACGTGATACCTAAGTATGTCAATAGGCATTCACATAGTAACCCCGTTTTAAAGACTCAAACAAGATAAATGAGAAGGAATACATTTTCTTTACATGTCTTTAAATCATGTTTTACACCATCAGAATAATTCAAATTGTCAGTTGGCACATTTGGTATTACAGATAGGAATGCTTGGCGCGTCATTTGATTTCAGTAAAGTGCAGATCCTCATATAATGCCTATACAGGTCTATTGACTGAGTTCATAAACAGATACATGATATATTCCAAACATTTCTGAAAAAAAAGTGACAAATCAGAGCTCCTGGAAGGGACGTGGAGTCAGCCATTATAGTGGTGCTGCTTGAACTCATCCTGTGTGCTTCTTGATCAATTTCCTTAACAAAGTTTAGAAGATGGATCTGTGTGAAGGACGTCATATCACCAAAATGCATGGGATAGTGGAAGTGAGATCACACGACCCTTGACCCCCTAGGAAATAACAGGAAGTGATGTCATTTGACCCTGCCCCCAAGAGAAATCTCAGGAATTGATGGCACATGACGTTCAGATGCGTCTAACACCAATGTTTTCAGTTGCTCTCATTTCAGCCAGATATAAGAACCAAGACACAGAGGGAGGCAAGATGTGTCCACAATCACACATTTGGAAAATGTTATTTTTCAGAATCGACGTGGAGCCTATATGTAAAACATACATAATGTAGTACGTGTAACAGGATAACTGAAATCTCTACCGCAAATTACAGCTAGTGTTTGACACATCTATAGAACAATGTATAGAGAAGACTCATTATCTGTGGCATTGATGTGTTAAACCAGCCATAAAAGCACTGGCCTGGGGAGGATTGCACTGACTGTTTACCCAGGAGCAAAATGCTGCACGAGCAAGGCCTGAAAATGAAATCATTGAACAGGATTTAGTATCAACAAAATTCCCTGGATATAAATGTATCTATGAGTCAGTTACCACTATGATACCTATTGTGCGGGTGTAAGCTGAGGCCATCTGTCTTTGTGTGCATTTATATTTAAGTTATGTGACAAGTAACCACATGTTGTCCCACACAACCCAGAGCCAAACATAACAACTTAATGCCCTGGGCTTTGACACATGACTCTTCTTCAATCTTGTTTAAAAGGGTGAGATGTGGGGAGGGGTGGGCTGAACCTCCCTCAAGAGTGGGGCTCAATGCATCTTTGATTTTCAGAGCACAATGTGCAAAGTGCGTTATTCAATGGCCCCCACCCCAGGATCGGCCCATGAATGAAGCTTCCACAAAGCCTTCTCCGAGAAGGAGTTTGTGTGGGGAGGGGTGGGTCACTCTATGGCTCTCTCACTTCTGAGACTCTTGTGTCCAACGCTTATTTTATTAAACAGTGTTGCCCCAGAGCAGGCTCCTGGTCGAGTTTGTGGCCCCTCTTGACCATTCACATCACACTTGAATGTGTTTAAGGTGAGCAGAGCCAAATCAGTGGTGAGCAAAAAATGTGGGTTGCCCCGTGCGTGCCATGTTGAGCCCCCCCCCCCAAGCTCCTTAACAAAGCACAGGGCACACCACACTCCGGAATGGGCCCGATCCCCACATTCACGCAATGTGCATGATGATTATGCTACTGCAGGAGAATGCACTTCTCCAATTGAAAGTATTTTTTCATCAAAGCTTAAATGTTTCCCCTAACGTAGAAAGAAGGGGGCGGTGCCTGGTCCAAAAACATACCAGTCAACAGTGGTGGCTGGTGAGTTATTTTTTGGATGGTGTACATTTTTGTCAAGTATGCGATTGCGACAAAGCATCTCGAGGGGAACCAAACTAACAAAAACCGTTTGGAGGCAGTCAGGGGTATTCTTCCCCCGCCCATGAGAAAATGTTTTGAATAATGGGTTAACATGGTGCATTACACAACTCACTTTCTGTGAACATTTGGGTAGAAGGCCAGGCAGTTTGCAATCAGTTTTGTAGGGTGTATGGTAACTTATGGGAAAATAAATAGATGCAGGTCACCAAAAGTGCACAATTGCATTTCCCAATGCATTGTTATGCCGGTGCCTTCACAGTATGCAGTAAAAAAAACATTTGCATGCTGGCTGTGCTCATACATTTCCATGCTGGCACCAGCAACATATGCTTGTGTTCCCATATAAGAACATACTCATGTTCGCTTTGAGATTTTTTTATAGTGTTATTACTGGCACTAGACACAAAGCTCTGCCAATGTATGCCAGTACTCCTATGTAAGAAAATACTCCCGTTGGTTTGGCCATTAAAAGTGACATTTCACAATAAGAAAACATGTTCAAACTGGTTCCAATGTAAGCCAGTCTAGAATGGAGGGGACCAAAGTGCACGAGAATGCACACATTCATGGTCACCTGCGGACATTGACACTTAAATGAAAATGATCTTCTAATTTTGTAAAGTGACTCATATTTCTTACATGAAAATCTGAAATTGAAATGCACAATCTTGATTTTCAATTAACTGACTGTTAATTGAAGAACCTCTGCTCTGTAAGACTCTCATTATCTTAACAGTATATATTGGCAAAAGTAGGAGTTAAGGAAGTAGCTGCTTAAACTTTTTTGCATATATGAAATGAGTGGCAAGGTGAGTTGCTCAGTCACAGCTCATTATACAACGATACAAGAAAGGTGCAAGTCAGTTTGCATATAAATAGCAAAGATTTGCATTAGTGAAGCTTGCGTCCACAGGTTTCATTAGGTTTCTGCGAAGTGTGTTTTTGAGTTATTGTTTCATTTTCATGGCATCGTTTTCATCACGAGTTGGGCTTGAACCCTTAAATGCGGTGGTAATGCTATTACCACCCCATTTAAGGGCTGGCCGAATCAGGAGTTGGACGGTGAGATGGAGTTTCACCTCCAGCTTTTTGATGGAGGTAAAAATATCAACTTACTGCCCGTTTTTGGACATTTCCAGCGCTAGTACCACTGACGCTTTTACCACTAGCGGTAATAGTGCCCTCCAACACCATTGGGTCTGCTAGACCCAATGGGGAATGGGAACGTACCACTGTACTGCTACCCAGTAACACTATTTCCGCTGGCGGTATCCAGTCGGTATTATCGCTGAGATACCGTCAGACTCCTGATGAAGCCCAATGACTGTCTGTCTGCTGGTTGTGGTGTGACAATAGTATAGGTAAGCCAGTTGCTGTAATGATCAGGGACGTACTGTCAGCACATTGCAATGTGGTCATTTTGTCAGGTTCTAAATAGAAAACGAGGTTAATCGAGAAAAACAGGCAAAAGCTATTGAAATTTGACATACCTAAACAACTAGGCTGCAGTTAACCACCTGTACATCCTAACCCACCTGCTACTGCAAAAAGGCCATGGAAAAAGGCCATGGAAATAGCTAAAGGACATGTCAAGACAGGAGAGGCAGAAATAATTGAGTGTTTGTCAGAAATGTTTCTGCCAGTTTATGCTATTGTACCTCACTGAAAATAATAGATACTATTGTTCCCAATGAAATGATACTCACAGCCTGATTCATGGATTTATGTGTGTGAAAAACGCCGATTTGCGGGCCTTTCTGCCCGAAAATCCCTGTTTGAAGTATGGGGATTTTCGGGCAGAAAGGCACGCAAATCTGCGTTTTTCACGCAAACAATTCCATGAATCAGGCAGTCAATCTGTATAGTTATGATGCAAACCTGTGACATGTGTGTAAAATGCGTCAGTGAGTGTTAAAGTCACATATGCTATCTGACAAGCTTTTCATATATTTGGAACACAAGCACACTTCTTCATTCTATGTTTTGAAATCTTTATGTCTTCACTGCATGGAAACATCTGCTGGGCATGGTTTCCATTCACTGGCAATGCAGCTTTCTAAACGTCACAACTGCCTTCTTTATCAGCACAGAAAGATATGAAAGTCATCGTTCTCTGCTTTGACATCATGCACCCGGGAAACAAACTCTCCAAAAGTCCCTTGCTCCTTCCCCTGGGATGAATACCATCTTTTCTTTTAATCTTATACACAAAAGATTCTGCATTGTGCAGATCCTCATGCCTCTCCCACCAACTCCTCACAGCAGACCAGAGCCCACCCCCAGCCCTCCTTCATTACCCCCTGATGAAAACAGGAAGTCACATCTGTCTTTGAGGAAAGGACCTTACCTTATTTCTGCAACGCTGAATGGCTAGAATGGCACCAATATAGAACATTTTTGACACAGGGACATAGGCTACCCCACCTGTATGGCACTTGCCGGTAGTGTAATGTCGCACACAAAGATCGATCATAACATTTCATCTATGTATAAATTAGAGAGCACCAACATTTGTTTTCACACATATAACAGTTTTTATTTTCTAGTGAATCCTTAAAATCCCTATTGAGGATGTTGTGTATGTATAGACATTTTCAACCCCCTATCTATGAGGAGTTCATACAAATGCAATCATATTAAGTATTCCTATGACTAACAAATTTGTAATACAGTTTTTTTGTGAGGGTTAGTACAAGTTGTGACTTAGAATGTGGTTATTATGACCAACACATCTGTCTAGTCGACACTTCTGGTGTTTCTGGCATGAACTGGGTGGTTTGCTGTTCTAGTGCCGCCTTCAGGACTATGCAAGTGGACTGGGTGGTGTCACTTGTGTACCCCGTGGCGAAACATCTATAAATAAAATAGAGAAATAAAATCAGAAACTTGGTGTCTCTCTACAGGGAATAGTGATTGCCTGTGTGGTGTGCTGCGACATGTCCTACCTGAGCCAGTGATTGTAGTGTCACAGGTACTGAGAAGAGGTACAGCGTTCTTCTCTCAAGGTGCCTTCTGTGCACCTCCTATTTCTTGATCCTAGTCCAATAGGGTCTGCTGGTGAGTCTCCAGCTGGATCAACTGCAAAAGTAAAATGCTTTTGTCATCATTGTCGTGTCTGTGGTTGATAGACAGATATACATTTCTGCATCTGTGGCGGACCATTGGCCCTTTTACTAATGGATCACTAGTATTGGCAAATCCTTGCCGGGTTATTGATCACTAATGTTGGCAAACCCTTATGGGGTAATGCCGCCTTGTGATTAGGTACAAGCATGTTATCGAGAAATGTGGCCATTTTATATCAGATGCCCCGTGGTGAGCCAGCCCTTACGGGGTATCCGTTACTAGAAATGTCATCCCATCACGTAAGTGGGCCCCGTGGGTGGTGCCCCCTGTCTGCGTGATTGTGGGCAGTAGTTATTAGCATTTGGAAAAGGACTGCTCTATGGAGGGAGACGGTCTTACCTGCGTCTGCTTGCTTCGTAGCGGAGCTCTGTCCGTGGTAGTGTTCCTGGCGTGTGCATGCGTGTGTGTTAGAAATAAGCACGTCGCTCGTAACTAGGCGACCGCCGTGCAGACTGCGCATGAGTCGATGGATAGTGATAGTGGCTGGTGTATGCGTACCAAAGCGTTTGTCATGGGCATTGTGTATTCTACTAAGGGCGCCCGGGAACCGTGCATCCAGGGCTAAACGGCGTGCAACAAAATGCATGCAATGAAAGCGTTTGAGCTAGTGATAGGCACATGTTTGTACAACATGAATCAGCACTTGGATAAACACAAAACATCATAGACAGATAATATTGTGGTAAGATTGTTCTAAGCCTGGTACAGATATAAGTCATTCAACAGTATTCATAACAACTTAGTGCTGCCTTGTGTTAGACCAGTCGCATAACCGAGAAGGTATCACTGAGAAGGTATCTACCTTGTTGAATAGGTATGGAACAGGTATGGAAGTCTTGTAGTTGTTTCGTTGTTCATCTCCAGATGGTGAAAATATCATCGATATATTGTATCCATCCAATCAATTGGTTCCTGTATATGTTGTTGTCATTGAAGACAAACTTGTTTTCCAGATTGTCCATATATAAGTTGGCGATGTCCGGTGCAAAGGTGGAGCCCATGCTGGTGCCCCTTGTTTGTTGGTAGAATTGTCCCTGATATATGAATAAGTTCTCTGTGAGTGCCAGTCGAATGCATTCTTGGATGAAGGAGGTAGGTGTTGACACATCTGTACTTCTGTCCAGATACCCTTTGAGTGTGTTGATGCATTGATTTTGCGGAATGCTCGTGTAGAGAACTTCAACGTCAAAGGTGACGAGGATATCTTGTTGTGATGTCTGTATGTTGTTGAGGTGGTGTATCATAGCTGTTGTATCCTGAATGAATGATTTCTACCAACAGCAAAACAGCAAAATAGCAACAGCACCACCAGGGGAGGCCATATAACCAACAAAGGCCATCCAGGAAATTCATACCATTCTGCAACTCATCAAACAGCAGTGGTTCAGTTTCTCCACCAAGGGGACCGTCCACATCATCAACAGGAGGCAATAAGGCAAGAGGACAACAACAATTTTTTCAAGGACGAGGCAAACAAGGCAGACCGTGACAACAGGGATACCACGGGATGCAAACACGGCAGTGGACAACACAAATACAGCAGCAAACCTGGTGATTCCAATATTCAACTTAAGCAAATATACCCTGACACCACAAGACACAGGAGTCCTAAGTAAAGGACTAAGCTTTGTCCCAAAAAGCAAAGCAGATCGTTTCAATACTGAGGTCGAAATCAGGAAATTTCTCTGGCTGATACGGCTATGACATTTTTTCCATAACTCCACAGGGGAAAAAACAACAGACCATACTACGACGGGATTAAAACCCAAATATACCTTCACCCTCATCATATCTATGGTTTGCCCAGAAATACTCACCTTCGAAAATAAAATCTTAAGAGAAATGGAGACAATCTTCAAAACCAAAAACAATTATAGAGACAACCTCACACAGTCAAAAAGACAGGCTTTAAAAAACCTGGAAACCAACGACCTCTTTGTAGTTAAACCGGCCGACAAAGGAGGCGGAATAGTCCTTTGGGCCAAAGATTTATATGAAGAAGAAATCCTCAAACAACTCAGCGACACCCGGTTCTACAAGAAACTGGACACTAACCCGACCACACGCATCCTAGAAGAAATCAAAAGTCTCATGCTCTTCGCCACCACACAAGGATGGATTGATGAAGACGAGAAGGCTTTTCTCATAAAAGAATACTCGGTTCTACCAGCATTCTATTGGATCCCCAAGATTCACAAAAATGTTACCAAGCCACCAGGAAGACCAATTGTATCCGCCATTGGGTCATTACTTGAGCCATTGTCCATATACACAGACATTTTCCTCCGCCCCTGTGTCAGAAAAATGAAATAATTAATTCAGGATACAACAGCTATGATACACCACCTCAACAACATACAGACATCACAACAAGGTATCCTTGTCACCTTTGACATCGAAGCTCTCTACACGAGCATTCCGCAAAATCAATGCATCAACACACTCAAAGAGTATCTGGAGAGAATAACAGATGTGTCAATACCTACCTCCTTCATCCAAGAATGCATTCGACTGGCACTCACAGAGAATTATTTCCTATACCAGGGACAATTCTACCAACAAACAAGGGGCAGCAGCATGGGTTCCACCTTTGCACCGGACATCGCCAACTTATATATGGACAATCTGGAAAACAAGTTTGTCTACAATGACAACAACATATACAGGAACCAATTGATTGGATGGGTATGATATATCGATGATATTTTCACCATCTGGAGAGGAACAACGACACAACTACAAGACTTCCATACCTGTTCAACAAGGTAGATACCTGCATAAATTTCACCATGCATCATGACACTACTAGCATAGCATTTTGGACCTCAACATCATAGAGCAGAAGACGGCACAATTGATTGATTGATTGATTGATATTTTATTTCTATCGCGCTCGTACACAAGTGTTTCAGAGCGCGACAAGGCAAGGGAGGGGAACAGGGAAGAACAAAACAGCGATCTTACTAGGCCCAGTGACATTGAGAACGCGCAAGTGCATGGGAGAGGGGGGAGGGGAAAAGTGCATGGAAGGGGGGAGAGGTGGAAAGTGCGAAGCAGAGGAGAAACAGATAAATAACAATAAATAAATAATAAAGGCAAAAAACAGTGGTAATGCAGCCAGCAATTTGCAAGTGCTAGGTTTAAGGTAGCAGACAGGGTAGGTCTGATAAGTGCAGGAAGAAAAAGGGGGGGCTGTGGGGGTACAGATACAGATCCCAGTACAAGGGGTGGCCCGGATGAGCAGATACCTGGGCCCACAAGACAGAGGGTGGCCAGGTGCACGGTGCCAAGAGAGAACAGATCAGCAGTGGAGAGGGGGAGTGAAGGAAGAAGAAAAGAGGAAGGTCTTGAGGTGCTTCTGGAACCGGAAATGGTTCTCCTCAAGTTTTAGAGTGGCAGGGAGGCTGTTCCAGAGGGAGGCCCCAGCCGAAGACACAGATCTACCCCCAGCTCGTTTCTTAGAAAAACGTCTGACCCTGAGTGAATTGGAGGTAGAGGAGCGAAGAGCTCGTGAGGGGAGGTATTTGCAGAGGGATAGCTGAAGGTATTTTGGACCCAGAACCCAGAAAGCCTTGTGGACAGTGCAGAGGGTTTTGAATTTAATCCTTGCATCCACTGGGAGCCAGTGGAGAGATTTCAGAGCTGGAGAGATACAATCCCAGGGCTTGAGGCCAAGGACAATTCTCGCAACCCTGTTCTGGATTAGTTGCAGAAGGCGAAGAGTAGAGGCAGGTAGATTTAGATAGAGGCTGTTACAAAAATCCAAGCTAGAGAGAACCAGAGCTTGAGATACCATGAGCTTCTGGGGGAAGGAGAGGAAAGGCAGAGTAACTCTGAGGAGGTGCAGTCAGAAATTTTACTTTTTAGAGACCTCAGAGATGTGGGCGGAGAAGGAAAGGGTGGAGTCAAAGATGACCCGAGGTTCTTAGCCTCGCAGGTGGGGGTAGGAAGAGGGCCAAGGGAGGCCGGCCAGAGAGTGAGGGGAAAGGATGGTGAAGGTGTGCTGATGAGGAGAATCTCCGTCTTGCTGGCATTCAGACAAAGATCATTGGCGGCACACCAATCTTGAATGGCAGTTAGGCAAACAGAGATGAGAGAGGGAGAGGAGGTGGCAGAGGGCAGCCTGAAAATGAGTTGAGTGTCGTCAGTGTAGCACTGGAAATTTGAGCAGAAAATGGCAATGCAGAGTTGCCAGGTATTAGTTAGCGAGAGGTTAGACCCGTGGGGAACACCGCAGGTAGAGAGGAAGATAGATGAAAGGAAGGACCCAAGTTGGACCTGGGAGGAAAGAGGTCAGCCAGGCCAGAGCCTTATCAGTGATACCCAGGTTTTCACGGAGACGGTTGAGCAGGATGGTATGGTTGACCGTGTCGAAGGCAGAAGAGAGATCGAGGAGGATGAGGACAGAGGGAATGTTAGAGTCAAGGTTGGTGAGCAGATCTTCACAGATGTTTAGGAGAGCAGTTTCTGTGCTTCAGGCAGCTCTGAAGCCAGACTGGTGGTCATGGAGAAAGCCAACCTCTCAGCTGCCCTACACTTACGTTTAAGTGTAGCTAGGTCAGAGTCATACCAGGAATTGCACTTGGCTTTGGACTTCAAACGGATCCTCATGACAGGGGCAAGAGCATCAAGCATATCATAAATTGAAGAGTAGAGCAGAGACATTGCTGTATCAGGATGAGAGACAGCCAAAGGTGGAGGGGGGAGAGAAAGTGGCAGCAAAAGCCTCAACTGACACACGCTTTATGGGCCGGATGTCCGAAAAGGTAAGTGGCAGTGTTGGAGTAGGCTTGGCTTGGGGGGAAGAAAGGGAGAGATGAGATGAGAGGAGGGAGTGATCGCTCCAGGAGAGAGGAGTGGTCAGAGGGATGGAGAGGGGGAGGTCAGAGGAGATCAAGACATCGAGTGTGTGCCCTGCAGAGTAACTCTGTCCGCAAACCCACAGACAAGAACACGCTACTGAAATTGACCAGTTTTCATCCACAAGCTCTAAAAGAAAATCTCACATACGGTCAGGTCCTTAGAATAAGGAGGAACTCACCACGCTACCAGAATATGATCATCATGGCAAGGATTTAGAGAATCACCTTAAAACAAGAGGATACCCATCAGCCATCATTAGGAAGGCACGTAAAACAGCCAGAAATACCAACAGGACAGATTGCCTGACGAAACGTCCAAGAGAAGAACACCAAGAAAAAATGACGTGTGTGACCACATTCACACCAGTCAGTAATGCAACCAGGAAAATGATTCTTAACAACTGGAGCCTAGTACAAACAGAAACCTTCACACCAGAGACACCAAGATTCGCGTTCAAAAGAAGCAAAAACTTGAGAGACCATCAAGTACACACCTACCCGACTGAGAAACCATAGAAGCCAGACGAAACCACTCTATGGCACCTCCCACCCGTAGTTGGACATTACAGATGTGGCAAGTGCTCAGTGTGCCATTTTACACAAGACCAAAAAGAAATCTCACTCAAGGGCATCATTTGGAAGTACAAAACCTTTTCCAACTGCCTCACAAAATGGAGTATCTATCTGATAAAATGCCCATGTAACTTAATGTATATCAGGAAAAGCAAGCGCGAAGTGAGGCAGAGAATCTGCAAGCACAGATCGTGCCTCAGGAACAGTGTGCAGTCATAATGTCGACTGCAAAAAGTCAAAAACAATAATATTGAAAACAAAATGCCGAAAAAAAACCACATGTGTTTTTTTTTATTTATATGTTGTTTTGGGTTTAGCTATAAAAAATAAACAGGGGTTAGGGTGGGAACCCCCCGGGGACCCCCCCATTAAAAAAATAAATAACATTCAACATTTTTATTTTCAACATTATTGTTTTCGACTTTTGTTTTCGACATTTTGACTATAAACCCTCAAGAACACCATCGAGGACAAACCTATGGTGGCCCATAAAGAAAAACACAAACACACAGAACTACGATGGTGCATCATCCAAACCATAAATGCCACGGCCAGAGGGGGAGATGGGGATCTGGAACTCAGAAAATTGGAGCAGAAATGGATACACCGCTTAGATACAGTGAAAATTGATTAAATGTTTCAATAGAATGGAACCTGTTCTTCTAAAAGTAGGGTTTCACCAACACCTATGTCACCCAGAGGCCACAGCCAATCACCACCCAGCTATGACACCCATGGGTAGGCACTTATGGCACAGATTTTCCAACATGTCAATGTCTCCAATATGACAAATTTCCATTTTGCAGTGCTATCCAATATGCATTAATGTATGGGCAAGGCCTTCTCAGTCATGCGACTGGTCTAACACTTTCCAGCACAAAGATGGTGTGAATACTGTTGAATGACTTATGTCTGTACCAGAACAATCTCACCACAATACTATCTGTTAATGATGTTTTGTGTTTATCCAAGTGCTGATTCATGCTGTACAAAGATGTGACTTATCACTAGCTCAAACGCTTTCATCACGTGTACTCTCCAATATGACAAGTAATCATTTTGCAGTGTTGTCCAATATGCATTATGGGATGGGCAAGGCCTTCTCAGTTATGCGACTGGTCTAACACACGGCAGCACAAAGTTGTTATGAATACTGTTGAATAACTTATGTCTGTACCAGGCTTAGAACAATCTTACCACAATATTATCTGTTAATTATGTTTTGTGTTTATCCAAGTGCTGATTCATGTTGTACAAAGATGTGCCTATCACTAGCTCAAACGCTTTCATTACGTGCATTTTGTTGCACACCTTTTACCCCTGGACGCACGGTTCCCGGGCACCCTTAGTAGATTACACAATGCCCATGACAAACGCTTTGGTATGCATCACATACACCAGCCACTAGCACTATCCACCGACTCATGCGCAGACTGCATGGCGGTCGCTAGTTACGAGTGACGCGCTTATTTCTAACACACACGCATGTGCAGGCAAATAACACTACCACAGAGACAGCTCCACTACGAAGCAAACAGACGCAGGTAAGACCGTCTCCCTCCATAGAGCGGTTATTTTCCAAATGCTAATAACTACTGCCCACAATAACGCACACAGGGGGGCACCACCCACGGGGCCTTCTTACGTGATGGGATGACATTTCTAGTAACGGATACCCTGTAAGTGCTGGCTCATCACGGGGCATCTGATATAAAATGGCCGCATTTCTCGATTTGATGCTTGTACCTAATCACAAGCCGGCATTACTCCATAAGGGTTTGCCAACATTAGTGATAAAAAACCCGGCAAGGATTTGCCAACACTAGTGGTCCATTAGTAAAAAGGCCAATGGTCCGCCACAGATGTAGCAATTTAGATCTGTCTATCAACCACAGACACGACAATGATGACAAAAGCCTTTTACTTTTGCAGTTGATCCAGCTGGACACTCACCAGCAGACCCTATTTGAATAGGACCAAGAAATACGAGGTGCACAGAAGGCACCATGAGAGAAGCACTCTGCACCTCTTCTCAGTACCTGTGACACTACAATCACTGGCTCAGGTAGGACATGTCGCAGCACACCACACAGGCAATCACTATTCAACAAGTTTCTGATTTTATTTCTCTATTTTTAGATGTTCCGCCATGGGGTACAAAAGTGACACCACCCAGTCCACTTGCATAGTCCTGAAGACGGCACTAGAACAGCAAACCACCCAGTTCATGCCAGAAACAACAGAAGTGTCGACTAGACAGATGTGTTGGTTATAATAACCACATTCTAAGTCACAACTTGTACTAACCCTCACAAAAAACTGTATTACAAATGTGTTAGTCATATGAATACTTAATATGATTGTGTTTGTATAAACTCCTCATAGATAGGGGGTTGAAATGTCTATACATACACAACAGCCTCATTAGGCATTTTAAGGATTCACTAGAAAATAAAAATTGTTATATGTGTGAAAACAAATGTTGGTGCTCCCTAATTTATACATAGATGAAATGTTATGATCGATCTTTGTGTGCAACATTACACTAACGGCAAGTGCCATACAGGTGGGGTAGCCTGTCCCCGTGTCAAAAGTATTATTCATATTCATTTACACCCCCTTTATATTATAGACCTATATACAACATACAATTGTACATGGGTGACTATTGTTAGGCAGAATCATATGCAGTACCCTTTGGGAGCACCACACACAATTAAGACTACAAGTGTAAGTACAAATTCACCTTTGGTACAAGCCTGTACTACACAGTAAAGTGGTAGCGATTGCTGAGCAGCCAGAATTATCTCAAGAGTAAAGTGAGCAGTATCAGAAGGTACACAAAAGACAGCAATTGCTATGCTTCAAACAAACACTGACTCAAGGTTTCTGAGTAAACAAATATACATGTATTTACACAATCATTTGAAAAACAGTACACTAGGATAAAGCAGCAGAAAATCACAATCTTAATACACTAGAAACCACCCAATGAATTCTGGACAAGTTAAGCTCAAAATCAAGTGTGAGCAAAATGGCACTGCAGTAATTTAAAAAGGGAGGGAAAGACAAAGTTATTCAAAATTAAGCAGCACCAACAAGTAAGTAGGTAGGGCAATCTAGAAAAGGCTTACTACAACTAGGATTCAAATCAATAGGCCTGAGCCAATGTCAATGGTTCAGAGTCTTTGCAGAGGATCACACAGTTCAGAGTAGTTTGCGGTTAAGTTTTTGCCAGGAGTTCGATACGAAGTTGGTTGGAAGAAAAGTTATTTAAAAGAGTAGAGAAGGACAAGCCCTCGGATTAGCAAAAGATTTCAAACACTTTCACCACGGTTGGATGGAACGAACAACCACATTTGAACAGTACCTTAGTAGAAGAATGCTATAGCTGAGGCAGAAGTTCCTGACAGATCCTGCAGGCTCAAGGTTCCTAAAGCGACTGTCGGACTGACACGATGGAGGAAGACTGGAGGGTCCTGGACTGCCCAGGGAAGAAACCAGCAGCAGAGCAAAGTGACAAATAAAAGGTGCGCTCCTTAAAACCCAAATAGGGTCCCATCCTCCTGCCTATCCAGTTCACTGCAGCGATGCACAGCAAATTCGACCAGGGGAGGAAGGCCTTGCTTGGTGTTTGGTGAACTGGTTGGTCCCACCAGCTCAGGGGAAGAAGATTCCTTGTATATCTTCTCTGTCATCGAAGTGTAGGTGATTCGGACCCGCAGCAGGTCTTTAACAGGGAGGATCAGTAGTTGCAGTAGTCCTTTTCCTTCTGCTTCTCTTCGGTTCTCTCAATCTAGTGGTGACTCTGCCTTCCAAGTCCCAGAGACCTGCTTATTATGCAGTTTGCCCCCATTCACACAGCCTGGCTGTCAATCACACAGCAGGGTGGCTGTCCTAGCAGGACAGTCACCTAGCCAATCAAACAAGAGTGTGATTTGGGTCTCCAAGGAGACTCTCTGCAGGGGGACTTAAACCCCTCCCTCACATCCTGTCTACCTAGACTCTCAGGCTCCTAAGGAGGGCTTCTGTGCAGAAGCCCGCCAAAGGACAGCGAACAAAGGAACCAAACCTGGTTTGGCGCGCAGAGTAAAACACGAGAAAGACCTTTACAAGAAGGAAATGGCAAATATAATCATCTGGAACCAGTTAAAACTAAAAGGGGTCCAGCAGATTGAATTCAAGGCTACTAACTTAGCCTAAAACAGTACCAAGGCTATTTTCATAGTCTGCGATAGGGAGACAATTGTAGATACCACTGCCACCAGCCAAATGTTAAAGAAAGGGGAACAAAATAATGTCCCATGAGAAACAGACACAAAGGGATAACTATTAACCCTTTCGAGTACTCTATGGAAGATAGTCTGTACTGGGTCTGTGAATTTAAAAAGATTAATAAAGTCAATGGCAACTTTACATGTTCTGGGAGACAGTAGTCAGTCCCAGATTATGGAGTTTAAAGTGAGAAGTCTGAAAAAGACAACCCTGTGTCACTGCACTAAAGGTGCTGTGTGGCACAAAGTAAAAAAGATGATGCCTATAGAGTAGGTGAGGAGGCTCCATAGTCTATGAACACAAAAATGTAAAACACACAGCAAAACACATGTAAGAGTGTGAAAAAAGGCTCACACCCTTACCAGGTGAAACAATAAATCCTAGAAAACCAGCACAGCTGCTGAGGTACTCAGTAGCTAAGGGAAATTAGCTATTCTGGAGAATTCTCCCTAACAACTATCAACTAGGGGAAAATATTCTACAGAGGGGTTCAGAGTCACATCTGATGGACAACCCTTTGCTCTTGTTGTCCATGTGTAATTCTTTGTAACACATCTTAGATGCTTGTTTTTACTGCGGAAAGATGGCAGCTTGTGATATTGCTCCTTCTCAGAGTGGACATTTTTTCACATTCTTCTCTTCAAAATGTGTTCTTTGCAATTTCTCCACTAGAAATCCCCAATGGTTTGTTAGGCAGAGGAGTTAGCATGGTTTGTGCATTATATCAGACATATCTTAGGCAGTTTTTAAGTGGTTACTCTATAATTGTTTATATCTATAAATTGCAATCTAAAAACATTTGCTTTTATGTTTTTGTAAATCTGAACAACACACAATCCTTTTGTCATAATTGGGCAATATAGCCTGCACATCTGGCCCCTAGATGTGGCATAATTTTCAATAATGTTTAGCTTCCTCCCCATCCCTATGACACCCTCCCATACACAGCATGATCTAAAAATGTCAGCAATTAAACTGTAGGAGTGTCCAGGAATTCAAGTGTTGTATTGCTACGTATAACTGACTGTCTGAAAGTGGAGATTGCAAACGTGTGTGATAGGTGCTTAAGCTGTTTAAACGTTCGACACTGCAGACCTGGTACTGGGGAAGGACTGATATACTTAATAGTAGGTTATTAAAAACCAGAACAGTACTGCAAGACTTATCCTTGGCCTCAAGCACAGGGATTGTATCTCTCCAGCCCCAAAATCTCTCCACTGGCTCCCAGATGCTGCAAGTATCAAGTTGAAGACCCTTTGTATTGTCCACAAGGCTTTCTGGGCCATGGGCCCGCACTATATCTAACGCTCTCTTCCAAAACATCTTCCTTCTTGAGCCCTTCGCTCAGCTAACTACAACTCTCTAAGGGTTAGATGCTTCTCCAGGAAGAGAGTAGGGGGTAGATCTCTCTCCTCTGCAGGTGCTTCCCTCTGTAATAGCCTCCCTGCCCCTCTCAAGCTTTACCAGACCACCTGAAGTTCTGGAAGCAGCTCAAAACCTCTTCTCCCCTGCTACCTGTTTGCTTTACCGACTGGTTGCTTGGCTACCCTCAGACTCTCAGTAAGTCGAGACTCTTTCTTGATCAGTCACCCTTGCACTGCCTCTGGTCCTACCATGCACTTAGGGACTGTAACTGTAACCCTACAGTCCCTTGTTCTCCTTGCACTACCCAGAGCTGTGCTGCCTTGACAGCACTTACTCAGAGCATTGCTGCCCTTTTTTTCCCCTCCCCTCTCCCTTGCACTTCCTCCGGTCCCTTTGCCCTTGGCTTCTCGTTATCGCACTTGCACGATCTGAATGACACAGGGCCTAGTAAGATTGTCTTGTCCTCCCTCTATCTTCCATCCCTTGTCTTGTCGCGCCTAGAAACACTTGTGTGCAGATGCATTATAATTGACTTATATCATATCATTTGATCACAGATGCCCAGAAAAATATACAATGCCGCAGTAAGAAACGGCTAGACTGGCAGCACCAAAATGGCAGTCTAGCCAGGTAATTCACTTAGCAGGACTGCTTTATCATAAATGTCCCATTAAAAAAGTCATACCAAACTGAGGAATGACTAGACTGGCTGGACCAAAATGCCTCTCTAGCCACTAATACCACATATCATGCCTTCTTAGCCTGGACATGGACAGCCATTATAATTTGTCGTCCAATCCTGCCCCCCCACACATCCCCTCTCCCTCCCACCCCAACCTCCAAAATCAGCTCCTTTGCCCAGAATTACCTCCATGTCCCTCTTCCTTGCCCCAGATCTTACTGTTGAGGCTCCTTGCCTCATAGGTAAGTACTGGGATGAGGAAGAGTGGGACTCGGAGTAATGAAGATTACAGGTAGCTAAATCAAGCATTACCTCCATGTACCTCTACCTCATCCCAGTACTTGGGTATGAGGCAGAGTGCCTTATACACAAGTACTGTCTAATACACACTGGGACAAGGAAGAATAGGGCTAGGAGTAATGAAGATTACCAATAAGTAATCCAGGCATTAAACACAAGTATTGGTGCAACACCATTGAGTTGACTAGGATTCAGCACTCCCTCCACCCCTTGAAATGCCTGGCTATGTTGACTAGAAATGGCTGACATTCAGAGCAGTTGCCAGACAGAAAAGGACACATTTGTTAAACAGCACCTGGGTTTCTCTGTTAACAAGAACCCACTAATTACTAACATAAAGCAATTCACTGTTAGTACCTGCATTCAAATGCCAAATTGTTTAGGCAATTGAAATTGTGATGTGAGTTTAATACTTGCGTGCCAGGGGAGTGATTGGTAGGGTAGAGAGGGAACAGGAGACCACTCATTCTCACAGCAGTCCATAAGTGGGTGCTTTAAACCTTAAAGGAGAGAGTTAACTGCTTGTAACATTGAATCTGCACTAGAATAGTCTCATAAAAAATGCATAAAGAAATTAGATGACCCAAACAAATAAGTTTGCCCCTCCTCCACCGCCCATGAAGTTGGCACCCCTCCCAACATTTGAAGGGTTAGCCTCCGAAATGTAGGTTTTGTTGCGCCCCTGAACGCAAGCACACACACCATTTACCACATACACACACGCACATGCAGCCATCCATACATTTAAGCATGAATTCTTTCACCATAGTGGCACACCCAGGCAGCCATCCATACATTTAAGAGTGCACCCTTTCACCATACAATCACACCCAGGCAGCCACCCATACATTTACATGTGCACGCTTTCACCATACAGGCACACACACCCAGGCACCCACCCATACATTTAAGTGTGCACCCTTTCACCATACACTCACACAGGCAGCCACCTATACATTTAAGTGTGCACCCTTTCAACATACACTCACACACGCACACATCATGGGATTGAGGGGAGCCCTAGCACTTAAAAAAGAAATTGGGCCTCATTACAACTATGCCGGACTGTGAACAATGGTGCTGGTAAGCTTACCGGCAGCGTTGTTTCCGGGCCGGCATATTACAGCTCTGCGGGCGGTTGCCGTCCTGCCCGGCAGGTCAGACCTGCCGGGCAGAATGGCACCCACCCATATAGTTTTCACAGAAGCACTGGCACCGTTATTAACGGTGCTGGTGCTTCTGTGGTCCCCATTCCCATAGAGTCCGATAGGACTTTATAGAAATGGGGACTTAGCATTTGCCAGAGCCTGACTTCCCAGACCGCCGGGGTTGTAATCCCCCGGTGTTACCAGGAAGTCGGGCGCCGGTAAATCATTACGGGTCCGGCGGCAACCTGCTGGTAGCAATGGCACGGTTGCCGCCAAACCTGCAATGAGGCCCATCGTTTCTTTTTTAAGTCACTCTGACTTCATAAAGAAATTATTTCTGTTACAGAAATTATTTCTTTATAAATGCAGAGTGAATTCAAAAAGAAAAAACAAAGATTTTTTTCAGCAATAAAAATATATATTTTTTTTTCTACAAGTGGGGTCTCCCAGGACATGTGCTGGCGGGGCCCCCTGTTACGCCAGTGCATTCACGCTGCCTGATATCCCAGTATTTCCGGGATATTACAGGCTGAGGGAATGCCAGTAATTCACCATTCCATGGAGTCTTATAGACTCTGTGGGGGAAATAGCGGAATTACTGGCACCAGTTTTACTGGTGCCGATAATTCCAGAAGTTTTTTTGTTGGTGAAGGCCTGATTTACCTCCAGCTTTTGGCTGCAAGTAGATCAGTCACCCCCACCAGCAAACTTGTAGTTTCCTAGTGCAGGAAAAGTGCCAGTGGGGGTATTACCACCACTTTTACCTGCATGTATCCCACACCAGGAAACTTATAATGACCTCCAAGGTGATAAAATATTCCAAATACAAATAGCTAACATAGTGGTTATTTAAAACATTTTCTTTGAAAAATAATCCGTCGAGATACATCTTCAAAAACACATTTCTAAACAGTGTCTAGCTCCTTGCAGGCGCTTAATTCATGGAGAAGTTGAATACCTGAATAGTACACCCGAAGGCGAGGTACTTACTGATTCCACCCGCTAATGAACTTAAACAATCCTTGTTTATCTTTTGGATCCACAAGATATTTACTTCCCGTAAATGGAAATTACGTACATGTGCGCCAATGAATTTTCAATCAAGTGCCATACTACCTCTGCACATTTCTGGATGCAGAAAGTATGACAAATAATGTGCATAAGAAATTTATGTTTCCTGTGTAACTAAAGATGAATCAATCAGATGATTTACTGAATATTAGTACCCAGCAAGGGAGTGTGGCAGCCTCCCAGCCAATGAGGAGGCTCCGAACAAGGTCTTAACCACACCAGTAAAGATCCCGCTCCAACCTCCTCAAAGCGGGTGGCCGCCATCTTCCCTCGCTGGCCTGAAGCTAAGTGTGCTCCCCTGTGCCCCTGCATCCCTATCCCTCCATCCCACTCCCCTTTTCCACATATTTAAGTTTAAGCCCTCACCTCCTCCCTTCATACCCTGCGCTGCATTGTCCCTTGCCAGCACCAGGAACCTTAGTGTTCCCAGCACATTTCCAACTCACCAATGGCCACCATGGAAAGGGAGAAGGGACTATGAGTAGTTCCCTTCTCCCCAACTCATGACAGCCATCTTTTTTTGTACTTTTTTGCGAGATGAGAAATGGCAAACAGGCAGTTTCTCAGCTTGTGATAAAACACTATTAGTACCCTGGTACAATGTGCTGGGGTTCTAATATCAATATAACCCTCACAGGATTGAAGCAAGGGCTTTGACATAAGCCCCAGGACATTACCTGGTGGGTAATTCTCCCCTGCTTGGGTTATATTGCTTAAGTGACTTGCAAAGTGGACAGGTTTCTAGAAATGTTGAGCTTTTGAAAATACTTGCATTTGTCCTCATGGATATTCTTATGGGCACGATGATCAAGGGTGGGCTGTGTAATGAGCAGCTATTAACAGACTGTTGTCAATTATACACCTGCCAAAAGAATTTGCTGTTGGACTAATTCTGGAGGTCAGTTTACTTATGTGGCAGCAAATCACACATGTTGGATGTGAAACGACACCCATGCCTCGCAAAAGCAGGTTCTTATGATGAACCCAGATTGAAGCACTGATAAAGTCCATGGCCCTCTCTAACTCAGGAAACCCCCATAATTCTCTTGTGCAGCATATTTATGAAGATAGCAGACGCCAACCAAACAGTACATCAGGTGGTGACTAGGACAATTTGTCAAGTTAATTCTGTAGTGCAGCACTGTGCACTAGATTGCACCAGATATCATTTAACATGTGCCCTGGTGCAGACTAATAGAAAACTATCTTTTCCAGAAACGCGTATAATTACAATGCCTCGATCAGTGGCAATGATCTGATTTACAAACATAGCACAATCAATTTTGAAAAGTCTGCCGAGCATGGCCTGCATCTCGGAGGATTTTGTACAATTTGCATATCAGCTCACAAGCGCAATCACTCTATTACAATAAAAACCAAACCCAGTCTTTCTCAGATTACAGTCAAGTGGTTCTAGTTCCTTAGAGGAGCAGTTTGCCATAAACTGTCTGCACTTTGCCTGTTTGGTTGACTCTTGGAAGGATGGAGGAATTGACACATAGAACTAGCCACAGGATAGATAAAAATCCATTTAATCCATCAACATATTGTATGTCCTTATAGATTTCAGCAGAAGAAGCAAGTAATCCCTGCTAGAAAAGCCACCATAGCTAAATGGGCACTATTGGCATCCCATGCATCTATACATCCATCCATCCATCCATCCATCCATCCATTTATTCTTCCACCAATCCATCCATCCATCCATCCATCCATCCATCCATCCATCCATCCATCCATCCATCCATCCATCCATCCACCCAAACAGCTATCCATCCAACCTTACACCCAATCCACCCATCCACCATCCATCCATCCTTCCACCCACACATGCAACAATGGGACATCAACATTGATGCCATTCTGAGTGTCGTTGTCAAATGTGACTTCCATCATGGATGTATTTTTGTAAGTGTATGTGTGTAGTTATTTAATCTGTGTACTAATAGTTACTCCATTCCCTCGTTCCCTCCACCAGTGCCAACATTTGGTGCCCATTGTTCTCATGGAAAAGGGAGTGAGAGAAAATACCACCACTGGCATTTCTACTGGCAGCAGAATGACCTGATGGGTAACATTTAGTCTACTAAAGCTGTCGTAGACAGGTTCATGCAGGCAATTCATGTAAGAAGTAAGATTTCCTTGCAAGTCAGTGGGCTAAATGAAACATTTAGTAGCAGTCTGGAAACTGGTAGCGCATTTGAATAGTGAATGGCTGACTCTCTGGTTTTGTCTGGCTTGTCGTTGTGTAGCTGAATGACTTGCATCCACTTCACATTTTCCATGAACACCCATGGTCAGTTACTGGTCATGTATTAAATAAGTCAGAATAAATAGTTGAATATTCCCATGTGAATTTTATCCCTTTCTTTCATATCATAGCGTAGCATAGAGTGACCGCGATACACACCGATCTATCAGTGGGAAAAACTGAGGTAAATATCCCAAGATATACTAAAGGACCAAATGGGATACAGTCGCAATACGACCAAAGACAGTAAACATAGCAAACTAAGACAGAAAGACTAGAACAAATCATCAAGAGGACATGACCTTAACTATGATCTTACCCAACAGTCATAAGAACAAAACATAGAGAGAGAAAGGAAGCACTGCATCACGGGCCCCATTACAATGGGTGAGAAACAGAATGTTTCATCACTACACACTGCCCACCAATACAAAGCAGGAAGCGCAATGCCCCACCACACAAAACTACAACTAAACAATAGTCCCAAGGATGCTCGCCCCACGAAAATCAAAGAAACGGTTAGGACAGAAGGACAACACTGCAACACGACCCCGACCCTGAACCATTCAAAGCCTTAACCGACCAGGGTCACACTAGATCACCTGATAACAAATCTCCTCCACCCAGTCCCACACCTGAGGATTAGGTTCAGGCGCACCCACCAATCCAAACTATACTCAATAGGATACAGGTGGATCAGCGCATCACCACCAAAACAAGTCGGCCCTCGAAGAACCAGCAACATCTGAATCCACAGGTTTACAACTCTAACGGAATCATAAGTACCTGAACCAGGATACAGACCTCACTAACCCAACCCTCAATCTTCTGCATACTTAAACCCACACAAAACCACACAACCATCTCTCTCCCAGCAATCCGCACGCACTTTACAACACCGCATCAACAACACATAAACTTCACCCACAGTACTCGAGGCCTTCATCCGATCCGATACTAGCACCAAAGCCCAGCGCTCGGTGTATACCGAGCTGAAGCTGCCAACAACACACCACTTCTTCCACTCTCCTTATCCCCTCCTCCCGACTTAACCTACCCACCCTTCCTGTTTACAGATCTGCCAGAGCGTCTGGGGACCAATTCCGTTGGTGACGGTGCGCTATACAAGTACCGCTTACATAACATATCTGCTTGTGTGAGAGTGTATTATTTTTATTTATTGTGTTTTTGTAAAACTAAAATTGTTCACGATTCATCTTCCAAACAAAAAGGTAATACATATCGACACTGAACTCAATTATTTACAATATATACACATACAATTTGTATAACCATTCTATTTATTCTCCTGCTGTCCCTTCTCTCCCTTCTTCGGCTTCCTTGCCTCCCCCTCTGCTTCCTCTTTGGCTACCTTGCCCTTTCCTCCTTCCTCTTCTGCCCCCCCAGGCTCCTTCTACACCTCCGCAGGGCGTACCTCTGATTTGTACCCCTCCTCGGAAGTCTTTCAAGGTTGGCAACCCTCTCCATATTGCCATTCTCAACTCTCAACTCTCACTCAGCTGTCAAACACCCCTCTGGCATCTGCCGCTTCCTGGAAGAACTTGATCTCAATGTCCTCAGTCTCACTGAGACATGGTTCACAACCAGCTCTGTCACAAGCTTTGACACTCTCCTCTCTAATCGCTACAAGATCCTCTCTGAGCCCATATCCAACCGTTCCGCAGAGGGTGTAGCCTTGATCTTCCTGTAGTGGATTAATGCCTCTGTCATTCCTATGCAAGCCTACTCCTCTTTTGAATGCCTTGTCTGCAGGCTCTCTCTCTCTCTCCTGGCCACTCTTTTACTGTGGCTACTATCTATCGGCCACCTGGTCAGATCACCTCCTTCTTCTCTGAGTGGGCGGACCTCTCTTCCTCCATCCTGGCCTCGACCACTCAACTCCTCCTTCTTGGAGACTTTAACATCCACCTGGATGCTTCCTGTCTGTCTTCTGGACTCTTTTGCGACCTCTGCGACTCTCTCTCTCTTTATATTCTCCCCTCTGGCCCGACTCACTCTGCAGGGTACACTCTTGATGTTTTCATCTCTTCAGACGTCCCCCTCTCTATCACCCTCACCACTCCTCTCTCCTGGAGTGATCACTTTCTACTTTCCTCCCATTTCTCCCTCTGTACCCCTCAGGCGAAGCCAACTCGAGCACTGCCATCTACCTTCTCGGTCACCCGACCCATGAAGCGTGTGTCAGTTGAGGCTTCAGCCGCCTCTTTTTCTCCATTTCTCCTCCTCATACTGACACACATCTTGGATAAGGAAAAAAGGAATAAATGCCTTCTTTTTTGTTTTCGGGGGGCCTGTGTCAAGAGGGACATTTCTATGAGGATATAAAGCAAGGACTCACATCCTGACACAGCCCTTTCCATGATCCACTCTTGATGTTCTTGCCCCTGTCATGAGGATCCGCTTGAAGCCCAAAGCCAAGTGCAACTCCTGGTATGACTCTGACCTCATCACCCTTAAACGCAAGTGCAGGGTGACTGAGAGAACATTGCTAGCTTTCTGCACATCCTCTGGCAAACTGGCTTGCTGCCTGCGCCAAAGGCAATACCGGCTCCCTGTCCACACTAAGAAGAGAGTTCAAATCCAAACCCGCATCTCTGTGTCATCTAACAACTCACCCAAACTCTTTAAAATCTGCAAGGAGCTGGCCAATCCTGCTGCAGTCTCTACCTCTTCTGTCCCCTCCCAGGCCCTCTGCACAGTCCTGGCTTCTCAATTCATCTCTAAAACCCAGTACATCATGTCCACCCTCTCGTCCTCTCCTCCTACTCCCTCTAGTCTCTCCTCTACCTCTACCCCTCCTGTGGCCACCTCTCCTCCCCCTCTCTCTAATTTTCCTCTGTTCCTCCCTGACAAGGTTTCTAGACAAGTCTGATCTATAAAAGTCTTGTCAAAACAGGTTCTTTTCCTGTTCTTCCAAAACCATCAAGGACCAGATTGACAAACTCGTTCCTGTACTAGCTGACTTCTGCAACCACTCCTTCACCACTGGAGCCTTTCCTTCCCCCTGAAGCACTCTCTTGTGCACCCTCTTCTCAAGAAACCCTCAACTGACCCCTCCTGCCTGGCTAACTATCCCCAATCTCCATCACTCCTTTCCTGGGCAAACTCATGGAAAAGCTGACCATCTCCCATCTTAATCTTCACACTGAATCTGTTGGTTGTCTCCATGACCCTCAGTCTGGCTTCATAGCAGCCAGAAACACATAAACTGCTCTCTTGAACATCCGTGAAGACCTGCTCTCTAACCTTGATTCTAATCTCCCCTCTGTCTTCATCTTACTCAATCTCTCTTCTGCCTTTGACACGCTCAACCATGCCATCCTGCTCAATTGCCTCCATGATGATGTAAGAGGATTCAAACCAACACTACAGCTAAGTCAATGCCTAGTCTGGGATACTGAATGGAAACCCTTATTGATATATCTTTGTGTCCAGTTCATGAGTTCTGGATGACTACCCCTATATAACACCCCTCTCCTGGAATCCCCCTGACCCCACTGAGCCAAGAAGTAGTTCTGTTTTGCAAGTTTAAAAGGTTTATTTGAGAATTTAAACAATATATATATAGATCACACTTTATAATAAATTAATAATTAAATATCACACTTAATCTGAGCAGTAATCAATAATGGATAGTCTGGCACTAGCACACTTCTTTAAATTCAATGGTGAGTGGTTATAGAATGGATAAGATAGCAAGCAACAATACTTTTATGGTTTCAAATAGATACAATGTGGAATGAAAATGCAGTACAGAAAATAACTTGATAGGATTTCAGCAAAAGACAATGTAATCACTTTCTTGGACAATTCACCCCCCCCCTTTATCCAATGTAAGGAGATGAAGATGAGGGCACACAGTTCTTAGGAATGCAATTAAATAGAATTCAGTTCAATTCCCCCCAGCAGCTTATACAACAGATAGGAGTTTTGAAACACAGGCAAAATGCTTTGAATATGGTGACAATGAAGTCACCATAATGCTAATGCTTTTAATTCCCTTCAGGAGGTTCAGGGTGAGTGGTATCTAGTTAATATTAGTTCAGGCTTACTACAGCAATAATTCAGGGATGGTTCTTAAGAGGCAAACGAAATTTAGCAGTTCAGGCAAAAGCTGCTGATTTTTACAGGTGGTTGAAATCAGGCCAAATCGCGGCAAAATTCGCGAATGCGTGAATCACGATTACGGAGAAAGTATAAGGACGTCGGTTCTAGGCTTGTTGGAAAGGTAAGATTCTAAGCTCTCAGAGGAAAGTTAAACCAAGTTCCTAGCACAAACGGTTACAGAGTTATGAACAATTTTGTGAAGGTTGTTTTTCGGATTTGATATTTTAAAAGTTCAAAGCGACAGGTTACAGCTTGCAGCTATAAAATGACCGGTGACAGTTTTTGAAAATGACAAGTGACAGCTATGCAGCTTCAGAATTGACAAGTGACAGTTAGGAGGCAGTTCTACTTAGGTTAAATAGATTGAATTATATCACTTGAAACTAAGAGATTTGGTTTCACCCCGTCCTAGCTGTACTCACAATGTGTTTTGGAAGGTCTAGGTCTCACGGATCGATGGCTTCGGTTCTGGTTTCGCCCTGGACGGTCTCTGCGCACAGCACTTAAAAGAGATCTGGTCTCTGGTTCTGTCCGGCACCGTTTCTGGCACAGTCTGGTCTCTGGGTACAGCGTCTCTGCACAGCTCCTGGATCTTTCTGCACAGCTTTCTCTGGACACAGCGCTGATCTGCACGGCTCCTGGATGCTGCTACCACTGTTAGGTTTGCTGGATGCTGAGGCCTGCTGAAAAGAGTCCTCAGTTTGTGGGTTTAGGCCTCTGATTTGAGTTCTGAAACAAGTTCTTTGGAGTTTTAAAGTCTAAGTGTTGGATCTGGTATCTTCTGGTTGTTGTGTGTTCCGGCAGAGCGCGTTTCAGCAAATGGATTTGAATGTCTCTCTAGCTTCCAGTGGATCTTTTTATGTCTTTTGAAAGTGGGTGTGTGTGCAGCATCACTAGCCAGCCCCTCTCTCAACTGCCCATTGGTCAAGCTTTCCGCACTGCTTTGATTGGGGAAAGGAAATGTGTGTCATGGTGATGCTGTTTTATGGTCTGCAGAAAGGATGCTCCCTTGTCAAATTGCACACAAATCTATATTTGACCCAAATACATATTTACACAGGCACACATTTGTTTAAAATTACATGCACCCATCACATATCACATGAAGTATACTCTGATCAAACTCTGCTCTTCCTGGAGGCTTGCATTCAGAAATGGCAACATTTTGTGCTTTTTAGTGGGTTTTGCAACATCAGATTTTTCTCCAGATTTATACACATATACACCCCCCTCCCACACATATCTCAGTAACTTTCCAGGTTGCTAGCTTAAACACAGAGTATGTGGTGTCAATAAATAGCAGGGTTTTGCCCCAGAACATCACACAAATTCCCAAAGCGTCTTAAAACGTGCACAGAAAAATCACAAGAATTATGGTATCATTTAAATAATTTTGATAAGTCCGCACTGTGAGTTATACATCTTTCTTAGAATCATGTTCTGGCCAACAGGGGTGTGTCTTTTCAGGTCACATGGTGTAGAAACCAGTTTATCCAGTTTCAGTTAGGCTGCTGCAGACCTGCATAGCTCAGCCAGTCTTGTTATGAACATTGTTTTGGGGCTCTTCAACTTCCCAGATTTAGTATGCACACATACTTCATTCTGCCAGATGTCCGCTGGTGTTCCGTGAGATTTTTGGATGTGTTGCAATGTTTGAAAATAGGCATTTTGAGCTGGCATTCAGAGAAACAAAAGGTGATTTTAAAGTGTGGTTTTTCCTTTGGCACACATTTCACTCATGGCACCCCGGCCCATCCTGCTCACACTGGTGGGTGGCAAGTTAGGCAACCATTTTAGTATGCACAAACTGCGTGGTTCTCCTGGATTTTGGCACACATGTGGGCTTTTTGGCCATCTTGGATTTTTTAAGCCCACAGCACCAAATGTTGCAGCATGATAGCTCAAACGTGGGTCAGGACACCCAACAAAGCCCCCCCACGCGACTGCACTTTGAATTTGAGTCGATGGGGAGTCGGGTGCACAAGGGTTTTGACCCACGCACTGGTATGTGCGCATAATCTTCTTCCAATTCTGCAAATGGCACAGTTCAGCATCTTTTCCTCCATCCAGTATTGATCGATCGGTTCTCCTCGCCAGTCCTGATGGGAATATTGGGCGGTACCCCGGGCCCCTTGGGTCTCTGCTCCCGGTCTCCGGATCGTCCTCCTTGGCCAGTCTCCAGGTTTTCTTTTTCCTAGGACGACAAAGGAAAAACGGCAATACCTATTCATGGACATTTCTCCCCCACCATTGATATAGTGGTGTGGCATATATTTTTTTTAGAACTCAACAGATATGAACATGCACATTTTTTTAAATTAAGCGACACAAACACATAAACTTGAGAAACACAGAAATTGATAGGCTATATGTAGGATATTTTAGGGTTGGAATTGAATTACTCTGGAGCGGTACCCTCTGAGATTGCATAGGACTCCTCCAGTTGCTGCAAAGTGTGCCTGAGATGGCAACACTTCAACTGGTTTATGTGGACCCACTTGTCTTCCCCCTCTGCCAAACCGCCTTTGGGGATGTGGATCTTGTAGGCCACAGGGGAGATCTTGTCCATAATCTCAAAGGGTCCCTTCCATGTAGGCAAGACTTTTCACTGTTTTGTCTGGTTTCTTTGGAAGTTGTATAAATAGACCCGATCCCCCACCTGATATTCCTTCCTGGAAGTTTTCAGGTCATAGTGGGTCTTCATACTCTCGGCTGATCTTTCTAGATTCCGCTGAGCATAGGCAAAAGCATGCTGAAGGTGTTTCCTTAAATTCTCCACATAATCATGAGTTGTGGAGGCATTTATTAGTGTCTGCTCTTGGGTCCTGTAGAGCAAATGCTGCGGAAGCACCTTGTGACTGTCTTTTTTTAATATAATGGTTTTGTAGCTGCGGAAGCACCATCTTGCGTCCAGTCATCAACTCGAATGGTGACATTTTGGTTGCAGATGACGGGGTAGATCTGATGGCCATTAGGACCAGAGGCAATCGGATATCCCAACTTGGCCCAGAATCTGCCACAAACCTCTTTAATATGCTCACAATGGTTTGGTTATATCTCTCTACTGCCCCAGAAGAAGCTGGCCGGTAAGCAATGTGTAGCTTTCTCTTGACCCTCAGTATCTCCCACATCTTTGTCATCACTTCACTGGTGAAGTGGCTACCTCTGTCTGACTCAATCCTTTGAGGTAGACCAAAACGGGAAAAGATGTGGTTAATCATCAAGGCAGCTGCCGTTCTGCCTTGCAGTTTGGGGCTGGGAGACATTCCACCCACTTGGTAAACAAGCATGTCACAGTCAACATGTACTTATTCCCCCTAGCGGAGCGAATCACCGGGCCTACAAAGTCGATTTGTAAATCTGACCATGGGAGTGTCATTCCCCTCTTTTTGAGAGGCGCCCGGTGTGTGAGGGATGTTGGCTGAAATTGTGCACACACAAGACAACCCTTCAAATATTGGTTGAGGTCCTGGCCCATGTGTGGCCAGTAGGCAACCTCTCTTAAGATCTCAAGTGTTGTATGAAACCCCCTATGACCGGCGGTAGCCGCATCATGGGTGTGACTTAACATCAGGCTTCGGAAAGAGGTAGTAACCACCCACTGATCATGGCCAGCTTGGGATTTCCTTACCAACAAACCGTGTTGGATTCGGAACATTTTTGGACATTTCATCAACACTCTTAGGTCCACTTTCCCAATGTAATCGGTATCCGTCAGGGGAAAGTTCTCAGGGTCCTCAAGGTGTTGGTAAAACTAACCAATAATTGGATCCCCCTTCTGAGCTGTAATTAAATCAGCATCAGGGGTCTCCTTACTCCATTGTGCAGTTGAAAGATCATTGTGAGCATTTGTCTGGGACCTAGTGATAGCAGTGACCTGGATTTCCCCCAACAGGGACTCTATTTCGATTAGATCCCCTTGGATGGCCCCGGTTTTGGCCAGCTGATCAGCTAAGTCATTTCCAGTTTTGTCTGGTCCCTCTACTTTGGAATGACCCTTGATCTTTTTCCAGTAAATGGTCATCCCATTCGATGTGACCAGATCATCAATGTTTTGGATTAACTTCCCATGTTTCAAGGGTTTGTTATTAGCACATAACATGCCTCTGGTTTTCCAATTAACCAGGTGCTCCACGAACCCGTTCCGTACATAATCCGAATCTGTGATTATGACCAGTTCGTGGGGTTGATGCTGGACTGCAGTGAGGATGGCCTGATGCACAGCCATCAATTCTGCCACCTGACTACTTCGGGGACCAATTTTGTATCCAGCGGAGCGTTCTGGGAACTCCTTCACCCATGCATTCCCTACGCCAGCCACCAGTTATTTCTCCCCGTCGTTGTCAACATGGTAAGAGTATCCATCCACATAGACAGTGGGCATTCCCTCACACTTGTCTTCTTCAAAGACTTTGTGTGGGGAATTAAGGTATGCCTCCATGTTGTCCTTGATTTTTAGACTTTCGTCCTCGAGACAGTTTTCTCTGGCACAATCATGCAAGTCAGCCAGACCTTGCGCGAGGGGACTCTTCTTGTTTTGGCCATATCTGACCTCCACAGGAAAGCCTTGCATTGACAGAATCCAGGAAGTAATTCGGGAATTACTCACATTTCCGGCCCGGATTCTGTCACTTTCGAGATATTGCAGAGGCTGGTGTGGAGTCTCCACTATGATGTGTTCCCCCTGGATAAACGGGCGGTAATTCTTCAATGCCCACACCGTTGCCAGGAGTGCCTTCTCACAATCATTGAATTTTTCCTCCACAGAGGATAAAGTTTTGCTCGCATAGGAGATTACTTTATTGGCCTTGTCATGCTTTTGGTATAATACTGCCATCAAGCACGTATTAGAGAACCCTGTCTCCAGGAAGAACTCCTTGTTTCTGACAGGGTAAGCTAGGCAAGGCGCTTGTGAGAGGCTTCTTTTGAGTTGTCTTACTGCCTCGGCTTGTTCTGGACCCCATTCCCATTTGACCCCCCCTGAAGAGATGAATCAGGGGTCTGGTGATCTCTGCGTAGCCCTCAATGAACTATCTGCTGTAATTAGTCAGTCCAAGGAGGCTCCTTAGTTCCCGCAGAGTTGTGGGGTCTTTCAGTTTCTGAAGTGCTTCCACTTTCTTTTCCTGGGGACAGAGACCCTGAGGAGTAATCTCATGCCCCAAGAAATTAACACGGGTTCTACACCACTGTGCTTTCTGAAAGGAAAGTTTTGCTCCGGCGGCCCTCAACTGGGTCAGAACATAACGGATCTCCGCTATGTGTTCCTCCGCAGATGAACTTTTGATGAGGACATCATCTACATAAGCCAGGTTACCCCTTGCACCCAGGTCAGGCATGGCCTTGTTTAGGAAAATGTTGAATTCATTGCCGGAGTTGAGGTATCCGAAGGGAGTCCGGGTCCATGTGTACTGCTGGCCCCCAAAGGTAAAAGCCAGTTTGTATTGGTCTTTCCTACTGACAGGCACGGTCCAGTATCCATTGGTCAGGTCTATTGCAGTGAATACTTGTGACCCCTGAATCTGGGCCAGCCCTTGGTCAATGTAGGGCAGAGGCCATCGGGAAGTATGGACCCATTTGTTGAGCTCCCTGAGGTCGGCGCAGAGTCTCCACTGGCCGTTTGGCTTCAATATTCCCAGCACCGGATTATTGAAGGTGCTGTGTACTGGACGTATTATTCCCCGGGACTCAAGGTTCTTAATTATTTCAGTAAGGGACTCCATTGATGCGAGAGGCAAGCGATATTGCTTCACAAACACTGGAGTCATGCCAGGGTCCGTGGGGATTGTTGTGGTGTGGATGTCGGTGCGACCACAGTCATATGAGTCTACTGCAAAGAAATATTGGAAATCCAAGAAAACTTGTTTCAACATTTGCTTCTGTTCCAGAGTCACACAGGCATCAGCTAGGTTGACTCTCTCTTCCACCATCTGTCTGAAACCTGGAAAGACTTCTGGTTTGGCTATCTCAGCGGCCTCCTCCAGCTGGGTGGAGAAGTCCCTGGTCAGAGTGCTGATTTGGACTGGAGGCCTCAGGTGGGAAAGGCAACCCTCAAGGACCTGGAAAATCACCTCATCCCTCCTGAAGTCACAAGTCACATCTTCCTTACCATAGGGGCAGGAAGTGTACACCAGGAAGTTCCCCCCATGCCTGGTAAAAATCCTGTCTGGTGTTGTATTGTCCTCACTGTCACAGTCAAAACAGTCCTTGGGGATTGGTCCTAACAGTTCATTTCCTAGGTCAATGGAAAAATGTTGGTCATCAACCGCCATTCCAATAATGGTGCCTGCGGCTAGAGTAATACTCTTTAAGTCGCTGTTATCCACCTCTATTGGAATGGTGTCATGTTCTATGTTGACTAATGGTGTTGGGTTTACCCCTAACGCTTGCTATTGGAGAGAAGCATTTAGATGTATCTAAGCATCAGGGTTTTTCAATTTTTGTCCTCTATTAACTTTCACTTCCAGGGAGAATTGTCGGGTCCATTCTGGGATGGTGACTTCCTCTTTGATCTCAATTTCAACTGCATAAGGTAGCAATTGAGCTGACCTAAATGATTTTTCAGGATCATCAAAGCCCATGGGATTATCCGCTAATCGGGACCAAGCTTTGAAGTTTATTAGGTCCAAACTAATGGCAAAGCGATTGAGAATGTCACTGCCTAAGTAAAAGGCTGCAGTGACGTCTCGCACGACCCAACGATTATGGACTATGCTCTTATTGCCAATGGAGATTTTGAGCATACACCTGCTTGGCAGGAGATGTTTGGAATTAGGTGCTTCCAGGTCCATTTCCCATTTGTCTATCAGTTTGAATGTGGGAATGGCTGGATCTTTTGGGAGTTGGCGGAACATAGCTTCGCTGATGAAGCTCTTACCGTTGTTCACACACACTCGAGCGAGAACAGAGTCCTTCCCATCATTTAACTGGACAGGGATGAACCACTGCTCTCCAATTTGCTGAATATCAGCCAGGCTCTGAGCTGATTTCACATCTTTCTGGACTATAGGAGCGGGAGTTTCTGATTGTGTATTAGTAAAGAATTTCAGGGTGTTTCCTTCCAGTGTGGAATACCACCTTAAACTGGAAGGAAGGTTGATTTTCAGAAATAGAGAGGACCCCCCCATCACCAGTCTGTTGTCCTACTGCTATTACTGTCACGTCTGGAGTTTGGTTGTTCTGGAAGTGAAATTCTACTTGGTCAGATTTTTGTTCAACCATGTGGCAGGTGCCGTTTAAACTAACATGGTTGACACTCTGTTTTAATTTTATTGGTCGGCTAGTCTGGGTCCAGAGGACCTTGTTTACACAATCTTTCAGGGGTGACAACCTTCTCAGGAGGTCGTTCCCTAGTAAACAAGGGGTGCCCTCTGGAGCCACTACTATGACCGGGTGTTTCACCTTGTGTCGCCCAATTTTAATGTCCAAGTCTGCAGTCCCCTCAATGGGAATTTCCTTCCCGTCAAAGTTCCGCAGTTGTCCAGGAAGAGAGGTGAGAGGAATTTGGTAATTCGGTAATTCTCCCCCCTTCCTGCATTTAGTTCCTCAAAGGCCCTTTTGGACACCCCTCTCCTGGAATCCCCCTGTCCCCACTGAGCCAAGAAGTAGTTCTGTTTTGCAAGTTTAAAAGGTTTATTTGAGAATTTAAACAATATATATATAGATCACACTTTATAATAAATTAATAATTGAATATCACACTTAATCTGAGCAGTAATCAATAATGGATAGTCTGGCACTAGCACACTTCTTTATAATCAATGATGAGTGGTTATAGGATGGATAAGATAGCATCAATACTTGTATGGTTTCAAATAGATACAATGTGGAATGAAAATGCAGTACAGAAAATAACTTGATAGGATTTCAGCAAAAGACAATGTAATCACTTTCTTGGACAATTCACCCCCCCTTTATGCAATGTAAGGAGATGAAGATGAGAGCACACAGTTCTTAGGAATGCAATGAAATAGAATTCAGTTCAATTCCCCCCAGCAGCTTATACAACAGATAGGAGTTTTGAAACACAGGCAAAATGCTTTGAATATGGTGACAATGAAGTGAGAAATATGCTGAAAATGCTTTTAATTCCCTTGAGGAGGTTCAGGGTGAGTGGTATCTAGTTAATATTAGTTCAGGCTTACTCCAGCAATAATTCAGGGATGGTTCTTAAGAGGCAAACGAAATTTAGCAGTTCAGGCAAAAGCTGCTGATTTTTACAGGTGGCTGAAATCAGGCCAAATCGCAAATCGCGGCAAAATTTGCGAATGCGTGAATCACGAATACGGAGAAAGTATAAGTTCTAGGCATGTTGGAAAGGTAAGATGCTAAGCTTTCAGAGGAAAGTTAAAACAAGTTCCTAGCACAAACGGTTACGGAGTTATGAACAATTTTGTGAAGGTTGTTTTTCGGATTTGAAATTTTAAAAGTTCAAAGCGACAGGTTACAGCTTGCAGCTAGAAAATGACAGGTGACAGTTTTTGAAAATGACAAGTGACAGCTATGCAGCTTCAGAATTGACAAGTGACAGTTAGGAGGCAGTTCTACTTAGGTTAAATAGATTGAATTATATCACTTGAAACTAAGAGATTTGGTTTCACCCCGTCCTAGCTGTACTCACAATGTGTTTTGGAAGGTCTAGGTCTCACGGATCGGATCAAGATGGCTTCGGTTCTGGTTTCGCCCTGGACGGTCTCTGTGCACAGCACTTCACAGCGATCTGGTCTCTGGTTCTGTCCGGCACCGGTTCTGGCACAGTCTGGTCTCTGGGTACAGCGTCTCTGCACAGCTCCTGGATCTTTCTGCACAGCTTTCTCTGGACACAGCGCTGATCTGCACGGCTCCTGGATGCTGCTACCGCTGTTAGGTTTGCTGGATGCTGAGACCTGCTGAAAAGAGTCCTCAGTTTGTGGGTTTAGGCCTCTGATTTGACTTCTGAATCAAGTTCTTTGGAGTTTTAAAGTCTAAGTGTTGGATCTGGTATCTTCTGGATGTTGTGTGGTCCGGCAGAGCGCGTTGCAGCAAATGGATTTGAATGTCTCTCTAGCTTCCAGTGGCTCTTTTTATGTCTTTTGAAAGTGGGTGTGTGTGCAGCATCACTAGCCAGCCCCTCTCTCAACTGCCCATTGGTCAAGCTTTCCGCACTGCTTTGATTGGGGGAAGGAAATGTGTGTCATGGTGATGCTGTTTTATGGTCTGCAGAAAGGATACTCCCTTGTCAAATTGCACACAAATCTATATTTGACCCAAATACATATTTGCACAGGCACACATTTGTTTAAAATTACATGCACCCATCACATATCACATGAGGTATACTCTGATCAAACTCTGCTCTTCCTGGAGGCTTGCATTCAGAAATGGCAACATTTTGCGCTTTTTAGTGGGTTTTGCAACATCGGATTTTTCTCCAGATTTATACACATATACACCTCCCTCCCACACATATCTCAGTAACTTTCCAGGTCGCTAGCTTAAACACAGAGTATGTGGTGTCAATAAATAGCAGGGTTTTGCCCCAGAACATCACACAAATTCCCAATGCGTCTTAAAACGTGCACAGAAAAATCACAAGAATTATGGTATCATTTAAATAATTTTGACAAGTCCGCACTGTGAGTTATACATCTTTCGTAGAATCATGTTCTGGCCAACAGGGGTGTGTCTTTTCAGGTCACATGGTGTAGAAACCAGTTTATCCAGTTTCAGTTAGGCTGCTGCAGACCTGCAGAGCTCAGCCAGTCTTGTTATGAACATTGTTTTGGGGCTCTTCAACTTCCCAGATTTAGTATGCACACCTACTTCATTCTGCCAGATGTCCGCTGGTGTTCCGTGAGATTTTTGGATGTGTTGCAATGTTTGAAAATAGGCATTTTGAGCTGGCATTCAGAGAAACAAAAGGTGATTTTAAAGTGTGGTTTTTCCTTTGGCACACATTTCACTCATGGCACCCCGGCCCATCCTGCTCGCACTGGTGGGTGGCAAGTTAGGCATCCATTTTAGTGTGCACAAACTGCATGGTTCTCCTGAGTTTTGGCGCACATGTGGGCTTTTTGGACATCTTGGATTTTCTAAGCCCACAGCACCAAATGTTGCAGCATGATAGCTCAAACGTGGGTCAGGACACCCAACAAAGACCTGGGTATCACCGATCAGGCCCTGGCCTGGCTGACCTCGTTCCTCTCTGATCAAACCTCCCAGGTCCAACTTGGGTTGTTCCTTTCCTCTATCTCACTCTCTACCTGTGGTGTTCCCCAGGGGTCTAACCTCTGTCCCTGGCTGTTCAACCAATACCTGGCACCTCTTGCCCACCACATTGCCGCTCTCTGCTCCATCTTTCAGTGCTATGCAGCTGACACTCAGTTTGTTTTCAGGCTCCCCTCTGCCACCTCTTCTCCTTCTCTCATCTCTGACTGTTTGTCTGCTATGCAGGAGTGGTGTGCCACCAATGATCTCTGCCTTAATGCCAGTAAGATAGAGATTCTCCTCATTGGCTCACCTGCATTCTCCCTTACTGTCACTCTCTGGCTGGCCAGCCTTGGCCCTCTTCCTGCTCCCACCTGTGAGGCTAAGAACCTCAGGGTCATCTTTGACTCACACTCATTTTCTCCTCACATCTCTGACGTCTCTAAGAAGTCAAACTACCAACTACACCTCCTCAGAGGAATTCTTACTTTCCGCTCCTTCCCCCAGAAGCTCGCTGTCTCTAGGGCTCTGGTTCTGTCTAGGCTGGACTACTGCAACAGCCTCTTTCTAAATCTGACGGCTTCTACTCTCCGCCCACTGCAATTCATTCAGAACAGGACTGCAAGACTTGTCCTTGGCCTCAAGCCCAGGGATCGTATCTCTCCAGCACTGAAATCTCTGCATTGGCTCCCAGTGGCTGCAAGACCCTCTGCATTGTCCAAAGGCCTTCTGGGGTCTGGTCCTCAATAACCCCAACTCTCTCTTTGTAAATACCTTCCTATTCAAGCTCTTCGCTCCTCCACCTCCAACTCCCTCAGGGTCAGTCGCTTCTCCAAGCAACAAGTTGGTGGTAGTTTTCTTTCTTCGCTGGTGCCTCCCTCTGGAGCTGCCTCCCTGCCTCTCTGAAACTCGAGGAGAACCATCTCTGGTTCCGGAAGCACCTCAAGACCTTCCTCTTTGCTTCTGCCTTCTCTCTTCCTCTCCTCTGCTGATTTCCTGTCCGATACTGCACTGATCACTTGGCAACCCTCTGATTTCGTGCCAAAGTCCCTACCCGCCCAGTTGCACACCTGCACTGCCTCCCGGCAACCCTTGAACTTTGGTCTGTATCTGTAACCCTACTAACCCCCTACTTGCACTTTTGGACACGTGCTTTCTGCACTTACCCTTCCACCTGCCACCTGCTGGCCGCACTTCTTGTTATTATTTTGATCCCACGTACAGCACTGCCACCTCCCCTTTCTCCTGAAACTCTTCCCCTCCCCCTTCCCCTGCACTTGCACAATCTCAAAGTCACTTGGCCTAGTAAGATCATTGTCTCTGCCCTCCCTCTGTTTCCCCTTCCTGGCCTCCGCGCACCTTAAAACACTTGTGTAAAGGTGTGTTACAAATGCCATATCATGTCATATAATTAACACTTATAATGCAGACCCTCAATTAGTGTGTAACAGAAATGAAACTACACAACAGTATTGACCAATCCCTACAAATTCCTGTCATTAACACAATAACTTTTTCTCCCAACATGGGGCAAATTTCTCTTAAACAACCAAGGCCTGAGTCAGGGACATTTGCGTTCAGTTCATTACCCTTCCCAAAATGCCTCTGTATCTATACCATCTACGTTATATAAAAAGCATTCAAAATACTGTTGTCTAATTCCCTGAAGGCCTTCACAATGCACAGTCGTGAAAGGATGCTTACACATCCTACAACTCTTGAGTACAATTAAAAAATGTCTTTTTGGGCCAACATAGTCTAAAGTATCATATCTTGTAAAATGGAATTTTATGAACTAGCACCGAACAAGGAGACGTGGATATTTCCTCAGATAATGTAAAGGGAAATTCATCAAGGTGGATGTTATACATATTCAGTCAATAATGTATAATTATGTAAATTAGTCCAGCTGACTATGGTTTCGTACTGCCATTTTATTTATTTAGTTTTACTAAAGTAGGATTAACACCAGTGCTTAATTTGTAGTGCCAGTGCCCAAAAAATATTGGCCCCATAAGGCCGGGTGCGGTGCCGCCCGCAGTGCTGGAACGCCGGCCGTGCCAGTTCAGTGCTAGACCTACCTAGATCGGCCCACCACCAGCCCATCACACTGCTGCTGCTCCATGTCACATGTTTGGCGTTCCAGCAACTGCTGGCACAGGCTAGTGGTAAATACGCAACTAAGACATGCTCCTCCTGTAACTGCGCCTCGATGCCCCCGCTCTGTGTGAGCACTTTAAAAATGCAAATAAATAAAAAAGCATTCTGTTTCAGTCACTGTTGCACTGTATTTGTCTCTACCCCTTCTGCCCCATCTGACAGTCTGTTAAAGTACCCCAAGTATTGTTAATCGGTTACCTCCAGGAAGAGCACCCTCCCCTCAGCCCGTTCTTCAGTCACCTCATCCAGGTGTTTTGTGTAATCAATTTACTCTCAAGCCCTTATCAGTCATCACATCTCATAAATGCATCGCCCTTCACTCTTCCTTCAAGCATGAGCATGGTGTTATATAACTTGGAAAATGTCTTTTCTGCAAGACATTGTTGTGAAATCAATGGCCTGTGCTACTTCTGGTTTAGGGCCTCCTTCCACCTTAACACATTAAAAAACTAAATATGTTTTGTCACCCAATATTCAGGAGTTAGAGGAGAATGCATATTCGGATATCTCCTTCCCACTGAAATGTTCTTGACATACTTCACTGAACAGCGGGGTGTAACAGACACCCACCTTCCTATCTGAGGATTCCTATCTGGGGATTGCATGTGCTCTCATTCGGAGCACATGCTCGGAGCATATTGTACCCAGGTTAAGGGGCCACATCTGGTGTATAAACCATAGATCAGGATAGAAAATGGAATTATGTAAAAAAAATGACAGCAAAAGACGGATGAGAATTATACACTAATACTCAACTAGTGCTTTTATTTATGACGACAGATTAGTGGGCACGTGCACCATGTTTATCCCTGTCTAGTTTCCATGTGTGTATCTTTAAACCTGAAATGGCATTTCAGAAGTTCGTCTTTGCATGGGCTTTTCTTGCAAAGTTCAGCCGGTTTGGTTCCGGCTCAATACGTGCACTGTTCCGGGTCCCCTCGCTGAAGCTCGTTTGTGAACTAATGAGGCCGATAACATTAAAAAGAAGAACGGAAACACCCAGGCAAAAATTCACAGTTCATGTTTCGCTTAGATGAATGATATCCAGGGTCAGACTGTGGCATACAATTGTCTCGAGTCGGGTTCGGCACCAATGAAAAAGTGGCCAAAGTTGCAAACGACAATTTATTCCTTTTATGACAGACACTAGTGGGACCACGCTGCCGTGCCTCACCCTGTCTTGGGCTTTGCCCTGCCTTGTCTCAATCACTTAGGCTACCTTCCGTGGGGCCACGGCCATGCTGAGCCTCATGATGACAAAAATAGGTGTGCTGCGCAGTGGCCCCACGGAAGGTAAGATTTTAAAAGAAAAAATGTACATTTGGGCGGCTGGGGCCCATCACTTTCAAAGTTATGGGCCACAGCGCCACTCAAAATAAGTTATTTTTTTAAAACCTACCTTCCGTGGGGTGGGGCTCCAGCCACCGGCCCCATGGAAGGTCAGGTTTTCAAAGGAAAAGGTAAAAAACATACTTTTGGGCACAATCCACGGGCCTGGTCGCCCGTGGCAGAGTCATCCGACTCAGTCTGCGGCAGCCGGCTGCCCCTGGTCACAGAAATTGGCCTGGGCCTGGCACTGACTGCAGTCAGCAGTACGCTGCACACAGGTCACACAGACAGAAGCCCGGGTGCGGATGGGCCCCTGATGGGGTCCTGACTCCTGGGCAGTCAGGACACCACCAGAGGACCGTGCAGCCACCCGGGCCCCGACCTGGGCCTTCCTTGCCTGATCACTTGACTTTGACAGGCTCAGGCTGTGCCGCACACAACAACAAGTGACTTATCTGCTTTGCCGGCTGGGACTTGGTCTCCTATCGGGGCCTCAGTGTGGGGGGGCGGGTGCGCCTACTGGCGCCCGCACAAATGAAAAAGAAGGCAGAGGGGGCCCCAGGAAGCAACTAGACCGCACCACGCAGTGCAGCAGGGCAGGCTCTCTCTCTCTCTCACAAGTCAGGACCGACGACGCCACGCCTCGACACCTACACTAGTAACTCGTGAAATGAAGGTGGGGCCGCGGAGTCTCCTGTGGCAACAACACGTCACCATGTAATTTCACTGGCTCAGAAGAACAGCCAATGAAAACTGCACATTCTGTGTTACTATACAGAATGTATCAAATACTGCATAGTAACAACGGAATGGTAGTTTTCATTGGCTGTTGTTAGTAACAGTTTGTTGTTCATTGCTATTGCTGGCCCCTCCCAGGCCCAGCTTGCCATGGCCTGCAACCTGCAAGCACGAGAGAGATCGAGATCAGAATGACAAATCCCAATGATTTATAATCGAAGCAAAGCGAAGTGGAAGAACAAACAAAGCAATTGCACATGCGCTGGCTCTGCATGAGTTCCGGTGCCCAAAAAAGAGTGCCGGTGTTGGGCACTGGCAACCACCCCCACAAATTAAGCACTGATTAACACACGCGGTAACCCCATTCAGATTTATCTGCAGCAAAAACTCTTCACGTGAACATAAAACATTTTGAAAAACATTCACATGAACCAATTACTCCATAGGTTTTTAAAAAAATGTTATTTGGAGCACATGGTTCACTTATTTCATTTTTTTTTGCATACTCTGGTGTGCGATGTCATCAGTGACGTCATTAGCGATGAGGATCAAAAGGTTTCCACTATCACGCCTATGAATGGGGAATTGACATTATTTTTACTAGAAGGTGTTACTGGACTTCTGTTACACATATTTTTATTTGGAAACTGACATCATCCACTAATGCTATTAATGTGTTCGGACACCGTACGTTGTGATTCATGCAACGGAAATCGTATGCTGATGTCACACAACTCGTAAAATAATTAGACATACGGAGACATATTTCTGTTACGGATCGGACAAGACATGCATGGTTTCATCAGCTAAACCAATACATGTCGGAAAAAAGAAAGAAGAAATCTGTCGCTGCTGATTTTGTGAGATCGTGTATCCTTATGCAGAAACATTGTCATCAAGAGAAAGCCTATATTCATACATCGTTGGCACTTACGTGCAACTTTAATTGTTGAAGAATAGGCCTGGTGTTCATGGTTCGGTGGGCGATTACAGTTGCTATGGATGCCATAGCCTCGCTACAGGGTATTACAGCAGCCCCTCGATACCTTAATCACCCCTCGTCTTCGTTGCTTTCTGAATTCTTCGCATAAGCAGCTCGCAAACAGGAGAAACTAGACACTGGCGTCGGATTGACAGTCCCATTTCCGCTCAGCCGCTCTGCAGAAGGAGAGGAAATGCTGAGCTACACAGATGTATTGATTGAAACTGCTACTCTTAATAAATAGGGTCCTCCCCGCCATTCTGCTGCTGTCACTCGCTGAAAGGATGGCATACTTCATTTTCACTGCACAGTTTAAGAAGATTAGCTGGCCCATTGATTAAGCCAACATGTTTATGAAAACAGCAAAAAGCTTTGAAACACACTATCAATTTGATTAATAATGTATGAACAGTGATACAACTGAACATGGTGTCTCCTCCTTTCAATATGGTACCGACATCATGAGTTGTCAAAAAAACGCATTAAGACAATGTACTCACTAGAATTAAAGATCCGATCCGTAAAAAGCATCACTATTGAAGCAGAAACGTGGCACATCCGATGTATTAAGGAATGTGTCTCTCTGGTGAGGAGTCGTATTTATCATAAGTTTTTTTAGTGTATATTTCTGCATTGTAATTGTGTTGAGTATATTTATTAATTGTGTGTATGCGTGAAAAGAAGTAACTGTGGCACACTAATAAATATATATATATATATATATATATATATATATATATATATATATTTACTTTATTTATTGTTTGCATTTGTAAAGTGCCTGAGCCTGAAGGCAACGTACATACACGGACGGCCCAGTATAATTCCTCTGCACTTAGAGCAGGTGCGAGGTGTTGGGGGGTCCAGAGATTCAGTGGTGTTAGGCAGTGAGCGTGGACGGACCTTACCGGTCTGATGGCATTGGTTCTCACAATTCTTTGATCCAGGTACTCTGGGGCAGACTAAGAATGCATCTGTGAGTGATAGGGAGTGTTTAGAAAATGATCCTTTTGTGACTATGGAACCAATGGACCTCCCTTTTTGCTGCTGATATGGGATCTCTCTGCTGAGCACAGGGCTTTGTTTTGGATTACCTACATTTTGCTAATGTTCTGTTTAGAAGTGCCTGCAAAGAAGGCATTGCAGTGATTGAGTCTTACACCGATCACCGCCTGAGCGATAGTGAAGCAGCTGGCGGGTGTTAGGAATAGTCTGGCCGCATTAATACATTTGGCAGTGAGGAGACTATAGCATTCACTTGTTTGGTGAGAGAAAGGGAGGCAAGCAGAGGAACGCCAAGCATTTTCAGTGATGCCAAGACAGGAATCTGTATCCCATCAACCGTGAAGGATGTGAATTGGCAGCTGAGCTTCTTCGGCATTGCTGATGATGCCAACATAAGATCTCCATCTTGTCATCTTTAACCATAAATGGTTTGTGGCCCTCCAGGCCTTGATGGTCGAGTAGATTTTATTGATAGTAAGTGAATCATTGTCATAGATACCTCACAAGTGGAGGAGGGTCTGGGTGTCATCGGCATAGTTGGTATTGGATAGGCTTATGGCGTTTGGTAAATATGTTATAGAGGGAGGGAGAAACACAGGATCCTTGTGGGACAGCACAAAGAATAGGAATGGGTCGGGCACTGGACATTTCAGAGAAAATACCCATGGATCTTCCTTCAAGAAATTAGGCCACCCATGTCATGGCTTCCTAGAGAAGGAGAAGGGCCGAATTTGCCTCATCTCTGAAATTGTCAAGCTGGTTTTTTAGGTCTAATAGTGCTGACTCTGTGCCATGTCCTGGCCGGAAGTCTGATTGCTGCTTTCCCAGGATGTGGTTGGGTTCTACAAAGTGTCATATTTGGTTGTTGCTGCCCTATCCAAGATCTTTAGTAGGAAAGGGACTGTTGTAATAGGGCAGTAATTGATTTGTGCTGATGGGTCTACTGTAAACATGCAGCAAGGTGATGTAGTAGGGGGGGGGTGAGAAGTTCCAATGTCTGGCACAGCAGGGAGTAGAGTATGTGTAGTGGGAGTATTGTGGATGGGTCTTTTCCTAGTGCTGATGATATGTGACTTGATCCTGGGAGGTACTCAGGTGGTCGTGACTCAGATGTTGACTGTGAGTGTGTTGCAAGCCTGCCTTCTTGAAGTCCAAAGCCACATTCCTGATAACATGTTCATCCCTTCTGTCCAACAATCCATCAATTGTTTGCCTAATCCGATTGTTTAATAATCGGAGGACCCAGGATTCTTTTAGACTAGGGGGACCAGGCTTGATGAGAAGGAGGCGTTGATGTATTTCGTAATGAATGGAATCTGGGCTTCTGAGCACACTTTGATGATCATAGCTGTACAGATATCTCCTTTACATCTCAAAGGCTTTATATTTTTAAGTATGTTGGAAGTTTCTACTTCTGAGATTTCTCTAAAGTGAAAAGTCAGGGTATGATGCTTAGTGGTGAAGGGTGTCGAGGGGTGGGGAATAGTTGTTTTGGTGGATTCTTGTTTCTGTTGTAAAGAGATAACTTTTGTCTGCATAGTTCTCGATGTTCGAACACTGCGTCTCATCTTTCGTGATGTGGTCAGGGTGAAGGTAGCGGTTGATGGCATTTCCAACTCTCTAAGTATTCAGAAAATGTCTTGGGAATTCAAGCTTGCATTAGTGTTTCTGTTGTAGTAGGCATCAGATTAGGCTGCGATGATGGCCTGCTTAAATTATCTAGCAATCTTATTGAATGAATCGTTGGGAGTATCGGAAGGGACCTTTTTCCAGGTGGCTTCCACCAGGTGTATTTTCATACGTAAAGCCTGCTAATCAGGGGTGAACCAGGAGTTGATGTGTCCTGCCAGTGTGGCCCTACGCTGAGAAGGTGATGATTGGGATGCAAGTCCCTCATGTCGTAGCATGCATATTTTGGTTGCAAGGTATGATGACTGACCCTGAAATGTAGTATGTTGGTAGAACACACATGCACTTAAGACAAGGAGGGAGAAACATAGGGAGGACAAAACAACCATTTTACTAGGCCCTGTGTCATTCAGATTGCACAAGTGCATGATGATGTTCAATATACTATTCACTGTGTTGGTGTGTAGCACAGTTGCTCCTCCATTGATTAGGGAGTGTACCACACGATGGCCATGGCATGCATGCACAGCCCCAATGACCTACCTGCCATTATAGATGTCAAGCCAATCACACTGGACACAGGTCCATCAGTGGTTGCTGTTGACCCATCCACAGTCTGTTCTTCTTGTTGTTGACACACACATTGACAGATTTAAGGGCAGCCGCTGCCCAGAATGGCTACTGAAAAGCTGTGAATTGGCCAACGGTATGTGAAGCACATGTGCACTGTCACATGAGAAAGCATGGGTGGATTGTAGGTACAGTGCCTTTTAGGGAAATCTGCATACACTGATTCTCAAGGTATTGTCTACCAATGGGCCAATCAGGGTGTCAGGTAAAATGGAGCAGACTCCTGTCACTAACACCTCTAACCTGTGCTTGTGGGTGATAGTCGCATTGTGGCATTTGTAAGGGGGCAACTTTGTTGGGCTGTGAAATGAGTCTATGCAAGGCCTGGAGTACATCGATTAATAAGGTGGGCATGACGCATCGTAGTGTTAGCAGTATTGAAGCCAGTATTCCTGGCATGTGTGCAGTAGATGTGTCATGGCACACAACACGAGTCCACTGAATGTTGCAGGTCTGGCTCCTGGACTTGTGCCATTCACGGTGTACACAATGAGAGGAGGTTTTGAACGTTCAAATGCGTTGCATTTGTTTGGTGTGATGAAAGTAAAATATGCATTGCAGGCATTTCTAAGGGCAAAACACAGATATGTTGCGGTGCATGACATTGGCATTGAGCAAACATTGTATGTAGCTTGTTTCTTTGCTGTACGAGCATGTGATGTACTCTATTTGGATATATGCAATGGATGTAAGGGGCCAAAACAAGTTAGAATGTATGCGATGCTGGGTTATTGTGGGATATTTAATGAGCACTGTGGCTTATGTGTGTAAATGTTGAGGTTCTGTTATGTTATTTTAGGTTATGTTATGTTAGGGATGTTTTATGAAGCACCACAAATACCCGAAGGTGCTATAAAAATATAGTCAAGCCACATTCCTGTGGGAATTGATGAGAAGTATATGGAAGGACAATGAGATCAGGTGTCAAGGTTTATTGAAAAGATGGGTTTTCGGGTGATTCTGACGCGCATAAGATCTGTCTCAGTGCGTAAAAGAAGTGGAAGACTGTTCCAAAGTCTAGCAGCTCGAACTGCAAAGGTGTGGCCCCCCTTCATGTCGTTCCGAAATCTGGGAATGAACAATTTCCTATTTAGGATGGATCGGAGACAACGGATGGGATTATATGCATTAATAATCGCAGCAAGACGGTTGGCATTTGGATGGTGCAGGCTTTTAAACACCAAACACATGGATTTGAATATAATCTGATTGCGAACAGGGTGCCAGTGGAAGTACCGGAGGGTTGGCTTGAATAATTATATTTTCTGGTTTTAGTTTGGATTATGGCAGCAAGATTTTGAACACTCTGTAGACATACAATCAGCTTATGCGGTGCTCCAGTCTGGATGAGACTAGAAAATTAATGACAGTAACTTGACAAGGAAAAGAAGATATGGGATGACGAGCTTTCGTTTCCTGAACATGAAAAGAATTATTTATTTACAGATGCCACTTGATTTTTTAGGGTTAAATTACTATCTACAATAATCCCTAGATGTTGTACTTCTAGTTGTACTTTCCGCCATTGTCCAAAAGAGTTAGAGCATAAGAAGGTAGACCAATAGTTAGGCTGTTTGTTTAGTACCAGGATTTTGGTTTTATCCAGATTGATATTAAGGTGGTTTTGGTCCATCAAATTCTTGATAGAGAGTTTCACGCTCTACGGGCCATAATATTACAATCTTCGTTCACATACACCAGTATGTGAGGATCATCTTCATAGTTAAGAAATGTAACACCATTGGTGTACAATAAACGTCAGAAAGAGTACATCTAAATGAAAAAGGATTGGGGACAGGACACAGCCCTGCAGGACCCCACGTATCAGAGATGTAGAGTGGGAATGAAAAGGTCCTACATGTACTTGTTGAGTTCTGTCTGTTAAACGTGATTGTAGCCAGTTAAGAACTGTGCCCTGGAAACCCATCTTGTGTACTCTTTTGAGAAGTAACTAATGATTGACAATGTCAAATGCAGCTGACATGTTTAACCAGATCAATGGGCCAGAACCACCTGGGTCAGCTCATAGTGTCAGATATTCTAGGACAGAAATAGAGACCAGTTATGTGCTCCGGGCGGGTCTGAAACCCATTTGTAAATCATCTAGGAGAATAAAGTTCTCAACATGATTTTTGATCTGATCAAGAACAATGTTTTCAAGTTGTTTTAAGAGAAACGTTAGTTGATAGATAGGTTGAATGTTGTTGATGTCAGATGGATCAGGAGCTGGCCTCTTTAATAAAGGTGTATGATAGTTGATGTTGCTGTCTGTTCTATTTATAGGGGATGATTCCCTAGAGGAAGATGAGGCTGGACAATCTACCAGCAAAGGACATCTTTCAGTGTCTGATGAAAATCCCCTGCACTTTCAAGTAATAGCAAGCAGACCTGATAACTCTTCCATCTCAGCAAATGTGGCTATTGAGGGATGACATATTTGATTCAGAGGCGATCCTCCTGTTCATGTCAGAGGCTGGATCAGAGGAACATACCCAGGTCACCTTGCCCTCATCAGATGTGATCACAGCACACCAGCGGGCATCTGCTTGTGGTGCCAGTGATCCTGGAGCACTTGTGTGTCAAGATTCAAATGTGGCTTGCTATGATGTGTCCACAACTGCAAGGCCTGCATCTGAGTATGCACCATTGCCAACATCATCAGTGGAATCTGCAGTGCTTGGTGGGCCGGTATATCTGATACAGGTTATCATTCACAGACTGTTGTGTCATTATAACAGGGTACGCCATTGTCATCATCCTTATCGAGGGCAAGTACAAAGTGGGGGCTATTTATCTGGAAGCCATTCTGAGTGGGATGAGGTGTGCCTCCATGCTAGCTTTAGACCAGAGCAAGTCCTGCAGGTGTTGTCTCAAACTTTCACCCAGATGAGCAATGCAGTGGTTGCAGGCATTGAGGGAGGATTTTCGGCAGGTGATTCATGCATTGAGGGAGGACAAGCAGCAAGACATGGCAGCATTGACGGAAAGCATGTACTGAGATAAGGTTGCATTGGCAGGTGGTTGCATGCCTCTCTGTCAGGCATTGCTGTGCCAATGGAGGATGAGACCGATGCACTGAGTGGTTTGAGTGGTTTCAGTGTTCCTCGAGTCCAGCATGCACCACTGGATGGTGGGTCACAGTGCCTGCAGACACGGTGTCTCTCCTGTACTGGCTTGCATGTGGTATGCATGCTATTCGTTTGGCCCTGCCCTGTTGAGGGGTTGACATCGAATGTGGTGTTTAGGCTGTCTGCTGGTGTGATTTTATTTGTTGGCAGTGCAGTACATTTTTTAGGAGCTGTATTTGTGATGTGCTGTGCTTTTGTTGTGGTCATTTTTTTTTTTTAATGAAGTTATGTTCATTATATTCAAATGTCTGTTCCATGGCTATGATCTATTACCTGCAGGAATAGGTACTGTCATCCTCTTACTGATAGCGCACTGCTATGCCATATATAGGGGCACCAATGTCATTTTTGCTACATGTGTGTTATTTTATAGGATTTCACAATCATTAATAAAGTTGTATTCCACTGTGATGTGTGGTTATGTATTTTCTTTCCATGTTCAGGGGTTGTGTGTCCTGCGGTTCAGTTAGGTGAGTCCTTAACATTTTGGTTTTGCAGTGTGTCATCTCCTGATGTATGTGGGATACTGAGGTTTCTGCATGGTGGTGGTGGTGATACTGTTGGGGATTGGGAAAATGTGATGACGGCACTTCATATAGTCCATATATACTTTCTGGGCATTAATGTGGTGATGTATGCGTTATAGTTGTCCTGTGTGCATTTGCGTATGTTTGAGAGATGGGGCGTGGAGGCGGATTTCCTTACAGAGTGTTGTTTCTGTGATTGTGCACACCCAGATTACAACACCACACACACACATTACCACTCCCAAACAGGAATTTCAAGGTGTTGTATTTGGACAGACAGGACTTACCCGCTTTCATGATTGAAACCCATCATGGATGGTGTCTCGTAGTGTGTCCACATCACAGGGTGTTTTTTTATGCAAACCAGGTTTGCATCACATGGTTGCCCAGAGCCTGTCCTCACTGAGGGCATAGGTGGACTTGGGCACAAACGCTCCTGCACTTCCAAAGATATGCCATGGTGTGCTGCAATGTTGTGCAGGCCACAACATGCCAGTATGATTTTACATACCACTCGTGGTGTATATAGGAATACACTGTCAAGGGAGTGGAACCATGATTTCAGGACTTCAAATATGTGTTCCACTATGTCCCTAGCAGCAATGTGTGATACATTAAAATGAATCTCATCTGGGATTGTAGGATTCCTGATGGATGTCAGGAAAAATATTGAGACGTGGGTATGCTCTATCCACTACAAATGGGTAAATGTTCCATTTGTTAGCATGGGACCTGCTGTAGGTAGATATTTTGCATGGGGTAATTTGTATGTTATTGGATGTGTGTAGTCACCAAGGATCCCATTGTTGAAAAGGGTCCCAGATGCAGAACCTTATGGATAGCTGAGTGGCATGGGATGAAGCTATGCATTATGTGGCCATTTGCATCACAGATGACCTGCACATTGATGTAATTAAATGTGTTTTCTATTTTGGCATATATGCTCAGTTTCTCTGGTGGGGGGTTACAACTCTGCATGCATGCAGTCTATGCCTCTGAAGACTGGGGATACTATGCGATGACCTTGTCTGCAGAGTGAGAGGCAGGTATAAATGGAAATGCTGCCAGGCAGTGATGCACTGCAAGAGCTGATTCAAGCAAAGGGATTGTGTGGGCTGGGATATGCCCCTACAATGGCTGTGATCTTCTGGAATTAACACGTTGCCAAATAATAAAGGGCATATAATACCTTCACTTGCAGAGGTACTCCACGTGAGCACATGGTGTGTGATGCCCGGTCCTCCTCCCGCTCCCTGACCATGTCCAGGATGACATATGTGGGAAATTGGCATGTGCCATAGATATCCCCTTCAGGCATTACAAACATGGTGTAGCTGATATGGAACACGCTGGACTGTCTCCTACTGCTCCTCCATGCATTTTGTGCAAGCACAAGTGTGAGCAATGTGTGATCAGTCATAACACTTTTACACTTTGTTCCTGCTCTGGAGAGATGGTAAGTTTGTGTGAGAATTGTTTTTTTATAAATGTCCCACTTTCGCTAGAACACCCAAGCTGATAGTAAACTCTGGTCATTTAACCTTCTTAGGTGCAATCACCGTAACCTTGGTTTTGTCCATATTAATATGTTGGTCTATAGTGTTCTCCACCAATCTGTCAAACATTGCCTTTGCTCCACTGTATGTATGATTGAACAATACTGAGTCATCTGCATACAACAAACAAGGAGCAGTCCACCCCCCCAAATTCTAGGACAACAGCCAGTACCTGGCTGAAGTGCTGGGGGAGATCTGACATATATATGTTGTTCAGCAGAGGTGTGAGAGTGCAGCCCTGTTTAACCCCCATATGGGTCTGAAACAGGAGCTGTTAGTCCACCCTGGTCGTCCAATCGCACCCGCACCAATGTGTCCTAGTGAAGACCTTTCACTATGCTCTAGAGCCACTGAGGGCACCCCCATCTTTCCATCTTAATCCATAACTTCTCACGGCACACTCCATCAAAAGCCGTGCGAAGTCCACAAAGATGGTACACAAGGTTGACCCCCTCGGGTGACGTAGCTTCTCTATACAGGGTGTCCATGAGCCTAACATTATGATAGGTGCCACACCCCAGGCTAAAGCCTGTCTGGGTGAAGTTTAAAATGTGGGCTTCATCCACCCAGTGCTGCAAGCCCCCGAGCACGAAAGTAGCAGAGAGTTTTCCAGTGGAGTCTAAGAGAGATACTAGTTTGTAGTTAGCTGGCATCGCTCGGTCGCCTTTTTTCTAGACCGGTATTAACACAGACTGTTGCATGATGTTCGTATGACCTGAGAGGAGCACACTTCATCAAACATATGATTGAGGTAGAAGCCCTCTATGGTTACAGGTCATTTGGTCGAAAATAAATGGTCGACAGGACAAATGGTCGACGCAATTTGGTCGAAAGACAAATGGTCGCATTTCTTTTTTTGTATTTTCACTTTTTTTTTTTTTTGGTGGGTCCCCCCAACCCCCTTGTTTTGCTAAAAAACCCTTTTTTTCCTAAACGAAAACCTGAAAAATATATATATACATTTTTAAAAAAATTCGAACATTTGTCTTTCGACCAAATGACTGGACAGCGCCCTCTACCTGTACAGAGCAGTCAAGTCAAGTCTCCTGCAATAAAAAGACATCATAGTTGGACGTGGTATGAATACATCCCTCGGGGTGTAAAAGATGACGATGCACCTGCGTGTTCCAACTAACAATCCTGAGTGGTCAGTTTTGTCCCAACAGTGTATTGTGTACCTCTTTTTTTTTTGTTTTGGTGGTATCCAAAAGACTTTGTTGTGGCCAGAATAGGGTCCCGTATGGAACACCTGTAAGGAAAAGGGGTTGTTTAAACCAGTAGGCCCATGACTGCATCCCCAATTTGCCAACCTCCTAGAATGCTGCTCAGTAGAGTCATGGTTGGGTCAGCCCTAAAGCAGCCAAAGCATTAACACGAGCACACAGCAAGGATATCACAGCAGGTGAAGCACAGCATAATAGGACCCAATTGGTGCTACTGTCCTACTTCGGCAGTTCCAACTTGATAATGTCAGCAACCATTTGGTTGACAACTAGCGAATCATAGCCCATAGCGGAAGCAAAGTTGTCCTGTTCAAACAACGGACTCCAGGCCGTGGTGTGTGTCTCTTCGAGCTTCACAAGTCATACAGGCTTTATTATTCTATGCTTAGGCCTGCCTGGTTCAGAAATAAGTTTGGGGGACAGTCCCCCCATCCTCGTAGTTAGGCACAGTGCCCAAACACGACTTGGGGTTGGTATCACGTGGGAACGCGACTTGTGGGGAGAGCCCTTCTCTTGCCATCCCAAATTTACCAGTGCCAGTCTGCTCATAACTGTACACATTTGATGGCAAGTTGAAATGTGGATGCTGGTAGTTTGGTGTCTAAGATTTGTCACTTTTTGGGATGAGTTTGGTTGCCACAGAACCCTCATTATTTTTAAATGCAAATGATTTGGGCCTTGGAAGGGCCCACCTGTCCAATGCCCCCTGTAGGATTATCACACATCTATTTCCATCAGCCAAAATGTTCCTGATTGTTTTGGGTCTCATAGGTGCTCCTGGAGCTTCCACCCTTGTAGTAGCAGAGATCCTGTCTCTACCCTCTGGCAAATATGCAGCTCTGTGGTGTATTGATTTATTTGTGGTTACATCCTTCAGGACTCACCTTGATGCATTAGTGTTAAGTCCACGTGGTGTGGATGTTTCCATCATGGAAAATCCAGCGCACAATGCGTCCAGTGCCTCTTCCTCATTTTCAGCAGCAATGGTTACAGGGTCCTGTGACCTCTATGTAGTCACAGACTCATCGGGGGAAATGAGGATACTAGTATCAAGATCTTCCAGTCCCCCCGCTGTAATACAGACTGTCCAAGAAGTGGGAACAACCAAGTCCTCATGTGAAATGGTAGCCAACTTCTCATGCACACAACCCATAAAACTGTGGCCCTGTTGGTGTAAACCAGCAGGGGAGGCAATAGTTGCTTCCAAATACCTGGCCATAATCAATTTCATTGCACACTGCTCTTTCGCTAGGTTGGAACAAAGCGCTAACAGTGCTACAAGTTTAGCCAAAATATCCTTGAGATGTCAGCACACTGCATTGTCCTAGTTGCAGTCTCAGAATAAATTTTAGCTCCAGGTTCCAGTTCTACAACCAATGTCTCAAAGTTGGGGCTGTTAGAAAAGTGTACCTGGCAGGTTACCACGCTTGTGTGGCTACCCCCAAATAATTGTGTTGCAGTGTTCTACACCGAATCAGAAGAGAGCCATTAGTGTCAAGCGAGCGAGTGGAATCAGACAAGCTTACCAAGGTGTCACATATCATATTAAAGTGTGGTGAGATGAACCTAGTCATGCCCTCCCTTAATACACGCTATCCGGAAGGTAGACCAGAATTTGGAAAAGGGTCCATTTCTCTGTTACACCCCAACAATACTGGCACACTCCGTTGCGTAGTCCTGTGAGAAAAAAACATTGATGCAGGATAGCGTGGCAGAGGGAACTTGGCCAATGTGACAATAGTCTTTCTTCCCTTTTTTGTTTTAGGGGCATCTTTTTTTGACTTACGGTCTTGCAAGGGACTTCATAAGCGTTTCCCTTTCGTTGAGGCTTGACTGCGCAGGTCCGGACGGCCAGTTGTCTTCAACTTCATAGTGAGGTATGGTTGCCTTGCATCACAAGTTACGAGTTCAAGTCCCGACGGGCGTCAAGAATAATATTCATATGCCAGATATACAGCATTCAACCAGCCCATCCGACTTTTGAAAGGCCACACTGCGTACGACTATCCTCTACACCAATAGTGCTGCAAAATTAAATACGCTCGTACTTAAGTTTAAACTTATGTGTAACCAAGCAGGGGCATTGTCCATCGTCTCGCCTAGTGATTACTGCATAACCCGCCGCCTCGCTACCCCTAATGGCGTAATTCCTCCGGCAGTATAGGGTCATACAAGCGCTCACAGCAATGTTCCCCCATGGTAGCAGTGCCTGGGTTCAGGAGGGGGGATTACCCAACCATCCAAACAGCAAACACTGTGCCTCACTTCACCAAGGCTCTGCCATGTATTGGGATTAAGAGCCCACCTCCAGAAGCAGTTAGCAGTTACACAGGAAAGACTGCTGGATCAGTGAATGCAGCTCTCCTCACGCTGCTCTCCAAACACTCTGCCTCACTCCGCCGAGGCTCCGCCATGTATTGGGCTTAAGAGACCACCTCCAGAAGCAGTTAGTGGCCACAAAGGAAAGACTGCTGGATCAGTGCATGGAGCTCTCCTCATGCTGCTCTCCAAACACGGCCAAATTGATTTAAACTTGACAGTGTATGGTTAATGTATTTGTGGCGGTCAGAAAATAGTCCATCATCCATTTCATGCAATATAAGATTGGTGTTGAAAGCATCTATTTACGTTGCTGTTGTCCTTTCTCAGGCTCTTGCTCCTTTGGTAATCAATGGGTGTGTGACGAATATGTTGTTAAAGTCACCTGTAACGCTTCATTTTTCCGCGGATCCTGACAGTGCTTAGGTATTTCGTATAGTTTTTACGGCTGTCTTTTACAGGGCTTCCAGCTGTTGGTTTGCCATCTTGAATCTCCTACCTATTGTTTCCCAACACCATGTTTAATAACATACCCATGGTTGAAACTTTGTAAGAGGCCCACTAAGAAGTAACTGTGGAGCACAGCTTTCTATTTCCAGAAACTCACTTCAATGATAAGTTGATGTGCATTGTATGTTGTAGGTAGACTTTATCGGCCTGGGTTTTCGCGTGGTGCAAAGTCACTTTGCTCTGCCAACAGACACCATGATTCACAGAGCAGTGCAAATTGTACCTTTTTCAGTGCAAAGTCGTTTTGTACTGCAACAGTACTCTTTGCACTGCACGCATGCACTTTGCACCACTCTGTGAATCAGTACGTTTGTTGGCAGTGCAAAGCCACTTCGCACTAGTGCCACTTGCCACAGAAAACCATTGTGGATGATGGGCACATGACTGCAAAGTATGATGGATAACCTGGGGCAGACATTGTGCTGGCTAGAGATGCAAGGTTGTTGCTGTGGGTTGGTTCTTCTTTTACGGTTGCTCTCCGTGCTTTTCTTTGCCCATCAGACTGCCAGCATTCGGCCCAATCCCCTTTGCTCCTTTCCGTATGAACCCAGCAGCAAACTTGATGCTAAACTAATGTGCTGCATTGTTTTGCATGAGGGGCACATTTCGATAATCTGGCCCTTGACGTTCTTACATTGTGTATTTTGGCATTTATACTATGGCCCTGCGATTACTTGTACGACCAAATTAGGTAACCGTTTGCACCTTTTACTTTGATTGTAAAATGAGGCCAGTCCAGGGTATCACTGCTCCTCTCTGATTCTTTACCACAAGTAACAATGGGCAAATAAGTGACATGCTGCAGTAACATGGGCAAATAAGTGACATGCTGCAGTCTATGAGTCTGAACATGCTGCAGAGTGCATTGCCTATGCCTATTTCCTTTGTATGCTTCTCAGGACTTTCACAAAGAATGCCAGTGCACTGCTATGCAGGCACAGTTCCTATGTAACACTTTTAATGTGGTGAATGTGTGATTATTGTGGTTGTCCCTTTCTATTGTCTTGACTTTTCGTTGCTGTGCAATACATGGCAAAATCGTTTTGCGATGTAGACAGCTTCATATTATGTCTAATAAGTGTTACATATAATTTTCCCAGACAACATTGCATTACGTGTGCACAAACAACCATGTATCTGTAAAACAAATGAGTTTTCTCAAGTAAATGAGAATCATCTAGATCACGCAGTGGTCGAAGTGAGCTAGAACGGTCGGGAGCGATATTCCATTACTTTTATTTGTTACTGTCACCAGCTCCATTTTTTACTGTCAACAGCTCCACTAGTTTTTGCAGCCATGTTCACCATTCCAGAACTGTTCTTTATTATGTTAAAGCACACTACTCCACCTTACCAACGGATATCAGTTACAGCTAAACTGAAATCTTTTTCAACTGAAATGGCTGTCAACCCCCAAGGCTGCTTTTTTTGTTAATGTTGAATACAGGTTTATTGTATTATCACGAGTAACATACCAAGGGACCCCCAACCCAGGCAACATCCAGGATCTAAATGACAAAAGTTAAGCAACAACACAGTGATGAAATAGCATTCCAGAACTTATGCTGCAAGAGAGATCCATTCTGGAATAACACAGTAGCATTCCTGGCATATGTAAGCACTGACATGCGCTGCAGCAGTTGCCACTTGAAAAATGTGTTGCACGTTGCTCCTTTCCTTCCTACTCTGTCCCCCGCCGGAGTCACAGTTCCACTAATTTTCTGGTACACTGCCATCACTGAGTTCACGAAATAAAATCCGGGTGTGCTGCGACATTGCCTTTATAGCCTGAATGCACTCCCTGAATGGAGCTTTGGGTAAGAACCTTGATTTTCGTCTTTGTGAAGGGAGTGCGGGAAATCCCATGGGGAAGACCCCTCCCAGCAGCCGCGTCTGCGAAGATAAATTAACAGTAGGCAATGAGCTCTGGACGTAGAATTCTCCGATTGTAAGTACCTGGGCTTTCCTATTACACGAGAGTAGAGGCAAAGGTCTGTGATTGATTCAAATCCATAGGAGAATGACTGCTGCCTGGCGCGTCCATCATATGCCGGAATTGCTTGCATGCAGGGCCAGACGAAAACAAAGAGAAATGTGCGGGCAAATACGTATGAACAATATATTGTCCACGCTGAAAAACAAAAAAAACTGGGTGTTCTTTATGGAATAGTGCAGTGTTTTCAAGGAAAGCTGCAGATGAAGTGCACTTCACTGTGATTTTTAACTCGCTCCGAAGAGTTGCTTTAGCCTTGAACGCCCCGCTTCATTGATTTGAAGATGTTTTGCTGTGAAACTTAAACATCAGAGTGATTTGATTGAAGCTTAGGGCTATCAATCTTTTGATTGTTCTCCTCTCCATCGATCCGGACTGGGTAGACTGGCTGCTGACAGTATGGAAAGGAGATTCCTTGCACTGCTTATTTTTTGTACAATTACGATTTTTTAAAATTATTATTATTTATTTAAATGATTATAGCGCACAAACAGCCCTTGGACATCCAGGCGCTGTTACATGTGATGAACTTAGTTACATGTGGCAACTGGCCCACCTCTGGATTCAATTAAGGTTGGATATATACATTTTACATTGCAATCATGCAGTATATATTACAGGCAGGTAAGAATTGACAGTATTATTTGACTGTGACAGGTGAGATTAGATGAACAGCAGCGTGTTGACTGCTCTGCGGAAGGGTGGCCATGTGTGAGTTTTCAGCTCTTAGGGATGGCGGAGGGGCTTTCCATTGCAGGCCTGCTAGGTAGGGAAAGCTAGCTCCTCCTGCACTGACTCTCTTGATTTTGGGTACTGTGAGCCTGTTAGAGTAGGGAGTTCTGATTGGTCTGGTAGATGCAGATATGTGTATTCTTTGATGAAGGTGTGGGGGGCAGTTTGGTAAACACATTTGTGGGTCAAAGGGAGGGTCTCGAAGAGGACGGGCTCCTTAATAGGTAGCCAATGAGCCTGCTTTCTGGAGGCAGTTATGGTTTCTCTTTTGGGATGCCCAGGGCTGTACACGTGTGGCAAAGGCACCGACTTACTGTGATAGGATATTCGTTACAAGATCATGAGTTGAGATATTTTAACTTTCTACTTTCATAAATTGTACTAGAACAACAGGTCTAACATAAGTTGTGCGTGCTTTAAAACAGTTTTAGTGTAAGGGTTTAAATCATATTTTAAATTATTGTAAAAAAATGAAGAAAAACAATACCTTCAATAACATAATTATGAAAAATCATCCCTCAAAGTGCCCATCTCTATACTGAGATAAGGATCACAACTACTGCTTCATGGGGACACGTAAGGAGAGCCTTAATTTGTGGCACATATTAATATCAGGCATGTCAATATACGGGATATGTTCAAATGTGTGGAATCTAAATGTGTTGGGGTCCCCTACCAAAGCTTTCAATTTCCATATTCAGATGCTTGTCCCAACCATGATGCCTGTCACACCATTTGAAATGACTATTGAGTCTGGCCTACAGCCAGGGTCATTGGCCGGTCTACCCCAGTTGTCTTTGGGCCACAAGGAACCCCGTTGAATGGGTCCATGGGCCAGTGTCCATGTCCACAGGTTTTATGTCAGCACATTGGCCATGGCCCATTTCCTGCTGTGGCAAGGGCCTGTCGGTACTCTCACTATTTCCAGTGCACTCTCATAGCCATGTTTGGTATGCAGGCTACTACTAGCCACATGGACTCTGTCATCCACTCAAAATTGACACTGGTCTGCAGACAAGCCCAGTTGTTTTTTTTTTTTCATGGAGCCAGCTCTGTTGGAATGAGCCAGGCTAAAGCCAAGATTGAGATTCACTTCGGTCAGTGGAGCTGGCCCTTACCTGAGTGCAAGCCTGTTGGCCAACCTGCAAGCCAATTGGCTAAAATGAAGACTGCCCCCGAACTTAAGACAATATCTGATTTACCACACATCAGTGTGGTTGTCCCAAACTAAAATGTGTTGATCTGTATCGAGTTCGCAAATATCAATTGTACAGCCAGGACCCTCAAAACAGCTCTGTAGATATGCTAATCATTTTGGCAAAAACAAATAGGGCACGATTTTACAGACTTTTGTCCACATTTCAAACAAATATCTGATCCAAGCACATAACTTTAGTGAGTCAGACCAATCGCACAGCTCTAGCAAAGGTTAGGAGTGCATTTGTCAGTTTGGGTTGCCGGTGAGAGCAAATATTATTAGGAAGCCGAGGTTTTATGACCATCCTTATAAGTGTTTTTCCCCCACAGGCAGTAGGAAAGAGAAGGTTTTAATAAGGTCTCCAGTGCTTTTACCACTGGCATGGCCCATTCAGGTTATTATAACTCAAAGTTATCTGAGGTGTAAACACAACATAGTCTGAATACAAACACATTTCTCTCATTATTAAAAATAAGATGACCACCATGGAAAAAGAAAGAGGTTCCTTCCCAAGAGAAGAAACTCCCTTTCCATAGACATCACGGCCATGAAGTGGAGCAGGGAAGAGTGGCAGCAAGGCTGCACTGCAACAGCCATGACAATCCAAGCAAGTATTCAAGGCTGGGGGTTGGGGGACACCTCAAATTGCTAAGATTTTGAGCAATCTGATCAGCTCACCTGCAAAATCTTAAAAGATGTTCTCATTAATAACATTTTCAACAATGCACTAGCAACATCTTAGACAGCCTCAATACAAAAAGGATACTTGTAGACTAAAATTAGACATCAACAAGAGGCAGGCGAATCTACTGGGCTATTCTACTGGGATCTGAACTGTAAGAATCATATAGCTGCGCTTAAGGTGAATTGTTTGACGCACACTAATGATCCATTAATTCAAAAAAGGACGAAGAACGCTGTATATAATGATTGTGACACAGATGTCCCACACATTTTATTTGAATGTTGTGACTCTTGTAAAGTTGGTTTGCTCCTATGATTCTACATGTATTGCACTAATAGCTTGGCTCTGATTTGTGAATGCAAAATAGACATTAGCAGCAATAATATGTTCATATATGTTGCATTGACAATTATTTTCTGGACAGTTACAGCGATATCAAGGTATGTCAGGAGATATGTTCTGCACACTGGACTGTTGGCAGGAGTCCTTAACACTGGCCTCTATGTTTTCACAGCTATAACGTGCATTAACATTGAGACACAACTCCCAGAGCATGTTCTATGGAGGCGTGTGACCGGGTCACTGAATGAGTATGGAGCTCAAGTCATGCTCAGCTGCAGCCCAGGATACTATTTAGGGGGTCGGAGATTGTTAGAGTGCAGAGCTGATGGAACATGGAGTGGGGGGGATGAGAAGCCTAGCTGTAAAGGTAAGCACTGCATTGCCTTTTTTTTTATGTTACACATGTTTTTTAAGTGCTGACAATTTCCATTGACATAGAAAGAGATACAACCTTTACTTGCAGAAATGCCGAATGTGCATATTTATTCCGTAATATTGTTAATATTTAAAGCATCCAATCATGTTAGGTCATGCATGCCTTTTTAAATACATTATATTTTTCTGATTAACTATGTATTGCAGAAGCATGATGTCATAACATTTTCAATTGTTAAGAACAACAATTGGAAGAATAAGTCAATATTATCCACAGCGCTTGTACAAAATAATAATAGGATGACACAGGGCTGCGGGTGTCTGGGGGTGTGGGTATACTACCTGTATACTGCCACTGCAAGATAACAGTTAACACAAAGGGGCCCAGTCACACTGTGCCAAAAAGTGCAAAGGTTGAATTGCAGTCTGGTGTTTATTTTAAATGGTAAGGCAGCCTGACACGTGTTTCGAACTTTACTGGCTCTTCGTCTGAGGCTGTTGTATCACATCAAATGTACAATATTTCCACACATTGAGTTTTAGTTCAACAAAATGCAATCAAGGCATCATGTTAGGTCACACAAGGGATGGTTTGCCAAATCAAGACAAATATAGTAAATGTGAGATAAGTATCACATTGTGCATGTCATTAAAAATGCACATTTTTGCAGAAACAAGATAAAATAAGGTAGATGGAAACCGGGGAAATGTAGAAAAGGGTGGAGGGGAGAAAAAGATTAGAAACAAAAACACAACATTAGTGTCAGTGTAATAAGGTCAGCGTGATCAAAGACAATTTTGCCAGTGAAAAGGGTTTCGGTCGAATAATACCTTGATTTTGAAGTTCAAATGTCCAATTCTGGAAAGGCACATTTTTGCCTGATAGTGGTTCAACTGTAATCAGGGGTTGGCACATTAATAATATGGCCGAGATTAGAAGTTGCGAATTGATTTTATGTAGGAGGGAAATGACTTCACATACCTCTGATGCTTCGCGAGTGCGGCAAGATCTAAGGTGAGTAAGAGCATTGGGAAACCGCAAATTGGATTGATTGTGCCTGATAAGTGGATAATTAATTATAAAAAAGACTGATTTAGGGAATCATTTAAATTAGTTTTGAATAATTATTAGAGATAATAGACATGCTATTAAGTAGTTAAAGGCGCCCAATTGGCGTTTACTGTGCATGAGCAAGTATTTATAATGTTGCATTCACGTTAGAATACAGCATGCGGGTGCCATCGTACGGCAGCAATCATAAACGTTCCAGGGACAACCAAGGGGCCATAAAACATCATCTTACCTGATGTGAGGTAGAGTAGCAAAAAAAAATCCCAAACGCGGCCCTACGTGAGCTCAAGGAGACATTAAAAAACAGGCAAAGCATCCGGGTGAGGTTGCCACTAGACCTGGTTAGGTGCAAAGCAAATGTGGCTCAGAGGAGGACGCCATTTTAGGTGAAGAAACTCTCACTTAATTAGAAATGAACACATGGGAAGCCTGCCATGTCGGCATGGGTAGGATTATCTCTTGCAATTTAGTCGCTATCATTTTTATTAGATGAGTAATGAAATGTATGAAATTAATGAAATTAAATATAACTAGCTTAACAAGATAGAGCATTAGAGAGGATTACTTTAAATCAAGTAAATAAGTGTGGAAAAGGTCACTTTGAATCCTGTAAAACATGATAATTTGGTGACAGAAACCGTATAGTGGCATAAGCACAAATAAATAAATTGGAAGGAGGAATAAACTAAGTCACCCGGGAGTAAATTTACAAACCAAACAACTTTGGCAATAATTTGATTTCACCCACATATACTTGGCGAAGGATGTCCAAAGATCGCGCTGTACAATATCATATAAAATTGCGAGTGCGACTATAAAGTGAAAATGAATACATTCAATATTACTAGGCATCAGTATAGTAGATTACATTGGCAAATAATATGCAAAAGGACCATAAATTGCAATTATATCATTAGATCATGACAACTTATAGGACTACTGCAAATTCATGGTCCGAATTGAGGCCATTATACATGGTCCGATATTTACAAATGAGTCTGGCCTATAGTTGGTGAAGCTTCAACATCTGGTGCCGCCTCTTGGACCTACAAATTGGAAAAAGTCCTTGCAATCAAGTTGGTGTTTTGCATGCCAATGGCTGGATAGTGGATATTTAGCATCCTGGCTACCAATAGTCACCATATGTTCATAGACCCAAATTTTTAATGGTCTAATTGTACTGCCTATATATTTGAGCCCACAGGTACAAATAATGCTATATACCACAAATTTGGTATTGGAGTTAGTAGAGGACTCCACATTATGCTCACCCTGGGGCCCAAAGGAAACCATTGCTGTTTCTAGTGCATATTTGCACATATTACAGCATCCACATTTGGGAAAACCTTTATTTGGGCGCAATGTAGCCATGTGGTTGTGTGACTAGGCGTGCCCATAAATGATGGGCATAGTTTATTTTTCAGTGTCTTACCTTTACTATATGTGATAATGGGTTTGGGATAAAGCCAATTTGAAAAATCTGAATCTAGATGAAGTAAGTGCCAATGTTTTCTCACTATATTGTGTACCTAATAGCTATCTGAGTTAAATCTGGTAATCAGCCTAATTTTGTGAGAGACGGATGTATTTGTACGTGATTTTGGAACTAGCAATTTAGCTCTCTTCAACTGACGTAGTTCTTCTGCAGTTTTGTCAAGGCGAGTAGTTTCATACCCTCTAGCTCAAAATCGCGATTTAATCAAATCACTTTCCAAAACAAAATCAAGCGCACAGGCCATGCAACAATCTCAGAGGTCAAAACATTATACAATTTTGAGGCCTTGACATCGGAAACCATGGTTAGCTGTAATAGTCTAGAGGCATCAGGTGAAAGGATGATATTTGAGAACTGATGGAGTGCATCGAAGCATGAATTAACCAAATTATTACAAAAGGTGAAGTCTGAGACAGGTATGGAAAAAAGATGTCTCAGTTGTTGGAAGGAAAGAATAGAGGGGCCATTGATAATTTGCTGAATAAATATGATACCTTTTTTTAACCACGATTTACATTGAAAAGCTCTGTCATTAATAGTAATATTTTTATTGTGCCATAGCAACGGGGAGAGGTTCTTGAAGGGAGTTTTAGTATGAGGGAAGAGAAACATTTTACGGCAGAAATAGAGGCATTAATGGGGTCAGATCAGGCTATAAAAGAGTAGTTAAACACATAGGTGAGGTCAACTACATCATAGGGATATACCAGGTGTTTATCTAACAAACACCAAAAGGGAGTATCTGAGGAGTCAGGGGGAGCAAACCAGCAGCGGAATTGTTTTAGAAGAAATGCTGAATGATATGATTTGAAGTCCAGAAAGCTAACCCCTCCCATGTCAAAAGGGGCTTTTAACTTAGCAATTGCAATCCTCTTAGATTTACCAGGAACCCATAAGTAATTGAGAAGAATAGAGCAGGTGGACTTGAAAAATGAAGGAGATAATGAGAGCGGGAGGAGTTGCAAATAATATAAAACAACAGGGGACAGTATCATCTTAATGGTGTCAAGCTGACCCCACAAGGAGAGGTAGAGGGGAGACCACATTGAGGTTAATTCTCTGAGTCTATCTAACAATATTTGCATGTTAAGTTTGATAATATAACATATTGAGGAGGAAAATCGAATGCCAAGATATTTAATAGAATCATAACACCATTTGAAACGAAGATATCTTTGTCATGTTTGTCACAAAAGGAGTTGAGGGGTAAAATCTCTGATTTATCTTTGTTAAGTTTATAGCCAGACACTAGCGAAAATTGATGGATTCTGTTAAGCAGATGAGGATGTTGAAGCTTGGGTATTCTTAATGAGGATAAGAATATCATCAGCATATGCTGCAATTTTAATAATCGATTTTCCACAGTGGATTCCAGGGATGTTTCTGTCAGATCTGATAAGTTCCAATAAGGGTTCATAGTCAGAATGTACATAAAGGTGAGAGAGGTGACAGCCTTGTCGAGTGCCTCTACGTAAGGGAAAGAAAGAACAGTATTGACCATTAATATTAATCAATAATTTGGGACAAGAGTATAGAAGTTTAACAAGGGAAATAAACTGTTCGCCGCAGCCGTGCCATTGGAGAGATTGAAACATAAAGTCCCAGTTGATCCGGATGAAAACCTTTTCTGCATCGAGGGCGACAGCAGCATATCCCTGTCTATCTTTCTTGTCCTTAGAGAATACGTGAAGGGTATCAAGTAATAATCTAGCATTTGGAGAGATGTTCCGCCCCTTCACATATCCCACTTGGTCGGGTTTTAGCAGGGAGAGATGATTCAATTCTGTTGGCGAGAATTTTAGCAAAGATTTTTCTTTCAACATTAATTAGAGAAATTGGTTGATAGTTGCTGGGAAGAGTGGGATCTTTATGTTTTGGGGAATAAAATGAAAAGAGCCTCAGAGAAGGAGCCAGAGGACGATTTCTGGGAGATAAAATAGGAGAATACAAAGTTAGGTTTAGGGGTAAGGGAATGGGCCAGACTTTCTTAAATTCAGTAGAAAGACCGTCCGGCCATGGGGCCTTACCTTTACCCAACCCCTTAATGGTTTAAGTGATTTCTGGAAGTAAAATATCACCTTGTAAATGAAATAGGTCAATTTGAGGATACGACTGTCTATTGATATTGCTGAGAAAAGAGTCAATATTCTCGGAGGGGACAATGGTATCGGGAGTGTAGAAATCTGAATATAATTTTTTTAAAACAGTTTAAGATATGGTGATTAAAGGAGGTACCAGATGTATCTTTATGTTAGATATATAAGTTCTTTCTTTCCTAGTTTTGCGTTAAGAGGCAAGTGACTTACCGGCTTTGCTTTGTTGGAAATCTGGCAAATCCTTGTCTTATATTTTAACATAGTCCCAGCATCTAATTCAGTGTGCTCATTGTTAATTTGGAAGCGTAAAGTCATGACCAGACGAAGGTTTGTTGTGTTGGAGTCCTGATAATAATGTTTTTCAGCATTGGTCAGTTCGATATAAAGATCGTCAAGATGTTTTCTATGTAAATTCTTTTTCTTTACCCGAAAAAGCCATGATATGGCCTCTAAGCGCAACCTTAAATGTGTCCAAATTGATCACTACTCCAGTGTTATTATCATGGTTTTCAACAAAGAATTGTGGTAGGAATTATTGGACAGATTTAATAAACTGCTGGTCTTGTAACAAATAATTTTTGAATATCCATCTGGACTTCGTCCTTTTTGATATCCTCCAAGTTGAAGGAAGTGAAAACAGGGGCATGGTCAGAAATAATAATATTAGAGATTGAAGAGTCAATAATAGTGCCTGTGAGAGATTTGGAAGAAAAATTGTAATTTAGGTAGGAGAGTGTGTTATATGGAGGTAAGTGAAATGTTTAGTCTAATTTTGTAGGATGGGAAAGCCTCCAAGAATCAACTAGGTCTGTCTCAGCGAGACACCCTACACAGGATTTGTTGGTTTTAGATGTTTTGAACACACAATTAGATTTCCGATCTAGGAACGGCTTCATCGCTTTAACGCTAGATAGATGAGTTTCTTGTATGCATGACAGTGAAGGCTTGAGTTTATTGAGATGGGATAGAATCTTGCACCTCTTTATAGGATTGTTGCAACCCTTAATGTTCCAAGTGACACACTTAAATAACACTTAAATAACAAAGAAACAATTAGGTGTGTATAGGGGCAGCATATACACCTGTAATGGACACAAAATGCAAGCAAACCAAAATAAAATGTGCAATGCCTGAACAGTATGAATCAATGAAGGGGACAAGACATGAACGGAAAAGAAACAAGGATGAGGGAACATAGAGGGGAAGTCTGAACAAGGACTGCTGGTTTGCGGTCAAAAAGTGAGGAAAAAACCTCAGATTTAGGAAAAAACTTAAAGTCAACAGCCTATATCACATAAAAAAAAAAAGATGATCAGATAGGGCAATGGGAAAAAAAGGGAGAAAAAGGCAAAAAGGGGTAGGTGACACCTACTGAACCATCAGAAGGAAAGAGACAACTCACAATAGAAGAGGGACGCCATGACAGTGCCCAACTCATCAATGATATAACATCTAGTTAATAACAGCATTGAATAAAGCCCGACATGGTCAGAAAAAAAGAAAACAAGAACCTGATGCTCCTGAAGAGGTTGAGGCATTTACAGGAGATGACTTGTCCATGCCCTCAGTCTTGATAGAACAAATACATGCTTTCAGGTCAGCAGGATTGTCGAACATGGCAGTACCAACCTCATGAATGACTTTGAAGGAGCATGGGTTATATAAACCATATCTGATATTGAGCTGCTTTAATGCAGGGTGGAAGGATAATCATTATTTCTATGTAGAGCTGTATGCCTTGCTCTATCCTGTGAGATATGTATTGTGATTCCATGCCAAGTGTGAGAGTTTTTCTCCTTGATCATTGAGATGATTAGCTGGAGCTGAGTATATTCAAGCAAGTAGAATATAAAAGTTCTGGGTGGAGGGCGAGGGCATGTGGAGTTTCTTGATGGACCAATACGATGAGTTTTCTGAATATTGAATAATGTTTCCATTGGTAGGTGAAGTAGGGCAGGTAGTAGCTGCTGTATAAATGTGAGGGGTCTGAGTCTTCACTACCTTCAGGCGGGCCTGAAATGTGTAGGTTTTTACGTCTACTTCTATTTTCCAAATCTTCATTATGTTTCTGGAGGTCTTTCATAGTTTTTTCAAGCTGCACCACCCTAGGGGAAACATCCTCCACAAGACCAACCCTTCTCTCAACCTCCTCCATTCTATCTTTAAAGCCTTTCCATCTGTCATCCAATTGTTGAAGTGTTTGATTTGTCATTTCAATGAATGGCTTAAGTGCTCTGATTTCTTGTAAAATAGTCTCAATGGCTGGGTCCGCCAAGCTGAGCGGAGGTGGTAAATCACTCTTTGGCCTTTTCAGGTTAGTTGAAGACAGGTTAGTATCCTTAATGACGAGTGTTGTCTTTTGATTATTTTTACCAGTGGCCAACAGGCAGCAGATGAGGGACACCAAGGATAGCAACAGCTAATTAGGAGAAGCAGCTGATGTAAAGCCAAGCAAAACGTCCAAAGAAAGGACTTCATACTTAATGAAGTAGAGGGTATTGAGGAGGATAACACAAAACCAGATGTTGGCTATGGAGAGTTATAAAGGGGTTAGAGTATCCAAGTGCTGAATTAATTGAGAATAAGGAATCAGACAATATATTAAATATGAGCACTGATATTCATGAGTTGTGCTAGATATCAATTGTGTGTACTCTCTTTTCCTTATTTGTAATTGCTCTTAACTTTGCTTTCTTTCTTTCTCCTATCCTTTTGTCCTTATGTTCAACCTCTTTCACTTTTATTCAACTTATTTTCCTTCTCTACCACAAAATATAAGTGGAAATGTAATCTTTAATTTAGATATCCCTATTCATACCTCACACTTTCTTATTATACTGCAGCACGGGTTTGCTTCAAAACTGCGCGAGATAGTTTCTGCTATCCCCAAGGGTAATACATTGTGGAGAAAACAGTGTAAAGTTCATTATTTGTACAGCATGAAGAAAACTTAGCTTAATGGCATCAGTTAATGATAGCCCTGAAGTAAACACAGTCCTCTCTGGTGGTAGCACTGTTCTCAGGAAGGAGCTGACAAGGCCAGAGCCAGAGCACTGGGCTATTTGCAATGCCGGGTGACTTCTCACGCGAGATGGCTGTTCTTGTGCACAGCAGGAGTTGGTATGGTGAAGTACGGCGCGCCAGCTCCTGCACGAATAAGAAGAAGTAGGGACCTCTGATCACAGCTGATCACAGCTGTTCACACACCGATACAGCTCCGGAACAAGGACACCTTCGAAAAAACAAACAGGAAAATTAACAAAATGCTGTGATTATAAAGTGGGGAGTCGGAGCAGCAGATCAAAGGGGACATCATCCACGGCAACTGGCCACGCCCCCATTACACCATTTCTGCACTTAAGCTCAAGCCAAATCCAGGCAGTTATGTTATCAGAAATAAATGAAAACATGTGACCTCGGGCATGCCAAGAAGCAGTGCCATGATGACAGCAGCATTGTTTAATTCAGTTTGTCTTCCTTCATGAAAGAGTCCACGGGCCAAGTGAGGTAGCGAGCAGAAGGGCAGTGTCTCTTTTTCTCTCCATGTGTTACCCACATCCACCTGACATCTCTGCATTAATCATTTTCTATGCCACCACTCCATTAATGTTGATCCCCACACTGCCAGCCTATCTATCAGAATAGAATGGTGGACAGCGGCAAATACTGCAAACGTAGCAAGTATAATGGGGGCAGTAACCGTGACATCTTCAGAGGCCAGGCAAAGATCTCGTAGACCAGCCACCAAAGCAGGCTCAGTGCCTCTGGCAAGAGAGAAGCCCACTTGACAAGGATCAAGGACATCTGCAGCTTTATTAATTACTTGCTGCAAGAAGGCGGGCACTGCACTGAAACCTGCCATTCTTGCTCCATTGCTTTAGAAACTCTCTTCTGGCAGGTGTAGTTCAGCATATTTACATCTTTTTTCCACTTTATCAATGTTGCTTGACATCTTCAGAGGCCAGGCAAAGATCTCCTAGACCAGCCACCAAAGCAGGCTCAGTGCCTCTGGCAAGAGAGAAGCCCATTTGACAAGGATCAAAGATGGTTGGTGATTCTGTGCAATACAAGGTTTTTCAAGTAGGGGGAGAGAACAGAGACAGTTAGTTGTGCCATCTGGGATCAGTAGAGGACTTGTTTGAAGATATGCAACTTCGTAGCAGGTAGGGAATATCCCAGTGACGGGAGAGATGTTGAAGCAGAGAGATAGGCACGAGCAGGTGAAATGTTTATGGGAGTTATTTGTAATTATCGTCTGCATTGAATGAAAATTATAAAGAATAGTGCAATGACATTGGAAGCTAATCAAAACATGAATAGGGATTGATATATAAATTGTAAACAAGTAAGAGTATTCCACTGATGCAAAATATAACAATCAAAATACTCCTTGCAGAAGGACTGAAGGGTGAAAGATATACCAAGGTGATCTCACTGACTTTATAGTTCCTCACCAAACCACCAATGGCTGATGGGACATGACACTTTCTTTTTAGAATAAGGCATTTTGGAGTAGAGGTCAACATAAATTGATGAATGGAAACGTTTATGCTCCATTGTATGACAATATGTTGGTAAAATCTTTGATTGGTTTAAAATAAAATGAGTTTCCTCTTTTGCAGGAATACATAGAGTATGTGCACTCACATCAACCATTGGTCAATCATGTCATTGCATACGAATGAGGTGGAACAATTGTCAAAGGACAGCAGCAACTACATGCAAACAAACAAAACAGAGTAATCTAGGATACTCACTATTGTATCAAATGTAATCATTAACAGAGTTCATAATCCATCATCTAAACTTCTTTATCCTTTGCCTGCAGAGACAGAGGTGCAAAAAAGGCTAGTATTCACTATTGTTATTATTATTTTCACATATTCTGTCAAAGTATGTTTGTATTGAAAGTTTCCCTGATACTGTCCTAGTCTTAGTCCCTCACAGTTTTCTTTACCTGTACTTGTCCAGTACATGGACTCACACAATGCATCATTTGGTAGCATGTCTAGTTGTCTTTCCCTCTTTAATTCTGCCACCATATATTAAAGCATTCACAGATCCTGGTCCTGCTATAGTAAGTTCATGCACCAAATGGAAAGATCTCAAACAAGTCATTGTGTTTCAAGAGGGCAACCTTAATGTTGCATTCAATGCTTTGTAAGGGTGCATAAGTAAGACTAATTAAAAGTGGGCTGGAAAAATGCTTCTCTCGTCCTAAAGCTAAGAGGGGTTTCACTACCGCAAAAAAAAAAACTAGTCAAATTGTCAAAAAGTAAAAATCAAAAAGTCTGCCGCTGACAGTGCCCCAAAAATTACCTCTGTCCCTAACACTATTAATCTAAAGCAACCATGTAAGGATGATGTTTTCTCAAAATAATAAGTGTTCTTGTGTCCTCAACCAACAGAAAAGTTCCAAGTCTATCTATTTATAAAGTGATGAAAAACAATGTTGCAAAATACAACATTCCTATGCTAGCATTGTGCTCCTTTCCCCTAGACTTCTTCTTATCTTATGTCAATGGGTAACTAACAAGCAACTTTTCACAGTTCTTCATCTTACCAGCCTGGTACACTCCACTACCAAGCATAGTATCCCTATGCTAGAGTTAGTCTCCTTTCTCCCAGTCTTCTTTTTATCTTATTTCTGTTCCTTTTGGGGTTTCTGAGCCCCTTTTCTCTCTTAGGTAAAATATCAGTGCATCCTGCCAACTGGGCACAGTTCACTATCAAACATATGATTCCTTCTGTCAGTTCCAGGGTTCTTTACCCTCTTGTTCTCAACATCTCATGTGCGTGGGAGTCCCGCACTTTGAATATGTTGTACAACTTGGTTCACTCTCCTGCCAAGCCAGTGTCTATCATGGACTGTCTCTCTTTCTTTCTCGGAGTTCCAGAATGTCTTACATTGCGTAACTTTAAACTTTAGTTTCTGATATGGGTGTGAGTCCAAGACTAGAAGTTTAATGTATTGTTTGCTTGTTTTATTTCCCTGCCAATCATACGCTTCATTGTTCATGCCTTTTATAGGGGTGCCAGACTCTCTTATTCTTGACCTCTTATTTCAGTGTGGGTCCCAGACTTGCAGTGTTGTGTTGTATCCGCTTGGTTCACTCTCCTGCCAAGCATACATTTCCTGCTTTATTTTGTTTGGATTCAGTGTCCCAGACCCTTTCTTATTTGGGTGTGGGTCCCAGACTTGCACTTGTATATTGTATCCATTTTGTTCACTCTCTTGCCAAGTATACAATTCTTCCTTCTTTTCTTTGTGTGCATTAAGGGTTCCACGACTCTTTCTTATTTGGCTGTGGTTCCCAGACTCACACTGGTATGTTGCATCCGCTTGGGCCACTGTCTTGCCAAGTATACAACTCCTTCTGTTTCACTTAATTTGCATTCAGGGTCCCAGACCCTCTCTTATTTGGGTTTGCATCCCAGACTCACAGGGGTGTGTTGTATCCACTTGGTTCACTCTGCTGCCAAATATACAATTCTTCCTGGTGTGCCTCATTTTTATTCAGGGTCCCAGACAATCTCGTTCACAACTTCTTATTTGTCTCAGGGTTCCAGACATTCTCCTTCCAGCTCCTATGTTCACCCTGTTGCTTCCCCAGGCCTCCAGCACACCCCAGGCAACCTGCATATCTATTTCCCTCCTTCTTGCAGGGATCAGCTGTTCCAGGGCGGTTGCATCCCTTTCTGAGGCTCTGGTAGCATTTGTGTCTCCACCAGGGTCTGCAGCCACTCTGCAGTATTCCAATGCTTCCTGGCTACACATTCTCTCTCTCGCTTGCACTTCACTGGGGTTTACAGTGCTTAGAGGATTCACTCAGCAGCAAACTGAGTAGTCCTCTCCTGATGGCCCATGTTTGGGTTTTCCGTTTCCTCTTGCTACGGCTTCCCTTCTGGCTTGTGTCAGCTGCTCCCGTGCACGGCTCCTGCTGTTCCTCCTCAGAGGATTAATCTTACCTTTCCACATCCCAGCTGAGCTGCTTTCAAACTCCCACAATGGATTGCTGTACTGCTTTTGGCGAATCCCTTGCATTGAGAAGTTAGAACACTCACTCTGCTTCTCTAGAGTGATCCTTGGACTTATGGTGATCTTCTTCACAGTACCAGTTTTAAAATAATGTGTATAACACTTTGTACTTTCTGGTGTTTGGGTTTTGTACTGAAGTTGGATTGAATGACCTGACAACAAAAGACATTGGCTCTATCTAGAGAGGGGGAAGGATGATTTAGGGTTGGAGGAGGCGTTAAGTGCATTGAAGCGGGGTCTTACTGCGTTCTTTGACAATGGACATCCCTAATTCCTTGTGATCCTCCCTTGGTGCACCCCCACCCCCCACCCCCAGGGACTAATGTACTGTTGACACACCGTTCTGGCCTCATGAGAAAGGTGTCTCTCTAAGGGAGAAGTGACGATATCCTCAGATTCATCAGAGCTTCTACAGGAATAGATTGTGGGAGGCCTGTTTTTATGCACTTTACCCTCTAGTTTAGCTAACCATGTCACATTGCATTTGACAAAAAATCCACCCACAGAAGACAGGCAGCATTAATTTGACTGTAATGAACTTTATTACAGATAGCAAAGAAAACGCATCTTGATTTTTGTAGATGGTTAGCATCATATTGATCAATTGTAGAACATTTTTACAATGGCCATGTCTTTTTATTCCAAGAAAGAATATTTAGCACATCACTTTCAACAGGGTCTAGATATCAGTTTTGTTTGCACTGCTGTGAGCAACCAAAAGCATTCTTTGTCTGTTTTTCCTTCAGTAGAAGGCACTTCTTTGAGTGAGGCAGTGAGAATGGAGACTCTTTCCCCATTTTGGGCACTCGTTATCCTGATATTATCTTGGGGAATAAATTCACTACAGCTTTTTTGTGTGATATTTGCAGTATTATGTATGAGATCCGTATGCCCGGCGACGGTCAACCAGAATGTAACAGCATTCTGATTGGCCCTCGCCGGGGAATTACCAGGCCAGGAATCCCTTGCACGCACGTACCTGCCTTTGTATGATCCCGGCGGGAGGCGTGGCGGCCCCTTAGTTAATGTGGAAGCTCGAAACAGGGCAATCCCCTCTCTGAGCCTCCCCATGGCTGGAGGCTGCTTTCGTCCCCCGCCGGGGACTCAGGTATGTTTTTTTTCCTGCAAACTATCCACTCCCCACCCTCCTAACCCCACTTAGCTCCTTTCTTTCTCATTTTCTCAAGAGCGAACGTGCTGGGAACACTTCTATTCCCAGCGCGTCCGCTCCCAATGGTGCCATGGAAAGGGAGGTTTCATTACTGTAAAAATGTATCAGTGCAATGTGCATGTCTACATCATTTGTGAATTTGTTAAAAATAATGTCATTACTACGTTGTACTGTAAAAGATGAACAGACCAAGGTAAAATATCTAAAACACACCCTCAGAGTGTAGGGCTGGGTGAGGCACCAACAAAAAAATGTATTACCTATTCATAGAAATTTTTGAGATTGGAGGGGTAGAGGGTAAAATTGGCCAATCCAACAGAAAACCAATAACTACACATTTTAGTGGGTTGAAGATAGCAACCCTGTATTTCTTTGTATGGAATGATCACTCAACCAGCGCCTTTTTATAGATGCTAAAAATGTTGGCGCTGTTCAACAAAACTGTGTGAAGTATTGTACAATTCAGTCAAAATAGGAGAAGGGTGTAAGGGGTGGTTGACAAAACTTTCTTCTCTCTACAACCAAATATCATTTTTCATCAGGCACACACTTTGCCCTCATCTACCACTCAAAACCCAAACATCTGCTAGTAGTGCCAATGTGGTCTTGCTTCTAATGTGCAACACACCCTAATATGCTACTAAGAAAAGTAACAATAATTCATGCTCAGCCTGAAATAAATTAGACATTTTAAAGGGATTTTGCACTGTTTGTTTTGAATGAAAGCCATTTACCTCTCCTGATGTTGAATGTGATCTTTTTTGTTTGAATTAGCTCCACATGTGTTAAACTTGACTAAATATTTCCCAACTGCCAACTCATGTGTTTCCTTTTGTGTTTAGTTATTAGGGCAAATATTAGCCAATTTTTCATGTATATCTTTTAATTCCTGTTTTGCAAAATGATCAGTACAATTATGTGAGTTACTTTGTCAAATGTGACTGCTTTTCCCTTTCCGTCTGATTATTTTAATCTCTGTTTTCAATTGGATGTTAATTGTGATTGCAATTCTAAGCCATACTTTTCATTATTTAATGCTCCCATTTGGGTCCTACCTCCATAAGCATTCACAAGTCAGGCTTGTGAACAGCTGCACTAGCAAGAGCACTGAACAATGACAGTATTCTTTTAAATCAAGTCCTCACTGTGACACATTGAATTCTGCGCTGCATTAGTACAAGGACGAGTAGGGGTAAAATGGCCCACTCAGCCTCCACACAATCCAAAACCCAACATAATTTTAAAGATAAAATGGGTATGTTACGAGATATACCTCCTTCGACATGTGTATGGTAAAATGGGCTGAGGGAAGGGTAGCTCTTACGAGAGGTGTATATCTGAAATAGTAATGACCCAATAAACACAGGATCACAGTCCAAAATAAAGGAAATGTCCAATCAAGGTTCTTAAAAAATCTATACACTTTAATCAAACACACTATCGGCAATAGAACAAATTGAAAACACTGTATAAAAACCCACAGCAAGAATAACAGAGAAGATGCAACATACTGGAGAAAGTTGCTGCGATTCAGGGGTTGTAGGTAATTCATTAACCACCAAAAGAAAATCTGTGCTGAAAACAGCCTTCTCCACGGTTCCAGGACAATAGATTCCTGACCCAAGGAGAAGAGAGAATCAGGACTGAAAATTATGGGGGAAATTTCAAATACCCCAGCTAGTCCATGAGAAGAGACAGTTACTCTTTAAAGGAGCAGCAGATGGGTTAGCAGATAACTCCCTAAAACCTTGATAAAGTTACCGAACTGGAGTGACAAGTCCAGCAATTGACCAATGACCTGGGGCGCATGTTGAGGGCTCAGTTGAACCCTCAACCTAACCCTGCTTCCCAGAATCCCCCAACACCCGGGTCTGATGCCCTTGGGAGAAATGGCTAAAGGAACGTCTCAACAGTCAAAAGGTTTCTGAGGATGCGATCCAGGTGGAAGGAAGATGCCAAGCCCTAGAGAAAACTTCCTTTCTTACCAAAGCAGCACCCTTGGAAACCTCTCAGCCTGATAGTGAACCTACGAACCCTATGAAGTTAGAGCAAAGGGTAAGTAGAAGAGGACAAATAAAAACTCACTTTGTGGAGGAACAAAAAAAAAATATCTCCTTTGACAGAGAAGGTTCCCCTGAAGACTCAAGTAATAAAGTCTTCTCTTCCAGAAGAAGGGGATCCCTCCCAAAGTAAAATAGGCCCCAAAATACACTGAGATCAAAAGGGTAAATATGGAGATCAACTCAGAGTGAGAGATTCCTCGACCACAATCATGCAAGCCAGATCATACATAAACTGTAGAGGTATCCTCCCAACAAACAGGTTCTGAGAATTGTCTTCCGGTAAAACTGTACAGCGAAAAATCTGGGGCGAAAGAAGATACACCAACTATGCATATAGAGAAATGTCAATTCCTCCTGCAGATTGCTGATCTCCGACATGGAAAATCGCCCAAGACCGCGCAGTGCCAAAATCAACATTAAGAAAATGTCAGCTGAACCTGCAAATAACTCACACTTTCTTTGAACAATTTAGGAAAAAGAGGACAGATTGTATGCACTGGCCTGGGTACAGGGTCAGTGAGAATTATCTAATCTGGTGGATACTGCAGGTTACTCTTCTGTCCAAAAAAACCTTGAACCAACTGAATGTAGAAAGGGTGAGAGTGATCGGATTCCCCTCATACCTCTTGACAGACAACTCCATAATTTCAGCAGGAATGTTATTTCCATCAAAGGGACTGCAGATCTAGAAATAAAATTAGGACAACATTGGTTAAAACACCCAGTGATAGTCGTGGATACAGAGGGCCCACCTTTTTACTGGTGAATGATTTCTTTGGAATTTATCACCTCTGTTTGACTGCATGAACCAGATCCTCTGGACCTAGACTAACTGGCCCATCAATTGCAAGAAAAGTACAAATTATATGAGTTTGTATGGCACCTGCCAGTTAATCGAACAAGGTTCCGAACAAGTAGAATTTTAATTCCAGAATAATCAAGTCCCAGGCATCACCATCATCTCTCTAGGAGAACAAACTTGAGATGGGAACCCTTCTCAATTCTTGAAAATCAACGTTCCTCCCAGTTGCAATTGGTACTCCAAACTGAAGGAACACTTTGAGATTTTATATGAATACAAATTTTGAAGAAACACTTAGTCCCATGAAAGAGAATGATGAAAAACCATCTCAAAGTCTGACCGACATTCAGAGAACGGGGGAAAACTTGTATTTCCCCATTCAGACAAATGAGGGGGAGGAGCCATAACTCAACAGAATATGCCTGAATAAGGAAATCAGCTTCATCAGTGAAGGGTTATTCAGAAAACTGCCAAAAGATCAAACCATTCCCAAATTTAAATTGAATAGATGGAAAGTGGGTCTGCAAACATCAAATTCTAAAAATGTCTTGCCTAGCAGATGTATGCTAAAAATGTCCATTGGCAAAAAAAGATATAGAACACAATTGTTGGGTCGTTAGAGACGTCCCTTCTGACTTGTATTTGAAAAAGTAACATCAATTCAAAAGTAGTCTGAATATAATCAACAACAAAGTATGGTCACGACTGTTGGGTAATCCCATGGGCTTTGGCAACACTGAACAAGCATTTTGGTCAGTACAGAACCTCCAAGATAAGGATTCCTACATAAATCTGACTTCTCGTCTCCAACAAGGATTGTATTTACATCCAAAAGCTATAGTAAATCCCGAACACACCACCATTAAAATATTGGTGGATAACAGCAACCCTCAAAGTATCACTTTGGATGTGGATACGTCTATTGGAATGGTGGTTGATGGCTAACATTATTCTGTTGATTTAGGTAATGAGATTATTGGGACAATTCTTCACTGCTGTTTTGGCATCAGTGACGGTATTCCTCTAGAAATTATTTCTACCAATCACGAGGAGAATTTCTTGATGTACTCTTCATGCCCTTATGGAGTGCAAGAGGTAACCTTTGACATCAGGAAGGATGAGGTGGTATTTAGAGTTAAAAGTAACTACTTCAAAAACATGGAATCTCCTGTCCAGGTTAACACCATAAAAAGAGATCTCTCCACCCAACTGGGGGGTACCACTGAAATTGCCAACCACAAGGTCTTTCCAGGTTTCAGTCAGATGGCTGAAGAATGGATCAATCTTGCCGATGCCTAGGAAACCGAGGAACAAAGACAGAAACTGAAAGGGGTATGTCCTCTATGTCTGCATCTCATTCCTGGTTCCACACATCACATATGGGCCAGGACCTCAACATATATTGCAAGGGGTGTACTGTGTGCACACAATTCCATACATATTCCCAAAACACAGAGCCCCTACATAAACGGGGAATGACACTAACTTGGTCAGATTTGCAAGCCGATTTCCTTGGGCCAGTATTTTGCTCCTCTAGAGGAAACAAGTAAATGTTGACTGTAACATGCATGTTTACAAAGTGGGTAGAATGTCTTCCTTCCCTGAATCGTAAGGCAGAGACAGCTGCTGTGCTAATGATCAAGCACATCTTCTCTCGTTTTGGCCTTTTGCAAAGGATTGAGTCGGGCCGTGGAAGTCATTTTACCAGTGAAGTGATGACCAAGATGTGGGAGAATCTAGTGGTAAAGAGAAAACTCCCCATCGCCCACCATCCGGCATCGAGGGAACAGATTAAGACATACAGCAAAACAACATAGCCCATTGGCACCCTGTTGGTGAGCATTCTGAAGAAGATTGTGGCTGACTATGGACCATATTGGGACATTGAATTACTGATTGTCCTGTTGGCTATTAGGTCTACACCATCTTCTGCAACTAACATGGCTCCATTTGAGCCCATGACCTGAGAAAAAATGTGATTGAAAATAGAAATGTGAAATATAATCAATGTACCACAATCTATCTGTAATATTGTCTTGGGAAATAATGTCTAACCAATAATATGTCACAACACGTTTTACTCCACTCTCTAGAGTTATTAACATCCTTCCTTCCAGCCTGGGGATCAGAAGAAGTGGGATCCTGGGAGGCCCTCAGTGATCCTGGAAAGGATCCTAGGGAAAAGAAGAAGAAGGAATTTGATGACCGTACCACTGGAAAGCAAAAATAAGTAGGTGGAGATCCGAGCGCACACTCCCTGAGGTTGAAAAATAAGCGGGATGTGCTCCATTGAACAATTGGAATTCTGATTAAAAAAAAAACTCTCCCCTGCTCTTTCCAAGGGGTACCCATGACAAAAAAGCAGATGGGGGCTAATGGGGTTTAAAGGCAGCCCCAGGTTCAAATTAACTGCCGTGTTACAGAGATCTAAGAATCTCCCACCCTGAAGGAGCTGAGACTGACGGAATCAGCTGTTTCCTCCGCGCTTTCGGTGCTCCACATGCATCGCCTGACCTAGAAATGGCTGGCGTGATGCGGGATGAAACCGAGGCTCGGCCCGGTTTCTAAGCAAAAGCATTGCTTATTTCGCCTGTATTGCCCCCGGCAGGTGGAAGCCGGCCACACGGAAGAAGGCCATAGGAAAAAGGCTAACTTCCTGTTTGCCATCTGTTGCTCCATTCATTCCCCATCCACGGCGGAGAGGGCAGGAGCCCTCTTCACCCCAGGTCTGCAGGAGCAGACTCCATCCACTTCCTCATGCCCTGTGCTGGAAGCTGCTGCTACGGCACAAGCGCCACCATTGTAACACCGTCCGTGTTGCAGAGATCTAAGAATCACCCACCCTGAGTTTAGACCAACACAATCAGCTGTTTCCTCCGTGCTCCACGTGCATCGCCTGACCTAGAATTGGCCGGCGCGATGTTGGATGAAACCGAGGCTTGGCCCGGTTTCTAAGCAACAGCGTTGCTTATTTCGCCTGTATTGCTCCAGGCAGGCGGAAGCCGGCCACACAGAAGAAGGTGATAGGAAAAAGGCCAACTTTCTGTTTGCCGTCTGTTGCTCCATTCATTCCCCATCCACGGTGGAGAAGGCAGGAGCCCTCTTCACCCCAGGTCTGCAGGAGCAGACTGCATCCACTTCCTCGTGCCCTGTGCTGGAAGCTGCTGCTACGGCACAAGCGACACCATTGTAACACCGTCCGTGTTACAGAGATCGAAGAATCTCCCTCCCTGAAGGAGCTGAGACCGACGGAATCAGCTATTTCCTCTGCGCTTTCGCGCTCCACGTGCATCGCCTGACCTAGAAATGGCCGGCATGATGCGGGATGAAACCAAAGCTCGGCCCGGTTTCTAAGCAACAGCGTTGCTTATTTCACTTGTATTGTCCCCGGCAGGCGGAAGCCGGCCACACGGAAGAAGACAATAGGAAAAAGGCCAATTTCCTGTTTGCCGTCTGTTGCTCCATTCATTCCCCATCCATGACGGAGAGGGCAGGAGCCCTCTTCATCCCAGGTCTGTAGCAGCAGACTGCATACACTTCCTCGTGCCCTGTGCTGGAAGCTGCTGCTACGGCACAAGCGACACCATTGTAACACTGTCCGTGTTACAGAGATCTAAGAATCTCCCACCCTGAAGAAGCTGAGATCGACGGAATCAGCTGTTTCCTCCGTGCTTTCCACGCTCCACGTGCATCGCCTGACCTAAAAATGGCCGGCACGATGCGGGATGAAACCGAGGCTTGGCCTGGTTTCTAAGCAACACCGTTGCTTATTTCACCTGTATTGCCCCCGGCAGGCGAAAGCTAGCCACACAGAAGAAGGCCATAGGAAAAAGGCCAACTTCCTGTTTGCCGTCTGTTCGCCGTTGGAGCCATTGTGCCTTACTCCCTGCTGCTGCACCAATGGACACAAACCTATTGTGAGTAAATTCAAATGACTGTCTGTCCACATCCACCCGCCCTAGCGTCAAACGTATTATTGATCACCAGGGGTTGAACAACCACTTCCCCTCTTCAGTTACTGCCTTTGATGGTACCAATGCCACTGCATTACTATTGCCTGCCCTATGACACGAACAACACATTGTTTGCATTGTATTACTGCCGTAATTATAGCCGCTTGTCACAGCTGCAACTGATGTGGCCCTCTGTATGTACCCACCCCATAAACTAGCGCACTATGCGCATTACTCTTAAATTCAATATTGCACTGCCTGCCCACCATGTCACTGCATCTCAGTCCAACTGCAAAACATTAGCTGAGACATAGACAGTACTTGAGATTGCCATTAGTCATCTCTGACACCAGCCAGTACGCGAGAAATCATGACTATTCTGGGCCCCACACAGGACCACTGCATCTAGCCTATTGTTGTTACATGTATGACATTGTTTTCTAGCCTAAATTCTTCCCCGCCTACGACTATTGCTTTTAGCCCATTGGCACCCTGTTGGTCAGAACTGTATTTAGCCTAAATTGTGCCCCGCCTAGGTCTATTGCTTTTAGCCCATTGGCACCCTGTTGGTCAGAACTGTATTTAGCCTAAATTGTGCCCCACCTAGAACTATTGCTTTTAGCCCATTGCCACCCTGTTGGTCAGAACTGTATCTAGCCTAAATTGTGCCCAACTAGAACTATTGCTTTTAGCCCATTGGCACCCTGTTGGTCAGAACTGTATTTAGCCTAAAGTGTACACCACCTAGGACTATTGCTTCTAGCCCATTGGCACCCTGCTGGTCAGAACTGTATTTAGCCTACATTGTGCCCCACCTAGGACTATTGCTTTAAGCCCATTGGCACCCTGTTGATCAGAACTGTATTTAGCCTAAATTGTACCCCACCGAGGACTATTGCCCTTAGCCCATTGGTATTTTGGTGGTCAGAACTGTATTTAGCCTAAACTGTGGAGACAAAGTGAGCCTAGCCTAGCCTCCCCACTCCTGATGTTCCTAGTTATGTTACGTTGGGTACTGATCATCATGTTCCCCTTCCACCTTGTCCAAGCAGACACCCGCTGCACTGGCAACCACTTCATCATCCTCAGTAATGGGCTCCCCAAACTAGCCTGCCCAAGGCACTACCCTATCCCGTGTCCCACTCCCTTATTCCAAACCACACCCCCTTCCTGGCTCTCTCCAAACTCACTCGTAGTCCTAAGGACCCCCGAGCAACCAATGAGGAACACACTCGACCCCAACCCTCCCTAACAATCCTCTTGCAATCCACAAACTCTCAGGTAATGAAAAAACACACCCCATCTCAGGATATGAGAGAACATCCCGACTAAGAGCACGCTACAAAGTACCCCATTACAATCCCACTACCAGGACCGAGCCACCCAGGCCACCTAAATCCATGTCCATCAGAACAAACAACAAACTAACTCAGATTATAGCAACTAAAACCCCAAGAAAACACATGGAGCCCAGCAATCCACCAATTAAGAATACACCCATAAAGGACACCAAGCCCCTTATTAGCCTCAAAAACACACTTATCAATGCCCGCTCCTTAGGAGCCCATGCCATCGAAATTCATGACCTTATCATTGAACTCGACCTTGATCTGTTAGTAATCACAGAAACCTGGCTACATCAAGCCTCAGGTCCTCTGCTAGAATTAGCCATCCCTCCAGATTACACTATTCTCAGATCAGATAGAAACACCACCCCAGGAGGCGGTGTTGCCATCATAGCAAAAAACACCTTCAAATCAAGATCTAATTCCATCGAAATAATTGCAGGATATGAACTACTGCTCGCTAAACTAGCGTTGAATAATAATACCACAGTTAATATAGTGGTCATCTATAGAACTCCCAGTACCAACAGCCACCCAGAAACAGATATCCCATTAATACTGGCGCGCATCCTTAAACCCAAAACGAAATGTATCATCATTGGTGATTTGAATCTTGGCTTTAATGATGACCAAGACACCAAAGCAACATCCCTTCTCTTGGCACTTAACAATATGAACTTCTGCATTCACGTCAATGTCCCCACCCTCACCAAGGGTAGTACCCTGGACTGGATCCTCACCCTCAACACCAAAATCACCATAGGCCCGATTACCCCACTTAGCGGGACAGACCACTACTCCATAGAATTCACTAACACTAGTGACGATCCCTGCCCGCCTAAGAACAAATTCACAGATACTGTTGAAAGTAGAAATCCTAAAAAGCTCACGGTGGAGAACCTTGACCCCACCTTGAACAAATTGCTAGACTCCCACTCAATCTTCAGTAACGATCCGATTACCATCGCTGAGTACTATCACAAATGCCTCTCCACAGCGATTGATACCATAGCACCAGTCTCCACTAAACTAAGACGCATCAATAAAAAATCCAACTTCTGGTTCAACGAGGAATTAGTTGCCCTTAGAAGGATAAAATGCTCTCTCGAGCATATCCATAATAAACACCCCTGCCCTGACTCGGCTAAAGCCTTCAAAGACGCAAATACCATTTACAAAACAGCTATTATAACCCACAAAGCCAACGCCTACAATGCTTCCATCAGTAATGCAGCATCAGACTCAAAGGAGCTCTTCTCTATCCTCAGAGAACTTGAAAATCCCCTGCCGACTGACACTCCCACCAACGAGAGCAAAGAATGGTGTACCATACAAGATACACTTGCCTCCAAAATTGCTGTGCTGCAAAATAAAATGAACTCTAAAAGACTACTCCTAGCAGTTAAAACCCCCCTTTCCAATTCACACCCGTCTCCCAAGATCTTGTAGTTGACACAATCTCCAAGCTTAAAGCGTCCAACTGCAAAGGAGACTCTGTCCCTGCCAAATTAGTCAAAGTCTGTGCCCCTACTCTGACCCCTATCATCACCAAATTTGTCAATGCCTCCTTTAACTCCAATACGGTTCCATCCTGCATTAAAGAAGCCTGGGTCACTCCGTTTCTAAAAAAAAACAAATCTACTGGACCTCTCTGCCACGTTTGACCTGATGGACCATGACAAATTATGCAACTCACTTGCCTCTGAGTTTAACTTCTCTAGCAAATCCACTTCTTGGGTAAAATCTTCCTTACCGACCGCACTTACAGAGTGTCCACAGGTAAAGAAGCAGCCCACCCCATTCCAGTCCCCATAGGGGTACCCCAAGGCTCTTGCCTCTCCCCTACGTTGTAGAACGCATACACCAAATTTTTGTTTCCAGCACTAGACGATATGGGTGTCATATACACAAATTTTGCAGATGACACCCAGATCCTTATTCCTCTCACAGGTAACTATGAGCAGGACACTTTAACAATCAATAAAATGTACACCATCATACAAAACTGGATGGCATTAAATAGCCTGTGTCTCAACGATGAAAAGACAGAAGTCCTCATCGTAGGATCGCCAGCCAAAATAGCAACCCTTCACCCAGAATACTCAACCATCAATATTGACGGCACCAATATCCCCGTGCTGAAGCAAGTAAAAACACTGGGTGTGTACATAAACGCCAGCCTGACTATGACCAAACAGATCAATGCGCTCTCCTCTTCCACGGCTTACACCTCCAAACTAATTGCTCTCAGCCGTCAATTTCTCACACCAGCAAACTGCCTCACCTTAGCCAGAGCCACAGGCACATCCAACACCAATTTAGCTAAAATGCAACTACTGCAAAACAAAGTCCTGAGGGCAGCTCTAGGCATGAAAAAAAATCACACGATATCTCTAAGACTAGAAAAGACGCCCACTGGCTCCCCATCAAAGCCAGAATTATCTTCAAAACTTTATGTATCACATACAAATGCCTGACCAAAAAAGGACCTATCTATCTCAACAATACGCTACAATACGCTACACCCCAAAGTTGACAGGAGATCACTAAGATCTAACGACAAACTCCTCCTGACCCTCCCTCGCTTCAAAACCACCAGAGCGGGGGGAAGCGGCTTCACCTCCCTAGCCCCCAAACACTGGAACACCCTACCCACTAACATTAAAAAAGAACCCTCCTTCACGGATTATAAGAAACTGCTAAAAACTTGGTTATTGAACCAATATTAGCATCTAAAGATAAGTATCCTTACCGCTGCATGTTATTGTGAATATTTGTAAATTGTATTTTGGCACCAACTGTCCATCAATAATGTAATGTAACTAATGTAATGATGTTTGTATTAATTTCTAAGCTGTCTTATAACCTCGCCGTGACACCTGAGGGTCTGGGCGTGTAACAATCAAATAAATAAATAAATACATAAATATGTTATGCCTAAGAGTGCAGATATCGTTTTTGTAATTGGGGAAACACACTTTGGTCTGACAGACAAAAAGGATGTATTTTTATTAACAATCTGACACATCAAAATGCTGTTTCCAGAGGAATACAAATTAAATGGGCCTTAAAGTGCAGAAACACTGTCTTGAAAATGTGAAAGCACAATGTGTACTGGTAGACTGAAAGGCCAGCAATTAATCTATAAACCGCAAGACAGTAAACACTGTTTACTTTGATAAAGCAAAGAGCAGCATGGAAACATAAAAACATTTGATCTGGGATTGAAAGGAACTGCATACAAGTGAATCTTCAGGTTCTGTGCCAGTTTAATCTAAAGTATAATGGAAAGATTTACATTGATGGAAAGATAAAATGATATTAAATATAGAAAGAAGGCTTTGTGTGTGATGTAATTGTAATATTCAAAGTGTGAGTTTGTGCATGAAAAAAAGCCAGGCGTTTAGCCTGAAAAATTACATTTCTCACAAAGATTTGAAGACCCAGGAAACGACACCTTCCCCAATGGATGCCAGGCCTATGTTAGGCTATGTATCTTTATCTGAAAGAAGATCTCATTGAAGCTCACAGAGCCAAGAAAATGGATGGGGATTGTGCCAGACCGTGTGTGCAGTGAGCAGATGACCCCTAAGATAAACAGAACATTCTGTTCATGGATGCACAGTTTTAAAAATGCATGTATTTAAATCCATTTCATGGTGTATTCCAGGACTTGGATGACAAATGAAATGTTAAAGAGCCTGCCAAATGATGCTCAGAGGGCATAGTAGCACTAGCTGTCCAGGAAGATAAGGTGACTCCTGCAGGCCTTTGATTTCACAAGAAATTCGAAATGACTTTATTTCAGGCCCAGGTCAACACAGGAAGCTAATGGCCAGATACCCTGTTGAGTTTGAAGAAACACAACTTAATGTGAAAATTGAAGGGGTAACATGTGTGTAATTAATACAATGCCAACGGGTTACATAGATGGTCATACTTTGCCCATTAACTTTGGAACTGTGACACTTACAGGAATATGACAAGTATCATTGGAACGGTTATCACAGGGCCATTCTGTTGATTGAACTCTCATCAAACTCTAGCTACAACCTAAAATCTATTTCTATCTCCCCATGAAAATGTCATGAAGCAGACATTTTGGGAGTTAGTAGCTTAGTACATGTGTATGTAACATCTGGTGACACTGGGCCTCATTACGACCCTGGCACACACGAGCAGACCTGGATGCTAATAACAGACCGGTCATTAACAGGTCCGTTGTTAGCATCCACCCCATTCCCATTTGAGCCCTATAGGGGCTCAAATGGGAATGGGGACGTACCGGATCCAGGTCCCGAAAATGGGAATTACCTGGCCCGCAGAAGTTGGAATGGCCTGTAAATTCCCTTTTTTCGGGACCCGGACCTGGACACGAGTTTGGAGGTAGCCATGCTGGTAATGACGACATGGCTACCTCCGAACTCGTAATGAGGCCCACTGACATTGATAATGTTTGAGAAAGTCACGTAAAACTGTAACTCGAACCTGCAACCTCGTGCAGACATGGTAGTCACTTCATTAAGCCTGGCATGATAAGACGAATGTAAATATTTGCAAATTGTTAGGTTTATTTATCTATTTATTGTTTATTTTATTTGTAAAGCGCTAAAACACAGACCCCTAGGCATAATGTGCTAACACAAGACAGACAACAGAAAGGAGGCAACAAACAGACAAGAAGGGGTCAATGTCTAAAACACATTTTCAGAGAATGGCTGTGTTTATCAGTGAAATAAGTCAGTTTTCAGTCCCTATTTGAAGTTAACAACGGAGGGCCATGCTGTTAGGTCTTGTGTCAGTGCATTTCAACACTTGGGAGCAGAATATGGAAAGAATTCCTGAGTAAATATCATCAATTTAGATGTTGGCATTTGTAAGAGATGGGCGTTATTTGACCTGAGCACTCTATGGCGAGCCTGCTTGAAAGGTAGCTGGGTGTCTCACCATGAAGGCACTTGTGTGTAATGCAAAGAGTCTGAATCATGATTTTACTACTCATGGGTAACGAGTGTAGAGCCCTCCTTGCTGCTGTTACATAGTAAGATCTGCATAGGACCTCGACGATGCATACTGTATTATTCTGAATAACTTGATGGCAAGAAATTTTGCCCCTGCCAATGCACTCAAGGAGACTTGTGCAATAGTCCAGTCTGGCCCTAATAATGGTCCTTGCAAAGGGTGGCACAATGTACAGGGTTAAGAACAGGCCTTAGTTGAGCAAGGAGTTTAAGGTCATTTGAAGTGATGGAGACCAGGCTGTTTAAGTGTGCCTTGATATTAAATTCCTGGTTTAAGATTATTCCCAGGGTTTTGATCTTAGGCAGTGTGGAAATAGCACAACCTGTGATCTGAAACAGACGATACTCATCGCTTATCTTATGTAGCTGTGTTGCTATGCCAACTATCATAAGCTCTTTTTTAGCATTGTAAATTGGTAGACCATTGTCAACCATCCAGGATTCAATGAGATTGTATATGGCATGACAGTGATGGTGTCTTTGCTGTGATTCCCTGATAATGGAATAAGACACTGTGTTGTCAGTATAGTTTGCATAAACATCACCTTCTGCATCTAGTGTTTCAAAGAGGGGAAGCATAAATATATTAAAGAGTGTTGGTGAGGCAAAGGCTCCCTGTGGGACTCCACACGTAACGAGGCATTCATCTGCCATGGCATCCTGAAAAGATACATTTGCTTTGAGATCAAAGAGAAAGTATTAAGTGCATCAGCAGAGAAGGAGGCCAAGTTCCGTAGTCTTGACACGAGTATTGAATAGTCCACCATATCAAAAGCGGCGGACAAATCCAGGAGCATCAGACGTTCTGTGTCCCCCTTTTTCAAAGAAATTTAAGATGCTTTCCTTAAGGTCCAGTAGGGTTGACTCAGTGCTGTGAATGCTCCTAAATCCTGATTGCTTCTGACCAAGTATGTTATAAGTGTCAAGGAAGTCCTGCATCTGAGTATAGACAATCCTATCCAGGATTTTCAACAGGAAAAGTGTATTGGTTATAGGACAATAGTTATCTGGCTGACCAGGATCCAAGGAAGGTTGATCCAATATAGGGGATATCCAGGAATGCTTGATGGATGAAGGAACAAGGTTGTCCTGAAAAAACATGTTCAGGAATTTTGTAATCAGCGGTATCAACTGAGGGGCACAAGATTTAACAAGAGTTGCAGGGCAAATATTACCCTTGCACTTTGGTAGGTTTGAGTTTGTGCAAGACCTTCGGAATTTCAATCTCAGTGACCGGCCAAAATGTAAACAAAAATATTAGAGCATGTGATCTTATACTTTCCTTACACGCCCTAGTTCTGTCCCGGGTAACGTGTTTGACTGCAATGTTCCCTTCGATTTTCTCTATCTTTCTCATCATTGCATCCTGTTTTGAGATGAACTGGTTTGTATATTTATTGACAGCAGACGTGATGGGACAAGGGTTTTCAAGCGCTTTCGGTATTTTAAAAAGTTCTCTGGAGTTAGATGTTGCACTATTTATACGTTTATAATTAGAGGATTTTTCGCTTCCAGATGGCAGCTTTGTGGGACTTCACAGCAATGGCATAGTTTTCTTTATTTTCCATTGAGTCAATTTTTTGTCATAGTTGCAACACCCTATTTTTGGCAGCCTTCAGTTTAAAAAATTCAGCCAAATATGAGATGCACACAGGAAAAGCATAGACTGCTTGAAATTACCTGGGTTGAAACTGCTGATGAGATTGCTGTAGAAAACCAATAGAGGAGACAGAGGCTGGAATTTATGAGCAAGGAGAGGCAAATCAGAAGGATTGAACCTGGAGAAAATCCACAACTGATGGTGGATTCCGATGGCCTTTTACTGCACCTGTAGATGATCTGTGCCTGATGTAATTTTTCCTGAGGACAAGTCAAGGGATATTTATGTAAGTAAACTTGTCCATCCACACCAAGCTTGGTGGGGATCTGTTTGATTGAATAGTTCCCCCATTAGTGATTGGGTGGGCACACAAAGCAGATCCTTAGAATTTTATGAATTGCCACATAGCCATATTACATGGGGAGATTTTGTTGAAATTGAAAATGTACATTGTTTCCAGCGTGAATAATGTGAATAAGGTGATAGTGTGTAGAGTAATTGGGTACTCATATTTATTAAAGCAGACGGGTTACACATAATCTACTGAATACCTGGGTTTATATGCTGGCACAAGACTGTGTCTTCCCAGATTTAAACAGAGTGGAGTCACTGATTTAAAAGCACACCTTCTATTGGGGTGTGAACGTGGCTCCCAAGGGAAGGGAAGCTTGCCTTGCATAGTGGTGAATGAAAAGAAGTTGCAAATAGAAATCCAAAGTGTTTTTTCAGAAAAGCTTACTGTGTTGTAAAATTGCCAGCATTGCTAAGAGCGCAGCATCAGCCAAAATTACTTTTTACATGTAATTAAATTCAAACGAAAATGCTAGCATTTTCAAGTGTGCATGGGAATTAATAATACAGTGCTCTGCATGTGTGATATTCTTTTTGCCAAGTGATGTCTATTATTTAAATTAAACTTCAGAAAAAAATCGAATGTCGAGCTTGTGATATTGTCAAGTTTCATGGTGCTAGTTAGTAAAAATGAACCCCAGGCAAAGGGTTTTGACTATACATATTTTGCAGTTAAAGAGTCTGTGATTTGAATTATCTAAAACCCATGTGATTTTATTTTGTGAAACTTGAATTGTCAGGAAAGAAAAGCATTTGGGCCATGGAGTGAGGTGTGGTCATTTGGAATGTTGCTATACATAGCCGTTTTCTTGGCTTATCAGTGGCAGAGGGGTGACGTAACATTGTGGCGCTATTTGAGTCACACACAGAACTAGAATGAATCAAAAATGACTATTGGTGTGGCTCTTTTGATTGAGCGGGGAAATAATTTGCATCAAGGGTTGCTGCATAAATATCCCTAACAAATCATGGGACTAACACCTATATACTATATATGTAGTTTACAATGTTAACCAATTAAATACATGTATACATGTCGTAATCAATACTGTATTATGACGACACAGAAGATGTCTTTTGTTTGAAAACCTCTCACATCTATTATAATGTGAGAGCTGTATGCATGCTGTCCCTGCCAAACTTAATTCGTTGAATAAAGCTGGGTTTTCCCCTGAACTTTGAGAACTCCATTATTGAGTATTGGTTTTACTAGTGTGTTAAATTGGGCCTTCCTTTACACGCCTAGCTTGTCCATCTTTCCATGTTTTATACATTCTGCACTAGAAATGTATGTTAATTTGTATTAGCATTTGATCAGATATTATATCAGGAGAAAGGTTGCACTGCATTCTGTGCTAGGGCCTAAACATTGTATCTGTTATGGTACTGTACATTCGCTATATTGAGGCACTTCTCCATATATCTCCAAAAATACAATATAACACCCCTGTTTTTATTTTCAAGGATTAAATATGCACCCCATCCACACACAAATACAATATCACATTATTATCATTTGTCAAAACAACACAGTATAATTCCTTTCTTCTTAAACTTGCAACATTTGTTTCAGCTCTTCATCAGGGCATGCATCAAAGTGTGGTTAGTAACTGAGTGCTCTTATCACTTTAAAAACGTTCTTATTCAATAAACTTGTCAATTTGTACTATTCTTCTTCTATTATAATGTTCCATTAACAACTCACGCTTTGGCCTTAATTTAATGCATGATGTAGGTTCTCGTTGTAGAGTGTAATTTCAGCTTAATCAGTGTTCCTCTTAGTGGGAACACACCATATTACCATACACATAGTATTGTCATTGAACAGCAACATATAAGTGGTATGCACTTAGTTCTTTGATTTTACAACAGTGAGATTGTAAGTCACCTAACCAGCATATGCATTCAGGATAACGTTTATTAATTTCATTGTTAGCTTGTGGCCTCTATTCTCCTAATTGTGTGTAATTAGATAATGTTCTGCAATACTCCGAACTTCGGAGACATTGATTTACTGTACTTCTTTTCAACATCAGACAAATCATTTTCAGGCGGGAAGCATATTTTGTGTATCTATTTCTTGTGCTTTAGTTCCTAGAGGAAAACATGCCCTTGAAAGTGAACATGTCCTGTGTTTTATTAATATCTTCTCTTTTCTGCAGTTGTGTCATGCGGCGAGCTCCCTTCGCCAATAAACGGCAATAGGATTGGGACATTGACAATGTTTGGAGCCACTTCTATATTTACTTGTAATTCGGGATACACACTTGTTGGGTCTCACGTCAGAGAATGCCTGGCAAATGGACTCTGGAGTGGTGCCGAAACGCTGTGCCTTGGTAAATATGACATGTGCTGTTTATTTCACACCAAACATGTTTTATCCAACTACTCTTTGCAACATCAACTGTAAATGATGCGTCCCTAGATACACATATCATGACCCACATGTTCATGATTAGCTAAATCATACTTTTAATGAAACACAGCATAAATAATAATGTTATACAATGCATACCAATGTAAAGAAGTGCATGTGTAAGGCGTACGGTCATAACAAAATGGACGACTATAAGGATTAATAATGATTTATGGGTTAGGAACCTGATGTTAATGTGTGTGTTTGGTGGGGTGCTCATCTCCCCAAAGGCTAGATGGGGTGCTGTACTGTGGCACACAAAGAATTCAACACGTATGATTCCAGGGTGCGAGCACAATGTGATACACAATTCTTCATAACACAAAAACAACACCAGGAACACTGAGAAAAGTCCATAGAGGGCAGGTGCAGTCATCATACCATGTTTCATGATGAACTCCTCCGGCTTCTACGTGCTATAGTAATAGGTGATAATGATTTCTCGAATAATCTACCTCTAAATGATGAAGGGCATTGGCAATTATAATGGGATTTAAACCTCTTGTGGAAGGCTGTACAGCAAGGTCTGAGGAGAAAGCTTAACGTGCATCACTAGCTTGCCAACATCTAAATAGGACCTTGGAATAAATAGTTATATTTTTTAGATGTTGTAAAAAATACTTTTTTGCCATTAACTAGTCCTCCTACTGGGATACCCTTTATCAAAAAAATATCTACATTTCATTTTGCTTCAGAGAAATCATGGACTAAAGTCCCACTGGGATCAGTGAAAACATGCAGTTGATGGGGAAAGCGTTGATTGAATAAAAGGTGTATCGTACAATTCTGCAAGCTATGGGATAACATGTTTAACAGGCTAACATGAGGAATGCAAGTCAAAATATATTCAATGCACCATAGCAGGATCCTTTGACACAGGTAAACTTGCAAATATTTTTAGGAGGAAGGATGATTCACCACGCTTGGCTGTGCTCTCTCCCCGTGAAGGGGTGCATTTTTATTTTCCCAATTGTTACATGATATTTTAAATTAAACTTCACACTCAGTGGCTACTTTTAACTTCTATTGTCTGAACAGTTTGGGGTGCTATTCTGCCTATTCTGATTATGTGCCCATTGAACATACATGTGCACCTCTCTATCTTGCCTCCTCTTTTTCTGTGGCCAGTTCTGTAGTGGTGGGTTTCTACAACCCAAAGTGATTTCATCATAGCTGGGCTTGGCAAGAGCCCAAGAAGGGACACATAGGAATATGGCCACAGGCCCTTCGCTTAGGACTGCAGAGCAGTTCTTTTACAGAGCCCCTGAAAGGCAACATAGGAATATGGCCACAGCCCCCTTGCTTAGGACTGCAGAGCAATTCCTTTACAGAGCCCAAGAAGGGCCACATAGGACAATGGCCACAGGCTCCTTGCTTGGGGCAGCAGAGCAGTTCTTTTACAGAGCCCCTGAAAGGCAACATAGGAATATGGCCACAGCCCCCTCGCTTAGGACTGCAGAGCAATTCCTTTACAGAGCCCAAGAAGGGCCACATAGGACAATGGCCACAGGCTCCTTGCTTGGGACAGCAGAGCAGTTCTTTTACAGAGCCCCTGAAAGGCAACATAGGAATATGGCCACAGCCCCCTCGCTTAGGACTGCAGAGCAATTCCTTTACAGAGCCCAAGAAGGGACATATAGGACTATGGCCACATGCCCCTCGCTTGGGGCAGCAGAGCAGTTCCTTTACAGAGCCCAAGAAGGGCCACATAGGACAATGGCCACAGACCCCTCGCTTGGGGCAGCAGAGCAGTTCCTTTACAGAGCCCCTGGAGGGCCACATAGGACTATGGCCACAGGCCCCTCTCTTGGGGCTGCAGATAAGTTCCTCTCCCTCTTTTTTTCAAGAGGGAGAGGGTAATATCCATGGAGATCCACTGACTCTGCAGCTACATTCTCTTTGCCATCCAGATTTACAGGCCTAAGCATATGGAGGACTCACTCAAAATTTTCCATGACCAATGGAACACCTAGAATTTGGGTTTGCATATTTCTTTGGACTCTGCACCCAGAGACTAGCTTTGCTCGCATGTTTAATATCAATCCACACACCTTATTGAAGTCCACTTCTATTTTAAGATAATCATTAAAGTGGGGATTTTCTGTGGGAGCATGGAAGATTAGCAGGCTAGAAATTAAAGGTGATTACGGAATGCGATGCACGTGCATTTTAAAATGATGTTTTATTTCTGAGTTGATGATTATTCGTATGTATTGTATGTTTATCATATCCTTTTTCGTTCTGTTTGATTTTTTTTTCTTTAGCGTTTTTATTTTGTGTAAGGTTTTCTGTATACCGTGTATACCGTGTCACAAACCAAAGACTGCATTTGCACTGAAATAAAAACAAACATATAACCTTTTTTTGCTGCTGAATGCTACAGAATTAAACACTTGCTACGCATTGTCATGCCCCAATGGAACTAAGTGAGATGTGTATGCATGCTGATTTGCAAGCACTGACAAGAGTACGATTAAAAGCACTCGGACAAAATCAATTACAAAAACGCCAAGCTCTAATTAGGAGTGTTAACGGCATAGATGTAAAGCCACAAGGTTTGACAAATGTTCACACCTGGCAGTGTGATATAATGGATCTAATTTGAAGTAGAAGCTATTTCATCACTATTGGTCTCTGGAAATACATGCGCTGCTGCCTGCAAGTGCACTCATTAGCTGTATAGATGTGTGCTAAGGGTGCATTTGTTAGTTGTCTTTAGATAAAGCTTTGGTACTTAGACAAATCATGTTTGATTCAGTATTCACTTCCTGATTTGTGCTGGTGAATGTGGTGATTGAGTGACATTAATTGGAGAAAGATTGAGCTAATCCTTGCCAGCAGTTACAATGGTGTATGGCATTCATGTAAGCATTACTCTCCAAAGGGAATGATCTTGAGGAGGGCCTTTCAGCCTTTGTCACTCAGAAACTATGACTATGGAAGTCGGTCCATCCCAGTTAACGGAGTCAGGCATTATCAAATTAATTGTAAAAACTGATTTACCATATGGGGTTCAAAGTGTGCAATTCCTCTTGTTTTGACTTTAGAAGGGGGGCATTCATTTACAAGGAGGATTGGATGAACACATCGCCTACCTGTGCAGATTTAACAATCTCTATTTGAATTTCTTAACCTACAAATGCATTTATTGACACACAATTTTCAACCTAAGGCTCTTTGAGGTATCTTTGGTTATCTTTTGGTAGAAAGGGCCAATCACAAGTATGACCCTTACAAGAGGAGCTCAGAGGTGCCGGAAGCAACAAGCACACTCCAAAATGGTTGCATTTACAGATTAGACCCTTGATGGGCAAACAAGGGTATTCCACAAAAGGCAAGGATTCATTTATTAGAAACTGCTAACATGGATGGTAAACATGGGAGAAATCTGGTGCAAAAATAAGTGTTTCTTCCAACATGAATTGCGAAACTAACCCTATAGGGAATATTCATTCATGTAGCTCATTAATGTCTAAAGTAGGAAAACTTATTTGAAGAAACTATATAATGGGTCTTTTCAGAAGAAATTATATCAAGACAGAAACTGCACACCTAGGGAGACCCTAGAGGTATAATTTGGACTATTTGTCCACTAAAAATATTTACCACTTAGAAACATGTCTTGAACCCCCGTGTCCTCACATTAGATGTACAGGTTATTTATATTGACAAAACCATGAAGTGAAGAACCTTCACAGAGAAGCAGGCATAGGAAGAGATCACACATAGATGGGTTCTTCTGCATACATGGTCATTCCTTCCAGCTGATTTTCAGAATGATAAGAGATCTCTTGCATCTCCCCCTGGATCATAGTCTGAATGTGCTTGGTGGGTGCCTTCGAAGAGTGCAAGATATCTCCAAGATATGGTGGTAACACCTGGCTGATTTTGTAGATGCTGAAACATTTTTAATTTGTCAGTTGGGCAGGGGTATGCCAACAGAGATGTACGTTCTCTAAAGGGGATTCATATGTTGTTCTCAGGCAGTGTTCTAAAAGACCGTTTTTCAGACTGTGGGGCTCATTACAGGTCCGGCGGAAACCGTGCCGGTGCAATTGGCAGGTTGCCGCCGGGCCTGTAATGATTTACCGGCACCTAAATTCCCAGTAACTCTGAGGGATTACAACCCCGGCGATCCGGCAAGTCAGGTGCCGGCAAATGGTAAGTCTCCATTCCCATAGAGTCTAACTGGACTCTATGGGAATGGGGACCATGGAAGCACCAGCACTGTTAATAACAGTGCCAGAACTTCAGTGAAAACTCTGCGAGCAGGTGCCGTTCCGCTCGGCAGGTCTGACCTGCTGGATGGGACGGCACCCGCCCGCAAAGCTGTAATATGCAAATCCGAAACAACAGTGCAAGTAAGCTTACCAGCACCATAGTTTAAGGACCGGCATAGTTGCATTGAGGCCCTGTGTCTTTTCACAGACAGTGACACCAAGTAAAAGTCTAACCTTAAATTTGTCCAATCCGTAGACTGGTGTCAGCGTGGTGCTTTCTCTCTGCACACCATAAACAGTGCCTTAATGACATTATTGAGATCTTTTTGAGACCCAACATTTCTTAATTCGGAGTGATCTCTCAGCCAGGGGTATCAAACCTCCACACCATCTCAATCACAGGTGATGGGACACTACAACTGTCAGGAACATCTTTTCCTGGATTTAACTACAAGCAATTCAATAATCTCAGCTGTCCTCTGACCCTAATGCAAATGCAGTAAAATCTCATTGACCCTGTCAACTAATTCGGTATTATGAATGTATACACTGAAAGCTTTTTGAAGTTCCGAATATCGATATGTTTAAAGAAATACTTTTTCTACAAAGTGCTCTTAAATTCCATACTAAGTTTTCACGAGTATTTTAATACACGCTATATTATTGATCATCAAGGCTCTAATGTTGCAATTTCAAGGAATCCCTACACTTGGTCACTCTGTGTGTAGGGGCAGGTAATCCACAACAAGCAGCTACAGATGGATGGCTGGAAGCAGTTAAGCAACAAATTACTTATGCCTTTTTTCATCGTACCCAAAGTGCTTTTCTGTGCAGGAATTGTAAGAGACAGGAAGGAAGTATAAACCCACACAAAACCAAGATAGAGAAATCCTTTCTACCTTCTGTTCTGCTCTGCCTACCTGCCTAAATTCCTACCCCCTTCTCTAAGTGTGCTTTAAGGCATCTCAACTTTGCTACCCCCTAGTGAGAGGCAGGCCTTTGTTATGAAATGTCCTCTTTAATAGCAGGGTTGTAGGAGAATGCCTATTCTGAGTTACTTATCAGGGAAGGGAGGAGTTACCCAACCCACCAGAGTGTCAGCAGAGAAAGGCATCCTGCCCTTTGTCCCATTCACTGTAATGCAGAAAGCCAGGTGCCTGGAATCTGCAATGCCTCTCACAGATGAGGAATTGCCATCTGCCCCTCTGCCCCTGTCCCCCCTTCCCAACTCCGCCCCTCCCCCCAGATCAGTGTCCCATCGAAAAAACTAATCGCAGGAGTCGTCCTCATTACTCATAGTTCGGTGCCTTGGGGCTGTGCTATGCGTTCCCGTAAATGCTGCCTAGAGGCATCCGCTGTCTCCCGGGCCATGGGTTACACCATTGTCCTTGAGTGGTACTCTCTGGGTTACATCGCCCTCACACCCTATGTTGTCCGCATAATTTCAGTGAGCATCCCACCCCCATGCCTGGTAAACCCCATACCAATTTGCCCGGAAGGTGCTGGATTCATTGTTTACAATGGTCGTCAGTTTGTCCATGAGGAACATGTTCTTGAGTTTTTTTAACCAGTCTTCCTTAGAGGGGGCTTTTCCACCTTTGCGCTAGAGCCACTCTTACTGCTCGCAACATGGTCTCCCACATTCTTGGGCACCTGTATATTCTGCTTCCTCCGGCGGAGGCCCAACAACATCGTCAACGGATTGAGTGGGAGTAGTTCCTCGGTGACCTCCGCCATCCATCCCCGTACCTTCTCCCAGAACCCCTGTACCTTAGGGCAGAACCACCACATATGACCCCTCATCCCCACTTGGCCACAACCTCTTGGGCATCTGTGGGACACCCCCGAGAACATCTTGGATAACTTCATTCGGTCTCTATGCCATCCCTGTAGGATCTTAAAGTTGTGCTCCATGTCCGATGTAAACAGGTTCCCATGGAATGCTATTTTGAACACCCTGGACCATGCGTCCTCCAAGAGGGCCTCTCCTGCCAAGGCATTCCTGAACCCCGAAACCCTCTCCTCCCTTCCAAGTTAATAGTATTCAGTATCTGGTACATTTTGGATACTACCCCCTTCCTTGTTGTGGCCGTGTCTAGTAATTTTTCAAAGGGGGTCAATTGTCTCCGCAGATTCAGGCCCCAAGTCTGGTCACAGAGGATGCCCTTCAGGCGCAAGTATTCAAAGACTGAAAGAGACCCCCGCCCAAGTGCATCTCGCAGCTCCTCGTATTCGAGGAACTCGCCCTCCTTGAACAGTTGCCCCGCCCATTCCAGCCCCCCATCCAACCAGCACTGGGCATTCCTGAATCCCCTGTTACCCAGTCTAAGTGGGTGGCCCCAGAGCAAAGACATCGGGGAGGGCCATGAAGTGAGGTATGCAGTTGTGGGGCCTTCCTTCCAGATCGACTAGAGTATTCCCAGGGTTGGGTGGGTCTGCAATTTATTTGGGCTGTGTTTGCGTGGCAACCACAGGATTTCGTGAACTTTCAGAGGGTGGGCATCCATGTCCTCCAGATAAGACCAATAGGTGCCCATCCCCTCCCTCATATGCTCCAACAGGACCCTTAGCTGGGCGGCCCGGTGGTAGAGAAGGAAGTCCGGCAGCCCGAAACCACCCTCCTCCCTAGGTAACGTTAGGATGGCCCTCCCTATCCTCGGGTTCCGCCCTTGCCATACAAACTCTCGGAGTGCCCTCTGTAAGTCTTGAAACATCTGATCTGGGACCACCGTTGGGAGTGCCGTGAAAAGATACAGCAGTCTTGGGAGGATGTTCATCTTCACCGCTGTCATTCGCCCGTACCAGGACAGGATCATACCTCCCCATCTCCTCAGATCTGATTTAATCTCCACCATAATGGGCCCATAATTCGCCAAAGCCAATTTTGAGAGATCTCTCGTGAGGAGCACACCCAAATACCTAATGGAGTCCCTCCCCACCACAATCCCCGCACACCTATCCCGGTGGTCCAGCCCCGGGTCCTGAGCCCTCATAGGGAGTAACATTGATTTTGATGCGAAAATTGCCCAAAGGTCGTCATCAGGGCCAGGAGGGGGGAGCGAGGAGCTTGGCTCCACCAGGTATGCTAGAATGTCATCAGCAAACAGGGAGAGCTTCAACTCCACCTCTCCTCTTTTAATCCCTTTAATGTTGAGGTGGGCTCGGACCGCTATGGCCAGGGGCTCCATCGTCAGGACATATATTAGAGGGGAGCGTGGGCATCCTTGCCGTGTCCCCCGCGTGAGAGGGAATGAGTTAGAAAGTTCTCCATTCACCTGCACTCTCGCCGTTGGGGCCCCGTATAGAGCGGAAACCCAGTCCTGATGTGAGCTCCGAAGCCCATTCGACGGAGGAGGAGTTGCATGTACCTCCACTCTACCCTGTCAAAAGCTTTCTCGGAGTCCAGGGAAAGCAGACTTGCATCTAGGTCTGATTCTTGGGCATGGTGGATTAGGTCTATCGTCTTCATGATGTAATCAGAGCCTTGCCTGCCCCCTATGAACCCCACTTGATCCCTGTGCACCAGCTTGGGCATTATCCCCTCCATCCGTTTGCCTATCACCTTGGCCAGGATCTTAACATCTATATTGAGGAGGGAAATCGGGTGATATGAGGAGCATTCAGTGGGGTCTTTGCCCTCTTTGGGCAGAACCACGATTATGGCCCCCATCATGGTGTCCGGCAGAGAGCCCCCCTCTAACACCCCGTTAAACACCCTCACCAAGTGAGGGGCTAGGCTAGCCTGAAACCTCTTGTAGAAGTACACAGAGAAGCCGTCTTCCCCCGGGGACGTTCCCACTTTCATCCCACTGATCGCGTGCTCCACTTCCTCTTCCGTCACCCGGCCCTCTAGACCCTCTGCCATTTCACCTGTCAAGGACGGGATCTGGATGGAGTCCCGGAAACCCTCTATCTGGGTGTCATCCCCGTCATACTCTGATGAGTATAACTTTTCATAATAATGGCAAAAGGCTGCTCGAATGCTCGGGGTGTCGTGGTCCAGTGATCCCCAATCATTCTTCACTGCCTTCACCGTTCTGTTCCTCTGAAGCTCCCTGAGTTTCCAGCCCAGAATTTTGTCGGCTCTGTCCCCCTTCTCATAGTATTTCTGTTTCACTAGTTGGAGGCTCCACTCGGTCTTATGTAGCAGGAGGTCTTTCAACTGGAGTTTGTAGTTTTCTAGGGAGGCCATCTGATCCCTTTCCAGGGGTACCTCCGGGAGGTCGCCCAGATGAAGTTGGGCTATCTTTTCCATAAGGGTCTTTTCCTGGGCCTCCCTCGCCCTCTTTTTCAGGGCTCCCATTCTAATGAGGACACCACGTAAGGTCACCTTGAAGGCGTCCCACAGCACGTGAGTGCCCACCCCTCCATTGTCGTTTAACTCGAAGTACTCTGAGATGGCGTCCTGCACTTCCTGTGCTAGGACTTCGTCCTTCAACAGTGAGTCATTACATTTCCATCACCCTCTGCTACCCCTCTGCCATCCCCCTATTATGGTGGTGCGGACCAAGTCGTGGTCAGACAAAGGGACCGGGTCTACCCTGTGGCCAGAGACATGTGGAAGAAGGGGTTTGTCTACCAGGATGTAGTCTATACGGGAGTATGATGTGTGGATTGCTGAGTATTATGTGAAGGAGGGGAGCCCTGTCCTGGGAGTCGGAATGGTGTCCGCCAGGCCCAGCTCCGCATTGACCCTCTGGAAGGTACGGGCCATGGTTTCATCTGCAGCCCTAGTGGATTGGGGCCCCAAGCATTTTCTATCCAAAGGTGGGTCTAGGACCATATTGAAATCCCCCCCCCACCACCAGCATCCCGTGAACAAACAATTTCAATCTGTCCTTCACTCCCTCACAGAATTGTGCCTGGCCTTCATTGGGACCGTACACAACTGCAGAGTCAGAGGGGAGCCCCGCAAAGAGTCCCTTGCCAGCAGATATCGGCCCTCTGGGTCCTTCACCATGGCTTCCACTTCAAAGCCACATCCCTTGCTAGTAGTATGGCTACCCCCCTTTTCTTGGTTCAGTGGGATGCGCTGAGGACCTTCCACGATCCCGCCTCCCTGCTATTTCGGTTCCTTCCCCCGAGCCCAGTGTGTTTCCTGAAGAAATAGCAGGTCAAGCTTTGCCCTCCTGAATTCCCTGCAGACTAAGTATCTCTTGGTTAGGGTGTTCAACCCCCGCACATTAAGGGAACCCACGCCCAGGGCAGGCAAATCCTCAGCCATTGTCTAGGATCAACATCTTACTGGATAGCTGGCTCATGGCACTTTTCCTTTCCTGCTCCTTTTGTGTTATAACCTGATCTCCCTTGCCCCCTCCCCCTGTCTCCCAGGTGGGCCTCAAACCTGTCCCCAACTGCCCCCTGCTCCCCCTTCAAACTGAACAACCCCAACTATTTCCTCGACCCCCACCCCCACCCCGGCGTCCAGCCAAATAGTTCCACCATTGCTGGTTATTGGCCGGACCACCAGCCTACCGCCTCCGGCTGGGCTAATATCAGAAATCACTTCTCCTTGAGCACCCCCCTTCCCGCCCAGCCCCCTTCCTGAGTCCCCTCCCCCAGGTAGCCGCCATACTTGCTGTTTTGGGAGGCCCCTTTTGTCCTTGGACCCCATGGTCCTGGAAGTCGACTCGTCTTTGATCGTGAACCAAGTCCTTTGCCTGGTTTCCCCGTACCCCTTTTGCACTTCCACATTGGTGTTTAAGCTACCAGACTATCCCAGGCCCGACTGGCCCGCTTCTCCATGTCCAGGGACGGCATCCTCCCTGTCTTCTTTCTCCTCTCTCCTTGTGACCTGCGTTCTCTGGCTCCATCCGCTGCGAATCCCGTGGGTTCCCTCCGCGGGGACGGGTCCGACACGTACTCTTGGATGGCTCCCCTTATGTCGTCCTCTGTAATCAGGGTCGACCATTGACCCTCGTACTCAAACGAGAGGGAGAAGGGGTATCCCCATCTATAGTACACCCCCTTCCCTTTTAGCATTTGTGTCAGAGGGCAGCATATCCTACGTTTGGCCAGCGTGTATGAGAAGAGGTCCTGGAAGATGGACACTTGTGCATTGTTATAGGTAATCTCCCGTGTCTTTCTGGCCTCCTCTAGGACCTTCGCTTTCTCAGTGTAGTAATGAAAGCGGAATAGAATTGACCAGGGGCCCCCAGCTCTACCCCCCGCTCTGTGGACCCGATCAAAAGTTCGTTAGGTCGTCATCTCGTCCGAGAAAAGGAGAGTGATGATGTCCCTCACCACCCAGTTTAATTCTCTTTCCGTTTCTCCCTCCAACTCCGGCACCCCAAAGATTCTGAGGTTGTTCCTCCGTTCTCTATTCTCAAAGTCGTCCATTTGCCTGGCCCACTCCTCGTCTCTTTTTTCAAGGGCGGTTATTCTCAGGGACATGTCCAACTCTTGGGTCGCGGCTGAGGACTGGTTGGCCTCCAGCTGCAACAGTCTGTCCTCGACCTTGTCCACCCTGCGGTCCATGTTCTCCATTTTCTGGGCAATGTCCGCCCGTATGTCTCTGATCTGTGGGATGTTTTTACCCATGCATCCAAGCCCTACAATAAAACTGTGCAGTACTGGCATGGAAAACATCATGATGGCCAGAACTCCCCAGAGAGTGCATAGGGAAAACATGAAGAATAGGCTGCCACCCATTTTTGCCTATGTTGTGAGCACAATAGGGCACTGCCTAACCACCGTTGGACTACACACACAGTAGCCTGAAACCATTGGGAATGGCAATGCTGATTGCCAAAAGCAACCCAGAACTGTGGGGAATTCATTTTCTTAATCCCAAAAATGGTTGCATTACCAGTACTCACCACTATCAGAAAGCCAGCGTTTTAAAACCACCAGACTTTTGTGTAAATCTGAACAAATGAAACAAAACCAGACCAAGGAAAGACTTTCTAAGAGGTGGATACAATGTAAAACTATATTCTGAAATGACTTGAAGGAAGTAATTATTTAATGTATATGTAAAAATTGTCAGTTTGATTTGAATGTAGAAAACTGGGAACAAAAAGTGACATTTAGCAGAAACCTGGCTAAATGAAACTTGATTCTGCCTGACAACTACCCCCGACAGGAGATGAAACCTGCTCAGCCACTCCCCTTGCCAAAAGGAGTTGTCACCTCTCTGATTAGATTAGGGGTGGAGCAGCTGGGGACTACAGGGAGTTGAACAAAGGTCTGTCCTGGACTCAGGCAAATGTTATATTGGGGGGCCGTAAAGTGGCTTCCTCTTAGGGGAAACTGGGAGGGGCAGTGCCTCTGCTAGCAGCTGAGCTTGGGGGAAGTGGATAAACCAGTTATTCCACCCTGTGATGTGGGAAGCCACACCCCTTTTTGACCAGAGCATCATTTTAAAAAAGATAGATAACTCATAGTGCGGACTTGTCAGAATTATATAAGTAATATCTTTATTTTTGTGATTTTTCTGTGAACATTTTGAGAGGCGTTAGGACCCTGCGGTGCATTCTGGGGGGTTGGTAGCGGAAAATAGGGTCTCACTCCAAATGTATGCATGTTAAAAATCTGACACTTTATCATCTGTAACCCATATCCCTGGTGCACATTTGTGTAAAATCTGGAAAGGTTTAGAGGTTGTTACCTGGATGAAAAGGGGAGAATTCTGTCATCAGTGGACACAGCATCGTACAAAGACAAGGAACGGATAGTTTGGTGCTACAGAAAGTATGTTAACTGGACCTACAATATTAGAAAAATGGTACATAGATAAATATGTATTCGGGTCAGAAATAGATTTGTGTGCAATCTGACAAGGGGAGGTTCCTCTGATCATAAAACCTACAGCATCACTCTGACTCACATTTCCTTCCCCCAATCAAGGGAGAGAGGAGGAATTGCCCAATGATAAGTGAGAGGGGCAGGCTTAGCTAGTCCCAGGCAATGAATTGTGCAATGAAGAAAAATGGCCAGAGTACTAATAGCAATAATACCTGGTTTTATGGGCCAGGGCACTAATAGCAATAATACTCTCACTGGGGGGCATTACTGAGTCAGGTAATGCCCCGGGGCTTTCATTAACATTTGCACTAAATCAGTGGTTCCCCCCTGATGCAACCCCCACAACACTGACAACACTGCATACCACCAGAAGCTCACTGCTACTCAACAGCGCAGTAGCAATCAGAGATACGGCCCACTGCATGGACACCAGAGTGCAGCGACCCAGCTGCACGCCCACCGTCGTGAAACAATAAAGGCATATTAACCCACAAATCCCCGCGCCTGGGGCCCAGCGACCTAATACCGCTGCCACTCAATGACAACCCCCCCTGGCTCATATTGGAGGTCCAGATAACCCTGCAAACCCCTAACTATAGTGGAATCCCACAGGTACCCAGATGGGGCACGCAGAAGGGAGACACATACCCCTGGGCCCCCTGGCAGGCCACGTGGTGCAGGAGTCACCAGTCATGACAAAAGGCTCTGGGAACAGAAAGTGTGGTGCAATGGATCATTTCACAAAGCCCAACCCAAAACTGGTAGATCTGGCTGAGGCACAGACAGTGAACCTACAACCAGTGGAGAATCCCAGGCCACACCACCCGTAGACCTGCAGGGAATGGTGAAATCAATGCAGAGAGGTTTTGCAGCAATAAACGACACATTACACAGCATAACATCCAATGCGACAACTATCTGGGCCCAGTGGGAAAAAGTGACCCAGTGCATAACAGAAACTGATACTCGCATCAGCAATACCAAAGATTCTCTAACAGCATGACAGGAGAAAGTGCTGATACTGTCTGAAGACATGAAACACATCAAATCAAAGTGCAAAGACATAAAGTTGAGGTCATGCAGGAACAATGTGCACATTGTAGGGATCCCCGGAGGATGCACTCAAAGGCAACATGAAGAGGGCAGTGGAGAGCTTACTGTGACACCTGCAAGGTGACTCTGGGTGGTCCCCAGTGTTCACAATCAGGTGGGCACACAGAGCGCTGACGGCAAAACCAAAACTGGGTGAATATCCAGGGTCGATTATAGCCCGCCTGATGAACTGCCACGTTAGAGAATTAGCACTATGCACGGCCCGAGAAAAACAGGAGCTCATACTGGGCTCTAATACTATTGATATCTTTCCAGAATACACACTCACGGTCCAGCAAGAGAGCTGCTCATTACTAGGAGTAAAGAAATCGCTAAGAGAACACAACAGAGCATATGCAGTTTTCTTCCCAGCGAGGCTTCGTATCCACCACAACAACAAAACATACTTCCTTACACTCCTGGAGGAAGCAGCAGCATTTATAGAAGTCCAAATCCCGCTTCCACTGGAAAGGAACACACCTGAAACATGAAATATGTATCGTCGAGCACCGGCATGGATCCGTCCAGGAGGGGAATATGGGATCTAATGAAGATTAATAACACAAAATAAAGTAGTAATGCCCACCTGGGCACTTGAACGATTCCCCCTCAAAGCAGTAACAGTCACCCCTGATGCGAGTGCAACTACCAATTTGGACAGTTATTTGGGAAATTCTGGGAGGTGGATGTGCATAGCCATCATTCAGGGACTTTTAAGGAGGGGGAAGCAGGGATGAGATGGGTGTTGGGAAGAAAAGTTATAAACTACACATGGTGACAAAAGTGCAAAATGAAGGCATGTGCAAACAGATATGATGTTAATTATGGGAAAAATTATTGACACAGGTGTTAGGGAGAATTCGCAAAATGTGGTAATTCCTCCCTACCTTAGAGACCCCCAGCTCTTTTGCTGAACTTTGGTACTCTGTACTTTTTTTATTCTGTTTGTTCTCTGTGTTTATTTATTTTGGTTATTGAGTTTTAAGATAACTCCATAGGCATCTTTTCATGTGTTACACAGCACCTTCAGTGCAGTGACACTGGGATGTCTTTTTAAACTTCCCAAAGGTTTAAATACCTTCTCTGGGATAAACTACTGTTTCCAAGTGATTGTACAGTGAAATTAACTTTACTAGTCTTTACAAATTACTGGACCCAGCACACACCATCTTACTATTGAGTGCTGGACAGGTTACCTAGTATCCCCCCTGTCTAAATACTCATGTAGCAGTCAAATGCTACCCTTTCCTATTGAAAAGGCTGGTGGCAGTGGTTTTACAATGAACTACCATGATTTTTCCCAATCGCGAACACTGGTAACTAAAAATCACAGGAGCCATGTTTTCAAGATGGCACCTTAAACCCCTTTGTTTAAATGGGTCCGGGTCTTCTTTTTTTCCCATTTCTTTTTGGAAAAGGCCTTCTAGAGTTTTTCTCTGTGCCCCAAACCAGGTTTGGTCCCTTTGTCCATATGCTAGCTTCGGGACTGAAGACCGCCTCTGGCGTGTGAGTGTCTGATGTGAGCAGGAAGTGAGGGAGGTGCCAGAAACTCCCTGTGCTTAGTATCCTAGGAGACCCAAATGTACTCTGGCATGATTGGCTGGCTGGCTGTCCGGCAAGGAAAGCCACCTTGCTAGGTGAGTGACAGCCAGGCTGGAAGAAAACTGTTTAAAAAGCGAGTCTCCAGGACTGGAAGGCAGAGTCAACCACTGGAACGAAAGAACCAAAGACGAGCTGGAAGAGGACGGCTGCTCAACTCCTGGACCGTTGCTTTGCATGGTGAAGCCCTGCTGCAGGTCTGAATTGCCAAGCTCCATTCGACGGGGAAGCTCCTTCAAGGATGGCTTCTTCCCTTGAGTTGGTGGGACCAATCAACTCATAAGACACCTGGATACCATTCTCAAGGCTGCTTAGGATTAACCAAGGAGAGGGACACCACTTTGTGTTCTTGAATGTACAGCTACTGGAACTGCAATGACTCCATCTTGTTTGCTTTCTTTAATGATCCTGCGCAGTGCAGGAGCCCCCCGAGATCCTCCCTCTTGTCCCCACAACTGAGGCTCAGGAACAGCGAGATCTGCAGGACCTGCCAGGATCCACAACTTCAGCAGCATTTGTTTCTTCACTTAAAAGGTACTGTGCCAACCCGATTCATGGAACTTTCACAACTTTCAGGCCTAATTAGCTTGTGGCCCGACATATGATTCTTTTTCACCTAAACTACTTCTAAGAACTTTCGCAAAGACTTTACTGTTTGATACCAGAACTGCTCTTTCCTATCCAGAACACTAACCCATTGACTTTGGCCTGGCCTATTGACTTGAATTGAACTTCTCTGGTGAACTGAAATTATTTGCACTGTCTAAAAAGTATATATGATCTATTTGACTTACCTTGTGCCTTTGCTCCTTTCTAAGTACTGAACTGCTATTTGGCTCATATTTCAGGGGAGCTCAAACTGTCTCAAAACCTTAGACATTTGTATCAAAGTGTATTGGTGTATAATATTAAGTTGCCTTCTTCTAGTGAAATGTTTTCTAAATGATTGTGTAATAAATTAATAAGTGTTTTTACCAAGAAATCTTGCGTATAAGTGTTTACTTGAACCACTGTGATTGAAGGTCCTCTGTATAACTACTTGTACAGCTCACATTGACTCTTCAGATAAGCCTGGCTGCTCAGCTCGCTACGAAAACTGTGTGATACAGACTTATACCAAAGGTTGGTTTGGCTAACACCTGTAGTCTTAATTGTGTGTAGTGGCCCCAAAGGGTAGTGCATGCAATTCTGCCTAACAACGGGATGACGCACAGAGGTGTGAATGGTCCCACTATAAAACTTTTGAGTTGGAATGTTAGAGGTTTAGAATCCCCTATAAAAGCATGTAAGATCATCACACTTGCTAATAGACACGGTGCAAAAATCTTGTACTTACAGGAAACCCACATGCTCAGCCATCAGGCCTCTCGCCTGGCACCAAGTTGGTGCGAGTACAAATACTTTAAGTCATACTCCTCACGAGCAAGAGGAGTAATGATACTCTATACATCGCTCCTTCCAATTTGACTGTTATGAAAACGTGAACGATGAGCAGGGCAGGTTTCTGCTAGTGCATGGCAAATTATCTGCCCATGTGTATAGCCCCAATATAGATGCCCCCGTATTTTATAACAAACTGTTTGGCAAATGTGGAAAATACCAAACTGCCTTAGTGATCTGTGAGAGGAACTTCAAAACAATTCTTGACCTACAACTAGACTGCACCTCCACCACATCTAGACCCCTTACTGATGAAGCCCGCTCCATCATGACACACATAGCAAATTTGGGGCTTGCGGACGTGTGGCGAGCCTTAAACATAGTGAACCGAGGATACACATTCTACTCGTCAATCCACGACATGCACTCATGCATAGATATCTGGTTAATTAAGCAAGCAGTGTGCAAAGCGCTTGATGAAATAACAGGGCAGCCCCTATCCCTAACTCCAATAGACTGTGTGCTAGGCTATGTGGGAAAGCTAAGTGTGATAAAACAGAAGATGGTTAACCTGGGACTTCTACTCGACAAGCGTGCCATAGTGATGCAATTGACACAGAAAGAGCCACCATCTATGATGGACTGGTTCCACGATGTCACATGGGCCAACGACACGGAGGAACTTTTTGCCTCATTACAAACAGGTGACACCCGCCCTAAAGACATTTGGGGGGCTTCCAACTATACCAAGCTGCGAGATGTGGGGAGAGAAAGATGAAATACTGTATACTGAGTCGCTCAAACCATGCCACACTGTTTCCATGTCATATACCTTTAATCCAAAATATACAATGCAACTGTATGTTATGTTCACAATGTCTACTAAATAACATGTTTTTAAAAGATACTTAAAAATGTATATACAGAACTTCTCCCCCTGGGGGCTCACTTTGCAACATATAGGTAACAGTTGAAGTACTCTGTTTTGCTACAGGCACACATTTCAACTTTCCTCCATTCACGATGTACAGTGTCTGTTCTGGGGCCAGATTACTCAAGGTTTGCAATGGTGCAAGTGCAGAATTGCACAGTATTAGCATTAGGGCAAAGTTTGCCCTATTTGTTTAAAGAATGGGACACATTAGAAAACGATTGCACCATGACAAGTGCAGTTTGGCATGGTAAAGCACCAGGGCAAAAATTGCCCTCGGGAAAAAAAAAGATACATTTTCATTGCATTATTGCAACAAGGCAAAGCTTGCCCTAGTGCTAATATGGAATGATATTAGCACTCGGGCACACTTTGCCCTGGTGAAAAAATGCATCGAAAAGCTATCTTTTTTGCACTATAGCAATTTTTGCCCTGTTGCTTATACAATACTAAAGTGCACTTGCCGTGGTGCAATCATGTTCTAATATGTCCCAGTGTTTTTAAAAATAGGGCAAACTTTGCCCTAGGGCTAAAACCATGTAAACTTTGCACTTGCACCAGTGCAAAATGTCTGTAATCTGGCCCCTGGTGTCCTATTTAATTGCCCCATTTGGCCACGAGAGGAAGACAGTCAGATAGAGTGTCCTAATATTAAGAATAATATTAAGAATAATAATTTCGTAATCTTTATAGGGCTTTTTATCTGGATTCCTCTAGTTTGAAAGCTCTGTAACAATTAATGCCACTAATATTACACACTTGTGGTACACACTTCATGAATCTAGATTTGAGCTAGAGAAGAGCTGAGTCAGCCCAACTGGTAATGCACCTTTGGCAATGGGATTTACAGGTGTGTTCCCATTAGGCTTCAGCTATCGTTCCATAGACAAACGAGGACAGTAATTCATAAATTAGCATTTCCCTCTGTCAAAAAGGGAAGGAGGAGATGAACTAATGAAGGAACACTGCTTTTGCAATCAATCAAATAACCATTTGGGCCATGAAATGTGACCCATTGTTTCTGCAGGATATGTATGGAATTGTTTTGAAAAAGCCAAGTACAGACTTGCCACATCATTTGTCCACTGGCTGAGCAATATTCTTGATGTTTCAGACAATCTTTGGCTCTCCATTTGTTTTGAACTACAATTCCCCTCAACCGTAGCAGCATGATCAATGAGACAGGACCATGGGAGTTGTAGTTCAGAACATTAAATGCCAATCAAAATGATATGTGTGTGTGTGTGTATTGGTTGATATGATTTATACAATTTTTGTCCATGTTCAGTTGTGTTTGAAAACGTATAAGAGACCAATATAAGGGAACATCAAAGGAGGGCAAGCTAGTCCTGTGTCATTATTTATACCAATACAATGTACATGTTGCATGTTTATTGTCATTGTTACCCAATGTTCATTGTTTTTTTCTTTTTAAATTATTTAGCTGGTCACTGTGGGTCACCCGACCCAATTGTCAATGGTCACATCAGTGGTGATGGCTTCAGTTATCGCGACACCGTGGTGTATCAGTGTAACCCTGGATTCCGTCTTGTTGGCACCTCGGTTCGAATATGCCTACAGGACCACAAGTGGTCTGGGAAAACTCCAGTGTGTGTTCGTAAGTACTTTTGTTTTTAAAATGTGATGTGGGCCTGGTCCACACCACAATATACCATGAGTTCCCAGATGGACTGTTTTCCTTCCAGTATATGTGTAGATTTTTGCTTGACTGGAATAGGATACAAGTCAGGTCCTCTTCACAGACATGCCGCATTTCGGGGGATATCAACCCTGCGTCGTGTCATATCCGCGTTTGACGCTGTGCCCTCCTTTTAGAACTGTCTACCGCTCTGCAATTCTCACGGGAGCAGAACAAATGCAGTTTTGATATGTCAATAGGCCAGTGATGTGAAGCCGCAGCGGAGAGCCAATCAAACTAGACAGCTCCACGTCTGAGACCTTCACTCCCTCAAAGGCATGACAGGGAACAGCAGCTGCCATGGGTAATGAGGGGTGTAAGCAGGAGTTAACTGTCTGGAATATGCATCTGCTGCAAAGGACAGCATAACAAACCCCAGCATCCTTTGCTCTCGGCAAACCTTCTCTGCGTCAGACGAACTTTGATAGCAGTCTTTTATCAACTGCCTTGCATTTCTTTCAAAGACATTGGTGAGAGCTCTATTAAAGGCGGGGCTCAAAGGAAAACATGTTTACAATATAGATCTGTGAATCCCGGAAGCGGGTTCTTTGCCTAGCCTTGGAATTCGAGCCCTCATGAAAGGCTTCACTTGAGAGAGGCGCGCAGGAGGTTGACATTGCCAGTTGCTAGGAAGAATTATGAGCCTCTCCTGAACACGGATGCCGATTCCCGACCCATTAAACATCACACCGAGGGTCGTTACAAGTGACGAATGGGATCAGAGGAGTTTAGCATTTGCATCTTTCATTAAATATGTAACTTAATTGTCAAAAGACCTCACTACTAATTATGGTTGGTACCTGCACTGCAGATGCTGCGTGCTGGGAAAAAACCCGGCTAATACATAGAATGACTGAAACAAATGCTCTATGGAATTTGAAAGATCATTTAGTAATAACTGACTTTTTTAGCAGGATGCAACTAGATTTTCTAAAAATGTAAACTTTATTCTTAATCGTTGTTGCAATTGTGAACATGCAAACTCAATTAATTTGCCCCTGATTCACAAATTAAATATATAGTCGCAAGTAGCACCCAAGTATCACTGGCCATTAAAAACAGGAGCTGGTCTCGCCCCAAGGGCTCAGTAGCCCATTCGGATCGGCCGCATGCTCTAATTGTCTTCCTTCACACGTATTCCCCACTGCCCATCCAAATCTTCCACGTCAGCTTGGGTGCAGAAGTGCTTGCTGAAGCATCCGCCCCGGAAGTGACATGGATGATGGACGAGCTCCCCACACTACATGTTAGCAACATATGTGGGTGCTACGTGGAAGGGTTTCGTTGCGTGGTAATCCACAGTGGGGATAGCCAGATGAGTAATTAAGGTACATGGGCCTACTGTTTTTTTTATTGCCTGACATATGAGTGTTTTAGATACCTGGTTGCCTACCCATCATCTGTTTGCTACCCGCCATTTCCAAACTGATTCTCTCCCTATCAATGTATCTGTAATGTTTGTAATGTTTTTAGGACTCGTTAAAACCACCAGCATTAACCAAACTGACCCAATCCCCTGAAAGTGTGTTATATCCTATATCACAATAAACGAATAAAAGAGAGACTACAACGGGCATGAGAACTGGACTACAAAGGAAGGTAGAGACATCCCAAGTTCTTCTGGATCATGCCCACCACATGCACACCAAACTCATTTCTAAGGGCACGGAAAAGTGTACATTACCAAAAGATGGGCACAAGAGAACACATAATAGCACCTGTGATGGATTCCCATCTGCCGATGTTATGAAAGCTCTGGATTTTTAAATTCATGTATTAAGTATTTAAATGATGCAGCAAATTCTGTTTCTGAAGAGGGAGTTTGTCAATCAGATCCGACTTTTATAAAGCGTCATACCAAACACATGTTTCGGACAAGCCAGTGGAGGCTCAGCAGACCCCCTTATATCCACTACATGAGGTTGGGTGTTCTTATGAGAGAAAAGGCAACTTCCCTCAGTTGGAATTCTTCATGAAATTATAGTAATGGCTTGGCAGGAGAAGAAAGATGGCCCGGAGTGTTGCCCAGATCAATGCCAGAGGTTACGATCAATTCTAAACCTTCCAGCCATCAACTCTTCTGTTTTGTTATAGGAACTTGTTCTTCGGTGCTGAATGGCAAGCTGAAAGGTCATGTGTACATTCCTGACAGCTGCTGTGATCCAGACAGAGCACAACCCGAAAGTGTAACAAACCTACTTAGGCATGAGCTAGCCAATCATTAATTTATATATGAGGAATGCATCAGTGAAATAGACTGTTGGTGACCGATGTCCAACGGCCACGCATAGACAATTCGAAAAACAAGGGTTTGGTCTCAATCAGACTGAGGTTTAAATTTGACATCTTCGCCTCTAATCCAAAATGACCAGCTATGCATATGCATTCATATGTATGCATGAACAAATCCTCTACCTCAATCCCCTCATATGTTCTTATGGTTAGTCTGTGTGTCTACTATTCCAAGCCTTTTTCTCCTTTCCTCTCACTTTCCCCCCTCTTCCTTCCCTCCTGCAGTCTACCATTGCCTGGTTACCCCTGGTGGGGGTAACACTACCTTACACACTCCACCCTCAGGATGAGCCCCAATACGTTACGACCACTATGGTGGTGGAGCGCACAAGCCAAAAGATTTTTTTTAAGATTACATAACATCTTGGAACCAGTCAATATACTGAAATAAAGGAAAACATGATCTGATAGCTTTAACCAACATTCTTTACGTTAAGTTGGTATAACTGATGGGGATATATTTAGTATACATGTGTTGCTCAACACTCTGATATTAAAGCATGCATTTGGATACGTGTGTCTGGGAATTCTATTAAGAAAATCAGTCAGACACAATTTAAGTGGGAACAATTGATTTTAAGCACATGAATGCATGCAGGGTATCAATTAGTTGTATTCAGTTTGTTGGAATAGCACAGAAAATAGAAGCTGTCTACAATCGAAAACACATTTTTGGAATGGTATAAAATCATGGATTCAGAATGGATTATGATAGCTGGAGGAGACCTTAACTGTTTTTGTCCAGATCAGGATGAGGAAAGTGCATTGCTTGCTACTGTAGTGAGTGAGACATGATTTTCAGAGGGAGGTGCGGTTTGGGCAAACTTAATGGAAAACTGGAACATATCTAGATCAAAAGGATGCACAAAAGGTGATATCCTGAGTAAACAAACATGGAGAAGGGGGGGAAGCTTCTCCACAATAGATTATTTCTTTAACACGGAGTCAATTATGAATAATATGATCTCCTTACATGTTATCAAAACTCTAAAAAGGGATCATTCACAGCTGTTACTTAAAGTTGTATTGATATGATAGGTAATTTATGACATGCTTAATACCCAGAGGTTTCTAAGCACGGACCCGGGGATCGAACCTGTGTTGCTCCATCTAGTCTTGCTTCTAAGGTGTGCACTTGCCGCTCAGCTATCCTCTCGAGCTTATTATCCTTGCTATATCTATCTAAAACTGAAGGTCTAAGAATCTCAAAGTAAACTCGTAAGGGGCAAGATTAAGAACAGTAGGGATCCCAAGAGAGACCCTTACAAAGAGCAGAGCTTCTCTGCTCTTCGAGTGGGCCATAAGCAAAGGGCCTTGTGTACAATAGACAACTATGGGGAACAAAAGAGAGTACTAACCCGTCCCACAAAGTTGAATAGATCTAATATTTCTTATAGTTGGTTGGAAAACATATATTTGATGAAAGGTCCACAGTAGGAAAGGAAATCTAAGAAAAGCTATAAAATAAGTTAAGAACAACACTTCTCTTATGTGACCGAAGATGATGGAAATGAATAAGAATATTGAAACAAAAGTACAGAATTGTTTAAAATAATGTAAAGGAACTCAAAACCAGAGAGACTGTGAACAATTGTTAAATAGGTAGGTAACAACAACTCCTGAAAATCTATATTCCACAAGTTTCTCCCAAATGGTTCAGCAAGCTAATTCTGTCAGACAGGCACCAGTACATCTGGAATTGGAGCAGACGTAGCACAGCAGAGTTTAGAGGGGGGTTGATTAGCCCATTGCTTACATTAGCATGCAGCTGGTGGGAAAAGGGAACAACTGTGCCACCATTGAGAACAGTCTAGAGCCATCACAATGGGCCGGATCTCTATAGAAATTACAAATGGGCATACTGCCTAAGCCTAGATGTCAACATTCAAGTACAGATGGCATCGGTATATATTGTTGCCTTTAAGAGGGGTCTGACCTTCAGAAGGTGGATGCTCATCCTTTAATTGGGGGGATCTGTGATGAATTGCTGCCTAGCAAGGGTGTGAAAGCCGTGGCTTTTTTATGTATATCAAATAATAAAATGATGCAGATAATTCTGGTTCTGGTTCTGAAGGGAAAGTCTGGGTGGAATTCTGCAAACTAAAATTTACCATGGGGACTTTTACAGGAGAGCAATTTAAATACAAAGGGCCTGATTTACAAAACCTTTTCCAATGCCACAAGCCCTTTCAAACATGCTTTCTAAAAACGTACCGAATTGGGAGGGTAAGTTTGATAAAGAAACAATAGAGAAACATATTTGTAAAAGTAAAATCTCTCATGTGCTGGCCTGACAGCTTATCAAACTACATGTTAACGGGTGACCCTAAATTATTTGCCAGTCTACTTTTTCCTCTGTTTATACAAGTAAGAAGGGAACCGTGCCTTTCTGACGGTTTGTAAAAAAAAGTTATGATGTCATTTTTTTAAAAGGGTGAACTATCACGTCCAGGGAATTATCAACCAATTACTTAAATGGACTCCTCAAGTAAAATATGTTCATCCCTGATTCTGGAAGAAGTTGAAGATTTGGAAGCTAGGAATCACAAGCTTTCCATTGTTCAAATTGGGTTTAGGAAGGGATTCGGTACATCATTGAATGGTTTTGTACTTAAGTTTGTGAGAGCAGAAGCTATTAGCAGATCTAACCATTTTGTGCGCCACTTTTGATTGGTCAGATAGACAGCACTTGTGGATTAAATTATGGAGCTGGGGATTCCATCAGGTTTACTTAAAATGATTATCCAGCAGCACACTTGTTCAAAACTACAAGTGAGATTAAATATGGAAGGTCTTCAAACAAAACAAAAAAAACAACAACAAAAACATGGATATGTTTATGGCAGGTTTGCGTTTTGGTGCCCTGCCTTTTTCATCTTCATATTTCTGATTTGAGGAATGAACTAGGAAAAAAAAACACATTTCCGTCAAAAATAGGACACCTGCATGTGCTTGGTTTGGGGTTTTGGGGATGATAGAGTTCTTTTTGATACCACCCAAATAGACCTATAGCGAATGCTGACAAATATGGAAGCTTATCTAGATTCAAATAAGTTAAAGATAAATGTTGAGGAAACAGCTGTGATGATAGTAAAAAAAGGAAAAAGAATTATGGTACTTTGTTTATCCTATAGAGGAAATTACAGATAAGTAAATGGTTTAGCTTAACCAATTCAGACCACAGTGAAGTGGAGTGATAGGAAAGTTGAGATCCAAGAAGAGTCTGTTAATAGCACAGATTTCATTGCATTTATTTGAAATGCTGCACATATACAATACTGCCTTTACTCTACTTGTATAAGGCCCAAATCATCCCAGCGATAACCTCTGGCCTAGAAGTAGTTGACAAACCTACAGAGAGAGTTATGGATATTTTAGAGCAGAACATTTGGAAAGTTGTTTTAAATTTACCTGTGAGCCTACCAATCACAGTTATCAGGTTAGAATTGGGTCTACACTCTATGGCCCTCAGTACGACCCTGGCGTTGGACCATGGTGCTAATAGCACCATGGTCCATGCCGGTAACTTACCGACTCCGCCATGGCGGAATTGAGAATTACCGCCCCATTCCGAGGTTGGCGGGGTGGTAATTCCTCATGCCGCCATGGCCCTTCCCCATTCCCATTTTTGCCCCATAGGGCTCAATGGAAATGGGGAAGGCGCTAAGTACGGTGCCGCAAATTCCCTCAAAGCAGGCCGCACAAAGCAGGCGTTAAAATCGCCAACCAGCAAAGGGACCTCGTAATCAGGCGTTAAGGGGTTAACGGCGCAGCCACCTTTTACGGCGCCATTAACCCCTTAACGCCAGGGTTGTAATGAGGGCCTATGTATTCTAGTATCATCTTTAAGAAGTTGTTGATCTTGCAAAAAAGCTTCAATTTTTATCAAATACGCCCTATATGAAGCTCTAAATAAAAGTTCAGTGCATGAATCAACGCCTGAATTGAATAATTTTACAAATGATTGCCTCCAGATCTTCGATGAAATTGGCTGCAGTAGTGAATTATTATCTGAGAATCTATGTAAGTTAAATTGAGGTTAAGAATATATGACTGGGCCCAAAAGGATATAGCCCTTAACAAATATGCCCTATCTGAGGGTGTAGAAGTAAGGCTTGGACACAATGGTAGTATGTTTTTGAGCCAAAGCTTTTATGATATGACAAAGGGTTGGAAAAATGCCTCTCCATCCCTAAAACTAAGAGGGGTTTCCCTGCCTCTAAGAAAACTAAGGACATTGTCAGAATGTGCAAAACTGTAAAGTCTGTCACTGCTGTGTCTTAAAAAGCCTATCTCTGTGCCTAAAACAAATTTGCTCTCTGAAGTGATCTGCAGTGGTCTCCTCTCATGTAATCTGATCTTCCGGGCCTTTAAAAGGAAAAACTTAGCAACTTTAGAGGCTGGATGGCTGACCCAAGGCACAGCCAGATACTGGAACTTTGATGCAGATGCAAAAAATACTCCAAAGAGGAATAGATTAAATCCCAACCTCTATCATTTGTAAGTTCTGAGTTGTGGGTTGTACATATTATTTGTACATCCCGAAATGTTAGGAACTATGTCAGAAGTGTATGTGCTTCCGGCATTATAATGTGTATAGAATAGGTCCTATGGTGTTTGTACTCGGATATCTCAGGACTCTTTCTCTGTGAATTGATCAAACACAGACATTCTTGGAGTCAAAAAGGATATATCACTGTGTGTGGACAAAGAACAATAAAGTACATTGAAGTCCGTTCCTGTTTACATCACAAAGCAGTCCTGTTATTGATGCTGAAACATTTACGACAAAGGTGAAAGGGTAATTAACCACTACCCATTTTCTTGCCTGTAAGCTATCCCTTGAAAATAAGAAAGGTAAACCTTTGCACAGTACTGCAATAGAATCACCAGTGATGGGAATCTTGCAAACAGACATGTTAAACAGAAGTTCTTCTCTGTATAAGTGATTCACATACAGGAATGTTCAATAGCTGGAATTTCAATTGAGTATTCTACAACTCTGTTTGAAATTCTGACATTTCCTTTGAGTAAGGGGTAAGGTACCTATTTTCAACGAAGGGGACATAGAGAGACTCAGATAGGCAAATACATTCACTTTTGTTTTATCAAATGAAAGCTTTATCCAGACTCCTCATTCATATGGCAGTCAATCGTGGATGGGCGCTCAGGGTAAACTCAACGTATAGATGTTAGTGTGTGCATTTACAGAAGTCTATTCAGGTAAACATAGCATGAACATTAATGCATACAGTGTATTGATCTTCCTTCATTGTAGAAATTGGAATTTCATAGATGCATAATTTGTTTATATGTAAAATTGTTCTATTATTTACATTTTACTTTATTAATAAATAGACCTTCTGTGCAACATTGTGTGTTTCTTGACCCGAACGGGCACCAAGGCTGTTGGGAATGAATATTGTTAAATTGAGAGTTCCAGGTTCATATAAACAACTTCAATAAATAAATAAATATTGTGTGCACCTGATTTGGGGAGGGTGGAATGTTCCCCTCGAATCGGATGTATCCCAGTTAAAGCATCCTAATCTGTGTTATGCTACCTTTCCTTATTAAACAATATTTTGAGAGTATCGTACCACTGTTAAAATATTGTAAACATACCACTGACTAGATATTAATTTTAAGCTACAATAAAGTAGTATACTGTACATGGTAGTATCCTACTGCAGTCAGGGGAAAGTATCAACATTCTCTACTTTAGAGCCAACAGAACATCCCTGTCAGGGGTCTTTAGTGATGGCCTACCATGCCTATCTTTAACCTGATTGCTTGAATAGCAGAGGTGCATATTCCGCATTCCAAACCATGTTAATGTGTGCCTTTATAGCGGTTACTCTAGAGGAGAGACCAATTCTAGTTGTTCATTACTCATGAGCAACACATGCATCCTATGCCCACATAGGGTTTTCCTAGGTACATTTGGTGGTTACTTTACTTTCTCTCCTTTGATGTCAGCACACGACTTGCCTGATAACTCGGGTGTTTAACTGCTGTTGAACATTGGTAATTTGATTCCACAGAGGAATGTGCAGTGATGAGGCACTATTGGAAACAATGGGCTGGCCTGTGCCCAGTCAATGACCTATGTGGAGGGCAGTATTTTACATTGTAATGTATCATACAAAGGCGATTTGGATGAGGACTATTAAGGAAGGATGTAAATGCTATGTCAGTGAAGTGATTATCTTCTCCCTTTGCGTTTGGTGCTGGCCTCCATCCATCACTTGGTGGTAATGACTGTTGAGTGGCAGCACGCTGGGGCACTCAAGAGTGCCATGTTATTTTCACACAGGTTCTTGTGTGATGATAAAAACCTATCGGTAAACTTCGTCCCAGATTCTGATGAGTGTGTATTGTGGAGGAAAGTGTGAGTTGTGTCAGTGTAAGTGCTTGCATGATTCCAATTTCCAAGCTCCGATTGACTATTCTTAAATACGAATGTAGACAAACGGTGTGTTTTCCAACGCTGTTGGAATCAGTACATAAGACACTGACTCTGCCCACTTTGCTCCACTTTTACAGAGGAATGTCCTTAAATACCGCAGATGTGTCAGTCATCGTGCTTGCTTTAACAATTCTGATGTGAAAGCATTTGCAGACAAGTATCCTTATCTTTGGAGGACTTCTACTACAGTCAAATGGCGGCAGTGTTTGGATGACGAGAGGACCTTCTCCTTTCTAGGAAAGTGTGGTGTTTGCAAATACACACTTTCTGAAGGAAGAATGGCAGCGTTGGGTACATTAATGTAGGGAAGCAACACGTATATGTAATGACAATATCAACAACACACAGCATATGCTAAAACACTCTGCATTAAAATAAACAAGCCATCATTCACTGGCCTAGCACAGCTTTCAAAAAGCAGACGCCCATGCACTGCATAGCGTGTGCCTGTGTGTAGATAAGGGGATTCACACCTTTATTTAATTATCGAAAATGGATGAGTGTAGAAACATGCTTAGTAAACTGTTTTAATTTAAAGGGAATGAGAAACATAGCAGTGGTGGGTCATGGTATGCAAATAAAGAGACACTATGAGCAGAGTCACATAGATGTGTTGTATACCCCCTGGCCTTTAACCGTCTCAGACACCAGCCAGGTCTAGGTGCATTCGCTCCATGAAAATTGCACATTCATGTAGGGAAATGCAACCATTTTAACACATTTCCCTCCACAGAGAGGGACTCCTTCCCACAACACGTATTTGCAATGTTTTAATGCTGCGTTACTTTCACTGTTTAAACCTCTGTAAAACCATTTAATATGTAAATAAAGCACATATTGTTGGGTTTTCAAGCGCTATGGTTTTGAAGTGGAATCACTGTTTTTCACACAATAAGCAAATTAAAATGTGAGGCCATTTCACGTTGCCGGTGGTAAGGTGGCGTCCCCTGCCCAGGATCACGTGTTCTGCTCTCTACAGGTAAAGACTTCAATGAATCTCTTAGGCACTGATGCTGAAACCACTCGAAGTACTGAGATGAATATCCTTTATCCCACAGTCTACACGCAATTGTATCACTGTTGGCCTCATTTTCTAAATGATTGAACACCACCAACATGGGTGCATTAATAGTTATTAGTTAATATTACAACGATACTTTTAACAACATCTACTTTTTTACAGCAATTACGTGTGGACATCCAGGAAACCCTGCCAACGGACTCACAAATGGCAGTGAGTTTAATCTGAATGATGTTGTAAACTTCACATGCAACGCTGGTTATTTACTCCAGGGCGTATCTCGTGCTCAGTGCCGCAGTAATGGACAATGGAGCAGCTCTCTTCCCGTATGCCGAGGTAAGAATCGCATTCATTAAACCGGAACTGTACAGTGCATGGTAATAAATACACAATAGGGACAACGCATGGGGCATGCCTCTAGAATAAAATATGCAAACTGTGAAAAACATTATTGCATCATATAAAGGGCCTTACCATGAGTTGGGCTGTATTTCCAGCTGTAGTACTGCCGACTGTAATAGCCCTAGCACCGACCGGTCTGGTGGTATTACCACCGGATCCCAGGTTGTACCTTAACGGTAAATACCCATTCCTGATTCAGTCCATTGGATCCAATGGGGAATTTTCGGTGCTAATACTGCGGGCTAATACAGCCGGCTGTAATACCACCGAAAACAGGGATTTTCACCTTCAGAAAAAAATCTGGAGGTAAAACAGCCAATTTAATGCCCAACTTGTGATAAGGCCAGCCTTTACATGTGGCGGTAATACTGTTTTTATATATAGGGAAAATAGAACTTAATAGTACAAAAACATTCATAAAACCAAATTAGAATTTTCTAACGTCTAACCCTTCACCGGCTAGACCTCAATTAGGAGCATAGAAAAAAGGCAGAAGATGATAAATCATTTTTTTACAATCATTAATACATTGACAAATGATGTCCCTATGGTCACTCTGTTCTTTTACAGAGATAGATGATCTCTTGACATGTTTCAGTTCACAATGTCTTTTGTACGGAACTTTCATCAGGAGGAAATAGTGTGCAACAAATTCCTATTCTGCATCCTTCATGAGTGAAGATAAAACCAACAATCCACGATCTCTGGGGGGTTCTTGCGCGGGCGTGCAATCCTTCAATTGAAATTGTGGTAAGGGGCCAAAATTGCCCCACTTAATGGCTGTGGCAGTAACTATAGATGGCCTGTCAGGTAAATGTAGGGAGGTCGCTGTTGTAAAACTTCGAAAATCAGGCCCTCATGAGGTAGCAGGTACTCCTTCACTCTGCTTGTAAATGTAGGATTTCTTTCACCCCTGTCTCATCTCTTCGCTGCCCCATGTCAAATGTGAACCCGACAATAATACTGTTACCACCGCATTTAAGGGCTACAGCCCAACTTGTGATGAGGCCCAAAGTCTGGAAAGCACAACACAAGCAACATGCGCATGTCAACGCCAAAGGCCATGGAAAGCAAAGGAAACTCCATGCTGAAAGCAATAGGCTACTTTCTGGACCTCCAGGTGATACACATATAACTCCAGTGGTCGAAGTGTACGAAAAGAAGTATTGTATTGTATTCTAGTTGTTATTTATATAGCACCCTTTCACCCATTTGTATGGCATCAATGAGCTTTGTGTTGGAACGCCCTTGGTGACCACAGTTCATGTGTAGGATGTTCTAAGAGTTGAAATAAAGGATGCATGTGTACATTTTGCCAGGTTAGGACTTAGGTGGGCTGCTAGGTTCCAGTAAGCAGCCCGGAGGTCAGGCATGTGGGCGGGTGCTGTTGGTGGTTTAGGATAGAGTGCTAGTGCCTTAGATTCAATATGTGCCCAGTTGGACCAACATTTTTCATAGGTTGTCATTGTATACTTATGGCAGAGGTGTTCAGGTACATCAGGACTTTCAGTGTCGATGGCTATGTGAGGTGCTAGACCGGAATGGCATAGCCATAGCTGCATTCTAGGGTGCATGGATGGGTGGCCGTGCTTGTGGCTGGTGTCCACAGATGTGGTGCAAGGTATACATACTATAAGCTTGGATGGAGTTTGGCTTCAATGTAATTTCTTGGTCCAATGCGATTGGTGGGACTCGCTAGTCATGGTCTCCCTGGAATGAAAGTCTAAGCAGTGGGAGAGGGGCCAAGAGGGATAGGGAGGTGATGCACTATCATATGTCTGCGAAGGGTGTGGGGGGGGGGATGAGAGTTTGTAATGGTGTGCTGTTGTGAATGCTGCCGGCATCAATGGAGTATTGGTGGTTGGGAGTGTTGTGTTTGGGTCAGTGTTTCTGTCCGCCTATCGACAATATAGTGTGCAAAAGGGTTTCAAGAGGAGGGAGGGAAGATACAGGTTTTGAGGACCTTTCTGAATGCCAAGTGATTGTCAATGTTGCGGATGTGCAGGGATATGGAGTTCAAGATGATTGGTGCTTGGACGGAGAAGGAGGATCCGTCCAGTCTGGTAAAGTTGTAATGTGGGACTACTAGGAGAGATGCTATGCCAGATCTGAGTGTCCTTGAGGAGTGGTAGTGAATAACTTTGTCTTGGAGGAATTCCAGGCCAGTTTAATGGGACTTTGTTCCCTGCTGGCATGTCCCCTTTCCCCACAACCCCTTTCACCACTTCCCCTCCCTGTGCAATACAAACCCCCAAACAAACACAACTGCTGTTTAAGGGAATGTTCAGTGCAGTGCACTGAAGTGCAACTTTCTTCAACTTCTTCCTACCCTTTTATTTTAAAATGAAAACATGCCAGATTGGTTTCTTTTTAAAATAAAATTATAGGAACAATACTTTTTTTTTCTTAAAGCAGAGGAGCACAGTTCCAAACTGCCCCTATCCTCTTCGACCACTGTGTAACTCCACTACCTCATGCAGCAGGACCATGTGGATGAACACAGCAGAAGTATGCTCAGAGGAGGAGTTGGTCAATGTGAGGTTATGCAGAGCAAAACTGAGATTCAGGACTACAAATGAACAAGTTTTACTCACCATGTATCGACTTGATATGCACACATCCATGAATGTTGGTAACTGTGCTTCAAACAGAACAGTAAAAGCTGCTGAAATGCCTCTAATTTCTGTGCCACAAAGTAATACCGAAAAACAGTGAATGTGATTGTTGACAACCATACCACTGCCCATTGTTGCACACATACTGCAGTATTTAACTAAGTTTTAAGGCATAAAGATCATTATATAATTGGACACATTATACGCTTACCAAAGCCAGACTCAAAGGATGAACTAGCTTCCCTAATATCCCAACGACTATGCATGTTTACTAGATTATTTCAAAGATTAGACATAGTCATCCTGCATTAGAAATAAGCAACACACATCTCGTGGGCATTGTCATGCCTTTTTCCATGATCAACACTGCGAGGATAGGCCATCTGGCACCGGGGTAGAAGCCCTGTTTTTTAGTTCTTATTAATTAATGTAATGATGAAAGCAATTCCTTCTCGGAAAAGGTTGTCTGCTAAGCAGACCGTTCTTTCATCAAGCTCCATGCCAGAATCATAATGTACACGTTTGCACTGCTGCATCAGTATCCTGATCTGCTGTACCTGCTCTACAGTGATGCTGAGCAAGTTCAGAGATCACCGATGCCCTGTCTGCCCGCTGGGTGACAGCAAAGCCACTTCAGCACAGACATTGCATTTAAATCTTCACCTCGCTTCCAACACCACATCATTTTGTTGAACTAGCATCCTGGTGCTAGTTTATTCTGTATACATAAGCCATACCTGAGTTTGGATATGGTGGATAGTAATACACATTGTTATTAGAAGTCACATCTGATTTGAATCATACACATGCCAATACTATGAGACCAGGTCAGCTGTGGAAGTGTTGTTTGCATTCTAGCCTACCTATGCTCAGCCAGAAACCCAATAGACTAAAGGACCATGCCTCCCTTTTGATCCTTTATGAGGTTGGGTAACACCTCTCTCCAGCAGCTTTCTCCAGCCGGATGGCCATCAGCAGGAGCTGTCTTGGGAAACAGGAATCAAATGGCACATCCTAAACAAAAGGAGTAGCTTCAAAGCAGGGTGTTGCATACCAAATGGACTTTCATTCTATGGATCTGAGAAGGGGTTGGGGGTAGTGTAGTCAGAGGAAGCTCATCACAGTTCTGGCGTTTGTCTGTACCGGTCCATCCTCCCTGTTTCTTACACTTCCTTCAGTACAGAGCACTTTGAGTATAATGAACCCAGCCAAAGACCATTTTTTACAATGACAAGGCTTGGACCACTCCCACCAGGCTTGCCTAAATCCAATCCAATGGATCCTTTGTTCTATAAAAGAGGAGTTCCCCCATCCCTTCACTGATTCATGTTTGGGCTAACCCAGCCTAAAGAAAGAATTCATTAGGACTTCCTTTGAGAGAGATGTCCTCTCCAAAGCCTTCTGCCAGTGAGGTGAAGATTGAGTGTTTCAAAGCAAGGGCAAGCTGTTCTCATCAACCACTCCCACAGCACATTGTGAGTAATCTGCTGCTGGAGCAAGATCTGCCCCTCTGCCATATAGACCAGTACTTGACCTGATTCGATGTGAAGGACCCTTCAAGGGGTTGTCCAGTCTCCTCTGTGTTGGGAGAATGAGAACATGGACTGATTTAGTTCCTGAGCCACTGGATTTGGACTGACATCATTCTAAACGACAGAACAGCCAGGATCCCTATTTCTTGCTGATTAACTGCTTCAAGCCACCTATGAACCACATTCAAAACCTTTTCAACCAACGGGGCACACCGATAATGCTTTTGGCTCATTCTCAACCTTCAAACCATTGCTGCTGCACATTCAAACTGGCTCACCACCACATCATACATAGCAGAACCCCTGTTACTTTTTCTGCTCTGACCAACAGCTCTTTGCCGGTCCTCAATTCAAACCACTAAATCATTGCATCATGCATCAACCCAAACCACTTTTTACCAATGCCTTGAACCAGTGTGACCTCGAACCACTGCATCATTGAACCACATATCGAGCCATCACGATCACAGCATCAAAATATCACTGGTTTTCTCGTTGAATCGATGGCGTATAACTCATCGATTCTAACCATCAGTTAACAAAAAATCTCGAACGGGCACAAATTTTCCAACCGACTCTGGTGAGCCCTCCAAACTGCATTGCTCAAACGCCTCCTTGAACTGCTCTCAGCTACCATTTTGTACCGACTCAATGCCTGCTCCCCACATGAACCAACACGGTTTGAAATATCTGAACCTGCTCACACAACAATAAGAAGCCTGGTGCGATGCTGTAATCCACCAAAAACTGTTTAAGGTGCTGTTGGGAGATTCCGGTTCCCGGGCCTCTTTGTCAGGACCCTAAACGCCTGTTAAACCGCTTTTGCATTTTTTGCATTGGGAAGCATATACCTTTTGAACACTTCGTTGCATCGCTTCGATTTCTATTCTCCCTGCTAAGTACTCAGAGTGCTTTCTTATTACATCGTGCAGGTTTCTTTCTTCTTTTATAGGTATGCGTTATTGATAGTTAAGTGTACAAGTGATTTGTGTATTATTTAAAGTGCATGTTTTTATAGTAGCATTAATGGATATTTTTTTTTTATTTACTTTGGAACTCTTGTGCTATTGCTATTTGGGTTGCTACTTGATCGCTTCCACACGCCTTCTGAGAATATAGCCTTTCCTTTGCACTCCTCGCCACAAAAGGCGTAGAAGGGATCACTGCTGGTTTGTAGAGGTGTAGGGGCCGGATAAGGCGGCTGAGCTATTATTCACCCCTCTTCTTCGACATAGCAAAAGTCTTTTAGTCAAAAACATACCTCCAATCTATGAAACAAGATACATTATTAGCTAATGGAAAAACATAAAAATGAATCTATTTGGTAATCTCTATCCGTGGTAGAATGACGCAACATGTACATCACCCTCATGGCCACCCAGTACGCACCTGCAGGGCTGGATATTTGTCAAATGAAAGAAGTATGCAATGACAGTAATCAAATGGGCAGTGTTGGAATTGTGCCATATTTCCTCGGATATAGAATCCATTACAAATGATGTGCAAAGATTCTGAATCCAGAAAATACCAAAAGTCCATGCTCATGGACTCTGTGCTATCGACATACACTGCACCTGCAGTGCCCAGCTGTTCCATGTGCTCATAGACATTCCATGATCAAAAGAGTTCTGCTCCATCGTGTTCTCTTTGTTTTGTTTTGAACTAACCCATTAAAGTGCAATTAACTTTAGATGGCTGTAGACCCAGCAGCCAGTGGATAATTTAAAATGACTAAAGATGTGAAAGGTGGGTAATTAGATACGGGAGAGAAGCATAAAGCTGCATAATGTTTGACACGTTGACCACAATTTGGTGTATTTTCTTTCACTGTGTTTCATTCTGGAGGCAACATTTCGAGGCTCACATTAATCTGCATGTTATTAGTTGTAAGCTTTTATGCAGGAAGGTGAAAATAAAGTTAGAATCATACTATTTGTATTAACTTTATTGTCATGGTGCTTTAGTAGGCCCTTTGTGCATATTTAAAGCAATTTTTTTTTACATCTATGTTTATTTTTGAGCTGTATTTTTTTGAATATTTCCAAGCCTGTCACTGTGCTTCCATCACTGCCCCTGACCGCACTTCATTCGGGCCCCATGAATCCCTGCTGGTGGAAACCCAGAGCACTTTGTGGTCCTTTTCTAGCACTGGGTTTAGGTAATCAATACTCACAATCATGTACTGCTTCCAGGACCAGATTACCGAAACTTTGCTCTGGTGCAAGTGCAAGGGCAAAGGTGCACTTTATCAGCCGTTGGGCAAAGTTAGCCCTAGTTCCAAAACATTGGGCCATATTAGAATACATTTGCACCGTAACAAGTGCAATTCTTCATGGTATTAGCAGGCAAAAGTGCAAAGTGTGCCCTTGGGCAAAAAACTATTATTTCAATGCATTGTTGCACCAGGGGGGAAAATGTTCTCCAGTGCATGGTTGCATCCCCAACACAGCTGGCCGTACTGCCTATCTGCCCATGAAAGTGTCTAATGTTCATAGTCCTTCAACTATGTAAGTCCACCCATGTATTGTCCCCGGTGACTGTTACATTTACTCACATCTAAAACCTGTTCAGATTGTCACTCAGAATCCCCCTGTTCCAAGAGGCTCATTGCTTCCCATCAAATATGATTTCTTATCTATTGTTTCTCTCAGTATATGCATAAATACATACATAAATACATAAATAAAAGATACATAAATAAATAAATTATTAAATACATAGGAATGGCATTAGCACTAGGGCTAACTTTGCTCCGGTTCAAACATACATTGAAAGGATATTTTTTTTTTTACTAGGTGAATCTTTGAACTCTGGCCACTGGTGTCTAATGTGAGATGTGCTGCACAGGAAGGCAGGCACACTGTAACCCACAAAATGAAGGGGAGACAAATGTGCCTTATTGCATTTAAGACATGATCCTCTAGCCCTTCTGCTGAGCAGAATTGTGTCAGTAAAGTACAACAAGGTATTAATGCATGTTGCAGGTATTTGTATCAAAACAACACCCCCGGAAAAGGGGTGGACGAAATCATGCTCATTACACACTGTATTGGGTAGCCTGAACCATAATTCTCCCATACATATGTGATGTCACAGTGTATTTGGCCACCTCCAGACATCCACCCGAACAACTACTTCCCTCAACAATGCACATGAAGACAAATGGAGGAAACCTTTCACCTGATACATAATTAAGCATTGCATAGAGCGTTTTTATGTTTGTGGTATTGGCTTTCATGAAAGAAATAACGACAACCAGGGCATGTCAGTTGGTGTGATGTGATGGCAGAAAGTACTACAACTGTTCCAACTGGCAGAGAGTAAGTGCCATCTGTGAGTATGGTTGTTTTTATCAGGCCAGAATGGTGCTCCTGTCTGGAGTTTCCAGGATCCGAAGAATCTCATGCATTCATAAACTGATGCCTTCTCAGGATTAATAGGCCGTACAGAACACTGAGCCTGTTTATAACTGGTGCAATGATGAAGTTGTCTGCCACCAGACTGTTCCTCAAATCCTGCTGAATGCTATGGTCCAGCTTATTGTAAAGCACATCAATTATCTGAAGCACATTGTGCACATTGTTGATCAAGTTTATCTTCCACAGTCAATTAGGGCATTTGATCTTCAATGCCGCAAATCAACATTCTGCAAAGCCCCCAATTCAGCCCTGAGACCTCACCAAACGACCCCACATTATGAACGTTTTTCAGCTAAAAGAAGGGCATTCGACATGATGCATGTGCAAAATTGATTTTGCAGGATGAACCATAATAGCACAGTGAACAATTATCTTCACCTCTCACCCACATTGCCATTAACACTGTCCTGTATCATTCCCTCTACATTACTGTATACAGTTCACTAGTCTGGATTGAAATGTGACATGTCAAAAATAATAAAGTCTAGCATTGATAGTCCATCCCAGGCTCATCCTCTTTACTAATTATGGTGTTGAGTTGAATTTCCATCTAAGTTGCATTCATATTGCACCATAAGTGTATATGATCTTGTTTGTTCATATGAAAAAAATACTATGGAAGAGTATTGTGTATGCAGAGCATATAATTCAGTGTCGAATGCCACTTAATGGCAATTATTTTCAGGGATAGTTGGTGTATGTACCACATTTGTCCGCAGTTTCAGATCCTCTGGTCTCTAGAACCTAATCTTAAATCCAATTACAGTGGATTAGGATTGCTTGGCTCTCCCCCTCCCAAGAAATTAAGTAAAGTTTTGGAGGGATGCACCACTGCCTTTAAAGTAATTTCACCAATTCTTTTGTTAAGACTTAATTGAATGTTAATCGTGACAGTGATGTTCTTCTTAATTAACTTCAAGATTCTGGTTTGTGTACTGGTGTTGTCTTTTCTATCAACTGTCTGAAGAGTCTCGGCTTGTCTTTGGAAATAACATCAGCATTGGTGTCCACATCCTAATCTGAAAATGTAGCTTTCTGATGCATGCCTGATATCTTGTTTGTAGAATCAGCCATTTTTTACAAGAATGAGTAATGTCATTTCTGAATGCTATAGTTCATTTCATTAGTGAGATCAAAACAAAAATAAAAGGCTGGTTGTAGTTATGCTGACAGGCTTCTTTCTGCTCTCGCTTCAGTCACCATCCTCCTAACTCCCACACTGACCAACTGAGCCCATGTATTTTGATAGTGCCTTAGGTTCACCATCCACCCTCTCTTTGGATAAAGGGGACTGGTGTGCACACTTGCTATAGGGTGCCTGGTAGATGTAGTTCTTTGGGCCAGTCAGGTCTCCAATGTGACCATCTCACAGTTGCCAACTCACTCTTGCTGTTCAGATTTCCTATATGGCCATTGTTTGGCAGGTCCCTTTCCTGATGATATCTTCAGTTTTGAGGAAGGGCTTGAAGCTAATTGACTGTCCCCTGGATTCCTCTGCTTATCTCATGTCCCTCTCTTAGCAAATTCAAGAGCTGCTTCTACACGCGCTTGAGGGATATGAATATGGATTCCCTTAAAGGGGCTCACTTACCTGTTCCATTGTTCTACTCTAGCACAATGGAGGGTTGCAATTATCCTCATTGTTTTTTTAAGGGAGATCCTATCTCCATTGTACCCTTTGACAAGCCAGTGTCAAGCCCAAGATTCCTATGGTTGTCCCCTGCAATGATCACTAGACAGGGGACTTCATTACAGGCCCTATGGCTTTTAAAAATATACAATAGGTGGGTAACTCAATAAATTAAATGTGTCTAGGTATTGCTTTGCATTAAAGGCATAGCGAAATGCCTCGGTCACTGTGTTTTAATTGTTTGCTGTTTAACATTACTGTCATTTCTCACTCACAGGATGTCTTTTATATCAATAGAACAGTTGCAGTCTCGTTGGCTTTGAGGACCCAGTTCATGGATCAGTGTTTGAGCTAAGCAGTGGCACATTGGCTGGTTGAGAGATCGTCTGAAGATGAAATGAGCATTAGTAGTAGAGATGTTTTTCTTAATACCTTTCAACTTTGAATGTCCTGTTCATTAAAGGAATATGGTGAAAGTGGACATTAAAGAAAAATAATCTGAGTTTTGGGTCTTCTCTGCACTTATCATAATTAATGTTTGCGAACCTGTAGGCCGGACCACTGGCAACCAGGCAAGGAATTGACAATCCTCTAAGGAGAAAGGCTTGATGCACATCTTGCAAGGATAACAAGGCAGTCAAATTATGAACTTGTTACATCTATTGTTTTAGACCAATCATATAATCGATTTTTCTTTTTAACGAAGTTGGGGTTGTTTATAAAAACACTATTGAACTTGCAATCTTTACAAAAAGTGATAGAAATTTCATATATAGATCTTGGATGAGGCCAGTGTTACCTCTTCCCTCCCTACCTTTGGTGCCCAAATGGCCATACAAGGTAGAAGTCGTTTCGGACCAACATTTTTTCATAAGCACTAACTGTTTCCACTCAACCAAGCTAGCTAGTAACTGATTACCTATGTCATATCTTATACCAAAGACAGTGAAGCAGTAGATAGATGTACTAGAACCTTCCTCCATATTAAGGCCTTGTAATGTTCAAGTTCATCCACAATCCAACCAGGGAAAAGTTCCAGACCACAAATTAGTCTGGGAATAACTATGGCAACATAGAACTTTAACGAGGGTACTAATGAGATTTGTCCATATGCATTGTCCACCTTACCCATCTGTGTAGCGAATGACAGTTCTATGAAATCCTTTGCTAGGATGTGGTAGAATTGGATGACCCAGAAAGAGCATATGACTCATGGCCTTAATCTTGGTCTTATTTATGGACCATATAAAGGAGCACTTCTTTTGAACTATAAAGAGCTTTAAATATAATGTTTTTTGTGGGGTTGATAATGTAAGAGGATTCAATTCAACACTACAGCTAAGTCAATGCCTAGTCTGGGATACTGAATGGAAACCCTTATTGATATATCTTTATGTCCAGTTCATGCGTTCTGGATGACTACCCCTATATAACACCCCTCTATTGGAATCCCCCTGACCCCACTGAGCCAAGAAGTAGTTCTGTTTTGCAAGTTTAAAGGTTTATTTGATAACTTAAACCATATATATTATATCACGCTTTATAATAAATTAATAATTGAATATCACACTTAATCTGATATGATAAAGATTAACAACGGAGAATCTGGCACTAGCACACTTGTGAATAGGAACAGAAGAATAAGGTGGTAGAGACTACTTAATCTAAGTTCAGATGGATGTAATGTTGAATGAAATGCAATACAGAAAATACTCAATATAATTTCAACAAAGCAATGTAATCACTTTTCTCTGGCAATCCCCTCCCCCCTTTATGCAATGCAAGGAAATGGAAGGAAAGCACACAGTTCTCAGAAATGCAATCAACTGTAATTCAGTTCACCCCAGCAAGCTTACACTACAGAAGTTGGAAACACAGGCCCAAAATGCTTTTATATGTGCTGGCAATTAAATGAAAAATATGCTAAAATGCTTTTAATTCCCTCTAGGAGGTTCAGGGTGAGTGAAATATACTTGGGATGAGTTCAGGCTCACTTTAGCAAGGATCTAGGAGTAACTAGCAGCTTAAACGAATTTTTGGCAAATGAAAGCAAGAAAACTGCTGTTTTCACACGTTGAGAAATTTGCAAATCGCGGCAAATTCGCGAGTGCGTTTATCGCGATTGCGGTAAAACTATAGGGACTAGCACTATCCTTTTGGGGTCCTAGGACAGCCTAGGATCTCAGCTTCCAGATGGAAGTTACTGCAAGTCTCTAGCACAAACGGTCACGGAGATATGAGCGATTAAATAAAGGTCGTTTTTCAGATTTGAAATTTTAAAGTTCAAAAAGACAAGTGCAGCTTGCAACTAGAAAATGACAGGTGACAGCTTTACAAATGACAGGTGACAGTTAGGAGGCAGTTCTACTTAGATTAAAATAGATTGAATTATATTATTTTAACTAAGAGATTGGTTCTGCACAGTTCTACTAGGTACTCACACTATATTCTTGAATTAGAATGGGCCTCGCCACGGATCTGGTCAGGTTTTAGACTGGACTCTGGTCTCTGCACTTCACAGTGATCTGGGTCAGCTCTCTCTCTCTCTGGATTCTGGAGACTGATGGATTTGAAGTCTGGATCTTTCTGCACAGCTTTCTCTAGAGATTGATGGAGGTAAGTGGATTTGAAGGTCCCTATCTGTCCTGCCTGTCTGCTTTTATCTGTTTTTAAAATGGGTGTGTGTGCAGCATCACTAGCCCCTACCCCTCTCCACTTATCATTGGCCAAGCTTTCATTTCTCCCCTGATTGGGGGAGCTAAGTTGTGTCAGAGTGATGTCATTTTACAGCCTGCAGAAAGTCCACTCCTCCTGTCAACTTGCACACAAATCTAGATTTGAACCAAATACATATTTGCAGAGGTACATATTGTTTTAAAATCATATGCACCCATCATGCATTACAGGAGGTATCCCCTGTTCAAACTCTGCTCTTCCTGGGGGCTTGCATTCAGAAATGGCAACATTTGCACTTTTTAACTGATTTTGCAATTTTGGACATTAACCCAAATTTACACACATGTGCGCAAGGAGTATGGACATTAGTTGATGAAGTGTCAGATTTTTCACATGCACACATTTTGAGTAATATCCTCTTTTCCGCTAAAACCCCCCTGAACATACCACCGGGTCCTAACACGTCTTAAAATGTGGGCAGAAAAATCACAAGAATTATGGTATCATTTAAATAATTTTCACAAGTCCGTACTATGAGTTATTCATCTTTTTAGAGTTATGTTCTGGCCCCAAAGGGGTGTGGTTTCCCCCCAGCACAAGGTTGAATTTCTGGTTTTTCCAGTTCTGCCAAGCCAGCTTGCTCTCACATGCAGTGCTCCTCCCCTGTCCTTCCAGGAGGAAGCTCCATTTACAACTCCCGCCAATAAAACATTTGCCTGAGTCAGGACAGGGCTTTGTTCAGAGCTCCTGTATTCTGTGGGGGCTCCCCTTAATTCAATTATCAGAGAGATGGCATATCCTTAGTGTGGCCAGCAAAAGGCAGATAGGCCTGGGAACACAGCTGTGACTCAAGTTTCACTCCTGATGGGGGTAGTTGCCAGGCAGAATTCAGTTCCTTAAACCAGGTTTCAGATAAAATGTCACTTTTTGTTACCCAGTTTAAGTCAAGACAATGTTTACATATGCAGCTAGAATGCTGATTCTAAGTTTAAAACTATGACATTTAAACAATTGCAACCTATGTGACACTCAAAGTAGGTCACTCATTTCTTTTAAACATTTAGATTTTTAGTGTCTTTCAGTCCAAATTTACTTAAACTGCTGAAATCCACAGCTCAGCCAGTCTTGTTATAAACCTTCAAGTCACTTCAGAATATAACTTTACATTGGATCCACCTCTCAGTAAGTCTTTCTTTGGCTTGCTTTGGGTTCATTTATTCAGTTTTCTACAAAAAAGTAAAATCTGGTGTTGTTTTAAAACGCCGGCTTTTTGATAGTGGTGAGTACTGGTACTGCACCCCTTTTTGGGATTTAAGAAAATGAATTCCCAACAGTTATGGGTTTGCTTTTGGCAATCAACATTGCCATTCCCAATGGTTTCAGACTACTGTGTGGGTAGTCCAATGGTGGTTTTAGGCAGTGTCCTTCTGTGCCCATAACATCGGCAAAAATGAGTGGCAGCCTATTCTTCATGCATTTCCCTGTGCATTTTCTGGGAAGCTCTGGCCATCATGATGTTTTCCATGTCAGTACTGCACAGTTTTTGAGGTAGGGCTCGGATGCATGGGTAAAAACATCCCACAATAATCAAGTTATTTAGATTCATATATTCCATAAAACCATTTATTAGTATCTGAAGACTGATAGGAGTTATGTCCATTAATATAAAATTGTCGCCATTTGCAAGCCATGAGATCGGTATATTGCCAATTTTAGGAGGAACCATTGAGCATTTATTTAGATGTCATCCGATATCAGATATATATATATATATATATATATATATATAAATTGAAGAATGTCAGGGCAAACAGACACCCTTTTCTTAGCCCATTATAGGTGGGATAGCTTGAGTCATAACACCTTCATGGCTCATTCTCATCTTCACAAAGGACTCATTGTGAAGGCTAATCAGAATGTTCAAACGACTGTTGTGCATGCCAGGCATGAAGAATTTCTGCCATAACATCCTATGGTCCACTAGAACAAATGCCTTTGACGGGTCCATTGATGCAACATGTACGGAAGTGGACACTTTTGTATGGAACATATTTTGTTGGAGTCTGGACATTAATAGGCCACCACAGTCAGTACCCATACCTTTTCCGAGTGCCTAACTGAAATATATCTAAAATGTTATTTTCCCTATGCCAATTTTTGATATGTTTCAAAATAAAAGAGGCAAATATTTTCAAATCAGTATCCATTATGGATACTGGTCTGTAGTTCTCTGGGGATAACCTATCCCCCCTCTTGAATATTGGACAAACGTATGAGATTTTCCAGGATGTTGGAATTATCTCGGTCTGTGTGATTTCTGTAAACAATATGAATAGAATTCTAGTCCAGAGATCAGTTTTTTTGCTTAAAGATGGTATATTTGACTCCACACTTTCCTTCTCCCCCCATAGCTCCGAGGTCTCTAAAAAGTCAAACTTCCTACGGCACCTCCTCAGAGGTACTTTGCCTTTCCTCTCCTTTCCTCAGAAGCTCACTGTCTCTCAAGCTCTGGTTCTCTCCATGTCGGACTATTGTAACAGCCTCTTTCTAAATCTACCTGCCTCTACTCTCCGCCCTCTGCAACTTATCCAGAACAGGACTGCGAGACTTGTCCTTGGCCTCAAGCCCTGGGATCGTATCTCTCCAGCTCTGAAATCTCTCCATTGGCTCCCAGTGGATGCAGGATTAAATTCAAAACCCTCTGCATTGTCCACAAGGCTTTCTGGGGCCAGGGTCCAAAATATCTTCAGCTATCCCTCCACAAATACCTCCACTCACGAGTTCTTAGCTCCTCTACCTCTAACTCCCTCCGGGTTCATCGTTTTTTAAATAAACGAGTTGGGGGTAGATCTCTATCTTCGGCTGGGGCCTCCCTCTGCAACAGCCTCCATGCCACTCTAATACTTGAGGAGAACCATCTCTGGTTCCGGAAGCACCGAAATACCTTCCTCTTTGTTTCTGCCTTCTCACCCCCTCTCCCCTGATGACCCGCTCTCTCTTGGCACTGTGCACCTGGCCATCCTCTTTCCTCTGGGTCGAGGTACCTGCTCACCCTGCTGCCCTCCTGCAGGCCACCCCTTGCACTGGATGGACTGTATCTGTCCCATACAGCCCCCCTCACCCCATTTTCTTCTTCTCTGCACTTATCAGACTTACCCAGTCTGTCGCCATAAACACAGCACTTGCCACATGTTGGCTGCACTATCACTGTTTATTGTCTCCTTTCTATTTTGTATTTATTATTGATTTATCTACTCTCCTCTGATCTGCACTTTCCACTCCGCCCCTTACATGCACTTTTCCCCTTTTCCCCGTCCCACGCACTTGCGTGTTGTCAATGTCACTGGGCCTAGTGAGATCGTTGTTGTTTTTGTGTTTCCCCTCCCTTACCTAGTCGCGCTCTGAAACACCTGTGTAGGAGCGCGATACAAATAAAATATCATATCATATGTGAGGGAATTAGGACTCCCCGCTCTTGATCGACTGGCATTGGAAATACTGTTCGCAACGTCCCCCAAAGTGAACTGTAGTGCCCAAGATTTATATTTCCCTTTGTATGCCATGGGGGTCGAGAAGGATCCAGCTTTATATAGTTCACTAAATTGACAAACCCACAACTCCTCCCCAACAGGATTGGCTAACTTTGAAGTTTGCGTTCTTTCTATGTCAAGTGGTCAGTATGGTCTTACTATCGGCTTGTAACAATTTGGACCTAAAAGTCTTTATCCAGTTCCCCAGTCCCTGGTTAATACCCCTGATCTTACTCTGCATGAATGACAGATCCATCCACTCCAGATATTTTACTAACCTAATATCTTTCCTTGCTTGTCTTTTCTTCTGTTGTACACAGTGGTCAAATCTGTGCAGGTGTATTTTGGTTGTCTAAACTGTTCCTTAGGCAACATGCCACTGATATATTGGTTGAAGGCTAAACCGTCTATGTTGAGTTCTGTTCTTCATCTCTAGCCAAGAGTTGTCAAATTCATTCAAAATCATCATATTAAAGGAAGCAACCTTTTTGTCATTCTACCTTAGGTGATTTACTTGTTGGTTTATAATGATGTGATAATGATAATGATGTGTTATTTATGATATATGGAATTATGATGACAGCTGTCTCACAGAAAATCAGAGGTTATCATTGCATGGTCACTAAGATCAGTACGTGTCACCTTGAAAGCACTCAGCAAATTAGAGTCTTACTTACAAAGATAAAATCAATATAGGACAAGGACTTTCCACCAAACCATGTATCCCTCATATGTCTGTTGCTCTTTTCATTTAATACCAGTGAAGTAAGTCCCCATCCCTCCAAGTTGGCACGCCACATGTAACATTGGATTAATGTACGGTTTGACCAGTTAATCTGTGGCCCACAGGCTTCTTCACCCCACAAACAAATTTGACGAGTGTTATCTTGCCATAGGCTCTCTTCATTGAGGGATAGCAAGCAGAAAGAAACAGCCCATATTAAAGTCCCTTGTGACTATTACATGACCCCCGAAATAGCTCAAAAGCCATTCCTCAATTGTTTGGTTAATCTTCAATAGAGTAGAAGATAACTTCACCTTGGGGCCCCAGTAACTGTTGAGGAGAAGGATATCTTTAACGTTGTAAAGACATTCACTTTTGATCGAAGCTGACAAAACACCTCTACATAGGATCGCATAATCGATAATGGATAAACCCATCCCTTGTTTAACTGTGATCGAAAGACCCCCTGCAGGATGACCCCTTGCACCCTGAAGCGCTGGTTCCACTACAATTTTATACCCATCAAATATAGGGAGGCCCTTGATCCATGTTCCCCGAAGGAAAAATACGGAATATGTGTATAGGTGTTTACACAAGGTAATGTTGTCATATAATCAAGAAAAGCCCTGAACATTCCATGAGAGTAGGGTGAAATACTTAGGGTGAAATACTTCCTTTCGCTAAATCCTCTCATTCAATTCCTTCAGCTGTGCTATAGAGTCTCTAGTAGACATAGCAAACCACTTCCAACTATCCTTGTCATCCCTGATTGCGAATTCATCATTCACTGTTCCCGACCTATAAGTTGGAGTTGCTTTGTTGGTACAAAAATACTACAGTGTGCTATTGCTACTGCTGGAGCTCCCCACCACAGCCACCCTTCCCAGTCAGCAGGCAGAGAGCGAAGAAGACGATGAGACGTGAGGAACACTGATGCCACCATTGAAGACCGGTCAACCCAGGGAGAGCAAATAGGATACCGGGCGGCTTTGTGGTGTATATCGCAAACTGTTGACAGCTCAATGGAAGAAACTAGAATAATTAATACGGATGTGAACATTGTTAAGAAAGGGTCAATGGCCCAATATATGAAAGACATTATTTCCAGGATGCAAAAAGGAAAAGGATTGAGAAAGCTCAGGGATTAAACCCCCACCAAGAAATTGTGGTTCAGTTATAACCAATGGAAAAAGGGAAGAACCATACCCCTTTTAAAGATAGGTAACAAAGTTATCCTGGCAGGAGAGTAAACCAGGGGTGCACAAAGGATTGTGAAAGCCCAGGGGTAAAAAAAACCTTCCTTGAAATTGATAAACAGTGGCAATCAATGCAAAATGGAAGAACCATGCTCCATTGAATGATAATTGAGATCCAAAGAACAAATAAACAAATATCCAAAAAACTGTGTGAATGAAGGGAAACCAAGGGGAAGAACAGCCCCTTCCTTTTAAAGTTGTAGAAGTGTTGAAATAGTGAAAACTGAAGGAACAAAGGGAAAAAGACATTTCCCTTGGAACTGTGGAAGACTGGATTATCTAAAGTAGAGAAACTCGAGGGAGGCGTTGTCCCTCTTGAAACTGTGAAGTAAAATATTGTATGAAAGGAGAAACTCAGGGGAAGAACAATCCCCCTTTTTAAACGGTGGAACAGTGTTGACTTTTTAACCAACACTTAAAATGCAACTGTGTTCGAGTCTTAGTCTTGATCCTTCACCCTGCTACAACAAATTTGCTTCGCTCACTTTTCTTTCTTAAACAATTAAATCTGTAAAATGTGTTAACAATGTAGATCAGAGGATCACTTTATTGATGCTGACTGTCTGCTGCAAAGAGATGAATAAGAAGACTACTCACAGAAAGAAGGTGGTGCCATTGCCATCATATGCAACGACTCACACTCAATCACCCCACTCATCCACAATACACATCTTTTGAAGCACCCTCTCTCTACTGCTCCCCTCATCATACTCACACTCCACAGCCATCCAACTTATTTAATACCCATCAATCAATCCCAACTTCTACTCTGAATGGTTGAACTTCACTATAGAGCACCATAGCTCACGCTGCAAAAACACCTACCATGGCGATATCAACTGATATAGTTAACACCAAGAGAACAAACCCTTACTAACCAGCACCTGTAGGGACTGGCAAGTCTACGCGAGTCTGCGTATGACGTGCCGATGCTGACCCCTGCTAGTGAACATTGCAATTAATTTGCTTTTGAGGTATGTAGATTGAACGGCGAAGTACCCACTCCCAGGAAGTTGCCACTATGTTTACACAAATGGAAGCGTTGTTCCAGGTACAAAGAACAGGGAGGCAGTCTATTATTGAAAAATACTGGGTTCTCCACGTGGACAATGTATTACTACCACCATCAATCGTGATAATTTTAGAGGCAGTCCCTGACACTATGTTGGATTGTGTTTCTCAAAGTGTATTAATGGTGCCTTGCAGAACCAGCAGATTCCTGACTGTGCTAACACCCTCGATGTATAAATGACCATCCCTTCAGAACATGCCAAGTCGGCATCCCTGCATATGGACGCTCCCTCTGTCTTAGGCACAGCCGTCGTGGGAACACACAAGCCCCCTAGCATTTCAAAGGATATTCTAGCCAGGTCTCAAAGTTGTTCCATTAAGTTCTCCTTGCTCAATACCGTTCACTGGATAAACACGCCACAGACGTCCAAGACCACTTACTAGATCATGACATTATACAAACAACAAGCGTGCCATAGTCATAGTTATTACCGCCATGTAAAACATGCGACCCCCACACAAAAACACTTAGTTGTGCAATGGCGGCACTCTCAGACAATACATTATCAGATTATCACACTATCCCTCACTCCTTCTGAGTGCCAGGCTTGCAACATAGCCTTGAATGTATCCACATGTCATGAGCTGAACGCCCGACGCTTTTATTTTGTATTCCAAATACGTTCACCTTTCACACAGTCTATTCTAGGCCATACCACATCTGGCCTATCGGGATAGCAGCCCCACATTTAAATCCTGGAGTTTTCCCTGTGTAAAACTGTAAAAGGTAATCCCATGTTCAATAGCACCATCATATAAACTATGTGGCTGTTGGAAACCTCGAGCCAATTATGCCACCAAACAGCCTGCATTATTAACTAATTACTGTTCCTCTGAACTTCTTTTCAAAGACAATCCATGTGATGCCATTCATGAATAGAGCAAGCCATCCTTTCTAGATTACTGATCTATGGTCCCCCTTATAGGAACCACATAAACACAAGCTATCACCAAACATTCCCTTTCCCCTTCCACATGTTCCCATTCTAATGCCTGTGGCAGTTCACCTACTTTCCTGTCTTCTCAACTTCTATATATTCATTTTCCTCCTCAGAATAAGGTCTGGATACTCCGGAGAGGGGCACATTACACCAACATCCAGACAAGCCAAGTTCTCTGAGACCACAGCGTTGGTGATTTGGCAAAATATAAAATCCTTGTAACATAACATAACAAAACATAATGATATTTTTATCGAATGACACAATGCAATGTTTTACTTCAGAATTTCCTTTTTTAGAACGTTCACACAGGATGGGAAGAAGTATAAAACACGACTGTTGTCTTACAATACTGAGGGAAGAATACCATTTCCCTCTCTGTGTCATACAAGGAGTTACATATGCATGGCATCTTTTTTTGTCTTAGAGAAGAACATGTTGATTAAGTGCACTGAGAAAGCGCGTCAGACGAGTACGGCCGTCGAAACCTTATTAAACTCAGGAATTGAAAAATCGCATGCATCTATGGTGTGAATATTTGGCTGTCTTTTTCATTTAGGATTTTACCAATTTTCATCCTGTTTGTCATATCTGATTTATTTCCTTGGATTACTTTCAAGTCTTTAGTGATCTTGCAGGTTGTTGAATTTGCTGTACATGAAAGCAGACTTGTAATTCCCCAAATGGAATGTACCCTTTCATAGTTATGCTTTACTGTGCACATCTCGTTCTTTCACAGAAATCCCAAATCCTCCATAATCTCTGCAGATTATCCCGACAGATTTGCAGTTATTTAATGAAAACAGCACATACACGTGTGTTCAACCCTATGCAAAGCCTCTTTACTAATTCTATTAGCTGTTTGTAAAAACGTGCAATGCCATTGCATGAATAATAGTTTCTACATAATATATATATATATATATATATATATATATATATATATATATATATATATATATATATATATATATATATATATATATATACTTTAATTAGGCTTACAAAGTCATTTATGTGAAAGGTTTCCTGCTCATCCGACCATGTCTTTATGTGCAGATGAAATGAGGCTTTTGAAGATGCAACACAGTTAACAAGTCCATTCAGAAATTCCTTATGTGTTCATTTCTGTCTTTCTGATTTTCTGTTCTTCATGGCAAGGCCTGCATTTTAGAGTTTGACCTCACTATGAACAATGTAGGGGCAGGCGAGAGAAAGAGGCACAATTGGGCTGCAGCCAGGAAGGTTTAAAGGAATTGGGCAGTGTTGTACTGGGTTAGTGCAATCCTGTTGATGGCCGGTATGTCTTATGCACACCGGTTGTATGTTTATCTCGACTGGTCATGAGGCACAATCAGCCACATGCTGGACATTTGCATTTTGAAGGCAAATGAGGCTATTGGTTGTATTTCCACTGATAACCTCCTCAAAAGGCTGGCCAAGTTGGGACAGAGACATCCATTTGACTGGCTCATCCCTTTAGCAGCATGTTGGTGGCAAAATCATCCACATTTTGAGTTGAAGCACTGTGTGAAATGACATTAAGGTGCCATTTTAATGCAACAAAACCCGTGAAATTCAGCAGGTGATGGAAGCTATGCAACATTCACTATAAAACCTGCATTGCACAACCTGTAAGCACCCTGGTGACATCAAACATGACACCAATGATAATGTCACATACGATGACATCATGAATTACATCACTGGTAGAGCAGATCAGATGTGCAAAAATGATAGTTGCAACATGTAATAAGCTTGTTTCTGCATATAAGGGTGGATTCAGATGCAAAGTTTGATTGGAATTTGCATTTAAAAATGCTGTCAATTTACAACCATGGTATTCATACACATGAGAGTTACTCTGTGTTGAATGTGCATTCACCATGATGAAATACTCAGGTACATTTCTCACTCTGTTCTAGAAAACAGTTCACTATGCAAATAAGACATTTTAGCAATCCAATTATAACGTCACACCTATCCACTAGAGAATACAACATGCATAATAAGGGTCAGTTTCTGAAGTACATATAACAACATATGGCAGCCAACTTACTGACATTATAAAAAAATAAAAATCATAGACCTAGACCATGTGAAATAGTAAAGGCTAGGACTTTCATGTTGTGAAGACTCCAATCAATTGGAACTAGGGGACTAGAGTAGCTAATGTAGTGTAGGGACAAAAACGTTTTAGTGCTGGTGTTTGAAGCAAGCATTCAACTTCAAATGTTGGTCGATGACTTCCACTTATCATCACCATCGCCTATGTTGGGTAAGTCCAGTGGAAGATGTAATGTAAAAAACAAAAACAAAAAAAAAACTCTGTAGATCCAACACTGGCATACTTCTCCTATATTGCATCTAAATTGTCAATTGATATGTCCAAGAGCAACTTTATGGAGTTACTCAACCATAATTTACAATGCTTGACAAATGTTTTCAGACTTTCATAAAAGACAGGGTATATTGCATCTGTTCTATATAGTTAAATACAGTAAAAAAAAAACAATCCTGTGGTTATTACTTACCAGTAAGGTCATTCAGAAGCCATAGAAAATGTCCTACCAGATTTCTCATATCATTTATTTATTTAATTGTTTTTTTAATAACGCGCCTCAATCTCTGAGTTTGGTTTCTAAGTGCAGATCCAGTATTCAAACCCCTGTTGCTCTGCATGGTCTTGCTTCCGAGACGAGTGCGTTGCCCCTGTGCTATCCTCTGTTCATTTCATCACTGATATATTCTGACTCATCCTAAGTGACTAAGGTGGATGGTTAGGTGTAAGGGCTGTAAATGTATTTTCAAGTGTCGACACACCTTGGCCTTGGAGTCACTTCACATGCAGATGCCAGGGTAAGGGTGCATAAAAATGTGGCTTATCAGGGAAAGTCACATGTTGACAGACACAATGCAATTTCAATGCATATGTGAGACATATTGAGAAATAGAAATGTGCAGGCAGTTTACCCAGGTACTTTACTTTATCATAGGGATAGTATTTCTAAATGCAAACTCAAACCAAGCTTTGCATCTGAATCCACCCTAATTTGCAGAAACACGCTTTTTAAATGTTGCACCTCTCTTTCTTGCTCTACCAGCGATATCACTCATGATGCCATAAATTAAGTCATATGTGGTATCATCAGTAATGTCATTGCTGACGTCATCAGGGTGCTTAAATGGTGTCTGTGTGACTCATAGTTAAAATCACATAGCTTCCAGCATCCAGTATCTCAGGTGGTTTGTTGCATTAAATCGGCATCTTAACTTTACATCTACTGAAACCTTTACACAGACTATCAATGGTTTCACTGATCCAGATTGTTGTATGTGGCAAACCTGAAGAGGGACTGTGACTACAATGTGCCATGTTGACTAGATGTTTTTTTTTTCAAATAAAAAGAAACACCTATCTAGCCCTACTACTATGAGGGAAGTTCCCCTGCTTAACCAAGTAAAAATAAGGGTGCTTGTCAAATGTCAAAGAAAATAGTCCTGAGTCGAAATCCTATTCAGCTAAAACCCTACCACTTTTTTTATGTTTTAACATAAAGAAGGAAGCCAGAGCAATAGCCTCTGTCTGTGGTTTCTGCCTGGTCCAATCACTTGGATCTCTTGTCCATAGGTAAAAGTTCCTCAATGTCACAAAACACAGTTCACAACTTCTGTTTGGGTTCTGTATGTCAAGTCTCAGTTCTTTACAATTCTTTCTCTCCAGGAGAAAAATTTTTTCTATTGCAATTCAACCAATTTCGACTTGGTTCTAGACAATGTTCTTGTTTTATACCTAAACACTGGAACCCTGCATGTTATCTTTCTTTCCAGTTATGTTCATCATATTTCATGTTACTTGGACTTCCCAAAGCCCTCAGGGCTTCAACCAGGCTTACCTACCTCTTTGGGAGTGTGTGCTTCCCTTCCTCTGCTCAGCTTGGTAGATAATACACTTCTTGTGTGGAGCTTGGGCTTCCGGACTCTCTGCTGCAGCCTGCTCTCAGCATCAGTAAATGGGCTCCAGTCCCACAATGTCCTCAGTGTGGGTGCGCCACCAGGCAAGACAGTTGCTTTATCGTCCCTACTCCTTCTTGACCCAGGCCTCTTTGCCAGTCAGGACACCAGCCTTCTGGAATCTTGTGAGTGTCTCAAACGCTCGCCACACTTCCGCTGGCTCTGTCGTCTAGTGTGGCTCTGCCCCTCTAGGAAATCTCTCCCTCATAGGCTTGTCTCTACATTGGAGTCTTCCACTTTGATTCAAAGTTCACTGTGGAGTTAAGTCAAGATCCAGCAATACCTGAAGCCTAAGAGAAGGAAAAAAAGTCACTATTAAGTGAATCTAAAACATAGTTAACAACAGTCCCATATTGTCAGATAATGTTTTCTGTACTAGGAGTTACGCGCAGGAAGTGGAGTCCTTGTCCCTAAGAGGGGAGTCATCCCCATTGAGGTCCCACTTGCCCAGACCCCTAGAGAAGGGACGAATAGTCCAGATTTGTCACATTCAACTTAATGGTGCTTTACCAAAAGTTTTTCACTGAATTTCAAGGGTTTTGTTGCACTGTGCCTATTCACCTTAACGGTCCCGTAACTTAAGATTTTCACTACATTTCAAGGGTTATCTTTATGCTATACCACACACCACCTGCAATTCTGTCTTTTTTCTAAAAACATAATTGATCTCATGACATTTGTTATACATCTTTGAGCTTGAACTACACATCACCAGGTTTATCAAGTATTTCATTTGCCTGTGTCTACTAGATAAGAACGGATTAGTAATGGTGTATTACGACAAGGAAGAGCGAGGTGGTGTTAGTGGTGGTCTGTGATGAGGAATACTGAAGTTGTGTAGTTTCGGACTATGATGAAGAAGAGTGAGGTGGAGTTTGTGTGGGACTGTCATGAGAAAGAGTGAGGTGTCGTAGTTGGTGTGGTAGAAGGGGAGTATGAAGAGTAAGAGTGTGGTGGTAGTTGAGTGGGTACTGTGATAAAGAAGAGTAAGGAGTTAATGGGGATCTGTGATGAAAAAGGGTGAAGTTGCATTAATGGTGGTCTGTGACGAGGAAACTGAAGTTGTGTAGTCAGGGACTTTGACAAGGGTGAGTGAGGTGGGTGTATTTGGGAACTGTGCCGAGGAAAAGTGAGGTTGCAGTAGTGAAGTACTGTGACAAAGCAGATTGAGGTGGGGAAGTTGGGGACTGTAATGAGGAAGAGTGAAGTTGTGGTAGTAAACTACTGTGACAAGGACAATTGCTTTGGTGGTAGTGGAGTGCTGTAAAGAGGAAGAAGGAGGTGGGGTAGTTGGGGACTGTGACAAAAAAGAGCGAGATGGAGTTAGTCGGGGACTGTGCCGAAGAAGAGTGAGGTGGAGTTAGTGGGGGACTGTGATGAAGAAAGGTTAGGTGAAATTAGTGGGGTACTGTGATGAATGAGAGTGAGGTGGAGTTAGTGGGAGGCTTTGATGAAGAAGAGTAATGTGACGTTAGTGGTGCATGTGAAAAGAAAGAGTGAGGTATTGTAGTTGGGGACTGTGATGATGAAGAGTGAAATGGAGTTAGTGGGGGACTTCGACAATGAAGAGTAAGGTGAAATTAATGGGGGACTGTGTTAAAGAAGATTGAGGTGGAGTTATTTGGGGACTGTGGTGAGGAAGAGTTAGGTGGTGGTAGTTGGTTAATGTGAAAAAGAAGAGTATGTTGAAGTTGGTTGGGGACATTGACAAAGATGAGTACAGTGGAGTTAGTGGGCGACTGTGATGAGGAAGAGTGAGGTGTAGTTACTGGAGGACGGTAATGAAGAAGAGTGAGTGGGGTTAGTAAGTGGGGGACTGTTACAAGGAGCTGTGAGATAGATTTAGTGAGGCACTGTTACAAAGAAGAGTGAGGTGGAGCTACTGGGGGACTGGGGAGAGGAAGAGTGAAGTTTTGTTGTGGGATACTGCAACAAGGAAGAGTGAGGTCGAGTTGGTGGGGCACTGTGACAAAGAAGAGTGAGTTGGAGCTAGTGGGGGATTGAGGCAAGGAGGAGTGAGGTAGAGTTAGTGGAGACTCAGATTAAGAAGAGTTAGATGGATTTCATGGGGGGCTGTGATGAAGAAGAGTGCAGTGGAGGACTGCGACAAATAATAATGTAGTGGAGTTAGTGGGGGTCTGTGATGAAGATGAGTGAGATTGGCTTAAGGGGACTGGGATGAGGAAGCGTTATGTGGAGTGAGTGGGGTCAGTGATAAGGAAGAGTGAGGTGGGGTTGTTGGGGATTTTGACAAAGAACAGTGAGGTGGAATTTGTGGAGGACCATGACAAAGAAGAATGAGGTGAAGTTAGTGGGGGACTGATGAAGAAGAGTAAGATGGAGTTAATGGGTGACTGGGAAGAGGTAGCGTTAGGTGGTGGTTGTGGAATACTGCAACAAGGAAGAATAAGGTCCAGTTTGTGGGGGACTGTGAGAAAGAAGAGTCAGGTTAAGTTATTTGATGACTGTGATGAAGAAGAGTGAGTTGGCATTCATGGGGGACTGTGAAAAAAGAGTGAGGTGGAGTTAGTGGGGGTTTGTGGCAAGGAGAAGTGAGGTTGATTTAATGGGGTACTGTGATGAAGAAGAGTGAGATGTTAGTGGATGACTGAGACGAAGAAGAGTGAGGTGGCGTTAGTGGGGGACTTTGATAAAGAAGAGTGAGGTTGATTTAGTTGGGAACTGTGACAAAGACGATGGAGTTGGGGATTGTGACAAGGAACAGATAGGTGAGTTAGTGGGAATCTGTGGAAGAGTGAGGTGATGTAGTTGGGGACTTTGACAAAGAAGAGTTAAGTGGAGTTAGTGGAGAACTGTGACGAGGAAGAGTGAGGTAGTGTAGTTGCGGGCTGTGATGAAGAAGAGCAAGATGGAGATAGTAGGGGACTATAACAAGGAACAGTGAGATGGGGTAGTTGGGGACTGTGATGAGGAAGAGAGAGGTAGAGATAGTGGGCTACTGTCACAAAGATGAGTGAGGTGGAGTTAGTGGTGGACTTAGATGAAGAAGTGGAAGGTGGAGGTAGTGGGGGATTGCTAAGAGGAAGATATAGGTGGTGGTTGTGTACTGCGTTGAGGAAGAGTTATGTTGGTTTGGCGGGGGACTGTGACAAAGAAGAGTGAGGTAGAGTTACTGGGGGACTGTAATGAAGAAGAGGGAGTTAAACTTAGTGGGGGACTGTGAAAAAAATAGTAAGGTGGAGCTAGTGGAGGATTGTGGCGAGGAGGCATACAATGGGGTTAGTGGAGGACTGAGATGAAGAAGAGTGAGGTGGAATTAGTGGGGTACTGTGACGAAGAAGAGTGAGGTTGCGTTAGTAGGGGTCTGTGATGAAGATGAGTGAGATGGACTTAGGGGGGGCTGTGATGAAGAATTCTTAGGTGGAATTAGTGGGGGCCTGTAACAAGGAAGAGTGAGGTGGTGTAGTTGGGGACTTTGACAAAGAAGATTGAGGTGGAGTTAGTATGGGACTGTGATGACGAAGAGTGATATGGAGTTAGTGGGGGACTTTGACAATGAAGAGGGAGTTGGGGACTGTGATGAAGAAGAGTGAGGTGACGTTAGTGGGGTACTGTTACAAAGAAGAGTGAGGTGCAGTTAGTGGGAGACTGTGGTGAAGAAGAGTAAGATGCAGTTAGTAAGCAACTGTGATGAGGAGGAGTGAGGTGGAGCAGTTGGGTACTGTGACAAGGATGGAGTGTGTGGGTATATAGGTAAGATTACTATTCAGAAATGGAATGAGAATGAGGGATGTAGGCGTTCAGGTGGGATTCCTATTAGATACTGTGACAAAGAAGAGGGAAGTACAATCATGTGGATATTTTCTTGTCTGACGTCAGGGATGAATCAAGAACTTCAGTTAAGTTATGAGAAATGTTTGTTCAATCACAACAAAGGATATAGTAAACAAGCATTGGTTTTCTCCGCTATATCGCCACACACTTTTTTTTATCAAACTAATTAAGCAATTGTACACTTTTGTAACATGTAACATCACAAAAACACTAATAGCCCCCTAATATGCAACATTGTAAGCTAATTTAGGAAGTAATCCATGTAATACTCCTTTTACCTTAACTAGCAATCATAGTGATTGCCACATCTCAATATATAATAGTTTTAAAATATTTGATCTTTTTTTGGCCATTCCTGCAGATTCTCAAATTTGATTCTCAAATCAGGTAATGGTGGGTTTTCATAAATGAAAATGTTTGTCTCTGGCAATGCATCATGGGTGCTAGGACTAGCATTGTGGGTGCAGGGGCACCCTGCTCTAGGCAAAACTAAAAACATAAAACTACTGGACAGATATACGCAAAACCAACAAAGGATTTAGTTTGAGCGCTTTGTGCCCGACTTGTTTCTTTTTTGGCTCAAATCTGTTCAGCACATTATGGGCCTCATTACAGGTTTGGCGGTAGCCATGCCACTATTGGCGGTATGGCTGCCTCCAAAACTGGGTCCAGGTCCGGGTTCCCTGAATGGGGAATTACTGGGCCATTCCGAGTTTGGAGGGCCCGGTAATTCCTTCCTCAGGGAACCCGGGCCCGGACCTTCCACATTCCCATTCGAGCCCCCATAGGGCTCAATGGGAATGGGAGAGGGAGCTAACAACAGGCCGATTACGACCAGCCTGTTGTTAGATCCCTGGTTCCCTCGGGGGACCCGGTAAGGACGCATGGTTTTACCAGGTGTCCTTACCGGGTCCCGCGAGGGGACCTCGTAATCAGGCGGAATGGAAATAACGGGTCCGCACCCATTAGCGGCCCCCGTTAACCCATTCCGCCTGACACGTAATGAGGCCCTATATCTTTTAAAAAGTAACACGGATTTGCAAAAAAAAATTGCATTTCCTATGTATTTTAGGTTTCACCTTAACTATAGGGAGGCTAGCACCTCCGTATAGTTAAGGCAAGTGGACTCCGATAGGAACCTGGAAATAAATCTCTTGTTAATAACTTTTGACTTTTGTGACATCTTTTGCTGAGGTTTTGCAGTTGGTTAGGGATGCTTAGGCCCCTCCAGACTACAAAGCTTAGTAAATATTTGTTATAAAATAAAGTTATTAAGAAGACAAAACAAAATGTTGTGGCCTACTTCCCATTCATTTTCCTACACACAAACAAGGTCAATTTTTGCAGGACCGCACAGCCCAAACTGATGAACAGATTTGGACCAGATCCAGAAAAATATGGGCATATAGCATTTAAAAGAGGCCTTTTTGTGGTTTAGGGTTATTCCATGCAGTTGTTTTTTAAATAATTAACAGAGAAGCGGGCGCCCTCATCTCAAAAATAGATACCTATTTCAGGTAAATTGCCAAATCCACGGTTTTTTAAAAATGTAATGACTCTCTCTCAATGTCAAAAACTTGCAAATGCCACCATTCTAGAGGGGGTTGGTTAGAGGACACCAAGTGAAATTTGGGAGTTGCAGGGTACCTCTCAAAGCAAACTGCGTCATAGAAACAGCATGTGTTGGGAGTGGGAATGGTAGAGGGGAGGCAAATAGGCCATCTGTGGAGTGGGGTGAGCTGTCATAGAGAAGTAGGGCATTTTGTGTGGGGCTGGGAGGCTAGAAAGTATTTTTGGGCAGTTTTTCCGATATTCGTGATTATGCAAACTACATATAAACACTGATATCTGTATTCATACATAAAACCAGCCCCAATCTATTGCCTTCACCACAATATTGACCAGTGGCCAGTGTCTTGAATTGTGCCCACATTATATTCTAACGTATAAATGGGTCACAAGCGATGGCCTTTGACCATGGCCAGTGGCTAAAGCCTTTGGCCATGACCACTGTCTATTTTAAAATACGGATGTGCAACTAGCTGTGGCTTTATGCCATGCTGACTGTAAATTATACAACACTAACCATCCCAACTGCGTATTCTATCAGATTAATGGGCCACTAGCCATGGTCTTTAGCCATGGCTAGTGGTTATGGCTTTCAACCTTCCCCACTGTATATTTTATATATATTTTAATACAGTAAAGGGCCACTTGGCATGGCTTTCAGCCCATGCCCACTGTATATTTTAAAACACTAATTGACCACTAGCTATAGCCTTTGGTGATTAACAGTGACCACAGCCTTCGTTAATGCAAAGTCCAAAGCCTAAAGTGTTATTAAGATAATCACAGTTGTTTATGAGCTGCTTTATAAATGATGTTATATCTAATGCCATTATTGATGTAATCTGTTATATACAATGTAATAAGTATTGTCACTAGTGATGGCATCTGTGATGTGATCTGTGATGTCATCAGTGATCCCATAGAACATGTAATTAGTGATGTAATAAGCAATGCCATCTGTGGTCTCATCATTGTGGTCATTGGCTGTGCAACAAGGGATGCAAAGTTAAGGTGGCTTTAGCTGAATTTTAGGGATATTGTTCTGTTAATTTATCACTTAATGTCCCTGCAACTAACTTGTTTTTCTTGAATATATATATATATATATATATATATATATATATATATATATATATATATATATATATATATATATATATATATATATATATTACACATTGTGGTTATCCACACCATACAAAAAGTGTATGGGCAACTAAGAATGTTTTTGCAAATTTTGGTGATGTTTGGTCCAGAGGGGGGAATTATAGGGGGGGGTGGCAAAACATATTTTTTTCCCATAGACTGAATGGGGGAAAAACTTTGCGCATGTGTACAGCCCAAACGGCTGGATGGATTTTCAACAACTTTGTGGCAGGAGCAGGAACTTGATCCCAAAAGCGTGCTTTTGTAAATTTGGTGCCAATCCGTCCAGTAGTTTTCTTTAAAATGACCAAAAAGTACATCTGAAAAAATTAGTGATATCTATGTCCGCTCCGTGGACACACTTCCCTGTTCGCTCCGCGGACAAATACAGATTGGCTAATCCATAGCGTCATGTTCGCGGACATGTGGCGCGTTCACTGATTGGATGTTGAACGGCGTGAAATGCATCAGATTCTGTTGCTGCGCCCGCCATCTTTCATTTGTGTTTTGGTGTACGCGGACATTGCCGCTAATACATATAAAACAACACACCATTGCACTTGTTAACCGAGGCAGGCACCTGCACTGTTTGATGGAAACAGCGGTTCTGCAAGTGTATGGAAGTTGCAGTTCTCATGCATGCATTCAGATATGTTGTTGCAAAGTCAGAATGTATTTTCATTCTGAGTGAAGGTCACTTGATTTGCTTCTTTGGTTGCGAGCTCAGTAGGCCCACGCATCTGAGTGAACCCATAAGGGTCAACTGTTTTTTGACCTTGAGCGAAAGGAAACATTCAGTAAGAATGCAGGCAGTGCAAGTTTGGAAAAAATACCATTTGATAAGGTTATGTATTTAAAACGTTTGTAAGACACATGTAATATCAGTTGAAGAAGATTCTTTGCTGCAAGTACATCGGTGTCTGGGTTTAACGAAGACAATGGAGACGGTAAATATCTTGTAAGTTTACATTTGACGACTCTACACCAGAACGAGTTTTAATTTTTTATTCCAAGAACAATAATTTTGGTCTTGTAACTGAGGTACTATCTTTCTGTGTAGTTGTCATTTAAAAAAAAAAACTTGTGCAGAGTGCAGATTCTCGCCGTTTGCAGGCTATCATTAGCTTCACCCATGTTGAACGCTATAATTTCTTTAAAATGTCATGTATGACCACATCAATTTGTGTATCAGTTTCCACATTCTTTTTGTCTTATTTGAAATTGTTTGGTTAAAGTTTGGGTATTGATTTGTATTTTCTGTTACGTTTTGGCATTGTAACTGAGGTATTATCTTTCTGTGTAGTTGTCATTTTTTTTAAATTTATGGAGAGTGCACATTCTCGCCTTTTGTAGGCTATCATTAGGCTCACCCATGTTCAATGCTATTTTCTCTTTAAAATGTCATGTATGACCTCATTGATTTGTCTATCAGTTTCCAAGTTCTTTTTGTCTTTGTTTAAAATGTTTGGTAAAGGTTCGGTATTGATATGTATTTTCTGTTACGTTTTCCGAACAGCTACATTCTGCCGTACTGTAATTGCCATGGATTCCAGATGCCAAGTGATGGATTCTTTGGACGCCAGATGCACGTACTCGTGACCGGCTGCCTAACCGTCACTGTATTGTGGGACGACTGGCCCGGCCCCGTTTGTCCATACGCTGGAGTGGCCATTAGGAGTAACATAACATTTTATATGGTCGTGTAGGCCAACGTGCATGCCGATGTCTTGTAATCACTGTGCACCCGAAGCGGCTGCTTTATTGAAAGTGAATACATTGTGTATGCGAAAAGATCGATGTGTGCCTCACGATTAATATTTTCGATGACGACTGAACAAACAAAGTTACTATTTGATTGAAAATGGGAATAGTCCGATGGACTCGGACAGTTTATTGTGAAATTAAAGTACTTTACAAATTCTAAAATTGTTAATGTTTTCCTTTAAAAAACACTTCATTATTTCAAAATGTAATGTGCCACGTTGTACGTCGCTGTGTGTTCATTTCCATGTTCTGTGTCACGGCACGTAGGTGCTTATGGACGCATTTGGCTAAGCTGGAGTGGAACGTCATACAAAAAAGTGTACAATATCATATGGGTTGGTTATGTGATGAGATGTGGGAGTGTTTTCGTATTACACAAGTGTCGTAATGTAGTTAAAAAACGTAGCGGTATACGTTTATTGACTGAGGGGTAGGCTGCAGCCATGGGGAGTGGGCAGAATGTCGGGGTCATGGTATAAGGTCATGATCCGCACAATGTGGCTACTGGCCATAAACAGAAGGGAGAAAAGATAGGATGAAGGTAAGGCAGCTGGTGGGGGTGAGGAACTGTCTGGCTGCATTGATGAGTTTCACTGTGTAAGCAGCTGCAGAGGCGATCCATTTTACTTGTTTAGCCATAGATAGTGATGCATCCAAATGGACACCCAGTATTTTCACTGAGGCAGAGACATGGATCTTGATCCCATCAATTGTGAAGGCAGTGAATTCAGAGGTTAGCTTCCTCAGTGTCATAGGTGTTCCTATCAGCAGGATCTCTGTCTTCTCGTCATTGAGGCATAGGTGGTTCATGGCCATCCAGGCCTGGATGTTTGAGTATATTTTGTTAATTTTGTGGGAGTCGTTGTCATATCTGCCAGATAGGGGGAGGAGGATGTTGGTGTCATCAGCATAGTTGGTCAAAGAGGGGTTTGGTGAATATGTTATACAGGGAGGGGGAGACACAGGAACATTGAGGCACACTGCATGGGATCAGGATAAGAGGTATACAGGCTATGTTGGAGAAGACCCTCATTGATCTTTCTTCTACGAAGGTAGCAACCCACATTGTGGCTTCCAGGGACAGTTGGTGGCTGTTGTGCGGTCGTGGCGAAATGTTTTATGGTTCATAAGATCAAAGGTGGGTGATAGATCAAGGAGCATAAGGAGGGCTGCTTTTCCCTCATCTTTGAAACCGTTGAACTGGTTTTTTAGGCTTAGGAGTGCAGATTCCATTCCATGACCTGGTCAGAAACCTGATTGGCACTTTCCCAGGATGCTTTGTTTCTAGGAATTGGTGTATTTGGATATTTATTTATTTGCATTTTTAAAGCACTCACACAGCCCGGGGGCATCAAGGTACTTTTACAGGAATATGTCTTAGTTGCGTATTTACAATGCACTTATTAACCAGAGGTTTTCTAAGCGCGGACCCGGGGATCGAGCCTGTGTTGCTTCATGTCGTCTTGTTTCCAAGGCGAGCACGTTGCTGCTGAGCTATCCTCCCAGGACACAAGCATCCCTATCCAGGATCAAGGGTGTTTTTTTTAGTAATGGGAGGACCCAAGATTCTTTTCTGGCTAGTTGGGACTGGGTTTGAGGAGAAGGAAGCATTTATGAATCTTGTGATGTACAGGACTAGGGCTTCTGAGCAGTCTTTGATGATATTAGCTGGACATATAGCCCCTTTACATCTAGAGGGGTTTAGGCTTCTAAGAATGATGGAGGTTTTGACTTCTGTGACCTCTCTATAAGTGAAAGGGTGGGGTTTGGGGATTTGATGTGGTAGGACAGGAGAGGTATGTGTGTGATGTAGTCGCTGGGAGAGCTTCTTGTTTCATCACTATGTTTTGTTGTAAGGAGATTATCTTCGCCGCATAATGTTCTGGATGTTTGAACACCACTTTTCATCTTTCAAGATGGAAAAGGGGGGCTCCAGTTCTCTGAGTATTTTGAATATGTTTTGGGAGTTCAAGCTGAATTAGCTATTCTGGTGTTGTAAACAGCACATTTGGCATCCACGATGGCCTGTTTATATTTTCTTGCCACTATATAGAAGGTGAGTTTGGTGTATTCATTTGGGGTTTTTCTACAGGTGGTTTTCGCCAGATGTTTTTTTCTGAAGGTTTTGGAGCTCGATTGGTAAACCATGAGTTGATGTGACCAGCCAGTTAAGCCCTACATGGAGTTAGAGGGGTGACCAGGTCCACAGCGTTGGTCAGAGTGGCTTTGTATGTGTCCGCGAGGACACTTGGGTCTGAGGAGTCTATGTACTCTGGTAAGAGTAGCGGTGAGATAGTGTCCTTGGTCAGTTTTCAGGCACTACGGAAGCAGGTAGCTCTTAAGGCCGGGGGGGGGGGCTGGTGATAGGTGAGGTCAGCTGAAGGTGAAGGCCAGGACGTAATGGTCAGACCAGGCACAGGGGATGTTTCTGCCCATGTTGTAGTTTGGGGCTGTCATCCAGTATTTAAAAGCTAATGCTGATAGTGTGTTGGCCACTGCTGTTGCGGCATGCACTGCTCGCTCATTAAGCCATAGGTTGAGATCCCCAAGAAGAATGGTTCTAGAGGTAGATTTGCTGTTTTCACACCCTGTGTGTATGATGTTCTCTATGAGGAAAGAGGTAGGGACTGGTGGGCATTATATAATATGTAAGGTGATGATTTGGGGATAGTGATAGTTTGGCAGAGAGGATTTCGGAATTTCCTTCCAGGGAGCTGTTGCAAAGTCTACATTGGAAGGAGTATTTTAAGATGACAGTGTTGCTTCCTCCTCTAAGCCATCGGGCAGTACTAGTGATAGGGCAGGGCCAGAGATTTGGTGCAATCAAATTTCTGTGATGCCAAGCAGGTCAATGGGCCTCATTCCTAGGCGGGCACAAAGTGATACCGGGCACCATTAAGGACATTGGTGCTGGTAATCCCTTTGTGCCCTATTCCGAGGTCCTTTAACGGGAGCCGCTAAGGGACCAGAGAGCTAATAACGGTACCGCAAATTGCGGTACCGTTATTAGCTACTTCCCCATTCCCATTGAGCCCTGGGGGGCTCAAATGGGAATGGGGAATGGTTTTTTCATTGGGGGCTTACCGGTCCCTCCAGGGTCGGAATTGACCGGTAAGTCCCCATTGAACCAGGTCGGACCCGGTATGGGAGGTAGTCATGGCACAAATAGCACCATGACTACCTCCATACTCGGAATGAGCCCCACTGTCTTGGGATGTGATCAGGTCTTCTATGTCCAGGACGTGGGCTGCAAGAAATCTAGCATTTATGAGGGCTGCTTTAAGAGGGGATCAGGGCCTGGTGGTAGTGTGAGAGGTGGGTCTGGCAGTGGCGACAGGGTTCACTAGTGGGTAGTACAATCCTTAAGGGTTTGGGAGCTATTGATGAGTTTGTTGGTGGTTTGCCTATTATAGGGATCCTTAGAAATGGGCTGGAAGTAGTATGTCTTGGGTCTATAAAGGGCTTTGCGGTCAGTATTAGTCCTCTCAGATGGCCCAGATACTGCGTGGATTGCATGTCTCTACCTGCTATGGTTGTGCAGGTGAAGTGCGACCGATACCTTAGGTTGGAATTCCTGATTAGAATGGAGGGAGGCAGGCAGTGTGGAGGCATTCTGGTTGTTCCCTTACAAAGCCTGGTGTTTCTAATCTGGGCTGTAGTTGGGGTCGGGGTGCACTCTGTCTGGGTATCCAGCATGACCTGATTTGGTTTAAGAACCAGGAACATATTTACTATAGGTGCATGGGTGACCTCAATGTCATTGTGTACATGGTTAGGAAAGGGACAGGAGTCAGGGGATGTCATGTGTTGTGGGTTGTGTGTCTGTAATCTGTTGTCCGGGATTGCAGAGACTGTGTGCCTAGAGAGTTGGGCATTAGTTAATGTCAGCAGCGGTTTTATGGGCCTTGGGATGGAAGCAGAGATGTGTGCTTTGATCAGCTGTTTGTGCTGGGGTTGCAGGGATACATGTTGATTAGCTACAATAAGGTGGGTGAGTGAATGGTGTTAAAATGGACTTCTAAACTCTGACCTGGTGGACACTCGGTTTAGTGAAATAGGGAAACCTTCTGGACAAGCCAGACGAATCTAGATCTTGGCAGGTGGTCAAGACTAAGTCTCAGGAGGGGTGAGAGTGATCGGAAGCCCACAATGAGCACGCACAATAACAAACCACAAATTAGTGTTTATGAAAAATATCTATACATTTATTGTTGGCTGGACCAAATAGACATAAGTAGCTTTAACAATGAATGAAACAAAGATCACAATTCCTTGTTCTATACAATATATATACAACACATTTTCTAATGCAATTTAGTTATAACCACAACCTGTGAATGTCATTAAGTTATCCTTCAGAGTTTGTTCCCTAACTTTTGAGTCCACACTAAGAAGAGGGGAGCCGTGTACTCAATAGTACAGTTGTGTGTAAAAATGCATGATTGCGCAGATGAACAAAAAAGAGCGGGTCTTCTTTGCAGGGTTGTAGCAAGTCAGGGAGGGGCTTGAGGCGATGAAGAATAAGTTCCTAATATTCAAGTAAGCCCTGCCCTTTGTGCCAAAGCAGTATTCAAGTGATGAGAAAAGCTAGGGAGCACAGGCTTACCCAGCCAAGTTTGAGTACCTTTATGAGATACTCGTGCGTAAAAACGATCGGCTGTGCTAGGGGAGCAATGGTAAGCTATGCAAGTACTCACCGACCCTTGGCACAGTCCAGACCAAACTTCGGCAGTTTCGAGATCCCTAGTAGGTTTAAGTCCTGATGTTTTGTGGTGCTCTGGCTCTCAGAGAACGGGATCTCAGCAGCTGCAGTGGAGAACGATCAACCGTGATGGGACAGTTGCTTTTTCTCAGATTCCGAAGGAGGGATGAAGAAAATTCCAGTGCAGTGGGCTTCAGGGCACAGGAGAGCAGAAGAGCAGGGGAACTATAGTGACCATCACCATCAGGTATGGACGCGAGAATCATGGGTACAGGCAGCATTAGGCACTCTCCTAATTCGGGATACAGATGAGCTAGGCCTGTGAAATTTGGCGGGAGAATGCACGGGACCACACACAAGTGATGTCCTGATTCTCGGGTCTGCACTTGAGACATCGCCGGAGCTTTGGGTTACCCTGATGTAGAGCTGAACAGTTCACTGGGGGTGCAGGAACACTTCTGAAGGGGCGTGTTCAGTGGGTAAGCAGAGCATGCTGAGAGTAGTTGTTCCCACTACTCCAATGGGGCAAATTGCCTTGGCAGGCCTCCTGGTTCGATGAAGTGAGCAGAGATCCGATGTGAGAGCAGAGGGCGAAGGGTGCTAAAACATTCTAAAGCATTTTCAGCAGTTTCATAAGTCTGTTTCTTCATGCAGGAGTCTTGGCTCCTTCTGTAGTTTGGTGAGAACACAGGTGATCGACCTGGCATGGCTGCAGAGCCCCTTCTCGTATCCAAGATTAGCTTTGCACCAATCCAAAATGTAGGTGACTGGATTAGGTTACAGAGGCTCAGGGATGTTTCATTAGGTTCATCATCACAACCATGGTAGCCGAGGTGATGAAGTTCTGGTTCTCAATGTCACTGTGAATGATCACCTTGAGGTTGCTAGGTTTTGAAGATGGTGTAAGGAAGTCAGGAGGAAAGGAGGTGGGGACTGTAGGTTGAGATTGGCATTTGAAATAGTGAAATACATTGCTTCAGTTTTAGAGGAATTGAGGAGGGATCAAAAAGTGACATCCACAGGAAAAAGTCTGCAAGTGATTCAAATATGTAAGACAGATAGTCATGGGGTGAATTAGTAAAGAGAAGATAATTTACGTGTTATTAAAAGCCAGTTTAAGAGATATGTTTTCCAATGAGGGATATGCAGAGGATTATACATGTGGTCCATATTCTTGTATGCAAATGTGTGCAAAACAAGTTGGAAAGTGGAGGAGGCCTGTACAATGATGTTACACAGTAATATGGTTCTCCCACCAGCAGAGGAGTTGGGGAGACGTGCAGGTGTTCCATAAGAAGTTGAAATATCAGTTCCCAGAGAGTGGCATTTAATGTGTGCTGCAGAGAAAACAAAATCACACAAAGAGTGGCAGATGGTTTTTAAGGGAGTCAAATGCACAATCACAGAGAGTGATGTATGATTTTTGAAGGTGAAAAACACAGAGTGATGCCATTCTTTTGGAGAGAACAAAACATCAAAGAGATTGGCATTTGATTGCTGTAGGTGCGAACCCAATATCACATTGAGAATTCCTATATTTTCTCCGAAGCAACAGCTAATCAACCAGACCGTCTCATTATTTTTGCAGGTGGCAACACACAATCATAGAGAGTGGCATGTGATTCTTACTGGAAGGGTGCACACTAGCGAGGGACAGTGCTTTCTGTGGGAGAGTGCACACCATTGCATATTGGAAAAGAAATAGGAATTTCACAGAGCGAAACACACATGCTGTGTGTCAGGGAAAACTAAATCCCTGATAACATAATGTGAAATTGTGGGAGAGACCCCACATCAAAAATGATGACACATGATTTTTGCAGGATATAGCACAAAATAAAAGGGGGAGTAAAATGTCTTTTGTGGGAGAGAACACAAAATGACTGACCGTCAAATGCGACGTTTGCATGGGGCAAAAAACATCAAAGAGAATGACACGTGTATTGTGATAAATAACACAACACTGCAGATTGATATCAGATTTTTTGCAACGTCTCAGAGTAGCACAGGAACTTTGCAAGTGGCAACAAAGATCAAAGAGATTGGCAAGTAGAGTTTGTGGAACACACATTCAACATGAGTGACACACATTTAGACGGTGATAGCAAATGTTACGTTAAGGCAATAGACAAATCACACAATTGACCTATGATTATTGCAGTTAGCAATACAAAATCATAGTGTTCTGCTAGATTTTCTGTGAGGCAGTAGCAAATTACCACACAAAATTACAAAATGTGGCACATATTTTTTTCAGCAGGCAAAAGAACATTATAAAGAGTAATACATGATTTTGTGGAACACCTCTCCCATAGAGCAAAGGTATTGTTTTTTAAGGCTTAGAGTGAATTTGAAAAACGCACAGGTGGCCCAAACAGGCCACCGAGAAAATGCTTGCTTCATGTTATCCCCAATGTAAACATGAAACTGACAAATACAAGGAAGTATGTACCAAATAAAATAAAGGACATGAAGAGATAAAATGGTCCAACATTTATGAAAAACGGAGAGTTACAAAAATGGGAAAGGGGACTTGTTTGATATTGATGAAAAAAGAAAAGGGTATGCTTCGTTTTTGGACATTTTAATGAGTTTTAGGGAAAAATCTGAAAAGGGGTGATGTGTTCAAAGGGGAAGTGAGGACGTTCAAATTGAGTCGTACATAAAGGCAAAACATACAAACGTATTCCTTTTGGATGAAAACCCTTACAAAAACCTCCCCTAGCATCACCCTTCCCTCCATTTAAAATGTTGAACTTCAAAATGTTTGGGCCTCATTACAGGTCGGGCGGTCTGGAAATAACAGTGGCAGTAAACCCGCCGCCAATGTTAATTCCGGACAGCCCAATCTCGAGTCCTGGCGTTCCCGCCAGGTCTGACCGCCCGCCTGCAGGTGGATGTGGAAACACCGGCACTATCACAGTGTTTCCATGGTCCCCATCCCCATTCCCATTGAGTCCTATGGGGATGGGGATTTATACCATTCCGCCTCCGGAATTCCCGGGTCACTGGGTTGTAATGCCCAGGTAATTCCGGGAATCACGGAGGCGGAATGGGAATACGAGTCCAGCGGTTTTACCGCCTCGGTTACCGCCGGACTCGTAATGAGGCCCTTTGTCTTTCGATTGACAATGGTAACTTGGTTCACCATGTTATAGATAGATTAGAACTTCAGCTCACGATTTGCCTAAATATGTTGAGTCTTGAAGTTGGTCCCACATTTAAACATGAGTTTGAGGGCCCATATTACTTTTAAAGAAATGGAGGGACTGCTCAGATTCCACCATAAAGATATGAGGGACCGTCTCCCTGGCGAGTGTATGCTTGCTTGTCCCTGTCATAAGTCATAAGTGAATTAACCTTCTGACCCATCCAAACAACTGACCTGATTGCAATGGCCTCTGATGTTCTCTTCTTGAGTAATATGAGGAAATTTCAGATATAACTACTATACCAGCTATCTAAAAACATGGCAGAAGTGCACAAGTGGATCATCTTCTAAGCATATCAAAGACCAAGAATGAGGCATAAACATGAAACACTAAAAGTAAAGTCGTGTCACATAACCGATAATAGTTTATTTTATAAGAATAAACTAATCGCCTATACCCTATGGGAAAACCGACTTTGCCATGCAATTGGATTAACCTTTTTATCTGTTCGTAATTGTATGAATATTTGTGTCAAGTATTGTCTGATGTAATGAAGAGAATACTTTATTGTTATCGAAAAAATTCTAAAGTTTTTATTAAGGCGACAAAAGCATGCACTACATGAGGCATTTCCCAATTTACAAAATGTTGCTCAATAACGTGTTTTTTATTTCGATCATTGAAATTATCACATCTTAGTTACTGAGAAGCTTTATATTTTGTTTAGCACAAATCAGCCACACAATGCAATCCAATTAGGACAAAAAGCCTTCCATTTTCTTTAACAAATATCCCTGCAACTGGCTTTTAGGCCACTTAAAAGTAAAGTAAATCAATTCAATTGCACATGCAATTGTGTCTTTTGTATCTGCTACATGTTCGCTTCTCTTCATTAAAGTGTAGCTGTTCCCATGGGGTACAGCAAGAGAGCTATGTGTAATGTAAGGAGGAGGCAAGAGGTCATTGTTTGACAGGCTATTGTATGGGACCTCACAAAGTTTTCAATAGGGGCCTCCCCAACAAAAGTGATAGCCGAAGCTGATACATATGTGCTCAGACATTAAAAGATGCTCTTTCAACTGTTGCCGCTATGCTGTGTAATTGAAGTGCTGTTTTCCATGGGCCAGCAGGGATACACTGTGCAATAGTATGATGGTTCATTATGCGTAGTCCAAGGAACAGCGCCTACGTCAATCTTAAATAGGGTCCTGCTGTTACTCAACTTTAACTCTATTGCTGTACACATATCTACATGCCATTCTAAAATGACATTTTGGAGACCAGGGGGACTCTATAGAATCGAAACTGGTTGAATGGCACGTTTGGCAAAAGACAAAGACACTTTTACTCGTAAAAACATGCTAGAAGTCCTATGAAGTATTCTGCAGACTCTATACACTGTGTGAGGGTAAATTGGCCCATGCCATGCAGCATCACAGTGGGAACAAGGGTAGCAGACATTGGGCCTCATTACACGGTCGGCAGTAAACCATGGCGCTATTAGCGCCATGGTTCATGCCGGTAATTTACCGGTACTGCCTTGGTGGAAAGGGGAATTACTGCCCCATTCCAAGGTTGGTGGGGCGGTAATTCCCCCTTCCACCATTGCCCTTCCCCATTCCCATTTTTGCCCCATAGGGCATAATGGGAATGGGGAAGGCGCTAATTACGGTACCGCATATTGCGGTACCGTAATTAGCTCCCTGGGTCCCTTTGCGGGTTGGTTTTTAACACCTGCAAAAAGCAGGCGTTAAATTCCCCAACCCATAAAGAGACCTCGTAGTAAGGAGGTAAGGATTTACCGGTACCGGTAAAATACCAGTACCAGTAAACTCTTACTGCCTACCGTGTAATGAGGCCCATTGGCATGTCATTTAAGATTCCCAAAGAGTAGATCCCCTGCAGTTGTTTGCACCTCCACCAGAGTGCACTGTCCTGCCATCAGCAAAGGTACAACGACTTCTTTTGTATGAGGAATCCAGAGGGTTCAGAGAATTGTCATAACCATATCCAAAGGCTGTTCCTCGAGCAGCACAACACGTGCATCAATGCCGTGTCCTCATTGTTTACACGAGCAGGTAGATTTGCTTTCTCAGGAGGATTCCACAACATGCACTGGAAGCACAGTGTCCCTCATTTGCATCGGAGATGAACTCAGTTAAATTAGTGACTCATCCTTTTGATTATGCTAGTAGAGGAAGTAGACTGCCGCTAAATTGATCTGTATAAATCCTCTTCTCCAACATCAAACTGTACAGGCCTGTAAGGTTTGCACCTCTAAACACCAAACACATGTTTCGTAAAAAGCTCTCATTACTGTATTTTCTCTTTGTGACTTTTCTGTAAAGCCTGATCAGCTGTACATTAGTATGTCAATGTTCCTGTGATGCCTTGTGTATTGCAATGTTTACAAATGTATCCTCTTGTAGACCATGTCTTGCAAAGAATGGCTGACTGCGGTCATATGGCCCCGCCTGCGCCCACAAAAAAAAGGGAGGCAATCTGGTGTCCACCCATCTGACTGTATTAAGCTCGGAGCAATGTATTGCTTTTTTCGGAGGAGGTTGAAGGAAATTAGGCTTTTTTATATAGGGTTTGGGCTAGCTGGTGTGCTCACCGGGGGAAGAGGATTGTAGAACAAGTGTTACAAGGGGATGTCCACTCGTATAAAATGTGGTGATGTTTCCCAGGCCGCCAGACGGAAGTGATTTCACATCTTAGGATAAAGCTAATTTTATTAAACACAAAGACGTCCTCTCCTCAGTCAATTGCAAGATGTAGAGTGTCAGGGCAATCTCTCCTCATAGTTTCAATAAAATGCAAGTGATGTTTTATAACGTTTACAAAGGTTCAGGGTACACCATGTAACTCATCGTCCATAAGAAACTCTCTATGGGTCTTCTACAACGTGTTACTGGTTATTAGTGGGATGCAACAACCTCTGGTACTCATTGCAGTGGCTGCAGACATTAATGTGTCTGTGCCACAAGCTGTAAATGCATGTGGAGCTTCTCTTTAAGTTTAAGTCAAAGCTACATGAATTTGCCTTCATCATTTTCCATAGGAATGTGTAAGATGGAATTTAAACCTTCTGTTCTTAGGGCTCTGATTCCTCCCCTCTTTCCAACCTATCAAATTCGTCTTCTTTTCTTGCTCCTCCTCAATGCCACAACAAATGCGTGTTCCTCTTCGTTCAGTGGAGTTACCACCTTCAGATTGGAGTCTCACTGCTTCCTTCTTATTTGTACTAAATGCTGCTTTCTTAACTTGATATCTAAAATCCTGCTACTTTAATTGACTTCTTTCTGACTCTTCACTGCAACCACCTCCTTGTCGCCAACTCCGATCTCCACCTGGTATTTTAAACCAACCACCTCCTGATGCTAAGATCCAACCCTTCCTAGTATTCTGTTCTACCCTCCTCCTGCTGTCCTAAACAAACATCTTCCTGATGTTCAACTCAAATCTGCTCCTGTTTTTGAATTCCACTGTCGGTCTACTGTCCGAAAACAACCAACTCCACTTGATGGCTTGTCTCCATCCTCATATTCTCGCTGAGTTGTCACTTCAAACTACTTACGCTACCTCCTTAAAAAAAAACATTTTTAACTCCTGCCACATCCTCTTCTAAACATCCATGTTGCCTGACTTGGATTCTGATTGTGTAGCCCTGCAACCCCTCACCTGCTGCTAGGATTCCTCTGAGGGACTGCACCTGTGGGTGGGAATGATTTAGTGGATAGGATTGGCTAATTTGAATTAATTCACCTGCGTTTTACTTGAAGCTTTGGTGATATACCAAGTCTTCCTTCTCATCAATTGTGGGGATGCTACAGCGCAAGTCGTTCACTGTGTTCATCTGCTTTGAAAGCAATAAGGAGATAGTGACCCAACGCAGCAGGAGTATTAACTGAATGTTGCGCCATGTCTCTGTAGTAGCACTTTGGTCCCATGGAGCAGGGAAATGAACATGGTGCTAGTTTAAGGGAACTTACTGTGAGAATGTTCATAGGAAAATGTAGAGTGCCTCTGAAATCCTCATATACACACCAAGCAGATGCAACTGGAACATGTGGTGGGCCTCTGATGTTTACACTGCTTATATTACGAGTGCCATAGGAATTTGCAGGGTCTCTCTGATGTCTAAGGGCCTCATTACGACCCAGGCGGTAAGTTACCGCCTGGGCCGTGACTTTACCACCATGGCGTAAACTACGTTTACGCCATGGTGGTTGGCGGACTTACCGCCCCATTCCGACCTTGGCGGGGCGGTAAGTCCCCAATCCCCATTTACCCTTCCCCATTCCCATTTTTGCCCCATAGGGCATAATGGGAGTGGGGAAGGCGTTAATTACGCCACCGTAAATTACGGTGGCGTAATTAACTCCATGGTCCCTTAGCGCCATGGATTTTAACACCCGCTGAAAGCGGGTGTTAAGACCTCCATGGCGCTAAGGGACCTCGTAATTGGCGGTAAGGGGTCGGCGCAGCTAACGCTGGCGTTAACCCCTTACCGCCAGGGTCGTAATGAGGCCCTAAGTGTGTCTCCGCTAATGGTTATTAAAAGTTCTAAATCCTTTGCTGTATGTTTTCCATCAGCCTCAAAGCTCCACTTTCTCAAAGGCACTGGGCCTGATTTTCAAAATCCTTTTACAGTGGTGTAATCCCTTTGAAAAACACTTTGGGGGTCATTACGAGTTTGGAGGCAGCCATGGTGCTATTAGCACCATGGGGCAGCCATGGTGCTATTAGCACCATGGCTGCCTCCAAAGTCGTGTCAGGGTCCGGGTTCTCTGAATGGGGATTTACCGAGTCATTCCAACCTCGGAGGACCCGATAAGCCCCCATTAAAAAAAACCTTCCCCATTCCCATTCGAGCCCCCATCGGGCTCAATGAGAATGGGGAGGGAGCTAATAACGGGCCCGTAAATTACGGGCCTGTTATTAGCTCCCTGGTCCCTTAACGGCTCCCACTAAGCATGGCTGGTTTTACCAGCCGGTCTTAGAGGGACCTGCTAAGGGACCTCGGAGTGCGGCAGTAAGAGGTTAATGGCACCAGCATTCTTACCGGTGCCGTTAACCCCTTACTGCCGCACTCGTAATGACCCCCTTAGTAAATCAGGCCCAATGTGTCTAAAATGCCATCTTTTCTATGAATACATAAAGCAGGAAAGACATTGGATCCCTTCTGGCTCTGCTCCCCCAGTGTGGCGCTTGTCTTTCCCAAAACTGCCTCATGCCACTGCCTTCTTCCCTTGGAAGGGGATACAGTGGACATGAACATGTCATTTTCCCTTGGTGCTCTTGACAGTTATCAGTGAGAAAAAGCAATCTCCTTCTAATCCCTTTCCTTGATTTATATCTGAGTCCATGGGGTGAGGGTCACTCACAGAGTCCACTGGCAGAGTTCTGTTAGTTAGACTTTTCTAAACAATGGCCGGGAAAGCTACATTTTGCCGCCATTAACAATTGTGTGGTAAAGCTGTTTTCGTAGTTACATAGTTCAATTCTAATTTCAGAATAGCTCTCTCTTAATGTAGTGTCGACAAATATGCATTATCAGTATTTCTAGTGCAGCTGGTATAAGAAGAAAAACAATATATCAATTGGACAAGTAGATTTCCTTAGCATGTTCTGTATGTTTTAGATGTAGCATTTCTGAAGCCTTCCCCGTGAATTAAGTGCTTCTCTGCACCATATTTTGTCAAACATACCACTTGGTTAGACATGATTCTAGATTGCTTGAGGGCAACATTCGATCTTATGTCTGCACTCTATCTGCCTAAGGTCACATCATTGGCTTGTCAGGGGTTACATCAGTTCGTGAGTAATGGTTACAGAAGATTTTGTTGGACGACATCTGTATATCAGAGGATAGCACATGGGGCAATGTGCTGCTCTTGGAAGCAAGACCAGCAGAGTAACAGAAACAAAGTTTCGAATCCCCGATCTGCGCTTGGAAACCTGACTCAGGTTATCAGCACGTTATAAAAAAAAACAATTAAAATATATATTTTTTTAAATGTTAGCTTATGTACTTTGAATGTCCCTTAATTTAAAAATCCACATGATTCCGTTACAGATCATGTGAAGCAAGTAAATAAGGTCGATGATGAGAAGTTTCAATAGTATTTAAATGTCAGTATTTCATCACAAAATGTGAATTTAATTGCATACAGTTTGTAAGTACTCAGTAGATCCTGATATCTATATATTCTTACCGACAAGCCCACATAAAGGTACCTGCACCTCAATCCTTGGTGGTTATTTGGCAATATGTGTTTCACAACACAGCACAACCCATAACCAGAGGAGATACTGTTAAAGCCATTTGGGTAAATATAATATATGTTCTATTATTTTCTGATGAGGGGTTGCTGGCAGTCTGAACATATCGCAATCTCTTGCACTCAAAGATACAAACTCAGCAACCGAAAGAACTACACTTACAAAACACATGCTCTGAAATGTGCTGACTTCGGGAGCTGAGAGAACAGATATAGGGCCTCATTACAAGAATGGAGGTAGCCACGGTGCTATTAGCTCCATGGCTGCCACCGTTCCGGTCTCCATTACCGGGTTCCTGCAATGGGGACTTACCGGGTTAATCTGAGATAGGAGGACCCGGTAACTCCTCCATGCAGGAACTCTTCCCATTTGAATCCCCATAGGGCTCAATGGGAATGGGGAGGGAGATAATAAAGGGCAGATTACATCTGGCCCGTTATTGCCTCCGTCTTCCCCTCACGGGACCCGGAAAGCACACCTGGTTGTACCAGTCGTGTGATCCGGGTCCCGCGATGGGAAGCTTGTAATCAGCGCTCCCCGAATGAAGGGGGCCAGTGCTAGCCCCCTTCAATCCGGGAGCGCCAGGGTCGTAATGAGGCCCATAGTCCTTCAAGAAATTAAGAGACAAAATTCGTGCAATGTTGAAATCAGAAACTGAGAAATGTTCACAGTGCAGCCAATGACTACTGGTATTGACTGTATTCTGAACATTCTGTCATCAAAAGTGAACAGAGCAACGAAAATGTAATTTCTAGGCAAGATGTTTGAAATAAGGCATGTCCACTTTGGCAGGAGCCTTTTATTGGTGCAAGATCCTCATGTGCATGTGCGCCCTGATGCCTGCGGGCTCCCAGCCTGTTACAAATAAATGAATAAATAGAAATCATATTTAACACAAGAAAGAGAAAGCTAAAAAATGGGGAAATGCTTTCACTTTCTGATGCATAAAGAATGTACTTTTACATGATACCGAATACATAGGCCCTCATTAGGACTCTGGCGCCAAGTGTTTAACGGCACCGTAAAAGGCTGCGGAGCCGTTAAACACTTAGCGCCTTCCAACGAAGTCCCTTTGCGGGACCCGACCTGAACGGCTGGTCTAGACTTGCCGTTAAAGTAGGGACCCGCAAAGGGACCTTGGTGCTAAGTATGGTACCGCAATTTGCGGTACCATACTTAGCACCTTCCCCAGTCCCATTGAGCCCTATGGGGCAAAAATGGGAATGGGGAAGGGCCAATGTTCAATGGGGAATTACCGCCCCGCCAAGCTTGGAATGGGGTGGTAATTCCCCATTGAACATCGGCGGACTCGTTACGATGCCGGCACCAACCATGGTGCTAATAGCGCCATGGTTTATCGCCAGTATCATAATGAAGGCCATAGTCATGTTAAACACCCTTTGCAACCAAACCCACTGCAGTATATCCAAGTTTGCAATTTAAATATTAACGTATGAAGACACACCTATGTAAATGATACAATATATATACACTTTTAATATACACTATGAATGCCATATCATGTCATACTGTTTGTTGCCTTTCTTTACTCACTATTAAAGTACCGTTGTTTTTATATTTTATTAGTGCATTAAGATTATTAGCAAACCTTACGCAGTACTTTCAGGATAAAAGAGAATAGAGAATATACATAAGCAACAAGAGTTATGTACAATTTAATATACAATATCAAGGTAAGATCATGCACGTAAAAGAACACTAGTTACACATTACTGAGAAATCATTATCTGCCTCCTATGCATAAAGTGCATTCTGTCAATTCATGATTTGGATAAGAATATACATGATTGAAATAATCAATGTTCCATCATGGGGACCTTATAATCCGTAATTATTACGTCCATTTGTTATAGTGCAGGGTTACGCAGATTGTATTGCCTCAAGGAAGTGAAAGTTGGCTCAATTAGCAATGCTTATTACTAAATGTACTATTCAATTGTATAAACAATGCTTTTGCCCAGCAATTCTCTATGGCCTTGAAAGCCTGATTTTTCCGGATATCACAGGATTACAGGTTATAGAGCACCGTTTCTGGAAAAGAGTGCTGGGTCTAGCACAGTGTGTTCCAATGGAGCTATTGCGACTAGAATTTGGTTTTATCTACTTGTAGTCTAATGTACTGTTGAAACGTGGATTATGTACATGAAGGCTGTGACCTCTCCCGCATGCCCATTGTTATCTTCTCTGGGCCCTGAAATGAAATCTATGAGCAAAGGTATATGTTAAAGCTATCTTAGATTTGTTTAGAGTCTATTGATTGGCCACCTGATTGGGAGGCTAACTTTTATGAATTAAAGGGAGAACTTGAAATGAACATTTTAAAAAGGTACAGGTGCCATAATGTTTATCCTCTTGTGAAATTGAAATAATATACTCATGTATCAGAAATGACATTCAATAACAAAAAGGCACAGTCCTATTTGCTGCTAAACCTTTCTCTGTCAGTTTGCAGATGTATCCTTTTGATGCAAACAAACCGTCTTCCCATATTGTGTGTATTTGGGTAAGTTTTAAATCTGCCCCCGGACGGAGATGCTGTCCTATATGCAGACAGAATACCGTACTTGAGACAGCTAAGCACGTGTTGACAGAGTGTAGCAAGATGGGCTCTACATATATGTGCCTTTTGGGAAAATGTGTTTATGTTTTAAAAGCTATTAAAGATAAAACATTTTGTAACATTTGCCTAAACTCCAACAGTAACAATGTACACCTTGCACTTTATAGGTTATGGCTAATTGTGGCCCAAAATTTGTTTTCACTTTTGCAATTACTTGTTTTTATGGAGTTTAATGAAATATTAACACATTTAAAATTGTGACTGAATTGCAATGTTTTAATATTGTTGTGAATGTTTAGATAAATGTATTTATATATTATGTGAAGTGTTCTTATGAACACTAAAAATGTATTATAGTTCTTTTGAAGTGTTTTAAAATGTCATCTTTATGTCTCAGGGCTGCAAGTGTTAAATATATTTGGATCCCATGGCAATGTCTGTCTACTAAAGCACAAATGTACATAAACCTTCATTACGATTTGGACGGTAGTTCAACGGTAAATCTGGCAGAATACCATCCAATGGAATTACCGTTACCAGCACTTGGTCCAATGGATTTACTACTAGATTACAAGTGGTGGCATTATTCCCCATTCATTTGGAGTCCATAGGACTCCATTGGGGATTTTGGGGGCATTACCTCTAGTGAATTACTGCCACAGTAATTTTGAATTTGGCAAGTTTTCAGCAGAAAGTGGGAGGATTTACCTCCAGTCTATTTGTATCAGTGGACCATGTATTAAGTGCCCTCAAAATAACCGAGAAGAAAATGTACCTTCCCACATCAAGAAGGGCTATCAGGGGGTAGTTCTGTTGTTGCATCCTATCAACCCTTCTTGAATATTGGGATCAGAAAGGAAGGTATGCTCTTGATTCTAAGTATATTCTGAAATAGGGTAAAGAGTAAACCAGCCCATAGATTGATATCCCCTTTGAGGACATAGGTTGATAGACTGTCTGCTGACCTCGACGGGTTAGACTTTTAGATCAAATATTCAATGTCCTCTATGTCCATGTTTAGGTCCCATGATACACAATTAGACTGGAATACAACCATCTTTTTATTGTGTGACACACTATAAAGATCCAGTAAATAATTCACGCGTGTGTTCTGGAATGGGATTTAGTTGTTTCCTTTCTTGATAACCAGGGTCCTCACACATACGTTTCCATAATACTTAAGAGTCATTTGTTAGAATCACCTTTAACATTGTTTCCCTGTATGATTGGTATTACCTTGATTTATGGCCCTTCAGCCAGTTGTTCATGGCCTGCTTTAGCGCCTTTATTGTATGCCAATTTACTGTGTGATCTCTACTTATTCAAGTGCTCGCAATCATCCTCTCAAGTCTTTTTTTTCTTTTCCTGTACCTTGATATCAAAATATGCTTTCTCCTATTATTTCCTATAAACTCATGTGGCTGATGTTTCTGTGCACACTTAGATATTCTTTCTAAAAAACATAGAGAATTAAGGAACAGAGAATAAATCTACTTTCTACTCCATGGTAAGTGTCTATAGATATGTATTAGTTCTAGGATAAACCTTTCAACTATCCTGGGTCTCCTAATTAGATGGTTACCAGTGTTATTTACCAGCATTTCATTGCCCTACACTTTCCCCATGGGGTCTATATTCCCTACAAAGGAACTGCGTGGGTAGAAGTGATCACTCTGGGTAGTTGCAAAGATATTAAACCCTCAGCAGATGTCTAACATGGGTTGTGTAACAAATATATCATCGAGTGTAGAGGTTGTTTTATCTCTTCCACATATACTCTGTAATGTTATCCATCGCAAACTCCAAATTTAGGCAATGAATGTTCCATTCAAGCATAAGGTTCATCCGTCTATTTGAAGAGGGTTCTTTCCCTTTACTAATGTGGGAAACGGGGCTCATGAGTTATCCTGCAGTCACAGTACAAGTCGCCCAAAATGATTATATTCTCTGAGTTCTCCCCACTGAACCATTCCATTAACAGCTCTGCAACACAATCAACCATATCAATTGTATTAGTGTCCTGGTGTTCATAATAAGTAGGTCACCCTCGAAACCAAGCTTATATTTATTTCTCAATAGTACCACAGTAAGGATCTCCAGATGGGTGGAAACCAATCGTTTGCAGCCCACACCAAGCTCTTTCTCAACGGCTGTAATAAGGACCCCATACAGTCTCCTCTTTGTCCCCTGCTGTTCAGGATGGATACATGTAGACTAGCCTTCTATAAGGGGGACCTCTTTTAGCCAGACCTCCTCTAAGTTAATGATATGAAATGTTTTTAGGAGGTCTAAAACTTCACCTACTCTAAAAAGATGATTTTGATCTTGCGTGTTTCACAAGGCTATTTACATTGTGTGATCCTATACTCGGTAATAATCCCCCCTCAGTTCTATCTGATCCTAAGATTGCTTGTACCTAAGAACAGACTGTTGTGCATGGCAAGTTATTTACTTTTCCTCATTCAAAATAGAACCTTCTGTGTGGACCTTTCCACCCCACGGTGGGATCTTCATGCTTGTTTTTTGTCTGGAATTCGAACATGTCATAGCCTAGGTATTAGAGGACCTTCTTGTTGGAGAGCAGGAGGTTGTACACATGTCCGGAGCTAATATGCAGTAGTTCAAAGTCAGCCCTTCTTGGATCTAAAAATGCTATTAATGGCAAATCACTTGAGTATATATTTCTGAAACTCAGACCATTCCAAAAAAGGACCCAAATGTTTTCCTGTTAAGAACAATGTTATGAATAGCCCTAAGATTAAATTCCAGGCCCCAAATCCCATATGCTCTGCCTTGATTCGCAACTTTCAGGGCTACACCCTTGGTCACATTTCTACTCTAGGGACCATGGGCAGTCTCTCTTAATTAGGTGCTCACAGGCTGGCTTTGGTGAACCTCCAGAGCTTTGCGTACTATTAAAAGTTTTGATAGTATTGGGAACATGTCAAAACATTTGTCAAGTAAGTCAGAGGTGTCAGGGGAACATTGATGACTCCGGGTGACAATGATTGGGGTGTCATCATCATGTATAGAAGTTTTCCCAGATCCAACAAAGAGTCCTGTGTGTGAACATTTTGGAGAAAGGGTAGAATGTTGCTCTCCATTGTTTTGGGGGAGCATTCCTCACCCAGTATACCTTGAGTACTCACTTTGCCCTTTCTGATTTTCTTAGAGGCTATAATAGCAGTTGCCTGCTGTTAAAGACCAAGATCATTTTGTGTTGGATTAAATATTTGGATTCTGAGATTTCGAAGAGATTTTCATTTTCTAGAGCCTCTTTTTTTAGAGTTAGTGTTGTTAATATTGTTAGAGTTATTTTATTTGTGTTTTTGTCTTTCAATAAAGCCTTCTAAGACGGCAGAAAAAAGTATGAATTATGAGCTGCAACCTCATTGTCTAACATGCATAGTGCATCTTTAATTAGTGGCTCATTACACCCTTCATCACCACCTCTTCATCCAGTTGTGATGTAGTCTATCCAGGATTCAATGATCGACTGGGATCAGCTACTTGGTAAATTGGGTCAAGAGACCTACTGAGATCATTTTCTGAATTGGACTGGGGAGCCGAGAGTGGTGCATGAGGCCAAGGACTTAGTTGCTGGCCATTGACACCCATGTTACCAGCAGTAATATAGCCCTCAATAAAGCTCATCATTTATCGGTTTCCAGCTCTGCTTTTACATCTCTCATGTCATATTTAATGTATCAATGTATTTAACAATGTAAGCATGCAATTGTGGACCCAGCTGGTAGATCGGGAAGGGGGGGTTGATGTGTTTTGTATTACTTAAATGTGAACTCTCTTCATTTGTTGTAATATCAAAGCACCCATCCAGGTCTTGTGAGGAGCAGGATGCTCTAAAGAGTTCAGGAGATTTATCCAATGAATTAGGTGGTGATGACTCTGGTGAGTGACTAAGATTGACTCTTACACTTCTGGGGGATATAGACTCTATTACTGATGTCCTTTAAGTTTGCTGAGGAGATGGTGTTCAACGTTGTAAAGTAATGCATAGCCAGAAGAGCAGAAGAGGGAGAGCAGATGGGGCAATCAGGATATAAGGCCTCATTACGACTTTGGAGGTAGACATGGTGCTATTTGCGCCATGGCTACCTCCAAAATCGTGTCTGGGTTCCCTGAATGGGGAATTACCGGGTCATTCCGAGTATGGAGGGCCCGGTAATTCCTCCTTCAGGGAACCTGGGCCCGGTCCTTCCCATTCCCATTTGAGCCCCCATAGGGCTCAATGGGAATGGGGAGCGAGCTAAAAAACGGGCCCACTCATAATGGGCCCGTTGTTAGCTCCCTGGTTCCCTCGCGGGACCCGCTATGGACATCTGGATAAACCAGACGTCCACAGCGGGTCCCGCGAGGGAACCTCGTAATAGTGTGGAGTGGGTTTAATGGCGCTGGCACCATTACCGGCGCCGTTAAACCCATTCTGAACATCTTATAATGAGGCCCATAGTCGGTGCTTGCCAGAGTATTGTCTTGATCAGTAGAAGGGAATGACCCCCCCAACTGCAGAGCAGCCCAGCTGTAAAGAAGTGTTTATTCTGCTTGCCCCCCTAGTGCTACAAGATGGTTACCACCCCTGTATATTGTGGATAATGATTATGCCATGATAAGGCTAGCACTTACTGTGAACTGGTTACTCCTGTGCCCCTGTACCAATTGCCAACACTACACTTAGGGCCTCATTACACGGTAGGCGGTAAGGGTTTAGCGGTACCGGTATTTTACCGGTACCGGTAAACCCTTACCGCCTTACTACGAGGTCCCTTTGCGGGTTGGGAAATTTAACGCCTGCTTTTTCCCAACCCGCAAAGGGACCAGGGAGCTAATTACGGTACCACAATTTGCGGTACCATAATTAGCGCCTTCCCCATTCCCATAGAGCCCTATGGGGCAAAAATGGGAATGGGGAAGGGCAATGGTGGAAGGGGGAATTACCGCCCCGCCAACCTTGGAATAGGGCGGTAATTCCCCTTTCCACCAAGGCGGTGCCGGTATTTTACCGGCATGAACCATGGGGCTAATAGCGCCATGGTTCACCGCCATCCGTGTAATGAGGCCCTTAGAGTGCACTTTGCAAATTTTGAGCCAACATAGGTTTTAAAGGGCCTCCTCTGCCTCTGCCTTGGTCAGCAGATGATGTAGAAACGAAGAAAGGACTCCAGGTAGTCCACATATACGAAGCCTGGCTATGAGCCACGAGTCAAGTAAATAGCGGCATGGCTACCTCCATGGTCGTAGTGAGGCCCGTTGTTTAAAAAATAAACATGAATTTGAAATGAAGAGAGAGAAAAGAGAAGAAAACATAAACAGAGTTCATTATTTATTATTTACTGTATGAGCACAAGTATTTGAATGGAAATTATGCACAAATGATAATCAGATAATTATGACTTCTGGAAGTTAATTTTTCAGAATATTCCAATGTTGAGGTCCATATTGTCTTAAAAAACACAAAATGCTTATTTTCATATTTCCATTTTGATTTTCAGAATTCATAACTTAATCGATGTACGTCATACAGTGTGGTGAATGCCCAACTTAGTTATGAATGCGAGTGAAAGTGAGGTATACAAGTTGTCATGATAAGTGCACTATGTTAGTTTCTACTGCTGATTCATGTATATATATGTCCTTAATACCAGTAGCAGTGATTAGTTATTTAAGCAAGTGTGGCTGCTTCTGATATATAATAGCAATGATGGTGATGATACTATCAGGCCACTGTATATCTGTTTGTATCACACAATCATTGTGTTGAATGTTGATGAAACTGACCCTACGTGCTTTTTTGAAAAATAGTGTTGATACTTTAATGAAAAGTTAATGACCTGGCACAGTACATTAATAAAAATATGAAAGCTTATAAGGTCAATTTCACCAACACTTAAAGTAAACTGATTGTTCAACGCACTATGCCCTAGAAGTAATTACATTTTTTGTTCATTGGTTTCACTATCTGAATGCGTGATACAAACAGCTACACAGCAGCCTGACAAGGATTGTCTCCTCCATTATTATATATCAGAAGTAGCCATAATTGGGTAAACAACTACTTCTAGTGAGTGCTTGATATTAAGGAGGCCTGAGAGAGTGACTACCAATGCTTCTGATTGCTCAATCTTTAGGTGCGGGCCTCCTATTTCCGATTGTGGGGTCCCTAATAACTACTCACTCTTTGGTTCATTATCAACCTAGCTGTTAAAACAGCATCTCTTACTTTGTTTTCTAAACTCCACAAACATTATTCATTCATGTTTCCAGGAAGGCATTCAACTGGGTGAACCTAAGTCAAATATGTGTTATCTGTCTTGAAAAAAGCATTTTCTGGACCAGTTCACGTGCTTCAATTATCAGTCAATTACTAATTTGCCTGATGTCCAAGCCCCACATAGAACAGATTTGTTATAAACTGTCATGCTCCCTGAGATTATTGAGGTTTCGTCCCATGATCTAATGTTTGTATAGACCAGGCCATGGAAATCGAAGGATATACTTTACATTTTTACATTTACATTTACATGATCTTAAATGTTGTGAGGACATGTTTTCGTATAGCAATTTGCAAAAGCCTATGCAGATTGATGACAGAGAAGTAAGTGCCTTTTAGTTAGACAGTATGTATTCTGTCTTTAGTTTCATTCCCTGCTATTCTGATAAGGTCTTGTTGGTGTGATATTGCAACATGCTGCAAAGGTGTCCTTTGGTTTTGAAAAAATGTTCATCGAGACTCTACAAATGTTGACATTTAAACATGATGATATATTTAATGCATGCATATGTTCATATGTGATGAAATTATAATGTAAAATGTCCTACCACTGCACTGAAGGGCCCCTACGTGGCTCATTATTCTCTATTTTCCCTACTCAAACATTTTTCAGGCATGTGCCTACAACACGCCATTAGTCTTCCAATTTCAAGGGCTCCCTGAAGACTCTTCACATATCTAGATCTTCCTTTTGCAGACCCAGAATTGGAAGTTGAATATACATCAAAGAGATACATTGTCAATTTTGACAACAGGATCCCTCTATCTCTGCCTTTGACATGGCCATCATCTCTCAGAGCAACATTCACCCTTTCAGCTTCAAACGAAAACTGTAGTGTCTTTTTGATATTCTTCTTACCTTCCTATTACACATACATGACACAGCTAAGAAGTCTCACTTCTAGTTCCATGTACTAAGGCCCATTCCTCCTCTTGAGAATGACCCAGGAAAGAAAAGGATCTATGGGATTATTGTGAAACTAAAATTTTGAATCCCAAAATATGGACTCTTTTTTTAACCCATATATATGTAGGGGGGTGCCCCCACACACCTCAATACCCCTCTGCCTTTTTTATCACTTTAACCCACCCCTACTTATCTGTGGCCCTAGATGTTGTATTATTTCCTTTCTCTCATTCATGGTTATTCCGACAGATTTTAAACCTTTTCTATGGCACTTAAAAAATCTTCCATATCTACTTGCTTATCACCTAAGTGATCCATATGTCTCAAAAGCCATATAAGAACAGGTCTCCCTTGCCTTTTCTTTAAGGGTTAAGAAAGTGGCTTTGTCTGAGGTTGACAGTTTATAAAACTCCAACAAATATATAAAAACATAAGTAAATATGCATCATCTTTATATATATAAAAGTCAAATGTTGTGTGTGGGTTTGTGGCAAAGTGTTGTTCCTTATACAATTCCACACTGTTTCACCAATCTGCACCAAGTTTTGCATAGTTACCTCTTAGGACCCTCCAGACATTACTGGCACCATGACATTTGGACACCCCCCTAATACCAGGATTTCAGCACAAGCCAAAATGTGTGGGTTTGTGGCTTGGTGAAGCGCTGTTCCTTATACAATTCCACAGTTTCACCAATCTGCACCACATTTTGAATAGTTACCTGTAGGACCCACTGGAAATTACTAGCAACATGACATTTGGACTCCCCACCCCTTCGCCAGATTTCAGCACTTTCACACATGAGACTGTTGTCTGAAATAGGCAAAACATCAATGAGGTCATAGAAGGACCAGTCGCGACATGAGGAACAAAACTATAGGGACTTCAAACACCACGTTTCAAAGCCCTAAGATACACCGTTTTTGAAATATTTGCACTGCAATGCACTATATTGAATTGCACCATGCCAAGGTGAGGTAACAGGTGGGGACAGAGCACAGAAGGTACCAGTATTCAGCAGCACACCAACTCGCACCCTCCCTGAACGTCTGCTCTGGGGTATGTCAGCCAGCCACATGCACCCATTATCAGTGCAGTTTACTTCCGGGTGCAAAGCACATCGAGTGATAAGTGAATCAGAACAGCGACCTACAGGATCAGTCTTATCATGTCTGTCTACAGAACCCATTCGGAGAGCGGGTACTTCTGCTAATAGAAAATAAATGTGAAATAGTATACTCATTGTCCCATTACTAAGAAGAACATTTGACATAATCTGAGCGATAGAAATATACATTAAAAACCATAATGTGTGAAACCCTTCACATTGACACCACATTATATGCCCAGGTTTTTAAGTTATGTGGCTGAGAGGAAATCCACACTTGTGTAGATGTATAATTACTAAACTGTATTGCATGCTAGCTGTTGACCTACTATTTATTTCACAAGTTCTCAAAACTAACATTTTGTAGCATCATAGAGCATATGTTTGTATATATGCCTTTTGTTATTAAGAATAAAACCCCTTATTATCTTGCAGTACTGAACTGTTCCGATCCTGGCTTTGTGGAAAATGCCATCCGCCATGGGCAGCATAACTACCCTGAAAGCTTCAAGTATGGCATCAGTGTCATGTACCACTGTAAGAAGGGCTTTTACCTACTGGGCTCGTCTGTGCTGACGTGCAAGGCAACCGGAGTGTGGGACAGATCCATCCCCAAGTGTCTGTGTACGTATGATGTCACATTCTTCATGTTACTCAAATTCATTTGGAAGCATGTTGAAGAGTTCAGTTTGTTATTCCAATATTGCATGCTTTTAATGTTGTATTCTGTCTTCGACATTTTATTCACGCACTCCTTAAACATGCTCCTGGAATGTCTTCATCGTGCAGTCAAAGCCATTTACTTTTCAATCAGAATATGATCAAATAAATCAATGCTTTGTGCAGTTAGTAATCTGTTAAACACACAATGGCTTAATCATGATTGCTGAGCTACCTTTACACATAATTAGTATTTGCTCACCTCCTGATACTAATTACCTTATTCAGCCTTTCCCTAATTCCCTAAATCTTCATTTCCTGTTGGATTTCACTAAAGCGTTTGAGCACCTACATAACCAACTTAGCGTAGCCATTTTAAATGCATATGACAAGTCTTCAGTATTACGAATTTTGGAGGGCTAAATCTGCATCTGTGGATAAGCCTACATTTGTGTTTGTAACAGAATACATTGTTTTATTCTCCGATCAAGCCAAACAAAGAACGTTCCTTGTGCAGCTACTCTGACTCTGTGCTGCCGCCTAATGCCTTGCCAGGTGAAGAACGATGGTCTGGAGGGTTTCGCAGAGACATTATCTGAGGTATTAGATTAATTCTAAACCTTCCAGCCATCACCTCTTTGTTTTGGCTTTGTCACCCCAAGTGAGACGGGTTTGCCCAGATGTGGGTCCTGTGCCTGCTGGCCTAGAGGCCCAAGCTACTCCTCACTGCTGATGCCTAATGAGGGCAAAACATGTCTGGTGATTCTTCGGTTCTCATGCCGTAGGGATGTGACCTAGCAGTTTGGTGGTGGGACCAAGCATGATTTGCATATGGTCTTTGCCTTTGCTGTAATGGCTTGACAGGTGAATCAATGGTCTAGAGGGTTTCCCAGAGCAATTGCCAGAGGTTTAATATTAATTATAAACCTTCCATCTCTCCGTTTTGGCTTTGTCTCGCCGAGTGGGATGGTATGCCCAGACGAAGGTTCCGTGCCTGCTGTAGACCCACTGATGATGCCCAATGAGGCCAAAATATGTCTGGGGATGCGTGTTGTCTTCTGCAGAAGGGATGTGAGCTAGCAGTACAAGCTGAACTGCCCCCTTGGGGGTGGGATCAAGCCTGAACTGCATATGGTCGTTCCCCTTTCTTGATGGGCTTGGCAGGTGAAGAACAATGGCACTTAGCGATTGACAGGGGTTTACGATTAATTCTAAATCCTCCAGCCATCACCTCTTTGTGTTTGCTTTGCTGCCCCAATATGAAGCCTCTTGCAAATTCGGTTTATCACATTTTCTCCTCCCAGGTACAAACTGTTCTGTAAAATATGGGGCTATACAATGACCATGAACCACGTTGTTTTGACAAATCTCTCTCTTATCTTCTCATTGAAATCAGTTACATTGAGATGGAATCAACACAGCATTCTTTCTGCCTTACGTGTTAAACATTGTTGTCTGACTGTTAATGTGATCCAGAAACACGCGTAGGCAGGTCAATTACAAGACATGTACCTGCATGTTTCCATCCCAAATGCAAAAAACAGCGTTACTTCACATCCTCTGCATCAATTCCATAATAGCCCAGAGGCACTGTTAAAGAGGCATTGTTCCCGTTTTAACCAATAATGACCTTTCAATGGTTGAAAGAATCCCTTAGAGTATATTCTGCTCAGTTTTGAAAAGGAGCGGGTATAATCAGTACTTGAAAAAGTATTTCCTCTACAAAGGGGCAATCTGATGCAAATATGCCACTGTCATCATGGAATGCACTATGTCACTGGATAGCCCTATGCGTCCTGGAGCTGAACTCCTTGAAGATTAACTTCATGTTTCTCTCAGCTTCAATGCCAACCCCACTCTTACAACCTCGACCCCCTTTCTCTTTGACCTCATCACTCCATCTCTCATATCTTGCAATCTTGCAAACCTCAATCCAGGATTGCATTTCTTAACATGTAATACCAATATCTGTGTTTGTTCCGTAATCAGTGTGTCCTGACTACGCCCCTTTGCATTGTTCCATCAACAACTGGCTTACCCTCATCCTTTTGATCATCGAGACATGCAAAGGAGCCCTGCTTTGGAACCATCTCCCCTTGCAACACTGTATCCAATGTACAAGATTTTGATTGAAAGATTATCCTAACTACAAGTATGCACCAGTTAAACAAAATAAAGATAATTGTTAGAGGAAATATGTTATTCTGAAATGCATCATGAACTAATTTGTGTGCATTTATTATTAACACTTATTTTTTTAATCATTTCATATTTTCTTGGGCTGAAACAATGATCACACTTTTCCTTCATTAATTCAAATTCATCTGTTTTTTCTGCATATCCCCCTTTATGTAGGATGGATATACCATTCTATGCTGCAGTACAAGTAACCCCTAATACAGTAAATAGTTTAATCGAAATTAAGTGTTGAGCAAAACATTATAGGTCATCTAAGAGTGTGTTAAACATGTGTCATCTCGATCATCTTCTAAAAATCCCTCTTGTGCCTCATTGAAAGATCCTCTTCTGCAGCACATACAGCATTTGCTTCATCTCTCTGTTTGTCAATGCCAACCCAGTTTCTGCTTTGCAAATTGCCTTGCAGAGCCTAGTTCATTAAGGAAAATTGAATCGTTTTTACATGATCATTGTAAGTGACATTGAACCTGGTGTGCAACTCTAGAAAAACACACTGAGCTTCCATTCTATATCATCTAACTCTGGCAAAGCTAAGTTCATCATGTTCTGCATCTCAAACCATTCCATATCCCATTTCACGCCCTCTTTACTCGATTCTATTTTTTCAATCCTGCTAAAAACACTTGCTTTGTTTTGTTTTTTACCAATCATAGTACTCCAGCTGCATTCCCCTGAACACCACATCCATCCTTTACCAAACAATCAGCATTCTTGTCATTTGATTCCATCTAAACACTTACCTAAACTGGTAGCCAAACATGTTAAACAGGTTTAAACACAACCCAGAAGAGGGTATCAGCAAATTTTAATACAATCAGCAAATTTTAATACAATAGGTGTAAAGACAGAAAAATAAATAATAAGACCGACACTGATGCCCAATCCGACAGCCCCTCTTTACTGGTCTGATCTCGTTCCTCATCACTCTCCTCTTATTAAACAGCCTCCCTCAAAAATTAAAATGACAGCCCTTGGAGATCTAACAAAACAAAATACATGGTAGAGTAATATATTGATGTTAGATTTTGTCTAAACCCATTATAAATATAATGTGGGATAAGGGTATCCTTAAACAAGCTGCAATATTATTTTGAAGTTATGGAGCCATGGAGTAAAAGTCCAGATTTTGAGTTATCTTTGTCAATGTTAAGTGCCCTGCAGACGGGGAGCTTGAAGACTCTTGAGGAAGCCAGCATTATTGTCAGTGTGGTCCAGGAAAGGCAGCCAGTGAATTTTCCAGAGGATACTTGACATTCCAACACCATTCCCCAATAATAAAATGAGTAGTATGCCTCCAATGAAATTGCTGCTTAAATGGTGAAATATTTACTTTGCCTCAAACATAAAACATCATACAGCAATTTACAGAACGTTTCTGCAGTTCATATGTTTTCTTTTGTTGTTCACAGCGGACATTACCCAAAATGTCTTCAGTGTTACACCGCTTTGTGCTACTAAATAAAAATAAAATAGAAGCGCATCATGACGTGTGTACTAAAATGTAGTGCACTACAAGAATTTAATTTAAAAACAAACAAGAAAAGGGGCATGTGTTAATAATTAAACGTAACATGTGATTGGTGGATTTGGTCAGCACTCATTTTGGGTTGGTGTTGCACAGCATCGGGATTTGCACACAATTTTCAAACACATTGTTTTATTAAAAAATGTAAAGTGTTACTATTTTTGACTTAATTTGCAGAGTTTCACTTTCGTAATAGGGATATAATGTGGCTATATTGTGATATCAACGTTACTATAAAAATTGTATAGAAGTGTTAATTAAACTGTCAAAATGGCTTACTTGCGTCTAATACAAACACGTAGACTATCAAATCAACGTATTAACAATTATTACCATATTAACTTTGAATTCTGTTAATCAACACTCTTTGCCGCACATAGCACAGTAGTTATTTAAAATGTTGGTGCAAAACTTCAAGAACCTCTAAAGCTCACCATGGATCGAGACAGAGCCTTTCATATTGTATTCCTAGATCAAATGAAATGATGGAACACTTCCTATGTCAAACGACCCGTGGGGAAAAATAACCTTTTCACTAGTTCTCAATTCAACCTTCCTAAAAGAGTACCTACCCGTATTCGTCTCTTGCCAATAGTCTAGTCTACAAACAGAGCACAGTTCTATCAACCGTTTCCTGATTTGCATCTTCCCCTAAATATACATGAAACACCTATGCAATTCCCAAAAATACTTGTAATAGAAGAAACAGCAAATATAAATGGTGTGTTTGACTTAATGTCTGATGCATTTCCACGTAAAGATTCCTATTGAGTGTTTTTTTTAAACATGTATGTAAAGTATGTATTTCTATTCTGCATATTGTGGTTAAATGTAAACGTTATTTTTCTTTACTTTACTTTTAGCTATACATTGTGGTCACCCAGGCGCCCCTGCGAATGCTGTTTTGACAGGTGTTGTTTTCACTTATGGGTCCATTATTCGTTACTCTTGCACTGCTGGCCATATTCTTGTAGGAAATTCTACCCGAATTTGCCAAGATGATGCACATTGGAGTGGCACTGTGCCCCACTGTTCAGGTATGGATCTTGATCTTCTAGCGTTGGTATGATTGCCTGGCAAACATGAATAACAATCATACATTGAAACATGTGTTTAATGGACTGATCGTTTATTGAAAGTGAATGTCTCTAAGCATCCATGGGTGTACGTCTATATTATAAGCCAAATGTACGGGGTGTTTTGACAATATAGCTATGAAATACATGCTGGCTTTTTTTTAAGGTTTTTGATGTAATCTTGTAATATACATTTTCAAAGTTCACAATGTAGTTGTTCCTATTAATCTGAAAAGGATCAATGAAACATTATTGTTACCGTGTTACCTCATCAGCACTTCAGTGATTAGTGCCCATATCTGTGCCTTCTTGGTAAATCGGTTTGCTCCCAACTTTCAAAAGTAATGATAGCGACTCTTCCTACCTGTAACCTCGCCTTGGCAAGTTAGCAGAACAAAAAGTTAACAAAGAAAGGATGCCACTGTCTTGCACTCCCAATTTTTGCACAAACATCAACAGGGAAAGATGCACGTTGGTTAACAAGGAACCAGCATTTATATGACCACTAAGTTCTCCTCAAATATAAGTATAGCACTGAAGGTACCTTAGTTTCAAATGCTCACACATTAGGATATATAGAATGAATGCAAACGAGTAGTTGTATCCTCTTAGTGCTTGACCATCACCCGATTCAACAGATACGTTTTTTTTTCTCATAATTCTTGTTTTGTTTTTGGCATTTTCAGGAATTAAATATGCCCTTCGGTAGACTTTGCACGATTTCTTTTATGTTTCCCCAGGGACAATGTCAGTCCACTGCAATGGGTTAAGCTGTTACTAAATTAGCAGTCGCATTGTGAATTTCCTTAATGTCTGTTAGTTTGAAGTAAGACAGTTGGTTTTACAAGGTAACCCATGAACAAATCCAATGAATGGCAGGTTACCAAAGGGCACTCAACCATTTTACAGGGAATTTTCATAAGCCTTTGCCCACGCTGTATGCCAGCATTCTGCCAGCGTAACAACATTTGATTGATGTCTGTGACCAAACATGTTCATGTTGGCTGCACCGAAAAATATGCCAGTATCCATACTTAAGAACATATTCATGTTTGCTTTGCCTAAAATGCCAGTACAGATACTGTACTAAAAATGGTTCTCTGCACTAAACTATGGCCATTATCGCCATGGCAGAACCCTCCTTATATTGGATTTGGCCATGATGCTAGTACAATGTTGTTCTTCTGTTAAAAGGTATGCCCATTCTGGGACTATTGGATGATATTCCCATATTGCCAGTAATAAATAATGACATACAATTGAATAAAAAGCATGCCAATGCTGACTGCACCAATTTAGGCTAGTATCCACACATACAAATGTTTTTCATGTTGACTTTGCCATAATTCCAATAATACATAAGACCATGCCAGTTTAAGCAACCATGTGCACGCTAGCTTTGACAATGTAGGCTTGTCACCCTGTGCACAAATTCGTATCATGTTGTTTTTCCCATAAAGCAAAAAATAATAAAACACTATAAAAACACACTCAGCTTTGCTGACTGCACCAATGTAGACAGTATTCCAAGGTTGAACCCTCATTATGTAGACTTTGAGTTAATTCCAGGAAAAATTGCATGCCACTGTAAGAAAACATATCTATGCTAACTGCACCAATGTTGGCCAAATCTCCATATGAGAACACTGATCATGTTAGCTTTGCTCATAATGCCAAACATAAATAATGCCTTGGTACTTTAAGAAAACATGTCTGTGCTGGCTGTGCCAATGTAGGCCAGTATCCCCACATAAGAACACTCATCATGTTGAGTTTGCCCATAATGGCAGTAAACATTTCAATGTTCAGTTTGTTGCAGTACCTAGTAAATTTACATGCCCCCTGCAATCATCAGTGGGCCTCATCCCCACAGTTCATATGTGCACACATTCATATACATGCACACATTCATATACATGCACACACTCACCCATGCAGCACATACACACTGCAATCTCATTTAGCAAGACACAGACAACAGATTCAATGTTCTAAAAAAAATACTATTATTTACTTAAATGTCAGGATAGTCTAAGGCCTAACTTGTCCTATGCTAAGGTGGGATTTCCCTACTGAAAGAAACTAAGGATAGTCTGAGTCAGTCAGTTCAACTTTGAAGTCTGTATGTGTCCAAAACCTGTACGTGCCCTCACAACTAAAGCCAAACAATATGTATGGATGTCAGCAAACAAATGAATAGTGTTCCAATTCAAATTCAGAGCTTCCTGCAGCTCTTGACTTACTTTCCAGTTCCTCTTCCTGAAGTTTAAAACAGTTCAAAAAGGGTCTCAGGGTTCCCTTAGCAACACGACAACAACACAGTTCCAAAATGGCCTCAAGGTTCCTTTCCTCAAGATGACACTACAGTTCATAAAGTCTTGGTTGTCCCTTCATCAAGATGTCAGCTCTTCCAGCTTGTAAACTTACAATCACTTCAAGTCTCTTAGTTCTTAAAACCAGTTCCAGGTCAATTTTATAATCCTTCAGGCTCTTCAATAGTTCGTACAGATTGCTGTCTTTCTAATTCACTTCAGCAATCCTATTCACAAGTGCAAAAAAGGATTTCCAGGTTCTCTCCTCAAGGATTAAACATCTACAATTAGTTCAAGTCTCTTGATTTTCAAAACAGTTTGCAACCCTGTTATAATAGGTAGTTTGTTCATCTGTACTTCTCTTGGCACTTTCTAATTAGGGTTCACTCAGTCTAGGCATAGCTGTTGGACCACATGGTCCACCCATCACACAAGTCACACAACCGATAACCCTTCAGTCTAAGCGCAGTTGCCAGACCGCATGGTCCAACCATCACAAGTCACGCAACCGATAACCTTTGGCACTATGTTATTATTCTGTAGCCTTTGGGTTTTATTTCTCACACAGGCCTCCCTTCTCTGAACCTCTGTCATGGGTTTACATGCCCTTGAGATTCTCCCTGACAGTCTGTTGACTTTGTCACAAAGTGTTTTATATAGTGCAATCTTCAGATTTCTTAGTAACACAGGTTTCCTCTCTCAGCACCTGTGTCATGGGTATCCATTCCGTAAAGACTCTGATTGCCAGTATCTTGGATTTGCTACAATGTGTAATTCTACAGAACTGAATCTGTGGTGTTCTTTCTCTTCCACCACCTTGCTGTCACAGTATTCATAAATACACTTGCTTTTCACTCTATTCATAAAGATTCATCATTTGTCTTTAAGTATTCAACACTTGCTTTTTCAAGTGGTTCAAAAATGTTTACTTCAAAAATGCTCATTACTTATGTTTCACGCTTGTATCCACTTAATTCATAGGCTCATCAGGACCTTCTTTTAATTTGGTATTCAATAATACTTGCTTCACATTCAAGTTCATTTCATTGCAATTCCCAGCATGCTCGATATCCAAAACTCATCAACATGGGTTCACCATTAATAGCTAGATGTGTCAGTTCAATCTGCATAACCATATGCCCAGCTGAGCACCAGGAGCACCCCGGTATGAGTGTTCCCTCTATTTCACACACCGGCACTCGGCTGCTCCTCCGGGCATATTCTCTATTCATTCTTCTGACGTCCTTTGGCTATGCATACACTTCTCGGAGCCCGGGGAGCAGTGCGTTGCTGGTTGTTCTGCTCTTCACTCCCGGACGTAACTGGTGGCCTGCAGTACTTGGGAGTCTTCCGTGCCCCACAGCTCCGGCTTTGGGCACAAGGCAAGGGAGCCTCCAGCAGTCTCAACCTGCTAATGGCCCGCTCGGGCCCCGGCATCACAGTCTCTCCTTTGCAGTAGCCGGCGTCCTGTCATCCAGACAGGACTCCTGGACAGGATTCGGTTTCTCTCTTGTCAGTTCCTCTCCTTCCGGTCTCTCCCAGGCCGGATTCTCTCCTATCGGGTTCTCCCTGCTTGCTGGCGGCTCCACGTTTTTTGATCCTGTGACCTGTTAATAGGTTGCACGTGTAAATGCTTGATTTCAATTGCCTGACCACAATTACTGGTATTACCCAAATTGTTGGAGCACAATTGTTCGAATGACCTAATTGACCGAAAGTCAAGGGTCCAAATTGACCTTTGCACAATTGACCGCAAATATATATATATATATATATATATATATTGGTTTGGTTATATATATACATATATATATATATATATTTATATATAATTGAGGGTTGCAGGGTTTTCCCCCGCATATATGTAACAATTGACCTTCACAATTCAATCAATTGTGCAAAGGTCAATTGTGATTCGAACAATTGTAGTTCGAACAATTCGTATACAACCCAATTACGCCTATTCTCTGGATATGCCTGAGCCTCGTCTCAGTACTAGAGTGGTGTGATTGAATGGTAGTGTGTACAACTCCTAGTTGCCTTTTACCCATCCCAGTACTGGAGTGGTATGACAGAGTGGAAGTAAGCTTCTTTCCTATTTTGGCCTGATATTTCTCTGAGATAATACTAGGGGTTTGATATATGTTTAGCCTCTGCGAATAAGGAAATAGAACTACAGGGGAAAAGATGACAATAAGCAACAAAGGCAGCTTATACTGAAGGTTTATCATGAAATAGGAATGGGGGATACCATGTCTCACCAAAGGACGTCCTCTCCTCATTCCCCAAATTTCCTCCACCCAGGTGATCCTCCCTTACATATCCACCCCCAGTGTCAGGATCCAAAAGTGATGATCTTTCCCTGGCTACCTGACCAGAGGATATTGGGGAGAAGAAAGTGCAGAGCTTTGTGATGAATTGAAGGTATTTATCCCTTCTCCCCCGGGGTTAGCCGCCCTCTTTGAGGTTAGGAAAATGAGCCCACTCCGCAAGACCATCACTAGGGGTCTGGGTAAGTGGGACTTCACTGGGAGAAATTCCCCCATATGAGAAAAGGACTCCATTTCATGTGAGGAACTCCCTAAACCACATAGCATAGTAGCATACATGGGGCTATCTACTATAAAAACGAATGCAACATCTGCATATTTGGATTAAAGCAATGCTTGAACCAACCAGCCCAGAGAAGGAAAGGAGATTGTTTAAGAGGAAAAATATACTTAAGTGAGATGAGTGAGGAACATGGAGAAGAAGAGAGTAACCTACACAGATGAAGCTCCTTGATGTAAACACTTATTGTGAAATAGAAAAGCAGTCATGTGTCAAGTGGTGGCAAGACTACGTTCATATTGTGTTGGGCAGGACGCATGACAGAACACTCTGTGACCACCAGAGGAGGTAAGTGGGAGTGTGTACCGCTTCCTAAGGTTATCCCCCACATACGGCAGATGGAACGATGAGATTGGAAGATCAAAGAGAATGCAGAATGAGAAGGCAACAGAAAAAGAAGGGAAACAAAGGAACAGGAGCAAGACAAAACCAAGGGGCGAGAAAGGCAGTATTGGAGCGGATCACTCAAGCGAATGCCAAGGCCCGCAATGTTTCCCGAGGTACAGGGAAGGGTAACGGGGAGAGTGGGAGAAGTGGGAAGCCACTTGGGAAGCAGGCGATGAGAAGAGAACCTCCTCCCAATACTCACAACAAGCAACTTAATATAAACCTGTGTAATTGGAATGATCTAAAGCTGATAAAAAGGAGAATAAATAATCCTATAAAGACTCCAAGAAAGACCAGATAAAGGAGGGACATTACTATATAAGCACAAAGATAAAAGGGTAAGAAAATGTGGCATGACATGTTAGAATAAAGATGTATAGACAAGACTATCAAGTGCATACTGTTCTCCAGACATGACCCTGCTCCTCGGCAGTTCCCTCCTGGACAGGATTCAGTTTCTCTCTTGCCAGTTCCTCTCCTTCCGGTCTCTCCCAGGCCGGATTCGCACCTGTCGGCTTCTCCCTGCTTGCTGGCGGCTCCACCTTTCCTGCACCTATGACCTGTTAACAGGTTGCACGTGTAAGTCCTTGATTTCAATAGCCTGACCAAAATTACTCCTATTCTCTGGATATACCAGACCCTTGCCTCAGTACTAGAGTGGTGTGATTGAATGGTAGTATACACAACTCCTAGTCGCTTTTTACTCATGCCAATACTGGAATGGTGTGATTGAGTGGAAGTAAGCATAACTCCTGATTGCTTCTTTCCTATTTTGGCCTGATATTTCTCTGAGATAATACTAGGGGTTTGATATGTGTTTGCCCTCTGTGAACAAGGAAATAGAAGAAGAGGGGAAAGGATGTCAATAACCTACAAAGGCTGCTGGGACTGAAGGTACATCATGAAAAGGGAATGGGCGATGCCATGTCTCAGCAAGGGGACAAAATATTCAAGAGGGTTGTGTTATATACAATTAAGCAACAATAATTAAGTGTGAGTTGGAGTGGATAGCAGGATAAAGGTGGCTGTTGGTGCTAATCGTGAGAAGTTGATGCTTGCCGGTCTAAAGTACCTGGTTCCTGGGTGACAATGTGATTCTGAGTGCTTTGTGGCAATGTGACTTGGCAACGTGTTTCTTACAGACTCGTGAGCCCTAGACCAAACATTTTTGATGAAGTGCTGCAAGACTAGGTTAGCCACTGATGGTGAGTGATACGTGTTAGAACTAGTGATGGGGAAAAGGCAGTACTCCATATTAGTTACGGTGAGTTTTGGGGCAGTTGGCTGCCATATTCCAGGGATGGATTGTGTGAGTATTGAAAGGTGGATAGAGATGCAGATGTGCTTTGGTCAGGAGGGGCCTTAGAGAGGGTTCAGATATGGGAGAAATCTTAACATAGGATTTTTAAAGCTAGAGTGACCCGTGTGTGTTATCGATCTGGAATGGCAATTTGCCATGCTGCTGCCCAACATAATGCAGAATTCCTACTGTTCTGCTGCCTCATTACCGTTTTATCGGTTGGGACAGGGAGATTATTTTGAATGAATCCCAATTTCCCAAATTACAGGAACCTGCTTCTGTAGTTTCTCTTTAAATTGTCCATCAATAATTGTGTGAAAGATCCTGTCTGGGCTCGTCTTCCTCCTCCCTCCTGTATGGCCGAGGCTGGAGGAATATTCTCTGTGAAACTGCTGCTTTTTCCTCTCCCTGGCTTGACATGTCCTTTTCGGATTTTTGTTTCTATCTTTCTGTTTGGCTTAAGATCAATAATCTTTGATTTTCTTTTTTTTTTTAGGGGGATTTTTGTTTTTTTCGTTTGGCGATTGTAAAATGCTTCCCGGAGCAGAATAATGGAAATGCTAGAATCAGCTTCTGAAAGGATATGTCACTGCAGGCAATTTGACGCTATTCATCTGTGGAAAGAAATGCTGGCTCACGCTGCATGCACAGACACCTGCCAACAGTTTATAAAATGACAAAATGCATTCGGAACAAATACACATCCCTGCTCAACACTTGTTTTAATATTGGGGTTGCAGAATTTGAGGGCACTGTCTGCTGTAACATACAGAATCTCTCTTTCCGGTGTACACCATCATTGGCTCATGCAGTTACGGCGGGTAAAGAGCTGTCGCCCTGTACGTGGATTGACAGCAATTGAATAATGTACACTTTCAGGAGTGCACAGGAACATGCAAACCAGCGCATTGATTTCTGACTCCATGGGAGTTGTGAGTCATATTTCACATTGTCCTGGCGGCAATGCATGCAGGGCTGAGTCTCCCTGCAATGGGGAGAATAAATAGTGATTAAAGAATGCAATCACCTTAAATGTGCCCCGTATGCCAGCATAATCCCCTCTGAATAAGCAATCATGTTCGCTTTCTTCGCAGCATGAAGTTGCTGATCTCATTTACTGTAGTCACCTTTAATCTCTCAATCTTTTCTACTGCATTTAAGTTTTATTAGAGGTGTTTGTTAAATGTAGGAGCATCAACTTGGCTCAAAGCAAACCTTCACGGTCAGCTGTGAATCAGAAGGCCTGCTCCTCCACTCCCCCCTCCCCCCACTTGCACACCACTCCTAATGCTTGATTCTCTACTGATTATCTGAGTGAAATAGATGAGAAAGTAGACACGCAAAGACCTTTTCCAAGCATGGGACACAGTCAGCTCCTCAGATAATTGTGTGCCCTTGCACCTTCGCCGAGCATCTCCGTTGTTCATGGACTTTGACGGTGGCATGGATCTTCTCGAATTGTACAATACTATGGATGGCAAATACATGGTGTTAAAGGGATTTGCAGACAGACGTTGATACCAAGGAGATTGACACCTTTTTTGTTATTTTACTCCACATTCGGAAGTGTACTCCAAATTCAGGAAATTATGAATTTGTGGAGATATACTGCCTTTCAACAATGTCCGAGCGATTTCAATAGCAATATGTTTCTCAGAAATCGCACAGGCAAAGCAACAACAGTCGTTCCAAAATGACAGCATACAAAGAGAAATTGAAGGCAATACTAATTGCGACAAGAGAATTAGAACATTCGGGATAGGAATGTCTCAGTGAATTAGAACATTTCTAAGAAATAAGATGAGGCCTGCATGATCCCCTTTCATTTGCATACAAATTGTGGTAATTCACATTTACCACCATTTTCGCTAAAGATTAAAGTTAACTTTAACATGCAGTAGTTGTATTGCACCTCATTACAACATATTTCTGCCTCCATCAAAATGGGACCTAATAACTTAAGAATGGCTAACAAGATATTGCTATCCCTGCTAGGGCTAGGACCCTTTATCACGTGCTTCTCTGGTCCTGAGGTCCTAGCAGACTATTCATTTAGACCTGCTGCTGTTCGTCCCTTAGTTCCCCTTTTGTTCTCTCGCCCTAGGCTTGTCTTTCTTGTTTTGTCTCTTCGTGCAGCGCCCTGATGCCTACGGGCTTACGGCGCTCAATAAATATATAGCCATAGACTATTCATAACAAGGATTGCTTAAATTTAATTCCCTATTACAATTATGTGGGGTGAATCCCATGGCAACATGCAAACATTGACCACTTTATTTACTCTGTGGTTTCTGAAATTTCTGTGGGGCTGAAAAATGGCATTAAGATATTTAATGAGGAGCGGTTTCCACAATTCTTTCTCTCTGCCTGTTATCTGGTAAACATGCTCAAACCAGGTTGAGTAATCTGACATTTCCTGAATTTCTGTTCACCCAGTTTGAGTTGATTCGACAGTTAAAAAGATTAATAAGGGGTATATGGTGGAGTTCTGATGAGAACAAAGTAACAAGACCCTCATCGAACTTCACTGGCTCCCACTGCAATCCGTTATCATTTTCAAATCCTGCTGCATCATCTACAAGGCTGTCACCCTTTAGTCCCCAAACTACCTCACTGAGAAACTCAGCACTTCAGGAGGTCTATGAACCACCAGAATTAAGGTGGACTTGAACTCTGTCGGTGCACAAAGGAGAGAACCACAAGACAGGCCCTCTCAGTCTCTGCCCTAAGACTCTGGAAACTCCTCCCCATCAACATCACACTTTCCCTATCACTTCTACAGTTCAGGAAGGAACTCATGACCCTCCTCTACAAGGAATAGCTCCTCCCTAAAACCTAATCCACACACCCCCCACTCCGCAATCTACCTGAGACTGAGTGATCTGATCTCCACATCTTTCTCCCCTCACTCGTTGTAGATCTCTTGTTGAAAAATGCACCCCTTCCCTCTTCTTAGCTCCCCACTCCCTTGTCTCTCTGATCACTATGTTGTTTCACCTATGATTGTAAAGCGCTCTGTTGTTTCTAAAAGTATGTCCATACTCAATAAACGCTATAATAATAATAATAATAATAATAATAATAATAATAATAATAATAATAGTAGTAATACTATCAGATCCATGTTTACTTGAAAGGACATGCTCTATTTGGCCGTTGGTCTATGCAAGGTCACTTTGTAATCTGCATGTGAAGTTTCTGGGGATAGGACAAAAATGTGGAATCCCATCCCTGCAAACTCAAAACTGTATGTTGTTTTGGTCGACTTTTTGCCCTTTTACTCACAAAAATAGATGGTAAGTGGGGTAGCGTATTTATTAGGCATGGCAGATGTGGGTGGGGTTTGCGGGAGTCTCCCCCATGTTTATTTCCAAGAAAGATGTCAAAGATTCATGAAGAAAATGCGACATTATCAAGATGCACACAAAGATGTGCAGTGATCACATAGATCCAAGTTTCTGAACGTTTGCTTTGAACAAAATGCAATTCTTATTAACTGACCACAGAGCTAGTTTACCTTTCAGTGTAAAAGTTAAGGTACGGATTGGACCATAGCAATGATAGTTCTATTTTAGATGAAAAATAGTAAAGCACAGTGAAAGGCTACTTTAGAGCATGGACAGGAACCAGTGGACCACCAAAGACTGTTTGCACAGTATTTGCAGCCGCACCAGCGTTAGGTTATGTGTTTGCTGGGCGTAGCACAACACAGCCTTCCTGATGTTTGAAGTCGGGAATAGTTAAAGATAAATGCATGTGATTTTCTTCTGTGCACCATATTTGTACTTGCTGCAGACATCTGTGTGATAACTGATGATCAAAGGTTTGAATGCATGCAGTGAGAAATCAGTCTTGCACCCTCCTGAATGTGCTAAAATTAGTCCCACTGAATTAGGAAAACACACTGGCAAAGCAGCAACAAATAATCCATGTTTTTTGCATAATACCAACGAAAATGTTAAATCATGTGAGAGTGAGAAATGGTGACCATAACACTATTCCAGACAATAATTAGCATGGCAGTAACATTCCAAAAGCAGTAACATTCTAGAGCTCACCCAGCGCATTATGTGGGACTAGGTAGCATATTCAAATGCCACGTGTCATTTTCAACAGAATCGTGCTTGAGATCTACCGGCACAAACCACTTTCCCTCCCATACTTTCTCCACCTGGGTTTTTGCCCACTGTAACGGCATCATGAGTATCCACTAGAGGTGTATGTGTGTACCTAACCTTGTCTGCCCAAGGTTTCATTGGGTGTCTAATTTTCTAATGAACTGGAGAGAAACATGACTTTAGAAATTGTTGTTCCTGTCGGCCTCAAACGCAGCTCAAAGTTGCAAGAATGTGTACAAAAAACTAAAGGACTTAACCTGAGAGTACTATACACATTGATGTACACAGTTAATACCTCACTTAAACAATATGTCCTCAAACCAATTTTGAAGCATCAGTGGAAAGAAAGCCTTAATGTGAAACATATTGCTATTCTTGGAAAGCCCACATTTTGAATTTGTCAAACCCCTATCCCTCTGTAGTGGAATTTGAGCAGTAGCCTATGCGTCCCTTTAAAGAAGAATTATGGCAAGGAGATGACATGCAGTATTTTTGGCCTGAGAAACATTTTGGTGGATAACTTACCTCATCAAGTAGAGGTGCATAGAGGTGCGGCTAGAGTAGTTGAGTGTGCCAGAGTGTCACAACATTCACAATGCTGCGAAGTAGGCCTGCATAGACTGCGTGCCACTGCTGTCAAGGTCGATTGCTTATGGCTGTCAGATGATAGGTGATTGCAGGCTAATAGAGTTGTTAGCGGTGAGCAGAAGTTTGAGCAGGTGCCACAATTTGACCACATTGCCTGCCATCTCCCTCCTGGCCCTAATCATGCAGCCTGTAGCTGGTCTGTTTGTCACCTGTGTGCTGTCATGTGGTCTTTATTTTTTACCCATTGGAGAGGTGGTGAGTACTGGCTTTCTATTCTGCAGGCCTGCGGCAATGTGGAGTTCATATACATTATATATTTGACATTACCCATTCTAGAGAGACATGGTTATTCAAGCAGAGAACAACCTTAGGCAAACAAGCAAAAACTGACCAATGCTCAAGGGAATTGGGAGGGACATCCTATACTCTGCACCAGGAAGCAGGTCTGCTGCACTACGGCCTCTGAGGTGTCTAGCGCTTCAAAGGATCTTACTGCTTCCCTCAAGGATTCTTGACTTCATACTCCTTTATTTTGCTGTGTGCTTCGAAGTCAAAGTACTAAGACATTGCCTACAGGAAGCAAGACACCCGAGAAGAGAATGCCTGAGTTGTCACCTTTAATTTGCTTTCTTAGCTATTGCAGCCTGAATGGGGGAATCGACACGGCTGCCAGAAAGCTTTTTCGGTGGTAATTGATCACTTGGATTCTCAGGTACATTCTACCCATTGTAATCTGGGCAATATTTCATTAAAATTGATGGAGTATTTGGGCACCATTTAGAACCATATGCACTTTGAGATCTAGTGGAAGAATCCAATGATTTAGGCTCCTCCGAGAACTTTATTCTGAGTCTATTGTGGCAGATTAGAAGAGGGACACAGACACTCAGAGGGCATTCTCAACATGTATTTTTAAAGAATAAGAATAAGTCCTAACTTCCTCTATCGATATTAAGTATTCCTTACCTATTTTAGTAATCAAGGTGCTCATCAGTAAATGTCCAAAGGATTAAGGTTGCAGTCCAAAACTAAAGCTTACTGATCCTACCACTATTCTAACAAACTAAACACAGGAGAATGACTCCCTTCTCCTGCTGGATGCTTCTCGTACTTCTCTTTGTTAGACTTTCAAGTGTTTGATTAACTTTCAATTTTCAAATATTCTCTTATTTTCTGTACCAGTTCCTGTAGTTCTCTCTGCAAACTGCTAAATTTCCTTTCCTCGTTGGACTTTGTTGAATCCTTTGATTTGGCCTAAGATGTTCTGGATATTCATGGAAAGTATTTTTTCCTATGTGTTTTTGGCAATTAGGCTTCAACCTTGCTTGGCGAAGTCTGTCTTGTATATCCCTTATTCCTGAGGTTTCTTTGCCCTTCATGTTATGGTATTCTTTCTCTGTTACATTCCCCTTAACATTCCTTGAGCAACTGGGTGATTTCCCTGCTTCATAGGTGAGTGTGGCCCCTAATTCCATTGATCACTCTCTAAGGGTTATCTATGATCATTCTTCTCACTTTAACACGGTTTAAGCTAATTAAGTTCAGATTTATAATCTAGTCATTGGTACTGAAAGGAGTTTCTGAGCCTGAATAATTTGTCCCACTCAGCCTCCCCATTCTCCCTTTCCCCCTGTTACCTTTGCACTGTTGGGGGTACTTCTCCAGGACCTGTACTGGTGTGGGACCTTCATTTCTGGACCTCTCTGTCAGCTCTCTTCCTCCAGCATCTTCTCCTTGTAGTTCTCGTACTGTCTCCTGGTGTCTCGGTTGTTTGATGGGGGACTGGATCATTTGCCAATAACTGATCGGTACAGTGGCAGCATTGTTAGAGGGGCAGCATGCCCACCATAACAACCTTGTGGTCCCGCCACCATTGCACTCTGGTCTCCAGTTGTCTCGGCTTCTTGCTTTCTGTTTATGCTGACCTTCCAGCATTTGTTTCCCATGTTCAGAGCACTTCTGAACATCACAGGCTCCATGGCTCTTTCCAGCTCTGCCTCCTTCAGCTTTTACACTGAAAAAGGGACCTCCCCTGCCTGTGTATGCATTCCTCTGTCTCTGCCTCATCTGGCCTGCACTCTCTCTTCAACCTCATCATTCCAGTTGTTTGGAGATGTTCCTTTAAAGAAACATTTTTATTTTCTTCCTGCTGATGGCATAAAAAATCTTTCTCTTCAGCCAAGTCTTGGTAATGGACACTCCTATGGATATTAGATAGTCCCATGAATGCCATCACGTTAAATGGTCTAGGGAGTTCCTGACAGAAACAGGAGTCTTTGTCCCCTAAGGGGAGTCTTTCCTGGTGATGTCCCACTTGCAGAGCACACTCACCTCCCTAGCCTCACGGAGGGGATTCCCCCTTGTGGAGAAGGGCCACATTCCCTCGATTTGTCACACTATCCAAGTGAAGGTGGCCTTTAGAAGTGGAAAAAGAAAGTGATACTTTCCCTTTCATCAGAAGCTAATGCTAACAATGTATCTGTACATGTGGCTGATGTACCAGTGCCCATTACAATGGCATCCTGGGCATCCATGTATCATGGTCCAATATCATGCCCCCCCTTATCTCTCTTCCCTTCTCTCATTTTACACGCCCTCTAGTTCCCTTCGTTCCACTGACCACTTCCTCCTCACTGTTCCTCCCTCCCCCTGTGCCTCCTCCTGTTTCCGCTCCTTCTAACTCCTGGCCCCCCTCCACTGGAACTCTTTGCCTCTCTCTATCTGCTTCTCTCCTACCCTTTCCTCCTTCCGCACCTCCCTCAAGTCTCTCCTTCTCAATTCCCCGCCATGACACCCCTCTACTCTCACTCCCCTCTCCTACCCCCTTTCCCCTCCCCACTATCCTCTTCCACCCCCTTCCTCCAACCTCCTCTCACCTTCCCTCTCCATTTTTCCTAGCCCTCCTCCTCCTCTCCCCTTCCCCTTCTGAATAATTGCTCTACATTCTGTTTTGGTGACTGATTCATGTTTGTAATTTGCTTCTGTTGTTACAATTTTTGTTATGTTAATTGTACCCTGTTGTTTTAACTGTACAGCGCTTTATAAGAATAAATACAATATCAGACTGGAGCAGAGCAAAGCTGCATGAGCTCTTGGAATAATTTTCTTCCAAAGTTGGCCTATCAAACCTTGATTCCGGTGGTTGTTCTATAGATATTGACATTGACACCACTAACCGTAACAACAGCCTCATCCACTACCCAAACCCTAGAGCAAATCCTGATCTATGTCCTTGTGAAAAACATGAACAGTGCATGCTTGGTTATGGGAGGGAATGAAAGTCCACACAAAACTCTGTTCCTTTAGTTTTTTTTTTTTTTCACAAACCCCGGAATCTCATCTCAATGCTTGAGTAGTAGTGCTAAAACAAAACAACCAAAACCTGAATTTTCTGTCACAGAGATGTGGCCTTTGAGGACCCTTAAATATCTAACTTTTTTTCTAGATGTCTAATATCGGCAGCAAGGAACCTCTGCTGTATCTGATTAGTGCAATTCTGCATGAAACATTGTTTCCTCACCTTTTCAGATTGGAAATCACACTCAAAGAACTCACTTGTCATGCCATGCGAAAGGACACATATAGGAACATTATTTTTCTGGAGAAGAGTCTATAATAATAAAAACTCTTGCTCATTTGGACTCGCTTTAGATGTCTGTGTCAGGAACTTCCCCCTTGGGACAGGATGCTGCTACTGCTTAGTCAGCATGGGTAACATAGGATAATTGTTGTATACTTCATCAAAAAAACATCAATGCCCTCTTGACGAGACATACTCAGGATGCCTATACCCAGTCGGATCCAGATTTGCTAGACAGGAAGAATTAAACTATTTCACATTCTATAGCTCAAAGGTTGTTGGATCTACCCAACAATCCCAGCTATGCTCCTCACAGGAAGACAATGTGGAGAATACAACAGGATTCCCGCCAGGAACCAGGAACCTGGTCTATCACCTTGTCTAGTGGCCAGGGGAAAGCAGGCGCTCTCTAATCCCGACCCTGGGTGTGGTGCACTTTGGAAGGATAACAATTGGGGGGAGCAGACCAGGTAGACTGGGAGGAACCCCTTCTTAAGTTTCCCTGTAACCCCAACCTCTTGATGGCCCTTTGCCATTTTAAAGAAGTATATAAAACAAACTTCTCTAGAATAGACTACATGTCCCAGAATTTCTCAGGGACCTTGATGAAGAAGAGGGCTCCGGATGCATGCAGGAGTCAAAATAGCTTTTGGCAAGGTCGGGCAATTAACCTTAAGGGTCTGCACTTTAAGCCAATTAACCCAACTGAGGGGCATATAAGTCTGCATCAGGAAGGAGTAGTGTAAAGCAGCAGGAACAGGAAGGTTGGCAGTAGTAGAAGCAGAAGATGCAGAGTTGAAGGCTGGCAGTTCACAAGATAATGTGACCACAGAAGAGCTGCTTGAGCGAAGGAAGACCAGAGTTCACCTGCAGGCTCTGAGTTGGGTCTGTGCTCACAAACCCTGTTTGGCTGTGGCAGCATTGGAAGTGGATGGAAGAAAAAGGCAGTCTTTCCACATGTGCCTAATTGCTGTGAATGCAGAGCTGAAGTGATGCATCCACCCAAGACCTGTGTGCAGAAGCAAGCCGAGGAAAGCTGGAGAGTGAAAGACTCTCATTTAATGAGAGCCACGCGTACAGCAGAGGAGTGTGGGTTCTAAGAGTGCCTGTAGCAGTAGCAGTGGAAGAAACCAACCCGGGAAGCAGAGGCAGTCTGCAGTCACTGTAATTGTGGAGCCAATCAAAGGAAGCTCTGTTCTCCAACTCATCAAGAAGACCTTGCCAGTAACTGTAACCAGCATATTGTATACTTGCACGCACATAAACGTGAGTAAAAGTTGCTTCCATAAGTGGGAAGACATTCTAACAAAGGAATTGTAGCATGCGCGTATATTAACAAAGCTGACGTACCCGCGTGTAGAGAAAACATCTAGTTTCCCCCTGGTTAGATGTAACCTGTTGCTGAGCGGTGGCGTGTCTCTTGTTTAAGAAGAGGATGGTACTGGTAACCCTAATGAAGCTGAAATCGATGTCCCCGCAGTATTACATGTGCATTTAACTTCAGAAGGGGCCACGCATGCAACAGTGTTTACTGAAGGAGCTTATGCAGGAATACCATTGGTGCTGTTGTTTTCTTTGTGAAGCCTGGAAAGGGAATCTTTTCATCAGGCAAAGAAGGAACTGTTATCAGTGGACTGTTTTTATTTGTGGGAACTTTTGTTTCTTTGGAAGGTTTCAAGACTTGATTTTAAGGCTTTTATTTCTTTGGAAGAAATTGACTTTGGGACATCCCTGGGGGAACAAGATCCGCCCAGGACGAGTAGAAGTTCCTGGTTGTTTGGTAAACTTTTATGTTACATTGAATGTTTCTGTTGTTTAATGTGAGGGTTAGTTTTGTGTATGCTTGGAGGTGTTCCCTTAGATCCAAGACTAGGTAGGGAATCCCCTGTCATAGTAGGTTTAGTAAGGGTTTATGTTTCTTATTTTTGTTTAAAATAAAATGTCAAACCTTGATAAAACTAAACACTGTTTTGAGTCTGACATTTCTGACCCCTCACAACTATTAACACTGAGCTTGAGAATGAGTTTTGCACATAACATCCATTGAGCAGAGAAATAAATAAAAACCAATGCCTTATTTTATTGATTTAAAGTGCAAATTGGTTAATTAAAACCTTGTTCACTAAAATGAATTATTACAGTTATTACAATATTTCTGCAACACACTGATCATTAAACAATTCAAATAAGATCATATCATAATCAAACAATGTTCTATTAAAACATATAACAAATCCTCATCTCTTCATCAATCTAATAAAAACAAAGAAAAAAATGGTTTGTCAAAAATCAACTTACAATTGGTCTAATGATTTCATTTCATTTTTCATTGTATCTACCTAAAAACATACATATAACTCTTATATCATACTAAGTGAATTATCAATGACTCTTTTCCAAATATAAAAAGCTGCTCCGATATACACCAAGGGGTCTGCCATATAAATGTGTGAACAAAATTGATCTGTTATTATCATATTTATGTCACATACAAGATCCTTATGGCCTTTATAATAGTATTTTTCCAAATCTTGGCACTCAGTTAACAGATGTCTTGAGGTTTCACCTTCCCTATGACAGTGTCTACACAGTCTTTCCTCTATGGTATATCTATCCATGCATGAATATATTCATGGCAGGGTAGTATATTAAACTGCAGCAAAATAATAAATCTCACACATTCTCTGAGCCTATAAGTAAATTCAAGGAATAGATGGTTTTAGCCCTTTTACTGAGTACATCATATATCTATGTTTTTTATTTAAACTAAACAAATTGTTACTGATGTTCCAAACTAGGGCTGTCTTTTTAAGTTCTTTATACATAGGCCACATTTCCCCTGCTTCAGAGGAAGCCTCACATTTATAGTATTTAGAAAACTTAGAGTAGTAGACTTTAAACCTTGGACAAACATATTCCTCTCTCCTTTCTTATTTAAATGTTCCCCTATTAAACTCATCAGCCTCTCTTCTTTACTATCCGGGACCGCCATTTAACATACCGTTTACAGCACTTTATTTTCCTTAATGTTTCCAAAGAAGTAATACCCAGTTCACATCTAATCACTTCAATTTGCGTTGCTCTGGGTAAGCACAGAGCAGTTTTCCACAGTTTCCCTTCTATCTTTCCCAAACACCCCACATTTCTTTCTCCCACAGATTCCAAAGCATATAAAGCCCCAGGAATAACACAACTTTTATATATTTCTAGGAGGCCTTCCACCGAATGTCCCCCTTTCCTGCTCATGTATCCTCATAAGAGGTTCCATTTATTGAGCACCTTTGATTTGACCATATCTAGGTAGAAGCCACAGGGTGGTTTATTGATATGAAATATGGGTAGCTATCAACCACCTCAATTATTTTTGTATCAATGTTCCATGTGTATAAGGATTTGTGTCTTCTTCTTGTCATTCTGCCAAACACTATAATCTTGGTTTTGCCGACATTGATACTCAAGTTATTTTCTGTTGAGTATGTTTGTAAGGTGTTCAAAATCTGCTGTGGTGCCACCAATGTTGTATCTAATAGAACAGTGTTGTCTGCATACATTAACCAACTGATACATTTCTTACCTATTTTTGGAGGGAAATTGTTAATGTTAACAAACCTTTCCCACATGTCGGTAACATAAAGATTATAGAGCAGTGGGGAGGTGACACATCCTTGCTTTAGTCCCATATTATTTCTAAAGGGCGGGGAATATTTGTCCCCTTTATCTTGGCAGATTACCACAGTAGTTTCCCTATACATCTCTTTTAGAAAATGTAATATAACCGGGCATGTCTGCCACGTGGCTAATTTATCCCACAGTTTACACCTATTGACACTATCAAATGCCTTAGTATAATCAATAAAAGTAGTTTAACGTAACCAAGTTATCCAAGGTCCTATTTTCTTGCCTATAGCTAGTTTGTTGCATCAAGAGTAACTGATTCTCCTTGCTCCACTTATTCGTGATTTTTAGTAAAATTGAGCAAACGATTTTACAGCTACTGTCTGCCATAGCCAAGATACAGTAATTGTCTGGTGAAATTCTGTCCCCCTTTCTGTGTATAGGGACAAAGATAGCTTTTCGCCAGCTATGCAGGATTTTGCTGCTTTTCCAAATGGAGGAGAAAAAGATGGAACAATAACCAGGCCCATTTATCAGGATTGCGCATGATGACAATATTATCAATTCTGTCTGGTCGGGTGCTCGGGAAGATTTAATTTTCATAATTACTTGTAGTATATCTTGTTGGTCATATGGAAATGATGGTCCTTCGCTCTTCTGATTCAAGTCATATGTGATTTTATTACTATTTTTATTGAAAAATAAATGAGAGATATATTCTATCCACATTTCTTGTCCAGCACCATTTAAATTAGCACCCCTCTCCTCTAACAAATATTGGCGACACAGGTACCATCATTTCTTTGAGTCATGGGTCCTACAAAGTACAACTATAATACACCAATTTGCATTATTTGTATTCTTTTTATATGCTTTTAACCAATGTTTTCATTTGGTCTTAAATGATGCTATTTCCTGATTCCTTATTCTTTCCTCCATATACACTGCATTCTTAATTTACCTTATCTTAGCTCTCAGATCCTTTTTCCAGTCTTTAATCTGGCTATCAAAAATATTGGCATATTTTATCCCAGCCCTTTCTGCCACTTTCCAACTACTATTATTTTTCTGTATCATGCCCAACAAATTATTTATCACCTTAAAACCATTCAAAGCGATATGTTTTCTCTCGAGGGGCATAATATTAAACATATTATCAAATGTATCCAGATTCCGTTCAGTCCACATTAATCTATTTCCATCTAGGGAGCTTTGTATATTCAGGATTGATCCCTCTTGCCAGCTAAAATTAGGTTTACTGGATAATTGGCATTTCAGTGCTCTATGGTCACTCAGAAGGGTGTCTATATGTTCGAAGCAGGCTATATATTTCAAAAGTCCTCTACTCACAAACATGTAGTCTAATCAATAACTTACCTTTCTGTTAGACCAAGTAATTTCTCTTTGCCTACTCTCAACCAGCTCCGAATGTTACATACCATAGTTATGAAATAATTGTATCCATGAGACACCATAATCCACCTGCTTTGGTGCCCTAAATTGTTTTCCCCCTCTTTTCTTCCCTACTCGTATCCCAGAGTCACATTCCCCCTCCAATGCTTCCCATTTATTCTTTTCTACTTTGGCTAAATCACAATAGGCATTGAAATCATAAGACATCCATTACCTCTGCCTTAGGAGTCTCCTGCATCCAACCTTCTATTGTATTTGGAATGATTTCAACTATTGCTGGTATATTCGACCACCCACCCCCCGGTCTTGAATAGACCTTAATAAGTAATAGTTCTGTTGGCAAACTCAGATTGCCTATAATGGCACTCATAACAAATGGCGAGCTACCCCCTTTATTTACCCCCTTTATTATATTATCTTAGTCTGATATGATCCTTTGCCCCTATACAGAGTCCTCCCATAGGTCTTCATTTCCCATTGTATTGCACATTTCTGCAAAATGCTATACCCCTCCACAGATAGATCTCAATTTATCCATGTTTCCTGTAGTGCAAATACCTCTCATGTTCCTAGTATTTCAAAGCCCCCTTATGTATAATAGATTGGAAACTTCTACTATTCCAGGACAGAACTTTTACTTTTCCACCTCCCTTCTCATTTCAATATCATTTTAGATAGTCCCCATCTGGTACCAATTTCTCAAGATTGTCAACTCCCTTATGTCCTTCCTTTGTCTGCATTTTTTGGAAATGTGGGTGACTACCTTTTAGGTCTAAATTCCCTATGTTGTTACTTACCACTATTTCATACTCTTTGCCCCATATGGTCTTTGCATGTTCCCTTATAAAATCTACAATCACAGCTGTATTAAACTGTACTATTGCCCAATTCTCCCAGCTGCCCACCTCCGGCAGTATTACTCTTTCGATATCCATTGATGTGATATTCTGTAGAAGGGGTTTCAAATGCAGTTTCTCTAACAGCAATTTCCTATTAAGAAACGGACTGTTTTCCAGAGTGATTTTTTTCAACATTTTTGATACTCTTTCCTAGGCTACGATTCCCTTCCATATTTCTTACCTACTCACCTTTCAAACTTCTATTACTTGTAGATTTCTTTTGTGTGTACATTGCAAGCCTTTACATTTTTGTAATATATATTTCTCTTTCTCTGGGTTCAACTTTTCTACTACCTTATTAATTGGGATATCTAAAATGTTCACATCTGATTCCTTTTCTTCACAGTCCTCCCTTTCCTTCATATTTTCACATTCTACTACTTCTTCTCCATCTGCCACTGATTAACTCAGTCCTACATTTTCTACTAAGTGAGAGCTGTTCCTTCTTTAATTTTAAGTAGCTTCCCTATCACCTATTTGATTATACCTATTTCTTTATTAACATGATTTATACTGATTTCCCTCTGCGTTTTTTTCTTTTTATTCAACTGGAATCGGACTCCTGTGTCCACACATTCAATATCATTTGAATCCCTCTCTGCCAGGGGGATACCTTTGCTTTTGGCTATACTCACCTTCTTAACCGTAGTCCCTCCTCTCCTGCTTCTTGTTCCCTTCTTATTATTTCTCTTCCTACGAGCCCTCTTTTTTATTCCATACGTTTTTGGCTGTTCTTCCATAATACTATTATCCGGCTCCGTGTTTTCATGTATCTCTATTTTTATGTTTGTGGTTTCCACCATCTGAACTTCTGAGACATCAGCCTTTCTATCTCAGCTAAGCAGCATAGTTCACTCAGTTCACCCGTATCTTCGGGGGATGCCTCCGTGGGAACATAACTGATATTCTGGGACAGGTTACTTTTCACTATTTCTTCCACACTTTTACCAATCTTTTTTTGTATTTTCTGCTACCTCAATTACCACATTTTTAATCCCTTCTTGTTCAATCAGTAGTTTTGTGCAAATGCCCAAAAGTATATCCACTGTTGAAGTAAGGGCATCTAATTTTCCTTCAAAATCAATAGATATATCCACTTCTTTATCAGTGTCTTCCCCTATGCATTCTGTCTCCTCTATTTCTGTCTCTCCTTCGGCATATTTTCCTAGGTCCTGGGTAGCTTATAGATCTATACCAATCACATTATCCATTTTTTGCATATGTACATTACTTTTTCCCCCGTGAGATATTCAAAACCCCCGGTGAGCCCAGTGACTGCTGCCTAAAATCTTGGCATAGATTTAATAACACATTATTGTCTATGATTGAGCTATTAGCTGGTGGTGGCAGGATTATTTCCTCAAGACGGACTTTACTGGTATCTGCTTTTTAAAGATAGCTAGAAATTTTAGGTTGCTCCACGCTTAGTCCTTTTGAGCCAGCATTTCTTTTATTAGTTGTCCACCCCCCTTTGATCCTATTCTGGCATGGACTAGTTTCTGTAGTAGAATTCCTCTGTGTCGGTCCACTTCTGTCCTTCTGTTTCTTTGAATTATATGACCTCAAGTCTGGGCCCATAGTTGTATGCTAACCAAGCAGCTAGGATAATTTAGTAAGTGAGCACTACTTTCACCTTCTACTAGCAATATCAGGTTTAGATGCAATGTAGGCAATCAATGGTCAACAGTAGAATAAAGTAAAGATGTATGTTTTTTAGGTCTCACTGTAAAGTACAAGCTCAACATTTTTCAATTCCAACTATCAGGTGCAAATGTAATGTAGCCAGGCAAGACGTATTTTCAATATAAAGTGGCAATGCAAAAAATGTGAGTCTCACTATAAAGTGCAAATGCAGGTTTTTTTTATTCCAACCATAAGGTGCAAATGTACGTTTTTAAGATCTCACTAAGAATATGAAAGAGACAATCAATAATTAATACTGATACAGATCACTCCATCACTGTATTAAAATAATGCAGATTTTGCTAAACAAAGTCCCTACATATAATTTGCAATATAAAAAGTATATACCTGGTCTAGACCAAAAGTTTTCAAGAAGTCGAGATTTGCTATTGCCAAATTAAACGCAATATATCTTCATACATAAAACACAATAATATTACCACTTACAATTTTTCAAACTATCTAATTTCTTAAAGAGACAGGGTTTAAATAAATGCTAAATAGATGTTTTATAAAGTCTCGTAGCAGTGAATGATTGAAAATAACTCCGGAAGGAGGAGAGGCACCCCTTGCAGCCCCGAACCATATTATTTTTTCCACACTGTTCTGCCAAAAAGGGATGTAATATCCCATCTTAATTCATTCATATGAGTCAACCTTCCACTTTGAACTTTACTGACTTTACTGACAGGGTGAGGAACGCCCGACGGCTTAGGGAGCTGCCCTACTCCGACTCTCCCCCCCAGGCCTATCAGTTTACTCTGTGTGTGTGTCTCGATGTACCTGATGATCTTCCTATAGTTGCCTGTAACAGTCACGGGTTCAGTTGTAAAGAAAGCATTGTGAGGAAGGAACAAGGAATGAACTATCTGGTGGTAGCATGAACAGAAGTCCAGCATGGTGGACAGATTGCTGAAACAATGACTCATAGACCACTGGTACAGGAAGGGTGGATAGCTTCCGACTACAGCAGGAGTGCAGAGCAGTAATCCGATGAGGAACCAGGAACTGGACACCGGAGAGTGAGAGGAACTAGAAGCACACCAAAGTGAGAGCAAAGCCCTGCCAGTGTCGCTGACAGAGAAAGAAATGTCAGGGGAATGGGAAGAATTGGGAAGCTGCTGGGGCACCTTTATAGATCTGTAGAAACTCGTTCCACTCCTAAGGATGAGAAAGTAACCCTAAGACTTTGTAATTGGAATTGTAAGCAAGTAACAAATAACCATAGGAGGGAAGTGACAAAACTTTTAAAAAGGGATTCTTGCAACCCATGTGGGCAGCAAGTTGAAACTGGGAGGAAGGGAAGAACCCCTAACACCTTAGAACTGTAGACTGGAGAAAGTCAATCATAGAAGCATGTAATGAGAGACAGGATGTAAAAAATGTTGAAAGAAAAAGATAAAAAAGAGACATTGTAAGACAGAGATGTTATTATGAAGGAAGCCAAAAAAGAGCTCAAGATAAATCAGGAAATCCTGAATGGAAAGACAAGTGATGACGAAGAGTGTGAGAAAGTATCTGAGGGGAATATATTCTAACTATAGGACCACAGAAAGTACAAAAGTCTCGATTAACTGTGATGAACTACAAGAGTTAATCTCAGACACTATCCAAGGAGATTGGGTCCAGAAATATCCGTACCACAGAGGGAGACTGTAAATAACAAGCCCATTGGAAGAGAAGAAAGACCAGGTGAAGATAAGACATTCTCTTATCCTATTTAAGTTAGTTAAATATAGTGGTAGTGTCCGATAGAATTAGTTTGTATGGAGGACATTATTACTTTGGACTTCGTGCCAACTGACGAGCATCTTTAATTTCTTTAGACACATAGGGTATTCCCTTTAGTATTCGGGAAAGGTAGGGTATTCGCTTTAGTAATGAGGAATGTTAGTCCTCAGCGTGACTTACTCCTTCTTCTGACCCGCCACACGACTCTCTTCCTGCTAAACTAAATAGGTTGACCATGGATATCTCAAAAATCCCCGGCAAGAATGCTATTTTAGTGTATTGGCATATGCAGTTGATAATCTGACAAATGTGTCAAAAACGTATGTCTAATTCATGACTGTAAACAGACAAATCAAACTGAACGTGTGTGGGTATCCACAGTAGAAGATTGCCCTTAATGTTACTGACAGGCAGCAAACTGAAGTGGGTTAACAATTGTTCCATATAGGGGCTATCTTTTAGAATAACCTGTTTTTGGAAGCACACATGAATAACTCAGACGCTAAAATTGTATAGAACACTATCATTAAGGGAACATTATGTTGTCAATTAATACTTGTTTTTGCTGTGCTGGACATGTTTGTTTTAATGTGTTTTTTTCTAAGAAGGAACTGGTATTGATGCTGACCCAATTAAAGGTTAGGAAGTAGGTGCTTGTTGTATTGTCATTGTGCATTATAATAATTGCATCAAATCCATTACACTTTTTAAATTATCATCTTCAAAGACACCTTAAAAAACAATATGCTCATTATGAAGTAAATTATCTACAGCCCACTGTGATGAACCCAGGAAACCTGATATGGAACCCTTCTCATGTGGCCAGGGAAAGGCAGAAGCTTACTGATGCTGACCCTGGGGACGGTGTTAGCCCACAGGATCAGATGGGAGAGGAAACAGGTCAGGAGCAATTGGAGACCCCCTTATGAAATTTTCCCCAAGACCACAGTCTTCTAATAGCCTATTGTAAAATAGAAGCTGTTGAAAGGAGTACTTTTGATGTTATGGACTTCTAGTCCCAGAATTCCCAGAGTACTGAGACGAAGAAGAAGGCTACAGAGTGAAGGCAAGGCATGGTATCAAAAGTATGACACTGACACTATGGATCCAATTTGTAAAACCTTTATTGAAATTGTTGGGCCTGGAAAAACTCCTAATTTGCCCTCTAACTAAGATGGGAGTAGTCTCGACCATCAAACGATAAACAAAACAGTCCTAGTGGAGTCTGTCAAATCAAAATGGCCTATACTAACACAATAAACAATTCCAAAATGTGGACTGAGACATGCCTGGTCTACCACATTAAAGCATCTTTTCCTGACTTGCAAATAATGTTCCAACAAAAAGTTCACATAGGTTGCCCTCTGTCGGGCTCAGACCCTTCACAACAAAGATCACCTAGGTCCCCACTGTTGGGCTCAGAACTTTCACAACAAAGTTCCACAAAAACTTGCAAGGAGGCTCCCTACCCCAAACTTATTACACTCAGGGTCTCCATCTGTCGAGCTCGGACCATTTTCGGATGTCAAAGAATTACGGATGTGTGTGGCTTCTTTACAGACCACCGCAGGACCACTTCAACTCAAAGTTCAGGGTTTAACTTTCACTCTTCCATTCTCTTAGAAATTATTCTTGCTTACTTCACTTTTGCTGTTCATTCACTTTATCGCTTCAAACAATGTACCTTTCACATAGACTTTCGAGTGGGCTACTTCCCTTTCCCGTAGCACTCTATAACTTAGTATAGCTGATATTACAGCTGTCCTTACTTCAAAAGTTAATTCACAGGTCTACCTTTCTTAGCATCTCATCCAAACGCGTTGATCCTTCACTTCCTAAACAATGTTGCCACTTTAAACTTTCTTTAACACACACCGGTCTCTAAGGTTGTTTGCCAACTCACCTACTGTGTGCGCTTCTTTCTTGGTTTTACGATTTCCCATTCACTAGTTAATGTTAGACCCACAAGCTTGGCCTCGCCTCCCCAACTCTGACTTTTATCTGGGAGGGTCACTGACATCCTTGAAATACAGTGCAGTCTTCACTTGTGGGATCTGGCCTTCGCCACTGGTCTTTCGTGGTCTGTCAGAGGCAACAACCTTCAGTAAAGAACTCTTGGGATTGTTGACCAGCTGCACTCATCCCTCGGTCTGTTTCTCTGCTCCAGCATGTTTGCCTTTTCCCCGGAAGTCCTGCGCATACTCGTGTTCCACCTTACTCAGAGTGTGTCTTTAAGTGTTGCCTTTTATCTGTGTGAGGAGAGCTAATTGGTATGAGGTGTATGCACTTGAATTCAAGTGCCTGACTTTGCCTGACCCAATTAACAGAACATGTCCAGTACGATGTATGAGAGTTACTCTTGTTACCGTCAGTCACCCTCTTCCTCAGCCCAGTGTTTGTATCAAAAGTGGGGTTGGGACCCCAGAGTATCCCAACAAATAGGATGGTTTAGACGAACAAACAAAGGGGAAAACTGCGTCTCACCATTGGTTGTCTCTCCCCCACTTCCCGAAGACCCCTCACCCAGGTGATCGTCCTGCACTGGTCCACCCCAGGAACTGGATCCAAAAGCAATGGCTTTGTCCTGGCCACCTGGATGACAAGTCTCTGAGACTAAAGGGTGAGACACCCTTTGGATTATCACAAGAGTCACAAGGTTGCAAAGTGCAGCACATTAAGATTAATAACCCACACCTGAGGGCGGGTGAGAGGCATACAAGGCCCACTTAGGTGTAGGCCATTAACCCAAGGTGGAAGAAGGCAAGAAGCTGAAACAGCAGCAGCAGGAGGGCAGTAGTAGCAGTGTGTGGAGGAGTTCTGAACTCTCCACGTAGCATCAGAGGAAGAAATCGCAGAAATGCCAGGATGCCAGAACCAGAGTGATGAGAGAAACAGATGTGTTTCCTGAGAGGGTCATACAGGATCGAGATTTCAGCTGCAAAGGTTGCGCAGAGGAAAATGCACCTTTTTTAACTTTCCACATTGTAAAGCATTCAGTAGTGGCAGGGGAGCATGGGAACGCTGTGGGAGCTGCAAGGGCTCTGAAAGTAGCAGACACAGGCCCCAGAATGCCATGCAGGAGAGGTTGCCGGGCTGTGCAGGAGAATTCAAGCAGACAAGCTGGAGGCAGCGAGGCACACAGATGCGCACAACAGGCCCAGTGAGTTAACTGTTATATTTTGACCCCAGAGTGCTCCATGACTTCCCGCTGACCAAATCCAGACCCCTGATTGAATACCGAACTGATGTAAAACAAGTTAATGATTGTGGCACATACCAAACTGATTTAAACCAAAGTAGTTGGCATAATAAGATCTTAAAGATCCAACCTAAAGGATGTGACTGTTATACATTGGGTTATGGTACATTTCAACCACACAAAGCGGCAATACCTTGAGAAGGGTAAACAAAAAACTATTTCCAAAGCCAAAAGGGACACATACTAAGGCAATTGATAAGCAACCAGTGTTGCCTCAGCCAAATAAGATATCTAAGCATAAGAGTGTGTGTGAAGATTATTGCTTAGGTGTAGAGAATGTCTTAAACCCACATTGTCAAAGCCAAAGATGTGTGAAGGAGAGAAAGAGTTATTATCTGCATTTGGTTAATAATACAGAGGTGGAACAAGATTGGCAGGAGGGCTGAAAGTAGCATTACCTGTCTTGCATTTGGCAAACACGCAGGTGTAGTAAATAGCACCAGTGTGATTCGAGTTCCCCTTGAAGACATTTTTAAACCTAATTGTGTGAAACAGAAGACATTGTTAAAACCTTTGAAGTTGACCGTTACCACAGAAGTACTCAGAGTTAGTAGTTTGACCTGCCAGGGTAGTATACCAGGTTATATGATTTCTGTACCAATTGATTCTGTTCGGGCAGGAGAATACGCCAAAATAGAGACCTGCAGTGGTTTGTCTTGGCTAACAGGAGAGTATACCAGGCCAAGTACTTTTCTAACAATTGGTTCTGTTCTGGCAGTAGTACACCCGAGCAGTGATTTGTAATAGTAAACCTGGCATGAGAGTAAACCAGGTGGAAGTTTGTGAAGTACTGTGGTGGTGTAAAGTTTCTGTCGAAGTAGTTGAAGTATCACTGAACAATTTTGGTGAAATAGTACTGAACTAAAAGTTGTGCCAACATATCCTGACAAGGATATTTGTTTTGAATCTAATGAAGATCTGAAATATTCTTTGTTGATGATAAGAAACTGTTTCAAGATCTTTACTGAAATATTCTTTATTGATGAAAAGCTCCTTTCTCAAGATCTTTATTGACACATACATTGTTGATGATGAGAAACTGTCTCAAGACCTTGGATACAAGTGGAAAGAGGAAAGCTTTGTTAAACAATTGTGAATCACGCATGGGGAGTTTGCCCAGGATATCAGAAGTAGAAGAAGTAGCAATTATGGTGTAAATTATACTGGTACTAGCAGTACTACCCGGCGTTGCATGTGTCTGTAGCTGAGATGCATGTGGGGGTCTGCTATAGCCTTTTGTATGTTTTATTGTGTCATAACCCTCGGACCAAAAAGTCAGCACACCAACTGTTGTGGGGCTACAGACAACAATCGCAACATAGGCAATCTCCCCAAACCGCTGATACTGATAACACAGGGCCGGACCCCACTCCACCCCTGTGCAGGGCTATTAGGTGGGGTTGGTCAAATGTCACTACCGCCAGGACACCTCAGACTGGTATGCCGACCTTGGCCCATAATTCCAGCCCACCAACTGTTATGGGGCTGGAGCCAACCCTGACCATACAATCAAACTTTCACAAATATATAGAAATAGATAGATATATCGAGTGCCCCAGGGAAGTGGAGGAGATCAGTCTGTGAATACTAAATCTGGCAGGGTGCCTGATATAACTACTGATTCAACTACTGTTGACACTTTTTGTGACTTAGACAGAGCAATGAGGGAGAAAATCTGTGAGAAATCTAGCAGCATCACGAGTCCTAAAGGGACGTACTTTCCACAATTACACGAAAACCTTCCAAGCCCTGTCCTCAACACCCCCACTGACATGACCCAAGGGGGAAACCTCCTAATCATGAACCAATATGTAAATGTGCCTAATGTAAATCTGCCCACCACAGCAGAGAGACTAAAGTGCATGCCCACTGCTGATTTCTTAGAGAAATCGGGAAGTGGAACCAAGAACATTACATTGTACAGATTTAAACTCGTTGGGGGTTTTGATTTGCTGGATACCCATATGGCTTCCTTTGCCCTCCCTGGTTTTCTATCAAGGTCTGCTCCTGGATCCCTGATCTGGGGATGGTATTGGGTACCCATCTTGCCTATCCCCTTTCAACTTTCTTCCCCCCTTGCGTTCCCCCTGCCACAGATTTAGTGGACTTAATGGGTCTGGCCCGTGAAGGAACCTGTGAGGAAACACACCCCTCTTGCTCCACCAGCAGCATCTGGAGAAAATCTTTGTCAGCTGTTCACTCAGGGCCAGCTCCTTTCTCCGTTTGACTCCCCTCTAAGCCTCCAAGCCTCTTACTCAAGGGAATTTGTCAATCTTAGACTCAGCAAATACAGTGCATAATACCACCCGGACTATTCCTGCAAACGAGTGCTCTCTGAACTGGCAGTCGCAAAAAATAGCTATTGGTATCTACTGAGGCTGAGGGGAAGGGAGGGTTAGTGAGGGGTGGAGAGGGTTTATTGGGGGATGGGGATATGTCCATAGGCTCCATCACAGATGTGGGGCTGCAGCCCTTGTGTCCTGGCTCGTCCATTGCTCCTGGTGTCCCGATGGTCCAACTATGATGAGGCAACCCCAGGCTGATCACCCATCGAAACCAAATGCCCCCAGAGAGCCCCCTAAGGGCCCTATCCTTGACATTAAGCCCATGTCGCTGGGGCACAATGCCCCTAGTAATCTTGCCATTGAGCGCCTTGGTGTAAGGGCAATCACTGTATGTAACCCTCACACCAGGAGGTACCTGCCTAGGCATAATATCTGTGGGAGGAAAGAAAATACACTGGCCCGAATCTTGATATTAAGTGGCACTAAAGCACCTTCTATAAACTGAAACATTTGCATTAGGGTACAGCAGATGAGATATGAGGAAGGACACAAAGTGTGTGGGTGTTATTGGCTATTTACCCAATCATTGAATGCTCATGGCCATTGTTAGGAAATACTTCTATTGGACACCCTTTCTTTTTGCTTTGTTCTGACTACTGACCTGATTTTTTGGAAGTAAGTAAAGTTGTCTGCTTTTCTTCCCTTGTCTTTTTTTCCATTTTTATGTAGAAACCGATCAGTCCATCAGACTATAAGTGCTGAGAGACTAAGTTTCTCTTTATGGATTTCTTATTGTATTACAACTACACACATCACGTGAAGTATGTTTAGGATACTGTGTATCGGTATAACTTTTTATTTTGTGGTTATTTTGTTACATTTAGCATGTGTCCATGGGCAGGTAGTAGTGGAGGCTTTTCTACCATGTTTTGTACCTTTTACTCAAACACCTTTGTATTTACTGTAAATGGCTACTAAGAGTAGCCAGCACCCTAATATGCGAGTGCCACAAAATGTATGACTGTCCTATGGCCATGTTGCTCTTTGGTCCTCTTCCTGCCCTCTCAGGTCCAGAATTGCCACACATTGGACGCCCTTTCTCAGGGAAAACTGTTGATTTCCATGGAAAAAGTGGAAGATTATGTGTGAGGTCAAATGTGGGAGCTGGAACTGTCTGAGACAACAACCAGGTACCTGAATGTCTGTTTCTGGGCTAATGATGTGGCCAGTGGTTCTAAATTAATGGATAGCCGCTGCCAGTTTCAATGGTGTTGATCTTTACATTGGTGGACCTGGGTGAGGTTCTAGTGCAGATCTTGAAGAAAGGGAGGGCTCCTGCAGTTGACAAGCACCAACTCCAATGAAGTCCCAGTGAAACCCTCATCTGCCTGATCTCAAGAAAACCCTTGTCAGTGGTTCAAACTCTGGACCAGTGGGGACAACTAGAATGTACCCTTGCTCCAGGATCCATGACTTCTGAGCCTTTGGAAGTGATATTTTCTGGACCAGGTGGTGGACTGATCTGCTCTCTCCTGGGCTACCTTGCTGCAGGTGTCACCATGCTAGGTCCTTGGGACTTGGAGGATCTTCATCTTGTACCGCTAGATGCCTGCTCCTGCATTTTCAGCCTTCTTGAATTAACAGAAGCCCCAGAGGACCTGATCCTTTGTTCGTCCATTGAAGATCGCCTTTCACTGACTGATTGTGATGACTCTAGTTGCAATCCATCTTTTTCGCTGAGTAAACCTTGAGGTCACCTGCTCCACATAAGTCTTCATCCATCCGTCACAAGGGTGTTCAGCTGGAAAGTGCCTAAAATAGAGATTCTAGCACTGTGATCGACTGGGCCTCCATCAACCATACCATGCACAGTAGATTGTGTCCCCAATGGAATATGGAATCTTCAGTAGTGGTCTCTGGAGAAATAGGATCCAGGGAGTTAAGTTGACATACCTATTTATTTTCCCCCAGTCCTTCACAGGGTTACATGGGCATACAGTCATTGCCTCATATCTCTCTTTCCTGACATATTGGTGGTGATCTGGTCAAAGATCCTCTGCTAGACCTATCCTTGTGTAGTAGTATTGAGGGTTACTTATTGGAAATGTCCTTATCTTTTTGGAACTTTAGGTTGCAAGCACTGGCATTGTCCAAAAAGATAGTAAAACGTCCTGAAAATATAACTTTGGACAGATGACATTAGGATGCAAGGCCTCAAACCATTTTAGGGCTCAAATTACTAAGTGTTTGAGAACTGTTTTAGTGATGCTCTAAAGTGTTCCTACTGTATTGTATGCATCTGACTACTTACATAACTTACAGTGGTTTTGAATCACATACGTATTCTATCTTCTCCTAAGGGTGAATGTATACATGTGTTTTATAACCTAGAGGTTTCATTTGCTTAGTGTGTATTTTAAATGGCTAATAAATAATTGAATATGTGTCTAGTTACCTTTCTAAATGGAATTGTTGTGTTGTTCTCTGTAGCCCAATCCACTGTCGCACCCCCCTTGAACTAAGCTTTGCTGGTCTGTTATCTACCTTTCTTTGGGTTTGGCTAGACCCAAGTGTCTTTCTTTTCACGGTAATAGGTTGGCCTCTCTAAATTCACACGAGGATTGATTTTGGCAATACATCTTAACAGCCATATTAATCCCTATGGCAACACCCACCCACTTCCTCCCCCTCCCTTCCCAAAACATCCTCCTGGGATCTCTTTGATCCAGCTTTATCTAGTAGAAGCATCAATGTGTGTAACTGATGTGCTTGCCAGGTTTATTTGAAAGCAGTCTTCTGCAGGTTAATGGCTTAACTGGAGCTCTAAATGCAAATCGTGTGTAATAAATAAGTCCTAGACACATGTTCTGCCAGCAGCAGTATATGTGGCCTTCACTGAAGTTCTGTTAAAAACACGCATTGGCAAAGTTAAATGTTTTTCTTTGGATATAGGTATCTGGGAGGCATTTCACAAGCAATGATGTTATATGCCCAGATATTGCCACATTGGGCCTCATTAGGACCCTGGCGGCCAAGGAATGAATGGTGCCGGTAAGGGACCAGCACTGTTCATTCCGAGCCGCGTTATTACGAGTTCTGAAGTGGGTCCCACTCTGGAAAGCCTCGTCAGACCAGGCGTCCTTAGAGGGACCGGCTAGCATGCCAGGATGCTAACAACTGGACCATCATTAACGGGCCTGTTGTTAGCATCCTCCCTATTCCCAATGAGCCCTATGGGGGCTCAAATGGGAATGGGGATGTACCGGGTCCATGTCCCGTGAAAGGGATTTACCGGGCCCTCCAAGGTCGGAATGGCCCGGTAAGTCCCCTTTTGCGGGACCCTGACCTGGTACCCGATATGGGGTTAGCCATGCCGCTAAAAGCGGCATGGCTACCTCCATACTCGTAATGAGTGCCATTGTGTAGCAACTAACATTGATGCCCAGTTAGTATCATTACAGCATTGCCTGGGAAATGCCTATGCCATGCCTACCCAAAAAGACTGTTGTCAATGTGTGTTACACTTTGTAGAGCAAATGACGAAAACGTCATGGAGGGGACCTTTTTTGCACATATGTGCACCTTTAGGAGAAGCAATTTACAAGGCCTTTGACAATTAACCTGATAGTGATTAGTTTAAATCAGTGGTCTGCAACATGCGGCATTCCAGTGTTTTGCACTATGACTCCCCTGATCCTTCATGGTTTACTATAGGGATGATGGGATACAAAACATCTTAGCATTGATATGTTGCAAATCCCTTGTGTAACTATTACTTTGCAGGTCTGTCCTGGACAATTGTATAAGGGTGATACTTACCTCAAAGTGAAGAAACCTGGAAGAACGTTCCTCTGATACATTTGCTAGTATTTAATATGGTTGCGGTAAAGGTTACTTATAAAATGGTGTGATACAATTGTTTTCCTTGTTCAGAGAAGGAATATTACAACTTCACACAAGATGTCAAACAATATCAAACTTGTTATTCTCAGTAAATTCATCTAACTTGGATAACAAATACAGATTGCATATTTAGTTTAAGATTAGTTAATATATCACCCATGCTCTCACTCACAGGTGTGGTGTGAATTTGCAGAAACAGAAGGCATGTGCATTAATGCAGTTCATAATGCATTTTTGTGTAGATAATTTACCAACTCCCATACAATCAAGACTGTGGATAGAGCACATAAAACATGCCCTTAAAACACCAGGGTTTATAATGTGTGTAAGAATGGCTACACAGTGATGGGCTTCAATAAATAATTGCATATTATCTGCAGCTGGACTATTTCTCATTTTATTTGTATTTTATTGAATGTATGTAACACTTTCAACAACACGCATTATATAATAAAAAGTACACGTATAGACAAGGACAATAGTTACAATACAGTTCAAACACTATTGCAGAGATAGAGAAAAAAGAATTGTTTGCAACATAAACAGAAAGTAGAATATGAAGATCTAATAGTAAGAGACAGCCGTTTCCACTGCTCAAGAGACAATAGCGAGAATGAGCATAAATGAGACTGGGAACATGGAATATGGGGTAAATTAAAAAGGAAGTGTACTGGGAACAGGGAGAACGTCATGCTCTATAGAAAGGAACAAGTGAAGAGACATAGTGAGGAGCCAAACCATGAATGTATGTTAAAATGTAAGCAAGTATATGGATTAGAAGGCAAGTACCAAAGAGGAGCCAGAAGAGAGAAGCAAGGGAAGCATTGGTAGAATCATGAGGAGTAAGGCTTAAAATTGCAGATAGTGCTGAAGTGGCCAATTAATAGGTAAGAAGGCCAACCAAGAGAGCAGAGAAGTAGTCACGAATGGAGAGGAAATGTGAAGTTTGGTCATGCGAAATTAGACAATCTATCGATTTGATGAACATTAAAATAGGAAGACAGCAGGAACAAGCTGTATTTGAGATGTGGAGACAAAAGAAAGTGTGGAGTCGAAGGTAACGTAAAGGTTGTTTGCAGAAGGAGAAAGGGAGAGTTGAGATTGAGAGAAAGAAAGAAATGATAGACAAATATTATAGGGTAGACCAATCTCTTGCTGATTTTTCTATATATTTTTCACAAGAAATAAGTTGTGCAGCAGATGAAGCACTTAATAACCCAATGGACATGATCTGTCTACGTAATGACGAAACATTCTTGTTCAAGGTTTAAAAAAATAAACATAACATTGTGTAAGGTGAAATTCATGAAGAAACAGTTTTAATGTTTTGTGAAGATAATAAAAGTGGTGATGGCTAGAAATGAGTGATGAATCTGTAAAAGAAAGTTGTGATTAACACAGTGTTTGAAAGTTTGAACACAGATTAGATGATGGTGTAATGGTCCTGTTAGGTGTGTTTTTTGTGATGGAGTAGGTGGGGAACAGAAGAAGCAGAACAAAATCGAACCACAATTTAAGAGAAATTAAGATGGGGAGAATGAGTAATCATCAAATATTGGATAACAAGGAGAAAAAGTAGAAAGCGAAGAATGAAAAAATGTAATGAAAGAGGAAATAGAAAGAACGATATGGGAATCATCGACATATACATGACATGACTTGTTAAAAGATGAGATAATGGTGCAGAAAATGAATAATATGAAGAGAGAAGGGAAGAAGACAGACAACAGAGCTTTGAGGAATCCAAATTGTAGCGGAAGGGCAGAATGTTGGCAGGCTGGCCCAGGAGACTGAATAGCAGCAGTCTTTAATATAGGAACAAAACCACTGAAGAAAGAAAATGGCAAACCCTGGAGATAAGAGAATGATTATTAAGATTGGTTGAGACTTGGGCATAGACCACCTGGCTATGAAAGTACAAGTGACATGAAAGAAGAGAAATAGGGAGGATGCTATATTGAAAATTGGGTACTAAAAAAGGTTGTATAAGAATAATTATGATAATACCATGTTTCAATTCATAAGGAAGGTTTGGAGAAAGTAAAAACATATTATTAAGACAATTATACAAGGGAGAAGTATGGGATAGTCCTTAGGTGTGGGGGTGGATGGTACAGGATCTGAGGGAGATGAGGAGGGATAAGCACACTTTAGAAAAGACGTGGAGTTGGAGTCGGACAGGAAACAAAATGAAGAGAAAGAAGTTGAAACTGAATGGAAGAATGGAATAATGAAAGAATGAGCAGAATCCATATTATTGAGAGATGCGAAAAGGAAGAGAGAATAAGCATAATTTTAGAAGCAACATAGCTACCATAGTCAATTGAAGAAAGTGACAACAAAATAGAGGAATCAGGAGAAGGGGGGCATGATTTGGTTAAGGAGCTGAAATAAACAAAGGGGATGAGGACTAAGTATATGAACAAGTTTAGAATAGTACTGTTTTTGTCTGCAAATAAGGACAGATGATAGATAGTATGCAGAGATGAAAGAGAATCTAAGCCAGCAAAAGACTCAGACGTTTTGCAGCACTGTTTGGAATGCAAAGAGAAATATGAAGACAACGAAGTAGAGGGGTGAACCATGGTTGGGGGGTTCCTCGAGGGGCCAAAGGGACTGGAAGGATTGAAGGCATTGAGAGTAGACATGAGAGCAAACGTAGAAAGGGAGGTAGTAGTGTCTGATGAGAGTTGACAGAAATCGTGAAGTGTAGGAAAACTAGAAAGAAGAAAAGAGAGAAAGTAGAGGCATGTTTGATTAAGTGGTGTAACCAAAGAGGAGATCATGGGACGTTTTTCAGGTTTTCTGATTGAGTAGGTACACATTAAATAGAAACGTAAAACATTCCTGACACTGAGGACAACCAGTTTCAAGGAGATCAGTGTCCTGCCTGTTCTTCATAAGGGGATTGGCTTCACCAGAACATCTGATGATGTTAGGTGCTGCCTAAAATGACCCCTTGTATTTGGGATCTGATAGATGCCGGGTCAATTGGCAGTGTAGACTGTATAAAGTTTATGGGTGAACGTCACTTTGTTTGGCTTTAGTCCACTCCTTGACACATACTATGACAAAGATTGACATTGGATTGAAACATCAGACTACGTTTTCGCCCACTATAATGTGTTTATCCATATGTGTCATGTCGTATATTTACTTTGGATTAAAGCAGTCATAAGCCTCTGAAGGCATGCAGCTAAATATAACGATAATGTCGTTTCATTTATAGGAAATAGCCCGGGATTTTGCAGTGACCCGGGGATCCCAGCTCATGGCTCGAGGCTAGGGGATGAATTCAAGGTGAAGAGCCTCCTGCGCTTTTCCTGTGAAATGGGCTACCTGATCCGAGGCTCCTCTGAAAGAAGCTGCCTACTGAATGGCTCCTGGTCAGGAACACAGCCTGTCTGTGAGGGTAAGGATGGACTTCCCAAATAGCCTAAGCCCATTACATCATGTCTTCCAAATGTGAACATCCTTGGGGAAAATGCCATCTATGTTCCGTGACTGAGAATGTCCATATCACTATGTGTTCAATTGTATCTCAATATCATATCATAACGGTTGTAAATGTCTTTTATTTAAAATGTATCGGGTCCTTTTAAAATATGACCATCATTAATGTCACATTTAATCTGCTAGTGCAAAGAGTGCTAATACGAAAGGAGACAAAACACTGTGGTTGCGTGTTAGAGAGGGATGGACATCTAAAATACATATATGGGCCTCATTACAAGTAAGGCAGTAAGGCAACAACGGTGCCGGTATCGCTACCGGCACCGTTGCTACCGTACCGCCATACTAGGAGTTCTGCTCTCGGGTGCCCTTGCAGCCACCAGGTCTGACGTGGTGGCCGTACTGGCACCCATGAGCAGAACATGATGGTAGCACCGGTACTGTAACGGGCGCGGTGCTACCAACCTCCCCATTCCCATTGAGCCCTATGGGACTCAAATGGGAATGGGGATGTACCGTGCCCGGCACCCGGGAAAGGGGAATTACCGGGTCCGGCTGGGCCGGAATAGCCCGGTAATTGCCCATTCGTGAGTGCCGGTCCCGGATGCGAGTTTGGAGGTAGTCCTGCCGGTAAAAGTGGCAAGGCTACCTCCAACCTCGTAATGAGGCCCACAGTATGCCTAAAAAGCAATACACAGAGTTTGTATCATTGAGCCACCTAATCACTAGCTCGTGACTGGGCTAACAAATGCTTCGCTTCGCCTGGCCTCCCTGTGAGTTTTTGTGTTTCGCGTCAAAGATCAGGTTGTAACTGTTGGCTACTTTACAACAAAAAAAACATTTGTACTGCAGAAATGACTTTGCACGGCAAAAATACACTTTGCACGGTTCCATGAATCAGGGGTTGTGCTGGTAGTGCAAAGCCACTTTTCAGCAGTGCAAATAATTACATGAATCAGGCCCTTACTCTTTACAAAGATCTTTCCGAAGATGGGTCTAGTTCCAAATGATGAAACGGTGAGCTGTCCTTAGTAACTGGCATGACATTGTGTAGGTCATTTTTCAGAGTCTTAAATGGCAAAATACAGTCTTTTTATAGTAGGCTGGTTCTATTAAGTCAAGATGGAAACAGAGGCTGTTGGCCTGATTTACAAAGCGCTTCTCAATGCGATTTTCCAATTGAAATAAACGATTTCTAAATCAAGCAAGCCCTGAATGTATGAGCCAAAGAATGGGGGTCAGGTAGAAAGGTAAGAAAGACAGAAATTGCAATCTGGTGTTCCAAAAAAGCATTCAGCCAAATAGAAATCTTAAAAGCATATGATTGTTCTCAGGGAAACACATGTTCTCTTGATAAACTGTTCATGACAACAGCCATGCAATAGGCAGTCAGCAAAATCAGTCTGATTTGTTTTCAAATAAAAACACATTAAAGCAGGGTTCGAATCACGAATATTAAAACTAGAGCAGATTAGGACATGCCCAAAGGAATATGAAAGTTGCAGCTGCATTCTTACTCAGGATTCACAATACTTTAACCTTGATATGCATCAGACATAACATGTGCTTCCAATTTGCTCACGCGCATCTCCAGGTATGCACCTTGTGAAGAGGGCCTGGTTTACAAAAGCCTTTTCCTATGGGAAAACCCCATTGTAAAACATGACCAGTGTGAACCCGGATATAGAGGAGCAAGTCAAAATCGAGAGACTCATCTGCTCCAGTGCAAATCTTTCTGAGAAGGGGATCCCGAGAGGCAGTGTGTAAAATCGATGGCACTGGTCATCTTTTTTGCTGTACTATGATATGCCTAATGGCTAAGGCTTTAATATACTAAGCAGGGAGCACTCTCATGTCTGCACTTTTATTTATTTTAAATGCTCAGTTCCATCAATAGGAATGCATGGTTACATGAGGCATGGAGTACATATGTTATTGACCGTAGGCTTGTTATTGTAAGTATTGCATGATACACCAATCTGTCGTGAAATCTCCCCATTTCACAAAGGATTGTTGCTCTACAAGGTTTATAGGGTTAGGACAGAATCACACAACTGCTACACATGTCTCTTTTGAGTAGCTCTTCTCCAGCACTCATTGCATGTCACAAAATCACCCAATTCCTCTTAAATGGATAATATAGTGTAATTATACTTCTCTATCTGTACATTATCTCATGTTTGTTTCGATCTGTATAACTTATAGGTCACAAGATTGAATATGGGTGAGGGACCCTTGGTAATTAAGGTTCCTGATTCTATATAATGGCACCTGTTATATGAGTAACAATTCTCTATTATGACTAAGTAGTGAATATTTGCATGGTGCAGAAAGTAAGCCTGTATTCATAAGGTCACACATTTGAAGCCTGTATGCCAAGCCCAACATGTTATCCTTTGAAACTATTATTTATCTTGCCTATATTAAAACCAACATACATATCAGCATCTGGATCTGGTCACCTTATATAAAAGGTGACTGTGACACATCTTCATAGTGTGACTGTTTTTAGTAAGATATAATGTGCCTCTGGTAATGATGGGTGGTGTGCACAAGTGTGGGTGCGCACATGTGTGCATACATGGGTGTGGGGGGTTGGTGTGAGTTTGTGGGTGTTTGGGTGTCTCCTTACAAACTATGAAAGTAGCACTGTTCTATGGGAACTTTGAAAATAAGCACAAATGTAGAGGATGAGCCAGGTACCCCCACCTCAATCGACCCTCCCCTTTTACCGGTGTGCTGTATGCTGGTCGAAGACAGAGGAGGACCCCTGAAGATAGTGCCATTGGAGCGTTCGAAGCTATGCTTCAGTAATAATGGCACAAGAAAAGTTGGAGAAATTAAAAATTGTGGACAAATATTTGATGTTCCTGGAATGGTACATGGTACAGCAGTGATCATGGATCTTTATTGGGCTTGTGCAGCCAGAGCTTACATCAGATTGACTGCAGATTGGGGAGGAATATGCAAACTGGTGAATGTCCATGTTCCAGCTTTGGTGATTCAAAAAAGTGATTTGCACTTTGACAATTTCCCAAAAGCAGATGCTCACTTGAGGAAGAAGAGATCTGTGGAACTGATAAAGAGGATGAAGAGAGGGAACTATTTCTCAGCTAATTCAATAGAAGCGTTTGATGCCATACCATATAAGCACAGGTTGTTTAGCCAGACCTCATCTGTGTTCATGTTGACCTTCATGTCACGCTCACCTGATTCCCATGGAGGCGCAGGTCTGGCTTCGAGTGCTGATGCTTCTTCAATGGTGAAGCGCAGGACTCTGAGGATGGACAGGTAGGGCCCGTCTGCTCTGGCTTCTCTGGCTCGCAGGAATATTCCCCTGTGCGTGAAAAGGGAGTATTACCTACTGACGGAATAATGCTCAAGCCTCCACTCCCTTCCAACCCTCCACGATACCCTTCCATGATTCCCCGTGAAGTCTCACCTTAGGGTCTGGAAGGATGAGTTCTCCATCCTGCTTCTGATGCAGGGGCGCGTTGAAACCCAGTTACTTCACTGGATTGAGGTTTGATGGGAGTTCAAATAAGCTTGACTATTCAGGTAAGGCGCTGTAAGAGTTCTGTAGCAAGTTCAAAAGTTCAAGCTTAATAATAATGTTCATGGTCTTATTGCAGCAAGCGCTAACGCTTATGTCTTTTTCCCCTTAGGGGCCGGGGTTCGGAATGCCGGAGATATGGCGCCGACCCGAAGTGAAACGTGCAGTTCCAGTAAATGACAGGTAAGTTCTGGATGAGCGTTCGAGTAATGTCTTTGCATTCGCTCATTCAATGTCTTTGTCTTTTTTCCACATAGGGGCCGGGGTCCGGAATGCCAGGAAGCGGCAGGACCCGAAATGAAATGGGAATGACCCAACAGGTAAGTCTTAGAAGGAAACTAAGCTTTTCCTATTCCCTTCCTTCTCTCACCTTGTGTTCTTGTCTTTTTCTCTCTAGGCTCTGGGAAGTGGCTGCGGATCCGGATGATCGCTGCTGAAGATGGAGGTGCCCAGGAAAGGTGAGTGAAATGCAGCGCTGCAGCGATCGAAGCGAAATGTTTTTAAAAATGATGTCTTCCCTTCAGGATCGTCGGTGTGATGTCTCCGTGATGCACCTTTAGCAGGTAAGGTGTTCTCTCTCGCCAATTCTCTCTTATCTCCCTTTGCAGGTGACCCAGGATGCTGACAGGTGTGGCTGAAGTCCAGATGCAGGGGCTGACACGGTGAGCGTCCAGCTGCGAGGAGCAGAACAACGCGAAGCGTGAGTTGCTGATCGGGCGTGGTTTAAATAGCTTTGGAAGAAGTTCCAGGTATCTATCCTTCCACCGATCAGGTATGTATCCTTCCTCGATCACACCCAGGTGGAAAGTAGTCCCACAGGTAAAGTAGTTCCATTCAGGCCTCAAGGGGGCCAGGATGTAGCAGCATGGTCTGCATCAGGTAAGTGCACATTAAAACACTTGAACACATGTCTAGCTTTATGAGCCTGGCGCCTAAGGCACCAGGACAGGGGTCCAACATGAGCCTAGCGCCTAATGCGCCAGGACTGTGTCCAAAGGGCCCCAGCTTGGGCCCGCTGGCACTTCCCTGGGGGGAATGATGCCTGCCTCTGGGGTTGCTGGGTCGGACCTGGCTCCTTGGAGGTAAGCATCATGACAGTACCCCCCCTCAAGGCCCCTCCCAAGGTTGTTCCCTCCGGCTGTTTTGGCTTGTTCGGAAATCTCCGGTGGAACCTTTGTATTAATCGAGGTGCGTGAACATTGTTACTAGGCTCCCACGATCTCTCCTGAGGTCCATATCCCTTCCAGTCAACAAGATAGAAGAGTTTTGACTTTAACACCTTGGAGTCTAAAATGTCTTTAACTTCGAATTCTAATTGCCCTTCAATTTGAACTGGGTCTGGAGGCTTGGACAGTCGGGTCCCTGGTTGTACTGGCTTCAAAAGTGATGCATGAAAAACTGGATGAATACGTATGTTGGACGGTAAATCCAGTTTAAAGGCCAGGGGATTGATTATAGCCTTGATGGGATAAGGTGCTATGAATCTGGGATTGAAGGTTCGCGGGCCCTTGAGGGGTAAATGTTTCGTTGCTAGCCATACCTGGTCTCCTACTTGGTAAGGCAGAGTTTTACTTCGGTGCAAATCAGCGTTTTCTTTATACTTTTTCTTGGCTTGCTGTAAATGAGTTGCAGCTTATTTGAAGGCTCGGGTTATTGTGGAATGCAGATGATTTACTGCGGGTATTTCCAGGGTCAGAGGTGGATCTAGGTCAGAGGTCCGAGGAAGGTGACCATACAAAGTATAAAAAGGAGTTTGTCCGGTTCCAGAATGCACTGAATTGTTGTATGCATATTCTGCGATCCAAAGGATGTCTTTCCAATTTAACTCGGATTGGTGTAACATGCACCGAAGATATTGCTCGAGAGTCTGATTGGTTCTCTCGGTTTGTCCGTCAGTCTGGGGGTGGTGGCTGGTGGATAACCGCACATCTATTTGTGCTAGTTGGCAACACTTCTTCCAAAAATGGGAGATGAATTGACTTCCACGATCCGAGACTAATATGAAAGGGAAACCATGTATGCGAACTATATTCTCCAGAAATTCCTTGGCCAAGGTGGAAGCTGAAGGCAAACCTTTTAAAGGGATAAAGTGGGCCATTTTGGAGAATAGATCCACAATTACAAGAATAGTGTTGTAACCAGCACAAGGAGGCAGGTCAGTTATTAAGTCCATTGACAAGGTGTGCCATGGTGCCGGTGGAATATCCAAGGGTTGAAGTAGGCCGGCTGGCCTTTTCTTTTGACCCTTGTTTTGGGCGCAAATTCCGCAAGACAATACAAAAGACTTTATGTCTTTTCTCCAAGAAGGCCACCAGAAGTGGCGTTTGATTTTTTCCTCCGTTTTAGCGGTACCAGGGTGTCCTTCCATTAATGATTCATGATGATGGGCAATAACAAGTTCTTGCAATTCTTTACTTGGCAGAAACAACCGCTCCTGGAAGTAGGGTAAATCATCCTTAACGGTGGAATGAGGACCCTTTTGACTCCATTCCAGTAAGGCTGAAGAGTCTAGAAGTTGTTTTACTTGCGTTTGGATGTCCTCAATAGTTTGCAATGAAGTTAGGCCTAAGATTCTTTGTTCAGGTATGATTGGTACAGGTTCTAAACTCGAATTGGGTTCTTCCATGCCAATCCGGGATAAGGCGTCCGCTTTACCATTCTTGCAGCCAGGGCGATATGTAATCACAAAATCAAATTCCGCAAAGAATAGAGCCCATCGGAGTTGTCGTGAAGATTGAGCTTTGGCCGTCTTTAAATACTGTAAATTTCGGTGGTCCGTAATTACGGTGATGGTGTGTCTTGCCCTGAGAAGGTAGTGACGCCAAGCCTTGAAAGCAGATTTAATAGCCAGTAACTCTTTGTCGGTAATTGCGTAGTTGATTTCAGGAGGAGAACATTTCCTGGACCAAAAAGCCACAGGGTGTAGTTGGTTAGTTTCTGGGTCTCTTTGCGACAGGACAGCTCCCATGGCCGAACTGGATGCGTCGGTTTCCACAATGTAAGGGAGATCTGGGTGCGGGTGCTTCAATACAGGTGCAGAGGTGAATTTGGTTTTCAGGTCCTGAAAGGCTTGTTCGGCCTCAAGAGTCCATTCAAAGCGTTTGTTTTTCTTTAGGAGAGCTGTGATGGGTTGGACTGTTCAGGAAAATGCCGGGATGAATCTTCGATAAAAATTGGCGAAGTCCCTTCACCGAGCTAGGAGATGGCCATTTGAGGATGGCATCCACCTTTCGCGAGTCCATTCGGACTCCTTGAGGTGTCAGGATGAATCTGAGAAACTCAACTTCTGTGGTATGAAAAACGCATTTTTCGAGCTTTGCAAATAGTCTGTGCTGGCGCAATTTCTCAAGAACTGCCCTAACATGTTTTCTGTGATCGGATTCTGAAGAAGAGTACACCAGGATGTCGTCAATATAAACAATGACACAGACATCGATAAGTTCCCGAAGAACATCATTCATAAAGTACTGAAAGGCGGCAGGTGCATTGCACAACCCGAAGGGCATCAACTGCTATTCGAAGAGCCCAAATTTGGTTCGGAATGCAGTCTTCCATTCGTCGCCTTCTTTTATACGCACCAGGTGATAAGGTCCTCGGAGATCTAACTTGGTGTACACACAAGCGTCTTTCACCTGGTCGATAAGCTCAGGGATCAGGGGCAGAGGATAACGATTCTTAATCGTTATTTGATTTAGGGCGCGATAGTCTATACATGTTCTAAGGTCGCCCTCTTTTTTCGGCACAAAGAACAGAGCTGAGGAGACAGGAGACTTGGACGGGCGAATAAAACCATTGGCTAGGTACTGATCTAAATACTGACGCAAATGCAGGTTCTCAGGTTCCGTAAGAACATAAATCATACTACAAGGTAGTTGAGCATTGGGTAACAGATCGATTTGGCAATCATAAGACCGATGGGGAGGTAACGTGTTAGCCTGTTCCTTCTGAAAAACGTCTTGGAATTCTTGGTATTCTGACGGTAGCTGTACAGGGGTGGAAGTTGCTGAGGCTAGACCCATAACTGGATTTCTTGGATAACAAGTTGGTTCACAATCAGGAAAACTTATCTTCTTTGCTCGCCAGTCAATTCTGGTATTATGTGTTTCTAACCAAGGAATTCCAAGAATTACTTGAAATTGTGGGGCCTTGATCACATCAAACACGATTGCTCGTCGATGTCCATCCTGACCCACCAGTGTCAATTCAACAGTGGAATGCGTTACAGGCCCTGTAGTAATGACATCTTGGGTTACTTTCGGGCGGAGAGGGAGCTTAATCCTGGAAGCCAATTCACGGTCTATGTAATTTCCAATAGCTCCACTGTCGATGTATGCTTTTATAGCATGCAACTGCTGAGGCTGTTTTGGGTCCACGAGCACCATTGGCATGACAAAATGCAAGGTCAAAGAGTTTGTTTTCAAGCTCGGCAAGCGGACCCCTACGCTTGTCGGGCTAAGTCGTTTCCCGAATCAGGTGTCAATAAATCGTTATCAGTGGCTCCAACCACCTTCTTAGGTGGTTTAACCGGACAATTTCGAAGAAAGTGACCGGAAGTCCCGCAATACAGACAAAGTTGCATTTGCCGCTTTCTCTCTCGTTCCTTCTGCGTTAATGGTCCTTTAACACCGCCGATTTGCATAGGTTCGGATATGTCGGTACTCTTGGAGTTAGCGTGGGTTTTGATCGGTATCGGGTTTCATACATGAACCGATCTGCTTTTCTATTTTGAAGTCTGTGATCAAGTTGAACCAACAAGTCTATGTAGTCTGCGCAGAAGTGGGGTGGATCTACTATCTGAGCTAGAACATCCTTAAGCTCTCCGCGCAGGCCTCGATGAAACAATGTGATCCTTTTGTTTTCTGGCCATCCAGTTTCCACAACCAGTCTATTAAAGGTGGCAACGTAGGACAGGAGATCCTGATTACCTTGTCGTAAGGATAGCAGTTCGTTATCAAGGGCCTGTCCTTGAGAGTGTCGAACAAACAATCTTTCCATGCTGGCCTGGAAACCCTGAAAATTCTGGAGAATGGGATCATTCTGATTTACCAATGGAATAGACCAATCGGCAGCACTGCCACTGAGGTAAGATAGTATAAAGGCTACCTTGGTCTGGTCGTTAGGGAAGGCCCCGGGTCTGCATAGAAAGTGTAAACGACATTGGTTCATAAAGACGGCATATTTCTTGGGATCCCCCGAAAAACGTTCAGGCGGGGCCAAAGGCATGTGTCCAGGTAGATTGATTTGTACCGGGTTATTCAAACCCATTGATGTGGAAGTACCTCCGGAATTAGATAAAGGAGTATGCCCTGCCTGGGCCTGCAATAACCTTTTGGCCAGGTCATCTGTTCTTTCCTTGGATAGGATCAGTTCTCTTTTGAGAGCGTTAGTCTCCTGGCGGGCTGAGTGCACTTCTGCCCATAATTCCCCCAAAAGCTGGGCCAGCTGATCTGTCTCGGAAGTCTCCATAGCGCCTGGGTGGGAAATTGTAGGTAGGCTTCACGTTCTGTCACGCTCACCTGATTCCCACAGAGGCGCAGGTCTGGCTTCGAGTGCTGATGCTTCTTCAATGGTGAAGCGCAGGACTCTGAGGATGGACAGGTAGGGCCCCTCTACTCTGGCTTCTCTGGCTCGCAGGAATATTCTCCTGTGCGTGAAAAGGGAGTATTACCTACTGACGGAATAATGCTCAAACTTCCACTCCCTTCCAACCCTCCACGATACCCTTCCACGATTCCCCGTGAAGTCTCACCTTAGGGTCTTGAAGGATGAGTTCTCCATCCTGCTTCTAATGCAGGGGCGCGTTGAAACCCAGTTACTTCACTGGATTGAGGTTTGATGGGAGTTCAAATAAGCTTGACTATTCAGGTAAGGCGCTGTAAGAGTTCTGTAGCAAGTTCAAAAGTTCAAGCTTAATAATAATGTTCATTGGCCCTCATTACGACCCTGGCGGAATTCGCGGTGCTAAATGCACCGCGGAGCATGGCGGAAAGCCGCCGATAGCGCCATGGGGGTTGGCGGATTTACCACCCCATGCCGACCTTGGCGGAGCGGTAAATCCCCAATCCCCATTTTACCCTTCCCCATTCCCATTCTTGCCCCATAGGGTATAATGGGAGTGGGGAAGGAGTTAATTACGCCGCCGTAAAGTACGGCGGCGTAATTAACAACGAGGTCCCTTAGCGCCATGGTTTTCTCCGCCCGGTAAAACCAGGCGGAGAAAACCTCCATGGCGCTAAGGGAACTCGTAGTAGGGCGGACGGGTCCGCCGCGATTACCGCTGGCGGTATCCCACTCCGCCAGGGTCGTAATGAGGCCCATTGTCTTATTGCAGCAAGCGCTAACGCTTATGTCTTTTTCCCCTTAGGGGCCGGAGTTCGGAATGCCGGAGATATGGCGCCGACCCGAAGTGAAACGTGCAGTTCCAGTAAATAACAGGTAAGTTCTGGATGAGCGTTCGGGTAATGTCTTTGCATTCGCTCATTCAATGTATTTGTCTTTTTTCCCCATAGGGGCCGGGGTCCGGAATGCCAGGAAGCGGCAGGACCCGAAATGAAATGGGAATGACACAACAGGTAAGTCTTAGAAGGAAACTGAGCTTTTCCTATTCCCTTCCTTCTCTCACCTTGTGTTCTTGTCTTTTTCTCTCTAGGCTCTGGGAAGTGGCTGCGGATCCGGATGATCGCTGCTGAAGATGGAGGTGCCCAGGAAAGGTGAGTGAAATGCAGCGCTGCAGCGATCGAAGCGAAATGCTTTTAAACATGATGTCTTCCCTTTCAGGATCGTCGGTGTGATGTCTCCGTGATGCAGCTTTAGCAGGTAAGGTCTTCTTTCTCTTCAATTCTCTCTTATCTCCCTTTGCAGGTGACCCAGGATGCTGACAGGCGTGGCTGAAGTCCAGATACAGGAGCTGACACGGTGAGCGTCTAGCTGCGAGGAGCAGAACAACGCGAAGCGTGAGTTGCTGATCGGGGGTGGTTGAAATAGCTTTGGAAGAAGTTCCAGGTATGTATCGTTCCACCGATCAGGTATGTATCTTTCCCCGACCACACCCAGGTGGAAAGTAGTCCCACAGGTAAAGTAGTTCCATTCAGGCCTCAAGAGGGCCTGGATGTAGCAGCATGGTCTGCATCAGGTAAGTGCACATTAAAACACTTGAACACATGTCTAGCTTTATGAGCCTGGCGCCTAAGGCGCCAGGACAGGGGTCCAACATGAGCCTGGCGCCTAAGGTGCCAGGACTGTGTCCAAAGGGCCCCAGCTTGGGCCCGCTGGCACTTTCCTGGGGGGAATGATGCCTGCCTCTGGGGTTGCTGGGTCGGACCTGGCTCCTTGGAGGTAGGCATCATGACACTTCATGCCAGCTATCCAGGTTAGAGCAAACACCAAGTGGATCCAGATCACCAGATGGGAATTGCTGCAGACAATTAACACTACAATAAAGGGATTCAATGAGATCAGAGAAGAGATGAGAGCCATACAATTGATGAATATTGAGACAGGTATGCTCTGGACATGATTACAGCAATGGATGGAGGTGTTTGTGCAAAAATCAGAGAATCATGTTGCACATTTATACCTTCTCATGATGATGAGAATGGGACCAGAGGCCACAGACATGGGGACAAAACTCCATGACCAGATGATATAGGAAGTAGAAGACATTGCTGATGACAGCTGGTTTGGATCACTCTTCTCTTGGGTTACACAATGGATAGCAGACATTTTCAAGTTCCCTGGAGCCCTGATAGTGATGATATTGCTTGGATTCTGTGTGATCAAGATAATAATCTCACAATGCCAGAAGACAGCAAAGAAAGCCATAGGGATGAAGATTATGATCGATGTTGAATCAGGATGGAAGCCCAAAGACTTGACAGATGAAGAGATCAGAGACTTTGTAAATGCTAGTATCCATGCACCTGAGGAGAAAATGTTCCTGTATCCAAAGGATCATAAGAAATATGTGGGAAGATGGATCTACTGTAGTCCAAGTGGACAATGCCAGTTTATGACATGGAATAAGGATGAGCATGTGAAAACAGCAGGATGCCTGAAGGGAGTGATAAAGATATGGGTTCCAAAGAAGTTGTTCTTCAGGCCAAGAAGCCTGGATGTGAAGGATGAAGTGAGAGCAGTCGATGATTCGCCCAGAGGGGGAGTGTAGTGGAGGAGCCACGTACCCCCACCTCAATCGACCCACCCCTTTTACCTGTATGCTGGAAACCAAAGTATGAGACGTATACAGAACAGCTGAATCGACAAAGAGAAGAGTATGGACTCAGTCCAGTACCATTAAAAGGAGCAGTACCTAAGAGAATCTGGGAGCCAAGGTGCCCATTGAGAATACCATTTCTACATACAAAGAAATATGATGGCAATTTCAATGAAATCCCTGAAGAAGCAGAGCCAATAAAGGGCACGTATGAATGGTAGTTTCAGAAACCATTGCCAGTATATGTTACATGGAGCTGAAGATGAAGTACATAAAAGAGATGAGGTGACCAGAGAATGCAGATATTGTATAAGGTATCAAGAAAGCAACAAGGATAGGTGACATCTTGGGCTCAAGGTGAAGAAGCTTATGCCACAGAAACAGATGAATATGTCAAGTCATTTTACACGTGTACAGATGGATTTATAGTAAATAGACTGCAGCAAGCACCAAATGTATACATGCATAGTAATGAGAGAATTATGGATGTTTCCACTAAATGTATTATAGCAAGTTGGACATTAGCAAAAGGCCTCAGTTCAGTTTGTCACAGTAAAATGTGAAGTGGATTACAAGCAGAATATCATTAAAAGACAAGGCTCAGCGAGCCAAGAAGTCAAGGCCTTATCAAAACTGGAGCGAATTGACTTTGGATCCAAATTTGTGTGAAAGATCAAACTCCTGTTCAGAAGGCATGAACCTAACAAGGAAGACATCAGAGGTCTATTTGAAAAACAAAATTAATTTACACAAAAAGCTTGATTCCATGGTCTCTATTCACATGGAAGCATGAAGTTGGATGAACAAGGTGGTCACACCTACGCACAGAGTCAGACTGTGCTTCTCACTCCCACATTTTCTCAGAGCTAAGAACACTCTCAAGGACAAAATTCAAAAGCATAATTGACAGTAGACCACTGAGGTGATGATGGATCGATATGCTAATTGGTGGGAAGCTAAAGTTAAGGCATCCTCACCAGCAACTGGATGGGCAGCCTGCAGGATGCTAACATAGGTGGAAAAGTACTGAAGGTGGATCGAGTGCCAACCAATTGTAGAGGATCTGCGTATTTAGGGGTCCTATTGTGTGTAACACAACGGGACATCGTGTATTTAGTGACATTCATAATGGTCATTTTGAAGGAAGGGCTTAGTTCCCCCACCTGATGTTGAGTAACCAATCACATAGTTACACTTTTTTTACACTAGTATGGCTCATATATCTAGATGTTCACTCAGAACCAATAGCCCATGCTTATATGTTTTTGTAGTTTGCCACGTAGGATGATGTTAGTACACATGTGATTTATACGTCATTAATGACACATTTTGCTTATAAGAGTACAGTTTTTTCTTAAAGTACTTTGAGTTTGAAGATCAAGCGATTGTGTTGATGTTCGTTATGCTCCCTGTTTTAGATAATTGATATTAAAACAGTTTGTCAACTTCCTGAGTCGGCTCCATTACTGATTTATGAGTGAGGTCTGTATCCCCATCCATCTCAAGGGTAATTGCTGCTCATCAAAGGGGCTGGGCTATCCAGTTCACAACTTTGTCCAATTGTTTACTGATGCTGCCAGACAGTTTTCAACAAACAAACAACATTTATACTGAAAATGTCCCAAAACATGAGTCTCTTAAAAACATTCAAGAATCAGAGTTTACACATGTTGATTTGAACATGCTTTATGAAATGACCAATTCCTGGGAATAATACGGGGGGGGGGCAGGTGGTGTGATTTCCATACCTTATTTTCTACCCAGCAGTGCAGAATATATATGGCCATGAAGGTGAAAATGCCACCCAAGTGTGCTGAAAACCTCCTTTGCCTCTTTAGGTAACATGGGCCGAGGTCAGACCGTACTCTCTGGGGATGTCTGAATTACTATGGAAGTCTCCAAACAACAATAGCCCTATGTTACCAAAATAAAATGAGTGCCCACACAAGGTTTATAAAACATACAGCTCCGTTCATCCAACACAGACAAGCGGTCATAAACACCAAACAATAAATCTCCAATAAAATAAACATGCAGATCAAGGCAAACTAGGGACTATGTGCTGAAGAAAATGAGTATGAATGACAGGAGTGAAGAAAAACAAGCAGAAATGCAGACATTCTTACAATGTCTTTCTAAAGTAGGACATGGTATCCTAACTGTATCTGGTGCCCAAGAGTTGGAGGGGGACAGAACCTGGAAAAGGATATTTAGGGGCCTCTATTGTATTCACACTACCTTAGTCTTTGTGTAATGGTTTTAGAGTTTAAATACAGGCTTCTTGATGATTTCCCAGTAGCTCGAGTTATGGTACAATCAGTGAATGTGTAGATGGGATTCAAGCATGGTTGCCAGCTGCTCATGGGCAACTCAAAGAGCACGACAGTGTACAGCTCCAGGCGGCAGTGGTACCAGGTGTAGCTGCTGTATTTTGAAAGGGTGACTTGAAGTTGAAGAAGCAGGTACATTGGTCGTGAGAAGTTGATGTGGCGAGTATGTCTTGAACATATAGATCAGCGCATAGTGGCATGCACTGAACACCTCAACTGGATTCTCCCAGTGGCCTGAGGCAGTGACGCATATCATAAAGCACGCAGTCAGTGGGCATGTAGGTACATGTCAACTGGTCAATGGTAATTTGTTATCGGAACGATCTACTCAATGTGGATCAGACCAAGAAATGCTGGTGCCTGTCCTCAGCATTGCCAGAGGCAGCACATTTTGTCTTGTAGCAGGCTGTGGGCCCTCTTGAAGAAAATGATGCTGCCCTGCTTTTCCCAGTCCAGGGAAATGCTTCAGAGTTGCATGCAGATTAATGGCACCTTCCTGGGCAGGATCCCTGGGTGTCAGCAGTTTTCAGTATTAGGCAAACTGTTCTTCCAACAGAAAAGCAGTGAGCAGAGAGCCGCCAAAACTCCTGGAAATCATGTTTTAATCGTATGCATGGGACTTTAAGCCGCTTTAGCTCCATCAGGAAATCCATATCAATCTTCCTACTTAAAGATGATTGTATAGGATGGCTCTCAAACGGTTTTCACCAAGCAGGTGATTTCACTAAATAGTCAAATCTCAACATGGGATTAGTCCTCCTTCATGGCTTCTGCTAAGGGCCAATCCTTGTTTCTGTTACAGATGTTATACTCCATTTGCCATGATCAGAGTCCATGTTTTGCATTAAGTCAGGAGATGAGGGGGTTAGAAGGAAGTGATGGTTACCATCTTCTTCCTATGGCTTCCCTGGTCTTCCCCTCATCCCTGCCTTTCACACATCAAAGAATCTCCTGATCTAATTATCCCCTATCAAATATTTCACTTTTGTCCTGCAGATTATATAACCAAGGAGGAAACCAGTCACTCCACCTGGGAGTGGTATCAGAAATCTTACCAAGAGTTTAGTGGGTTTCCTGCCAATTCAATTTTAGTTGTTCAACCCTTCAAGAATCACTATATCTTTTAATAGGATTAAGCTGTATTTTTTATTTACTACTGTGACAAAGTTCCTCTGCCACCATACTCATCAAGTTAACTTTAAAGAATTGGGCTGGGGTTTGTTTTAAAGAGTCACCATAGTGCTGGTAAGAGGAATTTAACTTGAGATGCCTTTTTGTACTTCTATACTATCCTTCCTCTTAGCTTAAATATTTGAGTAAGAAGATAAGGGGCATCAATTGACATCAGTATGATGTGCTTTATGAGAGTCAATAGAACGTTTAAAATGAAACCTCAGTGAGAGGCTACTACTCACAGGAACGGATGTGTGCGTCTTGGCTCTGTTATTTTGATTTGCTTTGGATTTGATTCATTTATTCAAGTTTGTTTCCTTTCATTTTAGGGACAGGAGTTCTCTCAGTGCCCAGATGTGTGACTGTATGCATATTTTGTCATTATTTGCCACATTTCAGTTCTTATGTCATCTTTTATTATTTTAGTTAATGTTGTGTTTCCTCAATTATTTTAGTTTGTTCTTATTTTCCTTGTAGCCGAAGTACTCAGGAGGAGGTTGCCTGGCTTCTTACAGTATGCCAGGGTCTCATTCCTGGTTGCTATTTGCTACTGCTGTTTATTTTCTGACTCACACCCTTCAATTTGGAGTCTTTCCTCGCTGTCTACATACCAGCTACATCATGATGGGCTCCTGGCTATATTGTGTGACGATATAACAATAGATTGTCTCAGGAGTGCAGCGGACAAGTGCAGCAGGAGTGCTTCTTATGCAGCAAAGCCACACCTAAATCAAATCCATCTGTGCCCATCTGTGTCCCAGCCTGGCCCTGGATTACTGACATTGGTACTGCTCCCATCACTACCACCTATTCACACAACATGTTATTGAAATATGCCCTTCTGGACACAGCAATCCCTGTACTCACCCCGCTAATGTTGCAGCCATTGCACCAACCCTCACTGTATCACGTGCTTTTTTTTCTGTTTGATTCCCACTCATTGGTGGCTCATGCAACTCACTGTTATGACTTGTTGCATGACCATTCTCCTGACCTTAGCTGTGTCACAGTGACCTGGTTCTGTGGTGCCACTGTTTCAGCCCTGGTTCAAGCTTTACCACCCAACTATGGAGTTTTGTGCATGGACAGAAGATAACCCCATTCTGGCGGAGGTCTTGCATTGATATTTAATTTTTACTTTACCTGCTCTATCCTACCTCTTGTCCATAGTATCCAAATAGAAGCTATGCTTGCCCGTATCCCTATATGTGCATCTAAAACTTCACATACTGATAGTTCATCGCCCACCTGGTCGTGACCAGGCTTTTAATTCTGCTTTTTTAGAACTTGCTGCAGACCCTTAAAATCACCTTCTTGACTTGATCATAGCAGGTGACTTCAACTTGCACTCCATTCTCCCCAACTGATCATTGGATCAACCCAGAACCTGGGTAACATGCTAGACCTACTTTTCTCCCCGACTGCAATTGACAGAGGTATTCCCATCTTTTTTGTGCATTATGGTCCAATCACTTTATTATTCTTTTTTAAGTTGTGCTATCCCTTCCCATATCTAATCTTGCTTTATCTCATACACCATGTCGTAGATGGTATGGCGTTGATGCGGCTCTCTCTTTTCTTTCTGCATTGACAAGATTGATCTAATTCGACAAGAAATATTTTCTCTGGAGTCTAGCAGTGTGATGTTTCTCTTTTTTATTTGTAAAAGCACAAGCAACAAAACCAATCGAATCCTGTAGCAGATGGAATATTTCATCAGGCAAAGTATAATCACCAATTGTGTTGACAATAGCCCATACGTTAACAGAAAACCCTATCTGAAAATATTGGTTTTAAGTCTTGTTCGAAATGTTAGGAGCAAGTTCATTTTCCTTAGATTCACAGGGAGACTATTCCACAATCTGGGCTGAAGACCGAGAATCTACCATCTCTCCTAGCAACGGAGTGTCTCTTAGGGATAATGAGTAAATGTTTGTCTTCCAATCTGAAGAACCTAGTAGTTTGGTATGGTATTAGCTTGTCCTCATTCAGCTTGGTGCCAGACCATGTATGTATTCAAACACTAGGCGACTAATCTTGAACTTTTAGCGATCATCCACTGCTAGCCAATGGAGAGAGCAGCGAAGACCAGAGATTGGGGTGTGTTTTGGTATCCCAAATACTAGTGTAACTGCTGTATTTTGTGCCTTTTGTAAGCAATAGATTTGTTTGGCAGGGGCTCCAGTCAGGAGGCCATTGAAATACTTCAATTTTGAATTAACTAGCGCTCCTACCACATAGCACGATCATTCTCAGACACATACGGGAGGGCGTGTCGTTACAGCCGTATGTTATAGAATGCTGACTGAACTTTTGCTTAGACCTGTCCGTCACAGCCCAGGTCAATCTGCCATATGCACCCTAGATTTTTTACTTTAGAAACATTCTTCTGTCTTTAAACTAAGAATAGAGGTGGGGTGGACTGCTATTCCCCTTCAGTAGGTGTTTTGGTCCAAAGAGAATCACCACCATTTTGCTTGGGTTAATCTGCAGCCAATTTAAGGCCATCCAATCCCCTATTTCTTTGAGGCATATACCCACCTTGATAAGTGAATCATCTAAAGTCGTCAAGTCCAATATACATCTGCGTATCGTCTGCCTATCATTGAAAACTGATGTTTTCCTTAAATGTCCATCAGTGGACGGAAGTAGATATTGAACAGGAGAGGTGAAAGTCCAGATCCCTGTGGGACCCCACAAAATTGTGAAATAATTTTTTGATAGGGAGCCCCCAACTGTACACACTGTATGCACCCACTCAGAAAGGCTACAAACCAGTCAGATGCACTTTCTGAGACATTTCCTGTACTTTTTAGACGATAGAGCAGGATACTGTGGTCCGCCGTGTCAAATGCCGCGGATAGACCGAGCATTATGAGTAGGGATAATTTACCATCGTACCCCGCTTGCAACAACTCGTCCCATACCACAGTCAGCGCTGTTTCAATCCCAAATTTGGGCCAAAATCCAGGATTTTTCCTGACTATGGAAGACCTGCAATGGGATGTTAATTATGAAGATCATCAGGATCTAGATTTGGCTTCTTCAGCATAGGAGAGATAGGAGAGATGACCAACAATTTCAGGTCATCTGGAACAATCCCCTGATTAAAGGACACATTTATAAAGTTGGTCATGAATGCAGTTAGGTCTAATTCTATGCACTTTGCAGCTTATTTAAGTAAGGGGAAAAGTGAATTCTTAGTGGGTTTTAGAGCCGACAGGAGAGGAAAGATTTTCTCTTCTGACTCTTGGAATTTCTTGACTCTTCTGACTCTTGGAGTTTCCCCCTTTGCCTGACATAATATTCCTGTCCAGGGAATTTTGGGGGACTATGTCATGTTCCCTTTGAAGCTTAATGCTTTTCTGAATTGTCGAGATCTTATCCATAAAGAAAACATTTATTGCGCCTCTGTCATTGCTGGATGTCAATCATCTTCATTTCTGGTCTTATTTTCCCTCCTTTAACCCAAATGATATTATAAGGACCATGAATAATCTTAAATTGTCTTCCCCATTGGATTTCATTCCATTTTCTACTCTGAAAACAATTATGTCTGAAATTGCCTCTGAGGTCACCTCTCCGGTGAATCACTCTTTGTCCACTTGTTGTATTCATCCCTCTCTGAAGCACGCCTTAGTGATTCCCCCCTGAAAAAAAAACCTTCTTTGGATCCCCTTTTTTTATGGCTAACCTTTGCCCTATTTCTCTTCTCCCTTTTCTGATGAAATTATTAAAATCCTTGATTACTCCCCTTCTTAGTTCTTTTCTCGAAAAATCCTCTTTTTTTGACTCAATCCAATCTAGGTTCCACCCTAGTCGTGGTACCAAATTGGGCTAGTCTCGGTAGTAGACAACCTATCCTGGCTTTCTGATCAGGGTGGTATTGGTGCACTGATCTGCATCTGGGCTCAGTGCTTTCATGGTTTTGTTCTTTTCTAGCTGATCGATTGCAGTCTCTCTCTCTCTCTCTCTCTCCCTCTCTCCCTCTCTCTCTCTCTCTTCTCTCACTCTCTTTCTCTCTCACTCTCTCTCTTTCTCTCTCTCCCCCTTTCCAATCTGCCCCAGCATCTCTTATTGTGGGTTCCTGCAAGGTTTAGCTCTTTCCCCTATTGTTTTAATGTGTATGTCCAGCCATTAGCCAAGCTCATCCAGTCCTTTGGCTTCCGTCATTACACCTATATGCAGATGACACTCAGATTGTAGTACACTTAGATCATGCCCAATCTGAGGCTGCAGATCAATTTAGATCTTGTCTGAAGGCTGTATGCAACTGGATGAGTAGTAACTAGCTCAAGATCAATGGTGACAAAACAGAGGTTTGGGTGATTGGCCCTCCCTCAGCATCCACCTTCTGGACTCAGGCTTTTTGGCCGTCCTCGTTAGGCCCCTTTCCTCAACCTGTCACTGTAGTAAATGATCTAAGGGTCACAATGTGTCCCTTGCTGTCCATGGAAACAAGAGTAAGTGTTGTCTGCCAAGGGGGTCACTTCAAACTTAAGAGCTTGTTTAAAGTCCCCACTTTTTCCCCCTCACTTACATGCTCCAGTCATTGCATCTTCCATCTTTGGCACTATGAATTATTGTAATTCCCTTTTTTTGGCTCAAACAACTTATCTTATTAACCAGGTGCAATTGTCCATAATGTGGCTGCTAGAGATGTTTCTGGTCTCTCTTTTCGTGAGTCTATTTTCCACATCATACGCAGTCTTTACTGGCTCCCGGTTCGTAGCTGCATTGAGTTTCATTCCACTGTCCATCAGGTGCTGAATATCTTCAGGACACATTTCATCCAAATACTCCTTCCGGATCCCTTTGCTCTGCTAATGCTCTTCTAATGCAGTTTTCATTGCTCCAGAAACAGGCGGTCCCACATTCTCTTTGGCAGCCGCCACACTCTAGAATAAGCTTCCCTGTTCTTTGCGCGTCATTGACAATCGCCTCCTGTCCATCCCCATCTGTAAACGTTCCTATTTTAAATTCTGGGTCTGCTTTGCCTGCCCTTTTTTTTCCTGTTGCAATTTTCCTCGGTATCTAGTAATATTATACCGATATATAGGGTCGCCATACATAGGTTGCCGGGAAAAGGCTGTGGCAACTTTATATATGGTGACCATATATAGGGGTCAAGGGGAGTGGGGGTTTTAGGGGTTTCAGGGGTGTCCTCTGCATTTTCATTGTTATACTGTCCCTACAAACAACTTTTTTGTCAGACAACATTTTTGCAGGGACATTATCGCATGGAAACTTCCCCTCCAGCGCCATGATGCCTTTTTTGGCGTAAATTGCAGTTTATAAGCACAACTAACATGACATACTAAGCTGCCACATATGGACATTTGAAGTACATGATACTTTTTACTGATTGCTGCCCAATTCACATTTCAGACGGCCTATCGTTTGGATACTGTGGTGTGCAGGAGTATCCACACGTAACGGGCAGTGATCATGTTAACCTTATATTTGCATGGCAAATATCAAAAAAGCTCAGGCTCGTATCCACACTAATGGCATTCTGCCACACCATTCATGATCAGGAAACACAAGAGGCAAACGCAAATCCATAGTAATACACCTTCAGCTTGGTCACGTCACCTGTGAGAGGTGATGTCGACCCACTGTGCAGTAATTACAAAAACTAACAATCAAATGAGGCTTTGGGAATGCACTTGTAACAGGATCCATACACCGTGGCGCCATTCCAGAACTTGAAAAATGGCTTAGCACACAATGTGCATCACCCTTGACTCTCTGGGAAAGAGATCGAGGGAGAAGCGGTATTATATATCGTTAAAGTATGTTAAGAGTGGCATAACTGTGAAGACCACACAAAGAGGCATGTGTTCCATGACATTACACAACAGAGGCAGTGGTACGTCACTGTAACTTTTATTTCATGTCCCACACCACTGGTCTATATGTAAATATATGTTTTCTCATGAATATGAGCATTAGAGAAAAGCAGAAGCAGATTCGTGCCATGTTTAAATAGCTCTCCGTCTATATCATGTGGGTTACTTGGCATTACAGAGCACGCATGGCATTAGAGTCCGTGTAGCCTATTATTCTTTCTTTACAATCAACTTGGAATCGCATCTTATGTTTTTTTATTTTTTTTTGAGAATGTGGTATAGAGAAAACTGATCCATAAAGGTTATTATGCGATCTGCGCTGCCCATCGACATTGCTGTACATTATCACCCGGGTAGAGTGCTGGCTCCTATCAAAGCATGGGACACAGGGCTTTGACTCAAGATGCAGGACCACGTTCCCCACATCCATTACCTGGGGCCATTGTGTGTTGCTTATCTCATTACTGCTGGCTTGTTTGTGGTTGCCCTCGTTCCACTGTCTTCAGTTCTCCTATGCCTGTTCATGGTCTGTAAGAATGTCATTGGGCCTCATTACGAGGCAGGCAGTAGCTGTGCCCTTATTAAGGGCACGGCTGCTGCTGGTAATGGTTTTCCAGAGGCCAGAAAAGGGCAATAACCCGGTCATGCCAACCTTGGTGGACCTGGTAATTGCCCTTTTCTGGGGTCCAGAAAAAATATTCCCCATTCCCATTTGAGCCCCATAGGGCTCAATGGGAATGGGGAGGATGGTAACACCAGGCGTTCCAGAGCGGCACCCGCGAGCATACTTGTAATGTTTCAGCGAGTGAACAACTGCGCCGGTAGCACTACCGGCTCCATTGTTGCCTTATCGCAACACTCCAAATGAGGCCCATTGTAATTTCCCTTGTTCCCTCCCTTGCCTTGAAGCGCTTTGAAACACATTGTGTATAGGCAGTATATAACTATTATATCATATGTCAGCATATTCTACCTATTATCCAGCTCCCTCTCCTTTCATCTCCTGAAGCACCCCCTGCTCCTCTTTGAGTCTTTCGAGTGTTGCCCATGTAAAATGCCTTTCTCCTTTCTGTGGCCACACATTTCACTTTCCTTTGCGTGCCCACCTTCAAGTGCCAGGTTGTCATCATTTCCATCATTGTTTGCATTTAAGGGGGTACTTTGACACCGCGGTGCTAATAGAGCTCAGGCCCAGTGATAACTATTTATTAATAATGGCCCGTCAGCCATGCTACCTTCATGCCATCACCTCAGTCCGGCAGCCACTAGAGCCTACCTGGACCTATGGCCATTATCGCCATATTCTGCACACCCAACAAGTGAAGGGAGATGACACTTCTCGCCAATGTTATATATTCATGTGTGTGCAATGTCAAAACACACACAACTGGGAACGTAGAGCAACAGGAGACTAGACCAATGATTTGCATCACCACCTAACGATTGTGTATTTCCAATGCAGCGGCACCTATTCATCACATAACATATTTGATTGTTTTCTTTTAACTTTATGGCAAGTCTGGGGCATTAACCGTGATCAGTAAGAGCAGCAATGAAGTCATAATAACCTTGCGGAGGGGTGGAGCACAGTGAACATGGGGCCAAAGGTAGGATATTCAACGAAGTAGAAATGTGTTTTGTTGTTTAAAAAACAAAGTACACAAAAAACACTATGAAAGGGACCTTGTTGTGTTTATTTGTTTAAAATGTATGATACATCTATAATGTAGTCGTAAATGTTGTGAGCCATTAAGCAGTCAAAGGTGTGGACCAAAAGCAGTATTCTTTCCCTCAAGTAATCTACTTTGGATTACTACACTCTCGGCTGAAAAGGGGAAACCGATTGCACATTTCACCAACAACTAAATGGCACCATGCTTGTGCAATATTTGTCTCAAATGTTAAGCAACCCAGAATGTAGAGTGCCTGGCCAATCATAGATACATGACCTGCAGCATCATGCAAAGGTGCTGTTTAGGTGGGTCTATTAGGTGTCTCTTGCCACACCTATTAACTGAAAATATTGCATTAGAGTGCAGCTAAAGAGGAATAGCAAATGAGAAGGGACACACATCCATCCGGTAGGTGTTGCTTGGTGATTTGCCCACCCAGTTCCTGCCCCTTTCCGCACAAAACACTTCCCCACGGGCACTCCTTGAGCTCGCTTCAATGAAGCCTTGCCAACAAATGTTGAACTCACAGTGCCTGCCTGTGTTTTTTGAAATCACTGTTCTCGGAGTAAATGACTTAATTGTAGCTTTAAAACCGCGGCTGGTGTAATCAAAATTTTGTATGATCTGCCTTCAGCCACCCGATATATATTAGCACTCTTCGTGTCCTTAACTGAAGCCCTGTTAAAAACAAATATTGACAAAGCCAACAGTTTTGGCTTGCAAAAATAAAATAAAAAAAATGTCAGTCAATGCCACTACTGCTGTGCCTGACAAGTACCCTTCCCATGCCAAATAAACAACAGGAATGAAGAAGTGTTTTTTTCTTTCTTCTGTAGTGAAGTATGGACAGCAAGTTGCATGTCAATCATGAAAGGGGCTCTTGTCATGATAGGGCAAAATAAAATGCGAGAGTGGTGGTGTACTATGAAAAAGAAATGCTAACTAAGCACAGTGATACGGTTAGGTGGTGCTGGATAGGGCTTCCAACATGAAACATGACTGCAATCCCCAAGTTTGAATTTGGTCATTATTACAACACTTACATGCTTACATGAAACTCGTTTGAAGCATCATACAAAAAAAAACTCACATTATTAATATTGCAACTACTAACTGAGAACATGGAGTAGGTGTACATGTTTCCCGCAGTGTAAATGGGTAAACAAGAAGACAACACACCTTTAAATAACATCTATGCTAGTAAAGGACTTTGCGGCAATCAATTATAAGTGCCAAATTGTTCACAGTATGTTTGCAGCCGTACCAATTGCCAATTGAAATTACATTAATACGTTTGACTTTTAGTAGCTTGCAGTAAGTGCCAGCTTCCCTGAAAGGACTCACTGTTGGACCACGTCCAGCTCTTGTACATTATCTGTGATTAGTTTTGTTAGCATTTAGACTGGAATTGCTCCAATTGCCAATGAATTAGCTAATCTTCAATTTAAGTAGTGTTGAATAGTTTTTGGGTAGGGCTGGTTGGTATTGTATATAATGCATGAATGCATTTAGTTTGGAAATAAATAATTGGAATTCCATGTCCATTGTTTAAAGGAGGGGTGCAACACATCCCCAACCATTTTTTATTTGTTTTAAACTGATGTATGTTTTCATAATAATGCTGGAATGTAATATGTACAACACACTATCCAAAGCTGAAGCGCTAGGAGGACAAGAGGGGAAAGAATACAACATTTGATTTATTTGATAACTACCATTCGTACTGCACAATTGTGAAATAGAGGGCAGCAAGGTTAAACGTGGCATTCCATTCATCGGAAATATTGGACTTGATTTACAAATGTAATCTTCAGAACAAATCCGTGGCCTTAAAGGATCTGAGAGAAACTGATTGTATCTGCTGAAGGTGTGGAAGACTCCTTCTTTTAAGGGCAAGGGTCCTCAGGTGATTGGACTAAAGCTACAGTGCCTTAGTGGTACAATCCCTGCACTGGGGTGGAGTGGACATTGTCCTGTTGATGTCACACCCAAAGTGCTTTGATCCAGAGGAAGTGGAGGGGACAAAGAAGGGAGAGAGAGACGGTGAGAATCCAAATGGTGGAAACCCTCCCCCATTGACCAGAGCCCTACTGCCTGTCAAAATCCCACCCCCTTCCCTTTTTACTGAGAACAAAGGCCTTTAGAGATGCAGCACCCTGGTATAAGGCTACTCCTTTTGAAAGGGTGCACTCCCTTGATGCCCTGGCTGTCTCAGATGGAGGATGTTACTGGCAGGAGAAATTCCACTTTCTCCTGAGGGGCTCTTACAAGCCAACTATCATGCCATGAGTGTCTTGTTGAACCGCTCTCATCTTTGGGTGAAAGGCCATTGAGAACTTGTAGGCTACTCCACATTCATCCCACAGTGTCATCATATACGTGTTTATGAAGTTGGATCCTCTGTCTGAAATGAACTTTTTAGGGAATCCCACATGACAGAATATCCTGATGAGAGCCTTTGTAACCACAGGGGCTTTGATGCACCTTTAGGGAACAGCCTTGGGATACTGGGTGGCATGATCAACAATGACCAAGAAATGCTGGTTTCCTAAAGAGGTTTGCATATCCAAAGGTCCCACATTGTCCATGCCTATCCTCTCAAAAGACCCCCAACTACTGTTAGTGGACTTATGGGACCTTGGTGGCACCAGCCCCCTTGCCGGATGCTTGACAAGTGTGGCAGGACCCAACTATTTATTTTATCTTTGACCCCCATCTGGGGCCAATAGAAGTGGGAAGACATCCTGTCAGCTGTGGTCATTCCGGGATGACCTGCCAATGGGATGCCGTGAGCCAAGTCCAGAAGGAAACTTCTGTGGCACTGGGGAACAACCAAACACTGGCTGGCCCCTGCCTCAGAAGTCTTGGGCTCACTGTACAGGAGACCATTCTCCCAGTACACCCTGAACATCCCTGGGGCTTCCCCCTGGACCTGCTTCTCTGCTTGTTCACACAGATCTGTCAAAGTTGGGCAGTTGTGCTGTACCCAGCAAAAATGAGCCTGACTCAGGCCCCCAACTAAAGGCAAGTCACTTAGCTCAGGGAGACCCCATAGGTCCAAAACTACCCTGTACTCCACCTCAGGTGAGGGTTCTATGCAACCCTTAGGGCACTGAATCAGGTGCTCCCACATCAGGCACTTCATTGGCCATCAGACCCTCCCTGCCAGGAACAGGAGTCTCTTTGGACTCTAGTTCTGGACTGGGAAGTATCGGTAAAGCCAGGAATATGCCATCATCAGTTGCAAGAGTCCCTGGACCCATGGCCATCAGGGCCGCTTCCCGTGCTGCCTCCTTTGCCCTAGATTGTATGACCATGCCAAAGATTTCGGAGTCACGTTTATCATTTCCCAGCAGACAGTCTACTAGAATGACATCTTTCACAGCAATGTGGTGCTGAGAGGATTCCACCCTGCGACTGGACTTCTTGATGGCCAGTGGGCATCGGGTGAGGCCATTGAATCCCCAGAATAGTCAGGGAGGACCATCAATGATTAGGTGCTCTGCACCCATTGTCGTCAGACATCGGTGATACTCACATCTGTACCACAAAGTGCATTAATGAACACATGGTCCAAAAAGATCTCTGTATTCATGGGAATCGGGGGCCTCCGTTGGAGACCCACTACTTTTCGCGTGCAGGGATATGAGGGTGCGTTGGACCAATTCATCGTCTAAGATGCCCACATTTACTATGTTTACTTCTTCCTCATCTTCCTTAGGCATAGTGCCAACTACAGCCAGCTTGGGTCTACCCTTGCAAGAAGAATCTCCCTTTCTATGCCTCAGATCTATGGAGACATGGTAGCCTTGAGAGACTGCTCCAGTGCTAAGGGTGCCCTCACTTCTCCTTTCTGATGGAGTGGATGATGCAGGTGACTGGTATTTTCACTCTGGTTTTTGGGGCCCTTTCGTAGCAAGAGGGTGCAGACCTTTGCTCTAACCCTCTTTGAATGTACTCTTTTCAACCCCCTTGTCCTCTGGTTTGGGTGCAAAAGCCACTGCCTTTTTCTGGACAGGAATAGCCACAAAACTGTCACCTGCCTTGGCAAGCTCCTGAGGGTCTGTGATACTTTTATCTACTAGATGGTGGTAAAATTCGATCTTACATTGTTTCAGAATGCGCTCACATGCAATCAGATTAAACATGACTGTAAACATGTCAACTTTATTACCTGAGTCCACTGTGCCCACACAGTGGGAGGAATGCTGAGAAGTGCTATTGTGGTTGCTCTCCTCAGTGGTACTCATGCCACCCTAGTTGTCCCCCAGGTGCATGGGCAATATAGCTAGGAGATTGGATCCTGCTCACTGCTGGACCACCAACATGCCTTTATCTTCCCAAATGCTTGGAGACTCTTTAGCAGGTCAGTGGTTCAAGGGTAAGAGTCCTCAGGTGATTGGACTAAAGCCAGCCTGCCTCAGTGGTTGAATCCACGCTTCAGGGTGGAGTGGACATTACCCTGTTGATCTCATACCCAAAGTGATTTGCTCCAGAGGAAGTGGAGGGGATAGGAAAGAAAGAGAGGGACTCAAAATGGTGGTAACCTTCTCCCATTGACCAGAGCCCTCCTACCTATCATATTCTCACCCCTTCCCTTCTTACTGAGAACAAAGGTCTTTAGAGATGCAGCACCCTGTTGTGAGCATACTCCATTTGAATGGGTGTGGTCCCTTGATGCCTGGGCCTGGGATAACTGCCTGCTGTGTGGCTGTCTTGGGTGGAGGATGTTACCGGCCCTCACAAAAATATCAAAAAGAAGGATCAGCCTTCCAGGTTTTCATCCTGCCATTCACCAGGCTACACCCGGTTGACCATAATACACATCACCTTCCATAGTGGATGGAGCTTTCTCACAGGAGCTGACACATGTGCAATATCAATTGGAATGTGGCAGTTGTGATCATATGTAGCACCATGCACTATGCCTAAATGTAGGCATAACTTTTATTTGATGTTTAACCTGCCACCAGCATGGGCGACTCATGATCATCATCATTCGGGGTACAGTAGGGCATATCTTAATTGAGGGCACTGCACTGCAGGGACTTGACTGTCTCTGTGGCTGTCAAGTGGGCACCTCATGACCTTCAAATCTCTTCTGTGTCACGAGTAGATCATTCTATGTGTTAATAAAAATAAAAAAGCCTGGGTTTTGCACCCTTGCAAAATGGCAAATCCGCACACATAGTTTGTAGGTGTTAGTCTGAAATGGCTGTAGGGCACATTATGCAAGTCTTTGCAGAATTTGGCATTGGGGCCTTCAGACAAAATATTTTCATGCTTCTTTCACAGTTTTTGGAGAGCAGAGGCAAGTCAGCTATCAAGTTTGATGATGTTTCAGGGTATTGTAGCATAACAAGATGACTCTTAATTTGACATGTGCAAAAGATTTTCTTCGATGTGTAACATAGCACCTTGTATTTGGTTCCTTTGTGGTATAGTAGACCAATATGAATGGACATACAAACAGCTGATACAGGGATGTGCCTATCCACAGGAATACATCAAAAGAAATGTTCTAAAGTTGATAAAACCCACGTTGCTGCATTGACAAGGTCAGAAGGACATCATGGTGCAATGGAGTCAGGATTTTCCCTTTATCGCTATGGTAGACACTCAGTGCTGTTCCTGAGAAATACTTACCTATTCTAATTGGTGGTCAAGTAGTCAAATCCTTGTTCTCAGTATTGATGTGGGGCTTGTTCCCCCTTCCAGGAAAGTCGAACCTGTGTTGTTTTTCATGTGTTTCTGTGTTTAAAAATTAGGCTTTTTCCCTCTCCTCTAGGAAGGTCGAATCTGTGTGTTTTTCACTTGCTGCTGTGTTAAAAAAAAATACTATTTTCCCCTCTTCTGTAGGAAAGTCGAATCTGTGTGTTTTAAATTTGCTGCTGTGTTTAAAAATGTGGCTTTTTCCCTATATCTAGGTTCTTCCCTTTGTCCAGATTACTCGCTTCTAGGTCTTGTGCTTTCTGCTGTATGATGTAACCTAGGCCTTTTCCCTTCCTGGACACTTGACTCTAGATTGTTGCATTTCTCTGTGGTTGTAGTTGGTGTTGTGCTCTGCATTTCCTCCCTCTCTCCCTCTCTCCCCCTTTTCTTCTCTCCACACTCCCCCTCAAAGGTGCTCTCAATCTCCCTTATATTCTCAAATTGCTATTCTATCACCTATCCTATCCCTCTTTCGAAGACTGGAAGGAAAAAGTAAGTGCATTTATATTTTACCTGTGGCTAATTGTTTCATAGAAAAACATAGAGCATCAATGTAAAGTTGTGCACCTGCATACAGAATGAAGTCAAGGTTTGAAGTGCGGGTGCAGTACCATTGTAAATGAACGCCACGTTATGTTCAAAAAGGATCTCATCCAATCCAGGGTTGCCCATCAATGACACCTATGTCACCTGCCACAATACTAATTTGTTTAATAAAATATGTTGGCATTGCAAACCAGCTTGTTTCATGTCACAGAGTATGAGGGTGGGATCGATATAAGTAACATTATTCTTAAACTGAGGGTTGTCCATGACCAGAAATAGAAAATCAAAATATACATTTTTATGGCCGTTTTTTAAGCCAGTTGATAAATACACTGACAGTCCCTCATACCACTGAATTTTTGTGCTTGACCCGGCTTCTAATGATTGGTGACTACTACATCTGCCTAGAGATTGGGTCTTTTCTAAAAGTAACACGTGTTGTGCATAGGATTAATGTACCTATTCCTAGGGCATATAATGCAGTTAAACCATACCGCTGTATGGATAGCCTTGAATTCAAATTAATATCCATTGTTTTTTCTGCTTCACTGGCACTACATCTTTATCTATTTTTATTTATTGGGTATTTATAATGCACCTATACACAATTTCGAGGCACAACAAGACAAGAGGGTGGGTGAAAAGGGAAGGAAAAAAAAGAAACAATCCTATTAGGCCTTGTGACATTCGGATCATGCAAGTACTGTAAGAGAGGTGCAAGGGAGAGGTGAGGGGAATGGGGGAAGTGCCATACATGGTGGAAGAGCCTGTGAGAAAACGAGTGCCAGGGGAAGCCACGTGGACAGAAACAGGGAAATCAGAGAGTTCAGGGGAAGGAAGTTTCATGAGCTAAGTGCAAGGTAAGAGGCTCGAAGGGCTAGAAGGGTGCAGGCCTAGCCAGGCAAGAGCATGGGGAGGAGCCTGGTAGGTCAAGTGCAGATTGAGGGGGGTCAGGGGAGACCAAGTACAGGGACAGACTGGAATTGGCGGATTCGGTGGGTGCCCTGTAATACTCTGAAGGAACCAGGCAGCCAGTGAAGAGGCAGACGGGGACGCTAGCAGGGGAAGGAAAGGGGGAAGAAAGAAGAAAAAAGTAAGGTCTTGATAAGCTTCTGGAACTTAAGGGGACCTGGCTCAAGTCTGAGAGGGGCATGGAGGCCATTCCAGAGGGAGGCACCTGTGGAGGAGAGAGATCTACCTTCACTCTCTTCTTGGAAAAGCATCTGATCTGTAAAGAGTTAGAGCTAGATGACTGAACGGTTCTAGCAGAGTGGTATTTAGGGTGTGAGAGTTGGATGTAGTGGGTCCCTGAGCCCAGAAAGCCTTGTGGATGATGCAGTGGGTGTTGAACTTGATCCTTGCAGCAATCGGGAGCCAGTGGGGAGATTTTAGGGCTGGAGAAATGTGGTCCCTCGCCTTGAGGCTAAGGATATGTCTTGCAGTCATGTTCTGGATTAGTTGAAGGGGGCAGAGGGCATAGTTAGGCAAATTGACAAAGAGGCTGTTGCAGTAGTCCAGCCTGGAGAGGACCAGCGCTCTGGAGACATTGAGTTTCTGGGGGAAGGTGAGGAAAGGGATAATGTGGAGTTGCAGCTGAAAGTGGGACTTTGTGGCAAGGTCCGTGATGTGAGGAGAGAAGCAGAGAGAGGAGTTGACACCAAGGATTTTTGCCTCATGGGGGGTCAGGGGAATCGGCCCATGATGGGTGGCCAGATTGTGGGAGGTAAAGAAGGAGCACAGGTCACAATGAGAGGATCTCTGTCTTGCTGGCATTAGGGCAGAAACCATTAGCAGTGAACCATGACTGAATAGCAGATAGGCAGTCAGGAATGAGAGATGAAGAGGAGCAGGCTGAGGAGGGAAGCTCGAAGGAGACATGCGTATCATCTGCATAACACTGGAAGTTAGGAGAGAAGGTGGAGATCAAATGGGCTAGAGGGAGCCGGTATATGTTGAAAAGCCAAGGCAAGAGGATAGAGTACTGAGGGACATAGAAGGTGGAGAGTGAGATGGTGGAGAGAAAAAGGCCCAGTTTAACCTGGGAAGTTTGGTCTGAAAGGAAGGAGGTCAACCAGTCTAGAGCCAGGTCCATGATACCAAGCGTATAAGAGAGACAATTTATCAGTGTGGCATGATTAACCATGTCAAAGGCAGAAGAAATGTCAAGAAGGATGAGAGCAGAGGGAGAGCTGGAATCAGGATTAGAGAGCAAGTCTTCATGGGTATTAAGAAGAGCAGTTTCTTTGACTTTAGCAGCTCTGAAGCCAGACTGCTGGTCGTGGAGACAACCAGCAGATTCAGTGTGGTGGAGAAGTTGGGAGATGGCCAGCTTCTCCAGGAGTTTGCCCAAGAAGGTGATAAAAGAGATAGGGTTGTAGTTTTGCTGTACAGGAGGGGTCAGCAGAATATTTACTGAGGAGAGGGTGCAAAAGGGAGTGCTTGAGGAGTGAGGGGATGGATCTAGTGGCAAAGGAATGATTGCAGAAATCGGTCAAAGCTGGGGCAAGGGAGACAATGTTTTTATTGATAGTTCTGGAGCAGCATGGAGCACTGGTTTGGATGAGAGTTTCATAGAGCGGACATGTCTAGAAACCTCATCAGGTGTTATGGGAGAAAAAAGGGAAGAGTAGGATGGGAGTGGAGAGGGCGGTCAGGGTGGCCTGAGAATGAGTGAGGGTGAAGGTTGTGACGTAAAGGGGAGTAAGGACAAGATATTCTGATATTTGTTAATGAAGTGGGAGGCTAAAGAAGTGCAGAGGGCCAGGGAAGGCAGTGGACTGCAGTAGGGTTGGCAAGAACCTTGCAGCTTCTGAAAAGTTCAGCCGTGTTTTTAGTGGCTGAATAGATGCAGGCTTGGTTATAGGCACTCTTCTTCAAGCAGATGGAGAGTCTGTATTGCCTTAGGAGCAGGCGACAGGCCATTTTGTCAGAGGATGTGCTAGAAGCCTGCCACTTGTGCTGAGCTGCTCTGTACTTGCGTTTCAGAGCGGCTAGGTCAGATTCAAATGAGGAGTTGCAATTGGAAGCAGGTCTCATGCAGATCCTCATGACAGGAGCAAGGATGTTCAGAGTGTCAGAGAATGAGAGTTTAAGGTTAGTAAGGGCTGTGTCAGAGTGAGAGTCAGTGGCAGGAGTAGGAGGGGGAGTTGAGGTGGCAGCAAAAATGGCACTGAAACTGGCAGTGCGTGCAGGGGCTTTGCTGGGGGACCAAAGAGGTCCAAGTGAGAGCACAGGAGAACATGATCAGACCAGGCAAGATGAGTAATTAGAGGGTTGGTGATGGGGATGTCTGAAGAGATGGAAGCATCCAAGGTGTGTCTGGCTGAGTGCGTCAGACTGGAGGGAAGAATGGCCCTTGAAAGAGAGTTACAGAAGTTGTGGAAGAGCCCAGAAGCCACATCAGGGGAGTTGAGATGAATATTGAACTCTCTGAGTAGGAGAAGATTGTAGGAATAGGCCAGGCGAGAAGACTTGAGGTTAGCCCATTCTGAGAAGAAGTTGGAGACCTGGCCAGGGGGCCTGTAGATGGTGACCAGCATCAGAGAGAGGACAGGAGAGACACTGAGCCTGCAGGCAAGGCATTCAAAAGAGGAGTAGGTCTGGCTGGTTAGGCCTGGGCTTAGCGAGGATCTTGTAACCCTCAGAGATGAGAGTGTCAGGACTTGTGACAGAGCTGGCAGTGAAACACGTCCCTGTTGGGGCGAGGACGTCTAAGCTGAAGTCTTCAAGGAAGTGACAGATGTTTGAGGAGTGTTTGGCAGCAGAGCAAAAGTTGAGGGTAGATAAGTGGAGCAGGTTGCCACTTTTGAAGCTCTTTAGAGTAGGAGTACAGGAGTGTGGGAGACCCATCAGAGGTGACAAAAGGGTCCGACGGGTGGCAGAAAGAGGAGTGGCAGGAGAGGGGAGGAAGTTGATGAGAGACAGAAGACACCTATCAAGAAGAATGAGGTTGGGCTGAGAGCCAAGGACCATGACAATGCCATTTAGGAAGACATCAATGATGACCCTAGAGGACAGGAAGGATGCCAAGAGTATCTCACAATGGGTGCCACCATAATTGGGAGAGGAAGAGAGAGGGGCTAGCCCAAAGACCATAAGGGGCATCCAAAGGTCCGGAGAAGGAATGAAAAAGAGGATGTCGGTGAATGTCTGCCTGGAAGAAGTGTTGACATAGGTGTCATTGATGGGCAACCCTGGATTGGATGAGATCCTTTTTGAACATAATGTGGCAGGTGATCGTCCATTTACAATGGTACTGCACCCGCACTTCAAACCTTGACTTCATTCTGTATGCAGGTGCACAACTTTACATTGATGCTCTATGTTTTTCTATGAAACAATTAGCTACAGGTATCATATAAATGCACTTACTTTAAACCCACATCCACCCTGACACCAAAAGCTGAAACCGTGCACAGAATAAGTCTTAAGACAAATCAGTTTACATAATCTAAAATGCTAGACTCAATCTATTAAAAAAAACATTGGCCCTCATTAGGACCCTGGCGTTAAGGGGTTAACGGCGCCGTAAAAGGTGTCGGCGCAGTTAAACCCTTAACGCCTGATTACGAGGTCCCTTTGCGGCACCCGACGTTAACGGCTGGTCTAGACCAGCCGTTAAAGTAGGGGCCTGCAAAGGGACTCTCAAAGTAAGTACGGTACCGCAATTTGAGGTACCGTACTTACCGCCTTCCCCATTCCCATTATGCCCTATGGGGCAAGAATGGGAATGGGAATGGGGAAGGGCCATGGTGGCATGGGGAATTTCGCCCCGCCAACCTTGGAATGGGGTGGTAATTCCCCATTCTGCCATGGTTTTCCGCCGGAGTTCTAATGAGGGTCATTGACTCTTAGCTTGAAACAGACCGACATTACTTGAATGCATCTTCTAGATTGCTGAACATGTTGCAAACCATTATAAAGGCATGGGTTTCTCAAGATGTCAAATTAGCTATATTCCGTTTGAATCCAAGATGCCTCTCTCTTTTCAGAATCATATTAGTTAGATTCTCTCACTGCCCTGTGTTTCCAAAAACTCTCCCTTGTGCATAAGTGTTTGAGTTCAAATATCCAGAAAACTAAGTATGCACATAAAGGGAAGGGAAATACAATTCATTCACTGTTGTTAGTGTATTTGATTGGTTTCCAGACCGAGTGGACAATTATGCATCTCACACCCACTTCTTTTTTATTGGCCCTTTCACACATGAAGGCTGTAAACAGGAGTGGGTGTCTTAATTTATGTTTTCATTTCATTGGGCCTCATTATGACCCAGGCGGAGGACCATGGTGCTATTAGCACCATGGTCCATGCCGGTGTCCGCCATGGCGGAATGGGGAATTACCACCCCATTCCGAGGTTGGTGGGGCGGTAATTCCCCATGCCGCCATGGCCCTTCCCAATTCCCATTTTTTCCCCATAGGGCTCAATGGGAATGGGGGAGGCGCTAATAACGGTACTGCAAATTGCGGTACCGTTATTAGCACCAAAGTCCCTTTGCGGTTCCCTACTTTAACGGCTGGAAAAACAAGCCATTAAGGTCGGGTCCCGCAAAGGGACCTCGTAATCAGGCGTTAAGGGTTTAACAGCGCCAAGGCCTTTTACGGCGCCGTTAAACCCTTAACGCCAGGGTCGAAATGAGGCCCATTATATGCAATTCCCCTACCATCTGAAATCACTGAATCACAGACCTTAGACAGAATAATTCCACGATTTTGTAAATATAGGTTCTGTGCATCTCACAGGTCATAACACTACATTTTGTGGATCTCGCGCTATGTACAATACATCCCAATTAATCCTACCCCTCTAGACTGTCATTGCAAATATATTGTTGTAAATTGACGTTTTTCCTCGATTCATACAAATAACATATTGCAGAATCCCTGAGTCAGCGAAGAAAGAGGAGTGGCTGGTTAAGTCGGCAACATGCAGCGAGACATGCTCCCAGCATTGAGAGAGAAACATCACTCATCAGATGCAAGGAAACGGCTTCAGCTTCCCTCACAACTTAATAGCAACACAGCTGAAATAGCAGTGGTAGCACTGGTATCTCCCATGTAGAAGGCCCATTTTCGATTCCACATTAACAACAACCAAACTGCAGGGGAAAATACAAATAATAATCTTCTTTTATAAAGCAAGAGGAACACAAAGAGCCATACCCGCCTTTTACCTAGCAGGAGCAAACCAAACCAAACAAACTGGAGCAGAGCTCTTTACTAAAGAACTGATGCAACTGTTATTTGAACTGACCAATATGAGACAACCTTCCCTCAGTGGCTATGACTTAAGCACTACTTCCACCAATTGTGAAGCCAGACAGTTCAGCCAATGAGTAGTAGGCTAGCGGGAAAATGGACTGAATAAAAGGAGAGGCAGTTCAGTTGCAAGCTGTCTCGGTTGTGGACTGGTTCCCTGTCTTGCTGGGTTGGGGGAAGAGATGGAAACAGTGGATAAGACGCTTGAAGCAGAGGAAGGAAATCTGCCTTGTACTTGGTAGCTACCCTGCTGTGCTGAAGTGGAGAAGCAGCCTGGTGCAGGGGAGGGAAGGCTGCCTTGTGCCTGGTAGCTACACTGTTATGCTGAGGTGGGAAACCGGAAAGAGTCCGCTGAACCCAGAGTGGGAGAATATGCCTGCACCCCTGTGATCCAAGAGTCCAGAGAAGCTGGAAAAAAGGCAACCCATGCTAGCCTGTGGAAGGGGCTAAGCAATCTTGAGTTGCCCAGTGAAGAAAGGACTGTTGGCAGGCTGACTACTCCAGGAGGGCAAGAGGTGAAAGGGGGTGAGCCCAGTTTAAAGGAGTCATGTAAGAGGCTCATCCCCTATGTTTCTGAGTGAAGAGGCAAATCCAGTTTGAAGGAGTCACGTAAGAGACTCATTTGCTCTGAGTGGAGAGGTGAGAAGGGCTGAACCGCATTCAAAGGAGTCATGTAAAAGATTCATCCCCTTACTCTGAGTGAAGCTAACCTAAGTGATTGACAGTTCCCCAGGAGAGTGGGTAAGAGTGAAGATACCCCAAGAGTGGATGTGCAAGTGAGGATACCCCAACAGTGCGGTGTGAAAGAGAGTGTGTAAAGCCCTAGAGGGGAACAGAAACATCCCAGTGTCGGGTAAATAAGGAAAAATGGCACCCTGAGGTGTCAGAAGAAAGAGACTGAAATACTTCAAGTAAGATTTTATTTGGGGCTATATTTGGAACATTTAACCATTTCAGTGGCACCTCCAGAACTTTATATCCAGAGGATAAACCCTGGAACAGAAGCAGCAGTTAAGCATAATTTTTGTTGTTAAAGATTTATGTGGTTTCGTTTTTCTATAAATGTGGTGGGCTTATATAGTATTTGGGCTAGGGACATTATTTTTTGGTCTTCATCCTGACATGAATACACTTTCCTTGAACATTGAGTTTTAGAATAGTGAATTTAGCACTTTGAGTTAATTATCATTATTTTGGGTTGTTATTTTTGTTTTACACTGGCCCAGAGGTCAGACTAATTGTAAAACAAGATAATAAAAATCCATGAGTATGATATCCCAGAGTCAGAGCCTGACTTCTGGTCTGCCACAATATGATTAAGTTGCAAAACATCAGTTCCTGCAAGTATTATATGTACTGATATATCAGGTCACAATAATGTACATATCTCTGTTTTTTTTTGCAAAACATCGGGAACCCGAGGAAAGCAGTTTAGATGGTTCTCCATTTTAAGCAGATTTTTTAAGAAATGGAAAACACAATGGGCATTATGTACAAAATTGTTTCAGAATGACACAATACCCATTGAAATATGCTTTGTAAATAAATCCTTATAAGCAAAGCTTCCATTTTATTTTCTGAACACAATTTCAATTTCCTGCCTGTCAGGTGACTGGGATACACACATCTGTTCCATTATGGTTCATCTTTAAATACCAATTTGCACTGGGAAATGCTATTACCTTTGGGCTTAGAGCACTTGGTGTCACACGTAGTACCTGTTGGTTTATTGAACATATTAGATTCTGTTTGGCCAACTTTGCCTCTGATAGTATGTCATTAATTGTAAATTGAACCTGTCAAGTTAGTAGATGAGCATCTATGTATAGTCCATGTATTAATAACAAATCAGAGTATTTCTTTAAGCCATGGAACCTCAACTTATGTGATTTACGAGGGCATCTGAGTGCCATTCAGATAACTCTACAGCAAATGAACCATAAAAGATCTTGGTTTGAAAATGAATATTTGCCTCCACATTTTTGTGAGAAAAGCATTGTTGGCAAAACAATCTCTCAAAGTCAACGTTCATTGTTTGAAATCAAACGTTTTGGGGTCATATGTCTTTTCAGCAAAATGGTGGACATCTGACACCTTTGTCAGTGGCATTGAAAAAGATAAAAACAGGCCCCAACCTGGGATAGCTGGGGAGGAGCTACTTTCAACGGTGTGGGAAACTTGGTAAGCAAACTTCAGATGTGGGTATTCTCTATGCACCTCTGCCAAGATCATGGTAACACACTTCAGCTGGGATTATGTAAACTAAGGACATGATAATTGAGGCTATAATTCCAGTGGATCGCTTTAAACCAAGGGCAGTGAGCAACCGTTTTGTTCTCATTTAAATTAAAGGGCATCTTATTTCCAATTGTCTATAGAGGGCTTTGCAATAGGGTCTTGAAATCTCCATGTATGGTCCTTTGTAATGGTGCAGATGAAAGTGCCAGCCCCACCTTCTGCCCCTCCTCTACCTTGTTACTCTAAAGCTGAGAAAGAGTATAAACAGACCCAACAACCCCATGAGCCATGGGGTGAGAAATGATACAAGTTGAGTCCATAAAACTGTCAAACCATTCATGCACAAACAGCTGTCATAAAGGATTAGTTAACTTGAGCGACACTTGTAGTTACTTACTATAGGCCAAAGAATGCACTATAAGTAACATAGGTTCCTGCATACCAAGAGAAGGACGTGCTACACTGGAAGGGCAGATGAAACTATAGGTAGATAAGGGAGCAGCATACATGGGCAGGGCAACCAGCGTTTGACAGATGTAGAAGGTGAATGTGAAACAAATTAATGTCAAAATAAGTCACAACATGGAGGCGAAAGTGCAGAAGTACAGCCATCTTCTTAACATGGAGGCCGCTGCTGGCCCAAGCAAATCGCAAAGTATTGGAATTCAAGATGCTAAAATCTCAACAACGCATCTATTTGAGAAGCTTCTGAAGCTGCACAGATAATACATTCACAGTGAGCGCCAAGATCAGAATGCCAGGAAGGGAGCAGTGGTTGAGCAGAACCTAGAGGGAAGATAACAGTTCCCCGGATACAAAAAAACAGCCTCCCAACTTAATGAAATTAATAGTAGCTGTGAAAAATCTACTGATAGATGCCACTGACTCTCAGGAGGGAAGCTTCTCTTACATGGCAAGGGAAAGGCAAAAGCTACATTACTCTGACCCTTGTGGAGGCAATCTGTGGGAGGACTTTGTGTGGAGGACAAACTTCGGAGACATAAAAAAATGCTAGAACAAAATTACCCTTCAAATGCACTTCTTAATGTCACTCATGTACCTTTCCAACATGCCTGTATGACTTACTGTAACGTAGACAAAGAATTCCCAAATTTGCTTGACCAACAACCATATTTCCATTCCACTTCCCTTTCTAGTACTGAAACGAGGAAGAGGGACGGAGCAGTGAGGATGATTAGAAGCAGGACGCAAACACCACTGTCTAGTCTCTAGAGAACATTAATGAAGGCCAGGAAGCTTAAAACCCACACAGCTGAACAAACTGAGAGAGAGAGAGGGTGCAACAGAACGCAGCTTGTGCCGACACTGGAGAAACTGCTGACGGTCAACCTTCAGTTCAAGACAGTGCAGAGACTGATGTGAGCGGCACAAGAGAACACTGTGCCAAGAGAGGCATACCGCTTTGTTGCCAGTAGTGGCCAGAGCTGTCCAGAGCAACAAAGAGGAAATCGGGAGTCGTGCGTCTAATGGGATACACTGCCAGTCAGTGCAAAGAAGGCAACACAGACAGGACGATGCAAGGAATGCCCTAGCTGCCCAGTAAGCCCCAAGAGAGAGAGTAGGTTACAGAGCGCTTGAGAGCAAGTGTCACATATCTTTGATAGAATGAGAAAGAGCGATTGAAGCAATTGAAGAAACTACTGTGAACAGTGTTAACAGAGGATCAGTAACCAGCCGCTTGGAAATAGAGCCTGTTACATACAGGAACAGTGTTAACAGAGGGTTGGAGATCTGATTCTTGGAAAGAAGCTCTTTATATATATATTAACAGTGTTAACAGAGGATCAGTGACCCGATGCTTGGAAACAGAACTTGATACATACATGGACAGTGTACAAAGAGGTGTCGGCGATCCAATGCTTGGGAATAAAGCCTGATGCCAACACGCAGAGTGTACAGAACAGGTCAGAAACCCTGTACATGAATAAGGAGAACAATATGAGTGTGAATATTGCTAAGAAAGGGTTGGTGAACCAATATTGGGAAGCTGTTGTTTTGTGGATGAAAAGGGGGGTAAAAGAAGAACAGAAAAACCCTGGCAGGGAAACCATGAGTCTGGGACACTGAGCTAAGCGAGCAAGATAACAATACTCAATAGAGTAAATCAGGAGGAGGAAGAGAAACAAACTTGAACCTTTGAAAACAAAATAATATCCTGGCAGGAGAGTAAACCAGGAGTGAGAAGTTAAGTGATATCCTGGCAAGTAAGCAAACCTGGAGAGGGAAGTGAAGTGATATCCTGGCAAGGAAGTAAACCAGGAGTGAGAAGTGGAAGTAAAGTGACAACCTGGCAAGGGAGTAAGCCAGGAGTGAGAAGACAAGTAAACATGAAATTGTTGATTCAAAAGGGAGGATTCATACCCCTTTTAAGTACCACAGAGAATATTGCAAATACCCTGGCAGGAGAGTATACCAGAGGAAGAAATGTGAAGAGTGTGAAAAGTTGAACAAACAAAAGAACTGTGTGCTTAAGGAAGACTCATGGAACTCCCCGTTTGAACTGTGATACATTGACATTCAAACTACCAGAAGAAATCTAGGGGAAGGGAAGACCCCTTTCCTGGCAGAACTTAATCTCTTTTGTTATCTGCACCTCAGAACCATTTTTGTCAAGAACTCTGAGAGAAAGCTACAACTACATAGCTTTAAGAGATCCCCTTGTATAAATTATTCTGAGTTTAGCATATAAAGGACATTTTAGGGTTTTGGACACAGGGCACAAGACGGAGGACACTCTTTGATGTTACATCCTGACACAGACGTACCCTATTTTCGATGAGGCAGGGAAACCCATTTGAGGTTAGGGCCCTCATTTACGTAATGTATATTTGCTGAACAGCTACATGTAAATAGTGTAACATCCTTTAATGTATCTGTATGCATTGGTGATGTCAACCGTAAAATGGGATGTCCATGCAGCATTTCAGGCTGTAGCAGACTTGTTAATTAGATTGTTCAAGAAACATTGGAATGGAGACTGCATAGTAAAAGAAAGTGCTTACGTCACATGTTTTTTTCTTATATGGTGCGTCCACACGATTTAATCTTCCCAATGTGAGGTTTCAGAAGCTAATCCATATCTGCTTTTCTTTTTTGATTTGCATTATGAAGCTTGTTATTCTGGTTTATGAATTTAAATTACAAAATACAAAGGGAAAGTTGTAATCTACTATGCAGTGCTATATTTAATTGTGATTCTGAGCCTATTGTACTGATCTAGGTTACTGTACTTTATTTCACTTTACAAACCACTTGTCCTATGTTTATGAAATAATATATTTCAACAGTATTGATCATTATTAGTTTAATTTAAAAACTTGTGCATTGATAGTTTATTAGAGCCTATCAATGTTACTGTTATTTGGTATCACCTTTCCTCAAATTGCACTGCTCATGTCAGTGAGACTGAATTTTGTATAATGCTTACTTGCCATAAAGTAGTGGTTGTATTAAGCTCACTCATTTTACTTCATTAGGAGTCCATTCAGGGTTGTTGATCTTTATGTAAACTATCCTCTTTGTTACTGATTAATCACTTTGACAATGATATTTGATATGCGAATTATGTTAATTGTCCTAGACTTAGCTTTAAGAGTAGTGTGAGAAACCTCAAGGTGTCTCACTAATCCCCTGGGATCTATCATCCAGGTTGCCAGGACACAGCCATCGCTATTGGATCCAGTTCCTGGGGGTGGATCAGTGTGGGAGGATCACCTGTATGCGGAGTCCACGGGGAGTAGAAGCGGGACACTGAAGGGTGAGATGAGGTACCACCTTTCAAATAACACCTTTTCCCCATCCAACCTTGTAGAATATCCCAAAGTTCTACCCCCCTCTTTTTCAACCCGAACACTTTCCTACACCAAGACAGACAACGGACCAACACCCAAGCCATTTACCTGACATGTCCCAACACACGGTTCAGGCAGAGTAGGGAATTAACCATAATTATGCACAAATGAAGGCCAAACACACGAGGGAGCAGCGATATAGAACCGGCAGTTCAAGAGGAGGAAAAAGGCAGAACAATTTGAAAAGGAAACCAGAAGGGAATTGCCCTTCACCTTTTCAACCCAGACCGACAAAGCCTCTGTGAAAGCAAACGTAAGACTGGGAGTCGTAGTTGGAAAGTGGCGTATCAGAGGTCCGCAGTACAAGGAACCCTCTCGCACTGATTGCCAGGCTGGGGAGAGATGGTTCTCATTGTGGAACCACCCTTGACTCCAGCGACAAAAGGAAACACCAACAAGGTCAACCCAGCTGGTGAGTGAGAAGCCAGTGATAGCGAAACAGACTGTGTGGAGCCCAAGGTTGCAGTGGCAACATTGTATATATAGAAAGAGGATAATAGAGGTAATTTGTGAGTGAAGTTAGAACCAGGCATAGAGTGGTCAGGCGCCACATGGGTGGTCATTCGAAGGACTGTATATAGTATTCCATTCCTAAGAGAAAGAGAACGCATTGAACTGAGAACATTTTTTTGCTAACAAGACTTCAAAGACCAATGGGCCTTAGGAGAGAGAGTGTGTAGTGTCAATGTGCTCATACAAGGGTGAAGTAAAATTCCTCTTAAGTCAAACTTCTTTGACACATGGTGAACACCAAGTGAGTTGTGAAAACTGTGGCAAGTGTGAACCTGACAGAGGGATGCCAAGAGAAAGCTAGGGAAGGGAAACCTGCTCTCTGATGAGATTGTGATAATTGTGAATCAAGGGATGTGTGAACCCGATGGAAGGATGCCGAAAGAAAGCTAGGGAAAGGGAACCCCTGCCTTCTGATGAGAATGAGCAAATCATGTACTGTATAAAAATGTCTATCTGAACCTGACAGAGAAAACCAAGGTAAGTGAATACCACATGGGGTTTATACTAAGAGAACTGTGATATATTTGGCAAATGTAAACCCGGAAGAGTGATGCCTGTGAATCAATGTGAATAGGAATGCACCCATGAATATTGTGTAAACAAGTGTGAACCTAACAGAGGGATGTCCACAGTGGATGGTTGTTTAGAAAGACATCAAGCCTCATTACGAGAATGGAGGTAGCCATGACGCTATTTTTTCGGCATGGCTACCCCCATTCCGGGTACTGGGTCCGTGTTCCCTGAATGGGGAATTACCGGGCCATTCCGACCTAGGAGTGCCTGGTATTTCCCCATTCAGGGAAGCCGACCCCAGTACATCCCCATTCCCATGTGAGCCCCCAATGGGGCTCAATGTTAGCATTCTGGTCCGCTCGCGGGACCCGCTAAAGCAGCCTTCTAAAAGCAGACGTCCTTAGCGGGTCCCACGAGGAGACCCCGTAATGAGGCAGTAGGGGGTTAACGGGGGTTGCAGCTCTACCGGCCCTGTTAAACCCCTACCGCATTCCTCGTAATCAGGCCCATTTAGACTCTTGAATGTTACCAGGTGATGATATGGTGAATGAAAAGCCATAGTGAACCTGACAAAGGGAGGCTAACACTGAGAGAAGGATCGAAGCCCGGCTGAGGGAGATCCAAAGGCGAAGATTAATCACCCAACGTGAAGATTCCTTGAAAGGAACTTTGGTTTGTTGTTTATAGTTCTGATAGAAGGATCGGAACCTGGCAGAGGGGGGTCCTAGGCAGAAGAGAAACTATCTGATGTACTAAAGAAACTTTTGTTTCTTTTGTTTAAACACATCAGGCTCTCTGAACTAAGAGCCTTTTTGTATGAAAGAAACATGGGCATAGAAGGCACTGATATTTTGAAAACAAATTGTAACCTCATGCTGGCGAGGCCCAGGAGTGTGCTGTGCTCAAAGGTCCTGCCTTGTCCCATGCAAAAAACATGAGGCAGGGAGAGCCCAGTCTATAACATCATTTGTGAGCACATCTTTTTTTTTTCTTGTGAACATTATCCCAATAGGACTGCCTTTTGTAGCTTGCTCCCATCTTAGACTTAGGGTTAGATTAGTCATTCATCTCACCCATTATACAGTTTAATAAATACCCTTGAAGTTTGATCACTTTTGTCTGTCTAATCTTGATACCATGCCTTCCTTACACTATAGACAGACAATTCCATATGTAATAACGTACATTTTTGACAAGAAAATATCACTTTCTCATTAATCGTGCTCTATTCGGACTCTAGCTCACTTGCCTATATTAATTACATGTTACGTGAATGCAATGCTTAACAAGAATGCCAGTGCCAGGTGCTTTTGAATTTTCACATATCCTGTATATGTTGTGGCTTGCACCACTGCCATTTTTACTGCCTCATTCTTGGCACAAAGAGATCTGAAAGAAAAGAGGTCTGGGGTTGTTTATCAATGATAGGCGGAAATACAAGATAGCTTTGCTGTTCTGTTGATGTGTGCTGTACCCACACAGTACATAGAGGAATGTTTCAATGTGATTTGATTTGAGAACACTTCAGGAATAAGCATTCAGAAGGCAGCTTGGTGTAGATATGGTGTGTTGATGCATGAGCAGGGACTGATTTGGTGAGGCTTCTGATGGCTATAGTGAATACTGTGAGGGCTGTTCATTTGCCATGTGTGAATGGATTAGTCAATGTGCGTTACACCTAGTGGAAAGTAGGAATTAGGAATGTTGACAAGGGCTGCAAGCAACGGGAACTCCATCGGGTGCTTGACGTATTTCAGCACACACCATTTGACACATTTCGCAGTTAGGAAACACCTTTAGCAAACGTTGCAGCGGGGCAAACACATATGAGTAACATCAGAATGGGGGTATACCAAGGAGCACAATCACATGGCGGAAATGAGCCCTATGGGGGCTCAAATGGGAATGGGGATGTACCAGGTCCGGGTTCCTTGAATGGTGAAATACTGGGCCCTGCAAGGTCGGAATGGGCCAGTATTTCCCCATTTACCTCCATACTCGTAATGACCCCCACAGTATATTACACAATATTGTACAATAGAGGAAGGGCCATATATTATATGATTAAAAATACTCTAAACATACAAATTATGAAGATATGAATATTTGGTAATTTAGCAAGTAACATAATGGGTACAAAGATTTGAGAAGATTTCTTCAGCAGAAGTCATCCAATGTTCACAGGCTCAGTTTTTGAATCCAAAAACATGTTAGATTTTAGTCACTTAACAGTGTGACTCAAAGAAAAGAGCTGAGATTTTATAGCAAAGAAATATGTCAAAGTAGTGAGAGTCGGCAAAAAACGGTGGTTATAGAACATCTTGCTCTTATTGTTAACCAGTGGACCAATGACACTGAAGGCTTTGAGGCAATGCAATGTATGGGGATCTTGTATAATAAACCACTGCCATTATAGTGGCCTTGTTGGATGTGGCTGTGCAAGTAAAAAAGTTGGATGTTGGGATGTTATTGCATAAAGGGGAGGCAGAGACAAAGCCTGAAGTATTTATTATGGTAAGTCAAAAGTCCTGATTGTCAATATGGTTATATGTGCTTTGCGACAGTGACACTTTGTATATGTTTATATGTTTGGGGTGTTATTTTACTTTGACTTTAGGCATTCTTAAAAGTATGCTATCCCTTTCATGATGATTTTGGCAATGGTTACGTTACGTTATATCTGACGTTTGGTATGAATGACCAAACTGAGTCACTTCTTAAGTGTTGTGTGCAGGAATGCTCTATGTGTCGGCAATGCCTACCAGAAAGGGAGCTGCCCCTATTGTATGCTTTTTGGTGAAGTCTGTGTTGTGAATGGTCTTTTCACTGATCTGTCGTTGGGTCCAGGTTCATGATTGTTAGTATGTTGTTAATGCATGAAAGTTTCGCTCTTTGGGGGTTGCACTTCTGCAAGTGTTTGTCTGAGTGGTTCTAGTGGATCTATAAGTCTGTGTGTTGTATTACTATGAGGGGTAGGTCTGAGCTTCATGAGTATTCCATTAGTTGCTTTGTTGCAATCGTCTGAGGGATTTTCTGAAGACCAAGTGGCCTGGAGATTGAGTTCAATCGCCTTCTTGAGAACAATGAGAAGGATCATCCATTACCTTTCTGTTGAAGAATGCCTCTGCTTTTAATGCTGCATTATTGGGGTGGATGAATGCATTCTTGTTGGATTCTGGGCGCTTGCCATGAAGCCACAGTGTGTTATGCAGAGGGGTTTGAATTGTAACTTGCATTTCACCTGCTGGTGGAGTGTACAGAGACCTGGGGTGATGGGGAGCTGGCGTGACGTTTCCCCATCTTTGTAGTTTTATCAGGATTTTACATTCAATGTTTTGGGATTATTATTAAGTAATATGGTAAACATTCCAGGAGACCACTTGTGCCAATAAACCACATTTTACTAACGTGATAAATGTCTGGAACAATGTTACTTAGTCCTATGTATTCAGTTGGCTTTTGTATAAAATATCTTTTAATGTCCGGATGCACACAGAATTGGCAAGTATGTATCGGACACCTGTTATCTTTACATGTATACAACGTGTTCATGTTCTATTAACATCTCAATCTCTTAAAATAATGGTATACTTCCTTTTCACTCTCCTTTCTCTTCCTCACAGCGGTATCGTGTGGCAATCCAGGAACACCAGCCAATGGCATGATATTATACAGTGATGGGATACGTTTTTCCAGCTCGGTTGTGTATGCCTGCTGGGAGGGTTACAAGACTTCGGGGCTAACGACCCGGCACTGTACGGCCAATGGCACATGGACTGGGAATACACCGGAATGCACAGGTGCACAGCTTTATTTCTGTTTGAAATACAATGAAAAAACACGGAATCCAACTTGGAAAACCATCTATTACTGTTTTTTGTCTCTTTTTTTTCATAAAACATGTGCCATTTGGATGCTTTTCCAGGAGTAGAACTTGATATAAAACAAGTTTCCCACGGTTGTGACCTGCAAAGTTGCTGCCAATAATGCGCTGGCATAAAATACATACTCAATTGGTAAATCCGCTCTCTCATTTTGAATAAATAATCTTACTAGCAGGGAAATCACTATTCCAATGCATTTGGATTTTTTTTTAAAATATTAGTGCAGGCTTACAGAAAGGGAGCAGAGTACGACAAATAAAAGATAGGTAAGTGGGCCACAAAAGCAATTTTTCTATGATCCACCCAGAAGAAAAAAAAACAGATAACAATTGTATGTCTTCAGAGTTATAAAGGCAGAGCATTTCAATTCTTTATGACTAATTCTATATAAAATGGATGTAGTTAGGATTACAGGACTAAAATGCTTGTTTTCCTTTAGTACGGTTTACAAGCTTTGAGGAATCTGCTTTAATGTGATGCCACAGTGTCATGTATAGTCACTTACTTTTGTGTGCATCAAATGCATTCTCTTATAAGGGGAATGGGAACATGTCAGCTCATTGATCAGTTGTGTATTATACGAAGTCAGGAACTATTCCACCACTTCACAAATAACAAACACGTCTAAACCTCTAGTGAACATGGAGGCACTCACTGCACCTCAGCAGGTAGTGGTGATGATCCCTAGATTACGAATGATGTTTAAAGTATACAAGGCAATATTCATGTCCTCCACAAAGCAACCATTATGTTGTTTGAAAACTATCTAGAGTGCCAATTTTTGGAAATATCTTTGTCTAGTGGGATTGATTTAATTTAGAATGAGGTAGTCCATAGTAGTGACAGATTGAATTTATTTAGGTGATGTTCTAATAGCTACAATGTAAGTCACGCTTGGACTGTCGTACAAAGAGGACAGGGTTGAGTTTTGGAAATGAGCAGACAACTAGTCTTCAAACTCATGTAGGCATTGTTTAAAGCCAGGCTGAAGTAACACTTAGGCCCTATTTTACAGAACGTTTTCCAATGGGGTTTTGCCATTATAGAACGCTTCTGTGAATTAGGCCCTTAGTCATATTACATGATGGTGTAGAGGGATGCCCAGGTTGTCCCACAGAACGTTTTCCAATGGGGTTTTACCATTATAAAACACTTTTGTGAATTAGGCCCTTAGCGATATTACATGATGGTGTAGATGGATGACCAGGTTGTCCCACAGACCACCCATGTTTTTTTAACCCTCTAGTGAATCAATGGCACTGTCAATAGGATTGATGTCATAATACTGTTAGCAGCTAAGATCAGTGACTGAAACATTGTTTTGAAATATGAATATCTTGAACTATGAATGCACAGGAATATCTACTTTGGATCTCTGGATGATCAGCATTCAATGTATTCTTCAGGTCTTGGAGCCTCCAAGCATTACTTAGAATCTCCTCTATTCATCCTCTGTTGAAGCCTATAGCTACTATATTTCACACAAACACACTACAGCCTGGTAAATGCTCAGGTAGGCGTCGGCCCACTCAGGAAAATCAAATCAGGACTCAGCAACAATTCTAATGACCAAAGGAACGAGCCATGATCTGATTGGTATGCAGCTCTCCTCCTTCAGGATCCTTCTGGACCTTCTCACACCCTTAACATGGCCCTCGTCAAGAAGCTGTACTTCACTTCTGTACTGTTAAAAAAAGTTCCCAATACATTTGCCCCAATTTGGAATGTTTAGCTCTAGCTCTATGTGAGGTGGAAACAAGCACAATTTTGGCAATATTTGCCTAAAATACTGCCACCAGAATGCCTATGATCTGCCACTAGCGGTATTTTGATCAAAATATGACCACAGAACTCAGGCTCAGCAAAAGGTCTGCTGTCTCACGAGGAACAAAAAAGACCATTCCACCAAGAACTATCCTGCCTCAAACCAACTAGCATGGTTGCCATCATTGCAATAACCCACCCATGCCACCTACGCAAGTACAGATGAACCACAATGTAAGTCAATACATTCTACAAAATAAATTGAATCGCCATTAAACATTCCTATTCCAAGAAACTGTTCAACTGATCTCAGAGTTCAGCAATCATACTTACAATGGCAACGATAGCATCCCATCACAATCACTGTGATATTTCCTTACAGACTTCTTTGAAAATAAGTCCCACTCATCTTGCCCAGTCTAGGTTCAGGCCAGGTCAGGTTCTGGACGACATGTCCAGGCTGGTGGATGCAGGAGACCTGATTTTGTTAGATCTGTCAGCGGCATTTGATACTGTCGACCACCCTATCCTGCTCGACCGCCTGACCCACGTCACAATTTCGGGCCAGGTTCACACTTGGTTTACCTCTTTCCTGGCCCCATTCTCTTCAATATTTACATCTAGCCCCTTGTATGTCTCATCCGCTTCTTCGGCGTCAGATGTTACTCCTACACTGATGACACTCAGATCCTGATCCGATTAGACCTTGATCGGGCTGCGATGTCGTTGCGTCTGAGGGGATGTCTGTCAGCCATCAGAGAATGGCTGAAGTTGAATGGGGACAAGACTGAGATGCTAGTGGTGGGTTACCCTCCCAATCCTTCACTTTGGGTTTCTTCTTTCTGGTCTGCTTCTTTGGGTCCCTTTCCGGTCCCAGCCGATAAGGTGAGGAATTTGGGAGTTATATTTTCACCTACACTCTCTATGGAGCTCCACATTGCCGTGGTTTGCAAAGCAGGCCACTACCATCTTTGTATTCTTAGAAAGGTTCTCCCTCTTGTTCCTGTCCACCTTCATCCCCTGGTTGTGGCTGCAATTATGTTAAGTCGATTAGATTATTGTAATTTCCTCTACTGATCTCAACCAAAAGATCTTATCATGCGACTACAAGGGCTACAAAATATGGCGTCCCGGGTAGCCACTGACTCTCCTTATGGTGCCTATATTTCGCCGGCCTTGTGCTCACTCCACTGGCTACCGGTCGCTTAGCGCATTGTTTTTAAAACCCTAGGTTTGGACCATCGGGCTCTTGAGGCTCAAAGAGCAGAATACCTGTGTGCAAAGTTTTCTTGCTATCTTCTGACGCGGTCCTTGTGTTCGGCCTCAGCTGGTCTTCTCACTGTCCCTGTGTTTCATCGTGCCCGCTGTGGGGGATGTGCTTTCTCTGTTGTCGCCCCCAGACTATGGAAGTCTGCCGCTGAATTTGAAGAATCTTGGAAACCACCTTGCATTTAGAAAGGCACTGAAAAACCATCTGTTCTAAACTGCCTGGTTATTTTAAATTAGATCTCTCCCTCCTATAGTGCCAAGATGCCTTTGGCGAACATGCGCTTTACAAGAACACTTAACATAACATAACATAACATAACATGTACCTCAACATAACATGTACCTCTCTTTTTGCATGACCCATCAATCTACTTACCACAGCAAATACCCCCCCATCATCTGCCAGCTTCCAAGGTTTCCTGGACAAGGCACAGAATTCCAGATCACCTGCAGACCCCATCTCGTCTATCTGTCTAGGAAATCCTGCAAGCATTCTGGCGTACAGCATTCTATGCTGTTTTCAGTTCAGGGAGCTTCCAAGCACCGCTAACAATCACTTTCATGTGTCTTATATTGGTGAACAAAACAATTAGACCCATATCAAATGGACACATACTAATGAAGCTCATAGACAGAGAAGCAAGCCTATAGCTACTGGATGTCACAAAAAGAAACTACAACCTGATCAATGCCCACTCAGGAACATCAAACCATTAACATTTTGGATGACCCAAAAAACCAGCAGGAATCTGATGCGTATGCAGTACTCGTGCCTCTGGACCATTCGACCACTCTCAATACTGTTAACCTAACCACTCACTAAACCAATTTAATAGCACATATGAGGTTCTGAGGTCAAACCCTTAAATGGATATCCTGTTCTTCCCTCTGACTGAATTCAATGTATTGCTCTTCCTCCTTTTTTCTGTAACCTGATCTACCACCTGCCGAGTTCCCCAGGGCTTCTCAAAACTTATTTTCACCTTCTGCATAAGCCTGCTTCCTTTCCTAGTCATTTACTTTCTGACTCACCTTATACAACACATTTTTCCAAAATAATGTTGTTAGTGTTAACATATGTTTATTTACGGAATTAGCTTGTCAATATGGATGGTAAAACTAAAGAAATTGTAAAAAAAACAGCTTTCAAGGACTGGGCACTGTCACATTTCCTAAATACTAGGGACACATGTTCAAGACCAGTCTATATTTGGACACACAAACTATTGGTGTTTTGAGCAATATCTCTCCTTGCTGGATAATTCAACCCATTGATACATGTTGTCAAAGTTGTCACTGCACATACTTCCTCTAGCAGTTTTTACATGCAAATGGTCTCAAGTAAGCTCTAAGTATTGTCTGAAATGGCAAATGCTGCATTTTCAATAAGAAAAATAGTTTTAAGTAATTGATGGTGAGAGTGCTCCCTTGTGTTTGCCCAGTAGGAAGGTGTTACAAATACCCAGATGTCATCACTTCTCCCGTAGCGGGAGCCCCTTGCCATGATGCCAGGGAGATGAGGCCATTACCCAGTAGTCCCCCTTGGGGTTGTACTCAGCGGGTGGATCTCATAAGGAGGGAAACGCCTGTAGGACTAGTGACGACCTGGGGAGAACATGGTATTTCCAACACACACTCCCACCTCTTCCCACCTCCTGCCTTGCCTTCCTCTAATCAAGTATCCTCTCCTATGTATGTTTGTAAGATGAGGTAAAATCCAATTACTGTGACGAGGAACAGTAGGATTGACTCCAGTGAAAGCCCACTGCAATATACTGATAGGCGGAGGAGTTGTGGAGACAACATGAATCACCATCTGAATTGTATTGAACGTTCTATCTTTCAAATGCCCAGTGGCTTAAAGATTGAGGAAGGACCAACATTGTTGTCAGACCATCCTTGAAGGCACTGCGAGCAAAGTACCCACACTGCAAGCAAAGCAGAAGATGCTGAACGGGACATACTCGGAGGAACTACGCCATCCCTCACTGATCTGCCATGCACCTGCAGACTGAGAACAGAAGAAGAAGAACATCCAGGCGTGAGAAACAATCAAACCAAATGTTCAAGCAGAGATGCGGAGCCCAGCTCCAGTGAAGTGCTGTGGAACCGCAGGAGGCAGCACGAGGAACAAAGAACCCACCAAACCACATGGTTGAGCAGAGATGCGCAGCCCGGCTCCAGTGAAGTGCTGTGCAAGGATCAAAGAACCAGCGAGGGAGCCGTCAGAAGCTTCAGGGAAGACAGAAACCAACAAAGAGGACCAGATGCTCCTTTTGATGCTATGGGGGCTGTCTGGGTCCACAGAGGGAACACAAGAAACTCTTTTGAGAGTATGGGATCCAGAACTAAAATATAAGAAAGGTTGGGCAGAGTACTATACCTGCCAGGATAGCAAACCAAGTACAGTAGAAGTCAAACAGAGTGAAAGAGACTGGGTCAGGGACCCGATTGTGAACAGGGAGGAGTTCCTGAACTGTACATCTTCTTCGTGGCAGTACCTGGCAGGGAAGTGTACTATCTCTGCCTACCAGAGCCACTGGAAAGGCTCACAGCAAATAGAGTGTCTGAGAAAGGCATGGGGAAGGGAGACATTCACCCTGGTGTGTTAAACTGTAAAATAAGGCAGGAAAGGGCCGTGGGATGGGAGTAATTCCCCAAAGCATCCATGAAGTCTGAGAAAAGCCAGAGAGGGGCCCAGGGAAGGGAATCATTCCTCCAATGTCTGTGTACTGTGAAACCAAGAGAGAACAAGGGAAAGAACCTATATCCTCAGACGTTGTTGATCGTAAATCCAAGAGAGATCAGGGGAATACCCCCTGGTGTTTTGTGCCAGGAAATCAAGAAGAAGAAAGCCCTGGGAAGAGAGTAATTACCCTGGCACGGCAAGTGCATTGAGAGTAAGATACCTGGAGAAGGGAGGCATTCCCCAGGAATCCAATAGTGATGAAAACTAGGGCAAGAAGGAATGTTGTTTGAGGTGGATCCTTTAAGTTTGAACTGAGAACTTTACAACACCTCAAGCTAGAATGGTGTGTTTTATCCTGGAAAGGAATTGAGAGTTGGAGAAGGGAGTCTGCTTTATAGTTCCAGTTGGCAAATGGGAACTGTGCCTGAGAGAATGTGTCCATAAAAAGGGAGCCATTCTTCTGGACCAAGAAGACCCAGTATCTCTTTAGTTGACTTAATAATGTAAGGGATAGAAGTAGGTATTTGTATACATGATGGTGGACTCTTTTCATTTACCTGGACATTCTAACAGACTGCTTAGGACCTTATTTGAGGCAGAGGAATCCCTCTTAGAGTTAGAGAGAGATAGGTTTCTCTCTTTTTGAACAACATAAAAGTCTCTGCCACTAATCATGTCACATGTGTGTCAGTCTACTCCGTCTACACCCTTACAAAGGGCATCTGGTTACTAAGCTTCTTATTTATTTTATTTTTAAATGATCTGTGCAATAGATGTCATTGAGTGCATTGGATCAGCTGTTTATATTAGGTGTATATTTTCATGTATACAATGTATCATTTTTAGATGGAATGTTTGCATGTATGAACATGTATTTGTTGCAATTTGCATTTTGATGGCTTTCCGCTGAATATAGTTGTTTGTTGTTGTAAAGTTACACAACTATGCTAGTCATTTTTAACACGTCACAATTTACAGAACACTGATTCTACAAATGTTAACCGATATCTCATGGCCATTTTTGCAATATTGGGCTTCTCACAGAGTCAAGATCACTACAGCATTTAATCTTATTTTGACGTGACTCTCCAGGCGGATCTGGATACTATAGTATTTCCAAAACAGAGCCACCATCCTGTACCATTTTGCCACATCAGGACCACATCCCAACCGTCTAATGCATCACACTCCGGACACTGTTAGGAACTGTACCCACGGTTCTACAAAGTCAACTTCACAGTTACCAATCAAAATAGAGCCTTTGCCCTCAACCAGATGTAAAGATATAAATGCAATGTTATTTAAAATCTTACTTAAGTGATGCTTCATCCTCAGGACAAACTGCCCTGCTCTGGAGCTCACTTCCGACCTTGATCTGAAAACACAAGGACCCGCTCACCTACAGGAAAGTCAATGAATCCAGCGTATTCAATTTCCCTGTTACTTGCAGTCATGAGGACATCATTAATATAGCCATCACTTGGACCTTATTTTACAGTGTGATAGACAGATCTATCATTCCCAGCATCGGCAGGACTGCTGAGTCCTGAAATAATATGCACTGCAGAATATTCTCACTTTTGTTATAAAACCCAGAAAATGTATTGATCTGTACAGCCAATGCACAACGGATGTAAGTTCTAGAGAACTATTAACAGAAAGCATACAACAATATCACAGCTGCACTCCTTCCTGTAGGTCCTGTGTGCATAACAGCAGTCATACATGTTCTGCACCATGATCTAATCACATCTCTAGACGTCATGAATGACACCCAACAATGCCACATATGCCACTCATCAGGACTTTCAGAAAGGCACACTGTGCAATATCAGTCTGCCTATGGAAATGCAACACATCTCTACATTAAGCCTTATGTCTTTCAAGCATACATAGGCAGGCATTTCTAGCCGGAACAAGAATGTAGTACCTCCCGTCCCTTCGCAAAATGCACCTTTGATCCATGCACCCCGGCTGCAGAATACAAATCGCAAGTCAGGCCAAGAGCGCTCTGAGATCAACATGCAGAAGATGTGTGTCATATCCACTCCATGCATGCATCACTTTGATAGTTGTCTTACTGAATATCATTGAAGAGATAGGATTGAAATTATAAAACACATTTTGATATGTGTTTTAAGAATAGATTACATTTGTATTTTAATTCAATACCCAATCAGTATCACATATCAATATCTATATATATATATATAAAAGTAAACATGTGTCTGTGGCAGGATGTATTGTGAAGAGTTGTTCCTTATGCAAACCCACACTATCTCATCATTCTGCACCAAATTTTGCAAAGTTACCTCTTAGGACTCCCCGGACATTACTGGTTACATGATATTTGGACACCCTACCCGTTCCCCAGATTTCAGCACAATTCAAAAACATTGCGTGGGTTTGTGGCTTGACAAAGGGCCTCATCATGACTTCGGCGGTAACCCTTAAATCCGGCAGTAGCGCTATTACCGCCGGATTTAAGGGTCCACCGAATCAGGGCTTTGGCGGATTTAGCCCCAGCTCTGAGCTGGGGGGAAATCTGCGGAAAATTCGTGCTATTACCGCCGGCAGAAAATCCGCCGGTGGTATTAGCGCAAAGATTCCCCATTGAGCCCAATGGGGAATGGGGCATTCCTGAATGGGCTCAGTGGGGAATGGGGACTTACATTACCACCGAACTCGTGATCCGGCGCTATTAGCACTGGGGAGTTCGGCGGTAGGACTAATACCGCCCGCGCTAATAGCGTTACCGTTACCGCCCAAGTCGTGATGAGGCCCAAAGTGTTGTTCATTATATGATTCCTCACTGTTTGCCCAATCTGCACCACATTTTGCATAGTTACCAGTTGCCTCTGCACATAGCTACATGATATTTCCCTGGATTTCAGCACCTTCACACAAAAGGCGGTTGCCTGAAATCGGCGAACCATCAATGTTGTCATAGAAGGACTGTTCCTTACACGAAAAGGTCCATGCCCTAGGATGCACGGTTTCCAAGTTATTTGCACTGCAATGAACTGCACCACGCCAGGGTGAGGCAACAGGTGGGGAAAGAGCATAGAAGGTCCCAGTTTGCAGCAGTACATCAACTCTCGCCTCCCACAAGGTCTGCTCTGGGGTATGTCAGCCAGCCACACAAGCCCATTCTCAGTGCAGTTTACTTGGGGGAGCGAAGCATCAATCGATACGTGAATCAGAACAGTGACCTACAGAATCAGTGTTATCATGTCTGTCTACAGAACCTGTTATACATAAAACAATAATTTTAATACATCTATGTTTAAAAAGTCAAACATTTTTTGTGGGTTTGTGGCTTGATAAAGCACTGGCATATAGGAGGCAAAGGCGTATGAGCGGTGTAGGCTAAAGGCATATAGGAGGTGAAGGCGAGGCGTATGGACCTTAGAGGTGAAGTTAAGGCAGGTAACATTCCAGAAATATCCAAATTGTTGCTATATAAAGAGGTGATTCTTGCATTTCTGTCACTCTCTTACTAATAGTGCTAAAGTGTACTTTCGCAAGTGGCTGTGTGAACGAGCTATCCTTGCTGATAATAATAATTCTGCCAGTGAAATTAATAATCAGATTCAGACTATTCTTCCAGGAATAGTTTTAGGGTACAACTCAATTGATACAGTGGGGGATACTTATAAAGCTATAAACTATCGTACAGAATTGCTCAACTCACTGAACCCTCCGGGAATGCCACCACATCGCCTTTAACTGAAAGTTGTGTCACCCGTCACAATCTTGACCCACATGGGCTGTCTATAGGTATATAGCAGTGCATCAGAAAATTGCTGCCCAACGCAATTGAAATGACAGTGTTGACCTGGAAGGGTAAAGCAGAAGATGTATTCATCTCCCGCATTCCTGTCCTTCCGACAGACATCCCATTCATTTTCAAGTGCCTACAGTTCCTGGTCAGACTGGCATTCGGTATCACGATCAACAAGGCACAGGGACAGTCAATCAAGTGGACTGGTAATAACTTGAAAAATCTTCCTGTTTCTCCCATGGGCAGTTATATGTCACCTGTTCTAGAGTGGGTTCCCCAAATCAGTTGTATATCTTTGCTGCAACTGGCAAAACAAAGAATGTTCTTTATAAACACACCTTACAATTAACATGTACTTGGGTAATATTATACTTTAAGTCCATAGTTATGGGCATCGTCAGCATCATGTCACCCGTCATGCTGCTCAGGAACCTCCATGTTGTTCTCATGTAAAGTTATAAGTTTCAGAATTTGTTTTTTAAGAAGAACAAACTATTCTGTTGGGTAGTCTTTGTAAGAAAAGATGTTTAAAATATTAAATAATCAAAAAATGTAGTGAATTTTTCTTTTCACCTTCCTTATGCAGAATTTCCAAAAATCGTAAAGCTACCTTAATTGATTTCTAACAGTTAGTACCTATGAGGAAATTAAATTCGGGGCAACGCCGGGTATATCCTATAAAACAAAGATTGCATTTTCTCTACCTCCTCCTGATTTAGATGCAGCACATTTGTGAACATATAAGCAGTCTCATTTAAATAAAACATTAGTAGATGGTGATTTCCAGCTTTGACAAACGCATATCATTTTCTCATTGATCATTTTATAATTTGATAATATGTCATTGTTTTTTGACAAAGTGCAGAAGATACAATTACAAAATGAAGACCATTATGAATGATGGGAAATGAAGGTACAAACAACAAATGGATAGTGTGTGCTTAAAATGAAAGTTATGCATTCACAAACCTACCTGGTGTTTGATATGTATGAGGAATGCTGGAGGATAGTGTTGCCTATTTTCTCTCCATTGAAACCTTGTTGAACAAATACATGAAAGTTACTTATTAAAATATGTTGTTTCTCTTCTGTTTGTAGTTATCAGCTGTGCAGATCCAGGTTCATTGGCGAATGGCATACATTTTGGAAGTGACTTTACATTTAACAAGACTGTGGTTTATCGATGTAACCCTGGCTATGTTGCTGATTCTGCCGCATCGTCTTCCATACTTTGTACTAAAGATGGCACATGGAGCCAAAGTAAACCTATCTGCAAAGGTTTGTATTGTAACAGACGTATTGGCAAAACAAATCAGATGATGTATAATATATAATAATATATATAAAAGCATGTATCTATTTCCCATGTTCTGCTAGTCAGAATTTACTACTCTGTACAAAGCTGCTGTAGATCATAAATAGATTTTTTTATGAGAATCCCATGAATGCCTCACAGCACAGACACCCAACAATTCAATGACAAAACAGGACCAGTGGCTGGAATCAGAAACACTTTTAGAGAGTTGGAAAAGGCGTAGATTAGTCTTTCATTTTATCATGCTCCTAAAACTGACTACATAAAGAAAGGAGTGCCATCTGTAAGGCTGCAGAAGCAGGAGACTGGCCCACAGGCGGCATGCTTTTTGGCATAAACCTTTATTTAATCAAAATAATGATGAAACCTCTTTCTCCCTAACTCTAAGAGGGCTTTCTCTGCTGCAACCAAGGAATGAAGGATTCCATCAGAATGTCCAAGTAAATGAAAAAGAGTCCACCATTGTGTCTCAAAATGCATTACACTGTCTGTCAAACTTGCAACTTAACTAAAGAGGTAATGGATCTTTTGTGTCCAGAAGAATGACTCTCTTCTTCTGGACAACGGATCCCAGTTTCAACTGTAGGTGGGACTTTTTACCTCAGGGGATGACTCCTCTACCCAGGCCTCGATACCTTTTCAAGGTATCAAAGCAAAGTTACAGGTTGAGATGTCAACAAATGGTTCTCAGTTCCACCTCAAAAGGTATAGTTGCAATTCTTAGGTGGGATATTTGCCTGATGGAATGACTCCCTTCCCCAGCTCTTAATCCCCTTTTCAAGGCACAAGACTATATTTCAGATCAAAGTTCCAGCTCAAGCATCAATGTTCCTCATTGCCCAAAGTTCTTTTCTCCACTATTGGGTTCCTGCAGAATGCCCCCGTTCTCCAGGTGTCTTGTTTTCAGTTCGTTCACAGAGTCAGGGGAATGACTCCCTTCCCCTCGCCTTTTCTGAGACAGTTCACAATGCCAGCAAGACTGACTCCCTTCCCCTTACGTTTTCTCATATGTTGTAAGTTAGTGGAGCCCCCAACTAATAGCACACAGGCAGGGGAAGCTGGGCCTCTTGTGGAGGCTGTGATGGAAGTAGGGGAGGCAGTGAATGCATGCAAAGATGCAGGGCTGTTGGAGGATCCGCAGGGCCTCTTCCTTACTTGAGAAGAGGAAGCTGCAACAACAAGCACACTTTAGAAGGATTAAGGGATGGTGTCTGTCTGCTTTGCAGAGTAGTCTGGGGCCCTTTGCAGCCAATATCCTCAGAAAACATCATGTCATAATATGTTTTCCTTTACATTCATCATCACATATTATGTTAGTATGTGTATGAAATGTTGACTACTGGTAAGAAAACTTAGAAGAACTCTAGTGTGGGCTAAGTCAAATGACAAGCTTAGAAAACCCCCATTAAAAGGCAACATGCAGAGATTGGGTGATTTCCAAAAAGATTTAGGTGGTGAAAGATGACACCAACAAAGTATAGTTCCCCGGGGACTGTTAGTGAAAATACAACAGGTATGCTGCAAAACTGAAGTTATTTGATAGCTCAATGTTTTCAGCTGTGTCAATCAATAGCAACACCTGTGGATATGAGACTAGGGGGATACTGTAGCATTTATATATGAACATAGGCATGGACATCAAAGGGAATTGCAATGAACAAACTCAAATATGTGTTAGACAAATGCGAGACTATGCCATCATACTATCAGAAAAACGTGCAACTCCATTTATTTGTAGAGAATAAGGGTGCATGCAGTTAATAATATTTGGCAGGCCAGGAGCCAAAGATATTTTTCTTTGACAGTAATTCTAGAGGCCTGGCCATGAATTTGTATCATTCTATGCTGGTATGGGTCAGGAATCTAAAACAGTATTGGGGCCCTGTGTATGCACGATATTCAGACACTGAGATCAGTTTCAATGTAATCATTTCAAGAAGAAATCTTTATTGCAGTAGACAAACTCGGAACAGACAGAAAAAACCATGTACAGCAAAGAGTGAGCTTCTATGTTCAGGGTTCAAGAAGAATTTTTATCTTTCATATTCATATATATTTCAATACACAGGTAGTGCAAGTGTCAATGATCTCATCAAAGTAAAGCACATCAATCATAAAACGCTGCATTGTGTTGCATTCATGCTTAGGTAGGCAGGATGAATACCCAGTTAGCTACAAGATAAGACGGCAGCTAGAAAGAGAAGTAGATCAATGGCGTAATAGCCCTTCCTAGCAAGAACTGAAGCGAGGCAGCATATCATTTGTGTCCTCCATAGGTTTAAGGTGTGAAGCAGTCTACATTCTAATTGTTCAAAGGTGGCGGAATAAAAAATAGAAAAAAACTTGTACCAAATACATTGCTTTACTTAATGTTCTTTTTCTTTTTTGCATTTTTGCACCAGGGAAACGTTTGCCTTTGTTGTCATACAATTTCATATTAGCACTAGGGCAAACTTTGCCATGATCTCTAATGTAATGTAATAAATACAAATAACAAAGAACACTGTACAATGAGCCTTAACTATTCACTATGCTGGGTGTGGCTAATGGAGATTGCAGTCCAACACATCTGGAGAGCCACTTGTTGCAGACACCCGTTTCAACGCATCATGGGGTTACGGGTGTTATTAAGTGCTGCATACATGTTTTCATAGCCATCTCCATTGCTCCCAGGATTGTCAATAAATGCACAGTTTGCCTCAGCAGCCTTGTTACTGAGGACATTTAATAAGCAAATTGGTCCTCCATAAATGCAAAGGGGCAGCAACATGTTCAAAAGGTTCGTGTATGAAAGCTGAGGTAGCCACATTTGCTACAAATATACACATATTATAATTATCGAAATGTTCAGAGTATCATATAGCTGTACCATCTACACAGGATTCTGAATTATAATGAGCACCATGAGTACATTTTGTTCTGGCCTCAGAACAGATCAACGAGGCGCCGTGGCAGAACTGTACAGTATTGCACTTCCTGGGAAACAATCTGGCTGATTGTCCAAAAGCAGAGATTTATAGCTTGTTTGGTGGTGGCATGCTGGACTATTGAGAGCATGTTAGTATCGCCTGCTGTCAGCGCATAATCAGGGCGCCATTTGCAACACTTTGCTGGAGGTGGCAGACAATAACACAGTTGGAACTTAACACAAAAATTAAGTTATCTTTAAATGCGAGGCAAGTTAATCAGTTTGCTAATGTTGTTTGCCGGACGCTGGTATCCAAGTCATACAAGGCTCTAAGAAATATGACTGTGGCATTTGAAAAATGTGATTTTGAGCAGGAAAACGATATCTCGAATTAAGTTGGCTGTAATTAAAAAAGCGGTGGCTTGCGCAATAAAAAAAAAACTCAATATCATCCACTCGTATTGCAAACGAATGGAAAACGTTTTTGCATTTTTTTGCAGAATTGGAAGAAATGTCTTTGGTCGAGTCTCTATTTCCTCTTTCTTGCTGGTGACCCTTCAAGGGAAGTCAGTGCGTGTAGTGCCATTATGGCCCTAGTACAAGCGCAAGATGATGTGATTGGTTCCAGTGATTAGCTTGCATTGTTTCAAGGTGGATCATTCATCTCAAAGGAAGGTCTTCCTCTTTAAACCTGTAGTTAACGAAAGAGGAATATTTCCAGAAGGAGACATGTTCTAACGTCGGTTGATAATCACCGTCCACAGGAATAACGTTCCTCATCAGTCGTTCACAGTGCTGAAAAGGGAAAAGATAAACTGTGGGAACCCAACAGCCAAGAGCAGAATGGGAGGGAGGTTAGGAGTGAGGGATTGTATATTATGGGGGACTCATGAGACTTTTCTCAGCACCCCCTGTACTCCGGATACCCCCGGCTGGCCCATAGAGCCAAGGTTAGCTCCGAAGTACTGTAAGAAGAGATAGCTGCACCCTTGAGATGGATAGGGGTGCAGTTTTATTACTCCAACACCAATCAATAAGGACAACTCAATGGTTTGGCAAAGGGAGTCCATTTAATGACAAGTACAAAAAACGGTGAGTCATGGAAATCAGCAGTGATGCGATTGTCCTTCTCCCTTCAACTCCTACGAACTTCATACAAGTTGTAACATTTATACTCAAAACTCGTCATAGTTGACGTGTAACTCTCAAAAGTTAACATGCAATTCTATTGGTTAGGAAAAGGTAACTTTCATATAGGTACTATATCTGTATATGGTAACGGAGTGCGGGGATTGGGTAAACACTGTCCGGTGGCATCTAAGCCCTACCTCCAAAAATGAATACTGAAAATGTTCCTAAAAGTACAACGTCTCCTTGCTTCTACGAATTATAGGACCCTAGATTATTGTTTCTCTTGTGATTGGGTTGCCACCAACCCCATGCATATTCTTCCACTTCGCTTAGTTGCACGCTGAGCGGTCGACCAGGTGCGGGGTGCCCCTTAGTTACCCGTCCTTTCTCCAATTAAGGTTACAATCAATCATTGCTTCAGCAACTATGTAACAATTACTTCAGTGTGGTTGGCCTCATAACTGCATCTTCTGTCTGAAAAAGTTCTGATATCTCTGCCTGGGCGGATGCCAAGCGTAGGTGTGAACCCATGCTTCTTCTCGCTCAGCTGGTCACGTGTTTCCCGCACCATGAATTTGTCTAGTTTCTCTCAATTTGTGTATTTGATTCTTATTTAGCTTGCCACCAGCCTATGCCACCTTATCTTGACCTTTCAGAGACATGATATTCTGTTCTTAAGTTTCAATTATATGTAGCTACTGTTCCTTCTTTTTATTGGTATGACCTTGGCTCTCCTGGCACGAGTTGCATCTGCCGAGTTTCGATTTAGCCGGCTCTTCTTGTTTTGAAAGAATAGGAATCTCTGATCATTCGGCCTTTAGTAACCTGAGTTGATTCTGCTTTGTTTGCAAAGTGGAATATACTTATACTAAAGTCCTTTGCTTGAGGTAGCATTATGTATAATGGCGCTTGCCGCACTATTCTTCTACTTAGCCTGGCAAGCTGCACTGTTTTCTTAGCTTTCTTGCGGTTCCAAGCATATTTACAGGTGTAAACTGGTTGAATATCTTCATCTTGCTTACAGCTTGAACTTCTTTGCATTTCAACATTGCTCTTCCACTTTAGGTTCACAATATCTTTATTCATGGCACTTCATCTCTTTGTGCCATTCTCGGGTCATCATTTCTTCTATCTGCGAGTCTGTCCGGGTCCCCGTGGCATCACCATTCGTCGTCCATTAAGACTTTTTTGGTTTCTTCCGGGACAGTACTTAGGCACTCTTCATTTCGTCTCATTTGCTGGTAGGGTTTTCTTAATGGATACCTTACTGTCCATGGTTGTCTGGGTATTGGTACTTCAATTGTGAAAACAAAATCAAAATATCGAGGCTGAGTACCCCAAAAGGAAATACACCAAACACGGGTTACAAAGGAACATACAGAGATATTTATTTTATACTGAACAGTTTTCCAAGAAAAGTAACAGATAGCTATCGGCCCTCAGTACAACACAACGAACTCCAGCGTGGTTCAGTGTGCTTAGTGAGAGACGCTGTACATTAGAATTTGTTGTTCTTTTATACCATTTGCGAACATGATATCCAACCCTACTTCTGGTTAATATTCCTCTAATATATTACTGATCTAGGGTTCATGCCGGGTCCATACCACTATATGCATAGGGATTGCTTTTAATACATTTGCCAACAAGCCTACAGGGTAACAGTGTATTTAAGGATCTCATGAAGGTCTTCTCCAACATTAATACAATGTAGTTAAATAAGTGTCCTTAGTTCAGTATTTGGATACATTGTTCTTAACATATGCTCGTGGATTAGTTTAATTGCATAAGTAATCCTTTACACACCGGTCAGTGAAGGACAAGGTCTCAGTTCATGACCCCAGCAAGTGGTCTGCAGGCAAGTTACATATTAATTATACACAGAGGTCAAGACGGCCATGTTGTATTTCGGAATGACATCGTCCACCATTTTAACTCACAGGGTGACTTTACAGAAAGAACCTAAAATGGTGGATTGACCTAAAATGGCAGCTTACATTGATTCTAAGGTCAGGACCTTGCAACACGGATTTCTTCGCAAGTGGTTTACAAGCAGCTTGGCGTAGGCCAATATACATATATTTGTTGCAATAGGAGGTACGATATAATTTCCCATTTGACACAATTGGTGTTGCTCTTCTGATAGGTACTGGGCAGAGCCCTACTGCGGCTCTCTGCTGGTTTATTTGCTGATCATACGTCACATATTTTGGTGTGAACGTTCCTGGTACTTCTAAATGGGCAACTGGAGTGCAGGCTTTATTTGGGACCTCCTCTACACTTCCCCCTCTGGGCGATTCATCGACCACTTTCACCACCGTCTTTGGATTCATCTTACTCGATTCTTCTGTATTTATCTTCAATCCGTCGCCTGTGTTCATTCCCTCTTTATCTTCTGGGTCTATACATGATGGTTTGAAGAAGTGTCTTTTTGGAGTCCATATTTTTATTACTCCTTTCAGGCTTCCTGCTGTTCTTACATGTTCGTCTTTATTCCATGTCATTAGTTAACATTGTCAATTTTGACTACAGTAAATCCATCTTCCCACATAATTTCTGTGCCTCCCAGGATAGAGAAACTTTGTTCCTTTTCGTGCGTGAATGCTGGCCTTCACAAAGTTTCTTATTTCTTCATCAGTCAGGTCCTTGGGCTTCTATCCTGGCTTGACATCAATCATGATCTTCATCCCTATGGCTTTCTCCGCAGTCTTCTGGCATTGAGAGGTTATTATCTTGATAACACAAAATCATCACTAACAGGGCTCTCAAGAACTTGAATGCATCTGCCATCTATTGTGGGACCCACAAGAATACTGATCCAAACCAGCTGTCATCATCAACTTCATCAGTTTCATCGATCATCTGGTTCTGCAGGTTTGTCAGCATATCTATGGCCTCTGTTAAAGTTCCATTCTCCTCATCGTGAGAAGGTATACACGTGCAACAAGATTCTCCAATTTTTGCACAAACTCCTCCATCCATAGCAGTGATCATGTCAAGGACATATCCGTTCTGGAGAGTCATCAGTCGGATGGCTCTTAACTCTTCCTTGATTGCATTGAATCCTTTTATGGTTGTGTTGATGGTCTGCAGTACCTTCCATCTGGTTACCTGCAACCATTTAGTATTTACTCCAACTTGGATTCTCGGCATGAAGATCGTCGTGAATATTGATGAGGTGAGGCTGACCAGCCTGTGTTCATATGGGATTGCATGAAATGCTTCTTCTGATTTAGCAGAGAAGTAATTCTCTCTCTTCATTCGAGTTATTAGTTCCACAGATCTCCTCTTCCTCATGTGAGCAAATGCTTTCAGGAAACTGTTAATATTCAGGTGACTTTTCAGGATCACCAATGCTGAAACATGGACATTCACTATTGTGCATATGCCTCCCCAGTTTTTCGGCAGTCTGATGTATGCCTTGGATCCACATGCCCAATAATGATCTATAATTACTGCAATTCCATGCACCATTCCTGGAGCGTCAAAACTTGTCCACAGTTCTTATTCTCTCCCAACTTTCTAGTGCTGTTATTTCTGAAGCAGAACTCTGGGCTCTCCAGTGGCACTATCAGCATGATGTCAACATTTTCTTTGTAGAGTCCAGTGATCACCCAGCCTCTGCAAATCACCACTCCTTTCTCCCATCCATCTGGTGAAAGCACTGTTCCCCAAATCTGCATTTGGGCTCTATTCTTCCACTTTCGAGCTTCCTCTGGGGTTTTTCCTTGGACATTTAGTCTTGAGTTCACTACCCATCTTATTCCTGATCCTTTAACTCCAGGCTTCTCATACCTGATCACATGATTCCTAGTATGAGCTCTGTTTCTTGTCTTAATGTCTTGAACATAATCATCTTTGTCGGGAAAGGCTGTTTCAGTTGCCAATTCTAGGGAAGCGTCATTTCCCATAAACTGGCCTCTAGTTTTGCACGTGGCTACGTGTGAAAGACAGTGTGGTGTCTGGACATCAATTTCTACAGCTACGAAGATCTTGGATTTCCCCATGCTGTATGCTAGGAGGGCACAAACAAAGCATTCCCCTCCTGAACTTTGTCTTCCAACTTCGTTCATGTGCTGGAACCAAATGTTGTTTTGCAGATGTGCTGTGCTATCCAGGTAGTCGATGAGTTTGTTGTCATCTCCAAGCATGCCTCTCTTGATTCTTAGTGTTTTCCTGTAGTTGGCTATGACTACATCCCTAAATGCATCTGTATGGCTTTTTCTTGCTGGAGGATTCTCAGGTATCTCGGTCCATGGTGCAGGCTTCCTCATCTGCGCCATTTGAGTGGACAAGAGTCTGACAGCTCTTTCCCCGTCTTCATACATCTTTCTTCTGCTGGTTACAAATGCCCATACCAACCACCCTGACGCTGGTCCTGTGTATGGTTGTATCGTAGAACTGGTACTTGTCCCTTGTGTTGAAACATATATGCTTGGCAATACAGTCTCTGCAGTTTTATTCTTCAGTTCCTCCAGTATTTTCCTTGCTTTGGCTATGAATGTCCATAATGAGTCTACTATCAGTTGTGTTCGTGCAGAGAGCTTCTCCGAGTTGGCTCTTGTTTTCTTAGGAGTTTCGGCCGTAGCTGCTTCTGTTAGCCTTCTTCCCAACTCTCCTTTTCTTTCCATACCCTCTTCTGTGGAGTTTCTTATGGCAAGTAGTCTCTTCTTCTCTACTCTTTTGTCTTGTGGTTCTCCAGTCATTGACACTAGGCCTGTTTCATGTGCATTAAGTGTTTGCATGCGTGTGGTTGTCAGTAATCTTTCTTCATTCATTCTTTCCCAACCCTGTCTCCGGCTTTTATGTTTGGTTGTTACCACAAGTGTGTGTGTGTGTCATTGCTAATCACATCCATTTCAAGTTCATTCATTCCTCCATCAGATCTTCTAGACTGGAATGACGATGTAAGGTCTGGGTGCTTTTGTGGGTTTCATGCGTTCATCATTAGGTGGGTGCACTGGAATTGGAATGCTTTGTGCACCAATAAAAATGCAGTTCTGATCATTAGTGACAGTAAAACAATGATGAATATGATACATAAATACATTATGCCCCTGTAAGTCAGGTGGCAGCATTTACTTCCAGAGAATCGTGGGCGTCTCTTCTCCTGTGGGAGGACCAGGTTGCTGCTTTGGACCCCCATCTCGATCATTTGCCAAATGTCTACCTTTATTGTACTTCTTTAACTAATATTGTCTTTCGGGTTCTGTGTCAGGTGCTCCACAAGTGTCCCCCCTCTTGCAGTGATGAATGGTCTCTTATTTCAGGATACAGTTCCTTTGCTAACTATGAGAAAAAATCAAATCAACCAAAACCTCAGTAAGTCCTTTTACTGTGCATGTTCAAAGTAAGTAAGCTCCCAGTCCACTCCTCGGATTTGCTTCAGTCCTGAGGACGTATTGTATGCTGGTCAATATGAAGAGTAAGGACAAAATAACAACAAATGCAATAAGTGAAGTCCTTGACACTGCTTCCTAGATCTGTCCCAAGGCGGAAGGCTTTTAGAGTCTCCTCAGATAGTTCTGTTGATGGTTCAAGAGTTCTATTTGTAGTACGATTCCATGCAAGAGCATGCCCATATGTGCGACATTAGCTGGATCTCTGATGAATGTGAGGACGTCAACATCGATTGGTCTCTCCACTAGCTCTGGAAAGTTAGTGACTAGAATGAAAATGACGTGAGCTAACCTGCTTTCTTCTAGTGACAGGGACATCTGTCCTGTCTTGCTGAGTCGTTCAGGATTGTATGCTTTCTCTTCAATGTAAACAATGTCTGCACTGTCCGTTCGCGTGGAGTGCAACTAAGATCACAATTTTATTTAGGAGTTGGCTTAGATGTTCTGTATTTGCTGGATCTCGAAGAAACGTGATTGTGTCTGTTGCTCTTCCGACAAGATTTGGACAGTCTTCGATTATACGAAAGAACAATGTATTGATAAGCTCATTTATTTCCGTCTGTGTTTGAGACATTTGGTTCTTTCTCACTGTACTCAGGACGTAAGAGAAATTGTTCGGCAATAACAGTAAGCAATCTCTTTATTGTCTTTTCATTTTTAGGATCTTGAAGAGAGTCAGTGACACTGGTGAGCCATCCCACCAATGAAGGGTATGATCTTAGCACTTGATTAAAATAAGTTATCACATCCTTTGTGATGTCACTACTGTGGGACACCATAAGTGATTCCGAATAGGGTCTCGGTATGGAATGAGTCGGGATACTGTATTTGTTTCCAAAGTAGGTGTCCTCAGTCAACATTTGGCATATCATTTTCTCATCAAGGCTTAAGTGTGCCTCAGTCCAACGTTCAAAGTCAACAGACTATGTTGTGGCTTATACGTGCAATTTTCTCCTTCACCCTGCAACTAGGATGCACAGAGTTTCCGTTTGTATGTCCTTATCCCCTTTTTTGCTTAGAGGAATTGTCCAATTTAAGCCACAATTTGCAAAAAGTTCTTTGTCTTTGATTAGCTGGTCATGCATCCTTATTCCTTGTCATGGATCTCGTCTGCACGTGCTGTGGTTCTTCCCTGCCGCTCGTCGATTCCTCTCGTTTGGGTCTAGGTATTGAGCTGTGTCTGTAGTAGTATCACCTTCTGTGTTCCGTGCTGCCCTGCACCCCTTTTGTCGTTGCTGCAGCTGGTCATAAATTACAGTAAGGCAAGATGTCATGCAGTTCAGGTAGTTTTGCATTTCAGACCCTAAGATTTCTCCTGTTAATTGGGCATCACATCTAGGTCTATCTCCAGGTGTCAAGGTATTTCTCATTCTTCTTCCTGTGACTATCACGTGTGGCATAAGATGATGGTCAGAACCACATTGGTTCCTAAGTGCATGCCAAAGAAAGGCAGTGCAACCATCCCTTTCTTAGAGTCAGCTTCAACTTGGCTATCCTTTCCTTTAACAAACCGTTGAGCTTCTCACAGATACCGTTACCTTGTGGATGATATGCCGACGAGAACTTGTGCTTTATGCCAAGCAGCAAGATAATCTGTTCGAATGTCTCATTTACAAAGTGAGCTCTGTTATCTGATCTCATGACTTCACACATCCCCCACCTGGGGAACACCTCTCTCACTAAAAGTTTGGCCGCACAGGTAGAGTCTGGGTGTGTACAGGGACCTGTCTCAATCCATCTAGAGAATGACCACACCACAACAATTATGTATATGTACCCGTTACATACTTGAATCATGTTGACGTAATCGACATGCAAGTGCTGAAAAGGCCCATTTGGCCTCGGAATGACTCCTCTCATTACGTTTAATGTGTGCCCAGCTGTGAATTGTTGGCATATTATACAATGATTTATAAAAAATGCAACGTGTTCGGCTAAATTCGGTATGAACCAGTCTTCTGCGAGTGGTGTCGCAAAATTTTCTTTTGTCATGTGCACCGGATAATGTAACTGCTCCAGCGCTATTTTTAATAGGGCTACAGGCATTACTGGTTTACCATGCTGTCTTGTTGCCACAAGCCATCAGAGGAGTGTAAAGAACACCCTCAATCAACGTTTCTAAAGGTTCTTTTCTTCCTGTGATGCCTCCCCTTGGAGTTCCATTAGCTGTGTTTGCCTCAAATTACTGTAATTTCAGATGCAATCCCTGCAACCATCATTCGCTCTTTGTCATGGATAACTTCCACTTCCATGATCGTCTCACTTTTGGATGCCATACTCTTGGCTTCCGTGTCTGGTGCGCGATTTCCGCGTGAGATAAAATCTGTCCCCTTCATGTGGGCGGCGCATTTTATGACCGCTATGCCCACTGGGAGCTGTAGTGTCTTGATCAGCCTGTTCAATAAGGCTGTGTGTTGCACTGGCAAGCCGTCTGCTTTGAGGTGGCCCCTCATTTCCCAGTGCGCTAAGCCTGCGTGCACCATTGAAGTCACATAGGCGGAGTCACTGTACACCCTTACTTCCTGGTCTGCGTGATTCTCAATGGCGAGTATCAACGCAAATAATTCTGCAGCCTGTGCTGAATAGTGAGATGGTATTCGTGTGCTAATAAGTACTCGGAATTCTCCATTTGTTGTGTGCTTCATCACATTAGCGCCTGTATATCTTTGCGTATCACTTTGATCGAACCTCTAGGAACCGTCAATAAAGACGATCTCTCCTTCTGCAAGGCATTCTCTTTCACCCTGGGAATTTCATCAGAGAATTCTTCATAGTTCGCACAGTCATGTATTGGCTCTCCTTCAGTGACTGGCTCTGCTATAAATGCAGAGGGTTCACTATCTTACATCGGACTACCTTAATCGAGGGATTTGATATGATCATGTCATAAGCAGATGCTCTCTGAGATGTCAATGTGCCATTTGCTTTCTCTAGAATGGCAAATAGCGAGTGCTCGATGTACAATGTCATGGAGCATCCCATTACAATGGTTGTAGCCTTCCCTATGGCGAACGCTGCGGCAGCTAAACTTTGTTCACACAGGAAAAGACCTCTCATTACTGGGTCCAAATTTCCACTGTAGTAAGCCAGGGGCTTGTACCCCAATGTGGTTCTCTGCATGAGTACTGCCATCATAACGCTGCCATTCGTGTGTGAAAACATGTAAAATTCCTCTGTATAATTGGGAACCCGTAGAACTGGTGCTGTGCAAATGACTTATGTGAGTTCAGCAATTCCCTCCTCCATGGTCTCAGACTATTCAATCTTTTCTTTCATTACTTGGGCCTTCTTAAGGGCTTGAAGTAAAGGCTTAGTTTAAGAGCTACAGTTGAAGACCCATGCTCTGACATAGTTGCATAGGCCTAAAAAGCTTTGCATCTGTTTTATCGTGTGTGGCTTAGGCGTGTTCAGTATGGCCTCAGCCCTTTCTGGGGTCACTCTCTTTTCCTCATGTAAGATCAGCTGGCCTATGTACAGCACTTCACTTCTTGTTGACAATATTGTAACTTCTCCTTGTCAACCTTGTATCCTTTCTCAGCCAGTATAGTCAATAGCTGAACAGAATTGCGCCTGCATTGCTGTTCTGTTGCACTACAAATGAAGATGTCATCCACATATTGCAGGACGACACTTTTTTGTGCAATATTGCTCAAGTCCATTTGCAGGACTCTGTTAAAAATTTATGGAGACTCACAAAACCCCTGGGGTAGCCTCGTGCTTTTCAGACGCATCTATCTCAATGTAAATGACGTCAGATCTTGTGAGTCACGGTGCAATGGGATTGAGAAAAATGCATTTTTCAAGTCAATCAGCGTGAACTATTTTGCCTCAATGGGTATATCACATAGAATTGTAGCCGGGTTAGGGACTAGAGGGAACTCGGCCTCAACAATATCATTTATTGGCCTCAGATCTTGGATTAAACGCCAAGACATTCCCTTTAATTTTTTGTTTGTTTTATTTGTTTGTTTATTTTATTTGTATGGCGCTCCAAACCCGGAGGTAGAAGGGCGCTTAAGAATATGGCTACAGTGTGCATACTTCGTACAGGTTTATAATATATACATATATATACAGTGGTTAATAAACAGAGCATATGCAGTGCGTACAATATACAATTTTCAGAATAAGTACAGTGTCTAAGCCAGTATCCGCACGGGTCTAGAGTTAGTGGTGTTATTCTTTGTTTAGCAGCCATCTGATGACCTGCTTCCTAAAGATCTGGAAGGATTCGACAGTTTTGATGTTAAGCGGTAGGGAGTTCCAGAGTTGGGGGGCCAGCACTATGAAGCTTACCCCTCCCGCTCTTTTTAGGTGGAACCTGGGCACTAGTAGGCAAAGAGTGTTGGAGGATCTGGTGAGTCTGGTGGCAGGTTTCAGGGTGAGTTTATTAGCTAGATAAGGTGGTGCTAGGTGATTGAGGGCTTTGTACGTGAGGCAGATGATTTTTAGATCAATTTGTTGGCGTATGGAAAGCCATTTGCAGGCTTTCCTAGTGGCAGAGATATGCTCTTGTCTGGGAATGTTGAGGGCTGCGCGTAAGGCGTTATTTTGTATTACCTGCAATTTATTGAGTACGGATTGATTAGCGCCTAGGTACAGGCTGTTACAGTAATCCAGTTTGGATTGTATTAGGGCCCTGGCAAGGGTGAGGCAGCTGTTGGGTGATAGGAAGGGTCTGCTGGCCCTAATGAGCTTGCCGGTATAGGCAGCGGCTGAGGCGATCATATTGGTGTGTTTGCTGAGGTTGGAGTTGGCATCTAGATAGAAACCCAGGGTTTTTACGCTTTTGGCTATGGGAATGGGATGACCATCGATGGTGATGTTATTATAGCAAGGATCAAGTTTAGTTAGAGTGTTGGGGGAGCCGACAATTAGGAGCTCTGTTTTCTCATCATTCAGGCAGAGACCATGGGAGGCCATCCATGCCTGAATGATGGAGAATATTTTGTTGATCCGGGCGGAGTCTTCTTGGTAATTACCAGAGATAGTGAGGAGTATCTGGGTGTCATCTGCGTAGTTTGTGTAGGTGACACCCAGATGATCCAGTTGGTCAAATAGAGGCTTTGTAAATATGTTATACAAAGTGGGGGATACACAGGAACCTTGTGGGACCCCGCATGTGATGGGGGTGGGGTCTGCTGCAGCTGTGGTGGAAAAGACTCGTATGGTTCTGTTAGCCAGGAAGGATTGTATCCATGTGATGGCAGGGGAGGAGAAGTGGGCTGCAGTGGCAAGGTGATTACAGAGTACCTCATGGCTGACCAGGTCAAAGGCCGCTGAGAGGTCTAGGAGGAGTAGGATAGCAGCATTGCCTTTGTCTTTAATTTCATCAATCTGGCTTTTGAGATCAACAAGGGCGGTTTCAGTTCCGTGTTGAGGTCTGAAGCCAGATTGACGTATTCCTAGTAGTTGGTTGGATTCTAGGTATTCCTGAATTTGGATGTAGGCGACTCTGTCCAGGATTTTCAGTAGGAAGGGGACTGTGGTGATGGGCCTGTAGTTTGTGGGTGTGGCTGGGTCGAGGGATTGTTTTTTCAGGAGGGGGAGAACCCATGATTGTTTTAAGTTGCTGGGGATGGAGCTACTGGTGAAGGATAGGTTGATGAGTTTGGTGATGAAGAGGGAGAGCTCTCTGGCTGCATCTTTTATGATTTGAGCCGGGCAGCTGTCTCCTTTACAGTTAGAGGGTTTCAGGGATGTGATGATTTTTTGAACTTCCGGTATGGTGACTTTTTTGAACGAGAAGCCTGTGCTAGTGTAGTTAGGTGTGGGTAGGCTAAGGTTGGTGACATTGTTGTTGAGTTGTTGCCGTTTGTTTTCGATTTTAGTTTGGAGTCCTAAAATTTTATTGATGAGGGCGTTCTGGATGTTGGTGCGCCAGGGTTTGTCTTTCGGGCAGGTTTCCGGGGGCGAAATAGGGTTTTCTAGTCTTTCAGAATTTTGAATAATTCTTTAGTGGAGGATCCTGCCTGAGTGATCCTGGTGTTGTAATTATCTTTTTTGGTCTGGATTATCTCGCTTTTGTAAAGTGAGGATAAGTTAGTGAGGTTGGATTTGTTTACTGCAGTGGGGTTAGTTTTCCAGGTGAGGTGAGCCTTAGCTTTCTTTTTTCTAAGTAGTTTGAGCTCAGGGGTGTACCATGAGTTCAGATGAGCTTTGGGTTTAGCTTTGCGTATTTTCAAGGGGGCAACAGTGTCCATTGCTTTGGCCATGGAATCATTGAAGGTGTCAATCAGCAGGTTTAAGTCAGCGTTAGCTGGGAGGGCATTGAGGGTAGCTAAGACCAGTGGTAGTAGGGCTTCAGCAGTGATGTTGCGTTTATTCCTGCTGGGGTATGCTGGTGCCATGGGGTGCTTATTGGGCAGTACCTGATTGGTGTTAACCTCAAGGGGGATCATGTGGTGATCGGTCCATGCCAGAGGTTGGGGGTCTTTGCAGGTTGTGTTGCAATTGTGGGTTGCTACCCAATCAAGGGTTCTGCCTTTTTGGTGGGTAGGGAGTACAATGAGTTGAGTGAGACCGTGATCGGTTAGGGCATTGGCCAGGGATGCAGCAGGTGCGTCGTTTGGGTCTTGGTAGCCGAGGTTGAAGTCTCCGAGGATCATGAATTGTGCTGTTGGTTTGGAAATTTTGGTGATGAGGGATGTGATGTCTTCTTCGAAGGTCCCAGGGGGACCTGGCGGTCTGTATATGAAGCGGATAGTTATCGTGGCTGTGGGGGAGGTTTGTAGTTTGGTTGTGAGTAACTCGCAGGAAGTGAATGCGACTGTATCGGTTAGTCTGAGGCCAAGAGCGGATTTGGAAATGATTGCTACGCCTCCACCTCTGGCGTTAGGTCTGTCCGCTCTGAGGATAGTGTATTTGTCTGGGATGGCTAGCGATAAATAAGGTCCGGACGCCTCATGAAGCCAAGTTTCTGTTAGGGCTAAGAAGTCAAGGTCATTGGTAAGGATGATGTCTGCAATTTCTGTGGGGTGGGCAGCCAGGGATCTGACGTTGAGAAGGGCGCCTTTTAGTGGGGGAGGAGTGGGTTTGCTTGGTGCAATGTGCTTTGTATTAGTTTTGGTGTAAGGTCTGGAGTAAGATTTAGAGTTTGTGGTGGGGAGCCTGGAGCCTAATCTTTCATTGCGGGTTGTGATGTTGGGAATAAGGGAGAGGGGGGTTGGTCCGGGCGGCTTAAAGCGGGTGAGAGGTTTGGTGGTCGATTTGGTTTTGTTAGACTTAGCAGTGGGACTGTGGTGGCTGTTGGTGGGTAGGCCATGGATGGCGATGGATGTGGAGGTGAGGGGGTGTTGGTAAGTGGAGGGGAAAGGGGGTGTGGAGGGTAGGAACGGAGTGGGGCAGGGGATGGGGTGGTGTCTGGGGCACCCTAGTTTAGCCAGGCCGTCCTGATGGGCTATGTAGCTATTGTTGCTACAGGGTACTTTGTCCTGTATTAAGCAGAAAGGGAACATGGTTAGGGCGAGCCAGAAGATCATGGTCTGTGGATAGCGGTGGAGTCTGGTGGCGCTGGAGGGGAGCAGGTCGGACTAAGATAGATGGTGGCTGATTGGAATCGGGTAGAATCGGTCAGGTACAGCCTGTGCACTATAGTATCTAGGTTGGATACAACTAGTTGTAAGGTTGGAGCATACAACAGGGCACCTAGATGTGACAATTCCTGACATTGACTAAAATGCATATATCAGAGGGTCTGTTAGCGACCATAGGGCACAACTCAGTTCTGGTGGTCTGTGTATATCTGCATTGCATAACAGTATGGTTTGAGAGAGGTGTGCAGTTGTGAGCAGTGTGTGCGGAGGATTAGTTCTGAGTACAATTGTCATAGTGGTTGGGCAGCTGCAGTGATTAGGCAGTGACCATAAGGCACAACACATTCTAAATGTGGACAGTTATTGACCATAAGGCACAACACAGTCTAAATGTGGACAGTTATTGACCATAAGGCACAACACAGTCTAAAAGTGGTCTGCTATTGACCATAAGGCACAACACAGTCTAAAAGTGGTCAGTTATTGACCATAAGGCACAACACAGTCTAAAAGTGGTCTGCTAGTGACCATAAGGCACAACACAGTCTGAATGTGGTCTGCTAGTGACCATAAGGCACAACACAGTCTGAATGTGGTCTGCTGTTGACCATAAGGCACAACACAGTCTAAAAGTGGTCTGCTATTGACCATAAGGCACAACACAGTTTAAAAGTGGTCAGTTATTGACATAAGGCACAACACAGTCTGAATGTGGTCTGCTAGTGACCATAAGGCACAACACAGACTAAAAGTGGTCAGTTATTGACCATAAGGCACAACACAGTCTGAATGTGGTCTGCTAGTGACCATAAGGCACAACACAGTTTAAAAGTGGTCAGTTATTGACCATAAGGCACAACACAGTCTGAATGTGGTCTGCTAGTGACCATAAAGCACAGCACAGACAGTGAGGTCAGTTAGTATTCATTAGCCAAGCAGGTGTTAGGCTCTATAGAAAGACCAACACTTGCCACCGGAGTAAGCGGGCAGGTGCAGAGCGAGGCAGCAACAGGAAACAGAGTAGAAGATTGAGTGATATATTGTGCGTCTTAGCAACCAAGGCCAGGTAGGCTGCAATCTATGGCTAGAACGTCTGCTAGATTCAGGGTCCCCGTGGGACGCTATAGCACTTAAGATTAGTTTACTCACATGGCCAGGTGGGTATAAGGAGGCTTGAGAACATTGGTACATCAGTGACGCCACTTTGGTCGAAAAAGCATTTAATGGACTCCCAGGATAGTTCTGCAGACGGGGTGGCGAGTGTTCCAGAGCCTTTACTTGCCAGAGCTAAGGGGCAGCATCTGTGGCCCAGGCTCACAGTGCTACGAACAGGCGCAGGAACAGGCCTTTGTATGGCCTTCGGACTGGCCGCCGGCGATTCCGCCTGCCGGCGGATCCAGCTGATGGAATCGAGGTTCAGCCTCGGTTTCGCGCCGCGCAGCGCCCGGCATGGGCGAGTCAGGCGCCGTATGGGGACAGGGTCAGGCAGGCCCTGTTCCGTGTTGCTCGCTCGGAGCATGGATCCTCTGCTGGGCTGGGGGGGCTCCTGCCCTCACCCCTCAATGAAGAAGGATGGAACGGGGGGACCTGGGGCGCAGGAACAGGCCTTTGTATGGCCTTCGGACTGGCCGCTGGCGATTCCGCCTGCTGGCGGATCCAGCTGATGGAATCGAGGTTCAGCCTCGGTTTCGCGGGCTCAGCGCTCGGCATGGGCGAGTCAGACGCCGTATGGGGACAGGGTCAGGCAGGCCCTGTTCCGTGTTGCTCGCTCGGAGCCTGGATACTCTGCTGGGCTGGGGGGGCTCCTGCCCTCACCCCTCAATGAAGAAGGATGGAAGGATTTGATCTGATAAACCGCTGTATTGCATGACGACTCTGACGTCACTAAGATGCCTTGCTCCATCATTGCAGAAATTGTCTTAAAAATCCCCTCATCTGCCTCTCTGGACATGGGATATTGTCGGGCTTTTGGTAGAATTGCTCCTGGTTTCAGTTTAATTTTCATTTCTCCAACCCCTTTCAAGAGGCCTATGTCATAGGGTCCTGTAGTCCATACTGAGACAGGGACCTGGGCCATGTCCTCATCAAAGTATTCAGGACGGTTTTGTGCCATCATAATTCTCGGAGGCACTTCTCTTTTGATCATGTTTTCCCAAAAGGTGAGACTCACTTCCACCATTGTCTCTCCCATATCTGCTTGTTCTTCAAACAGGTCGTCATTGGTGACGTCAGTCAATCGATATCCTTCTTCAATAGTGATTACTGTGCACCATTGTCGGCCCTTGTCATCATAACAATCAATCAAGGCCATTCTCCCTTGTATTGCAGCTGTGTGTATCATCAAGGGAAATACTTGTCCCTTTTCCTTGTGCATCGGTATTCTTTGTCTAAATAAGAACTCATTTGTGGTTCTCATGTTTCGTCTGCAAGGCCTGGCATTCCTGCCATAGGCACACGCATACCATATGCAAATATTTCTGGCACCTATGGTATAGCCCTCATGGCTGTGCGTCCTGTGTATGCTCTGATTATTTCACTTACTTTTGAATAGTGCATTCCTGGAGTTGAGCATACTATGCCCTTGTCCATGAATGAGATTGTCATGTTTAACTTTGTCATTAAATCTCGACCCAAAATGTTTACTGGGGTCTGACGTGAATATAGTAAAGGCAAATTAATTTCACATTCTCCTATAGAGACTGGAAGTGCATGTAGCTCCTGTAAAACTCTGAGTATTTATGGCCTTGCCAGACAAGGAAAACATGCCTTCACGTATGCGCGAGCGTGTTGCACCTATGTCAACTAGGAAGGAATATTCTTTATCCCCTATAACGACATCCACCCTACGTTCCCTGTGAGGGTCTGGTGTCACTGATATAATGGAACACATCAGGGTTCCCAGTGAGCTGTCATAGTCCATATACAAATTTGGCCCACTGTGTGCTGGTGGATTTCCCCCATTCCCATTGTTACTTCCCATTCCAGGGTTCGCGGTATGCCCTGTGCTCATCGTCTGTGACAGTTGCACCGGTGCCTGTTGGGATCGTCCTTGTGGTAAATTCCCCATATTCTGAGGTTGCAAGCCTTGTTGCGCTCCTGGCGCTTGTTGTTGCACCATGTGATTTTGGGCAACACCCTGCTGTAAAACTGCAGGTGGATTCACCATGCCTGCTCCTGTCCCTTGGCTGTTCTGCATCATGCCTTGGTTTATGCATGTGCGCGCTATATGCCCTGTCATACCACACAACCAACATACTGGCGGTGGTCAGATCATTTGCCCTTTTGACATATCTTGATTGCCATTTTGCATATTCTGGAACCCTCCTTGATTACTCTGGAAACCTCCCTGATAACTCTGTCATCCTCTTCCCCAAAATCCTCTCCCCCGTGTGTAAAACCCAGTACAGCGCTGATTATTCTGCTGTGGATTAGTCACCTGCTGCATGCTCGATTCAGCAGTGCTAGTTATCTTGGCTCTCTCAAGAGCATATTTTGACAATTTCTTCTGCACCAATTTCGCTTCCTCAACCTTTTGTGCAGCTTCCTTTTTGCAATTCTTTTCTTGCAGCAGTCTTCAATAGTGTGCGATGGTCAGCTGTATTTCTGCCCAAGGTTTAGCCTCGATTCCCACCAATTTCTTGAGCTGTTTCTGTACAGGCTCTGGCAGCCCTCGACACAATATATGGTAGAACACAGGTATATATTTCATCCAAGGTTCATGAGTCTCGAGCACCCACACGTCTTGAAAATGATGTATATAAATTAACATATCCTCAGATTCCTTCATTTTCTGTGTCATTATAGCTCCCATGTCAGAAGTGTCTGGGTAAAGCACTTGTAGTGCTTTCCATACTGCGGCTCTGCAGTTGTTAAATGGAACTCCGTCATGCACGATATTAATTGTGGTTACACCAGGGTAGCCTGCCCTCTCACCAAGTATGGCGATTAGGAGAATGTTAATATCCCCTATAGCTAACATGTTCCCTCCTGTCATTTTCTCTAACTCGTGTATCCACTTTCCGGCTCCCGATGATAGCATTGGAAGCTTGTTCTTCAAATGTTCTCGATCCACGGGTGGCCGTGGAATATATTGTGGTCTTACTCCCCCTTTCTCTAGTAACGGAAATTGGAATGCATATTTCACTCTCTCTTCCCTCATGGTTCTTCCATCTATGGCAGGGGTAATGTTTCCGCATCGTCACCTGCCTAGTAATGACCTAAGTCTGTCCACGTAGGGAAGTGAAGACACCCCCCTCTGACCGTGAGATACTTCTTCATGTCGCTCTGACTGCATAGCTGACTCTGATGCCCTTGGTGCAGACTCTCTGGTGTCTGACCATCTTATTCCTTTTACACTTGGGAGTCGTCTTTCGCTCTGTCTCTCTTCTTCGTTTTCCTCGTGCTCCTCCCTTTGTGAGTCGGACATTGTCTGTCCCCAATTCGTGAAACTTCTTGTATCTTCTTGGTTCCTACTTATTTCTAATCTATCAAAGGATAGTTCCCTATTCCCACTACTTCGGGTGACATCCTCAGCGTCGAATAGTTGGGTGCTCTCCAGGCGCTCGTCTTCCCCCTCCCTTTAGGGTATTTGTTCTAGCCCCATTTCATCATATATTCTATTGATTGTTTCTCTGATGCTCCTGGTGTCGAAGTCATCTTCCATATTTGCCCTAGACGTGCCTGGTACTGAATCGTACGCAGGAAAGAATTCTTCTATATGTTCCCAATCTACTACAGGATCAGGTTTTTTAACCTCTCTCCCCAGATATTCAAGATTGCGTGTTCTCTGTCTTCGCTTATGTTCTACATCGTCATCAGATTCTTTGCATTTCCTTGCCTCTTCTCTGACTCTATCTTCTTCCTTTTTCTTTTCATTTCTACATTCATCTGCCCTTCGGAGTTCCTCATCTCTTCGTCTCTTTAGTCTGTTCTCTCGTATTCTTTTCTCTTTCTCTGACCTTTGCTGCTCCTGTCTGTCGTGATCATTGGCTGCTCTTGGTTTGCGATCGAGCTGTCTTTATGCTCTTCGCGATATAGCTGTTCTCGCCTTTGTCTGTCTTTCTTTCTTGTTCTTTCGTCTCTTAACTCCTTCTCATTCACCTTTCTCTGTGCATCATCTAACCTCTCCTTTTGTTTCACGTCATCAATGCCTTTGTCATCAAGTTTCAATAAAATTTGCCATCCCATCCATTCGTTTTTTGCAAATGCTATCTCATCAGTTCTATCTTCATCTCCTTTCCATCTTTTCCCTTCTCTCTTTTTGTCGAGAGATGCATTTGTCCCGTGGGACTGTGGAGGTAATGCCCATATCCTTATCTTTCCCTTGATTTTCGTCACTACTTTGTGTAGGTGACTCATATGCAGGGTTGCCATACCCCGTGGCTGTTTTAAGTTCTCTCAGCGGGTATAATCCCTCGTCTTTACTTTCTTCAACTTTCGTTTCGGATAGGTCGGGTGGCGCGGTAGGCGTTTCACCCCCCTCTGTGCATACGTTAAGTATCCAATCTATTGGCGGCTCCTCTCCCTTTTCTTGTTCATACATTTCCCAAAGTTCTAAAATAGCTAGGTGTTTGTCTAACATTTTGCGTGTGTAGGTGGCATGCAAGTATGTTGTCATATGTTGCAAGACAGCTTTCAATAAGGACACACCTTGTGGCCATGGCATAAACATTTTGTGGGCGGTTCCTTTAACCAACTCTGTACTGTATTTCTTCACTTTAGGTGTGTGTTTTGGCAACTGTTTGCATAAGTGTGTCAGTGGAGTTATGTCTTCCATGCTTAAATCTATTCCCTTTCCTCTTATATAACACTTGTCAACACTTTTGCGTGACTTTAACAGTTCCAAAAATAAAAGCGAACACCAACACCGCAAGCTCCAATCCCGATTTTTCACAAAATTGTATACCTTCTATTTTACTAAAAAAACATCAATTTATGTGCGATATTATCTCAGCTATTCAATCGCGTAAAATTTAAATCAGTTTTCTCAAGGAATATTTTTCAATGTATGACGTCACAACAAAAAACATGTAAGACAGGCGCTCAACAGACTAGACAAACACCAGCTGGTCACAGATATCTCTGCCTATAATCATTACCCCTTCATGGAGTTTAAACATACCCCTTTCACGGAGTCTTTAATCGCTGCGGTAGTCTATTTGTTCTCCTTTCTTTGGGACTATGGGTACACGTTTCTTCTAGCCACTTGTATTAAAAGCGTAGGAATAAGTCGAATCCTCTCACTTCTCAGGCGTCTTCCCCGGTAACTTCTCTCTTCTCAGTTGTCCTCCCGGATAACCTTTATTTACTTAACTATCCTCGAGTCATTATCCCCTTATATATATACATTCTTCTCTACTTCTAACTATATTTTGTTTCCCCACCTCCCTCCGTTACATTTTCCCTTTACTTGTTCTAAAGCATGCACTTTTTCCAAAACACTCAATCTTTTTTACTCACCGTTCTCATATTTCCTCTCTGGACCCTCAGGATCACTGCCTTCGTTACCGCCTTCTTTGGGTTTTTACCCGCTCAGTTGCCCGTAGGAATGGGAAGGGATAATGTGAGGAGCACGGGTCCCTTCAGACCCTGGTCTGCAGTTTTTTCTTACACTACCACTGTCTACGGGGAGCTTCACGGTCTACTCAGCCGAATGGCAAAGGACTTGTGATATTGCCAAAGACCTAGATTTACTTTATGTCGACTGTCAATGGGTGGCTTATTCTAATCAATAATCGATAACCATCAATCTCTGCTACCAAGTGTACTCTGGAGACCCGTTGCCGGCCCATAGAGCTGAGGTTTGCTCCAAAGTACTTTAAGACGAGATAGCTGTACCCTTGAGATGGATGGGGGTGCAGATTTATTACTCCAACACCAATCAATAAGGACAACTCAATGGTTTGGCAAAGGGAGTCTGTTTAATGACAAGTACAAAAAACGGGGAGTCATGGAAATCAGCAGTGATGCGATCGTCCTTCTCGCTTCAACTCCAACGAACTTCATACAAGTTGTAACATTTATACTCAAAACTCGTCATAATTGACGTGTAACACTCAAAAGTTAACATGCAGTTCTATTGGTTATAAAAAGGTTACTTTAATATAGGTACTATATCTGTATATGGTAACAGAGTGAGGGGATTGGGTAAACACTGTCAGGTGGGCATCTAAGCCCTACCTCCAAAAATGACTACAGTAAACGTCACTAAAAGTACAATGTCTCATTGGTTCTACTAACTATAGGACCATAGATTATTTGGTCCGTTGTGATTGGGTTGGCACCAACCCCATGCATATTCTTCCACTTCGCTTAGCAGCACGCAGAACGGTCGGCCAGGTGCGGGGTACACTTTAGTTACCCGGCCTTTCTCCAATTAAGGTAACAATCAATCATCGCTTCAGCAACTATGTGTCAATTATTTCACTGTGGTTGGCCTCGAAACTGCATCTTCTGTCTGGAAATGTCTGATATCTATGCCTGGGCGGATGCCAAGCATAGGTGTGCACCCGTGCTTCTTCTCGCTCGGCTGGTCACGTGCTTCCTGCACCGTGAATTTGTCTAGTTTCAATTTGTGTATTTGATTCTTATTTAACTTGCCACCTGCCTACGCCTCCTTATCTTGAACTTTCAGAGACAGGATATTCTATTCTTAAGTTTCAATTATACGTAGCTACTATTTGTTCCTTCGATTGGTATGCAAAAATAGGAATCTCTGATCATTCGGCCTTTAGTAACCTGAGTTGATTCTGCTTTGTTTGCAAAGTGGAATATACTTCTACTAAAGTACTTTGTTTGAGGTAGATTTATGTATAATGGTGCTTGACGCACTATTCTTCTACTTAGCATAGCAAGCCGCACTGTTTTCTTATCTTTCTTGCCATTCCAAGCATATTTACAGGTGTAAACTGGTTGAATATCTTCATCTTGCTTACAGCTTCAACTTCTTTGCATTTCAACATCGTTCTTCCACTTTAGGTTCATGATCTCTTTATTCATGGCGCTTCGTCTCTTTGTGTCATTCTCGGGTCGTCATTTCTTCTATCTGTGAGTCTGTCCAGGTCCCCGAGATGTCACTATTCGTCGTCCATTAAGACTTTTTTGGTTTCTTCCGGGAAGGTACTTAGGCACTCTTAATTTATTCTCATTTGCTGGTAGGGTTTTCTTAATGGATACCTTACTGTCCATGTTTGTCTGGGTATCGGTACTTCAATAGATGTACAGCGGCTCTCTGCTGGTTTATTTGCTCATCATACGTCACATATTTTGGTGTGAATGTTCCTGGTACTTCAAAATGGGCAACTAGAGTGCAGGCTGTAGAGATGTGCTTAGAACGTGCTTGGAACATTGTCAGCTGTCTCTGTCCAGCGAGCCCTGTTTCCGTTTGATTGCGGGGGTAGAGAGGCAGAGACAACAGACAGAAAGGAAAGGAGAAGTGCTTTTGTGCTCTGGGCGGGCCTACATTAATAAAGTCTAAATAAATCCATACCCATAGCCTCTGAGGAGTTTCTTCAACTGGCAATGAGGATGGGATAAGGACAAGGCTTGCAGGCCCTCTGCGGAGTGGATTGGACAATCCTGAAGCCAGTGCCCAGCAGTGCGGCTCTACGATGGTTTTCCCTGCAGGGGGCTGGGAAGACAAGCCGCACAGTGAGTGACTACCTCTTGCTGTCATTGCGGCGGAAGTCCCAACAAAAAAAAAACCTCTTGTGCGGTCTACGAAGGGGCCAAACCCCATGCAGCTGATCTCCAGCAACAGGATAGATGTGAGGAGATGGGGGAAGACACGGTGCCCACTGTTTTATGCTCTCTTCCCCTCATCACCAGTGTTAGGCAGAGGGGAGGAACATCTCACCAAGGCACCAGCTGATTAGACACTGAAGTTAACAAGCGATTGGAGGCTAGATTAGAGAAAGCAAGTGGCTAAACAAAGGGAATTATAAATTTACACCATACGAAAAGGACAGAGCAAAAAGGACATTTAAACCTGCAGCAATTGTCAAATAATCAGGAAAGAGAACAGGCACAGATCAGGACTACAGAAACATGCAAAACAGCCTGTGAAATTATGTGCATTGTTGGGAGGCAGAGTATAAGATCTGACAGCAGTCTAGTGAATAAAGCATTAGTAACATGATTTTGCTGCAATCCAAATTAATCTGTCATTGGTGTCTAAACGAAAAGCTATATACATAGGCAAAGGTGCTGCAGAGACACAGAAATAATGGCAGCAGCAAGCATGGCACCGCCCCCACTCTTCTTACCTCAACTATCAGTTGAGATCGGTGGAAGAAACAGTTTGAAACATATCTGGTGGCCATAGCCGGAGAGAAATTTGCGATCTTGCTGCACAATCTGGGGGTTTGAGGCCGCAGTGTGTATGAGGGTCTGCCAGATACTTCACAAGAGTGTCAAGGTGACACAGATCAATATAACGTGGCTGGAAGTAATCTCTCCGCGCATTTCAAACCAAAGAAAAACTCCACATTTGAGAGACACAATTTTTTCCAGAGAGCTCAAGAACCACAAGAACTGGTGGAGAACTTCATTGCAAACCTAAGGACACTGAGTCACACCTGCGATTTTGAATAACTCACTGACTTGCTCACACGTGATCAACTGGTTCGGTGCACAAACAGTGCCAAAATACAAGAGAGATTACTATCCAAGGATCTTCCATTATAATTGGCTGTGGAGGTGGCAAGTAGTATGGAGCAGAAATGTAAATATATGTCAACCATGAGGGGAGACAAACCTGGGGGCGAAGTTGCGGCAATAAAAGGCACAAGAAAACCAGGCACGAATAGAGAAGTCAAACGTTTTAAGTGTGGTAGCAATACACACATTTCTACAAGTATGTTTTGTCCGGCCAGAAATATTAATTGTCTGAAGTGTAAAAAGAGCAGACATTTTGCAAGAGTCTGCCAGGAATCTGGACTAGTAGAGAATGTGGAAATTGGGAGTATGATTGCCTGAGCAAGAGGCGAGTCCAGTTGTCCCGCAGAGCTATCACGGGAAGCATGTGTTGGAAGTTGCAGACGTGTCTTCTAAAGGAAACGGGCCAACAGATGTATTTTTGATTGAAGGGAGAGTAGTCATGATGAAAGTCGACAGCTGTTCGTCATGGACACTAATATCAAGAAAGACTTTTGAATGCAAGGGAAAATGGAGCAACTGAGTGAGCACAAGATTGAACCATACGCCTATGGAAACGTGAAAATAGAGGTTCTGGGAACATTTCAAGCGTCCATAAAATACAAAGGTTGAAGCTGTGAAGCAGATGTCTATGTCACTCAGGAGGGGTCATCGCTTTTAGGCTGGGGTGAGCGGCGTAAATTAGGCATAAGAATACAAGCTAGTGCTGAATACCCCATCACGGTCGCTGATGTGAAGGACAAATGGGAACAGCAATTTCCAAAGGTATTTACAGAAGATTTGGGAATGTTGAAGGGGTTCGAGCATGATGTCATTCTCAAGAACGGAGCAACCCCTAGAGTACACAAAGTCAAACCAATACCACACAATCTAAGTGGCAAAGTGAAACAGGAGATAGAAAATCTGTTACAAAGAGGGATAGGCGTTCCGAATGGTTTTCTCCGGTGGTGGTAGCAACTAAGTCGAATGGAGAGATAAGACTATGGGCCTCACTACGAGGTGGGCGGAATGGGTTTAATGGCGCCGGTAATGGGGCCGGTGCCAGTAAACCCATTCCTGCCCTATTACGAGGTTCCCTTGCGGGACCCGCTCAGAACGTCTGGTCAGACCAGATGTCCTTTGCGGGTCCCACAAGGGGACCAGGGAGCTAATAACGGGCCCGTTATTAGCTCCATCCCCATTCCCATTGAGCCCTATGAGGGCTCGAATGGGAATGGGGATGGGTTTTTTGAATGAGGAATTACTGTAGCCTCCAAGGTTGGAATGACCCGGTAATTCCTCATTCAAAGAACTCGGACCCGAGTTTGGAGGCAACCATGGCGCTAATAGCACCATGGCTACCTCCAAACTCGTAATGAGGCCCTATGTGTGGACCTGAGGGATTTGAACAGGAACATTTTAGTTGACAGACATCCACTGCCCATCATCAGAGAAAAATTGTCAACCTTGAATACTGCAAAATTCTTTTCGGTAATAGATTTATCTCAGGCCTACCACCAGGTGCCATTGACTATGGCAAGTCAACATTTGACTGCATTTGTAGCCACGTTGGGAACTTTCAAATATTGCAGAATGCTGTTCGGCCTGGCGTCAGTGGCAGCCGTTTCCAAAGAATGATGGAGACAATAATGGAAGGAGTGTGCAACATTGTAATATTTCAGGACGACATGTTGATTTATGCTAATTCAGAGAACGAGCACGATGAGATTCTTAGACAAGTGTTGAGCAGGCTGAGTGATGCTGGTTTGACTGTGCGTAGGAGTAAGTGCAAATTTAGAGTTGAGAGTGTGGAGTATTTGGGACACGTAATAGATAGTGAAGGTGTGAAACCAAAAGAAGGATTGGTGGAGGATAGTAAGAGTGCACCGCGGACAACAGATAAGGATCAAGTGAGATTGTTTCTTGTGTTGGCGGAATACTATCACAAGTGTGTTAGAGATTTTGCAGTAATATCCACACCTCTCAGATGCTCACTTAAAAAGGGGGTTAAGTTTTTATGGAGTGTAGAGTGCGAAGAAGCGTTTGGGAAGATTAATGGGGAAATAATTCAAGCACCCTCGATTGGCATGTTTGACCCAGTTGATAGTTGTGTGTTGGCGGTAGATGCCAGTGTACTGGGTTTAGGCACGACCTTGATGCAATATGACAAGAATAACTCGGAGAGGGTAATAGCTTTTGCTTCGTGTTCTCTGAGGGGTGCAGAAAGAAACTACTCAGTGATTGAACGCGAAACATTGGCAATGTTTTGGGCAGTAAATCACTTTAAATATTTCTTGTGGGGGAGGAGATTTGTCATGAGGTCATATCATAAACCAATGGTACAACTTTTCGAGAGTGGTAGATGGGCATTGGGATCACCGAGGATCGGGGGTTTAGGACTCCAAGTGTATAGTTTTGATGTAAGCTACTTGCCAGGAAAAAAAATGTGGTCGCGGATTGTTTGTCGAGACTGCCTGTGCTCACAGATAAAGAATTGAGAACAGAAGAGGTCAAAGAATATGTAGTGGCTGAGGTGAAGAGTGCAGTGAGTCGGAAAAGATGGTTACAGGAAGAACTAATGGACGAAGATTTCAAGTTGATCAAGCAGTGGACTGTGGAAGGTTGGCCAGGAAGAAAGGAGTTAGAGAAATGATTTGAGGTGTGGTGGGAGCTTAAAGAGTATGTACATTTGATTGAAGTGAAGTTGAGAAGAGGGCAATTTTGCGTGCCACCAGATAATCTTAGGAATGTCTTGGTAGAGTTGGCGCATGAAGGGCTTCCGGGTGAGTGGGCGATGAAAAGGAAGTTGAGACAAAGCTATTGGTGGCCAGGAATGAATAAGATGACTGAAATTTGCGTAAAAAATTGTATGTCATGTCAGTCAAGTGACAAGTGCAAGGTAGTGCGAGAAACACCCATGATTCTAAATACTGTTCCAGATCAGCCCTGGGTTAAGTTGGCAGTAGATATTATGGGCCCCATTGCTGGTTTAGGGGATGGGTTTAGATTTTTGTTTGTGTTGGTGGATTTTCCCTCCAAGTAGGTGGAATGGGAAGCGGTCAGAGAAGTGACTGCCAAAGACTTGATTTTGTTTTTGGAGAACATTTTCCTCAAAGAAGGGGTTCCTACTGAGTTAGTATCTGATAATGGAGTGCAATTTGTGTCGCAGGTGATGAGGTCATTTTTGGTTAACTATGGCATAGTACATACTAGGACGGCATTATATCACCCAGGAGCCAATTCGTTAGGGGGAATCCAAATGGCAATGAGAATGAGGCAAGAGGGAGAGAGGTGCTTAATCATGTGACCTGGAGTTACGTGACTACGCCTGACGCAGTTACAGGAGTTTCACCTTTTGTTTCTCTCAAAGGAAGAGAACCTGTGACAAAACGTTGCCAAGGATGGTTAGGCATGGTTACATCAGTTGAGGTGGACAGAAAGGAGATTATGAGACTGGTTGGACAAGGACAGGAAAGGAATAAAGAACAGTTCGATAGAAGAGAAGGAGTGAAGGTGCGAGAATGGAGTCTGAGGGATTCTGTGTATATTAAGAATCCCAGATATACAAACAAGTGTATTGAAAGCAAGTTTATTGGTCCCAAGAAGATTGTTGCTGTAAGGGATGGTGTTGTCATCCTTGAGGGTGGCCAGTATGGTCCAAAGGCAGATTAGCCAGGGCCACTGAATTGCAGGGGTTGGAGGAGGATAACCAACAGGAGAGAGAGAGAGAAGGATGTGCAGAGGAATGGGGAGGAAGAGTCTGGCACAAAGGACAATGGGCCTCATTACGACTCAGGCGGTAAGGGGTTTACGGCGGCGTAAACAGCGCCGACCCTTACCGCCTGATTCCGAGGTCCCTTAGCGCCATGGAGGTTTTAACACCTGCTTTTAGCAGGTGTTAAAATCCATGGCGCTAAGGGACCTTGATGTTAATTACGCCACCGTAATTTACGGTGGCGTAATTAACGCCTTCCCCACTCCCATTATGCCCTATGGGGCAAAAATGGGAATGGGGAAGGGAAAATGGGGATTGGGGACTTACCGCCCCGCCAACCTCGGAATGGGGCGGTAAGTCCGCCAACCACCATGGCGTAAACATAGTTTACGCCATGGTGTTAAAGGTACGACCCAGGCGGTAACTTACCGCCTGGGTCGTAATGAGGCCCAATGTGTTTACTCAGAGAAGGAGAGTTACTAGAGAACCCGCCTGGTTAGGATATTATATACGTTAGTTATATTTAGATTATGTACGTTAGTTAGACTGATGTGTAATTCATATTTTCTGCTAATGTGAAATTTTTCTTTCTGATATATTTTTAGATAATTATTCTACAAAATGTAATTGTTTGTTTTCCTTGAGGGGGACGATATGTAGAGATGTGCTTAGAATGTGCTTAGAATGTTGTCGGCTGTCTCTGTCCCACGAACCCTGTTTCCTTTTGAGTGCGGGGGTCGCGAGGCAGAGACAACGGACAGCGAGGAAAAGAGAAGTGCTGTTGGGCTCTGGGCAGGCCTGCATTAATAAAGCCTAAATAAATCCTTACCCAGCGCCACTGTGGAGTTTGTTCACAGGCTTTATTTGGGACCTCCTCTACACCCAGATGAATAATCATTTACACTTCAGGAGATGTATAAGTTACTAGCAGAAGTATCCGTTCTCTGAGCGGGTTATATAGAAAGACATGATAACCCTCTCATTCAATGTTGAAAATGAATGATCCTCTAGGTCACTGTTTTGGCTCACCCTGGCGAGGTGCAGTTCCTTGCAGTGCATTGCGGTGAAAATATTTCCGAAACCGTACATCCGAGGGCATTGAAATGTGGTTATGGGACCTCGAGTTTTGTTCCTCATGTCGGGACCGGTTGAGAAACAACATTTTCTATTTCCATTCCCGGTGAACATGATTTACAGCTTTGTTGGCAGGCGCCATCTTGCAAAAATCCTCTGGAAAATGTATTTCACCTGATGTGGCAAAAATTTTGAAACTTCTGGAATGCTAGATGCCGACAAGGAGAAGCTCCGTCTTCTCATCATTCAGACAAAGGTCATGGGTGGCCATCCGTGCCTGAATGATAGAGAAGATTTCATTAATCCGGGTGACGTCCGCGTTGTAGTTGCCTGAGATGGTGAGGAGTATCTGGGTGTCGTCTGCATAGTTGGTGTAGGTGACACCCAGATGGTCCAGTTTGTCTAATAGCGGCTTTGTAAATATGTTATACAAAGTGGGTGAGACACAGGAGCCTTATGGGACTCCGCATGTGATGGGGATGGGGTCCGCTGCTGATGTTGTTGAGAAAACTCTCATAGTTCTGTTCGCCAGGAAGGATTGTATCCATGAGGTGGCGGAAGGGGAAAAGTGGGCTGCGATAGATAGGTGGCTGCAGAGGATTTCGTGATCGACTAAATCGAAGGCTGCTGAAAGGTCTAATAGGAGTAGGATAGCGGCATTACCTTTGTCTTTGATTTCATCAATCTGACTTTTGAGCTCAACAAGGGCGGCTTCTGTTCCATGTTGAGGTCTAAAGCCAGATTGATGTATACCTAGAAGTTGGTGGGATTCTAGATACTCCTGAATTTGGAGGTAAGCGACTCTGTCCAAAATTTTTTGTAGGAATGGGACTGTGGCGATGGGTCTATAATTAGTGGGTATGGCTGGGTAAAGTGATTGTTTTTTTAGGAGAGGGAGAACCCAGGATTGTTTTAGGTTGTTGGGGACTGAGTTATTAGCGAAGGAAAGTTTAATAAGTTTAGTGATAAAAGGGGAGAGGTCTCTGGCTGCGTCTTTTATTATCTGGGCAGGACAGCTGTCCCCTTTGCAATTAGAGGGTTTTAGGGAGGTGATGATTTTTTGGACTTCTGATGTTGTAACTTTCTTTAACGTGAAGCCTACATTAGCATCGATGGGTGTAGGTGAACTTCGGCTGGTAGACTTGCTACTGAAGAATTGTTGACGTTTGTCCTCAATTTTGGTTTGGAGTCCTGTGATTTTGATGTTAAGGGCATTCTGGATACTGGTGCACCAGGGTTTGTCTTTTGTGCAGGTGTCTAATGGTGGATTGGGATTTTCTAGTTCCTTTAGTATTTTAAATAGTTCTTTGGTGGAGGAGCCTGCCTGATCTATCCTAAAGTTATACGCATCTTTTTTTGTGTGAATTATCTCCCTTTTATATAAGGCGGATGTATTCCTATGATTGGATTTATTTTCTGCTGATGGGTTAGTTTTCCATATGAGTTCTAATTTGGCTTTCTGTTTCCTGAGTAGTTTAAGTTTGGGGGTGCACCACAAGTTTAAATGGGCTGTTGGTTTACTTTTGCATAGTTTCAAAGGGGCAATGGTATCAATAGCATTGGCCATGGAGTCATTGAAGGTGTTAACCAGTAGGTTTAGATCAGCATTAGCCGGCAGTGCATTTAGGTTGGGTAGGACCAGGGGTAATAGGGCCTCGGCAGTAATGTTATGTTTGTTTCTGGTCGGGCAGGCTGGTGGCATGGGGCACTTTTTAGGAGCTACATGGTTGATGTTGATTTCGAGAGGGATGAGGTAATGATCTGTCCATGTGAGAGGTTGGGGGTCCTTACAGGTGGTGTTGCAGTTGAGAGTTGCTACCCAGTCGTTAATTCTGCCTTTCTGGTGAGTGGGTAAGATACTGAGTTGAGCGAAGCCGTGCTCTGTTATAGCGTTTGCTAATGATGTAGCTGGGGCGTCTTTAGGGTCGCTATAGCCAAGATTGAAGTCACTGGAGATAATATTTTGTGCTAAAGGCTTGGAATCTTCAGCAATGAGCGACGTGATGTCTTCTTCAAAGACTCCAGGTGGGCCTGGGGGTCTATATATAAGGTGAAGTGTGATCGTACTTGTGGGAGAGGTTTGTAACTTGACTGTGGGTAGCTCACAAGATTTAAGTGATCAGGAGGAATTAATCTGCAACCTAGTGGTGATTTAGAGATGATCGCTACGCCACCTCCCCTACCATTAGGTCTGTCAGCTCTGATGATGGAATAGTTGACAGGGATAGCTAGCGATAAATATGGTGCTGACACCCTATGTAACCAAGTTTCTGTTAAGGCGAGGAAGTCGATATCATTAGTTAAAATGGTGTCAGCAATTTCTGTAGTGTGTCCCGCCAGGGATCTGACATTGAGTAAGGCTCCTTTTAGGGGCCGTGGTTTGGGTTTATTAAGGGGCTTCGGTTTCTTATCGGTTTTGGTGTTGAGGTTGGCAGAGTGCCTACTAATTTTAGGGGGGAACCTAGTGCCTAGTCTATTGTTACGTACTGTAAGGTTGGGGTTAGCTGAGCATAAGGGTTCTGGGGCCTTCGGAGTGGGGGCTTAGTATAACGTTTGGTATAGTTGGGCTTGGTAATCGGTGAGACGCTGCCTGGAGCAATGGGTCTGCAGTGATTGAGAGAATTATTAGAGATAGTGTTGTCTGGGAGGCCATTGTCTTTGGAGGAGGTATGGTGAGAGTAGCAGTTCGGTGGGAACGGTGGCCGGGATTGTAGGAAGGGTGTGGGGCAAGGGATGGGGTAGTGTCTAGGACATCTGAGATTGGCTAGGCCATCCTTGAAGGCTATGAAGCTATTGCTGCTAAAAGGTACATTATCCTGCATGACAGAAAAGGGGAACATGGTGAGAGTGAACCAGGTGATCATGGTCTGGCCACACGGTTGCACAGTGTGAGTCCAATACACTCTTAGGCTAAAATACAGTGCGGCAACAGCTAGATGGAAGTACACTCTTAGGCTAAAATGCAAAGAGGCGGTAACTAGATTTGAGAATACCCTCTTGTCTAAAATGCAGTGAGGCAGCAACTACATTTGAGAATACACTCTTGGCTAAAATGCAGTGGGGCAATACCTAGATTTGAGAATACATTCTTAGGCTAACATGCAGTGAGGCAACAACTAGAATTGAGAATACATTATTAGGCGAAAATGCAGTGAGGCAGCAACTAGAATTGAGAATACATTCTTAGGCTAAAATGTAGTGATGCAGCAACTAGAATTGAGAATACACTCTTGGCTAAAATGCAGTGGGGCAATACCTAGATTTGAGAATACATTCTTAGGCTAAATTGCAGTGAGGCAACAACTAGAATTGAGAATACAATATTAGGCTAAAATGCATTGAGGCAGCAACTAGAATTGAGAATACATTCTTAGGCTAAAATGCAGTGAGGCAGCAACTAGAATTGAGAAAACACTCTTGGCTTATATGCAGTGGGGCAATACCTAGATTTGAAAATACACTCTTAGGCTAAAATGCAGTGAGGCAACAACTAGAATTGATAATACATTCTTAGGCTAAAACGCAGTGAGGTAACAACTAGAATTGCGAATACATTATTAGGCTAAAATGCAGTGAGGCGACAACTAGAGATGAGAATACATTCTTAGGCTAAAGCCACCGTGAGGCAGCAGCTAGAATTGAGAATACACTCTTGGCTAAAATGCAGTGGGCCATTACCTAGATTTGGTGATACACTCTTAGGCTAAAATGCAGTGAGGCAACAACTAGAATTGAGAATACATCATTAGGCTAAAATGCAGTGAGGCAACAACTAGAGTTGAGAATACACTCTAGGCTAGAATGCAGTGGGGCAATACCTAGATTTGAGAATACACTTCGGCTAAAGTGCAGTAAGGCAATACCTAGATTTGAGAATACACTCTAGGCTAAAATGCATTGAGGCGACAACTAGAGATGAGGCAGCACGTTTGGCTAAGCTATATAGATGGGTAGTACCTGGAAAGGACAGAAGCACTTTCTGACTTTTATGGCATTGTAATACAGCTGGGGCGGGATGGTAGATAAATTCAGTTAGGCTTTGGGCCTCATTAGGACTCTGGCGCTAAACCATGGTGCTATTAGCACCATGGTCCATGCCGGACTCTGCCATGGTGGAATGGGGAATTACCACCCCATTCCGAGGTTAGTGGGCCGGTAATTCCCCATGCCGCCATGGCCCTTCCCCATTCCCATTTTTGCCCCATAGGGCTCAATGGTAATGGGGAAGGCGCTAATTACGGTACCGGAAATTGCGATACCGTAATTAGCACCAAGGTCCCTTTGCCGGTCCCTACTTTAACGGCTGGTAAAACCAGCTGTTAAGGTCGGGCCCCGCAAAGGGACCTCGTAATTAGGCACTAGGTGTTTAACGGCGCCGCAGCCTTTTACGGTGCCGTTAAACACTTAGCGCCAGGGTCATAATGAAGCCCTTTGAATATTAGGCCATAGGTTAGAGAGGGGCATCATGGATTTGGTTCAAGTGGCGAGCAATGTGGCAAATAGCCCAGCTAAATAGAGTACTGTGGATATGTATCCAGCGGGATAGTGGCCAATGGGGTCTGGTGGGAGCCGTTGAAAGTGGTATTAGGATATAGATGGCCTACAGTGAGGCTAGGATATAGGAGGATGTAAAAGTGAAGGTACACGTATCTAACGGTCACCCAGGAGCTATTACATCACAAGTGTGGTGTTAGAGACTACAGAAAGTTTTGAGTTGTACCATCAGGTATGCATATCGTAGAGTCGCATGTATTTTGAGTGTTGTGATTTTCCGTAGTACTCACAGATCATGATGTCGGGTTGCATCGGGCACAAGGGACATCAAAGTGGTCGTAATGGCAGCACTTGTCATGGCAGGGGTGAAGGTGCACTCAAACAGAGATTTGGGGCCTGGGTTCTGGCAGCCTCTGGTCAGGCTCAGGTCAGGAGCCTTAGTGAGTGTCTTGGGGGAGTGCCGGCTTCTCCTGCTGGTGCTCTCTGATAGGGCGCTCAAATACTGTAATGGCCAATAGATGCAGGTGGCGTCAGGGGCCTAAGGCCAGGCAGGTTAGGTGAATATGGCGGCAGCCATCTTGGAAGGTGAAAGCCTCGTGGTTAGTTCGGAAATTTCGGCAAGAAGAGGCATTCTTTCAGCAAAAATCGGGGTTGGAAACCCAGCCAAGTAATTTGGAAGAATTACAACGCAGAGCTACGGGCTCGACGCACATGTGGGCAGCGGGACGCGGGCATGCTGGAGGTTGAGTACAATAAGCCGCAGGCTTACCTCAGCATCACAGAGGGCTGCTTGATGAGGGAGGCGGTCTGCTTCTAAGCAGCGCCCGAAAGTGGCGCGAGCGGGATCCAAACTAGCCCATTCCTCAAGTTGTGACTCAGTCATGCATTCTTGTACCTTCTTGAAAACCTCACCATCCTTTTCGATTCCTGCTAGGACCAAACGTTCAGTTGCAATTAAAGGAGTGGGCTCACACACAGACTTAACCTCAATTTCTGGAAACTGCTGAGACAAGGCATCCGCTTTCCCATTCTGATTTCCCGTCTTGATGGTAACCACAAAGTCATAATCAGCCAAGAAAAAAGACCACCTGAGTTGGAGTTGTTGAGGCATCAAAGTTCTTGCAGTGTTCAAGAAAATGTCACCATTCTTCAAATGCAGATTTAATAGCTAAAGGTTCACAGTCTGAAATGGTATAATTTTCCTCTGTCGGTGAAAACCTCTTAGAAAAATAGGCTACTGGATGTAACTGCCCTGTCACAATGTGTCTCTGCGACAGTACTGCTCCTATTGCCACATTGGATGCATCTGCCTCACCAAAAAATGGTTTTGACATGTCTGGATGAATTAAGATAGAACTGGTGACAAATCTCTCCTTCAAAATCTGAAAAGCTTCCTCTGCCTTAGCCTCCTAAATAAACAGAACTCCTTTTTTCAAAAGACGAGTAATTGGAACTACCAAACTGGAGAAGCCTTTAATGAATCTTCGGTAGAAATTTGCAAACCCCAAAAAAATCTGGACCTCCTTCACCTTAGTTGGATTTGGCCAATCTCGTACTGCCTGCATTTTTTTGGGATTAATTTCCAAGCCACTTGGGGAAATCACAAAACACAAGAATTCAACTGAGTCGCTGTGGAATTGACTCTTCTCCAATTTCACATAGAGATGATTCTCTCTTAGCTTCTGTAAAACCTGTCGAACATGAATCTTATGTTTTCCTAAGTCCTGAGAAAAAATCTAAATATTGTCAATATATACGATAACGAAGATGTCATGATATTTCCTAAGAACCTCTTCGATAAAAAAACTGAAAAGCCTCTGGGGCATTGCTGAGGCCAAAAGGCATAACGTGATACTCATAAAGTCCAAACCTGGTCTTAAATGCTGTTTTCCACTCATCTCCTTCTTGTACTCATACTAGGTGGTAAGCTCCTCATAAATCCAGCTTGGAAAAAATTGTGGCACCTTGGATCTGATTTAACATTTCTGAGATTAAAGGGAGAGGATACCGGTACTTCACAGTAACTCTATTTACCGCCTTATAATCTATACAAGTCCTAAGGGACCCATCTGATTTTGGCACAAAAAACAACGGTGAAGCTGCCGGCGACTGCGAGTGCCGGATAGACCCCTTAGCCAAATTTTCCTTTAAATATTCTTTCAAATAGTCGTTCTCTTTTTCTGTTAAAGCATAAACTCTACTGCTAGGCAAAATAGCTCCATGCACCAAGTCAATTTTGCAATCAAAGGGCCGATGCAGAGGGAACGCTCCAGCTTCCTTTTCATCAAATACGTCCCAAAAATCCTGATAACAGCTAGGAATTTCCCTCAACACAGCACCAATGTCAAAACCTATTGCCCCTTTTTCGGCTAGCAAAAATGAGACTGACTCCACAATTCTCCCATCTTCTAGAGGAACTACTTTTGAGAAACAATGCTCCTGACAAAAAGCAGATTCTAAAGCTACAATTCTTGCACTCCAGTCAATCCTAGGATTATGAAGTGTAAGCCACGGCATATCCAAAATTATTTTCAGAAATGGAGCATCAATTAACTCAAAGGAGATAGCTTCCCTAGGACCACCAGTCAATTCCATGACTAGTAATCCTGTCACATGAGTGATCGGAGCTGATGAAAGAGACTTCCCATCCACTGCTCTGACCTGCTCCACTTCCTTCTTGTCCAACAAGGGAATCCCTAAGGTTTTAGCCAATCTCCAGTCCATAAAATAACAACCTGTGGCCCCTGAATCCATCATAACTGGCCCAGTTCCCAAAATTACCTTCTCTAACATCAAGAATACATTCATTGTTATGTGAGGAACAGCCGTCTGTAATATGTTAGCCACTTAATGCATCCTGCCTGAACAGTTGAAGATCTTCTTGGGTGCGAAGGGACAATTTCCATGAAAATGGCCACTCCTACCGCAGTATAGAGACAAATTATTCTCTCGTATTCTAGCCTTCTCTTCCTTGGACAGAGGACCCCTCACCCGACCCTGCTGGTCACTACCTTTTGGCTTCCCTTCCCTCTTCACCCTAACAACCTTAGATTGCTCGATCCTTCCCTGAAATTTCACCTATCCCTGCAAACGTCTTCACTCTAGACGTCTTTCGGTTAGGCGAAAATCTAATTGAGCCACCAAATCAATTAAAGCATCGCAGGTCATAGGACGCTCCAAAACTCTGGCTAAAGCATCCTTTAACTCCTCCCTTAATCCTCTATAAAACAAAGAAGCCCTCTTCTCCTCCGGCCACCTACTCTCTAGGACTAAAGATCAAAATTGAGTAATATAAGCCACCATCTCCTTTCCACCCTTACTAAGCTCAAGTAGTTCCCATCCACCTCTAAAGAGACCTGTCTTCTGTCAAACAACTTTTTGATCTCAGCCAGGAAAAGAGAGTAATTTTTCAACGCCAAACTCTATTGACTCAACAATAAACTTCCCCAAGCAGATGCTTCCCCTGAAAAATAAGACAAGGTAAAGGTTACCTTTTAAGCATCCGTTGAATATAACTCTGGACAACTCAAGAAGTGCAATTCACACTGCATCTGAAATATCTGAAATTTTTTGGAATCTCCTAAAAAGCGCTCTGGGGCTGCCCATGGAACAGGCATAACTAAAGTTCCTAAACCACCCACCACCCCCACTCTTCTTGGAAGCCTAAGTTATTCTCTCACTCCCTCCAACTCCAGAGGAGATCCAGCACCCCCCGAAGCTTCCTCATCTCGTCTAACTTCTGCTTCCTGCATCTGCGGGACCTTTAAATTTAACTCATCCATCCTCTGACAAAGATTTGTATATTCCTGATGAGCAACTCGTAACTCCTCTCGCATTTCCCTAACCATAACTTCCAAAGCCTCCATGGTTGTCTCGTCAGGGTTCATTACAGCTCAGTCAGACTAAATGTATTGGCCTTTCATACTGTCAGGCTAAGGTTCTGAACTTGCATCCGCGGAAGCTGCTGAACCCCCAACAATCCCCCTGAAATGTAGCACTCAGAGCTTTTGGTTTGTTTAACAGCTCAGTTTACCACACTCCCAAGGGAAAGGGGGAAGTGGATAAAACAATAAACACCAGGCTGGATGCTTATTGACTAGCTGGCTCAAAACATGTAAGCAAATACAAACACCTTGATTACTCACTGGATAGCTGACTTCAGATGCTATATCATTAACTAAATAGTTAAAAGATCATACCTGATACTTCTGTTGAATATACTCTGAGAAGTTATACTTGCAGGAAACTTGCAGTCCTAGAATGAATTTGCAATCTCTTTCCTGCAAATCTTTAACTTTCCACTAAATTGGTGTCTCAATTTAGATTCTGTTCTCCTTGAAAACTGAGACACGTGACTTCTGAAGAAAACCTTGTAACAAGAAATGTTCCAAAAACCTTTAGATACAAGGAACACAAACCTGCGCCTATTAAACGTGCAGAGGTGAAGTCCCCGTTGAAGCACTGGAGAAATGCATACGGTCACACTTGCGCTATTGATAACCAAACACGCACTTTTGGAAAGTGTTAAAACAAAGTCTGTGCACATGCGCTGAAGATTCACGTAGCTATCAAGAACACGCACACGTGCTGAAGAGTCCCGTAGAAATAATGAACTTGCGCATGCGCTGTTGATTCAAGTAGCAAGAAGAACGCACACACGTGTTGAAGATTCAAGTAGCAAGAAGAGTGCGCACACATGCTGAAGATTCATGTAGCAAGAAGAATGCGCACATGTGCTGAATTTTCATGTAGCAATGTTGAACACGCGAACGCCCTGTAGATTCACGTAGCACAAAGAAGAAGGTGCATGTGTGTGGTTGAGCCACGTAGCTATGCAGAACACGTGCACATGCTGTAGATTCATGTAGCAAAGATGAACATGCGCTTGTGCTGGTGATACACGTAGCAAAGATGAACATGCGCTCGCATTGGTGATTCACGTAGCAAAGAAGAACACGCGCTTGCGCTGTTGATTTACGTAGCCATGAAGAACACGCACACGCGCTGTAGATTTTCATAGCATAGATGAACACGCCCTCGCACTGCACCTTGACACGCACAAAACCTTTTTCAGTGGTAACTTGCTCAAACGCACGTGAGATCAGCCGCAACCTCTGTATAGATGAGGTGTACAATGCGCTAACTTTTACCAGTTCAAGCACACGCTCCCTTGACAGTTTGAATCTGAACACGTTTGCGTCACATATCACTACTCAGGAATATAACTATTTATAAGTTCTGTATGTTGAATTTTAAGGTTTTAAATATGGGTAAGCATTGCGAGAAATATTTACTCTTAAGTTTAGTATTAAGCAAGTCACTTATCTTCTGAAAAGAGTCTCAGTAGATTCTCCTTTGATGTAATTTGAATCTTCTTTCTCCTGTCCTGTATCCCAAACGATGCCAGACACTACTAGTTTCCCAGATTAAGCTGCTCAACCGCTTGAAACTTGAAGGCCCTGATCAAGTTAAGCAGGAGCAGATTCAAAATGTCTCCTCTCAGCTGGGCAACAATGATGAACGGCAGTTTAGAATGTTCATTGTCCTTTCAATAAACAAACACCAGCCAATCAGAAGTTAAGCTGGACACCTCCATCTTGGCTTGGGGCACTTTCCAAAGGCTGCAATTAAGGTAAGGCCAAACCTTTTGTAACCTATGTAAAAACCAATCATAACCTCACCGAGCCCCTCCAATTCCATGTATATGCCACACCTGATTCCATGATTCCATGCATATGTCATGCCAACCTAACAGTTAGACACTTGGTTCATTAGCAAATATGCAGGAGGCTATGCTTTGGCATTCGAAATTCGTGGAATAGAAGGACCCCGCATGGTCTGGTGGTTTGCAGAGGTGGTTTGAAGGTGGCGGGTTCTCCAATGGGCTTCAAACTGAGGCAACAAAACATACAGCTGGCACAATTCAATGGCAAACTGGTTCACGGTACAAAACAATGGCTTGAAGATTGGCCGAGTGTGTGTTGAATGAGTTTGAATCACAGTTCAAATTGGTTTAATGGCAAAACACAAAGATACCGCTTGTCTCAACTCTCAGGTTGCTGTGAATCCCAGTCCATGGATTCAAGGAGCAGATAATTACTTGTTCTCAGACTCCCAGACATGGGGGAGGCTGACACACAATTGCAGTCTTCCTTCAACACATGCGTCCTTCTAACATTGTGTCTGGCAGAGAGTCAGGTATTCATCAAGCAGCAGTTCACCCTCAGCGTGCCCTGGTGATGGTTAGGAGATAGAGATTACCTCTGTCTTGGACGTTCAGTCTTCACCTCTGACAGAGGGCTTGGGGACAGACTGCCTCCACAACAGAGGGCAAATCAATTCTTCCTGAGGTTTTTGTTCAAGAGTGAATTAAAGTAGGGGTGGGAAACCCCTTCTTTCAAATGCAAATGTCTACAGGTGATCGGACAAAAGCAAGCCTCATTTAAGGTTCCAATCACTGTTCTTGAAACAATTGGACTTTACCTTCTGACATCATAGCCAACATGCTTTCAGTTAGAGGAATTGGAGGAAACAGGAAATATAGCTACAGGCAGAGAGAAATACGATGGCGGATATTCCTGCATCGTTAAGGAGCTCTATCTGTCTACCATAACCCTGCCCCTTCACTTCTAAATAGAATAAAAAATCCTTTTGGTTTGCAGAATCCTGGTGTGAATTTTGAATGGGTGTGCCCTTTGATTCCTGTTTCCAGGACAGCTCCCTGTGGAGTGATTGTCTCATTGGGGAGGGTGTTACCAGCCCTCTCAAGGGAACAAAGACATCCAACTTCCAGGGCTACGGTCTTGCTGGCAGCAGCAGAAAGTTTGGCTCAGTGAATACACATGATCCTTTCACAGCTGAGCTGGGCTCACAGGGATTGCACATGTGTGATGTCAAATGGATATGCATTGGATAATTAGTAGAAATAATAGCTGTCATACTATAAACTCAGGTTTGGTTATATTTACAGTTGATCATGCCACCATGGTAGCATTCTCATAGTTATTTCATTTTTGGAACAGAGGTGCATACGTAAAATGCAGCCCCGGCACTGCAGAGACTTATTTGTCACTGCTGCTGTCAAATGCGCATGTGTGACTTCTTAACTTGCTTGTGTCATTGGCGAACACTTTAGAGCAGGCACTGCAGATCAGAATTCTGATCGAGCATGGAACATGTGTGCACTATGCGCTTGGAAAGGAGTTTATAAAAGGGGAATCTGATTAGACATTTCCCTTCCTGGGAGGAAATCACCTGTGTGTTTTTATTAGTTTAGTAAACATTAAAACAAAACATGGCTTCTACACACTTGCCAGATGACAATCCGTCACAAAAACTCAATTATACCTGCAGGTATTTGCCCATTCTTATCAAGTCCTCATTGCAAATGTACAAATTACCTATTTGTGACCTCATTTGTATGCAGTTCTACAATTATCTGGCAAAAACTGATTCCATTCTAAGTTCCTGAAAGTATGTACCTAGTTACATCCCAACTAAAGATGCCAAAGGTATGGTAACTATAAGAGATCAAGAGTAAGACTCGCAAACATTAACAAGGTCATTTGTAGTCAAAATAATAAGAGGGGTTGAGGAAATCCTACCTGCCCCTATGTCTATGAGGGTTTTCCCAGCCTCAACAAAACTAATGAACGTCTGTGTCAGAATGTTAAACCAAAGAGCATCCTCGGTCCTGTGTCCAAATACCCTAAACCAGTGGTCAAAGCGCATGAAAAGAAGTAGTGGAACTATGTTCCCTGCTGACCTGCTCACCTCCCGACAAACCCCATGTTTAAGTGAATGTCTACTGTAGTTCACTGAAGTGCAAGTTTCAAGTTCTTCCTACACTTGGGTTTCTTTATAAAATAAAAGTATAGGAACAGTAAAAATTTTTTAAAAAGTACAGGAGCACCACTCCCAACCGTTCCCACCCACTTAGACCAATGCCCTAAACTGACATTTACACCATAAATTCAAAATAATGTGTAGAAAGGGATTTCTTTAAGGTATGCACGTATAGCTTTCTTTCAAATTTCCAAACAAAAAAGTTCCAAGGTGCAGAAAAGAAAAGGAATTCAAGTTCCAAGTGAAGAAGAGCTTCTCCCTTCCCCTATGTTACTTCTGGTCTTTCACTGTCTTTCCGGTACTTCCAGAAGAAAGGTTAAATAATGATCCACTGTTTCAAATGGCTCTCCCCTTATGTCTCTTTCTTCATACAATATTTCACTTCACAGTTTCAAGGGGGACAACTTCTTCCTTTTAGTTCTTCACTTATTATGCTTCCACAGTTTTAAGGGAAATAACTATTTCCCTTCTGTTCCTTCTTTTTTCACCATTCATTTGAGTCTCCTTTAAATGCATGGTTCTCTTGAATATTTACTTTATCTCACTCTGTATTTTAGTTAAGCTTATATGGACATGGTCCTTACTTTATCCATTCTGTGTTCCTTTTCCTACCCCTGGTGAACTCTCCTGCCAGGGTATTTGCAACATTCTTACTGATCGTTAAAAGGAATATGTTTCTTCCCTTTTGCAGTAGTTCTCACTTTTTCATGGTTTCAGGTTTAAATCTCTTTGTTACTCCTAGTTTACGCTCCTGCCAAGATACAAGCATTCTATATCTTGCATGCAAGTCCCAGACTCGCACAGTTCCTGGTTTACTCTCCTGCCAGGGCTTTTTTTATCCTTTCATGGATGTGAGTCCCAGACTCACTGGGCCTCATTACAAGCCTGCGGTCCGGAAACAACGGTTGTGGTAAACCCGCCGCCACTGTTGTCTCCGGGTTGGCAGACTACAAGTTCTGCAGGTGGGTGGTGTCACTCCCGCCAGGTCTCTGGCTGTAGTAATGCCACCTGCCTGCAGACGGAAATGGAAACCCCATCACCGTTATTTACAGTGCTGGTGTTTCCATTGTCCCCATCACCATGGTGTCCTATGGGAATCCATGGGAATGGGGATTAACAGAATTATGCCTCTTGAATTACCGGGTCACTGGGATGGTAATGCCCCGGTGATTCTGGCAATCACGGAGACAGTAAATCATTCTGGGTCTGGCGGCAGCCTGCTGGTTTTTCCGGCATGGCTACCGCCAGACTTGTAATGGGACCTACTGTTTGCCTGCCAGGCATTTTTCATTCTCCACTCTTTCTTTCTTTAATGCCTGAAATAATGTTTTTCCAGTATTGTGTAACCGCCCCTTTCTTAATACTGTTCCTATTTTTATCAATCTCTCTTTCCATGTATTGGGTCACTGACCATTTCTTAACACTGTTCATAGTATTATCAATCTGATTTTCCAAGTATTGGGTCACTGATCATTCCTAAACCCTCTTCATATCTGTTTCAATCTGTCTTCCCAAGTATTGGGTCACTGACCCTTTCTTAAAAAAGGTTCATATTTGATTCAGTTTCTTCAGTGGTTTAATCAGGTTCTCTTGCACTGTTAATACAACACAGTATTCACCCTCAACCGCCGCAGTAACCCATTCATTCTCCCTGGGTTTACAAGGCGGATTTGATATCTCTCGCGTCTTCCCTTCTTCTTCCCTTTCAGTCCGTTGACTGGGCATGCATCGCATCAGCCAATTAGCTCTCACTTTGTCTTCCTTTGCTCTGGGTCACTCGAGCTGCCCGTGGCCATAAAGCGGTGCATCGCTTTTGGCTCGGTCTCCCTGCAAGCCATTCGTGTCAGCCTCTGTGCTGCTTCTCACAGTCTGGCATCAGAACAAGTTGCAAACAGGTTCATTCTCTGCCTCTCTCTTGTATTCTGATTAGCTGTGTGTTTTTTAAACTCTACAGCATTAGTTAACGCTTTCCAAAGACTAGAACGTGGTGTTTGCTTACCGCTTATGATCATCCTTATTGTTCCAACCTTCTTCTTCATCTCAGTACAACAAAAGTGGAGGAGATAAATACAGATGTTGGGATGTTGGCCAGGGAAACCTGGGAACTCTTTACCAACGTCACAATAAGCCAACCAGGCATGCTGTAAAGGAACAGGGGTGTTATTAGGAATAACATCTGAAGGATTATGTTGACTCAATATTTTCTTGGCTCTCTGATGTGTGTCCTCCCCTACATGGTCCTCCCGCAAATAGCCACACCCAGGGATACAGTTAGGTAGATTCTGTCTTTCTGTGGCTGCAAAAGAGACACTTCCCTAGTGAGAACCAGTGATGATACCGCTAGATTTGTCACATCACATATGTTATGCTCATCAACTATCAAACCAGGGTCCGCAAATCAAGAACAACTAACACCTGCACTTTTGTAGAAGGCATGATAAAATCATCTTTCAAAAGAAAAAAAAAAGATTGCCTAAATGTATACATTTTAATAAGTAATGTTCATATCTATATGTTTTCCTTTGTCAGTCAAATTCATGTCTGCATTTGGTTTCCAGTGTGACAGCAGCTCAAAAATTAAAACTGATAATGTATGGCCAATTGTCATTTGCCATGTGCACGTTTCAGTCAACATTAACTCTACATTTTGCAGAAATGTATATGGGTGAGTTGGTAGTTGTCACTAAGAGTAAGTTGCTTAGAAGCCCATTTGACTGAACATAAGAATGATATACTAATATATTCTCCATTAAGTAAAGTCTAATTGAACAAGAGCATATTTTTCGTGGAACTTAATGCTGTCCAGAGTTATGTGATAATATACAGCTCTAGGAATCTGTTACTGAATGTGCAATTAACTTGTCAATTAAATGGTTATTTATCAATGTAATGATATTTTCGAGATTATATTTAACAGACAGCATTATATTTTGAACTGGATTTCAACTCATCGGGCTTGTATCTTGGAATATATATGGGTTTTCAACAAAAACACATTCACTTCAACAAAAGCAACATTTCTGCTAATCTTACATGCATTGATCTAAGTGGTAGGTTTGTCTGTAATGTCTCCCTCCGAGATCTGCCTAATGGATGTTTTCCACAAGCAAATGAGTTTATTTCAGATGAAGTTCACAACTAATCATTTAACAGGATGTCAATTCTGCACACAGAGCGTTCTGTCACAGTTAAAAAAGGACCGTTTTCCATTCAACCCATTGTTAAAATAGTAATACAAACTATGCTATTCCATCAGACGTGAGCTATACCACTCGTGTTATTTGGAATGAGTGATTTCATTGCATAAATTATTCTTGAACTGTGTAATAACATGCTTTGAACAGCCAAATAGAGTTGTTGTCAATTCATTTCTGCATTATCTAATTGAATTGATATTCTGATATATTGATGCTCGCAGCCATTCCCTATAGTATCTGAGATCAACCAAAACACAGAATGTCATTTATTTGTCTAATTTTTCAAGACTTTGACACGTACACTACACTTTTGTTCAAATGACTACAAGTCTAATACGAAAACATGGCCCACAATTCATATGGTTGTGCCCTTATTCAAGGTAGAATCTGTCTTCATTTGAGGCTATATCCAGTAGTAGCCAGATTTCCTTGAGTAATGGAATGGTAAAGTTTACTTTTATGAAAATCTAAATTTAGCATGCCTTGCACAACATTTACAGTGACTTGGAAACATGTGCAACTGAACACAACATACAACTGTGACACCAGCAAGACAGGCATTGTTCTTGCAAACCGGCTTTATTAGTTAGCAATGCTACAGGCGGATTTACCACACATCTCTCTAAGGTTCTGGAAGCAGGCAAAGACTGCCCCTGCAGTCCCGAGAAATGACAGCAATACTCACCTACTGTACACTATCGGGATAAGTCAAAAGACACTCTTGCTCGTTCTGTCACATACCACATGCATATGACGCTCGAAGTCTTGTTTCACAGGTGTTCTGTTCTGTCTTTCTTCAAGGATATGTTATCCAACATAAAACTCCAGAAGGTGCTGAAAATGTAGCTACTCAAATTTCCAGGTAGCCTGTTATCTCCAATGAATCTACAAGTATCATTTGTGGGGCATACCATTGGAGGATGACAGATGCAAAAAGCCTCAGAATCCTGCATAGTCAGGTAGCATTTTACAAAGTATATCAGAAGCTCCAAATAGACCGATGGATAGACAGAAAGGAAGAGTGAGAGGTAGATAGATATTGCATAGAGTTTACAGAAAATAAAAAATTGGAGCACATGGATAAGATAGACAATAAAACACATATTTTGATAAAGGACACATTCAATGCATAGAGAAATGTATTTTTGAAAAACAAGCACACAGACAATTTAGCATTTCCATTCATTAGCCAAAAATGAAAATATCAAAGTAGGGTAGAGGAACAGATTATAGTCCATGTCTCAAAAATTGTTTTTGCTCCTGAGTCCCCTTCGTACTAAATAGGCAATGCAATTGTCACCGAATTCATATATGAGACTTCACAGCTCAAAACGCATAGTTGTGAGTTTATCAAGGAGTGAGTTTAAAAAGAAACCACATGTCCTATGCCAAGTGGAAGACATTCTGTGATTGCAAAAACATAACGCCTGTTGCTTTGCCAAATGGAACATGTTCTCTGGAAAAACCAGTCTGAATTGGAACTGGGAATTAGTGTTCCACTAAGGTGAAAGGTTCTAGTGATATTTACTGTGAATAAATGGGTAGTATGGATCTTGTCTAATTCTGTTTTTTTTTTTCCCTTTCTAAAATAGCTATTGTGTGTGGCCCACCACCCCAAGTAGTAAACGGAATGGTCGAAGGATCGGATTATCATTGGGGTTCTAGTGTGAGTTACAGCTGTGCCTTGGGGCACCATCTCTCCAGTCCAGCCATTATTTCATGTGAAGGAAGAGGTACATGGAGAGGAGAAATCCCACAATGTCTACGTAAGTTGTTCCTTGGGTAGATCACGACTTTATCATAGAAAAATATACATGATAAAAATGTAATAGGTTGAACTGTTGGTTACTGTCCTCAACATGAATACACCAAATGAGTTGGTCACCCAGGGCCATTCTGTAAACACTTTGCACTAGTGAAAGTTCAAATATGTGATTTATTTGCACAGGGTCAAAAATGTCCCTGGTGCAAATATATATGTTTCAATGCAGGTCTGCTCAAGGTCGATGTTTGCCCTAGTGGAAATAATGTGTGCAATTGCACTGCATTTTTGCAAGTATTTTGTTAGATTGGTCTATATTGTGATAATATGCCCTGGGTAACAATACTCAACTGTCAAGTGGACAAGTGTTGCGTGATTTCCTGCAATTGCACCTTCTGAAAAATAATGAAAAATAATAAAGCATGCTATTCCAAATGAACCTCTGTCTCTCTCTCTGCCTCTCTCTCGTTCTCTCTCTCTCTCTCTCTCTCTCTCTCTCTCTCTCTCTCTCTCTCTCTCATTCTCTATCTCTCTCTCTCTCTCTCTCTCTCTCACCCCTTCCGCATACATAGATATATATTATATATATATATATATATACATAAATATGTATATATTACATGGCCTGCGGTAGCGGCCATGTAGTTATGGTTAAGTTGCTAAACCCATAGGAAGAACACTTTTTGAGAGGCTTGTAACTTTGCTCCCCCTGGATGAATCCTCACCAAACTTTGCAAATAAAAGTATATGGCCCACTCTGAATTTTTGGTGAGGTTTGGTCCGGGGGGGGCAAAGTTATACGGGGGGGTCCCAAAATTTTTTTTTTCCCCATAGACTGAATGGAGAAAACATTTCTGTTGCGCCTACAGCCCAAACCGCAAATTTGTGGTAGGAGCAGCAGCCTGGTCCCAAATTTGTGCTTTTGTTAATTTGGTGTAAATCCGTCCAGTAGTTTTCTTTTTAATGACCAAAACATAATCCAAAAAAAATAGTGATATCTATGTCCGCGCCGCGGACTCACTTCCCTGTTCGGTCCGCAAACTAGCCTCTGATTGGCCAGAAAAATTAGCTGACTTTTGCATGGTCCACGGACATTGGGACGCGGCCGCTAATTGGGTGGTGGGAAAACGTGAAATGCGTTGGTTTCCCTGAAACATCCGCCATCTTGGATAAGCAGACTTTTTTGGGGGTCCGTGGACAACGCAGTGAAAACATAAAAAAAAAGCAACATTGCACTCGTCAAACTCAACAAATAATCTCTGGAGAGGTGGGGGGATGGAATATGGCCATAAGAAGTCTGGTCTCAGCTCATGGCGCACATGAATGGGGAAATAGCAGGCCTCAAACACACTAGTCATGTGTATACAGGAAGATAACCTTTAATGCTATTAACATTTTCTGAGGATGCTGTCTCTTTCTTCCTTACTTTAGTTTCCCTGTATGTGCCTCAGATTTATATCCATTGCGGGTCTTCATATGTATTGTTTGTACTAGCACAAGTGTGTAGTAAGTCTTCAATTGTTAGCAAGTTATTACATGTTTAACGTTACACAATCACCCCTGACATCTTGTTACCAACATAATAAAAACAACCCCTTGTAGGTAGGGACTTTTCATCAACATTCATTTCACATGTGATGTAATCAGTGATGTCATCAATGACATGTGTGATGTCATCTTTGATTTCCTGGGTGTTAGTCTTAGCAGTGCATGGTGGTGACACGAGTTATGGTTGCTTAGCTTACCACAAATGGCATATTTCTGAGGTTTTTCGGTTTTACCTGTAACCATAACGTCCGTGTAACAATGTTTTTCCATTGAATTTCATAGGTTTTTATTAGTGCAACTTAACAATAAAGTCCCCTTAACTACATTTTTTCATTGAATTTCATAGGTTTTTATTAGTGCAACTTAACCATAATGTCCCTTTAACAAAGTTATTTCATGGAATATATATATTGGCATTCTGAGAGGCACGATGACAGGTCCGCACTGGCAGAGCCTTCGTAGTTTGGGATTTTTAGGATGATCTGGGTATCATCTGCATAGTTGTAGCAGGTAAGATGTTACGAGCAAATGATTGCGGGAATGGGTTGTATGTAAAAATTGAAGATTAGTGGTCAAGTGGACGCTCCTTGGGGGGACTCCTTTACAAAATCGGCGTGATATGGATGTGAACTGGTCGAGACAAATGATTTGCGACCGGTTAGAGATAAGGAGATCCACGAAAGGGCTGTGCTTGCTATTCCTAGTGTTTGTAGTCTGGCTAATAGAGTAGAATCATCGATGTTATCGAAGGCTGCGGACAAATCTAATCGTTCTTTTTAGGTCATCCCAGACGGAGACTAGTGGGGATTCTGTTCCCCCTTAGTGGTCTGAAATCTGATTGGGCTGGGTCTAGCAGATTGTTGGCTTTGGCAAATTAGCCAACCTCTGTGTAAACCGCATGGTCAATTTTGCAATGAAACACGTATTGGACATTGGTCGGTAGTTTTGGGGGAGGAGTGGGTCAAAGGTCGGTTTTTGAGAATGGGTTTGGTTTAGCATTTTTTTGGGCTTTTGTGAAGGATCCTGATGTGAGTGATTAAGGATTGTGTGTGCGACGTTACCTGCACAGATGGAGGTTAGTATTTTTTAGAGCATTGATGGTGGGCACTGGTCTTCAAGGGAGCCTGATGGGCGGCTAACTACTACAAACGAGAGAAATTATTGGTGTGTGGGAGAAAGTCAAAAGAAACATGTGAGTGTGGGGGGGTTTGGGTGGGGGGCTGCAGACGGGTGGGTGGTGGCGGCAGGATTTTAAGTTTGACGATGATGGCGCTGTGCATTTCCTTGGCAGCATTGTAGAAGTGGAGCAAGAGGGTGTCTCATAAGGCTTGAGAGCTTGGAATAGACAGCCAAGAGCATGAGGGAGATTTGAATTCTGCTATGATTTTGATTTTCACGCTCTGAAACACTTGTGTACAAGTGCGATATAAATAAAATATCATATCATGTAGTTTCTTTCTTGGGTTGCAAGCATTTTGGATTTGGTTCCTGTAGAAAGATTTCTTGCTTTTTCTGATTTCCGATATGTAAATTCTGGTTGTCCTCGTGAGGGTGGTTTTGTTTTGGGCTGAGGGATCGGCTCTCCAGGCCTGTTCCAGACAGTGCTTCAGAGTTTTGAGAGGTTTGAGACTGGGGGTGAACCACCTTGGTGTTGGTCCAGATCTCTGTGCGGTACGTGTTGACAGGGTGAGGGGTTTGAGGGCATTGGTAAGCCAGAGGTCGAAAGATTATATTGCTGGAGGTCCTTCTGCAAGGACGAGTGAGATGAGAGAATTCAAGATCTAAGGTGATTACCACTTTGTTCTATAGTGGGAATGCTGAGGGGGCTTTTGTTGTTGGACATGTGGGGTGTTGGGTGCTGACTACAGTGTTGAGTGGTATGGTAAAAGAAAGTGCTGAGTTGTCCGTCCATGATAGGTGGGTAGATTTGTTTGCAGTGCTGAATATTTAGTCGAGGGAGTGGCCTCCCTTGGGAATGGAGGTGTGGTGTTTCAGATTGAGTGGATCTAGGCTGTCTGTGAATGGCCTGGTCATAGGGTTTGATGGGGAGTCTAACCTGTTGGGGAGAGTTCTCAGAGATGTGCTAATTCCTTCTGCCTTGAAGACCCCCACCGGCTTTGCTGGATTTTGATGACTTGATATTTTTACCTGGAGAGAGTGAGACCCTTTTTCTCACTCATGTTTTTTGATGTGAGTTTGTTCACTGTTTCTTTTTGGTTGTAGAGTCTGGCTGGCTCCATGGGCATCATCATGGGCATCATCTTTTGCAATTGTTTCGCAATTGGATTTCCCCGGGTTTGAGTACCTTCTCTGGGATCAACTGCTAATTCCAGGAGCGGTGGAGTGAGATTAACGTTGCTTGGTCCTGTGGAATTCTAGACCCAGAGGGCCCTATCTTGTAGTGGAGTGCTGGAGGGGTTTCTTGGTGTAGCCTTTAGCAGTTACTCATGTGGCATTGACGTGTTGCCCTTCCCTCTCAGAATGGCTGGTGGCAGTGGTTTTGCAACGAACTACCATGATTTACCCCGACCGCGAACTTTTCGCAGCTCTGGTAACGTTTTTCAAAATGGCGCCTGAGCCTCCTTAGTTAAAATGGTGGCCAGTCTTCTTTTTTCACCATTTCTTTGTGGAGGGGTCCTCGAGTTTTTCTCTGTGCGAAAAACCAGGTTTGGTATCTTTGTTCATTCACCTTTGTCGGGCTTCAGGCAAAGTGCGGCTCCAACAGAGGTGGATCACAAAGTGTCTGCAGGTGTCGGCAGGGGAAGCCAGTGAAGCAGCAGTTAACAGACACCAACAAAAACTGTAAGTGTGGCATGGGTGGGGTACAAAGCAATTACTGTACACCAGAAATCCCCTGCCACTCTACCTTACCTTTGCATAACATGGACTGCCATTGACTTAGAGCATGAATACTTAGAAAGATTTGTGACCACCAGCCTTAATTTATCCATGACAGTATTGGAAATGTTGCTTTGCATTGCATCCTTAGTGTCACACCTGGTGGGAGTTGTGGATGCTGTCCTGTGTCACATCTAGATAGGGTTGTGAATACTGGCATCTGCCTCTCTTAGATGGAATTAGGAAAGTTAGCATGTACCACACTTGATAGAACTCTGATAGAAATGTAAATGTTAGCATATGCCACACTTGGATGGAATTCTGAACTTTGGCCTGCGTCGCATCTAGATAGGATTGTGAATGGTAGCAGGTGCTACCCCTAGATGGAAGTACAAAGGCTAGCCAATGACACACTTAGATGGAATTGTCAATGTTAGCATGTGCCACACTTAGATGGAATTATGGAGGTTACCAAGCGCAACACTTAAAAGGAAGTGAGAATGTTAGCATATCCCACACTTAGATAAAATTGTGAACATTAGCCTGCGCTGCATCTAGATAATATTGTGAAGGTTAACGAGTGCCACACTTAGACAGAACTGTGAATGTTAGCATATTAAATGTTACATAACCCACTAACCAATATAAACTCAACCTCTCTGCATACTTATCCCACTCAAAAAACTCACACAACCATCTCCTGCACAGGCTGCATGCACTCCACCACACAAGCTGCACCAACAGCACACGCGGACTGTTACCGATCCATTACTCGCACCAATGTTCAGCACCCGGTGTCTGCCGAGTTGAAGCTGCCAACAGTACACTACTCCTCTCACTATCCTACTCCCTCTTCACCCTACTAACCCATCCCACCTTCTCGGTTGCAGATTCGCCAGAGCACCTGGGAACCAATTCCGTTGGTGACGGTGCGCGGTACAAATACCTTTAACATAACATAACATATATATATATATATATATACATATATATATATATATACATTCAGTTAAAAAAACATTGTTAAAGGGACGTTATGGTTAAGTTGCACTAATAAAAACAAGTAAGATCTAAAAATCCCTGAAATTCGCAAGTTATGGTAAGCTAAGCAGCCATAACTCACACCACCACTGTTCCACCTACCCCCCATATTACTGTTTGGTGCCTCTTTCCTCATTTCCGTTTGCAAATTTCCTTATTAGCTGTCCTACCAAAAGAAAACGCCATCCGTAAACGAAGTAAGTATTCCTTTAAGAACCACCTTTCACAGTGTAAACATATTTGAAAAACAAATTTGCATACACTCCCTCTACTTTATATTTCTCAGTAAAGGACATAATAAGATTTGCAATTAACAATCTAGATTTGCAAAGAAGTAACGTGTGGTACTAAAAAGTAGGATTTCTCGTTATAATCCGGCCCACCTACAGCGGCCCAGATTACAAAACAAAATCCTTTTCCAAGATGGCCACCATAGAAAGGGAAGGCGGTTGTTCCATACATGTGCCCTCTTTACTTTCCATTGCAGCCTATAAAAAGCAAAAATATGTGCTGTGACGCAGAACCTGAAAATGAACATACAGTGACATACAACGTAGCACGTTTCATTTTGATATAATACATTGTTTTTTAAACATTTTAGAATTTGTAAAGTAGTTTTATTTCACAAGAAACAGTTCGAGACCATCAGATTATTCCCATTTTCAATCAAAGTATACCATTGTGTCTATGTGCATCATCGAAAATGTTAATGGTGAGGCACACGTTGTTCTTTTCGCATACACAAAGTATGCGTTTTCGATAAAGCAACCGCTTTGTTCGCACAGTGATTTCCAAGATGTCGCCATGACCTTCGGCCTACACCACCATGAAAGATGTTATGTTACTCCTAATGGCCACTTCAGCGTATGGACAAAGGGGGCCTGCGCAATCATCCCACAAAATTGTGACCGACAGGCTGCCGGTCATGATCAGTTGCATCTGGCGTCCAAAGAAGCCATCACTCGGCATCTGGAATCTATGACAAGCACAGTGAGGAAGGATGTAGCTGGTCGGAAAGCGTAAGAGAAAGTACATATCAATACGCAGCCTTCAGCTAACAATTTCAAAAAAGACAAAAAGAACGTGGAAACAAATACACAAATCGACGTGGTCATACATGCCATTTTAAGGAATGATTACCGTTGAACATGGGTAAATCTAGTGACAGGATACAAACGCCGAGAATCTGCCCTCTCCATAAGTAAAAAAAAATGACAACTACACACAAAGATGGTCCTTCAGTTACAAAGCCAAAATTAATGTCCAAGTAACAAAAAATTACATCTCGTGATTTCAAAAAAGACCAAAAGAACGTGCAAAGTGATACACAAAGTGATGGGGTCAAACATGACATTTTAAAGAAGAAATATTAGCGTTGAACAAGGGTAAGTCTAGTCATAGCCTGCAAAGGCGGAGAATCTGCACTCTTCGTAAGTGAAAAAAAATGACAACTGCACAGAAAAGTAATACTTCAGTTATATTGTCAAACTTATTGTTCTGCTAATAACAAATTTAAACTCGGTCTGGTGTAGAGTCGTCACAATGAAACTTACATGATATTTACTGCCTCCATTGGTTTCGGATAAAGTCAGACAGCAATGTATTTGCAGCAAGGATTTTGCGTGAACTGATATTTCATGTGCCTTACAAACGTTTTTGAAACATAACCTTATCAAATGGTAGTTTTTTGCAAACTTTCACTCCCTGCAATGTTGCTTAAGTTTCCCTTTCGCTGCAGGTCAAAAACACATGACCCTTATGGTTTTAGAGGGATGCGTGGGCCTACTGAGCTCACAACCAAAAAAGCTAAGCAAGTGACCTTCACTCAGAATACAAATACATTCTCACTTTGCAACAACATATGAGAATCCATTCATGAGAACCGCTACTCCCATACACTTGCAGAACCGCTGTTTCCATCAAACAGTGCAGGTGGCTGCCTCAGTTTTCAAACTCTAGGACGCCAGTCTGACTGCAATATTATTCTAAATACATTGTAACACAGATGCAGTAGTTGAGCATCAACTTCCAATTTACTGTATGACTTTGGTGACAATAAAACACCACTTTTTGACTTTCTGCTGCCACACCCCATCCCAACCTCATTAACGCTCACCTTCGGAAACAGTATATTTCATAAGTGTAACAAGTGCAATGGTGTCTTGTTTTATGTGTGTTACCGGCGATGTCTGCGTACAACCAAAACACGAACAAAATATGGCGGGCGCAGCAAAAGAATCTGACGCACTTCACGCTGTTCCACAACCAATCAGTGAAAGCGTCACATGTCCGTGGACATGATGCTACGGATTAGCCAATCGATTTCTTGTCCGCGTAGCGAACAGGGAAGTGTGACCGCGGAGCAGACATAGACATCACTAATTTTTCGAGGCATACTTTTTCGTCATTTTAAAAGAAACTACTGGACGGATTCTCACCAAATTTACAAAACCATGCTTTCAGGATCAAGCTCCTGCCGCAAATGTGGTGAAAATCCATCCAGCAGTTTGGCCTGTAGGCCAAACATCACCAAACTTTTCAAATTCAGAGTGGCCATATACTTTTTTTGCAAAGTCTGGTGTTGATTCGTCCAGGGGGAGCGAAGTTATAAGCTGCCCAAAAGTGCTCTTCCTATGGAAACAGCAACTTAACCATAACTACACAGCCACTACTGTGGCTGTGTAATATACACACATATATATATATATATATATATATATATATATATATATATATATATATATATATATATATATATATATATATATATATATACATATATATGGAGAGAGAGAGCGAGAGAGAGAGAGAGAAAGAGAGAGAGAGAGAGATATGAACTACTCTATGTTAATGAGAGTATGCATATTGTAAGGAACCAAGAGTAAGACTCGGACACAAAGGTGGTGTGGTGGTTAGTACAAGGGGGTTGGAGGAAATCATATTGTGCCCTATCTCTAAGAGTGGTTTCCCTTCCTCAATGAAGCTGAAGGACATCTGTTCAGAATGTGCAAAGTAAAGTCTTCCGTCCTGTGTCCAAATCCTAACCTGACACTTTCACACGAAACTCAAGAGAAAGTGAAAAGGGATAGTCTTTCAACTGCTTGTCTACAGCTCTTTTCCAGAGTTCTAACATAAAGCTCCAAAAGGTGCAAAAAGAAATAAACAACCGAAATTCCACAATCCTCAGGAGATGTTTCCCTCCCCTTTCTCAGGCTCATTACATTTCACAATTTCAGAGAGTGTGTTTCTTTTTCTGATCTTTTTCTCACTTTCACAATTCAAAATGCCAATATGTTATTATGTTATTCACATTTTCTTGGCTCCTAGGCACAGTTCACAAGGTTCCAATCCTTAGGGGATTGCTTCCCTTCCCTTGTTAGCAATATGGTTGTCTCATGTTCAAGGGGAATAGCTCTGTTCCCCTGGAGTTCACACACTAAAGAGGTTGACTCCCTCCTCTTGAATTCCTCAATTTAGGCACAGATTATTGACAAGCATGAGAGTAAATCCCAGACTCTTTTATGGTACACTCTCCTCCTTTGTTTCCAAACACTTAAGTTCATACAATTGGGTTTGGGTCCCAGACTCGCAATCAGTTCACCTGGTGTACTCTTCTGCCAGGACTTTCTCAATTTGCTCACTTGTACCTGGGTGCGAGTCCCAAACTTGTAATCAGGTTGCTTGAAGTACTCATCTGTCAGAACTTTCTCAATTTGCAACAGTTTCATGCTTTTATATTTTCTTTATTCAACCATTGGGTCCTTGACCCTCTTTCACTTGCTTCATTTAATAATTGACTTAGTGTCCCAGCTCTCGTGCTCAGGTTTACCCAATTCATAGATCTGTCGTTTAATTGTATGCAGTATATGCCACAAAGCGCCCCACTGTCTCAACTCCCCACTCTGGGCTCAGCAGTGTCTCCTGGTAGCTTCAGCATTCTCTGCAAACTGTAATTACCCCAGCTTCCTCCTTTTTGCTGGCATCTTGAAGGCTCGCCGGTACCCGCAATGCCACTGACTTCCTTCCACATCTTCCTCTGCTCTCAGCCTCTCCGACTTCTGAGATACTTGTGACAGAGCCTGTAGGAGCTATCTTGCACCATGCTACAATTTGCTTCCTCTATTGGGGGTATTGGTTCTCCATGTTTCTTGCCGCTTGATGTTTTTAAATATCCTGGTACCTATTGGATCCATCCAACAACTAGAGCATGTCTCCGGTTTTGCAGCTTCAGTGCTCTGCATTGCTCTAGTGCTCTGCCTTGTCTCAGTCATTTTGATACAAGGGTATGAAAGAGCCTTAATGTCAGTGCAGAATGTAGGTACTAGTTCTATATTACAATAGGCAATATGGGATTGGGAATTCAAGGGGTTGGTGTCATACCCTGAGTGGAAATGGTGATAGCATGTTCCAGATAGTGAGTCCACCTCCCTCCCATGAGGGTGGTCTACCCCAATAAGGTCCTTCCTCAGATAGCCACATCCAGGGTCAGGATCAGGTAACGGCTGCCTTTCCCATGCCAAATGGGAAGAGAGTTTCCACAGAAAGGCAGTGATGACATCACTAAATTCATCACATACCCTTACCTTCATGTCCCAGTTTTTTTTTACACCTATTGTGAAGCAGGACAGTTAATCCACATTCCCTCGACCTTTTCCTTTCCTGTGTTTTCTAATGAAACAATAGGGCTAAAATCTAGCGCATGACTCGGTCATTAGTGTCTTTCCGTAGCCTGATCCATGTGAAAGGGGAATGTTTAGTAATCAACCTGAATTTCCTCCCTGTAAGGTAATACCATAAGTAAGACACAGCCCATTTTATAGCTAGGGCCTTGAGTTCAATTGTGGTATAGTTTCTCTCCCTCTGAGCTTTCGGCTAACATAAGAATAGGGTACTCAATATTCCTGGGAGAGAACTTCCACTAACCCAACCTGATAGGCATGGTTCACTACAAATAATTGGTTTGCCATTTAAGTTTTGCGGCTCAACATTTTTAAGTTTGTCAGTAAGGCAAGCTGTAATAGAAGAACAGTTGGCAATAAATATTCTGTAATACCCCACTAATTCAAGGGAAGCTGTCAGATTTTTGTTTTGTTTTTGGTGTTGGGGTTTCCATAACGAACTTTACCTTTTCTGTTTGCGGTTGGACAAGACCCTTCGGAATAAAGCCCACATATTGTACTGTGAATTGGGAAAGTTGGCACATATTCACATATTGCACAATTTCCACACATCGCAAGCTCAAGGAGTGTATCTCTGCCCCGGGCTTTCTTAGCTTTTCCACAGTTCATATATTTCACATTTGGGGGGACTGCTTCCCCTTTTCTCAAGTTCAATAATCTTGATTGGGTTCTGGTCCTCGACTTGCCGTATGCTTGGTTTACTCTCTTGCCAGAACGTTCTTATTTCATTACTTGGGTGCAGGTGCCAGACTCGCTGTGTGCATGGATTACTCTTCTGCTTGAACTTTCTCATTTCATTACTTGGGTACGGGTTCCGGACTTGCGGTATGCCTGGTTTATTCTCCTTCCAGGATTTTTTTCTTTGGCTCAATATTTGGCTGCCTGTACTGAACTCACACTTCTCATTAGTAGTCACCTACTCTTTTATCCAAGATTATTTAACTATTCTTTTCACATATTGGGTCAGCAACCCATTTTCAGTAGTCTAAGTCTCTTTGCTCAATTGCCCCGTTATCCCAGCTCTCTTGTTTGGGCTTACCAGGTTAATTAACAGTACCCATCATCCACCATGAAGTACCCAAACATCCCAACCTCTCTCTCTGGGCTTACTGGTCTCCATCAGCAGCTTCGGCATCCCTCATGTCTCACTGTTCTCACTTCTGCTTGCTTGTAGTCTGGAAGAGCGTCCCATTGGCTCTTCGGTTCCTGCTTTGCACAAGCACGGAGAGCCTTCCACTGCTAGACTTCCCTGGGCAGCATTTCCAGCAACTTCTCTGCTCCACACTGCAGCCTGATCTCCTTCGGTGTACCGGCCAATTTCAGGAGAAGTGAGTCTCTCTTTCTCTCCAGGTGTGGTGCATTTAAACATTTTGGCACCTGCTAACTTGTTCCACCATCTAGAATGCAGTGTTTGCCTACCGCTTTTTTGTGATCTTCATTAATCCAGTCCTGTTCCTCCTCTCACTGTTATTAAGCAAAGGGAAATGTAAATATGGTTGGTGATTAGTCATGAGTGGAGGTTCGAAACCCACACTACAATATGCCAAACGGGAAGGTGGCGGGGGGGGGGGGGAGCAGGTTGCTGTTACCAGAGTTAAAAGAAATAGGGAAGTGACCTAGCGAGTTTACTCTGCCTCACTGAGGGTCATCATGTACTCCTCCCTCAGGTTGCTTCTGCCTTTCCCTGGCCATGTAAGGAACGTTTCCCTCCAGGAAAGCAGTGCTGATATTGCAAGATTAGTCACACATGCATGTATCCACATTTTTGACAAAAATCCTACCCAAAAGGGAAAGCCCCAGAATGTATGTCCAGTTGGAATGCTGGTAGTCTTCCTAACTTTGTGGTAATTCTGAAAATTATCTCCTCCCATGTATGAGAGAGTCATTGTTGTCCTCCAACAAACACAGTATTATTGATGGCAAACCACTCATGATGCCTGCATCTAAAGTAGAAACATCCAATTATGCCTCTTCTACCAAATCCTCGACACTGCTGCCTCTTCCCTATGCTTTTTAAAGGAATTGAGCATCTTGGGATCTGTTTTATTGTGACCACAACTTTTCTTAGTGATCCGAATCTAGCACATACTGACCTCATCCTTTCCTGAAAAGCATCTTGAGTGTGCTTCTCATGTGTGCTTGCACTAATGTGCCCACAGGAAACTAGGGGAATCTCTGGGGAATTGGAATGTGCCTGCCAAGCAAGGTCAAAGATGTTCTCCAGATTATTGTAATAATCCAGTGTGTCCATGCATAGGACATCCAAAGGGTTTAGGAATCCTGTTATGTTATTTCCTCTTCCATGTGATCTACATCAAAAGCCGTGCCTAAATCCTGTTGTATAGGAGAAGAAATGCATCCTTGCCTACTCTTGGTTGGCCTGTGACCACATTGCCACGGTCTAGAACCACTTATCCCGACAAGGGAATCCAAAAGGCTGGCCCCAGAGAGTAGTGGCTACATCAGAAATGCACCATTCGCACTGCTGTGTTTGCCCTTTGTGTTCTTTTCCTGCTAGGTTTCTCTCCTGGTTGTTTCTCCTTTGTATTAGTGGGTTACAACATTTTACACCTGTTTGAGGAATCCCTCATATTCATGAAGGTTGATCAGGATACTACCCATTCCAACCTGTTCCCCAAATGCTTGGTGGGGTCTATGAAAGAAGTCCCCATTGCTTTTCTTACTGAATCCTCTCGGAAATCCTCCACAAAATACCCAAAGTCAAAGAGGCCCTATATCTGCATAGAGTTGGAATAGAGGGGGTAAAGATAATAAGGGTCACATTTGTTGTCATTCTCAAGAACAGAAATGCACAAACACTGTCCAGAACATAAGAGTTAGTATATGAGTGTGTTGACCATTAGTGTTCATTTAATCCGGAAGGTCTCCACTTGGCCCTTGAGTGCAGGTTTTGGAAGGGATGAAATAATGGACGTCCTTTCATTTCTTTGAACATTTAAAATCAACTACATATCACAATTCCATGTCTGCTTCCTAGAACCAGAGTCACACAAGTCTCCCTTTTGGACACAAATGCCCCAATGTGCTTGACGCAAAGCACCCAGAAATAGACAGGGACGCTTTATCCGGCAATTCCCAAACTGCAAAGATCAACACAACAGAAATAAATCTGGCATTTTGCCATTCTCTCCTCTTACCTGGCAAACACCTTCTCTTTCCGATCCCCCGGAGTGTCAATAAAGTGCAAATGTTGTGGAGGGTTTATAGTGAAAAAACCGAATCACAAAATATCGAAAACAAAAATCTCGAATCCAAAATATCGAAAACAAAAATCTCGAATTTTTTTTTAATATGTTTTTATTTCGAAATGGGGGGGTTCCCCCCAACCCCCCTTTTTTCTTTTTTTTTTTTATTTTACCCTTTTTTTATACTTACCTGAACCCACAAATACATATAAATAAATACATAAATAATTCGAGATTTTTTTGTTTTCGAGATTTTGGATTCGATATTTTTGTGATTCGAAATTTTGTTTTCGGTTTTTTGACCGACCACCGTTGTGGAGCATGTTAGAAAAGAGAAAAAACATAGCAATAACAAAGCATAGCATAACACAACATAATCCGAGAGTGTGGCGCTCCCACTCTCCATTCCACCAAAGGTGGGCCACCTTTGACACATGGTGACATGCCTGATCACTTGAGATCCCACCAAAAGCGCGGGGTCCTTTATTGCATTTGGCAGAGTGAATATGCCATCTGCTCCTTTCTCTGAACCCCTCAGCCGGACATATACTCAAGTATTACACATGATGGAATAAACATTGAAAACAGTAAATATGAAGTTTCTTACCGTGTTTAGCATCAATACAAGAAGAAATGGTGTTGAACCCAGACTTCTGAAAAAGTAATACCCTGGGAGTTGGGAACCTTCCAGATTTCTTGACATTATAGGGGTCATGTTATTATGTATGCTACTTGCAAGCAGGGGGGCACCAACACATCCTGGTCCCCTGCATGCAATTTATTTTAAACAATCACCAAGCAGAGTGACATTGTGAAGAGTGAATGGAGGCAAAATCTCCTTTACCCTTCACGTTTGCTCTCCTCTTTGTGAGTAATAAAATCTCTGCCTGCACATCATGCTTTGCAGGCAGTAACATGCAATGGTATCCCACCGGTCATTAGCAGATGCCAAACCAGGGCATAGTCACTCGAAATGCGTTGGTTTTACATCCTGCCTGAACATCTCATGAAAGGTGGACAATCAGGTGGAGGAAAGCAACACTGAGATGCCAATTCGGTTTTGCTGCCCTCAATATCCTGAAAAGACACACAAATTAGATGGAGAGGAAAACGTGTACGCTTTCATTTTCCTCACCAATCATTTGAAATTACCCTTATTTATTTCCTCTTGCTGATAATTGACTAAACAAGTAGTTTGATGATTAAAAGAAGCCTCAATGCCATGCTATCTATAAAATCAACTTGTCACCCTGCATTTTCATAGGCAATCCAACACCTAGGCTTCAGTAAAGTAGACATGCGATGTGTTGGTTCAACCTCCCCTACTTGCACAGTGAGAAAGAAACAAGCCTCCTCACATTTAGTATGCACGCTCTGCCTAATTCATTGGAAGCTAATGTACTCTCTGGTAGTTGTTTACTTGGCTTCGGAACCAAGGCAGGAGGAGGATGACATGATGCGGCTACTTTTTGCCATGCATTAGTTCACTGTGTGGGGGGCTGCATGGCAACTGATTGAGATGTCAAGTAGAGGCAGACGGCCTCTATGAATTACAAGGACAAGCACCGCAGTCAGCAGTGACAAACTGATCTCCAAGCATTCACTACTCTCCTTTTATGGGTAGCACAGGTTACTGTTGGTTGCTTTTGTATTCTTTCCAGTTGGTTTCAATTCTATTTTGTAATCAACAGCTATCATTATGCAAAGATGGCTTGTTTGCTTTATTTTCACTCTCTTGTGTAAACGTTAAATATCAATATCAGTATTGGGTGTGCTTTAATGTTGTATCTAATAAATGTTGATCCTTTGTCTAGACGGATTCAGAAACTCCAAGGGCGGCACAGGGAAAGTGAAGAGCCCGAAATATTTTGATTAATATGATTTGAGGAAGGGTAGGAGAATAGAATTACCACAATTTGCTGAATCAGCGTACCATTTCATATTGATCCTCAGGACTTTGTGACAACAAAAGATTGCCATTCAATGTTCAAGCTAAATGTATTCATTCTTTGCTAATTATATTTAAAAATGTAAGTTTCTTAACCTTGAATGAGCTATCAGTTAAGTGTGTGAGCAGACATTACAATTTTCAGCATATTTGGAATATGTGAAAATGTCAAAAGAAAATCCATGACCAATACAGACATTTGTCAGAAATGTCATAACTATTTATGCTGTGTATAGTATGTTTCATAATGGACAGACATCAGATTTTTTACAATGCACGGTTAGTTTGCACCGCTTCTATTGTGAAAGTCTGTCCGATGTATGTAATGTCTCCTTTATCTTCATTTGTAATTTTTTGTTTGATAGCCGTCTTTTGTGGAGCTCCTGGCACACCAGCACATGGGCAAATTACCGGAAAAAGCTACACCTACAGGTCAGAAGTATTGTTCCAGTGCAAGCATCCTTTTTTATTGGTTGGATCATCAAGAAGGGTTTGCCAGTCAGATGGCACATGGAATGGAATTCAGCCAGCTTGTATTGGTAAGTACATGCAAAGATAGCTCTTGTATATTTCCTTAAAATCTAGATAAACATATGTGGTACTAACCAGTGCGCTGTATAGTTCAACAAACAGAGCATGACTGTGATCTGATGTATGGATTATTGAAAGCTGGGCAAGTTCAGTTCTCCTAAAATATAATCATTCAAAAACAGAGTTTTAACTGTTTGGCTCGTGTAAGGTTTTTTGATGAAGTGTGGTTTTAGCTCTCTTTATTGGCAGACTAGGTTAATGTACCATCGTTGATTTTTTTGGCTAAAACATTAGGCTTTATTTTGGATAGTCATGCCTCCAAAATTTTCAAAGAGTGAATTATCGAACATCTCTTATTTGTAAGACCAAACCATTTATGCATCATGACCGATTTTGTTCTGTGATTCAATCTTTGAAGCTTCCTCATTTGAATGTTGGAAATGCCTTTTGGCCAGTGTATATTTTTTCATTTTACAGCCCCTGAAAATAGGACTTTGTCTCACTAATTTTAAAATCTCTGTGTGAGCTTTTCGCGTGAAGCATTAATATCTTCAAACAATGCTATTAAAAGCTATGTGTTTGAAGCCGTTTCTTTAGGTTTTCTGCATATCTTGCATATAAGCTGCATTTCTTAAAAAGAAATATAAAATCCCAAAATCAGGAAAAATGTGTCCATAATTTCCACAAGTAGTGAAAGCCCAGACTGTTGGGTTGTGGCCTTCTTGAGAAAACTCCTTTCTTCACTATACACCAAAAAGGTCTGGGAGCCACACTATGGAGCACAACCATGGACAGATAACCTGTAGTATGGTTAGGTGCCCACTTTGGATGGTCTGCAACCACGTTTTAGCTCTCCGTACTTTTCACAAAGGAGAAATATTTATTTGCACATCAGTCTGGTCCCACCCAATTGGGCAGTTCAGCACAGAAATGCCAGGCAATTCTTCTCTGAACAAGATTACCAACAGCAACCCCAGACACATGTTTCAGCCAGGTCAGCCTCATCAGTGAGCTGAAGTTGTGTCCCTCTAAGCACAGTGAGCTAGAAGTCCACATCTGGATTACCCTGGGTAACATAGGGTAAAACACTACATTCCTAAAAATACACAAAATATTTCTGGGAGCCCCTCTACCGAGAATAAACACAGTCATATATGCTGTTCTGTCAGTAGGTGCCCACTCAGGGTCTACAACCACGTTTTAGCTTGCTGTACTTTTTACAGAGGAGACATTTTCATTTGCATATCCAGCTTGTCCCACCCACTTGGGCAGTCCAGCATTATGTTGTATGTACTGCACTATGTTCATGAGCTTCCTTAGCTGTGATTGAAAAACTGTTGAACTCTCTCTTGCTAAATATCTTGCTTCTTGATTTATTCACTCATCCGCCTCCAACTCCCTCACGGTCAGTTGCTTCTCCAAGCAACGAGTTGGTGGTAGATCTCTTTCTTCGGCTGGGGCCTCCCTCTGGAACAGCCTCCCTGCCTCCCCAAAACTTGAGGAGAACCATCTCCAGTTCTGGAAGCACCTCAAAACCTTTCTCTTTGCTTATGCTTTTTCTTCTCCTCTTGCCTGCTGACTTCCTGGCTGATACTGAAACTGCACTGGTTACCTGACCACCCTCTGATCTCGGGCCCAGGGCCGCTTCCCCCAGTCGCACACTTGCACTGCCTTCCTGGCAACCGTTGCACTTGGGGACGGTTCTGTACCCCTACAGTCCGACTACCAGCACTTAACACCTGATGTCTGCACTTACCCTTGCACTTGCCACCTGCTGGCCATACTTTAACTATTGTTATTTATTCTATTATCCCATGTACCGCACTGTCCCACCCCCGCACTTTCCTCCTTCCCCCTTCCCATGCACTTGCGCGATCTGAATGACAACTGCCTAGTATGATTGTTGTCTGTCTTTCCTCTGTCCTCCCTCCCTTGCCTCGTCACGCCTTGAAGCACTTGTGTATAGGCGCGTTATAAATGCCATATAAGACATATCTTTTTCCATAATTATGGATGTTACTTCATAGATGAAATAATATTATGTTTTTATTAGTTTTGTGTCCTTCCAAAATGTACCTTTAGGAAGTTCCTATTTTGAGGTACTATATTTTCATTGTATTATTACTAGTATAATTGAAAGTATTCCAAAAATAATTGTGTTCAAATTCACAGATTAAACATAAAATAAAAAATTGTCATGGAATAATTAGTTTTAAGGATATGTTGATGTACTAAACTTTGGACGTTAAATCGTTCATGTAGGTTGCCATCATGTGGAAGGATGACTGTGCATTTTAGTATCCTGAACCATTATTGCGTATTTAGATGTTCAAATGCTTGAATTAAACACTATTATTAAAGCAATTTCCAATGTGACTTCATCCCTTTAATTATTCTAAAACAACTTGCGTGCACATAGAAGTGCATGTTTTAAACCGACTGACTTACAGTTTACAGCAAAAAACATTGACCAAATCCCAGTTTTAAAACATTGGGCCTCATGTCTGTGGCGGTAAGGTAACAACGGTGCCGGTAGTGCTACCGGGGCTGTTGTTACCATGCCGACAGCAACAAGAGACAGCAGAATACAACTGTTAATCAAATAATAGGGTTTTCAGGTGCTTTCTGAACACCAGTTAACAAGGCTCGAGATGCAGGTTGGTAGATATAGAATTCCTAGTCTGGGTGGCTAGAACAATAAATGATCATCCTAGGCCCGGGATCTTCTGGCCCTCAGATTGGTTGGAAATCCTTGGCTGCTGGAACGAAGCAACCTTGGGGGAATTATATTGCCTCAAGTGTTCCTTAAAATAGGAAGGAGCATTGCCATGGATACAGTTGTGGATTATTAAAAGAGCTTTGACTTTTAGTCTTGCTGAGACAGGGAACTAACGCAGCCTTCTTCTTGCATGCAAAATACGTTGCACTTCGTGATTTCAAAAATAGTCCACACTGCCTCATTTTCTAACATTTGGAGTTGATTCATGTTTTTTTACTGGCACCCAAAAGGTGATTGCTACATTAATCCAGGCGGGGCATAATGATTGCACCAACTAGTACTTTGAATTTTTTTCTGAGATAGGAAATATGTCTCAACACTTGTAGATGGTATTGTGAGCTGTGTATCACCCCCGCCGCCACCTCCCCCCTAGGTGGGCATTAAGGGAGACATCCACATAGGCACCCAATGGCTTAACCTTATTTAGGACACTCAGGCAGTGGCCACCTATCTTCCACTGTGTATAACCAGAGCTGAGTTTGGCTCTGGCTTGGGAGGTGCCAAAAATCATGAGCTCAATTTTAGTAGAATTCAAACACAAGCAGTTTTGGGACATTCAGTCCTTTATGGCCCCATAGATGTGGGCAAGTCTGGATGAGTCTGCACTGCAGTCCCTACTCAGTTCCATCAGGAGCTACAGGTCATCAGCATAGTTAGTAACATAAACACCAAGGGTGTCTAAAAGATCCAAAAGAGCTGGTTTTAGGTTGAAAAGAGATGGCAAAAGACAAGCACACACATAACTGTCTGCTCAACTAGGAGCTAATCCAAGGTGGGGCTTCACTAGAGCACTTGCCAATTGTCAACATGGTGTCTAAGATCCTTCTATGATCAAGCAAATCAGAGGCCGCTCATAGGTCCAAGAGTATCAACAAGCTGGTTAGATGAATTGTGAAGATGCACTTGTCTAAGGGATCAGTTTGATTAAATGGTTATTGGGTTGCAGATCATGATGGCCACCAAGGACAGTTCAATGGTCTAGTAGATGGCAAAGATGCTTGGGACTGAATGTGAGATTCAGTCTTAATGGTTTGATGCAAGGTCCGATGGTTGGGGCGCGATGCTCCACCAGGGTCGGCTCCACTGGCGATAATGATAGGCAGCAAAGGTGCTGGTGGGGCGAGTAGTGGTTCCACGGTGGCAGAGACAAAAAAGAGCTTGTAGTAAGATGGGAAAAGACACAGAAATGAGGTTGTCCCACATACACTTTTTGCATAAGGGCTCAGTGGGAATCACGTCAAACAGCAAAGAAGGAGAGCCCAAAGCAATTTATAAAAGACATTGGGAACAATATGTGTTGAATGATTTGAAAATGTAATTCCCAAATGTAATGCTCACAGACATGGACCAATTATACTTAATGTATTGTTTTGTTAATAACGTGCAAAGGAGTTCAAATCAAGATTCCACATAACAAAGTGCTTTTAACAAGTTCAGTAAAGTGCAAAATGTGCAAAGGAACGCAAACAGTAAACACCATTCATATATATGGCTAATTAATGTTCATAAAAACGACAAGGTACATGAACTGTACCTAAAGGTCAATCCAACAGACTTTCAACACCAAGCATCCATCCTCATGTACACCTCAATCGTACCACATCACAAGTAACATAGAGAAATACAGTACTTATATATTATGAAATGTAGATAAGCAGCATGCCAGCATATAAAACACAGCTGGTGTCACCTTTTTACGAAACTGTGCACCACTGCTCTGTTCGAGCTGGGGGTAGATCTCTATTTTCGGCTGGGGCCTCTATCTAGAACAGCCTCCCTGCCACTCTAAAACTTGAGGAGAACCATCTCCAGTTCCGGAAGAACTTCAAGACCTTCCTCCTTGCTTCTGCCTTTGCTCCCCCTTTCCTCTGCTGATCTGCTCTTTGTTGGCACTGTGCACCTGGCCACCCTCTTTCCCCTGGGACCAGGTACCTGCTCGCCCTGCCGCCCTCCATCACTGCCTCCTGGCCACCTCTTGCACTAGGGACTGTATCTGTACCCATACAGCCCCCCCCCCCCCAATTTTATTCTTTTTCTGCACTTACCCAGTCTGCTGCCTTAAACGCAGCACTTGCCACTTGCTGGCTGCACTACCACTGTTTATTGCCTCTATTTTGTATTTATTTTGATTTGTTATTATTTATCTGCTCTCCTCTGCTCCACACTTTCCACTCTCCCCCTTCCATGCTATTTCCCCTTTTTCCTTTCCCATGAACTTGCGCGTTCTCAATGTCACTGGGCCTTGTAAGATTGTTGTTGTGTTGTGTTCTCCCCGGTTCCCCTCCCTTGCCTAGTCGCGCTCTGAGACACTTGTGTACCAGCGCGACACACATAAAATATCATATCATATCATACAAAGTGGCGTTTCAGTGACTTGTGATCTACAAACGTCATACAATATAATTTGATCAAAAAAGATCACAAAAACGTCTTCTTTCAATTAATACTGCCAGCTCGAGTTTCCTGTAATGGTGTGGGCTATTTTCTTTTAAACGCCCGGCATTCTCCAGGGTAGATGCAAAAGCATTGCTGATAGATAGATCAATTCTCGAATTCTCTAATATCCACTGTACAAACAAAACAACACACTGTCAGTTAAACAAAATCAGATTTTTAAATGGTTAATACCAAACTATGTTGAATCCCTGGGTACCGGAATCTAACCTGTTCATATTGTTCTCAAAGATCTGACGAATGCAGAGCAGAAACATACTCCCTGCACTCCCCCCACACAAGGGAGACACCAAACAACGGCAATGTAAAACTGCTCACCAAGGGTGAATTCTAGAATGACACAAAATGAGAAATGAGAATTCCCAGTGTCATTTTGAATGCCAACGCGAAAGGGTTTTTCCTTGCTGAATATACTTGCAATTACCTTGATTTGCCGAGATCCCGTCCGTCTCTAAAAGCTCCCTGTGGCCACCTCAATTATTCAATTTTGATAAGCACCGAGACAGGGAAGATCACTCTCCACAACTGTACCACATTATGTCCCTGCAAACCAAGTCATTCTAGGGTTAAATGAGCACATCCAGACACCATGCGTTCATTTAGAAGTGAAATGTATCAGAGTTTGTTGCATGGTAAGATATGCCCCACAGTACTACATATAGGTATCTATGCTTGCAAGTACCTGTCATATGCCAGAATCACGGCTGTCTCTCACTGCTCTCCAATGCTACCTTAATTATTCAAGTGGATAAGCACTGACACAAGGTATCCAAGAAATTCACAACTCTGCCACACTAAACGCCTGCAAGGCAAGACATTGTGGGGTCAGTCGTGTTTGTCTAGGCACTGTGCTCATGTAGTGTAGTTGAGGGATTAATGGACAGTGGGACAAGCCTCAGAGACACTCCTGCTGCAAAGTTCACACTTGTGTGCTCTGGCATTCAATGCTGTCAATTTTCTTACTGAATTCCAAACTGCGTTATGCGAAATGACTGACAAAAGAAAGGAAAGGAAAAGAGGACTCGCCCTACCACTCATTAGAGGAGCTAGTGATGGCAGCCATCTACACCACTCCAAAATGTGTGGTGCTACCCAGAGCCATCTTGGACTGGCTGTCAATGAATGACAATGTGTATTTAAGGCAAGAAGAGATCTAGTACACCAACTTTCTTTATGCCGGGGAACACAATATATCAAAATATAGCACCCCAGTGCAGTTAGTTATGAGGTAATGGTGCGCTCAACTAGCGCAAAGTGGTGGAAAGCAGTTTGACCAAGTAGGTCCAGTTTGATGATCTCGGTGAGTGCCAAAGGCAGCTCTGGTGGGTCCTGATGGTTCAATGTGATTGAAAAAGCTTGAACCACAGCTAGCAGCGTTTCAACTGCATGAATGCAGAAATTCTGTCTGTTTTGGATTCCCTGGGTCTGTGAGTCCCTATCTGGATATCACAGCCATGGGTAGACCTGGTTCTTGGGCTCACAAAGCAAGGGAGCCAGATGCACATGTTAAGGGATCCTTCACCGCAATGAGGTTGTTATCAGGTGTGTAACTGGAAGAGATGCAAGTCTTGTTCCTACAGAAGGTTCAACCCTCATGTATTCTGGTGATGGGTATGGAATAAAGCTTGCCTCTGCCTTGGACATCCACTCTTCATCTCACTGGTGGAGGCCTTGGAAATGTCAAATCTCCCATCAGAGGCCTAATGACATTCTTCCTTAAGTGTTTGCTCCAAAGTGAATCTGAGAAGGAGTGGGAGTCCCATTCTTTTAAACGTAAAAGTCTATATGTGATTGGGCAAAAGCAACCAGCCTTAGGACATCCCGCCCAAAGTGATTTGTGCTCCAGGAAGTGGAGAGGGCAGGAAGGAAAGATAGTGACAGGGAGAAATAAAATGGTGCAACCTTCATCCAGCAGGAAGGAGTTCCCTCTATCAACATTAACACTGCTCCCTTCTCAATAGACCTAAAGATATTTTGGTGTGCAACAACCTATTGTGAGGGTATTACTTATGTGAATTAGGGTGCCCATTGATTCCTGTTTCCAGGACAGCTTTCTGGAGAGTGGCAGTCTCTCTTGGGAGGGTTTTGCACTCCCTCCTACAGGGGGACAAACAGAAGAAACCCCTACTGCTACTGTTTTGCTGGCAGCGGCTCAGACAGCCTGGCTGGGGAAATGTACATAACCCTTACACAGCTGAGCTGGCTCACAGGGCTGACACATGTGTGGTATTAAATTGATGTGGCTTGGATATTTATGAGAGATGCTAGCCACCATAGCTCAAACCTAGGTATGGATTATTTGTACAGGTTAACGTGCCACTAGGATAGCATTCTCATAGTTATGTAGTTATTAGCAACCATGGTACATATCTTAAATGCATCCTTTGTTCTATAGAGTCATGGCTGTCATTGAAGTTGTCAAAAGGTCCTCTGTGTCATGTGAGCCTGCTTTGTGCCACTGGTTAAGTAGGTTCTGCAGAACGGGCTAATAATCCAGCATAGCAAACGTAGCATGAAGCTTGTGGGATGTGGGTCTGGCCAACAAACCCCCCACTCTGAGAGGAAATGACCAACATCATGTTATCATTAAATACACATTTTTTTAAAAAGCTAAGGATTCTGCACACTTGCCAGATAGCAATCCTTCACAGGAATCGCCCAGAAAATATAGAACACTAATTTGTCTGTTATAAAGAATTACCTGCACTTTAAATAAACATTTTTAAAATTAGAAGGAATCCCTGCAAGGCTAACTTGTCAGAGGAATTAGTGTGTGAGGAATTACCACAAAACAAATGGTGATAATTACTCCAGTGCTAATTCCCCCTGATTCTGATTAATTAGCACCTAAAAAGAAAACATTAGTAAATGGTTAACTCCACAGTATTACAAGGTGAAACACTACAAAAGTATAGGTAATGACTGTAAAACAAAGTGTGCATTTACTTCCACCTTAAAGGTGGAGGTAATTGTATCCGGGTAATGTACATAAAGCCACAAGTTCATCCAATTGCACCCTAAATAGGGACACACCTTCCAAGCAATGTGTAAATTCTAGCAGATGTGGACTATCGCCTCCATAATTTCCTCTTGGTCATCAAGCCGCAGAGACGTGAGGTACAGCTGCATCAAAGGAAACCTCAACAAAGGCAGAAGAAACATCTAATGAGCAACCCACCCGGACCTTGTACTGGACCCTCCCCCTGCGCACTTACTGATGATCAAATAATCACACTTTATCGGCTGAACGGGAACAACATATTGTCATGATTTTCCTAATACCCTGGATGCCAGATGTTAACCTCCACTACAAAGGCAGTCTAAATGCCCCCTTAGGACTCAAGCAGGTTTTGAGGCCAAGAATAGCGCTATACCAAATGCAGGGCTCCGGAGATTGTTGGATCTTTGAGCTAGTACAATACTAACTACTACCGCAAAGCACCCGATAGGCTTACTATTGGATAGCAACATTGTCGTGGGTCTACGTCCAGTATGTAGGAACCGCTGTGTAATACCCTTGTGTGTGTGATAACATTATCTTATTAACATTAGATGTCATTATCTTACCCAAAATGTTGCATCATTAAAAGCAACATACATCTGCCCTTGCAATAGTGTTTTATGTATTCTTACAAATGACACACATTAAGAATGCTCTCACTCTCTTATTTAGCATTTACGTATATGTATTCCCTAGTAGAGACAACAAATGAGCATAACAAATGGTACAGTCAAACTATATGCAGTTCTCATTACTACCAATAAAGTACTTCAGTAGGTACACATCATCTACTCTTCTCCTAAATACTTCTAAATCAATAAAGCTACTTACCGTCGGCAGTCTGTATATAGTTATACTGGTACATTAACACTTAAAATATTAGTCCAGATCGTGGTGCTCTCAGGATTGGATATCAGGAAACAGGTGAGTTAATACAAACAAGCCCCTGAATAAAGCAATACATTGAAAGCTTTTAAAAATAAACTGTCAAATGTCCATGGATTATATGGGAAGTTAACTAGGAAGAACATAGAAACAATGAAAATAAATGACGGGTGCAGCATTTAAAATTCCTTGCAATGGTTCCTCTCATCTGTTTATATTGGCCAAAGATGTATGAGTCACAGAAAAGGTTTCCAAAACATGTACCAAGAGAAAATCAGAGTTTCGTCAGCAGTGGATTAGCTTAGCTAACAAAAATACATCATGGTGTTTTTGAAGGATGTAAAGGTGGACATTAAAAATATATGTTGCAAGAAGCACTGTTCATTTAATCTCAAATACTTGGAAACAGTCAAAAAATAGTAAATAGAATTTGGAACAATTGGCACAGTGCCAGTTTTTAGGCTGATGAGTAGTCCACTCTCTCAGGGTAAAGGCATCTGAAAGCAATTTTTTCCTACAAAGTAGTTCACCTATGTAATTTAGTTTTGCTTCCAATCTACTGAAGCAAACATTAAATATCAGAATTTTGAATTGGCAAAGTGCCAGTTCTAAGCCATATTGCCTCATTACACGGATGGCGGTAAGGAATTACCGGTACCAGTAAAATACCGGTACCGGTAAATCCTTACCGCCTTACTACGAGGTCCCTTTGCAGGTTGGGGGATTTAACGCCTGCTTTTTGCAGGCGTTAAAAACCAACCCGCAAAGGGACCCAGGGAGTGAATTACGGTACCGCAATTTGCGGTACCGTAATGAGCGCCTTCCCCATTCCCATTATGCCCTGTGGGGCAAAAATGGGAATGGGGAAGGGCAATGGTGGAAGGGGGAATTACCACCCCGCCAACCTTGGAATGGGGCGGTAATTCCCCTTTCCGCCAAGGCAGTGCCGGTATTTTACCAGCATGAACCATGGCGCTAATAGCGCCATGGTTCTCCGCCATCCGTGTAATGAGGCCCATAGACTTGTACTACATTCATGGTCCAGCATTAAATTAGCTTCTTCTTGTCATGAATCCTGCAGAGTCATCACTGATCCCCAGCCTAAAGTCTTCTCCAATGTGGCCAGGGGAAGGCACCCGCTACCTGATCCTTATCCTGAGGGTGGTGTTCAGAGGTTGGATCGCATGGGAGGAGGTGATGGCTCTGACAGAGGATATGCAGCATTTCATCCCTTGACAGCAAATATGAAACCCTAGTCTCAAAATGTCTAATGGTCTGCAGTCAATATTCAGAATCCTTTAATTGTAAGGACTTGAAGCCTACTTTGGTTAGCCATCTTAAACAGAACTTTATTAATTCTTCACATCTACAAATCATTTGACATCTGATGTCCATGATGAATGTTATGTGGACAAAAGTTTTCAACAAAAGAACTTGAATCACTATGAAAATACTTTGGACTTCAATTCCCAGAAAGCTTTTAGTACTCAGGCTGTGCTTTACTTGTTAATCATTCAATCCATTACGTGGGACATTGAAATCCAAAAATCACCTGCAGGTGGGAGGAGGTGAAGGAGAAGTCGGATCAGGCTGCAGAGTATGTAAAGCAGGAACATAGCTGCGGAGAGAGGCAGTCATGCGGGAGTGAACCCGGCTGAAGGAGAGAGGTGCTCCTGGGATTCCACTTGTCAAGCTGATGAACTGCAGTGGAGGCAGACCTAACAGAGACTGATGAGCTCCAGGGAAGTGTAGAAAAGGAACTGGCAACTTCAGGCAAGTTGTCCATGATGCTGTCAACCCAGAAAGCAGCAACTGTATCGACAAGGAACCACAAAGCCAGCAGAGAATGAGAAAGGGTGACTGACAAGCTGTGCATGTCATACCCGAGGCTGGGCTCTGCAGCTACAGTCGACCACGAGTCATAGACGCCAGGAGATACCGGTGAATTGCCACATTGAAAGTGGTGACCCTGGGGCGTTCCGACAGGAAAATGGACATTTATAATTTACAGAGAGAACATGATGGCAAACATGGAATTCTTTCCCATATAAGAGATGTCAGTTGGGGGAAACTGAGAACCAGCATTGCCACAAGCCAAACAACCTTACATAGAGAACAAGGGGAAAACATGGTGCAATCATCATGACAAGCGATGTCAGTTGCCGGAAACCTTAAACCAGCATTGCCATATGCCAAAAGACATTGTAAGAGAAACAAAGATGCACAAGTTGTACAGTTCTCCTGGCATGAGATGTCAGTTGGGGGAAACCTGGAATGAGCATTCCCAAGAACCAAGAGACATTATACGAAAAGTTGACAGAATGAGCTGGAACAAACCCTCATATAGAGGATGTCAGTATGAGGTAAATTGGATAAAGTACTAATTGAGGTCAACAAAGTTATGCCACTGAGCAAGTACAATTGTGTGATATTTAAGAGGAATAATAATGTTGCAGAGTGACCTGATAAGATCATCAGGTAATTAACCTTTTTGGAAGAGATACCTGCACCAGAGTACAGCAGGAGATCTGTGTGAGCCCAAAGATGGCTATCCTGGCAGGAGAGTAAACCAGGATATCCAGAAATTTCACTTAGACCGTTTTGGAAATAGATACCTGTCATGAGAGTAAACCAGGGGATCTGTGTGAGCCAAGGGGGATTTTCCTGGCAAAAGAGTAGACCAGGAAATCTAGAGTTTCCAGCTGAATCTTTTTGAAGAGAGATTCCTGACAGGAGAATCCCCTGACCAGGGGATCTATGTGAGCCAAAAGGGAGCTATTCCTGGCAGGTGATATACAAAGAAATTCAATGTTGTGTTGAAAAACAGTTTTTGTCCTATTAAGTCTTTGTTGAAATTAGCTATTTCAGTGGAGGAGTTATTGGCAGTGGAGTACACCAGGAAATCCATTGTGTTGTTGAAAAGAAACTTTATTATATTGAGTCTTCTGCTGAAAGTGAGCATTCTGCTTTGCCATCCTGAAAAACTATAAAATTCAATGTTGTGCTAAATTCCAACCAGTCTTGAATGAACTTTACTATATCAAGCTTTTTATAAAATGGAACATTATGCTGTGCCGTCCTAAAGACTATAAAGTCTAACCTGTATTGTAGAAAGAATATTGGCCTTGCCATCTTAAGGACAATACCCAGGAAAGAGATATTTTCATCACCTTTAATGGAACTTTGGTGAAACAGAGTATTTTCCTGAAACAGTTCAGGGGAATATATATATATATATATATATATATATATATATATATATATATATATATATATATATATATATATATATATATACATATATATATATATATATATATATATATTGTTTCACCAAGATGCTGCACACAATCAGCAAGTGGCGGCACTCCTCCGTAGATGTCAAAAATTCACACTGACAACTATATTCTCTATATATTTGGTTTTCCACAACTTGGTTGAAGTGACAACAGCAATTCGATTGTACCATTTGATTGTGCATGTTAGTGGGTGAGATGTATTTTGCACACAATGTCAACTTACCTTAGTTTCTGTTTCATAGGTGGGAACATTTTACTTTGGTTAGGGAAATATAGGCCTTTTCCAAAACTCACTTTCTTTAATAAATACAGCTAATGTTGAGAACATTGCAACTGTGTGCCTGCCTCTCATTGTTGACTCCTCACATATGGTGTCAGTGTGGGATCATACTCGGTTGATTTCAACTGGGGATCCCACATCAGTAAAACAGACTCCAGCCCCACATAGCTTATGTCTACTGAAGAGTGTCATAGGACCACTACTCTCACTAATGGATCTTAGCCCCAAGAGATTGAACAAGACTCCCTTTCCTTAATGTCTATGTCTGGGGACACATCAAACCTAGTCCAATTCCCCATTAGAAGGATGTGAGCTTTAAGAGAAGATTATGGAGAACATTTAGCTTCTAACTCAAATAAAGGTGTGGTTTCCCAGGTATTGTCCAAACAGGCAATTCTACCAATTAGGAAAACTGTAGAAGGCAATATTTACCATCTATTCTGTCCTCAAGACTGCTTAGTACTGGGAAAAGATAACATAATATTTCCTTTGCATTAGGGGTAGCCTACCCTGCCTATGTGTCATTTTATATTATTCCATATAAAGACGAGAGATTGAAAATGTTTCCCCTTCTTTCTTGTAGAGAAGACTTGTAGTTAATGTTCTTAATTATTTCTCAAGTGCCCATTAAAATCAACAGACGTAAAACAATATGGGACCAGGCATATGAGGTTCTTGGGAACCATCTAAACACAAACCCTTGAATTATTTGCAGAGTAATATCTCAGAAATGTGTTTTCACTATACTGTGGCAAGAGAAGCGGATTGCCAAGTCAAAGGAGGGCATACTCTGAGAAAAGAAGCAAGCCCCTTGATATAACAACACACCTAGAAGGAGCTTCTCAAAAATCCTTATGGTCTGGAAGCCAAGAACCTGAAGTCTCATTCTTTGAGGAATCACATTTGACTTGGGAAAGTTCTCAATCTTTTGGATATGTTCATTCATTAGATCTAGGATACTTTATCTGTGTGAGTTTTCGACATCTTGCACATTAATGCACGTTGCATTATCCAATAATCTCAAATTGTTGGGAAAAGCAACACAAAGCAGATGTTGAGCCATCCTGTGAAAGCACTATCAGGGTAATTCATAGAATCCAGCGCACAAGTAGCGCACGCGGCTGGCGCACAGCGTGCGCCTGCGATAGTCTGCGCCAGGCACGTGCGCTAAAACTGATTTCCGCGCACAGCGTATTCATGGATTTCATGCTCCCAAACCAGCCGTGGCGCAGAGAATCGCAGCGAGCCTGCAGCAGCGCCAGTAACGCCCCCAAGAACGCCCTCGCGCAAGGAAAAGCCATCAAAATCGCTAAATCATCGCTAAGGGCTGCGCTAACCCTGGACCACTTCACAGGGCAGGCAAACAAGGAAAGCAAAGCGGGCAATCTTCAAATCAGGAGTACGCGGGAAGTTCTACACGCGACTAGGCAGGGTACGTGTATTACAGGGGTACGCGTGAAGTACAACACGCGATTGCCCAGGGAACGTGTATTACAGGGGTACGCGTGAAGTAGAACACGCGATAGGCTAGGGAACGTGAATTACAGGGGTACGCGGGAATTATCACACGCGAACAGCCAGGGAACGTGTATTACAGGGGTACGCGTGAAGTAGAACACGCGATAGGCCAGGGAACGTGTATTACAGGGGTACGCGTGAAGTAGAACACGCGATAGGCCAGGGAACGTGTATTACAGGGGTACGCGTGAAGTAGAACACGCGATAGGCCAGGGAACGTGTATTACAGGGGTACGCGGGAATTATCACACGCGAACAGCCAGGGTGCGTGTATTACAGGGGTAGCGGGAAGTTCAACACGCGATTGGCCAGGGTAGTGTATTACAGGGGTACGCGTGAAGTAGAACACGCGATAGGCCAGGGAACGTGTATTACAGGGTTACGCGGGAATTATCACACGCGAACAGCCAGGGTGCGTGTATTACAGGGGTAGCGGGAAGTTCAACACGCGATTGGCCAGGGAACGTGTATTACAGGGGTACGCGTGAAGTAGAACACGCGATAGGCCAGGGAACGTGTATTACAGGGGTACGCGGGAATTATCACACGCGAACAGCCAGGGTGCGTGTATTACAGGGGTAGCGGGAAGTTCAACACGCGATTGGCCAGGGTACGTGTATTACAGGGGTGCGTGGGAATTATCACACGCGAATAGGCTGGGTGGGCCCTCACAGGTGTACCCTGTACACCCTCCACGGCCCCTGCAGGCAGCCCACAAAACAGGGGACTACCCTGCACACCTGATCATGTCCCCCTGCACCCCCATCCACCAGGGGCACCCTCCACCAGGCCCCCACCCATGTCTCCCACCACCCCCACCCCCCAGCAGTGCAGGGGCACCTGCCAGCAGGCCCCCACCCATGTCTCCCACCACCCCCACCCCCCATCCACCAGGGGCACCCTCCACCAGGCCCCCACCCATGTCTCCCACCACCCCCACCCCCCAGCAGTGCAGGGGCACCTGCCAGCAGGCCCCCACCCATGTCTCCCACCACCCCCACCCCCCATCCACCAGGGGCACCCTCCACCAGGCCCCCACCCATGTCTCCCACCACCCCCACCCCCCAGCAGTGCAGGGGCACCTGCCAGCAGGCCCCCACCCATGTCTCCCACCACCCCCACCCACCAGCACTGTGGGGCACGTGGCCAGCAGGCAGTCAGGCAGCAGCAGATGGCAGGTGGGAGCGTGCTCAGGGCTCTGGGGGACTGTAATTTGGCCTCCTGGCCAGGAGCGTGGTCTTTCGTGTTTGAACGCGTGGACAGCCTGATAGGGAGTGATTTTGCACGTGAAAATCCCACACTCAGTGAATCGCGCGAAAACCCGTCACCAGCATATGTGCGTCTATAGTTACCTGCACGTGCAGTGTCAAAGCGTGTGATTGGTGAAAATGGATCTACACGCAGGAGTGACAAAGCGTGTGATTGGTGAAAATGGATCTATACGCAGGAGTGACAAAGCGTGTGATTGGTGAAAAGTGAGCTACACGCAGGAGTGTCAAAGCGTGTGATTGGTGAAAAAGGATCCACACGCAGAAGTGACAAAGCGTGTGATTGGTGAACATGGGCCAAGCACGTACACGCCGTAAGTGACGCTGTACGTGTGGGCCTGTATATAAGGTAGTGTAGAACACCATTTCCTTGTACGTGCTTTTCGTGGAGAGCGAGTGGGTGAATTCTGTACTTCTTGTCGTTTCACACGCGATTTACTTCACTGCGTTTCCAGTTCGTACTCCCTGTTACCTCTGACAGCTTTTTCTCTTTTTCCTCTTGTACTGGTTTACCTGGGCCTGTTCCCTCAAACAGTGTCCCCTTCTACTGTTGTCCTGTCTCCTCAGACAGCGTACACATCTTCTTTTGGCGGGGGTGTTGCCAACCAAACGCGCTCATTTTTCACGCTCTTTTACCTGGCAGACGGTGAGTCACGCACGTATCTAACTTCTGTGCTTGCCCCGTGTGTAGCCTACCCCTTCAGAGGTCATTCTAGGCTGCGTGTGACACGCATACGTTCATTTTTGTGTTACTGGATGCCACAGCGTAGTGCAGGGTTTTCCATCAGCACACGTGGTCTAGGAGGGGTATTGTGCACGTTCCTTAACTTTTTTGGGGTGCCTGTGCGTTGCGTGACCCGTCATCTTTCCCCAGGGGTGTCATATAGCCTTGCCACTGCACTAGGGTACGAATACCATCTGGTACCCAACCCCTTTGACACCCAATTGCCCAGGACAATTGTGCACACCGACTCCCATACGCACAATAACATCAGTGCCATGGTTGGGAGGCGTGCAAGCCGTAAGGGTTGCAAAGGTGGCCGAGCCACACGTGGTGGCCGTGGAGGATCCACTAGGGGACGTGGTTGTGACTTGCAGGGTGCCCCTGTCCCCCCCAGTCTGGAGGACCAGTCAGGGATACCCATGCCCCCCCCCCCAGTTGAGGGTCATGTGGCTGATACCAACCCTGATCAGCCCTTGTCGGACCAGCCCATTGTGGCACCAGACCTGTCCGAGGGTGATCCCATCGCTGACATCCAGGTCAGCAGGTCCACTGCACGTGCACCGGTGCACATTGGTGTCATCAGGGCACGCGCATCTATGCCAGATAGGTCATCTGCTGGCCCCCGTAGCCAGGGTGTGGCTCCATCCACCCCACCTCTCATACACCCTGCCAAGACTGTGTCGGTCCTAGTTCATGCACCTCAGATCAGGCCTGACCCCATCCCTCTACCCCCAATGCCTGCACCTACTCCCATGCTGAGTGTGCAATCCCACACACCCAGTACTGAGTCCACCACGGCTCCTGCCCCTAGTGTCCACAGCGGCGTAGGACACTCTGGATCCCCACCCCCTTCCAAGCGCAAGAGGAAGAGTGCACGTCCGGCACAGGCTGATGCCCCAGGCACGGCTGCACAGTCCGGCCCATCAAGGAAGCCAAGCTTCACAGACGCCGAACTGAATGCACTTGTTCAGTATGTGTCAGATCATGATAGGGAAATGGTCATCGTTGCAGGGTCCAAGACCACACATGCCAGACGCCAGGCACACTGGCAGACCATTGCTGACAGAATAAGTGCCCTTGGAGTAGTGAGGCGCACAGCTAGTGATTGCCAGAAGCGCTGGAATGACCTTAAGCGCAGGGCAAAGGATAAGCTGGCCTCAAGTCATGCCGCAACCTTGGTGACTGGAGGTGGGTCCCCAGCACAGGAAATAGAACTCACACCACACAAGTCCGTAGCTGGATCCTACGTCACCGAGGGACAACTCCAAGGTGTGGGAGATCTCCCTGATTACGAGGCATCATCCGGTGAGTGCACATGCATGTGTGTATTATCCATGTGCATGGTGTGTGTGTGAAGCATTCATGTTGGGTGCCTGTCAAGGGGGTGTGTGGCAGAGTTGATAGTGGCACCCATGTGCCTCATCCAGTATGTTCAGTGCAACACCATCTGCCCACAGCACTATCCCTACTGGCAACAGTGCACATATGGCCCTACACCATGGAAGTTGCCCTTGAATTGTCATTTTGTCACTACATTGTTGCTCATACTCCCCTGTCTATTCATCTGATGTCTTACATACCATTCCTATACTTTCCCCCAGCCATTCAAGTTTCATCTTCACATGCCTGACATGCAATGATACCACATGCTAATGCGTCCTCTGTATATAAATGCCAACCAACATGCTGTCATACTGTGGATGTTGCCTTGACATCCACCTCCTACCTGTGTGCTTTGGTACCGTCTGGTTTCGAGCCCCATTCCCTCACACTCCATGCTGCTCTTCATGGTCTATCTTCCCTGACTTCTACAGTTCAGACCATCGTGCCCTACTCACGACACCTGCTTGCTAACAGTCAAATGAGGGCACCCTGCCCTCCAATGCGACCCACCCTATTGCTGACAAGTGCATCTGAGCCTACTCAAAGCTAACTCTCACTGACATCTGCTCATACATGCCTTTGCCTGTCCCATAGACCCTTCACATGGTCCCTGTCCTCTCTCCTTGCTCCTCTTCCACCATCAATGGTGGGACCCGTTGGGGTGTACTCCTGGCCTCCTTCCAATCCTCAGAGGCCACAATTGATGTGTATGGTAATGGGAGCATCTCAGTCCAAGGCCCTTAGGCCAACCTCATTCTCCTTGAGAAATGCTACCCACATCTCATCAACTTCCTTTCCTCTCCTGCTGTCCCCCCTCCTCTCTCCTCATCAATCCTGCACTGCCTCCCTGCACCCTCCCATGATCCTTCTCCGCCTCCCACTCCAACTCCTACACATGCTGCACCTCTGATCTCTAGCACTCCCCGTAAGTCCTACAAGGCTGTCAACCTCCTCCACAATTACACTCCTTTCACTGCGGCTGCATCAGGCATTCCTCCGATATCTGTCACTTACATGAGGTTATGCACCTTGACATCCTTGGTCTCATGGAAACATGTCTGACGGCCAGCTCTGTCTGCATCCTTCACACACTCCTACCTGATGTTCAGGAGATCCTCTCCTTGGCCCGCCACTACTGTGCAGGGGGGGTGTGCCCTTGGCTTCCCTGAGGGTATTCCTGCCACTGTCACTCCTACTTAGACCTACTCCACTCTGGAATGGCTTGTGTGACGTCTCTCTCTACCACACCTTGACATTCACTAACTGTGCGTACTGTGTCTGGGAAAACTGGTCAAATGTACTACTTCCTTTCTGAGTGTCCTCACCTCTCCTCCTCACTCATGTCCCCAGACACAAAAATCCGCTTCCTTGGTGCTGTACGCATCCACCTGCATGCTTGTTGACCCCCCCACGTGACCTTTCTGTGACCTCAGCAACTCCCTCTCACCCTCTAGACTCCCGTCTGTCCCTACTCATTCTGCAGGGCACACTCTTGATGCTCTGATCTCATCTGACTTTCCCCTCTCCGTCCATCTCTGCACTCCTCTCTCCTGGAGTGATCACATTCTCCTCTCCTCCCAGCTCACCCTCACCACCCCACAGGCAAAGCCACCCTCACCACTGTCACACACCTTCTTGGTATTCCAACCCATGAAGTGTGTGTCAGTCGAGGCTTATGCTGCCAAAATCTCCCCCCATCCAGCTCCCCCTTAGGCTCACTCCCATCCTGACAGGGCCCACTCCATGCTCCACTCTATGTCAGGTACACTGGATGTCTTTGCCACAGTCATGACCACCTGTCTGAAGCCCCATGCCAATGCAGAGTCCTGGCATGACTAGGATCTTGTGAACCCAAACCACAGGTGCCGGGTGGCAGAGAGGGAATGTCCTGCATCATGCTCATCCTCTGGCAAACTGGCCTGCCACATGCTCCAAAGGCAATAGCGCCTCACCCTTTTCACCAAGATGAGATCCCCAATCCAAGGGCACATATCTGCGGCATGTGACAACTCTGCAGGACACATAGAAATCTGCAAGGACCTTGCCGAGCCAGATGCAGTGTGTACCTCCCCTGTCCCCTCCGAGCCCACAGCACTGCATGATTGTCTCTGTACCCCTATAGGCCACCCCCCCCAGCACTTGTCTGCGCCTAACACCATCTGCCCTTGACGTTAAGTCCTACTTACCTTGTACAGCACTTCCAGTCGCCACTTCCCCTTGCACTTCATTGTGCCACCCACCCCTGCACTTGCGTGACATGAATGACACCAGCACCAGTAGGATTGTTGACTGGCATCCCCTTCTGCCCCACCACCCCTCAGTGCTCCGCTGTACCTTCATACATTTCTGGACCGGTGCTTCACGAATGCTATATGATTCCTTTACAGGTGATGGGGAGGTGGAATCTCATTGTTTACTGCATTTTGTTGATGTAGACAAGGCACTGTGCATCGTGGCCAATTGGGACTAGCAGATCCATGTACAACATGTTAACTTATTGATGTGATGATGCAATGTCAGGACCAGAGTGGTTGAAATCCAAAAAAGTTGCCCTCCTCTCCCTCTTCACTTGGTGGCTATGTCACATGCCATGTGTGTGATGGCATGTGCCTTTGACATGGCAATCACCGGCCAATGTGTGATGGCAGTGCTAGGCAGCATGGTGAGCAGGCGTTGCTCTCCAATCTGTACATTGTATGCCCTGAGCCTCCCCTACAGACCCAGTGATGGTGAATGCATAGGAGGTCTCCCAGTCATGTGGGACATGTGTCGTAGAACTACTGCCTCTGTTGTTCATCAGCCCTTGTTGTATGCCATGGTGCTAATGCCTGTTTCCATTTTTCTCTTTCATGTCTTTGCAGGGGACGAAGCACTTGTTGATGCTGGGGATGTGGTGGTTGAGCCGTCCCAGGAGGGCAACCCGGGCCGACCTTCCACAAGTGAGGGACGTGGTGTGTTTGTGGGTGAAAACCCACAAGTGCTGCAGGTCGTGCTGTCGAGGGGTGTCTCTGGGGGTTCCTCCCCCGAGCAGTATTCAGGTGTAGACTCGGAGGATGACACCTATGTGCAGTCGCAGGTGAGTGTTCTTGGGAGAGAATCTCCTCTGTCCGACCCACCTGCAGCCGGGCCATTGCCCTCAATGGGGATGTCAGTGTCGGCAGCTCAGCCTCCGGTGGTTACGGATGCAGGGCCACACCACACAATCTCTGATCCTGTTCCTGGGGCTGCAGATCAGAGAGGGAATGCAGTCCTGCAGCCTGAGGCCTTGCCGGCACAGCAAGGCGCAGTCCGCCTTGCCCCAGGCAGGTGTGGTGCCCGTCAACGTGGTGGCCGTATGCCACCTGGCAATACCGCTTGGGAGCAATCCATCTACGGTATGGCCACCCAACAGGCAGCATCATCCGAGATGATTGCACAGGCCATGGATAGGGTGGCCACTTCCATTGTCCCCCCAGAAAGGCTGATGGAGCGACTGGAGCAGGCTACAGAGTCCATCTGCCAGGCACACAGGGAGGACATGTTGGCGTCCAACATGGACAGGCGGGCGGCACTGGCGACTCTGCGGGAATCACTTTCCATGGAGTCCCAGCGCCACAGGGAAGGCCTGAGGGAAGAATTCCATCACCTCAGGTCGACCCTGTTAGAGCTTGAGGCTTCATCCCATAGAAGGACAGAGGAGCAGCTGGAGCGTCTGACACGGACGCTCTCGGCCGAGATGCAGGCAACTCGTGCGGAGGTCAGGTCATCCCGGAAGTTACTGCATGGGGACCTCCGCATGATTATAACCCAGAACCAGAACTACCAGACCCGCCTGCTTGCAGCCATGGAGGAGCAAACTCGTGCTTTGCGTGGGCTGCCTCCCATTGTCACACCATCTTCTGAGGCAGCTCCCCCACCTCCTGAGTCAGCTGCAGGGTCTGGCCAGAGCGATAGCGACTCATCTCCCACAACAGAGTAGCCGTGTGGGCCACGAGCCTATGGGGTGTTTCATTTTCCCATGATCCACACAGGTGGATTGTGGCGTGCATCCTGTCCTCGGACCTCATAGGTGCCCCCCCCCCCCCCCCCCCGCCGGCCCTTTCATGGCCATTTTTTCTCAATTTATTTTTCTTTTTCAAGAGTGTTGCCTTGTGTGGGTACCTGGGCATACACTGTATTGTGGCTGGGCACATGCAGGCTTGTCCTGAGTTTTGTTTCGATGCTTGGGTACCAGACATCCACACCCCTCCTGCTTCCGTTTCCATGGTCTTGCAAAGGGTGTGCCCAAGTGACAGCAAATTACACGGTGACATTGGACTCCCATGAGCTGTTGGCCAGTCCATAGTCAATACTGTGTAGACATTCATAGTGTACATTGTTGTTGCACCTAACTATGCATGATGGTTTGATATGTGCCTCTACTTACATATGTTGCTCATGTTTTGCAGGTATTTCACACAGTTCTTCACACGGGCATACTCTCTGGAGTCAGACTACATGTCGGTAGATGTGCACTGACACTTTTGCGTGGCGCCATCACTGTACATCTGGACGGTGAGGACATACCAGCAGAATCAGGTAATGAGACTACCATTGATTACATGCATTGTGTCTTGTTTGGGTGGGCTTCAGGGTGGGTTGGTGTGTAATTTGATTGAAATTACTCTTACACAGGTGTGTAGTAGTGGCTCCAGCGCGGTTAGCTGTTCAAGTGCGGCTATGTTCCATTTGGGGCACTGCTATTTGTGACACCGGTGTCATGTTGTGATGGCCAGTTTGTTTGCTCTCACATACCATGACATGGTGTCCTCAGTGGCGGGACTGTGAAGGGAATGGGTGACATGGCAATGTTGTCATGTAGTGAATCGCCTGTGGCAATGCATATTTGATTGATGGAGTTGTGTCTTTTCGTTGTGATGCATTGCTGGTGTATGTGTAGGTAGGGGTGCACACATAGTGACACTTCCATGTTAACAATCTCAGGCTGATGTGTATCTGACAGTTTATTGTCAAGTAATTTTGTGACATTGTCAGGTAGTGTCATCATTGATTGTCAGATGGTATGTGCCAGAGCAGTGTGCACTAGCCAGCACTGTGATTCCTAGGTGAAGAAGTTGGCCACCAGTTGCGTACGGGCTGCCTCCCCCTGTGCCCTTTCCCCTCCCATGCGCAGCGGGCGTGCATGTGGTTGTGGATGTGGGGGCACCACCATGTCCACGGGCAGGCCCCGGCGTGTTGCAACGTTGTGCAGGACACATGCTGCCACTATGATCCTGCACACTATTCGGGGAGCATATAACAGCTGCCCGCCAGAACGGTCAAGGGAGCGAAAGCGTGACTTCAGCACTCCGAATGTGCGCTCCACTATGCCCCGTGTTGCAATGTGGGCTGTGTTGTACCTTACCTCGGGTGGCGTGGTGGGGTTCCGGATTGGGGTCATCATGTGGGGGCTGATAGGGTAGGCACTGTCCCCTGCGGAGGTGGTAATGGGTATCATTAGTGGTGTTGTGTCATGACCCAGTATCTGACATGCATGCATGTGCAGTGGCATTCATGCTCACCAAGCAGCCATGTATCTCCATGCTGGCCAGCCTCTAGGTCCCGGCATAGGGTAGACATTCTGTAGATGAAGCTGTCGTGGGTGGACCCGGGATAGTTGGCATATACTGATGTGATTATTCCCTTGGCATTGCATACAACTTGCACGTTGATGGAATGCCAGTGCTTGCGGTTTCTATAGATGTGCTCTGTTGCCCTGGGTGGACGTAGAGCCACATGTGTGCAGTCAATTGCACCAAGCACTTTGGGGAATTGAGCCACACCATAGAATTCCTGGATGCACGTCCGCCTTTCTGCATGAGTCCTGGGGAGATATATGTGCCTGCGGACTGATGGCCGTGCAGTGATGATGTTCAAGACCTGGTGTAGGCAGCGTGACTGCGTGGCCTGTGACACACCACCCACTATGGCACTTGTCCGCTGAAAGGATCCAGTGGCCAAGAAGTGCAGTACATTCAGGACCTTCTGCAGGGGGCTGAGTGCTTGGGAGCACAGGGTGGGTGATGTGAGGTCATCCTCCCACTCACTGACCAGGTCCAGTATGATGTGTGCTGGAAACCTGTACCTCCCATACACCTGGTCATCAGGCATCCCGAATAGGCTGGTTCTGGGTGTGAATATTCTGGCCCTGACTCTCCTCCTCCTCCTCCTTTGGTAGCCCACTGCCACTGCTGCTAGGAACGGTATGTTCATCCTGGCACCTGGCTTGTTTATTGAAAAGTGCGCAAATTAATGCTTTGCGCGTGTTCTAGGCGAGCGTGTGACCCTCGCACCCCTGGAATCTAGTTCCCACTCCAATAGCGTGTGGAAATTCCCACGCAGCAGGCATACAGGTGCGCTGACGTACTTGCGTGTGTAAGTGCCCGCGCACCACTGAAATACACGTACATAGGCCAATGGCGTGTACGCGCACTTTTGGCCAATTACACGCTATGAAATACACGTACATAGGCCAATCGCGTGTACGCGCACTTTTGACCAATTACACGCGATGAAATACACATACATAGGCCAATCGCGTGTACGCGCACTTTTGACCAATTACACGCGATGAAATACACGTACATAGGCCAATCGCGTGTACGCGCACTTTTGACCAATTACACGCGATGACACTCTGACGTGCAGTATTTCCACGTGTGCTCCGTCATCACGTGCTGAGTGGGGAACGCCCGTGCGGATCACGTCAGACACGCTTACGCGCTGAGGGACTCTGGTCCAATAGAATCGCGTATGCGTGCTGACGCACTTACGCGCTAAGGGCCTTTCCTCGGATTTCACGCTGACGTGCAGGAATTTCACGTGCCAAATCACTCCGTATCAAGCTGGACACCCGAAAACACACGGAACACCACGCTCCTGCCCAGAAGGCCGAGTTACTGCCCCCCCAGTGCCCTGAGCAGCCTCCCACGTGCTATCTGCTGCTGCCTGCCTGCCTGCCTGCCTGCTGCCACCGTGCCCTGCCATTTGGTGCCTGCACATCAGCCATCTGCAGGGGTCCAGTTGCTGTGTCCACCCCTGCTGGAACTGAAGACTCCCAACTGGGATCACATCGCTCCACAGCCCAGCCCCAGGACCCAGTTGCCCACCCACACCTGCCTCTGGGGTTGCCATGTCGAGCACTTCCACATCTGGCACCAGTGGCAACCCCAGGCCAGAGGGGCAGAGGGGCACCAGCTTCACTGCCACCGAAGTTGGTGTCCTGGTGGAGCATGTCCTGGGGCAGTATGATGCCCTCTTTGGATCGTCCCGCGCCAGCAAGGAAGGACGGGAGAGGATCTGGGCCGACTGTGTGGTTGCCATCAACGCGGAGGGGGTGGCAACCCGCAACGTCCAGAAGATCAAGAAGCGCTGGGAGGACTTGAGGTCCAGGACCCTTGTGAAGGCCCGGCGCCTCGTGGAGGGGGGCCGGGGCCGCATGAGTTCCATCCAGAAGAGGGTCCTGGAACGCGTACGCCCAGCGCTCCACGCCCAGGTCCTTGAGAGGGAGGCCCGTCTGGAGTTGAGCGGTAAGTGTGCAAGCATTACTGTGTGAGACAGGGCATGTTGCGGTGTGCTGGTTCTATGATACTTGCCTGTATGTGTGCCATGGGCCATGTATGCATGTATGTGTGCAGTGACATCATGGTAATGCATGTGCGACCAGTGATGTGTGACCCACATGGTTGTTGCATGTGTTGAAATGCGGCATGGGGAGCCCTATGCAGATTTAGGACATGAGAGCATGCCAGTCTCTGTACCTGGACATGGATGGGGGTGAAGGATGGGTGCTGATGCCAGGTACATATATGGTAGCCATGTCTGTGTGCCTGACCTGCGTGTCTGTGACTTGTGCATGCCATGGATGCTTGACACATGTGTGTGACAATGCACAGATTCAGTGACGCACCCAACTTACCCTTGTTTCGCCTGTGTTCGGTGTGTTTGGGGCCAGATGGATGTGACTGAGGTGAAGTGTGTGCATGTGATATGCATGAGCCATGATGCATGTGAGTTACATATCATTGAATGTTTCAAGAGTCAATTGGACATGCATGGAAATGTGCATGGCATGCACCATGCCTGTTACTGTGTGTGTTTTGCCTGGACTGACCCATGTGTTGTGGAGGGACATGATGGAAGTGTACTTTGACAGTGGTGCTCATCTGCTATTGCTTCCTGTCTAGGGGACCATTGTACAGTAGCCTGATGCTTGTGTCCTTTGTCTCCCTCTACGCAGCGGCTAGTGAAGAAGAGGGCGGAGACGGCGCTGTGGAGCAAGGCGGCGGGGATGCCCCCACGGCTGCAGCGGAAGGGGTGGGTGAGCCCCCACAGGGGCCTGCTACGGCGGGAGACGGTGAGGAGCCATCCAGGTTGGTGGTTTGCACAGAGGAGGAGGAGGCCGACACTGGTGCACACATGGGGCCTGGTGGGAGCATCCCTGCTGGTGCAAGTGGTGCAGTCCAGGGCCAGGGGCAGGAGGCAGCACAGGTCACCGTGGAGGTGCCTGTGCATGTCGCTGTCCCTGACCCTGTGAGTGCACCACCATGCACCAGCAGGGATGCCCCGTCCCAGGCCCGTCCGCAGGTAGAGGGGATGTCCATGTCAACTGACTCCCCTCCACCTGCGGCCGTGGGAACCCCTGGCCGCGTGGAGCAGGTCCTGATTGGGGTCGCGATGCGCACGGCTGTGATTCGTGATGACGTGCGTGCTTCCCGGGAGGAGCACGCACGTCATCACGAAGTGCACCGTGCCGACGTGGCCCAATTGGGATCGGCCATGTTCGGGGGGTTCCTGCATGTGTTGGCCAATCTGACGGCCCTCTCCTCCTCTGTGCAGGCTATCCACCGGTCGTTCTCCTTGCCGTCTTCCGGCCCAGATGCCACCATGGCCCCCTGTGGACCTGCCCCGACCAATGCAGCCAGCTCGGTGGGGATCCCATCCCTGCCACAGTTGGGAGTCGGAGGTCCAGCAGGGGTGGACAACACAGCAAGTGGACCCCAGCAGATGGAAGATGTGCCGGCATCATCGGGCAGGGCACGTGCACGACGGCGTCGGTGGTTACCATCAGCCTGGATGCCGTCGTGCTGGCAGAGGCAGTGGCGTCGGAGGCAGCAGCGGGCTCGACGTGGGAGGCATCATGGCTCAGGGCCATCAAGATCAGAGGGGCAGGCATCGGCCGGAGGGCAGGGCAACCCTGGCATGGCGGTGTGTTCCGTGTGGGAGGAGTTTGGCCAGCGGATAGGTGCGGAGCGGCAGCGGGCGGAAGAGGAGCGGCTCGCCATGGCCAGGGCGGAGATCTCCATGCGTCGGGCATTGAGTTGAGGCGGGCTGAGTGCCTCGAGGAGGCTCGCAGGGATTTTGGTGAGCACATGGGGTTGTCCCTGCGAGACCTCGGGGCCAGGACAGAGTCCCGCCTCCAGGACATTGACATGGAGTTCGAGGATGCCCTGGCCAGCATCACCAAGTGAGCCGCAGGACTTGCCCGCTGCCTTTGTATATAGTTTTTTAGTTAGTTAGTGCTAGGTTTCCTTTATTTATTTTTATTATTTTGGACCGCTCGGACAATGGCCACTTTTTTGTACATATTTTTTTTATTAGTTAGTATTAGGTTTCATTTGTGGTGTTGGGCTCATGGACCCTGGAACATTCCTGTATATATTGTTATTTTTTGGGAGATACATTTTTTTATTTTCTTATTGTTTATACCATGACGTAATGGTTTTTCTTTGATTTCCTACTACATGGTTTTGCTTTGGACAAATTCTATTAATTTTTTAATCCTTTGTTTTTTGGTTTATCATTTTTGTTCTCGGACATGGACCTTTTATTTACTTTGCCACATAGTTGTATGTTTTATTAGTTTACTTATTTTTTGTTTTTAATACATTTTTATATTTTCTTACACTTGTGTTATTTTCTCTTTGGTTTCTTACATGTCATGATATGGGTTTTGACATTCACTTGCACCCATTGTGTATGTGTGTGTGACGGACATGTGTTCTTTTGCATACTTGCCTTTGGGGTTGTGTCATGTGATTGCATTCACTATGTGGGTGCATGCAATCCTTGCCTGGGTGTTTGTGCTGGGTATGCTGGCCATTACTGCCATGATTGTGTATCGTCAGGACCTGGGGCCAGGGGGACATGGGTGGGGGCCTGCTGGCAGGTTCCCCACAGTGCTGGGGGTGGTGGGAGACATGGGTGGGGGCCTGGTGGAGGGTGTCCCTGGTGGATGTGGGGTGGGGGTGGTGGGAGACATGGGTTGGACATGGGTGGGGGCCTGCTGGCAGGTTCCCCACAGTGCTGGGGGTGGTGGGAGACATGGGTGGGGGCCTGGTGGAGGTAGTCCCTGGTGGATGGGGGGTGGGGGTGGTGGGAGACATGGGTGGGGGCCTGGTGGAGGGTGTCCCTGGTGGATGGGGGGTGGGGGTGGTGGGAGACATGGGTGGGGGCCTGGTGGAGGGTGTCCCTGGTGGATGTGAGGTGGGGGTGGTGGGAGACATGGGTGGGGGCATGGTGGAGGGTGCCCCTGGTGGATGGGGGGTGGGGGTGGTGGGAGACATGGGTTGGACATGGGTGGGGGCCTGCTGGCAGGTTCCCCACAGTGCTGGGGGTGGGGGTGTTGGGAGACATGGGTGGGGGCCTGGTGGAGGGTGTCCCTGGTGGATGGGGGGTGGGGGTGGTGGGAGACATGGGTGGGGGCCTGGTGGAGGGTGTCCCTGGTGGATGGGGGTTGGGGGTGGTGGGAGACATGGGTGGGGGCCTGGTGGAGGGTGTCCCTGGTGGATGTGGGGTGGGGGTGGTGGGAGACATGGGTGGGGGCATGGTGGAGGGTGCCCCTGGTGGATGGGGGGTGGGGGTGGTGGGAGACATGGGTTGGACATGGGTGGGGGCCTGCTGGCAGGTTCCCCACAGTGCTGGGGGTGGGGGTGGTGGGAGACATGGGTGGGGGCCTGGTGGAGGGTGTCCCTGGTGGATGGGGGGTGGGGGTGGTGGGAGACATGGGTGGGGGCCTGGTGGAGGGTGTCCCTGGTGGATGGGGGGTGGGGGTGGTGGGAGACATGGGTGGGGGCCTGGTGGAGGGTGTCCCTGGTGGATGTGGGGTGGGGGTGGTGGGAGACATGGGTGGGGGCATGGTGGAGGGTGCCCCTGGTGGATGGGGGGTGGGGGTGGTGGGAGACATGGGTTGGACATGGGTGGGGGCCTGCTGGCAGGTTCCCCACAGTGCTGGGGGTGGGGGTGGTGGGAGACATGGGTGGGGGCCTGGTGGAGGGTGTCCCTGGTGGATGGGGGGTGGGGGTGGTGGGAGACATGGGTGGGGGCCTGGTGGAGGGTGTCCCTGGTGGATGGGGGGTGGGGGTGGTGGGAGACATGGGTGGGGGCCTGGTGGAGGGTGTCCCTGGTGGATGTGGGGTGGGGGTGGTGGGAGACATGGGTGGGGGCATGGTGGAGGGTGCCCCTGGTGGATGGGGGGTGGGGGTGGTGGGAGACATGGGTTGGACATGGGTGGGGGCCTGCTGGCAGGTTCCCCACAGTGCTGGGGGTGGGGGTGGTGGGAGACATGGGTGGGGGTCTGGTGGAGGGTGTCCCTGGTGGATGGGGGGTGGGGTGGTGGGAGACATGGGTGGGGGCCTGGTGGAGGGTGTCCCTGGTGGATGGGGGGTGGGGGTGGTGGGAGACATGAGCAGGTGTGCAGGGTAGTTCCCTGTGGTGTGTGCTGCCTGCAGGGGCCGTGGAGGGTGTACAGGTAATGCCTGGGAGCACACAGCCAATTCGCGTGTGGAACTTCCCGCGCACCCCTGAAATCCACGTACCCGGCCATATCGCGTGTGGAACTTCCCGCGCACCCCTGAAATCCACGTACCCTGACTAATCGCGTGTGGAACTTCCCGCGCACCCCTGAAATCCACGTACCCGGCCATATCGCGTGTGGAACTTCCCGCGCACCCCTGAAATCCACGTAGCCGGCCATATCGCGTGTGGAACTTCCCGCGCACCCCTGCAATCCACGTACCCTGCCATATCGCGTGTGGAACTTCCCGCGCACCCCTGAAATCCACGTACCCGGCCATATCGCGTGTGGAACTTCCCGCGCACCCCTGAAATCCACGTACCCGGCCATATCGCGTGTGCAACTTCCCGCGCACCCCTGCAATCCACGTACCCTGACTAATCGCGTGTGGAACTTCCCGCGCACCCCTGGAATCCACGTACCCGGCCATATCGCGTGTGGAACTTCCCGCGCACCCCTGCAATCCACGTACCCTGACTAATCGCGTGTGGAACTTCCCGCGCACCCCTGCAATCCACGTACCCTGACTAATCGCGTGTGGAACTTCCCGCGCACCCCTGAAATCCACGTACCCGGCCATATCGCGTGTGCAACTTCCTGCGCACCCCTGCAATCCACGTACCCTGACTAATCGCGTGTGGAACTTCCCGCGCACCCCTGAAATCCACGTACCCGGCCATATCGCGTGTGGAACTTCCCGCGCACCCCTGCAATCCACGTACCCTGACTAATCGCGTGTGGAACTTCCCGCGCACCCCTGAAATCCACGTACCCGGCCATATCGCGTGTGCAACTTCCCGCGCACCCCGGTATACACGCACACGTTTATTTTTTCTCTCAGCGCGTGTCTGTGTTTGTGGGTACCCCTTTGTACGTCATTTGTCCTGGAGGGCCACAGTATTGGACATTGATCATGTCTGTATATAGGTGCTATTTGTTGGCGCACCTTTTAGCGCACATTTCTTGCAGGCGCAGAGACGCTACCGCCTGCTTTCTTGTGGCGGTCGTGTTTGTGCCTGTTTGTGCCTGTGCGCTGCTTTGAGCGTGCGCTTTTTTGCCCTATTCTATTCCATGAATGCGTGTTGTATGCGAGCGTGTGGGCGTTCCGCGCACTTGCCTCCTAAACTTTCCCCGTGCCGCCCACATTCTTCCCCATTCCGAGTGTTGTGCCCCATATTATTCCCCATTCCGAGAGTCCCGCCCTGTGTTCCGCCTACTTTAGAGCTGTGCGCTGCGCTCGGAGTGATAGCGCAGTGGCCGTGGCGCACGACGTTGGTTGACCTGTGCGCCGGCCTGCGCCGCACGCTTTTTCAGCGCACGTCCTCTGCTTTTCTTGCGCACGGACTTCCATGAATCGACGTGCGCTGGTTTCCCTGCACTTTTCACTAATTTTCGGCGCAGCGCACGTATTGGCCCCTCTGCGCCGGGATTTTCGGCGCACATTTATTCCATGAATCGGCCTGTATATCTTTTCATTCTAAAGAAACAGCATTTTTAGAAAAACCTGATGTTATGCTTTGTACTAGAGTTAAAAGTCTGTATCGAATACCGGTGGTATTACAAGGAAAAACAGTTTGGGCCCAATTAGACACAGGAAGTAAGAGTGTGCTGAAAATCAGGTCTACTTCTCCAGGGCTGGACACCTATAGGACGCAGGACTGTAGATTGTGTTCCTTGGTCGAACAAAAGGACACTGATTACTTTTTATTATTATTTATTTATTTGTTTTATTTTATTGGTTTGTACAGACCTTTAAAACACATCAAATTAGTCCAAATCCAATACAAAACAAAACATAAGCATGAGATAAAATTCCATCCTTTTGACAGGGTTTGTGTCTTTAGTGCCGAAGGAGCCTTGTTAGGGAGTGATTAGTTTGCTTCGTGTGATGACTAAGCCATGTTAAACACTACCCTAATGTCCTTGTACTTCGGTGTCAGATATCTCAAGGCTCCTTTCAATCTCATGCAAAAACAGGGTTAACACCCTTGTCAGTTTTGTGTTTGAACCCATGAACATCAGCTGCCACCATTATTCGGCATTCCTCAGTGGATATTCATTTAACATTTGGCCAAGATGTTTAGTTCTTAGAGATCTAAAGAAGGGGCAGAATAAGACGACATTTTTAAGCGTTTCGTTGCAGGCTTTACAAAACCCACATACGATATTGGACTTTCCAGCCCAGTTCTTTGTTCGATCTTTAGTTCTAATCAGGTTTAGGCGGAATCTCATGTATGTGGCCCTCCTCCTGTTGTCTGGGAATAAGACCACATAATTTTGCAGTTTATTGAACGCTCTTACTTCACTAGGAGCGTCCCTCATTGTTTTGGAAATACTTCGGTTTTCGCTGGTTTGGATCCAATCTAATTCCCAGATCTTTTTCTTTACCAAAAGCGGATTATCCTGCAGCGTTTTGATGTTGGTCTCATACATGGTCAGAAGCTCTTGACATTTCTTAAACCATAAAGCTAACAAACTGTCTGGGGTCGCATTTCCAGGTTTGCTCAGTATTTTAAATTGTGGAGCAGCTTCTGGCAGCGTAGTTTTCCTAAATAAGGCTAGGGCATTCCACGTGATCCGTGCCTCAATAGATATCAAGCCTAACTCATAACGTAGGTAGGCTGTTCAGATGCTATTTGGTAGGTGTCAAATTATCACCCAGAAGATCTGTTCTAGGGTTGGCCAGAATTCAGCTGGGCATCCAAAAGCATTTTCAGCTCCATATATAAGGGAAGGGACCACCTTCTGCTAAACTTCCCGTATCTTTTGTTTAGGAACAGTGCTTGAGAAGCAAAGTGTCGGCATTTTGTTTTCGCAATCTCCATCCAAGGGCTATCATTTATGGGTTTGTGTTAATTTGCATGCCGAGATATCTAGTCCTTTCCACCGTGGTAAGTTTTTCTTTTTGTAGATGCCATCTAAATTTGTTGTTTTTCTGATGGCGGCCTGTTTGCAGGTTTTGCAGCGTCAAAATTTCACTTTTTGTGTTATTGATATGCAGACCATTGCTTTCCACATAACGTTCCACTGCATTCATTTTACGCTGAAGGCCGATTGGGGTGCTATCTAACAAGATTAAGTCGTCCGCATACAGCATCCAGATTAGAGCAGAGCCATGTATTTTTGGGGAAAAGGATCGAGGCTCATTAATTGAGATGCCAATGTTCGAGAGAAACAAGTTAAATATGATCGCCGCCAGAGGGCAGCCCTGTTTAACTCTGCAGAAGGTGTTAATTTCCTCTGAGAGAGATCCCCGTTGGTCGAGGCGCACTCTGATGGTAGTAGCAGTGTGGATTTCTTTGATGGCGGCTAATAGACTCTCAGGACAGACCCAGTTGGTCATCTTTGTCCACAGTAGTTCTCGGTCGATGGAGTCGAAAGCATGGGAGAAGTCTATCAGGGCTAAATAGACCTTTCTTCCAGATCTAATTGCTTCCATCTTTAGCAAATTTATTAGCAAAAGGTTTAGTCCGCAGCTGACGCATTTTACAAAGCCCGTCTGTCGTACATCAGTGTGGTTGCTATCAACAATCCATTGTGACAGTTTCTGTTGGAGCATAGTTGCGTACACTTTGCCTTTGCCTAGCACGTCCAAGAGCGCTATCGGTCGATAATTTTTGGGCTCAAGGCGATTTCCTTTTTTAAAGATGGGGACTATTATTGCAGTCTTCCAAGAATTTGGAGTTTCACATCTTCTACAGATTCGGGGTAAGAGCTCTTCGCAAAACTCTGCCCATAGTTCTGGATTTTGCTTTATAGTGAAGTTGGTGAGGCCGTCCGGTCCCGGGGCCCTTGAGGCACTGACATTCTTAATTATCTGGAGCAAATCAGCTTTAGGGAAAGTGAGGTCCCATTTTGTTAAGTGTGATGTCATCGGGGACGACCACTTCCCTTTTTTACTGTACAGATTTTCAAAATGTGAAGACCACCCTGCCTCTGATGAAGGAAGTGGCAGGAACACCTGTACTTCCAACTCAGTTAGTTTTGGGAAGTGAAGTACCTCATTTTGATCAGTGGGCGTCTCAAGTGGCCCAAATAAATTTCAAACACCCAATAAGACCAACAATGAAAATCAGAAAACTTCTCTTCCCTATCTTTCAGGTGACTCATGGGAGAAAGGATGATTTCCATCAACAGGCCACGGGGAAATTCAAACTCAGAAACCTATTCCTTATATGGGGAGGGCAATTGATTCTTTCAAAACCAATCACCCTAGGGCGGCAGGCCGAGATATTAGGGGAGGAATATGTGATGAATCCTGCAGAGGCATCACTGATCCCGAGTTTAAAGTCTCCTCCCATGTGGCCAGGGGAAGGCAGTTTCTACCTGATCCTGACTCAGGGGAGTGGTATTCTAAAGGTGGATCACATGGGAGGAGACAGCTGCTAGCAGAGAGTTGTGACTCCAACAGGAGAGAGGTGGTATACTCCTCTTTCATGTGAGGAAGATCATTTAATTCCAGAGTATTTGATGGCTTGCTGCCAGCATTCAAAACCATCTGATGTTAAAACTCTGAGAAACACTCTGATTAAACATAATCCTATTCAATCTTCATGTATACTTGGAAAACTTGAACTTACATGTGGCCAGGGGAAGACAGTTGCTACCTGATTCTGATGCTGGGGGTGGAGTTCTGAATGTGCATCATTTGCGAGGAGATGGCTATCAGGGGAAAGTGGTGATTCCAACAGGAGAGAGGTGGTATACTTCTCTTTCTCATGAGGAACATCCTTTTATTCCGCATTATTTGATGGCTTTCTGTCAGCATTCAAAACTATCTGATGTTAAAACTCTGAGAAACACTCTGATTAAACATAAGCCTATTCAATCTTCATGTATACATGGCAAACCGAGAACATGTGAAACATCTGATGTTAATGGTGATTGTGATTGTATTGCAACTGATTGTGATTGTATTGCAACTGTTCAACCATGTGATATAAAATCAATTGAAACTTCACTGGACTCCAAGTCCCAGAAAGCCTCAAGTGCTGTGACTAGGAAGAGGAGAAAGGAGTTCATGTGGAGGAAATGTGACCATAAGAATTCTATGCAGTCTACTTCTCATAACTCTAATCAGTTGCGCGGGACCTTTACATTTTCAAATCACCTCCAGCAAGTGGGACAGGAGGAACGCAGATGGGGAGAGAAGGAAGGAGTGTGCGTAGCATAAAGCATTAACAATGGCAGAGGAAATACCACAAGGGGCCATGGTGGGAGACGTCCACCTCAAGCAGGTTGGCGGTGCTCGGGATTGGAGGAGAGGAGCTTGCGGGAAGAGAGAAAGCAGACAGTTTGCAGCGGGGATGTGAAAGGAGATGCAGTCATGCAGAGCTCCGTGGGTCTTGGTGGCGAAGGACGAAAGGGCCAACAGAGAGACCCAAAGATACTCTACCTGGAAGAGGAAACTGGCCCCTTGCAAACACTCTTCAGCAGCCGTTTGATGGACCAGTGAGTCAGCCTAATTTCATAGTGGGCCCTGGGACATGCAAATATGCTAAAAAGCACTTTTGAAGACCAACATAATGGAAATGGAAGGAAAAGGTGAATGTGATAATATTCTCCTGACATGAGATGTCAGTTGGGGGAAACCTGGGACCAGCATTGCCTAAACCAAAAGACATTGCCAGAAGAGCAACATGGGGAAATGTGGTACACTTCTCCTGACATAAGAGGTCAGTTGGGTTAAAACTGGAACCAACATTGCTAAGAGCCAAAAGAGTTTGTAAAAATAAATAAAGAGGCAACATTTGTACAATTTTCCTGACATGAGATGTCAGTTGCGGGCCACTTGGAACAAGCATTGCCAAGAGTCAAGAGAGATTGAAAGAAAGGTTGACAGATAGTGCTTGATTACATCTTCAGACACAGGATGTCCGTTTGGAGGAGATAGGTACAAGCAACAAATGAAGTCAACAAGAGTGTGCGAGTAAAGAAGCACAAATATGTAATACTGAAGGAGAAAGTGAATGTTGCAGAGAAGCCTGATACGGGTATCAGGTAGTGAAGCCTTTTAGGAAGGAGATACATGGCAGGCGAGTATACCAGGGGATCCAAGTGAACCAAAAGGTGGATATTCTTGGCAGTAGAGTAAACCAGGATATCAAGAGTTTTCAGTTGAGGAGTTTTCTGGCACAGCATGTACTGGGAAACTCACTTTGAATTTCTCTGTTGAAAAGAGACTTGCTCATATTAGGTTCTTGCTTCCTTTGAACGTTTTTGTCAACCAGAAACGTTTAAAAGACTTTCCTTTTGCCCTACTTGAATCTATGTTGTGGAGAATACATGTGTTTTGCCATCTTGAAACATAGTAAAGGCTTTCCTTGTCCTTATTCCAACCTGAATTGTGAAAAATACATTTTGTGTTGCCATTCTGAGAGAATAGGAGAGACTTTCCCATTACAAATTAATCTTGTGGAAAGAACATTTGTTTTCTCATCCTGAGGAGAGTGTTAGGTACAAGAAGCATTTGTAAAGCATTTAGAAGACTTGTTTTGACACAGAGCATTGTGAATAGTTTACCTGAAATAATCCAGGGGAAGGGAGCCAACCCTTTGTTAGCAGAGGTCTTTTCATTGAAGTTATATGTTTGAGTTGTTGCAGGTTTCTGTTGAGTTGAACTTTGAAACATTTACCCTGAACATTTTGCGTGTATGTATTAGTGTGAGGGTCAGATTTAATTTGGACACAAGGTCATCTTGCTTTCGTTTTAGTTACATAAGAAGGGACATTCACATTAGGATAGGGAAAGTAGAACTTTATCTAAACCCCTTTCTGTTAATAATAATGACTAATCCACTGGGTGGCCTCTTCAAAAGGCTCTAGTAAAGAACAAACACTGTCCAAAATGTCTCACTGTGTAGATGTTAGTAAGGCACCCTCCAGTTGCCAGCTCTAGGGATTACAGTAGTCAGTTACTGTATTTCACTGTTCTAACAATAATTCCAGACTTTGCTTGTGGTTATCAGACATCTGTTGCGAAAGAAACACTACACTGGTAGGAGGTGGCTGATGGGTGTTTTCTGTGCACAGTGCTTGCACTTAACAGTTGCATACATCAGGGTTTTACAAACCTTGGCACTCGTGATGTGTTGGACTACAAATCCATCAGCTCTAGCCAACATAGTCAATGCAGACATCTGGCATACGTTCATAAACGCCAACACCCTCTTGGTTTGTCTTGGTTTGGTGTCTCCCTTACTATCTGTGGTATCATCAAATAAGAGGTCTGTGATTCTCGGTCTTGATTCTAGGGATGGAGCCTAATCTTTGTAACACCACAAGGGTAGGTCGCTATGTTAAGGAGAATTCTCAGAAATGTGCTAATTTCCTTCTACCTTAGAGAGCCCCAGCTCTTTTTGCTGGACTTTAGGACTTTTAATTTCTAACCTGGAGAGAGTGAGACCTTTTTCCCACTGTCTCACATATTGTTATGTGATTTGAACTCTGTGTTTTTCTTTTTTTTACTTTGGAGTCTGACACACTCCATAGGCATCATCTTTACATTGTGACACACAGCACCTTCGGTCGTGTGGCACAGGGAAGTCTCTTAGACTTCCGAAAGGTTTAAATACCTTCTCTTGGTGAAACTACTGTTTCCAAGAGCAGTGAAGTGAAATTGACTTTACTTACATTTTGTAATTTTCTTGACCCAGCACACACTACCTTACAATAGGGTGCTGGAGGGGTTACTTACTTTACTTTATTTTATTTGTAATGCGCGCATTGGACCGAAGGCATTAAGGCGTAGACAAGTTAACAAAAACAGACATAAAACGTGGAGGTGCAGTTCTGAGAGCAAGTAGCAGTTGCAAGAAATGGAGGGAATCAAAGACTTGACTTTAAGAAAATAACAGGGTCTTTAAATCTTTCTTAAAAGCCATCAAGAAATTTTCGATTCTTAAAGTTACAGGAAGCTGATTCCATAGCTTGGGTGCCACTAAGAAGAACGCACCATTTTCAGCTTTCTTTGTTTTACTGCGATTACAAATGGTTCTGGCCAAAAGACCTAAGAGCCCTTCCATTTACTTTCTCAATGATTTGGGTCTGCAGATAGGCAGGCATAAGGCCGAGTCTGCAATTAAAGGTTATAACTAATAACCTAAACTTGGCACATGCCGCTACTGGGAAAAAATGTAGAGAGTGCCTAGCCTCTGAGACATGATCATGGTGGGCCAGGCCCACCATGACTCTGACACCACTGTTTTGAACAGTCTAGAGACGATTAACATCCTGATTACAAAGGCTGATCAAGAGACTACTGCAGTAATCGATCTTAGACCCTATTATGGCGCTGTCGATAGTTTCAGAGTTAGCCTGCATAATAAGGGGTCTAAGGTCCGATAACAATTTTACATAGTAAACGGATACTGAATCCACACTGGCCACATTAGATCTCATGGAGAGTGTCCACTCAAGGACCACACCCAGAATGTTTATTTTGGCCATTGGGTTGATGATGTCCTCCCCTACTCTAAAGGAGCTGTAGGCCAGATCTAGTTTGGCTATTGAGGCTGAGCTACCCACAATCATCAATTCTGCCTTCCCTTTGTTCATAGCAAGTTTGTTGACAAGCATCCACTTCTCTAAAAGATTGAAGACTCTGTTTTGTTCCTGTTCATCCTGTAAGTGATGGCCAGAGTCGGGGACAACACACTGGGTGTCGTCAGCATAATTCGAAAACATAACCCCTTCTGATTCTAAAAGAGAGAAGAAAGGGGCTATAAAGATGTTATAGAGGCAGGGGGACGTACTAGCCACCTGCAGAACTCCAAAGAGGACCGGGATCGGGATGGCCTCTGCTTCATCAGAACATACTTTACTGTGTCTGTTCTCCAGGAAAAAAGCTATGCAAGATACTGCCACGGGCGAGAAGTTGGCAACCTCCACCAATCTAGACAGCAAGATGGAGTGCTCAACCAAGCCGAATGCTGCTGACTGGTCCAAAGATATTAGGAGGGAAAGGGAGCCCTTGTCTAGCTGTTCTAAAAGGCTAGACTTCAGCTCAAGAAACAAGGTCTCAGTGCCAAAACTTTGTCTGAATCCAGATTGATGGGGATTCAGAATAGGGAACTGATTTAGATGCTGCTAAATCTGACCCTAGGCAACCCTGTCAAGGATTTTTAACAAAAAAGGGGTATTAGAATTTGGACGATAGTTAAGAGGGTTATCCCTTGGAAGTCCTGTTTTTTCAGAATAGGTGTAACCATGGTTTATTTGAGGTCATCAGGGATCTTGCAAAGACTTCACAAAAGTACAAATTGCTTTCATAAGAGATGGAGGGCATGTTTTTATAATCAAAGAGGCACAGGAATCACCTCTACATTGGGTCGCCTTAAGCTGTTCAATGACCTTTTACAAGGCCTCCTTAAATTTTGTCTGAAAGTTAAATTGAGCAACGGCTGGGTTACAGGAGGGGGACTTCAATAAGCCACCTTCCGCCAATGAAGGTAGAGCCTTCTTTTTTACCATGTATGTCCATTCTAATGCCTAGCAGTTTGTTCTGCAAGCCATTTTGTATTTGCTGACACCAATTACCATCTTTTTTGACTAATTGGTCAGCTGGCTGCAGGACTAACTCCTGCTCTTTTAGGATTTTGAAGATTTCCTTCACATCCGACTGAGTGTTAGAAGATATTTTTTGATTCCAATATGGCCAGTTTATAAACCTTAGCTTGATTTATATAAGCTGTTAATGAGGCTAAGCCTGGTAATGCTGTTCATGAGTAAAATGCCTTCAATGTCTGTGCTTCTTGTTTTCGAAGCTCTGCGGAAAACTTAGTATCCCCTTTGTCTAGTTTCTCATGTAAAAAATGTTTATGTTAGCCTTTTTACAATTAATGGATGTTGGCAGTGGTTTACTGTTTCCTACCAGTATGCAGCAATTGCAGCTGCAGTAAAGCACCCATGGGTGCCCATTTTGTCAACATGGCTGCAGTCTTCTTTTTTCACCATTTCTTGTTGCAAAGGTTCTTCTTGAGATTTACTCTGTGTGCCAAACCAGGTTTGGTAACTCTTTTCATTTTGTCTCTGGCGGTATTGACTTGGAGGACAGCCACTCTGCTGTGTGAGTGACAGATAGGCTGCAAATGAATGGGAGAAACCTGCATAAAAAGCAAAGCTTTTTGCTTGGAAGGCAGAGTAGACCACTGGATAAAGGAATCCGAAGAAGAACTTGGAAGAGACACTTGCAACAACTCCTGGACCATTGGTTTGTCTGGTGAAGCCCTGCTGCATTGCTGAAGCCCCAAATTACGCCTCAACTAGAGAAGCACTGCAACAGACGATATCTCCTCATGGGTTGGTGGGGCCAATCAACCCTAAAGCAAACTCCTCTGCACATCCACTCAGAACTGACTGTACTTCCATTGCTGCTGCAGGAACCAATTGCCAGAGAGAGGAACACCAGACCAAGTGTCTTGTTTTTAGAAATGGACCCAAGCTACAGGAAGATCCTCCAGACTCCCGTGAAGCAGGACTGACCAATCCTGAACCACCCCAACAGAATGCTGTACCCCAGATGCAAGGAAAGTCCATAAAGGTATCCGTGAACTACAGTGATGCTATGTGCGAAAGCCGCGAGGAGCTGAAACCACAAAGTGCTGCTGATCTGAAGTTTGCCCATTGCTGCTGCTGACCTTCCATTCGTAGTGCAGGACTCCCCCGACATCCTTCCTCTTGCCTCCATGACTGAGGCCCAGGAACAACAGGATCTGCAGACCCACACAGGAACAGAAGCCATTTGGAACCAATTTCTTCAAACCAAAGGTACTGTAAAACTAAGGGGACTTACCTCTTGTTGTGTAGTCCCGCTATTTCTCAGTTGAGACTTGTCTTTGTTGCTTTTGCAGAGTTCCTTGCAGTTTTGCCCCTCACCAGCCTACCAGCTTGTGACCCTAAAATGATTTCATTGTATACAAAGACTTCTAAAACATTGTGCAAGACTTTTACTTACCTACAAGAAGTGCTTCAACTTACCTAGACATTTGCTCAATTAACGTAGGCTTGCATGGCTCCCCGAAAGACTCTTCTTACCTCTGACAGTGTGCTTTAACTGTTCCTCAGGAAAGGGTTACATTTACTTTGCATTGGAGGGGTTCAAAAAGTACTTACCTACTTAAGAATATTTGTTAACAATTGTTTCATTCCCAAAAACCTTTTCCTTTGACACTAACCTCAGTATTGCTCTAAATGTTCCAGTGATATATCAATGTTCACAGTGTTCTAGTTATTTATGTCACCTTAGGGTGTAGGAAATGTCTGTGTGACATCCCAAATGGGTATCTACTGATTTATTGAAACTGAGAGTGTGTATGTTTGAAGTATATTATTGTGTTACATATATTTGTTCCCTTCTAAAGAAGGCTTATTCAACTGTGTTAAATTAATAAATAATTGTTTAATCAAGAAACCTTGAGACTAAGTGTTTATTTGAATACTTGTCACTGTGAATCTCTGTGTAATAACCCCACAGCTCATAATGACCCCTCTTGACATAAGACTGGCTGCTCAGTCACTCCACCAACTTGTGTAGTACATGTGTATACCACAGGTTGGGTTTCCTATTGCCAAGAGGACAAGGCTAGTGCAGTATCCCACAGGGTACTGCATACAATCTTGCCTAACGCGCTACCCACGAGAAATCTAGCAATAAACATTGAACAACACAACTATACCTTGTGTGAATAATTTCTCTAGGACAAGAAATGAGTGCAACACTTTTCGAAAAGGGGATATAAAACCACAAACACCGCTTCCTGCAACTAAATATGACAAAAATGGCCTGTGAACATGCTGAAAATCACAAAAAAAACACTTTTTTATCATTAATCTAAAATGATCTCGTACATCTACTCTGTACATTCTGTCGAATGCTGTTCCTTTTATTCTCCTAATCTGTGATCTGTATAGACCAGAATTTCAAAATATTAAAAACCTATACTTTCAAAAGGAAGATCTTACCCTATTCACAGCATATTCCCATGTAATGGTGACTGGTTTCTTCAAACCTATACGTTGTTGTATTCATTAGAACAGAGAATATAAATGTGTGAACTGGTCTATTATATTGACCACTATGGCAATGGGCTTCAGAGTGTGGACTTGTTTTCTCAATCGGTTTGGATTTCTATTTCATTTTCTTCACCTGACTTCCTATTGCCTGCGGGCTAACTTATTTTCATTGCATGCAGTCTGGGCGTTCCCTCTGCTCGTGTGACATGCCCCACAGGGATAACTGGCTGAGATGGATTGCCATTTGGTACATGTTTAGAAGCACTTGCTTTTTTAATTTGTATTTAATAATAAAAGGATATTAGTAATTCCAACTCTTAAATGGTAATCTGCAGATTACCTTTTCACATGCTCCATTTCAAAAGCATGTTGTGTACCTGTATCTTTCTGTATCTCGAGCAGCAGCACCTGCTCTACCGTGACACAGAGCAGGTTCAGAGGTCACAGGTGCCCATTTGGCAGATGTTGTGACAGTCAAGTCTCTGCAGAGCAGCCACTGCATTTAAGACATGCACCCATATACCAAAACACTATAATTGTGTGTCTACTGTTCTTGTGGTAGACACATATTTAAATATGTGACGGGTGAATAGGTCCTGCAGAGCAGAAGTCAAATTGTCAAACACACCATAATCTGTGTTATGTTATTCACTTTCAACTGTTTCAAAGGATACATCACCTGTGGATTACTCTATTTTATTCCGAGATGATATCATATATCTTCTCCCTCCTGTGCAACTAATTGGGGTGGCTCAATTTCCACCTCCTTCTCCTGAACTACATCTAACATGTGGTGTAGGCATTGTTACTTTTTTAAACAATGCACCAGATTCACTTGAAGCAGATTTGCATGTACTTTACAGGAAAAGTGGCCTGTGGCTACTGGTTAATTTGTGTGGCTGGCACATTTGCCATCTGACTTTCTACAGAACACATAACTGATGTTCTAATAGATAAAACACGCCAAATTGATAAACGCCTCCAAGGTTCTTATCCCAGTCCATACCATGTGTGAGCATTGCAGCAGATTCATGTATGTTGATTTATTTCACAATCATCCTGCACTAAGCTGAAGGCCTAAGAATCTTTGGGCTTCTCCTCTGCCTACAAAATACATGGGTATTTCTCTGTTATTTGACCTCTTCCGGCTGAAAAGTGCACCTGGGTCCCCCGTACCTTTGCATCTCAAATGCAGGGTTTTCACTGATGTGGCCATATTCACCATGAGCCAAATGTGTGTAGGGGTCTCAATGCTTTGGTGTTATCCTCTACCTATAAAATAAATGGGGGATTCTGACTGCTTTTGCCTTCTTCTCCATGTGAAACACTCAACTGGGGTTCACAATGCTTTGGCGTTTTTCCCCATCTACTAAATGCATGTGGGTGTGCTCAACAGTTCGGCCTTCTCTTCAACCCACTAAATCAGTGGTCTTCAAAAAATGTTGGCCTGGGCCCCCCCTGAGAAAAATGTGGGCAGGCCGCCCGTCCCTTCCCCCAAAGTGGCAAATGGGCAGTAAACCCAAAAGGCTATGAACATTTGGGTGCTCCCATCAGTCTCTGGCCTCCCGCATCCCACTCCTAGCCCTGCCCCTGGGCTCTCCCCACCTGACCACAGACCCTGGGCTCTCCTCACCCTGCTCCCACCAATGTCCCTCGGCTCTCCCCACCCTGCTCCCACCATTATCACATGGCTCCCCCCACCCTGCTCCCACCACAGTCTCTGGACTCCCCCACCCCGCGCCAAGATCAGTTCCAGGGCCAGTGGAAGCTGGTGATTTCTTTAAGTGGAGGGGCAATCAAAAGGGGGTTATGGTGGGTCTCCCCCTGAAAACGTTTTCAAATAAATAAAAAGTTGGTTAAAAAGCAAAACAGTTTGCAATTGGTTCATTCAGCCATGAATTGCTTTTTGCTGAGTTTTTGATCGACATGTTTTTGCTAAGTATTTGAGGTTACACGCAAACCCGCCCTTCCCTTTTATTTATTCTCTATCCTCGCACCACTCCAACACCTTTGGACTTACACACCCCCATATTTTTCTATGAGTTTATTTTGGGCAAAGTTTATCGGTAAAACAAAAAAAATGAAAGAAATGGGTGATGGTTGAATGTTGTACTGGCACTGGGGCGGCCAGGGGGAAGGCATGGTATTTTCTTATTGGACATCTATGATGGATGTCCAATAAAAGATACCACCCTCGCCCCCTGGGCCCCACAGCACCTAACACATGCCCATAATCAACATGATTATGTGTGTATGAGAGGAGCTAAGGGGCCAGTGGGCAGGCACTGTATTTTTTAAAGGACATCTATGATAGATGTCCAGTGAAAGATACCACCCTCGCCCCTGGGCCCCACAGCACCTAACACACTCACACAATCAACATGATTATGCGTCTATGAGAGGTGCTAAGGGCCCAGGGGACAGGCATGGTATTTCTTAAAGGACATCTATGATAGATGTCCAGTAAAAGAATATACCATCCCTGACCTCTGGGCTCCACAGCACCTCAGAAGGAGAGCTTATTTTGGCAGGTGTGTAGGGGGATTGTGCAACAAAGGCATTTTTGAAATGCCTTTGTTGTACTACCCTTCTCACCCACTCGCCATAATCAGCTCCACGGACCCACACAAACACACACACATTCACACAGCATTCACACAGCAAGTACTTTATCATTCACATGAGCACCCATAATCATGCACTCACCCAAAACACAAATTTACACGCATCCATTGACATATTTAAATACAAAATAAATTAACAGAAATATACCTTGTGCCCCGTTCGTGAAATATCCTCCCCAGAGCTCCAGCTCCTGCATCATGACCAGGAATCGGGAAGCAAGAGCTTCCTGGTTCTTACACATGAATGTAGGGGCCTGGATGTGGGTGCTGAAATGCCCTGCTCCATCCTGATCTGTCTGTATGTGCGAGGAGGTGCAGGTGGGCCCCTTTGCACATGCAGACATGCAGCCCCCCAGCCAGCATTTCAAATGAGCTATGCAGGGCCGGCGAAGCAAAATGCCCCTAGCCTTGCATGGCTCATTGAGCATGTGCCACTAGGGAACTGAACAGTGTTTCCCTTTGACAGTTCAGCCAGCGCAGGAGCGCTCCCTCAGCTGGAAAAAACAACCGAGGGAGCACTCAGTGTTTCACTCAGCTGGCTCCTTGGCTTCTCCATAATGGGTGAGTGGGCAATTGGGTTGATGCCCCCTCGCCCATTATGGGCAAGCCACCCCAGTCCAGGGCTCTCCGCTGCACTGCTGTTTCTTTCCTCCATTTTCATAAATCACTTTTTTTTAAACATTTTGGGCTGGGGTCCTGTGCTCCCCCCACCCCCGGGACGCGGCCACACCGCCCCATGGGGTCGCACCCGACAGTGAATACCTCTGCACTAAACACACATTGGTTTCTTAATGCTTTGGCCTTCTCCTGCATGTTCTATATGCACATGGGTTATCAGTGTTTTGTGTTTGTGGTTGGTAGACCACTACGGGGGACACACGATGTACAATGCACCAGAAATGTGTGAGGTACAAAGGTATGATGTTGTTTTCCCAGATGGACTATGAAGGCACACATAGCAAGGCAGATGGGAGATAGGTAAGTGCTGTCAGTGGATGGGGCGGTGTTAGAGGAGACAGTGTGCAGAAGAGGGAGTCGTGGAGTAGTAGGGGGGTTGCAGGAGGGACCCCGCAAATGTAGACAGGAGGATGGGGTAAGGGGATAGAGTGGCCTTGCAGAGGGTGGCTTTCGGCAGGCATCCCTCTACAATAGCTTCTTTTAGTGAGAGGCATTCACTCCTAAATCCGTGCTTTGGCATTTTCTTCTGCCCATAAAATGTGTGTGTGCCTAACACTGTGTTGGCCTTTTCCTTCAACTACTAAGTGCATGTGGGATTACTTAGTGCTTTGTTATTCTTCTCTGCCTTTTACATTTTCAGTGGGCTCTCCTTGCTTTGTCCTTCTATGCCTACAAATGGCAGTGTGCCTAACACTGATTTGGTCTTCATCTGTGTCTACTGCGTGCATTTTAGTTTCTCAGTGTTGTGCCCTTCTCCTCCACCTACTAAATGTACATGTGGTTTCAGTGATTGGCCCTCGTCAGTCTACAAAAGTTAAGTATGGCTAACACTGTGTTGAGTTTCTCCTCTACCTACTAAATGCATATGATGTCCCCAGTGCATTGGACATCTCCTCAACTTACTTCATACATATGCATTTCAGTGAGTTGGCCTTCTTAGCCTACACAATGCGTGTGCCTAACACTACTTTGTCTTTCTCATCCATCTGCATAATATACTCAGGGTTCTAATGGTGTTACCAGTAACTCCCTGTTTAGTCATTCTCCTACACCTACCAAACATTGTGAGCTCATTTTATAATAGCCCGTAATTGAGGTTGGGTACCCGAAACCTGTAGACATACACATAGGCCGGTCCTTGTTAGCCAAATGTTCATCATATGCACAGCAGAGTGCAATAGGTTATTACAATAGGTGGCGTACAAGCGTATATGCCAGCTTTTTCTCTCCACCTTTGAGCTCCGCCATGCACATTGACTAAACGCTGCCTTCCATGTACATATGGTAGGAGGTGTTTACAATGTATCCCTATGGAGTCTGCCTTTTTGCTGGTGCAAAAAGCCAACGGTCTCGATAGGCATCCCCAGCATTTGCACCAGCATGAAAATGCATGCAGGCGCAAATGCTCGAGTATTTGTATGGCAGAGAGGAAGGGAGCGGAGGAAGCGCAAGTTGCGTTCCGCCCCTCTTGTTCGACATACAAATGACTACAATGGGGCGTAACATTAATGAAAGACGTAAATGCCTTATGGAAGACTTTTATTTCTTTCATTAACAATACACAGGGCTGTAAATAAGCCCCTGTGTGTCTAACAGTGTTTTACTCTGACTGGTTTGATGCATGTACCCCACCGACAAATCTTGTGTCCCTTGATCCCCAACATGACATCCTAATCCCAGCTATCATTGATGTAATTCTACTTTAAGGTAAACTATTGCTAATCATAACCTAACCCTACCTGCAACCCCTCCCCTAAGTAGCCAGTGACACTGTTCACTCTACAAAATCAGCCACTCACAGTTCCAGGTTATTGGTCATCTACTTTTTTTATGGACGTGAAGTGAAATTGCTGTCTTGCGCATCAGGAAAAACCCAAAAGGTTTGTCCTGATCGAACCTGTGGAAATTCTAGGGGTTTGAGTTTTGCAGTCGATGCCACCCTTGCCCGGTGCTGATGTCTACGCAGCCACATTTCACCAGAATGCAGATCTGCTCCCAACAACACTGCATCTCATGTATGCGTTATCATTTGTTGATCTAGCTATCCTAGGACAAACTCCAACTTTTCTTTCGTTGTCTTCGATCATGGTCGGAAGTCTTTTTTGCATTTTAAGAACGTTTTCTTTCTTTCCTAGTCCTATTACCATTTGTATCGCGGCGATCAAGTTGAAACAGCTGTGATTGCTCAAGTAGGGCATTTATATGAAATCACATCTTGGATTTCCATCTGTCTGAGTTGTAGAGCCTTTAATATTCCTTCCAGCTAGTTATGCATTCCACGCACCCGAATGCCCTCTTTTGGAACACATCGATCAAAATCGATGAGAGGAAAAAGCGACAACTAAAAGTATTGCATTTGTGAGCTATTGCACATGACAATTTAAAGTAGAAAGGTACAATCCTTTCCGCGATACACATATGCATGCTGTAGAAAAAGAAAACGTGTTACTTTGATCTACTATGCGGCCTTGTCTAGACGTTTGCCCAGCCCACTGTGCGGAATTTATTGTGAGAACTATTTTGAAGCCACAGCACATGTGCTCACAGTAATGTGCCTGCTGAGGATCTCATTGCATTGTCGCACATTTTTAGCAGCGATGGGCCACATTACAGCAACTTGGCAATGATGTCAGTGCAATAAGGCGAAGATTGCCAGGATGCAGCATCAGCATGTGTGTTCACTGTTTTTTGGTGCCGGGGCCAATGTGGGGCGGAAATGCCAGGGTATGCAGTGAGTTTACCGAATCGAAAATAACAAATAACATTTTTATCTAAACATTTTTACAAATATATATATTTTTAAATATATATATATGCAGTGGGGTATGGGGTTAAAACGGGTTTCTTTTTGAAAATGTCTTTGTCGTGTTTTACTCTGCGTGCCAAATCAGGTTTGGTTCCTTTGTTCACAGTCTTTTCACGGGCTTCTACACAGAAGCCCTCCTTAGGTGCCTGCATGTCTGGGGGGCAGGATGTGAGGGAGGGGTTTAGGACTCCCTGCAAAGGGTCTCCTTGGAGACCCATATTGCACTCTGAACTGATTGGCTGTGGTGACTGTCCCGGCGGGACAGCCACCCTGCTGTGTGATTGACAGCCAGGCTGTGTGAATGGGCGAAAACTGCATAAAAAGCAGGTATCTGGGTCTGGAAAGGCAGAGTTGCCACTGGAACGAAAGAACTGACGGAACAGGACCCCTACCACGACTGAACAGCCCGTGAACTCCAACAACAGAGAAGATCCTCCTGGAATCTTCTTCCCCTGAGCTGGTGGGACCAAACAGCAAGCCAGGACTCCCTCTTCTGGTCGAATTTGCTGTGCAGAGCTACAGTGGCCCGGATAGACAGGAAGGTCGGACCCTGCTTGGGTTTTAAGGAGCGCAACTTTTATTTGTTGCTTTGCTCTGCTGCTGGTTTCTTCCCTGGGCAGTGCAGGACCCTCCAGTCTTCCTACTTCATGTCAGTCCGGTTGTCGCTTCAGGAATCGTGAGCCTGCAGGAACTGCCACGTCTGCCTCAGCTACAGCTTCTCCATTTAAAGGTACGTGCAAATCCGGTTGTTCGTTCCGTTCAGCCACAGGAAAAGTGTGTGAAATCTTTCTCCAATCCAAGGGCTTGTCCTTCTCTACTCTTTAGACTAACGTTTCCGCCGACCAACTTTGTACAGAACTCTTGGCAAAGACTGAACCACGAACTACCCTGAGCTGTGTGATCTTGAGCAAAAGACTTTTGTCCTATTGACTTTGGCCCTAAGCCTTTTTGATTTTATTCCATCACTGTAGTTCCTCTTTCTAGATTGTCCTGATTACTTACCTGTTGGTGCTGTTCATTTTCTGCCTAATTTTGTCTTTCCCTCCCTTTTAAATGTCTGGAGTGCCATTTTGCTCCCACTTCATTTGTGATCTTAACTTGTCTGGAAACTATTGGGAGTAGTGTGGTGTATTAAGAGTGTGATATTTAAACTGCTTTACTTTAGTGAAATGTTATACAACTGATGTGTAAATAAATGTATATTCTTTTACTCAGAAACCTTGAGTCAGTGGTTGTTTGAATCATAGTAATTGTTGTCCTTTGTGTAACTATTGATACTGCTCACTTGCTCTTGAGATAAGTCTGGCTGCTCAGCCATCGCTACAACTTTTACTGTGTAGTACAGGCTTGTACCAAAGGCGAATTTGTACTGTCATTTGTAGTCTTAATTGTGTGTGGTGTTCCCAAAGGTTACTGCATATGATTCTGCCTAACAGAACCAGGCAAATATTCCATGAATCGGGCTCTAAATCTGGTGAAGTGGAGGAGTAACTATCACATATGCACTGCAGTCAGAAGTGAGTGTGATATAATGGATCTTACCATCCATGCATGTTATCAGGTCCCATTCCAATCGAAGAATGCTAGCCCAGTCCTAGTTTTCAGTTGGCATTCTGGGGGTTGTAGCTGTGAGTTTATAATGGGGAAATACAAGACTACAAGTCCCAGGATGGAAATTTAAAACTGTGACTGCACAACCATCTCCCTACTGAAATGGGGCGTGTTACATGTATGCCTGCTACTTACTTAGCAGGCAACATATGTGTCTCAGCCAATCAAAAAGCTCAGACACGTCGTGTTTTTGCTGATACAAGCCCAAGTTCTACACTTTCCAAGAACCTCAATGTCAAAAGCGTTGAGTGTTTAATCACTTACTTGTTTGACAGCATCTTTGCTAATTCTCCCTCATCTAGATGGTCGTGGTGTGGCTGTATGTTACTCTAGCTTTACTATATCTTTGCCTACTTACTGCTGTTATGGAAATAGAAAGAAGACTTTACATTTTAGAAAAAAACACATTTTCATTTTCCTTCTCAGTAATAGCATATTTTTCATTCTATTAAAATAATGGATATTGTATCCACGTAAGTGGGTTATACGGTATCCCTGGTTATATGTAACGGTTGCTGGCGAGTCATCACTGTCTTCTATGGCCGCCACGGTTGTTAGGTAGATGGCGCGTGATTGAATAAGTATCTGATAAAACAGAGCGCACTAAGAGAGGATTTACAAGCCATAATAAATCACTTACCAATGGCTCTCACACAAAAGAACACACGGATTTTGCCTAAAGGCATGTATACGTAACAACTGCCAGCTTGATTCAATCACGTGGAATGCCTGCACTATTGGATGTGTTCGAGGCAATTCAAGTGGCCTTGAATAACGTGCATTCGTTATTGTAATTTCAATCTGGTTATTGGCATAGATTCACGGTCATAGCACCAATGCTAATGCTGCTAATAGCACCTGCAATTCCGGAATATCTAGGCCTGCATTTTATAGTCCAATACGGCTGGTGATATAGTCAAAGAGAATGCAAATAATTATGGAATGTTGGTTTTCTTCTTAATATAAAATGCCTTATGTAGTCAACTGCAGCTGTGTTGCTTTGTTTCCTTTGCACGTCAACCTGGAAAGAATCTATTTCACGCAGGCGGAAACATTAAAAAGCTGACTGATTTACAGTTTCCATGGTAACTATATATGATGTTTACATTTTAAATTTCAGATCCAACTCACAATACTTGTACGGACCCTGGAACGCCGCATTATGGAGTACAGAACAGTTCCAAAGCCTACGAGGTATTGACTTAGCATATTAATTCAATTTCTGTATTTCCCCATCACGTTCACTTATCTGACTTCCATATTTCTGATTTAACAAATGAATTCACACCCATGGTGCTAAGCATGTTCACAAACGTTTCCTCCAGTACATTTTTGTGTCAACATATTGTCCCGATTTTGTCTCGATATTGTCCAGAGAATGTGTTAAAATAGTTGAGAACTGGGTGAATGTATCTGCTAGCGCATGCGAGTCATATTGTTCCATTTCTGAAATAAGCTGTGATTGACAGCACCATATACGACCACATCCATGTCTTATTTCCATGCAGTATGACAGTTGGCTTTGTGCTACAGTTGTTCTTTTTAGGAGCGAAGCATTCATCTGTGAGTGAATGGATGGCGTGTAGTATCTGCAGCTGCCGCTGTTGGCCGGACTCTGCTCAGTGCGGGGTCGGTTTGTGTTGACTTTGTACCAAATCTAAATGAATAATCACTTGATGAAATGTCATAGTTCTCTTATGGAATATGCAAATCAATTTATGGCAGCATCAGTGAGGCATAGCCACCACGCAGCAAGATTGATTCGCATTGAATACAATTGTTTAATTAGGTTTTAATTCATTTTTGATGTATGATCTATTTTCTCCTAATGGCATAAAGGAAAGCACCATCTGTATTACCAAGATAGGAACTATGGTGCACTCATCCGTGTGGCTTTTCACTTCGGGTATTAAAGAATTCAGGTATTCTTCACTTTGGTGCCGATTTTAGGAGCAGGGTTCCAGTATTTATGGCAGAGAGTTCAAAATAAATATGACAACATAGTTTCCCTGTGAGTCACTGATTTCACATCCAAATCCATACTACACCTCGAGGATGATGACTTTGTTAGTGATACATACATATCACCTCCTAAGCGAGCATATTCATTCTTCTTCACAGAAACATAGCTATCTGACTACTACAAGCCAATCACCCATGAAGGTATACCAGATAATTTCAAATTAATACATGCCAGCATAGAAAACGGAAGAGGAGGCAGAATCACAATGGCACACAAGGATCACATCTGTGCCACACCACTCCGCTAATGGAACATAGAAGACTGCACATCTCTACTCAACAAGATCAAACTCAATGACCAAGCCAACATAGTGTTCCTTCCAATCTACAGACCACCATCCTACAACCCGAACAAGGCTCACGGATGCAATAGTCAACCTTTCAACCTAAAATGATAACCTAATCGCCCTGGGAGATTTCAATATCTGGTTTTGAAAGTGAGAACAAAACAACAGCAAACTCACCCTGGGCCCTCCTGGAAACACTCCAATTCACTTCAAGCAAATAGTGAACAGATCCAACCACAGTGCTGGGCACACCTTAGACACAATCTTCTGCATAGACAGACTCTCTACCAGCACCCCATCGGTACCAATGATATGGAGTGACCACCACCTGATACCATTCTTCGGCAAACTGCACGACCGCATACCACCCAGAAACACAATACTGCACACCACAAAGAAAATAAACTGGAAGAACCTGAATCTGGAATCCTTAACAGAACTGATGGAAGCAACTCAACCTAGCATCACCGAGCTGAACAGAATGACCTATGAATCAGCGAAAAAAGTATTTGATGCTTGGATCACTGAGGCCCTAGACCCGATAGCACCAGCAAATCCTTTCAAAGCCACTGAAAAAAATGGCAGCAAGGTGGTTCACAGAAGAGCTGAGAGAAATCAAAATTATGGAGAAACCAATACAATCAGTGTGACAAAATAAAGTACCAAAGATAGCTCAGAAGATACAAATCTGCTGTCCTCAAAGCAAAAAATAAATGCTATCCCACGAGAATCCAAACAGCATCACACAAAAGGAACCCTTCAATATCATCAAAGAAATCAAAAACCCAACATCATGCAACATAGGTTTCATTCCATCACAAGCACTATGTGACAACATCACCAATTACCTAAGAAGAAAAATAGAAACAATCCAACAGACCATATATGCAAACTGTGCCTCTATAAACACAAATACAACCACAGAACCACCAGCAACTGGCAATCCACCAACCACAGCAACACTCAACCTATTTGAACCCATACAAGAATAACATTTTCTCAACACTGGAAAGGAAACCAACTTCGCCAGATCCCCAAGTGATCCATGCACCTGTGGGATGTTTTTACCCATGCATCCAAGCCCTACCACAAAACTGTGCATTACTGGCATTGAAAACATCATGATGGCCAGAACTCCCCAGAAAGTGCACAGGGAAACATGAAGAATAGGCTGCCACCCATTTTTGCCTATGTTTGTGAGCACAGGAGGGCACTGCCTAAAACCACCATTGGGCTACACACACAGTAGCCTGAAACCATTGGGAATGGCAATGCTGATTGCCAAAAGCAACCCAGAGATGTTGGGAATTCATTTTCTTGATATCAAAAATTTGCTAAAATCATGGCTCACTCTAAAGATTCAACCTTCTTGTGGGGTGTTCCACATCACCACTCTACTGTAAGGATTCCCATCAAAACAATGTTAAGCAAGGATCATATACTATCAAGTAAAATCCCCTTTTTGAAATGGAATAAGTTCAAGACAACTCCTAAAAAAAATAGGTGCAGTACCGGCATTGGACACTAACCGGCACTAGCGGTCTAAACTCTGACAGGAGAGCTGTCTTGCAGAACTGTGCATTGATCAGAAACAGTCTTGTTTAATTAAAAGTTCAAAGGTGTGCTTTTCCTGGGAAGCCTAACACCCCAGAGACCCACACCAGGAGGCAGGCTATCACATGGCCCTGTTGATGTAGAGGGAGGGGTTTTCCCCTTCAGCCTGGAGGAGAAACACAATAGACCCTTTCAATTAAATGGGGTATGCTGATTTCGGGTTTGGGCCGTAAACAGTGCCCTGTCAGCAAAGAAGGCCATGTGACCATCTGACTCCCCAAGCTTCTGGGGGCGGACCCAGACACTTTTGTGAATTGAAGGCAAATATATGTTTTATAAAAATACTGATAACTAATTGTAACCAGATGACAGAAATGTACAACTTTGAGATTCTTAAAATGACAATTTTACTCACGGTTCAAGGCTCAGCTGGTCGCTCTGTGATGTTCTGAGGCAAAACCCCGCTAATTATTAATACTACAGACACTGTGTTTATGCTAGAGACACAGTAAATTACTGGAATATGTGTAGAGAGATGGTGTACATCTATGTAATTTTGGGTAAAAACCCAATATTGGAAAACCAACCAAAAAAGCGCAAAATGTTGTCATTTCTTAATCCAAGCTCTTAGAAACATCAGAGTTGCAACAGAGACTACCTTATGTAATATATGATGTGTGTATGTAATGTCAACCACTTGGGTATCTGGGAAATATGTGTTTTGGGGTCAAATTCATTTTCTAAGCAAAAGTAAAGGGGAGTGTTCTTTCTGTATGCCATAAAAATGACACCTGATGACTCACTCTGACACACAACTCAGTTCCCCAATCAAGGGGGAGAGGAAAACTTGGCCAATGATAAATTGTGAGGGGCAGGCTTAGTTATGCCAACACACACCCATTTTCTAAAGACATAAAAAGAGCCACTGGAAGCCAGACAGGGAAATTCATTTTCCAACCTTCAACTGAATTCCTGCGCAGCACGCTGACAGAGAACTCCAGTACCAGAACTCCAGAGATTCAGACTAACTCCAGAACAAAAACTCCAAAGAGCTGAACTCTTCAGCAGGCCTCAAAATCTTTTGCAAACTATTTAACCGCCGGGCTGTGCGGTTTGCTGCTTGCTAAGAGTCCTGTCTATCCAGAACAGAACCAGTACCCAGAAAGCAGTGCGGTATCCAGAATCCACTTGATGCAGACCAGCAGAACCAGAGACCCAGACCAGACGCTGTGAACAGAACCGGTGCCTGATTGACCCGCCGAGCAGAGAGAACCACAGCTAAACTTGTTGACCAGATCCGTGACGAGGCCATTCCTTTCAAATTTATAGTGTGAGTACCCAGCTAGAACTGTGCAGAACCCATCTCTTAGCTTAAAATAATCTGATTCAAAACATTTAAACCTGATTAGAACTGCATCATAAGAAATCATGTGTTCTTCCTCTTGATTCAAACCTTTCAAAGCGCATCTGTCATCCCGAAACTGTAATTTCATTTCTGAAAAACTACCTTTACAAAATCGTCTGTATCTTTGGAACCGTGCATCCTAGGAACGAAATTTAACTTTTATTGTAAAGCTAAGATTCCCAGCTCTAAACCGACTTGCTACTCCTTATAGCGCCTCTGTAATTGCGCTCGACGCACTCGAAAAAAGTGCAGCAATTTGACATTTTGCTTCATTTCAACCATGTGTAGAAAGATCTGTCCTTTGCTTCCATTACTGAAATCCGTTTTCAACCTGATAATCCCTCATTAATCATTGTTAGTGTGGACCTGAACTGATTTAAAGTATCTCTCACTCACCCTGAACCTCTAGAGGGAATTAAAATAAATGTTAGCATATTTCACTCCCTTGCAAATCACCTGAAAGTCTTTCGCCTGTGTTTCAAAATCATCCCCAGTGCTATAAGCTTGCTAGGGGGGAACTGAATTTGTATTGTACTGTGATTGTATTCCTGAAGACTGTGTGTGTTACTTCCATCTCCTTACATTGCATAGGGGGGAGTGAATTGTCAGAGAAAAAGTGATCATATTATCTTTTGCTGAAATCATATCAAGTTTATTTCTGTACTGCCTTTTATTCATCTTTGCATCTCCTTCAAACCATAAAGCATTCTCAGCTACCTTATCCTCTATACTACTCCTAAGTAATTAAACCAGTGTGCTAGTATAACATCATCCATTGTTGATCACTGTCATATGTCTAAGTGTGATAACAAATATTAATTTATTATCAAAGTGTGATATATATCTATTGTTTAATTTTTCAAATAAACCTTTTTAATTTGCAAAACAAACCTACTTCTTGGCTCAGTGGGGTCAGGGGGATTCTAAGAGAGGGGCGTTATACAAGGGTTCATCATCCAGATTATAACTTGTCATAAAAATATATAAATAAGGGCTTCCCTTGAGGAATCCCAGACAAGGCACTGACTTAGTGGGACTGCTTGATTGGAATCATTAACACACCCCAGGCATTTACAAAGAAATCCTCAAACAGAGCACAGCAGCGTATATCGAGCCACTCCGAAAAAATGAAACATGAAGCGCAGAAGACCTCACCAACGTGAAGTGCAGAAGACCTCACCAACAACAGACTTAATCTAATCTACTCTACCCGGTGAAACTACTGGAGAACCATGTATACAAAATCCTTCTGAGCCTTGTAGAAACTAATGGAATACTTGATGACTTGCAAATCGGTTTCAGATCCATGAGAGGAACAGAATCAGCAATCCTATCCATATGAGGCGACCTCAAAATAAATGCAGACACCAGCACACCATCTGCACTCATACTACTGGACAGATCAGCTGTGTTCTACACAATCAGACACTGAACACTAATTGAAATACTGGAGGCATGAGGTGTGAAAGACTCTGCTCTACAATGACTAAAATATTTCCTCACCTGCCAATCCAAAATATCCTGCCTACTGCCATTCACATCCAACACCAAAAACATTTCCTGCGGCTTGTCAAAAGGTTCTAGACTGTCCCAACTCCTCATCAACATCTACATGTCTCCCTTAATGAAAATCATTCTAAACCACGTACTGACCAACTACAACTATGCAGATAGCACCCAACTCATTGTCAAGATACCCACAGCCCAAGACCCTAACAGCACCCTCAACAATGGCCTCATCAATATTTATAGCTGAATGACAACCAACCACCTCATGCTAAACCTGAATCAAACTGAAATAGTGATATCACGCAAAGAAGACAACGCAACAGACACACAACTGGACTGGGTGCTTGGCATGAGAAGCCAACTGGAAGCATGGTTAGTAGTAACAAATCTGGGAATACTCATGGACAACAGACTTTCACTGGAACCACAAGTCAACACTATAGAAATAAATGCTTCTACCTCCTCAGACTACTCAGAGGGATCCACCCTAATCTCTACATACTACACAGAACCCTTGTAATCATCTCCCTAGAATTATCAATAATCGACTATGCAAACAGCCTCTACCTTGGAATGCCAGAATGGCTCACTAAAAATCTCCATTGAATCCAAAACACTGCAGCATGGATACTCCTGAGACTAAACAGAAGAGATCACCTCACATCAGCCCTGGGAAGTCTACACTGGATTCCAGTAAAAAAACACACTGGGCCTCATTGCAAGGTTGCCGGTCCGGTAACCACGGTACCAGTAAGCTTCCCGAAACTGTTGTTACCGGACCGGCAAACTACCAGGGTGCTCGTGGTTGCCTGTTAGCCCAGCAGGACTGACCTGCCGGGCAGAAAGGCACCTGCGAGCACACCTACATGGTAGCACTGGCACCGTTATTAACGGTGAAGGTGCTTCCGGCCTCCCAATTCCCATTGAGTCATACAGAAACTGTGATATAGTTGAACTTAGAAACTGTGAATAATATCTCCCTGCGGTATAGTTGAACTTAGAATATGTGAATAATATCACCCTGTGGTTTAGTTAAACTTAGAAACTCTGAATAATCTCACCCGGTGGTATAGTTGAATTTAGAAACTGTGAATAATCTAACCTGTTGGTACAGTCGAACTTAGAAAGTGCAAATTATCAGTAAAGATATTAAAGTCAATCATAGAGAGTGTGTACAATTTACACCCGGTGGTATAGTTGAAGTGGGAAGGTGTGAACAAAATCATCCAACACCAACTATAACTCAGTTCAAACTAATCCAAACCATGAGTCCACCCAACCCACCAAGGTCTGCCGAAAATGACCCCCTTGCACCCGCCACCCTTCCCAAACCACCCTACCTCCCAAACCCCCCGCCCTACCTCCCAACCCCCCCACCCTACCTCCCAACCCCCCAGCCCTACCTCCCAACCCCCACTTTCCCAAACCATCCAGCCCTCCACCACATCCCCTACCTATCCCATATCCAAACACCACGCCAGAGGGGCACAATGGCGAGCCAACCATCCTGAGACCACTGCTCCTCCCATCCCCTCCTCCTACCTGCCTACTATCATCATACCCACCCCCCCGACTAATGGCCCGCCTAGCCTCCCGGGCTCATCCAGCCCCACTACCATCCACCCCCCACTCCCCTCATCAACTCCACCATCATCCCCCGCCGGCCCTCTCCTTCCCATCCCAAAAAATTGCACACCTCACCCTGGCAAGAAATGTAGCCGCTTCTCTTTCCCCCTCCCACCTCCCTACCCTCTCGCACACACAAACCGCAACAAAAACACTGAAGAGGAAACGTACTTGGTCCCTCTCCATCTCTCAGTACTCATCGCCACTCCTGTCACGACCCACCTCCTCATCCTCCCAATCTCGATCATCACTACCCTCCGCCCCTGCCTCATCTTACCTGAAACCCCTCTCCCTTGAATTCTCACTGACCACAACTGAAACTCCTAACCCCCCACACCCCACCTTCAAATCCTCCAACCCAAATCCAATCAACCCATCACCCCAGTCCAACCGTCCCCACCAAACCCACCAACTCAACTGTCCGCCTACTCTTCCCATCGACCACCAACCGCCACACCTCCCATTTTCCACCCTCTCCCCTCTCACCCCACCTCTGCAACTCCCTCATCATCCTCCTGTACTGAAGTAAATTGCATCCTTATTAATGCCCGATCTGTAGCAAAAAACAGACATAGCATCTTTACCTCCTCGCCTCTGACAATCCGGACCTGGTCTTTATCACGGAAACCTGGTTCTCTAATGACTTCTACCCTATCGCCAATGAAGCCTTCCCCCCAGACTACTCCCTCATCCCACTGAACCGCGCTTCTAGAGGAGGAGGAATAGCAATCGCCTTCAAGTCTCACTTCCACGCCTCAATCATCGACAAACAGCCATCCATCCCTTCCTGCGTAAAAATATCCCTCCCCCCTTAATTCTCCCACAGCTTCCTAATCATCTACAGATCCCCTGGCTACGATAGACACTTCTCAAACAATCTCTGCAACTCTATTGCCACCCTTCAACTAAACCATCACACCCTCACCCTTCTAGGAGACTTCAACATATGGCTTGACATCCCCACCAACCATATGATTCACTCTCTGGTTAACGGCCTAGACGCGATTAACCTCCATACCCACATAAACGGCCCGACTCACTATAAAGGACACACACTTGATGCCATCTTCAGCTCCCACAACCTGATACATCTAAACCCTCCCCCCCCTATCATCTGGCCCGATCACGCCATTGTTTCTTTCACCATTCGCTCACCCAACCTGCTCCCCCTTACCTGAACCAGAACCTCCGAAACTATGCAAATGCTGGAAGAAACTAAAAATCCTTCCCGACCTAGCTGACGCTCTCCTTCAGTCTCCTCCCCCTACCTGCCCACCCAATGAACTCCTAACCTACGGCGCCTTTGACTCATGGCTTAACACCTCACTAATCCCGCTCACACCCTCTTGTTGCAAACCGTCAGCTCGCCAAGGCCTTTTTCCTAGATGATTCACTCCAGAACTGAAGACCACTAAACAACTATGTAAATCACTAGAACGCAAATGGAGGAAAGACAAAACAGCCCTGAGCAGATCCACCTTGTCCCGGCATCATCGCCACTACAAGGCCGAAATCCGGAAAGCTAAAAAAGCCCATTACAACTCCTGAATCCTAAACTGTAAAAACCCCAGCAAAGAACTTCACAAAATCATCACCAAATTCACCAAACCATCATGTACCACCACTCTTCCTACCCCCTCACAATCACTGTGTGACTCACACTCTCTACACTTTTACTCCACAGCTCTCGAAAGAACAAACTGTCTAACCAACAAACTAGCTCTCTTACACCCACCACGCAATCCACCCACCCTACCTTCCATCCCACCGCCTGCGACTGCTACGCAACTGATTTTTTGACTCCTTCATTCCAATATCAACGGACCAATTTCTCAAACTTCTCTCTGACCGCAAACTATCCGGCTTCCCGCTGGTCCCCTGCCCAGCCCCAACCTTCAAATAAATCTTCACATCTACCTGCGCAGGAGAACATGCAAGAACCATCATGAACGACTCCCTCTTCTCGGGAATTTTTCCAAACGCATTCAAAACTGTTCATGTCAAGCCTCTTCTAAAAAAACCTTCTCTTGACCCTCTCAAACCCAGAAACTACCGCCCCATCTCAAATACCAGGTTTCTTGCCAAACTCATTGACCGAACCGCCTACTCACAACTAAATGCCCTTGTTGAAGCTAACAATCTCCTAGACCCTGCTCAATCAGGTTTCAGAGCCCGACACGGAACCAAAACCACCCTTACCTCAATATGGGATGACCTTAAAAACACTGTGATTCTGCGGGATGCGCCGCACTAATCCTTCTTGACCTATCCACCGCCTTTGACACAATCAAACACTCAATCCTCCTTGACAGCCTCCGCTCCCTGGGTATCCGTGGAAACGCTCTCAAATGGATGGCATCCTTCCTCATCAATAGGAACCAAATAACCCTTCTCTACTCCTTTGTCTCCCCCACCCGACCAGTCAATACCAGAGTTCCACAAGGAGCGTGCCTATCAGCCCTCCTGTTTAACCTCTATATGTCCACCCTCCCATGAATAATACACTCGGACAATATCCTGTGCTACAACTACACTGATGACACACAGCTAATCCTAAAACTCCTAAATTCAAAACCCAACTGCCAACCCGACCTCCCTTCCTGCCGCCTCGACATAGATCACTGGATGACCACAAACCACCTCTTGCTAAACGCCTCCAAAACTGAAATCATGGTATGTGGCAGCACCAATCATCTCCCGCACCCGCTAACCTGTCCATCTGCCATGGGAAATTCCCGAAATCCTTCAAGTTCAGAAAAAAACCTTGGATGCACGCTACACTCAGACCTAACCCTCTCTCTCCAAGTCAATAACGTCTCCAAGTCCTGCCACTACCACCTTAAAACTCTTAGGCGCATTTTTCCATACCTCTCCTTTCCCAACAGACTCTCCGCGGTACAATCAATTGTTATGTCAAGACTGCACTATGCTAACCCCCTCTACCTTGGAGTCCATGCGTACCAACTGACTAAACTACAAAGAGCACAAAACACTGCAGCAAACTGCTACTAGCACTTGGTCCTAGAGATCACACATCCCCAGCCCTCAAAACTCTGCACTGGCTCCCGGTTGCCTGAAGGGTGACCTTCAAAACCTTATGCATTTCTCACCAAGCAATGCACAAAACCAGACCTCAATATCTTCAAGACAAACTAAAACCCGACCATCCTCCACGCACTCTAAGATCAAGCTCTGCCGGCCTCCTTGTCATACCAAAAACCAAATCGGTCAGGCTAGGTTTATTTGTTTATTAATTTATAATGTGCGCCAGACCCAAAGGTAACCGGGCGCAGCAGAAAAAGAATATGCAAAACTTACAATGTTACAAGAATCTGGAATTTACAATGTTACAGAATTTACAATGGTGCAGATATGTACAGTTTACATATTTACACTGATGCGGTATAAGCAAATGGTTAAAAACAATTATAGTACAGGATGCAGAAGGATTACAATCTGTGTTTAGGTTATATACAAATGTTGATTGACTTCGAATAATACATAAATACAGTCCAGTTAGGCTAAGGATACAGAGGGATCTAAGGGGTGACTACAAATTATTAGAGTTGAATCTTGGTACTACCAGACAGTTGGAGTTGACAGTTCTTGTCGGTCTACTAGATATTTTTCTCTTTATTTTATCCGTCAAGTAGCTAGGAGCTGCATTATTGAGAGCTTTGTGAGTCAGGGAGATCATTTTTAGATGGATTTTGTTGTCAGTAGAAAGCCATTTGTGTTGGCGTCTAATAGAGGAGATATGCTCCCTTTTATTTATGCCAAGTGCAGCTCTAAGGGCATTGTTTTGTAGAGTTTGAAGCCTTTGATCATCATTCTCAGCCCTGGCCCCCACTCTGTGGAACGCACTTCCACCCCACATCTAACTCACTGAGGACCTCATGTCCTTCTACAAATTACTGAAAACATGGCTCTTTCCCTAAAATAGACTGTTAACTCAAACTCGATAAAGGCAATCAATGACGTTAACCCAAAGCTGCTTTATCATAAATAACCCAGCAACATGATCCGAGCGAGAAATCGAAAACTAACAACCACTAATGTAAATTAAAACGGATAAACTGAATAGAAAGAATGAAGTGGATGAAAGTAGTGAAGTGAATGAAAGGAATAAGCTGGATGAAAACAGTGAAGTGGATGAAACTAAGGAAATTAATGAAATACATTAAATGGACGAGAGGAATAAAGTGGACGAGAGGATGGAAAGAGGAAAACATGATATGGATGGAGTGCATGGAATAGATAAAGTGCATGGAACGGATAGATAGCATGTAATGAAATAGTGCATGGAATGAACGGAACAAATGAAATAGATGAATCAAGTGCATGACATGGATGGAGTGCATGGGACGGGTGGAGTGCATGGGACGGATGGGGTGCATGCGATGGATAGGGTGTATGGGATGGATGGGGTGCATGGGACGGATGGGTTGCATGGGACGGATGGGGGGCATGGGCTGGATCGGATGCATGGGACAGATTGAGTGCATAGGACAGATGGAGTACGTGCGACGGATGACGTAGGTAGAACAGATGAAGTGGGTGGAATGGATGAAGTGTGTGGAGCGGATGAAGTGTGTGGAGCGGATGAAGAGTATGGAGCGGATGAAGAGTGTAGAGCGGATGGAGAGTGTGGAGCGGATGGAGAGTGTGGAGGGGATGAAAAGTGTAGAGCGGATGAAGAGTGTGGAGCGGATGAAGAGTGTAGAGTGTATGAAGAGTGTGTGGAGCGTATGAAGAGTGTGTGGAGCGTATGAAGTGTGTGGAGCGTACGAAGTGTGTGGAGCAGATGAAGTGTGTTGTTTGTTTGTTTGTTTGTTTGTTTGTTTGTTTTATTATTTATAATGCGCAGATATACCCAGGGGTATCAAGGCGCAGCATTTACAAGAATATGCGAATCTTAGTTACAAATATAGAAAATACATATAGGCAATGGAAGTATATACAGAGCATAATAAGGAGAACAAGCAATATGTACAGTATAGGCGCAAGTACAGGTGGACGCACGAGGTTACACGGTGTGCGGGTAGCAGGAAGTTGGTAGCCTTGGCACCTAGCTATCTTAGTGGTTCCTTGTTTTCAGCCATGAAACTACCATGAACTGAATTTCAAGTAGGGCATATCTACTCTCAAGTTGGGAGGCAGAGAGTTCCACAAATTGGCTGCTTTTACCGGAAAGCTATTTCCTCCTATAGTGGCAAGTTTGAAGTTTGGGACAGCGAGGCAGTTTTTGTATGCAGTTCTAAGGGGTCTAGCGGAAGCTTGTCTGTGGAACCTGTTGATCAAATAGATCGGTGCAGCATTGTTGAGATATTTATGAGTTAGAGATGCCTTTTTAGGAGGATTTTGTCTTCAGTGGAGAGCCAGTTATACTGTTGGCTAAGTCCTGAAATGTGCTCTCTTCTAGGGATGCCCAGGGCTGCTCTCAGGGCATTGTTCTGGAGGGTTTGTAACTTGTAAGTGAAAGCCTTGGAGGTTCCCAAGTAAAGGGCGTTGCAATAGTCGAGGTGGGAAAGTATAAGGGCTCTAGCGAGTGTAAGACAGCTAGTGTCTGACAGAAATGGTTTGGCTGAGCGGATTAATTTGCCCGTATATGCAGTTGATGATGCCAGGGAGCTCAGTTGTCTTTTGAAGGAAAGGTTGGAGTCTAAGTAGAGACCCAGTGTGAATGGGTGAAGTGTGTGGAAAGGATGAAGTGTGTGGAAAGGATGAAGTGTGTGAACAGATGAAGTGTGTGGAAAGGGTGAAGTGGGTGGAAGGGATGAAGTATGTGGAAAAGATGAAGTGAGTGGAACGGATGAAGTGGGTGGAACGGATGAAGTGGATGGAAAAGATGAAGTGTGTGGAAAGGACGAAGTGTGTGGAAAGGACGAAGTGTGTGGAGCGGACGAAGTGTGTGGAGCGGATGAAATGTGTGGAAAGGATGAAGTGTGTGAATAGATGACGTGTGTGGAATGGATGAAGTGTGTGGAATGGATGAAGTGTGTGGACAGATGAAGTGTGTGAACAGATGAAGTGTGTGAACAGATGAAGTATGTGGAAAGGATGAAGTATGTGAACGGATAAAGTATGTGGAAGGATGATGCCGATAGATCAGATGAAGTGGGTGGAATGGATGAAGTGAGAGGAGCGGATAAAGTGGGTGGAAAGGATGAAGTGAACGGATGAAGTGTGTGGAAAGGATGAAGTGTGTGAATGGATGAAGTGTGTGGAAAGGATGAAGTGGGTGGAATGGATGAAGTATGTGGAAAAGTATAAGTAAAAGTTATGCAATGGTTATAATGTTCATGTTCGGCAAATCTGGACAAGCTATTAGCATTTATTTTGCCTGTTGCTTTTGATTCCGAATTGATGTTGTTTCATGGTAATTAGCACTCTATCATGTCATAGGCATTTGCTTAAGTATCTGATTTTACAAACCATCTATGTCCTTGCAGGTTGGCAGTACCGTCTTTTTCAAATGTAAAAAGGGTTATCACATTCAGGGTTCTACTACACGTTATTGCTTGGCTAATTTAACTTGGACTGGTATGCAACCAGAATGCATTCGTAAGTATTGATGTATTATTTACTGCATGCTTTAAACAAACATTAGAAGAATTGTTGTTTCATCTACCTGTGGTGCTCATTCTAATAATTTCAATTGATGAAACAGAGTTGGATACAGGGTTCCCTTCAATTCTATGATCTGTGTTAGTATAGCCAATTTTAATGATGCTCAGTATAGACCTTGGGGGGACAAAGGGGTGTGTCGCTCGAGCCGGGATGCCACACTGTGTCTTTCAGGGTTAACACACATGTATAGTTCTTTAAAAAGGATTATCTTTGATTTCTTGTGATGTAAATGTTGTTATTTTGATGATGTCAATAACATGATTTCCCCTTTAGAGTACTATTCAGACCTTAAAAATCCGAAAAAATTAACTTGCTTAGGGGAACCTGTTTATACAACTTGAATCTAATCAAGCAGTGTTAATATTCAATTGAATTTTCCATGAGTATATGGTCTTAAAGTTGTCATTCAAAGGCTATATTACAGAATCTTTGCCAGTGCAAAAAAGCAATGTTGTATTCTATCAACACTTTGTAAAAAGTATGTGAACTATGGATTTCACAGGTCAATACGTTTATCAATCTCTGAAAATCTGTGAGTCACATTACACACCATGCTCGCAAACCCAGACATAATGTTCTCCTTTAAAAATCCAGGTTATTGTCAGAGAAGACACACTCATACCTACAAGTCACAGAGAAGGTCCAAGGGTTGTTATTCTCCAGTTTTGGCCCTCTCTCTCTATTATTGTTTCGACCCTCCGGCGTCTATGGCCACGTGTAAGTAGATATTTTGTTGACCACTACTGTCGAGGTTCTGCCCTCTTCTGATGGTAAGGACATAAAGGCCACTCAGCATTTTCTATCTAAGGCTCCCTGTGATGAATCAAGGGATTCAGTCACTTCTCCCAGGAGGGAGCCTTTCCTTGTGATGCTAAGGAGGTGAGCTTGCTATGCATTCCCCCTATGGGTGGCAGCAAGCAGGAGCTCACAAGGAAAGACTCCTCTCGTTGGTACAAGGACTTGCATTCCGATGATGAACTCCCTTTCCATCACAATCAGAAACACCCTGAGGCTATATCATTTACGAGAAAACCAGACTCCTCGGATAGCTGTTATTGCAACCTGCCTACTGAGACAACTGAATACCTAAGAATGAGAAAGAATACCAAATTGCTTGACACTGGGACGACAAAGCACAAAGTAGTCATGCAGAGTTGGTGTCTGACACAAAGAAGAGACTGTGGCTGGGAACTGGGGAATCCCCGGGACAGAATCATAAAACAAGGCAGAGCCAGAGAACCATAGATAGAGACCCAGGAGTTACGAATCAGCTGGGTTAAAGTTGATAACCGGGAGAGAATGCTGTTCTCAATGCAAGTGAGGAGTTGGAATCCCGAGGTGCCCAAACAGTACTGTGTGAAGGCTGGAACCGACTAAGCTCACACAAGAGGTGCTGGTCCCTGGAGGGACAGTTGAGAAGCTCACACATAAGAGAGAAGTAGTGGTTCGGAAATGCCGAAGCCACAACGAAACACTCAGAGTTCTTACCTGGTGGTGGCTGAGGAGGAGAAAATGATAAGTCACCTTTAAACACTGAGGCCACTTGGGGAGAAAGACACTGAAGAGTGTCGGAGCGAGACGACGAGTCAAACGCAGAAGCCATTCTGACAAACCAAAGAGCAACGCCAAAGGCAAGTGTTGACCCGGTGATGCAGCCCTCCTACAATACAGCTAACAGGAAGAACGGGAGACCCGGAGGACAAGATCAAGAGAAACAGAATACGATTGCATATGTTAATAACAGAAACAAATATGATGATTTGAATAAACCTACTTGTCACAGTAAATGCGAATACTTTATGAAGAGTGAGAATAACATGGGGACTCAGTCTACTTGTCCCAGTGAGAATGAATATATTGAGAAGAGTGAGAAGTAATGTATTTATTTATTTATTTTATTACATTTTTTACTCGCCCAGACCCGTGGGTATCACAGCGAAGTTTCATATACATTGTGGCATTTTTATACAGTGTTACAGTTACAAGCATACAGAACATTTTTATCCTGAATTGCAATAAGTCATGGGGTCAACCTTCTTATACTAAGGTACAGTCGTCACAGTAGTAGGTCACACTTTCTTTGAACACTGGTTGCACATCAAGAGGTGACCCCTGGAGGTTCATGACGGCGATGGGATTACATTTAGTGTTTTAGTTTTAAGAAATTAGGTAATCTGAAGCATTCTGCTACTAAGGTGGAGGGGACTGGTGAGGGTTAATATTTATTGAAAAACCAGGTTTCCAGTGCTTTTTTGAATCTTGGTAGAGAGTCCTCATTTTTGATACTAAGGGGTGGTACGTTCCAGTGCGATGGGGCTAGGACTCTGAAGCTACTTCCTCCTGATCTACTGTATTTGTAGTGAGGAACTTCCAAGAGGGCCAGTTTATTAGATCTCAATGTCCTGCAGGAGATTTTTTCTTGATGGTGTTATTGAGGTAGCTGGGCGCTTTTTGGTGATGCATTTATAGACTGTTCTGAGTGTTTTGAAGATGATTCTTGCTTCAATGGGCAGCCAATGGTTTTCTGATGCTATGATCGGATTTCTTTATGCCTAGAGCCGCTCTAAGGGCTTTGTTTTGTAAAAGTTGGAGTTTATTCACGTTGGTTTTGGAGGTTCCTAGGAAGAGGATGTTACAGTAGTCCAATTTCGTTAAAATCAGTGCTCTGGCCAAGGTTATGCAATTTGTTGGGTTAAGAAATTGGCGGCTAAGTGCGATAAGTTTGGCTGTGTAGGCTGTGGACGAGGAGAGAGTTGCTATTTTTTTGTGCATAGTGAGGTTGGCATCTATGTAAACACCAAGCGTTTTAACTTGTTTGAGTACTGGGATTTGTGTACCATCAATGTTGATGTGAGAGTAGTTGGAGTGGAGGGTACTTATTCTTTTTTGGGAGCCCACGATGACGACCTCCGTTTTCTCATCGTTAAGGCAGAGACTATTTAGGGCCATCCAATATTGAATTATGGCATAGACTTTATTGATGGTGTCAGTATCTTGGGTGTAGTCCCCTGTAATGGGGATGAGGATCTGGGTGTCATCTGCAAAATTAGTGTAGATGACACCCATCTCGTCAAGAGCCGAGAAAAGGAGTTTTGTATATGCATTGTAAAGGGTGGGCAAGAGGCAGGAACCCTGGGGCACTCCTATAGGTACTACTATGGGGTCCGCTGCATAGTTTCCAATGGCATCTCTGGATGTGCAGTCCGTTAAAAAGGATTTTATCCACTGAGCAGCGTTACTGGAAAAATCAAAATCTTTTTTTAGGGTGCTGCATAGTTTGTCATGGTCCACCAGGTCGAATGCTGCTGATAGATCCAGTAGCAGAAGTGTGGCTAATTTGCCTGAGTCTCTAATGGAGACCAGTTGGATTTTCAAGCCCAAGAGGGCTGTCTCCGTACTGTGGTTGGGTCTAAAGCCAGATTGTCTAGCTCCTAGTAAATTATTTTGTTCGAGGTGGGTTGGTATTTGGTTGTAGGCTATTTTGTCGATGATTTTAAATGGTCGTTATGGGCCTATAGTTCGTAGGCACTAATGGATCTAATGTCATTTTTTTTAGTAGAGGGGTGACCCATGCTGCTTTAATGCTGGCTGGGACCTGATTAGTATGGAAGGAGGCGTTCACGAAATTAGTGATTATGGGTGTGAGAGTAGGGGCGCATAATTTGATTAGGTGTGCTGGAAAGTTATCTCCTTTGCAATTTGAAGCTTTGAGTTTGGATATAGTATTAAGTACTACATCGTAGGAGACTGGTGTAAAATTGAATGGGGGTGGTATCTTCTATGATCATGGAGATTTGGTTAGACATAGGAGGCTTATCAGCTAGGAGATTTCTTTTGGAAATGATTTTATTTTGTAATAGTTTCATTTTTGAAGACAGGGCATCTTGGATGGTGTTGCACCATTCTTTACTTGGTTGGACTAGGTTGATTATAGGAATCGGATTCTCTAACTCCTTGAGTGTAGTGAACAGTTCTTTGCTATCGGAGGAGGCGTTGCTAATTCTGGTGTTGAAGGCATCTGCTTTATGAGCAATGATAGATGATGTATAGGTTTTGTTTGCAGAGTTGAAAGCTTTCATAGCTTCTAAGCTATGGGTTTTATTTAGCCGGTGTTCTAGCGATCTTTTGATCCGTCTGAGAGAGACTAGTTCCTCGTTAAACCAGAAGGAGGATTTTTTTTCCTTGCGTTTGGTTTTGTTAACACAAGGTGCTAGGGTATCAATTGTGCTAGTTAGACAATTCAGCTAGGGCACAGGGGTTTTCAGTATTTATGTTGTTATTGTTAAGGGAGGTGGCTAGTAGAGGGTTGAGGTTTTCTGCTGTAAGTTTCCGGATGTTTCTCGTTACATAAGATACCTCGACGAAAGTTTTAGGTAGATCTGGTTCGTCGCACAAAATAGAGAAATGTATACTGTGATGGTCTGACCAAGGAATCGGGTTGATAGAGTCAATGGATACTACGGTATTGAGTGGTAGTATCCAATCTAATGTTCTCCCTTTTGTGTGGATAGGGGCATTCACTAGTTGTGTGAATGCCATGTCTTTGAGTGCACTGTGTAGTGCTTCTGCTTTATGGTCTTGGGTATCATTAAATCCTAAATTCATGTCCCCTAAAACTAGGCATTTTGTGTTTGGTTTAATTAGTGGTGTTAGGAGAAGTGGTATATCTATTTCTGGTTGGGATTTGGCGTTAGGTGCTCTGTAAATGGTTATTATGTTTATGGTAGTTTTATGATTAGTAGCTAATTTGGCTAGTAGGACTTCGTAGCCGTCTGGGTTCTCAATAAGGCAGGTTCTTATTTTGAGATGGGTTTTATGCAATAATAGCTACTCTCCCACCTACTGATTTCATTCTATCAGTCCTAAGGATGGTCTAATCTGTAGGGATGGCAATAGAGAGTGAGGGTCCGGAAGCTTGGTGGAGCCAGGTTTCCGTCACTATAAGTAGGTCAAGTTGTTGTTCAGTAATATAGTCATGTATTTCTGTGGCGTGAGCCGGTATAGACCGTGCATTAATGAGTGCTGCTTTGATGTGGAAAGGAGGGGGTGGTTCTTGGATTGGGTGGGGTGGGAATGAATTGGCGGTCCCTTTGATAACAGCTTGTTGTTTGGTTGTGGTGATTCTTTTAGGGCTTTTAGGCTGGGTCACTAATGGAAGTGCGCTTCCTATAATAGCAAGGGAGGAGGAGGCAGTTGTGCTAGAGTGGTTTAAGAATCGGGATCTGAGTCTTTGGGTTCTTACGAATCCTAGTAGAGGGATTTGTTTTGTTTGCTTAATTTTAGTGGGGTTCCTAGTCGGCGAGCCTAATGTGGTGACAGTCCGTGATCTCAGTCAGGAGCGTCTAAGTGAGCTGAGGACTTTAATCGTCATTTTGGGTTGTTTATTGGAAGTAGTTGCGTGGGGTGAGTGGGCTCTAAGTGAATTTTGGATCCCTATGTGGTCTGTAACACCATTAATCAGATAGTGATGTTGGGGAAACGGATTGGTGAGCGGCAGGAAGGGTGTGGGGCAGGGGATGGGGTGGTGGCGGGGGCATGCTGCTCTAGAGAGGCCATTATCTTGGATGATGAAGTGGGAGCCTATGCAGGGTGTATTATGCGGCACAATACAGAATGGAAACATTGTGATTAGTAACCAACCTGTCATGGTTTAGTTTGTAGAGGAAGGCTAGTTGGATAGCGGCTAGCCGTAATGTGACTGAAGTGTCACACCTATGGAGTAGGTCTAGGCGAGTAGTAAAGCAGAAAGCAGTTGCTACATTCCTGGGCCTGGAAGATCTGGGTTGCAGTTGTAAACCAGAGCGTTTGCTTAAGCGTTTGCTTAACACCTTACCAATAAACTTGGGGTGCTAGGGCAATTATGTGCTGAGATATAATGACAAAGGCCAGGCTTACTAGCGATATGTCCAAGCAATCTAACTGCGACTGTGCACCTATGTGCTAGAAATGGCAGTGTCCCAGTGAGTGTAAACACATTAAGAATAGTGAGAATAATAAGGAAGCTCAACCTCCTAGTGGATGGGAAACACATAGAAGGACTGAAGCAGGGCACAGGGTATTTTACACATATCCCAGTGTGAAGGTAATGATACTTCAAGGGATACCCAAAAGTAATCCTAAATCTATAATGTTTGAGTGTCAAGAAAAGAATAGTATCCTACTGGGATTTAGAGTATCAGAGTAAAGAAATATGTGGAGGCCCAAGTGCCTAGAGAGAGCAACTTGAACATACAAACAGAAGTAAAGAAAGGGAAATGGTGATATCCAGTAGGAGAATTGAACAAACTGGTTCAGGAAATAGCAAGAAGCTACTTGAAAATCATATAGTAAGATATATTTGCCGGCTAAGCAATTTCAGGAGGAGGGGGTCATTCTCCTGGCCTACAGTTATTCAGGTTAAGTGATAGGGTCAGTAAGGACTACCCATAGGTTACTTTGGCCTTTAGACAAGATGCCGAGCACCCTAGTTTAGTTATCTTAGGTAGGGGCATTATTTAATTATTTTCAATAAACATCCTTTAAAAATTGCAAACACTGGTGTGCCACCGTCTTCTGTACCTACCACACTCCCTCAGGGAATTCCCAACAAGTCCTACTCTAATGGATAGTGTTCTAAACGGAATTGGGATAGTGCCTTTCACTTACTGGTTTTATTCATGTTGTCCTGTCATGTCCACTCTCACCTATCCCTCTCTACTCTGACTACTTCCTTTTCATCCCCCCCAAGGAGCTGCTGTCCCTTTCACTCTGCCTGATCCTGCCTCCATCCATGTATTTTCTTCTGCTGCCACTCGACATTACTCCCCCTGTCCGCTACACTACAATGCATCTCCTTCCCACCCACATTACCACTCCCCTCATTCACACTACTACTGCCTCTTCTGCCCTATTACTCCCCTCTTCAACCCTTAGTCTCCTCTTCAACACTACTACTCCCTCCTCCACCCTACTACTCCACACCATAGGCTATATAAACACACTTATTACAAACTGTTCTAAATAGCCACACTCACATTGCAGTACCATTTCCACCCCCTAGCCAATACCTTAACTGCTCCACAATTCACCCCCACAATCCACCTGACCCTTCTTCCTGTTCTGTTGATCATCATCCACCTCCACTGCTGACCTCACCCAAAGAATCCCCACATCCTGCTTCCTATTCCTCTCTTATAATATCCATTCTGGCTTGAAGATTGATCTGTTTCCCTTGGCCAATATAGCCCTGTCTTCCCCTCCAAAGTGGTGTTTGTGCATTGGAAAGGCATAATATGGGGGTGTAGTCTTGCCCACTGTGCTTGTTTGGTTTGCTGTGGTGCTACCTTGGCATCTTCAAAGGGTAAATGTTCTTTTTCCTATTATGTGTAATCATTCTATGTATTCTCATGGTATTCAGGCAGGGGGAGGGTGGATGCATCTCCAATTTCAGTCTCTTGTAATCTGGTGGGGTTTGGTCTCATTGCATGGGCTTGCCAGTGGTCGCTTGCAGCCCTCTGATCCACGATTCCAGGCTGCATATGGGAGAAGCTGCACTCAGCATCTCCCTCTCCCCACTAGTGGTGCACCTCTGTTGCTATAATTCTGTGGGGCTGTTGTTGGCAAGGTATTTCTTCTTTGTTGTGGTTCTGGATCTTACTAGTTCTGGTTGTCTTGCTTGGTTTTCACTGTTTGCCTTCTGTACTACTTGTGGGCTCTAAAAAAGAGGAGAGACACTAGCAAGTTTCTTGTAGCGGTAACCCCCATATTACTCCTTTCCACTCGGCCTGGAGGGGCCATAGCCCTGATTTTTCCTGAGTGGATTCCTGCCACTATCATTCCCACTCAGATTTACTCCTCTTTTGAATGCCTTGTCTGCAGGCTCTCAATCTCTCCTAGCCACTCTCTTACTGTTGCTACTCTCTACCCCCCTGAGCAAATTACCTCTTTTCTCTCTAAGTGGGCTGCCCTCTCCCCCTCCCTCTTGACCTCAACCACTCAACTCTTCCTCCTTGGTGACCTCAACATCCACCTCGATTCTCCCTGTACCTCATCTCTACTCTTTCGTGACCTCTGCGATTCACTCTCCCTCTCTATCCTCCCCTCTGGCCCGATGCACTCTGCAGGACACACACCTGATGTCTTGATCTCCTCTGGCCTCCCCCTCTCTATCCATCTGACCACTCCTCTCTCCTGGAGTGATCACTGCCTTCTCCCCTCTCATCTCTCACTCTCTTCACCCCAAGCCAAGCCCATCCCAACACTGCCACCTACCTTCTCAGAAATCCGACCTATGAAGCGTGTGTCAGTTGAGGCTTTCGCCGCCACCTTCTCCCCCCCTCCTCCTCTGCCTGACTCACACCCAGACACAACCCTGTCCCTTCTCTACTCTTCTATCTCTGATATTCTTGATGCTCTTGCCCCTGTCATGAGGATCCATTTGAAGTCCAAAGCCAAGTGCAATACCTGGTATGACTCCGGCCTGGCTACACTTAAACGTAAGTGTAGGGCAGCTGAGAGGAAATGGAGGACTTCTTGTTCACCCTCTGACAAAATAGCCTGTCGCCTGCTCCAAAGGCAATACTGACTCCCTGTCCGCACAAAGAAGAGAGTCCACATTCAAGCCCGTGTCTCTGCAGCATCTAACAACTCGGCCGAACTCTTAAAAATTTGCAAGGAGCTTGCCAACCCTGCTGCAGTCTTTACCCCTCCTCTTGCCTCCCAGACTCTCTGCAATACTCTTGCCTCTCACTTTATCTCAACAACCCAGGGCATCCTGTCTACCCTCTCCTCCCCTTCCCCTCCTATTCCCTCTCAGTCTGTGCCTGTAGACGCCCCTTCAACCACCCCCACCCTCCTTCTCTTCCTTTCCTCTTTTCTCACCTTATGAGGTAGCTAAACAAGTCTGATCTATGAAAGCCTCATCGAAACAGCTTCATCCCTGTTCCTCTAAAACCGTCAAAGACCACATCGACACTCTCGCTCCCACCCTTGCCGATTTTTGCAACCACTCCTTTTCCTCGGGATCCTTCCCCTCCTCTCCCCTCTGAAGCACTCCCTTGTGCATCCTCTTCTCAAGAAACCCACACCTGATCCTTCCTGTCTGGCTATAACCCAATTTCCATTACTCCCTTTCTGGGCAAACTCCTGGAAAAGCTGGCCATCTCTCAGTTTAACCTTCGTTCTGATTCAGTTGTCTGTCTCCATGACCACCAGTCTGGCTTCAGAGCAGCCAGAAGCATGGAAACTGCTCTTCTGAACATCTGTGAAGATCTGCTCTCCAACCTTGACTCTAACATTCTCTCTGTCCTCATCCTACTTGATCTCTCTTCTGCCTTCGACACGGTCAACCATACCATCCTGCTCAACCCTCTCTGTGATAACCTGGGTATCACTGATCAGGCTCAAGCCTGGCTGACCTCTTTCCTCTTCGATCGACCCTCGCAGGTCCAACTTTGGTTCTTCCTATCATCTATCTTCCTCTCTACCTGTGGTGTTCCCCAGGGGTCTAAACTCGCCCTGGCTTTTCAACCAATACCTGGCAACCCTCGCCCACTGCATTGCCATGTTCTGCTCAAATTTCCAGTGCTACACTGAGGACACTCAACAAATGTTCAGGCTGCCCTCAGACACCTTCTCTCCCTCTCTCATCTCTGATTGCCTAACTTCCATTCAAGATTGGTGTTCCGCCAATGATCTTTGTCTGAATGCCAGAAAGATGGAGATCCTACTCATCGGCTCATCTTCACCATCCTTTCCCCCTCACTCTCTGGCCGGCCTCCCTTGGGCCTCCTCCTACCCCCACCTGCGAGGCTAAGAACATTATGGTCATCTTTGACTCCACACTTTCCTTCTCCACCCACACCTCTGAGGTCTCTAAAAAGTCAAACGTCCTACTGCACCTCCTCGCAGATACTCTGCCTTTCCTCTCCTTTCCCTAGAAGCTCACTGTCTCCCAAGCTCTGGTTCTCTCTAGGTTGAACTATTGCAACAGCCTCTTTCTAAATCTACCTGCCTCTACTCTCCGTCTTCTGCAGCTAATCCATAACAGGACTGCAAGACTTGTCTTTGGCCTCAAGCCCTGGGATCATATCTCTTCAGCTCTGAAATCTCTCCATTGGCTCCCTGTGGATGCGAGGATTGAAAATCTGGTGAATTTGAATTTAAAACCCTCTTCATTGTCCACAAAACTTTCTGGGGCCTGGGTCCAAAATCCCTTCCGCTATCCCTCCGCAAATACTTCCCCTCTCATGCTCTTTGCTCCTCTACCTCTAACTCCCTCAGGGTCAGTCGTCCTTCAAAGAAACAAGCTGGGGGTAGATCTGTGTCATCGGCTGGGGCCTCCCTCTGGAATAGCCTCCCTGCCACTCTAAAACTTGAGGAGAACCATCGCAGGTTCCAGAAGCACCTCAAGACCTTCCTCTTTGCTTCTGCCTTGGCTCCCCCTCTCCCTTGCTGATCTGCCCTCTCTTGGCACTGTGCACCTGGCCACCCTCTGTCCCCTGTGCCCAGGTACCTGCCCACCCTGCCACCCTCCTGCACTGCCACTTGGCCACCCCTTGCACTGGGGACTGTATCTGTACCCACTCAGTCCCCCACACCCCTATTTTCTTCTTTTTCTGCACTCATCAGACTTACCGAGTCTGCTGCCGTAAACACAACAATTGCCACCTGCTGGCTGCACTACCTCTGTTTTGCCTCTATTATCTATTTAATTTATTTATTATTATGTATCTGTTCTCCTCTGCTCCTCACTTTCCACTCTCCCCCTTCCACGTACTTTTCCCCTCCCCCTTCCATGCACTTTTTCCCTTTTCCATGCACTTCCGTGTTCTCAATGTCACTGGGCCTAGTAAGATTGTTGTTGTTGTTCCCACATGTCTCCCCTCCCTTGCCTTGTCACGATCTGAAACACTTGTGTATGAGTGCGATACAAATAAAATATCATATCAGAATTCTGGAGCAGACAGTATACTGCAAAACAATATACTGGCACAAAAAGGGGGGGACAGGAATCGGGTACTTCATAGTTTTCTGCATCCATCTCAGGTGTAGGACTGCCTTTGCATCCCTCGTTGGCAGGACTCCAATCCCCACCTGAGAGGTGTTTCCAACCCCTTTCGGACCAGGACATCTTACTGACCTTGGCATTTTACTGTCAAAGACTAATAAAGTCTTCTGATGGATTGTTGGTCTGGGTGGTAAGTGTTTCCAAATGGTCAGGCTACATGATTTTCATATTAGTTAACATTTCACTGGAATTTCATTGGATTCATGGTTAAAAATAACCTGTTTTGGGAACCCAACCTTACTAAAAATCGGAGTCAGATGTTATTCTAGAACAGTTCAAGGACAGCAGCAGTACCAACTTGTTCTCAGAGATTAATGAGAGGGTAACTAATGTCAAACCCATACATTTCAAAGGGTCCATCACAACGAGTACTGGTATCAAGGCATCTTGTTTTTTCACAGGATTTACTAGATGAATGACACATACGAAAGGTCCAACTGTAATAGTCCCAATGTACACCCATTATAGGCCAGTGAAACTAGGAGACATTTTTTCATCTGTCTTTTTCAATCTGAGGTCATCAGTATGAAAACTCCAGTCTCTCCTATTTAGACAATGATGCAGTTTTCATTCAGAGATGGGATGATACTCAAAAAAGTGCTTCATAACATGCATAATTTAAGTTCGACTATCAAGGCATAACATATCAGATAGCACCGACCACCATGACTTTGACCAGGTCAGGTGCAGTAAGAAACATTGTTTTTTAGTCTAAAGTACAGTCTGTCTGAAATATGAGCATTCCAATCACACGGCCTGAGGTGAGGGTGTTCTTTGGCCTCGCTGGATGCTTTTGTTTGTTTATTATAGGGTATATGACCATTGCCCTTCCCTTAGATGATCTGTTGATCATGAAGTTTACAAAAAAGGTACTCTGTATATCTGTATATCTGTTCAATTGCCTTTCAATACTTGAACAATGATTTATGCATGACACCGGTTCTTAGGACCCCTGACTATAGTTACGAAGTTAAAAGTTGATAATCCAAATTATGATGAGTCAGAACAACCTTTCAACTTCATTAGTAGACGGTTACAAAAAGGAGGTGAAAATCTGCCATCGTGGAAAAAGGGGCATTTGCTTTTGTGTGGGTTGTCCACAAGATGATACCCTATATTGCCATGTCCCTCTTTATGCTTTAAACCATCCACAGGCTTTTTTTAAATGATTACAGGTGGAAAATCCAAAGTCTTATATTGGAAAGGATCTCTGCAGGTATTTACTATAGACATTTAACAACAATCTTGACTGAAACACTCCAACACCGATGGCCTGTGTGGATACTTTTGATTAGAAAGTGAGACAGGCCCTTAGAAGGGTTTTTACCTACCTTACTATTTATCTGGGGAGTATATGAAAGAAAACCATCAGCAAAGGTGTACTTTCCTGAGGTTTGTATATTTGCTGCGCAAACATAAGGTGGTCTCCCTACAGGAAAGTGTGTGCTGCTAGAGTGAGACGCATATACTATGTTGCTAAAAATGTAATATCAGGTAATGTGCTGGGAGAAAATCTCAGGGGCAAGATGTTTGTCTTGGAAGCAAGACAACGCAGAGCAACACGGGTTTGAGACTGGTCTCCGGTATTAAGTGCATTATAAACGATGAATTACTTAAATGCATAATGGCAGGGAGTCCCCGAAGGCTGTTTTCAGGTCTTTTAGGCATGTAACACTGTCCCTGGCATTCATATACATGAATCATCTATACTGCACAGTTTACAAACAACGCAGAAAACAAACTGCAGCCCCAACTTCCATCCATTAACAGTCACTATAAGATACAACAATTTCAATGATCTGCCATGCGGGAGATACCCCTATGTTCAATAGCATTACAAATCAAGCCACAGAGTGGTTGGAAACACGCACACACATGCACACACCCACATGACCCCGGCTTACAAAAGAGGATGAATTGTTTGGAGTGGAGGGGAAAGAAAGAGTGGTCATCCAACCAGATTTTGCCCCTTCAGTGCATCCAGATTGAAGTTCATGCATATCATTTATTGAACGAAATCCACATTCTCAGATATACATCCTCTTTACCAATTATTTTTAGCATGACCTTCTTATGGAGAACACGCACATATATATCAACCATGCAGAATGTCGCATTCTGCCTAGGAGGTAGTTGGGCCTAAGAAACCCTACAGAATTGAATTTGGAACTGGAAATGACCCTGGAAAATTGTTTTTTCACATTTATCAGTAATAACAGATGCAGTGTCAATTAAACATACGTGTAGGAGGTATCTTGTGAGCTGGAATTAAACCTGCAAGACCGGAACTGGCAAAAGAGCAGCCTTAATATATACTATAGGTATCTTCTATTTGGCTCTGTGTTTAGCAAAGCTAAGTAAAATGGATTCATGTCTTCATTGACAATCAACTATCATAAAAAAAGAATAGAAAAATGCCCCAAAGAAAACCTTAGTGATTAGGTCAAAACACGTGTTGCCAATCCGGTAAAGAAGATATATATTGAAGAAAGATAAATGTGTCTTGTGTTAAAATGTGTGTGTTTAAAAGCAAACACTGTCTAAAAACCAAAGGTGTGGCGCAAGTGGTCATTCATCTAGTATTCTTCTGAGACTTGTCCTGGTAGAGGGCCATTTTCAGTCTCACCCCAAGAACAGATTCCACTGAGTCAGCAAACTTAGAGGACCTCTTAAAGAATGAAAAAGCAGTTCTTTATAAGAACTGAAGCATATTTTGTTATGTGGCACTTCCTGTTTGGCAAGCAAGAGTCATAACAGGAGAACAACCCACTTTGCCCTCTGGTGCTAAGTCTTCCAAGCCACCTATCATGTCTTTTAGACTCTGGTTTAATATCCCAGCCAGCCCATTGGCTTGGGGATACAAAGATCTAGATAGTCACCCCACACTTGTCCTGCAAAACTTCATATAAGCCAATATGAAGTTGCTACCTCAGTCAGAGATAACCTCCTGGGGAAAAACTCACATAAGAGTATATACACACTGAAGCCGTTGCCACCATTGGGTCCATTATAATTCATAAGTGAGCATCTTTAGAGTACTGAGTTGCATGGTCTACAACTAATAGTATGTACTAGTTTCATGAGGATACATGGGATCCAATGGATTAACAATGTGCATCCCTATTCGCTAAAGAATGTATACAAATAAAGGAAGTGGAATTAAATGGGTCTTGATTGCCCCACTTGACACACAATCTTTTATTATAAAACCCATCATGGCCAGAAACAAGTAGATGACAACCTGTCTGGTGACTTAGTTGCTTCTAAGTCCCAATCAAAGGTATGACATGAGCGATGACCAATAGGAACCTCCTGTGGCATTGGGGAACAACCAATCTCTAGTTGCAAATCACCTCAAAGTTATTGTCGTCACGCTACAGGAGACCATTCTCACACTATACTTTGAACAAGCCAGGGTGTTTTCTCTGAGCTTGCTCTGTTGCCTGCATTCAAATACCTGCCAGAGTGAAAAAATCTCTCTGTGCTTGGAAAAAGGCAATCTGACTTAGGTGTCCATCTGCGGAAATCTTACTCAGTTCTGGCCGTCCCTTTAGATCTCAAGGTACCCTGTCGCCCCTCTTAATCCCAAATTGAAAGTCTACCTCCTTTCATTTGATTTATCCTAGTATCCTACCACTCATCTGCCTTTAAACTCGCATGTTTCCCTCGCCTCTAACCTGCTTCTGTGCCTCACTTTCTTTGCCTCAACTCTAGCATTTCTTCCACCATGGTTATATCCCTAACGTAGCTGTCCATACCAGCTACCATCACTAATTTTGACTGTGCTTAATCTATGTAAGTTCACCCAGCTGTTGTTCATGGTGACTGTTCGATTTGCACCCTACCAACACATGTTCAGAATGTCACTCAAACACACACCATTGTAAGTAGCTAATTGTGTCCGGTCAAATCTGCAATCTTATCTATTGTACATTATTTTGTGTTCAAAAGAGCATTGTGCTTCCATGTAAATAAATAAATAAATAAATACATAAATAAATAAATACATTTCTCATTCCTTTTCTACAATATTATGCAATTTTGGGGACACACATTCATTTTCATCCACAAGAGGAAATCCAGAGGCCGCTGAGGACTCTACCTCAGGAATAGGCGAAATGGTGGACTATGGCACTTGACTTGGAGCTACAGGTGTGATTCCTGCAACTAATGCCCCTTGGCCTGTTGCCTCACGCACTTCTCTGACCTGTTGCTCTCTCTTTCTAGTGACCGCTGCAGTGATCTCGAGATCAGGCAAGTCAGTACCCAACAAACAACATACAGGAATAGGGTCTTTCACCACTATACAGTGCATGGAAGAGTGTACCCCTCCAACTAAACTCTACAATTGCTTGTGAGCATATACTGGGCCCTTGCATCCTTACAACCCTCCAGCACCACAATCAGAGTACCGTATGTACTGTTTCTTTTGTATGCATTGTTGCTTGGCAATATTGATACGTGCGCCCATGTCATTAATGACAAAAAAACATTTTGATCAGATTTTGGATTCCTTTTTTATAGGCAGGGTATAAAGATTTTCCTTACGCCCCTTCTTATTTGCTCTAAGGTTAGTCAGAATCTTTCACTTCTGATGTGGTTGTACTCAACTAAACCTTCTTATGGTCATGAGTGCTCACATACCTGCCAGCAGATTCTGCAAGCTCTGAAGTGTCTGTGATCTGCTTGTCCACAATGCATTGAAACAACTCTGACATACAATTTTCCAAATATGCTCTGATTCCTTCAAATTATACATTGCTTCACATTTTTCAACATTGCCAACTACTTACCCCACAACACAGTTACATTGGAGACAAATTAGCAAATCCTTGGAATGCGTGTCTGCCCATTTATGTTCTTCATAATGGTGGCCTTCAGTTTGGGTAAATGAATCCATCTTCAAGAGTAAGCTATTAGAAAAACATCTGTGACAATTTGTCAATACGTGACACAATATGGGGGCCCCACAAAATAGAGTAGGAATGGTAATTCCAGTGTCTGAAACCATGCACAATTGACCTACTCCACCTCATAGGACTGAACAAAGTCCTGGTGGATCTGATCCTTGGGCTTTTTCCAGGCTTCTGGTCTGGAGGTACTACTCCAGGCAATTCATTATAAGCACAAAAGAATCACTAAGGAATCACACCTCTGTAAATATATATATGTGTCTGTTTGTGTGTCCCCGTGTGTACGTGTATGGGTTGTGTGTGTCTGTGTGATCTAAATATATATATATATAAAACGGTCCCTTAAAAGAAAGAAATGTGGTATCAGCAGATTGGGGAATATGAGGATGCAAGAATAGAGGAAGCAGAAGAAATGATCCGAATCATGGGATACAGCAAGAACATATTTTGGGAATGATCTAAGAAAATATGATTATCAGCTCTGAGTCCACCACGGTAGTTAATCATACTCAGATTGCCTTATAGAGCAAACAACAGCTTTATTAGAACATGGGCTTCCATCCCCTGTCAAAATGTCCATTAAATAGATACATACGTGGACATGTTCAAATTTTGTAGAAAATGTTGTCTACACAAATATTATGCTCAGGCTAACTCTCCAAAACAGTAATCCTCTAGAGTAGTCAGTTGCATACGTTTCAACGTTTTTTGGGATGTATCAATGTGAATAATTAAAATCATATTGTATTTCTGGACCTTTACATAATGGTAAGAAATAATTAAATTCAGAATAAAATGCATTATAAGGCAACTGCAGGTAATTCCATTGTACATGCCACGTTTTGTATCCTCCCAGTAATGAGAAGACTGTTCCTTATGCAGACTTTCTGAGGGTTCAAAAAATGGACTCTTTAGAAAGTGAAGATGAGGTAATAAAGTCAGGTAAATGCTTATTTGTTAAGAAAAGAGGCTACTCTTCCAAAATGATCCAATAACCTTGCAATAAAGCTTCCAAAATGCCAAGAAAAGAGTTTGTACAATAGAAAGTAATCATCTGGTTCAACCATTCCTCGATTTATAATAGCCTATGATATATAATCTTACACGATTAGAGTCATTTTTAATAAACGTTGCCATCTGTTGTGCAAAGAGAAAGATCTACTGCCAATCTTAGGTAATAAACCACAGACATGCAAAAAGATAGGGGACAAGGTAGGTCCCTATGCCATTAGTAGTCATTATAAAGTACCCAAAAAAAGCATGCTATTAGAATAACAAATGGGTTGCTTACAATGCAGATCGTGTGTCATCTGTACACATGTTTGAAATAGAAGGTGTCAAGTGGAAATCTAAATAAAAGTACTGGTTCATATTAGAGCCAACACAATAAATTGCAAATGTCAATTACCCAGCAGCCTTACACTTTTAAGAACATCACAGCAAAGACAATAGTCACTTGAAATGTGTAGGTCTGTGTAAAATGAAACAACACCCTCGAAGAGGTGATCAATAAAGGTACGTTGATCATTAAAATCAACTGTAAAATTCCTTGGGTAACCCTGAATTTTTGTAAGTAAGTCTTTTTGAAAATGAATATATATGCTACGGGTTATATCATTCGGTTGATACAAGATAGCAATAACAGTATTCAACACATTCTTGTAAACACTGTTTATAAATGAATTGCTAGCACCTTATTGTGTGTTATTTTATTAGATATAGTTGCCTACCCTTTATCTGTTTGAATAACTATGTTAATTTTGCTCCAGAATACATATTACTCACTGTTAATGCAACACTATATATTTAATAACATTATCACTATGATCATGTGTTACTAATATCAAATGTTAAAAAATGACATGCAATGAATTCTCAGCTAAACAAAATATTACATGTATCTATATTCATTTACATGCATTGGTAGACAGTGATACATATTGTGATTGTTTTCTGTCACTGTCACAGTACACAGTCTCTAATGTTACCCTATAGCACATGAATATTACTGACTACAATGACATGAGAGTGCAATCATTCTGGCTGATGTGTATTAATTTGTTTTCATTAAAGATAAAAGTTTCAACAAATGTTGATGCACTATTGCACTTTGCACTTAAACCTGTTATCAATCGATTTTGCAAATTCAATTTTTAGGTGTAGTCTGTCTACAGTTCTGTAAGGGAGCTTCTAAATTCCTCTTAGTACTATGGGGAGTGTAGGTCAATTACATGAAGTATGAAAGCCAGTCTCGTTTATTATTTTTTACAGATGATTCATCTGTGGATAGCAGGAAAATATCAGTCTGCTCTACAATAAAATACTTCCTTATATTTGCTGAGTCCTGGATTTCTTCCTATCAGAGAATATGGTATGATATTAGATACATTAGTTTTCAGCAGAATTATTGTGCATTGTCGGCCCAACTGTGACATAATTGCCACATGTGGTAACTATATATCTATATTTGGCTCAGGTTTCCCAAAACTGAAACATATGATGCCAATCAGTGTTCTGGTTCAAAAGATATAAAGGGTAAAAAAAACATGTGTCATCAGTGATGTCATCAGTGTGTTTAGGGGCTGCACAATGAGGGCCTAACCTTTATGATGGTGTAGAACTATACTAAACTCTATACTATTACTAGACTGCCATTGATCTGATCATAAAGGTTAAACAGGCCAACAGTCTATATACCTCCTTTCCATCTTTTGGTAAAGTGGAACGAGAGCAGGCTATACTGTCATGAGATTTGCAAGCCAGTATGGAAGTCTTCAAACAACACTAGAAGAGTAAATATAAAGGTAAAAGGAATGTCCTTCGAGTCAACTGGAACCCTCCATGCTTTATTGCAGCAGCAGAGCCTATTCTCTTGTCCAGCACGAGCAACAGTGTGCTATGCACTCGAAATCAAATTTCTGCATCGAACCAAGCGTCAAACCACCCCGCCAGGACTTTGAATTGCACCTCTACTTGAACCGCTGGAATACCGTGTCACTCACCAACCCAAACCAGAGGTACTCATCATCTCGAAACGGGCTCAATCGTCAAACCACTGGTAGTGAACCATTTGACCTGCATTGCATGCCACAAAGCCGCATGGAACAAACACCTGAAGCAACTCGGTGCCGAATCAATGCCTGGATCAAAGCAATTCTATGCCTTTGACACTGATTCAACCCAAAATAAAAACTGCTGGGTGCCTGCCTCAACACAGTTGACTGCCATATATTGGCAGTCAACTACTTTGAGCACAGCCTGTACCTGTGGTCCTCCTTCTGGTTCCCTAGAGACTGGCTAAGTCTCTATAGAATCATTTTCCAACATAAACATATACTTTCTTAAAATCCTTTTTGCATTTCTTGCCTGATTGCATTTCTTTCCACCCTGCTGAATACCCAGAGTGCTGTACCATTACATATCGCATTTGCTGGATTTTCTTTATAGAGGTGGGTTTTTGTATAATACTGCTTTATATGTATTTGTACATTGGTGTGCTTGAAGTATAGATATTTTTATAGACTCTTGATTTGATATTACTTTTATTTAGGGTTATTATATTGTGTGATTTTGGTTGCTCCTGGATCACATTCACACCCCTCCCGATAGTAGAGCTCTTCCTTGGTCCACGATACGACAAAAGTCAAATAAGAAATATCTCTAAACTGCGCCTGTTTTAACTTAATGATTGGGATTGCTGATGGTTTGTGGGGCCTGAGTAGGCAGTTTAGTCAGTACTCATCCTTTTACTTCTGCAGAGCAGAAATCATTTCATCACACTGGTGGTAGTGATGGGATTTGAGTCAGACTGTGCCACAGCCTAGTCATTCAAAAGAAAAGTGAATGCTAGAAATACTGACAGTCATTTTTGCTACCATGGAGTTAGACATGAGTGCTTCAGCAAGCTTGAAAGTAGGTAAACTCTGCAAGCTATATAAAAAGAGGGGGCTCGCTCATGGAAGTAATGTTACAAAGGCTGACTGTTGAAAAGCTTTCAGGCTTTTGAGGAACCTAAAGGGATCAAGGAGTTCCAGGAGGGCTATAGCAATCTGTTGCTCCCAGCCCAGGTACACCCTTCTCTTTGGGATGAGGAAATTGGCAGAGTACTGTAATATGGAATGCAGTTTTCACAACAGCCCCAGTAAGTCAGGACATGAAGCTCTCAGAGAGAAGAGATTTCCATTAGAGGAAAAGCAACAGAGGGATAGTGTGATATTTTGCAAACAGGAACTGACAGAACAGTAGGAGGCCCACAAACAGACTTCCATAGGGGAGAGAAATAGTTCCAGCAGGGGTTCACAAGGAAAATCTAGGCACCACATCCCTAAGGTCCTAGGTAAAACTTGTAAGGAGGAGGAGAGAAATGTTTCACTGGTTCAAAAAGATGGAGTTAGCTTTCTCCCTCCAGGAGGTGGAAGGGGAGTTGTGAGTGCAGCACTGGTACTGATGTAATATTTCAGTTGACAATGCTTGACATTGGGTACTCCCTATGCTAAGAGCTGACAGATCAACTACCCCTTCCTTTATGTCCCTTTGTGTCTGCAGGTCAGTCAAATTGGCAATCTCTAAAAATAGTGGATTGTCTAGTACAACGTTCTAATATTCAGAAAATATAAATTTAATTTATTTAATTTCATACATCTTTTTTCATAAAATGATCTATAAGAAGATCTAGCATAAACAGTGTAAATTCTAAAAAAACACAAATATTGCATTCATTATCGTGTGTATTCTAAAATAATTCCTGGGCAGAGGTCCTGAGCTACTTCAAAAAGGGGTAGAGGCACAAAGCAAAACCCAGGATCCAGTGTATAGCGAAAACTCTGACCTGGTCAAGACAATGATCCCAAGATTTATGAGACAGGGCATAGCCAGGAGTTGGTTGTTCTCCCAGACCACAGGTGTTTCTGAGCAAACCTAGCTCCTAGCACTCTGGCTGGTCACTTAGATGTGACTGCAACCTCTGACAGCTTGTCAGAATTCTTCACAATTAGCAGGTGGATTTGATAGAATGGTAGAAACTGCTAATAACCTGCACATAACTAATGTTATGTGCATGCTATACAGGCTAACCTATGCAATGACAGGACAGGAGAGGCACACCAGACCCCCTCAAATCCACTACCTGTGGTTGATTCGTTTTACAGGAGGAAAAATAATTTATCACAGGTGGGATCCTCCCAAGATGTCATTGCTGACAGGGGATTTCATGTCATATTTGTGTCTGTGAAGATGCCATAGAAATAGGCATCTGCCAACCAAACACCATTCCAGCACTGAAAAGCTGGTATGAGCAGGGCATAAGTTCAAGTTCAAGTCGATGGGCAGGGAAGTAAAAGCCAGATAGGCACCTGTAAAACTGTATTTGTGGTGGACTCAGCACAGCCAAACTCAGACGTTTCTGATCGGCCTAGCGCCTACCTCCTCAAGCAGCTGATGAGGTCAGAGAAAAACTGGCCCACAGTTGAGAAGCTTCTGAAGCTTTGAGTTATATCTATACACAGATTAAAAATGGACATGTTATCTAAGCCTGGATCATTACATTCTAGTGCAGATGGCAACAGTATATTTTCTCACCTTGAGGATGAGCCTGACCCTTAGGAGGGTGGTTCTCAACATTGTTGCCTGGGAAATGTGAAACATTGCCAAGTAACAAGGCTGTAGAATCCCTTGTTTTTTAAAATTAATTAATAAAATGATTCTGCTAATTCCATCGTATAAAGGCTGGCCCGCAAACAAGACCCAACGTTTAGCAAATTCCAAAAGCAAAGCATACACCTTTGCCCAGCTGCATCAGTATCCTGGTTTGCAGTTCATGCTCTCCAGTGGGACAGATCAGGTTCAGAGCTCACAGGTGCCTCTTGACAGCTACAGTGACTGGCAAGTCACTGCAGCGCAGGGGTTGCATTTAAAATACGCAACTCTGAGACCAACTTTTACAATTTAAAAAAATCACAATCCTGGTGGAAGTTATACTCTTGAAGCATAAACCACACCATGTTCACAACCCACATAGGGCTGTTTTGGTGTCTCATTGTTGGCATACATTTTTCAGAATTATTTGGCACATTCCCCAGTGTTTGAATTATATTGACGATATTCTGATATTTGGAGCCAACCAAGAATCACACGATGACATGTTAAGGAGATCTGCATGTCGTTAGAGGAGGGGAATCTGACCCTTAATATTAACAAATGAGAATTAAGCAAAGTCACGCTAAATTCTTCGGACATATATTTAGTGAAGTCCTCCAGCCGGACCCTATGAAGGAAGAGGCACTGATCATGGCACCTATACCATCGGCTATCTCAGCTGTCCAGTCATTCTTGGGAATGGCCAGCTACTGTACAAAGTACATTAAGGAGTCTGCATCGGTCAGCATGCCCTTGAGGTTACTCACAGGGAAAGGATAAGGAAAGGACAAGAATTCCACTGGTCTTGAGACTGTTAGGTGGCTTTCAATAAAATCAAGGCACATATTTCATCAGCTGAGTGCATTCCATACTATGATGCTGAACTAGAAAACAAGCATTGGATTGGGGGCCATTTTGGCACAGTACAAGCAAAGATGCAATTTCCCCAGACACATCATGTAGTATGCCAGTAGAAGTTTATCACTGCTGGTTCTCTCCAGACACCTTGGCAGCTGGGCAGCTTAAACGCCTGGCTGAAATAAGCTGGAGGAAAATACCTCCAACATCACCGTGGCAATTTACAAAGAATTGCCAAAAATTACCAAGGTGCTATTTTTAAAGTTAAAAAGGACACACTGGAGGACCGAGTCATGGGGGTGAATTGGAGCCCCAGGGAGCTGTTTATTATTCTGAATCTGCTCAAGGGGTATGACACCTGACTCATATATAATTACTGATGATGCATGGTGCCAAAAAGTCCATGACAGGTTCGTTCAGAAAATAAGCCAATATCAGGTGTGCACACCGGTCAATACACACAATGTGCAGGTTACAGGCATTTAACCTAAGATTACTAGCACCAAGATGGACAGTGTGGCTGATGCTTTTGCTTTTCAGCAGGTCCACGAAGTGTCAGCAACTGTTGCTCAAATGAAACCCACATCTTCTAAGGGTGATGTTTTTCCAGCCTCATATTTTAAGGAATATTTTACTAACATCACACAGTCAGTTACGTCTTTTATCAACCGCTCTTTCCAGGAAGGGATAGTTCCTGATCACTTAAAGGAGGTCTGGATCTCCCCACTATTAAAGGAGGAGGGCCTGGATCCAAATGAGCCTGCTAACTATCACCCATTAACACATTTACCTTTTCTGCTGAAGGTCATAGACAAGATTGCTTGCACACAGTATGATGCTTTTGCTGAAGAGAGGAGAATCTTGGCTAAAGGCCCACCAGGCTTTAAGAAGCAGCACAGGACCAAAACTGCCTTGGTGGACGTTAAATCTAAAATTGTTGATCAAGGCAACTTGGCCATGATGTTGTTGCTAGACCTGTCAGCCGCCTTTGATTTGGTGAATCACGATATGATGGTGGGTAGGATGGCCAGGGTCGGTAACTGTTAAAGTGGGCAGTGAACTGGTTTAGATACTTCCTCGGACCAAGGAAGGCTAGGGTTATCAGTGAGGACTTTCAGTCACAACAGTCACTTCCTGTGTTGCGCCTCTGATATACAATATCTACTCCAAACCCCTGTTTGATCTCCTAGATGGTCTGGGTGTCAAGTTTGTCAATCACATGGATGACACTCAGATCCTTCTGGAGCTCTCTGGATCCTATGAAGCAGACTCACTGAAAGTCGGCTACATTTTTGATGCTGTTAAAGCATGGATGTTGGAGAATGCTCTTGATTTGAATGATAAGAAAACAGCAATTCTGATTCTTGCGGGTGCTGCAACGTTGAAGAAACTGTATGCCCAGTATGAGGCTTTCTTAATAGGGGCACTAGAATGCAGGTTGCTGACCATGTGAGAACCCTGGGTGTTAGTTTTGACTGCAACTTAAATTTCAGCAAACATGTATCTCACCTGAGGTCCTGCTGTGCCTATATGACGCAGCTTTTTTGGCAGATACACGTACCTATGGGGAGAAAGCAGGGCTCTGATTACAACAGCTACAATAAATAGTAGGCTGGATTATTGCAATGGGCTTTTGTTTGGATCTTTGCAGGCATACATGAAGAGGCTGCAGACCATCCAAAATGGTTCAGTCAGGGCCCTATGTGGCCTGATGCACAGAGATCACGTTGCAGCTGCTCACAGGAAGCTCCATTGGCTCCCTGTTCACCAGAGGATTCACTTTAAAGAATCCTGTCTTGTCTATAAATGTCTAGCAGGTGATGTTCCAGGTACCTCAGTTCACGAATTATGAGACTGCCGCACAGGCATACCCTACAGTCCAATTAAAAGAATTTGCTGATGCAGCCTAGATTTACTTTAAAGAGATTTGGAGGATTGAGTTTTAACGTATGGGCACCGAGTGTCTGGAATGAACTCCCAAAGCTCCCGTCAATTGCCCAGTTCAAGAAAGCCCTGAAGACACACTTGTTTGATTGAGGGGGATTATTTTAAGAACCCTTCTTTCCCTTACTGACTCATTTTTTCTGACTCTGGTCTATTTTGTGTTCCCTGTTTGTTGCTGTCATGTGTGTGCCCTGAGGCCTGCTGGTGAGTTGGCGCTATACACAAATTCTCTAGAATAGAATAGAACTGAGTGTGACTATTCGCAGCCAGAGCAGGAAAGTCTGGCTGTCATGTGGGCATGCAAACATGAACACTTGTTTCTGTATGGAAAGAAATTCATGATTTTGACTGATCATCCAGCACTTACCACCATCTACGGGAAACCTAACACAAAAAAGCCACCCTGCATTACTTGTTGGGGTCTACTTTTGCAGTTGTACTGTTTTGATATCATACCCAAGCCTTGGAAGATGGTTCCCACTTCCAGCCATGGAAGATGCACAGACTTCGAAAAGCTGATCAATATGATAACCATATCAGTAGTTACACATTTTCAAAAGAAATACAACAGGAAGTGGAGAAGAACGTCCTGCTATCCCACGTCAAGGAGATGGTGCTGACGGGTAGATGGCAACACCAGAGCACAACTAGATCGGCCCTGTCCGAAGAACAGCAGCAGGTGATGCAAACCTTCGCCCTCAGGAAGGATGAGCTGTCCGTGTCTGTGCAAGGGCTCCTGCTGAAGGAAAACAGGACAGTCACCCACACGTCACTACAGGATTGCGTAATCGACCTCGCTCATGTAGGACAAAGGGGCATAACATCCACAAAAAGGCAGCTGAGGACAAATGTATGGTTTCCCAAGATGGATGCAAAGATACAAAACACACTAGAAACCTGCATTGTGTGCAATCCAGTGGCACCCCGCTCATTCCCCAAAACTCTGTAAATGATGGCAATGCCTTTGAAAGTGTGGGATGAAGTGGCTGTTGATTAATTTGGTCCTTTGGCAAATGGCAAACATGTGCTATTTGTCATTGATGAAATGCCACGGTACCCCGATGTCCACCTGGTGTCATCCACAAGTGCACATGCTGTTATTCCTGTGCTTGACAAGATGTTTGCAGAGTATGGCGTTGCTGCCACTCTGCCAGTCTGTCAATGGGCCCTGATTCAGTGGACAGGACTTTTCCTGGTTTGCAGAACATCTGGGTTTTGAACATAGGAACATCACCGCCAGGCCAATGGCACAGCCGCACTCTTTATGGCAAATATCAAGTGCTCTCTACAAGTGCACACTCTCACAAATAGGTCATTCATGCAGGCAATCTGCATCCTTATGAGAAATTACAGGAACACGCCGCACAGCACCCCTAGAACATGTCTGTCTGAATTGATTCAGACTTGTTTACCTCACAAGAGGGAGATGACCCATTAGTGCAGCATGCCGCAGGACAGATGAAGTGAACAAGAGGAAGATGAACAGCTATGCAGATGGAAAGCACAAGGCCAAACAATCCTATATTCAAGAAATAGATACTGTCCTCGTATGGCAGAACCAGAAGTATCTGCTATCCACTCCGCGCCCGTGCGGGTAGCTAATGTAAAAGGGTACATGGTGTCAGCAGTGGATAGTGAGTACTCTATCATTCGAAACTCCTCATTCTCTGAGGAAATAGAACCAGACATGGCCAGCACCCATGAGTTGAACCCAGAGTGCGAGTATTTTTATGTCTTTGGATAGCTGCTCTGATTACATGGACGGAGATGTGGACACATCCGACAACAGTGCAGGAAGTCAGTGTCCATGGCGGTTGGTCGGTGTCCCTTCAAGAGACTTATTAGAAGACTGAAGAGATGATAGGTTATTTATAATGTGCTTAATACCCAGAGGTTTCTAAACGTGGACCCAGGGATCGAACACGTGTTGCTGCGTGTCGTCTTGTTTCTAAGGGGAGCATGTTGCCCCTGTTAGGAAAGATTTCCTAATTGTAGGTAATTTTCCTTCCATGTGGCAACCCCTAAACTTTTTGCTGTTGTTTTTCACCTTGTTCTTGACTTTGCCAGAGAAGTGCAGCCTTCTGCTGCACTCCTCTGGGCTTTCGCTCCTTTTCTTACGGGGAAACTGACATGCCCTTAAACAGTCAGTACCGGGGAACGCTGTTTCCCGTAGTTTCTTTTATCATGTTGCGGCTTTAGTGCAACATGACACAAGAGGGCACTGTAAGCTAAGTTACAGCTCTCTTGGGTCTCTAGCCTTCTACAGGCCCTAGATACTCTTTTAGGATGGTATTTGATCGGTGCAAGTCATTCAGGGACTGGAATGGTGGCAGCGATCGTTTTGTTTATTTTGAGCTCCTTTTGGCGTTCTGAGCACGTTTTTCGCACTGAACCCAAAATGGTGGCCTGGCTCCCAAAATGGCCAGACCACGAGGCTCCTTTGTCCTGTCCACTGACCGTCTTGCTCCCTTCACCTTCCCCAGGTCGAGCGACCCGGGGCCTTCCTTATTTGGGCATGTACTTTCCCGCGAAACGTGGTTGCTTTCGCGGGCTTCTACATGTCGTTTGTGTGCCTCCAGGGTGTGGGCTGGGATGTCTGGTCCCAATACACATCCTGGGTGCCAGAGAGTCTAGGGTGGTGTGAATGCCTGGGACCACCGTGGTCCGTGATTGGTCCACGTATGGTATGTGTGTTGATGAGCGGATCTCCCATTGGCTCCCCTCCGTTTTGGCGCGAAGGGAACCGTGGATAAGAGGGGGCTGGAAACACCACTACCATGTCGATCTCCTGAGTTCTCACGAACGAAGGAATACAGGAGCCAAGTATCCTGCAACCAAGAGGCTGGACCGAGGAATCGCTGGTGACCCGCTGAAGGAATCCTCCTTTGCACTGCTGTCGTCCTGTGAAACCCTTTCCTCCTTTGATCGGACCAGAAGGCCTGTACTGGTGCTTCGACCTTTGGAATAGCAGGAACAGCTATTCCCGGCGACTTCATCATCTCCTGCCAAGTAAGCCTTCGGAAGCGTCTCTGGGCCATCCAGTTGACTGACCAGCTTACAAGGGAGTCCTGCTCTGTAACCGCCGCCAGGTTGTGTTGTATTTCGAGTCCTTGTCACTCTCCCACGCTTCGTACACTTGGCGTTCCCAAGTCTGAAGGGAGGAGTGTACATTTGGCTCAGATACACACGGCCGCTCCGTTGTCCTGCTGCGGCAACAAACTGTGCTGGTTTCGTCGATTGGGACGTCTTTTTGCTCTACACGACTACGAGGCGTTCCCTGCTCTTCTGAACCTGCCAGCTGCTGAAACTAACGTGGAGAAGCCGGGGTCTGCTTGCTTCGGGGACCGGTGAGTAGTTTAGCTAGGATCTGGTCGCCCTCCTGCAGTATCCCATTGTTTTTCCCTGCTGTGTAAAAACAGCACCCTTTTGGCCGTACTCGCGCTCTGCTTCTGCCCGCTGTGGAGGCTGCGCTTGAGTTGCGGAACCTGTTCTCCTTCTGCTGTGCCCTAACCCGAACTGCCTGACTTCCTCCGAAGAGCTTCTCCTTTTGCCCGTTGGCACCGGTGTGGCAGGTACTTTGAGCACAAGGCTCCACTCTTCGCAGGGCTCGGACTTCCATCTAGTTAGGTGCCTCTGAAGGCGAACTGAGTCTAAAGCATTGTATCGCACTGCCTGTTTTCCTTCCCTTGCAGGTGGACTACACATTTCGTGCCTCTAATGCTTGAGAGTGTCGTATTTGTATATATATTGTGTTGATATGGTATGTGTTGGTTTAGTATTGTGATATTGTGATTTTCTCGCTACGGTCATTGTTTTAAAGGCCTTAAAATAAATGTGTATCTATTTTTGATATAACAACTGTTTGGAGTAGTTTGTAAGCACTCTTGCTTTGTGTGCTCATTGCGGGCTTTCAGTCACCCTCACCCCTCTTGAGACCTAGTCTTGACCGCCGCGATCACTACCTTGATTGGTCTGGCTTGTCCAGAGGTTACCCTGTTCCAAGTAATTAGGTTGGCCTTCTGAACTTCTGCGCCACCAGGACAGAGTTCAGAAATCCGTCTTAACAAATTGGTGTACAGCGGTGGGATACGACTGAAGGTATCCAGTGTTGCGCTCGAACTAAGGCATTTCAGGTTATTCCAACCAGTACACGTAGTGAATTGTTGTAGTATAACTTTAAAAAGGCCATAGTCCTATCAAACAGTATGCAAACAAATACCTTCTTAACTTTAAATGCTTCCAAATCAGAAACATTGAAGAAGATGTGTGCGGAGAGAGGTGTTTCCTCTCAAGGCACTAAATTGGAAATGATCCAAAGAATCGTGGCGTGGCAAGAAGCGCAGCTTGACGCTATAACTTCTGAGGACAGTGCAGAAGGTGGTGGGGCTGCTCTCACTGGTAGAACCGACGGTTCTGCCGCTGCACTGATCCATCGCGACCACGAGGACAGGGAGGACGAGATGTCTAATGTTTCCTCTGCCAGTGCTGATGGGGAGGCTATGCTTGAATTCAAGAAGCAAGAGCTGGGGTTTAGGCAGCAGGAGCTTGAATTCAGCATAGCCAAACTAAAAATCGAACAGGCAGAAAAACAGAAAGACAGGGATCACCAGTTGGAACTGGCCAAGCTTCAGGTTGCAAATGGGTCCAAGGGTCCTGGACATGGGTCTGGGGCCTCATCTCATCCACGGTTTCCGAAAGATCTGCTCAGTGTGTATGAAGAAAGGAACGACATTATGGACTGGCTGAATGCGTTTGAGTATGCATGCGAGGTTCAAGAAGTTGACAATGCTGATAAGATTGCGTGGTTGCTCAGTAGACTGCCCCATTCTGGCTGTAGTGCCATTATGGAAATGTCGAAGGCTGAGCGAGCTGACTTCGCCATGTTAAAGCAAACTCTCATTTTAAAGTTTGGGAAGACTCCGGCCCAATATTTAAAGCGTTTTCGAGAGTATAAGAAAAAGGAAGGTGGTACTTGGGTATCTTATGTCGCTGAATCCTTGAAAAACTTAACTGGCTGGGTCGAAGGTTATAAGGTTTCTACCTTCGAAGGCATGATAAATCTTGTCATGCTGGAACACATTTTTGCTTCTTCTTCCCCGGAGCTTAAGCAGCATTTGGCCGATTCGAAGGAGATAGATCCTAAGAAGCTGGTCATTGCAGCAGACTTATGGGTGTCACATCGAGTGTCCCATAAGGACAAAACTCATCCTGGTAAGCAGGAGGAAGGGAAAAAGTCCAAAGATATGGAGGGTGGGGAATCTGCTAAATCTTCTTCCCATAAGGGCCACAAAAAGAAAAACAAGGGTAAGACACAAGAGAACTCACAGGGTAGTGGAGGTCAGCCTCCGAAACAGAACTCTGGTTACAATAAGCCTCCCTACGTAAACAGACCCACTGGGGCTTGTTTTTCTTGTGGAGCAACTGACCACGTGAAGGGGGATCCCCGTTGTAAGGTTAGACCTTTGGGGGTCCACTCCGCTAATCTGGCCTTCTCCTCCTACGAGGAAGAAGAGATTACAGGAGCATCCTTCTCCTCAGACTCATTTCCCAGCGGGATAGAGGCTGAGGTAGTTTTAGTGTCCCTGGGTTCCTGGGAGCCTAAAGTCGCAGAGGCTTATGCTAGGATTCCGGATAATACCAAGCACTACTTTAAAGACAGTGTGCTGATCAATGGAGTGGATACTCCAGCTCTTAGGGATAGTGGGTGCAGTCGCACTGTAGTGGATTCTACCTTGGTAGACTCAGAGGAAGTTGCCAGAGCTACTCTGATGCCCACTAAGTTGGCTGACGGCCCCCTCCGTATGTTTCCAGTAATACCTGTAAATCTTACTTTAAATGGTACAGCAGTCAGGATTCCAGTGAGCATTCAGAGAAACGTCCCGGGAAAGGTCTTGTTAGGTAATGATCTCAGAGCTTTAGGGCTCGTAGGAGACACTGCCGAAAGACCCTACACACGGTCTCACGCACGGGCAGCATTGGCCAAGCCCAATACGCCGCCCCAGCCGAAGGGGAAACCCAAGGCGAAAGGAGTCTACAAGTCAAAACGAGGGAAAGAGAATATTCCCCCGAGCTCGCCTACCACTGCGGTGGAGGAAGTTGGTCAATCGCCCGGGCCTGACGAGGAGGTGGCGATGCCTGAAGTATTCGACCCCAACGATCATCCTGAACTAAAAGACTTGTTAGTTGAAGGAGGTCCTGATAGGGACGAATTCAGTAAAGGCCAACGTGAGTGCCCATCTCTGGAAGGCCTAAGGAGACAGGCCTGCTCCCAGCTTGAGGGTGAACCTCCTGGGAAGCATAGGATTTATTGGGAAGGTGGACTCCTGTATAGTGAGCCCACAGAGTCTACAGAAGGAGACCATAGGAGGTTGGTGGTTCCCCTTGCTGTTAGGCCCTTCCTCCTGCAGTTGGCGCATGACGTTCCCCTTGCTGGTCACCTTGGTATGAAGAGGACCAAGCAAAGGTTATCCATGCACTTCTACTGGCCCAAGATGGGGGTGCAAGTAGAAAGTCACTGCAGGAGTTGTGCCTCCTGCCAGTTGTCTGGTAAGGTTGGCGCGACAATCCAAGCTCCGTTGGTACCGCTCCCAGTTGTGGGGGTACCATTTGAAAGGGTAGGGATCGACATCGTTGGTCCCCTTGACCCGCAAACATCCTCGGGCAATAGGTTTATCCTGGTGCTGGTCGACCATGCAACCAGGTATCCTGAGGCCATCCCATTGAAAACTGTAACTGCCAAGTCAGTTGCAAAAGCTTTACTCGCCATATTTACTAGGGTTGGCTTCCCTAAAGAAGTTGTGTCAGATCGTGGCAGCAACTTTATGTCGAAGTATATGCAGGCTATGTGGAAAGAATGTGGGGTCACCTACAAGTTCTCTTCTGCATACCACCCCCAGACCAATGGTCTGGTGGAACGTTTCAACAGAATGTTAAAGAGCATGATTGGGGCTCTGGAGGAGCCTCAGAGAAGAAAATGGGATCTTCTGTTACCATGCTTACTGTTTGCCTACCAAGAGGTACCACAGGAGGGTGTTGGCTTCAGCCCCTTCGAACTTCTGTTCGGTCATCCCGTACGGGGACCCTTAGTCATCGTCAAAGAGGGATGGGAGATGCCCACTCCCCCTGTTACTACCAACGTAGTTGATTATGTGCTAGGGCTCAGAAAACGGATGGTACTTCTGATGGGCTTGGCTAGTGATAAATTGAAGGCAGGGCAAGCGCTGGTGAAACATTAGTACGACCAGAAAGCCTCCCTCATCAACTTTACACCTGGTCAGCAAGTCCTGATCATGAATCCCATAAGGCCTCGAGCTTTACAGGACAAATGGTCAGGCCCTTACACAGTGGTGGAGCCCCTGGGTGAGGTTAACTATTTAGTGGACCTTCGAAGGCCTGGACAGGCTCCAAAAGTGTTTCACGTGAATAGGCTGAAGGCTTTCGTCCCAAGAGTCGAAATCGCAGCACTGCTACTGGCTTCAGATGTTGAGGAAGAGGAGTCTGAACCTCTCCCCGACCTGTTCCAAAGCGGTCCTTCAGATAGCTCCTTTGAGGGTGTCCGAGTGGCCCCTCACCTGACTTCTGATCAGCAGGCTGAGGTGAAAAGTTTGCTTAGGCAGTTTTCCCCCCTGTTTTCACAGTCGCCTGGTTTGACACCTTGGTGCAAACATAACATTGACACAGGAGACAGTGTACCTACCAAAAGTAGGGGATACAGGATGTCAGACAAAGTACGGTCTTATATTAAGACCGAGGTCAACAAGATGTTAGATCTTGGGGTGATTGAACCCTCTAGTAGTCCTTGGTCCAGCCCAGTGGTGTTGGTCCCAAAAGCAGGCACTTCTGAATTGAGGTTCTGCGTGGATTACAGGGCTCTGAATGCTGTCACCAAGACAGATGCACACCCCTTGCCTCGAACAGATGAGCTGGTGGATACTTTGGGTGCCTCCAAGTACCTCAGCACGTTTGACCTTACTGCTGGCTATTGGCAAATAGCTTTAGCAGAACATGCCAAGGAGAAGACAGCATTTTCTACTCCAGACGGCCTTTACCAATTCCGGGTAATGCCGTTCGGGTTGAAGAATGCACCTGCCACTTTCCAGAGGCTTGTGAATCATGTGTTGAATGGGTTGGACGAATTCTGTCTTGCATATCTGGACGATATAGCAGTTTTCAGTGCCACCTGGGAAGACCATGTGAAACACCTCGAGATTGTGCTCCAGGGTCTTCAGAAAGCCCACTTGACCATAAAGGCTAGTAAATGCCAGATTGGACAAGGCTCAGTGGTTTACCTTGGACATGAAGTAGGTGGAGGGAGGATACAGCCTCTACCCAGTAAAGTACAAGCAGTACAAGACTGGCCTACCCCCACTACGCAAACCCAAGTGAGAGCCTTCTTAGGACTCACGGGGTATTACCGCAATTTTGTTGCAGACTATGGCACCATAGCTGCTCCTCTGACTGCCCTCACAACTCCGAAGAAACCCAAGAAGGTAACTTGGACCGACGAGTGTGAGAAGGCCTTCAATGGCTTAAAAGACTCCTTGTGCCAGGCCCCTGTCCTTAGGGCCCCGGATTATCAAAGACCTTTTATCGTGCAGACGGACGCCTCTGACACTGGGATAGGAGCTGTACTATCACAAGTAGATGAGAAGGGTAAGGAACACCCTATCGGTTTTATTAGTCGCCAGTTTAAGGACAGAGAGCTCAGATGGTCCACGGTAGAGAAAGAATGTTTCTCTGTTGTGTGGGCCCTAAGGAAGCTGAGGCCCTACCTCTATGGGACCCACTTCACTGTGCAGACTGACCATAAGCCGTTAAAGTGGCTAATGAACATGAAGGGGGAGAATCCAAAGTTGCTTAGGTGGTCCATAAGTCTACAAGGCTTCGACTTCACTATTGAGCATAGGCCAGGTGTCCAACATAGCAATGCTGATGGGTTGTCCAGAATGTTTAACCGACCTGAACAAGAGACTCATCCAGGGGTGGACTAGTTCCCCCTGTCCATAGTCTGGGAGGGGCGAGTGTTAGGAAAGATTTCCTAATTGTAGGTAATTTTCCTTCCATGTGGCAACCCCTAAACTTTTTGCTGTTGTTTTTCACCTTGTTCTTGACTTTGCCAGAGAAGTGCTGCACTCCTCTGGGCTTTCGCTCCTTTTCTTACGGGGAAACTGACATGCCCTTAAGACAGTCAGTACCGGGGAACGCTGTTTCCCGTAGTTTCTTTTATCATGTTGCGGCTTTAGTGCAACATGACACAAGAGGGCACTGTAAGCTAAGTTACAGCTCTCTTGGGTCTCTAGCCTTCTACAGGCCCTAGATACTCTTTTAGGATGGTATTTGATCGGTGCAAGTCATTCAGGGACTGGAATGGTGGCAGCGATCGTTTTGTTTATTTTGAGCTCCTTTTGGCGTTCTGAGCACGTTTTTCGCACTGAACCCAAAATGGTGGCCTGGCTCCCAAAATGGCCAGACCACGAGGCTCCTTTGTCCTGTCCACTGACCGTCTTGCTCCCTTCACCTTCCCCAGGTCGAGCGACCCGGGGCCTTCCTTATTTGGGCATGTACTTTCCCGCGAAACGTGGTTGCTTTCGCGGGCTTCTACATGTCGTTTGTGTGCCTCCAGGGTGTGGGCTGGGATGTCTGGTCCCAATACACATCCTGGGTGCCAGAGAGTCTAGGGTGGTGTGAATGCCTGGGACCACCGTGGTCCGTGATTGGTCCACGTATGGTATGTGTGTTGATGAGCGGATCTCCCATTGGCTCCCCTCCGTTTTGGCGCGAAGGGAACCGTGGATAAGAGGGGGCTGGAAACACCACTACCATGTCGATCTCCTGAGTTCTCACGAACGAAGGAATACAGGAGCCAAGTATCCTGCAACCAAGAGGCTGGACCGAGGAATCGCTGGTGACCCGCTGAAGGAATCCTCCTTTGCACTGCTGTCGTCCTGTGAAACCCTTTCCTCCTTTGATCGGACCAGAAGGCCTGTACTGGTGCTTCGACCTTTGGAATAGCAGGAACAGCTATTCCCGGCGACTTCATCATCTCCTGCCAAGTAAGCCTTCGGAAGCGTCTCTGGGCCATCCAGTTGACTGACCAGCTTACAAGGGAGTCCTGCTCTGTAACCGCCGCCAGGTTGTGTTGTATTTCGAGTCCTTGTCACTCTCCCACGCTTCGTACACTTGGCGTTCCCAAGTCTGAAGGGAGGAGTGTACATTTGGCTCAGATACACACGGCCGCTCCGTTGTCCTGCTGCGGCAACAAACTGTGCTGGTTTCGTCGATTGGGACGTCTTTTTGCTCTACACGACTACGAGGCGTTCCCTGCTCTTCTGAACCTGCCAGCTGCTGAAACTAACGTGGAGAAGCCGGGGTCTGCTTGCTTCGGGGACCGGTGAGTAGTTTAGCTAGGATCTGGTCGCCCTCCTGCAGTATCCCATTGCTTTTCCCTGCTGTGTAAAAACAGCACCCTTTTGGCCGTACTCGCGCTCTGCTTCTGCCCGCTGTGGAGGCTGCGCTTGAGTTGCGGAACCTGTTCTCCTTCTGCTGTGCCCTAACCCGAACTGCCTGACTTCCTCCGAAGAGCTTCTCCTTTTGCCCGTTGGCACCGGTGTGGCAGGTACTTTGAGCACAAGGCTCCACTCTTCGCAGGGCTCGGACTTCCATCTAGTTAGGTGCCTCTGAAGGCGAACTGAGTCTAAAGCATTGTATCGCACTGCCTGTTTTCCTTCCCTTGCAGGTGGACTACACATTTCGTGCCTCTAATGCTTGAGACTGTCGTATTTGTATATATATTGTGTTGATATGGTATGTGTTGGTTTAGTATTGTGATATTGTGATTTTCTCGCTACGGTCATTGTTTTAAAGGCCTTAAAATAAATGTGTATCTATTTTTGATATAACAACTGTTTGGAGTAGTTTGTAAGCACTCTTGCTTTGTGTGCTCATTGCGGGCTTTCAGTCACCCTCACCCCTCTTGAGACCTAGTCTTGACCGCCGCGATCGCTACCTTGATTGGTCTGGCTTGTCCAGAGGTTACCCTGTTCCAAGTAATTAGGTTGGCCTTCTGAACTTCTGCGCCACCAGGACAGAGTTCAGAAATCCGTCTTAACAAATTGGTGTACAGCGGTGGGATACGACTGAAGGTATCCAGTGTTGCGCTCGAACTAAGGCATTTCAGGTTATTCCAACCAGTACACGTAGTGAATTGTTGTAGTATAACTTTAAAAAGGCCATAGTCCTATCAAACAGTATGGAAACAAATACCTTCTTAACTTTAAATGCTTCCAAATCAGAAACATTGAAGAAGATGTGTGCGGAGAGAGGTGTTTCCTCTCAAGGCACTAAATTGGAAATGATCCAAAGAATCGTGGCGTGGCAAGAAGCGCAGCTTGACGCTATAACTTCTGAGGACAGTGCAGAAGGTGGTGGGGCTGCTCTCACTGGTAGAACCGACGGTTCTGCCGCTGCACTGATCCATCGCGACCACGAGGACAGGGAGGACGAGATGTCTAATGTTTCCTCTGCCAGTGCTGATGGGGAGGCTATGCTTGAATTCAAGAAGCAAGAGCTGGGGTTTAGGCAGCAGGAGCTTGAATTCAGCATAGCCAAACTAAAAATCGAACAGGCAGAAAAACAGAAAGACAGGGATCACCAGTTGGAACTGGCCAAGCTTCAGGTTGCAAATGGGTCCAAGGGTCCTGGACATGGGTCTGGGGCCTCATCTCATCCACGGTTTCCGAAAGATCTGCTCAGTGTGTATGAAGAAAGGAACGACATTATGGACTGGCTGAATGCGTTTGAGTATGCATGCGAGGTTCAAGAAGTTGACAATGCTGATAAGATTGCGTGGTTGCTCAGTAGACTGCCCCATTCTGGCTGTAGTGCCATTATGGAAATGTCGAAGGCTGAGCGAGCTGACTTCGCCATGTTAAAGCAAACTCTCATTTTAAAGTTTGGGAAGACTCCGGCCCAATATTTAAAGCGTTTTCGAGAGTATAAGAAAAAGGAAGGTGGTACTTGGGTATCTTATGTCGCTGAATCCTTGAAAAACTTAACTGGCTGGGTCGAAGGTTATAAGGTTTCTACCTTCGAAGGCATGATAAATCTTGTCATGCTGGAACACATTTTTGCTTCTTCTTCCCCGGAGCTTAAGCAGCATTTGGCCGATTCGAAGGAGATAGATCCTAAGAAGCTGGTCATTGCAGCAGACTTATGGGTGTCACATCGAGTGTCCCATAAGGACAAAACTCATCCTGGTAAGCAGGAGGAAGGGAAAAAGTCCAAAGATATGGAGGGTGGGGAATCTGCTAAATCTTCTTCCCATAAGGGCCACAAAAAGAAAAACAAGGGTAAGACACAAGAGAACTCACAGGGTAGTGGAGGTCAGCCTCCGAAACAGAACTCTGGTTACAATAAGCCTCCCTACGTAAACAGACCCACTGGGGCTTGTTTTTCTTGTGGAGCAACTGACCACGTGAAGGGGGATCCCCGTTGTAAGGTTAGACCTTTGGGGGTCCACTCCGCTAATCTGGCCTTCTCCTCCTACGAGGAAGAAGAGATTACAGGAGCATCCTTCTCCTCAGACTCATTTCCCAGCGGGATAGAGGCTGAGGTAGTTTTAGTGTCCCTGGGTTCCTGGGAGCCTAAAGTCGCAGAGGCTTATGCTAGGATTCCGGATAATACCAAGCACTACTTTAAAGACAGTGTGCTGATCAATGGAGTGGATACTCCAGCTCTTAGGGATAGTGGGTGCAGTCGCACTGTAGTGGATTCTACCTTGGTAGACTCAGAGGAAGTTGCCAGAGCTACTCTGATGCCCACTAAGTTGGCTGACGGCCCCCTCCGTATGTTTCCAGTAATACCTGTAAATCTTACTTTAAATGGTACAGCAGTCAGGATTCCAGTGAGCATTCAGAGAAACGTCCCGGGAAAGGTCTTGTTAGGTAATGATCTCAGAGCTTTAGGGCTCGTAGGAGACACTGCCGAAAGACCCTACACACGGTCTCACGCACGGGCAGCATTGGCCAAGCCCAATACGCCGCCCCAGCCGAAGGGGAAACCCAAGGCGAAAGGAGTCTACAAGTCAAAACGAGGGAAAGAGAATATTCCCCCGAGCTCGCCTACCACTGCGGTGGAGGAAGTTGGTCAATCGCCCGGGCCTGACGAGGAGGTGGCGATGCCTGAAGTATTCGACCCCAACGATCATCCTGAACTAAAAGACTTGTTAGTTGAAGGAGGTCCTGATAGGGACGAATTCAGTAAAGGCCAACGTGAGTGCCCATCTCTGGAAGGCCTAAGGAGACAGGCCTGCTCCCAGCTTGAGGGTGAACCTCCTGGGAAGCATAGGATTTATTGGGAAGGTGGACTCCTGTATAGTGAGCCCACAGAGTCTACAGAAGGAGACCATAGGAGGTTGGTGGTTCCCCTTGCTGTTAGGCCCTTCCTCCTGCAGTTGGCGCATGACGTTCCCCTTGCTGGTCACCTTGGTATGAAGAGGACCAAGCAAAGGTTATCCATGCACTTCTACTGGCCCAAGATGGGGGTGCAAGTAGAAAGTCACTGCAGGAGTTGTGCCTCCTGCCAGTTGTCTGGTAAGGTTGGCGCGACAATCCAAGCTCCGTTGGTACCGCTCCCAGTTGTGGGGGTACCATTTGAAAGGGTAGGGATCGACATCGTTGGTCCCCTTGACCCGCAAACATCCTCGGGCAATAGGTTTATCCTGGTGCTGGTCGACCATGCAACCAGGTATCCTGAGGCCATCCCATTGAAAACTGTAACTGCCAAGTCAGTTGCAAAAGCTTTACTCGCCATATTTACTAGGGTTGGCTTCCCTAAAGAAGTTGTGTCAGATCGTGGCAGCAACTTTATGTCGAAGTATATGCAGGCTATGTGGAAAGAATGTGGGGTCACCTACAAGTTCTCTTCTGCATACCACCCCCAGACCAATGGTCTGGTGGAACGTTTCAACAGAATGTTAAAGAGCATGATTGGGGCTCTGGAGGAGCCTCAGAGAAGAAAATGGGATCTTCTGTTACCATGCTTACTGTTTGCCTACCAAGAGGTACCACAGGAGGGTGTTGGCTTCAGCCCCTTCGAACTTCTGTTCGGTCATCCCGTACGGGGACCCTTAGTCATCGTCAAAGAGGGATGGGAGATGCCCACTCCCCCTGTTACTACCAACGTAGTTGATTATGTGCTAGGGCTCAGAAAACGGATGGTACTTCTGATGGGCTTGGCTAGTGATAAATTGAAGGCAGGGCAAGCGCTGGTGAAACATTGGTACGACCAGAAAGCCTCCCTCATCAACTTTACACCTGGTCAGCAAGTCCTGATCATGAATCCCATAAGGCCTCGAGCTTTACAGGACAAATGGTCAGGCCCTTACACAGTGGTGGAGCCCCTGGGTGAGGTTAACTATTTAGTGGACCTTCGAAGGCCTGGACAGGCTCCAAAAGTGTTTCACGTGAATAGGCTGAAGGCTTTCGTCCCAAGAGTCGAAATCGCAGCACTGCTACTGGCTTCAGATGTTGAGGAAGAGGAGTCTGAACCTCTCCCCGACCTGTTCCAAAGCGGTCCTTCAGATAGCTCCTTTGAGGGTGTCCGAGTGGCCCCTCACCTGACTTCTGATCAGCAGGCTGAGGTGAAAAGTTTGCTTAGGCAGTTTTCCCCCCTGTTTTCACAGTCGCCTGGTTTGACACCTTGGTGCAAACATAACATTGACACAGGAGACAGTGTACCTACCAAAAGTAGGGGATACAGGATGTCAGACAAAGTACGGTCTTATATTAAGACCGAGGTCAACAAGATGTTAGATCTTGGGGTGATTGAACCCTCTAGTAGTCCTTGGTCCAGCCCAGTGGTGTTGGTCCCAAAAGCAGGCACTTCTGAATTGAGGTTCTGCGTGGATTACAGGGCTCTGAATGCTGTCACCAAGACAGATGCACACCCCTTGCCTCGAACAGATGAGCTGGTGGATACTTTGGGTGCCTCCAAGTACCTCAGCACGTTTGACCTTACTGCTGGCTATTGGCAAATAGCTTTAGCAGAACATGCCAAGGAGAAGACAGCATTTTCTACTCCAGACGGCCTTTACCAATTCCGGGTAATGCCGTTCGGGTTGAAGAATGCACCTGCCACTTTCCAGAGGCTTGTGAATCATGTGTTGAATGGGTTGGACGAATTCTGTCTTGCATATCTGGACGATATAGCAGTTTTCAGTGCCACCTGGGAAGACCATGTGAAACACCTCGAGATTGTGCTCCAGGGTCTTCAGAAAGCCCACTTGACCATAAAGGCTAGTAAATGCCAGATTGGACAAGGCTCAGTGGTTTACCTTGGACATGAAGTAGGTGGAGGGAGGATACAGCCTCTACCCAGTAAAGTACAAGCAGTACAAGACTGGCCTACCCCCACTACGCAAACCCAAGTGAGAGCCTTCTTAGGACTCACGGGGTATTACCGCAATTTTGTTGCAGACTATGGCACCATAGCTGCTCCTCTGACTGCCCTCACAACTCCGAAGAAACCCAAGAAGGTAACTTGGACCGACGAGTGTGAGAAGGCCTTCAATGGCTTAAAAGACTCCTTGTGCCAGGCCCCTGTCCTTAGGGCCCCGGATTATCAAATACCTTTTATCGTGCAGACGGACGCCTCTGACACTGGGATAGGAGCTGTACTATCACAAGTAGATGAGAAGGGTAAGGAACACCCTATCGGTTTTATTAGTCGCCAGTTTAAGGACAGAGAGCTCAGATGGTCCACGGTAGAGAAAGAATGTTTCTCTGTTGTGTGGGCCCTAAGGAAGCTGAGGCCCTACCTCTATGGGACCCACTTCACTGTGCAGACTGACCATAAGCCGTTAAAGTGGCTAATGAACATGAAGGGGGAGAATCCAAAGTTGCTTAGGTGGTCCATAAGTCTACAAGGCTTCGACTTCACTATTGAGCATAGGCCAGGTGTCCAACATAGCAATGCTGATGGGTTGTCCAGAATGTTTAACCGACCTGAACAAGAGACTCATCCAGGGGTGGACTAGTTCCCCCTGTCCATAGTCTGGGAGGGGCGAGTGTTAGGAAAGATTTCCTAATTGTAGGTAATTTTCCTTCCATGTGGCAACCCCTAAACTTTTTGCTGTTGTTTTTCACCTTGTTCTTGACTTTGCCAGAGAAGTGCTGCACTCCTCTGGGCTTTCGCTCCTTTTCTTACGGGGAAACTGACATGCCCTTAAGACAGTCAGTACCGGGGAACGCTGTTTCCCGTAGTTTCTTTTATCATGTTGCGGCTTTAGTGCAACATGACACAAGAGGGCACTGTAAGCTAAGTTACAGCTCTCTTGGGTCTCTAGCCTTCTACAGGCCCTAGATACTCTTTTAGGATGGTATTTGATCGGTGCAAGTCATTCAGGGACTGGAATGGTGGCAGCGATCGTTTTGTTTATTTTGAGCTCCTTTTGGCGTTCTGAGCACGTTTTTCGCACTGAACCCAAAATGGTGGCCTGGCTCCCAAAATGGCCAGACCACGAGGCTCCTTTGTCCTGTCCACTGACCGTCTTGCTCCCTTCACCTTCCCCAGGTCGAGCGACCCGGGGCCTTCCTTATTTGGGCATGTACTTTCCCGCGAAACGTGGTTGCTTTCGCGGGCTTCTACATGTCGTTTGTGTGCCTCCAGGGTGTGGGCTGGGATGTCTGGTCCCAATACACATCCTGGGTGCCAGAGAGTCTAGGGTGGTGTGAATGCCTGGGACCACCGTGGTCCGTGATTGGTCCACGTATGGTATGTGTGTTGATGAGCGGATCTCCCATTGGCTCCCCTCCGTTTTGGCGCGAAGGGAACCGTGGATAAGAGGGGGCTGGAAACACCACTACCATGTCGATCTCCTGAGTTCTCACGAACGAAGGAATACAGGAGCCAAGTATCCTGCAACCAAGAGGCTGGACCGAGGAATCGCTGGTGACCCGCTGAAGGAATCCTCCTTTGCACTGCTGTCGTCCTGTGAAACCCTTTCCTCCTTTGATCGGACCAGAAGGCCTGTACTGGTGCTTCGACCTTTGGAATAGCAGGAACAGCTATTCCCGGCGACTTCATCATCTCCTGCCAAGTAAGCCTTCGGAAGCGTCTCTGGGCCATCCAGTTGACTGACCAGCTTACAAGGGAGTCCTGCTCTGTAACCGCCGCCAGGTTGTGTTGTATTTCGAGTCCTTGTCACTCTCCCACGCTTCGTACACTTGGCGTTCCCAAGTCTGAAGGGAGGAGTGTACATTTGGCTCAGATACACACGGCCGCTCCGTTGTCCTGCTGCGGCAACAAACTGTGCTGGTTTCGTCGATTGGGACGTCTTTTTGCTCTACACGACTACGAGGCGTTCCCTGCTCTTCTGAACCTGCCAGCTGCTGAAACTAACGTGGAGAAGCCGGGGTCTGCTTGCTTCGGGGACCGGTGAGTAGTTTAGCTAGGATCTGGTCGCCCTCCTGCAGTATCCCATTGCTTTTCCCTGCTGTGTAAAAACAGCACCCTTTTGGCCGTACTCGCGCTCTGCTTCTGCCCGCTGTGGAGGCTGCGCTTGAGTTGCGGAACCTGTTCTCCTTCTGCTGTGCCCTAACCCGAACTGCCTGACTTCCTCCGAAGAGCTTCTCCTTTTGCCCGTTGGCACCGGTGTGGCAGGTACTTTGAGCACAAGGCTCCACTCTTCGCAGGGCTCGGACTTCCATCTAGTTAGGTGCCTCTGAAGGCGAACTGAGTCTAAAGCATTGTATCGCACTGCCTGTTTTCCTTCCCTTGCAGGTGGACTACACATTTCGTGCCTCTAATGCTTGAGACTGTCGTATTTGTATATATATTGTGTTGATATGGTATGTGTTGGTTTAGTATTGTGATATTGTGATTTTCTCGCTACGGTCATTGTTTTAAAGGCCTTAAAATAAATGTGTATCTATTTTTGATATAACAACTGTTTGGAGTAGTTTGTAAGCACTCTTGCTTTGTGTGCTCATTGCGGGCTTTCAGTCACCCTCACCCCTCTTGAGACCTAGTCTTGACCGCCGCGATCGCTACCTTGATTGGTCTGGCTTGTCCAGAGGTTACCCTGTTCCAAGTAATTAGGTTGGCCTTCTGAACTTCTGCGCCACCAGGACAGAGTTCAGAAATCCGTCTTAACAAATTGGTGTACAGCGGTGGGATACGACTGAAGGTATCCAGTGTTGCGCTCGAACTAAGGCATTTCAGGTTATTCCAACCAGTACACGTAGTGAATTGTTGTAGTATAACTTTAAAAAGGCCATAGTCCTATCAAACAGTATGGAAACAAATACCTTCTTAACTTTAAATGCTTCCAAATCAGAAACATTGAAGAAGATGTGTGCGGAGAGAGGTGTTTCCTCTCAAGGCACTAAATTGGAAATGATCCAAAGAATCGTGGCGTGGCAAGAAGCGCAGCTTGACGCTATAACTTCTGAGGACAGTGCAGAAGGTGGTGGGGCTGCTCTCACTGGTAGAACCGACGGTTCTGCCGCTGCACTGATCCATCGCGACCACGAGGACAGGGAGGACGAGATGTCTAATGTTTCCTCTGCCAGTGCTGATGGGGAGGCTATGCTTGAATTCAAGAAGCAAGAGCTGGGGTTTAGGCAGCAGGAGCTTGAATTCAGCATAGCCAAACTAAAAATCGAACAGGCAGAAAAACAGAAAGACAGGGATCACCAGTTGGAACTGGCCAAGCTTCAGGTTGCAAATGGGTCCAAGGGTCCTGGACATGGGTCTGGGGCCTCATCTCATCCACGGTTTCCGAAAGATCTGCTCAGTGTGTATGAAGAAAGGAACGACATTATGGACTGGCTGAATGCGTTTGAGTATGCATGCGAGGTTCAAGAAGTTGACAATGCTGATAAGATTGCGTGGTTGCTCAGTAGACTGCCCCATTCTGGCTGTAGTGCCATTATGGAAATGTCGAAGGCTGAGCGAGCTGACTTCGCCATGTTAAAGCAAACTCTCATTTTAAAGTTTGGGAAGACTCCGGCCCAATATTTAAAGCGTTTTCGAGAGTATAAGAAAAAGGAAGGTGGTACTTGGGTATCTTATGTCGCTGAATCCTTGAAAAACTTAACTGGCTGGGTCGAAGGTTATAAGGTTTCTACCTTCGAAGGCATGATAAATCTTGTCATGCTGGAACACATTTTTGCTTCTTCTTCCCCGGAGCTTAAGCAGCATTTGGCCGATTCGAAGGAGATAGATCCTAAGAAGCTGGTCATTGCAGCAGACTTATGGGTGTCACATCGAGTGTCCCATAAGGACAAAACTCATCCTGGTAAGCAGGAGGAAGGGAAAAAGTCCAAAGATATGGAGGGTGGGGAATCTGCTAAATCTTCTTCCCATAAGGGCCACAAAAAGAAAAACAAGGGTAAGACACAAGAGAACTCACAGGGTAGTGGAGGTCAGCCTCCGAAACAGAACTCTGGTTACAATAAGCCTCCCTACGTAAACAGACCCACTGGGGCTTGTTTTTCTTGTGGAGCAACTGACCACGTGAAGGGGGATCCCCGTTGTAAGGTTAGACCTTTGGGGGTCCACTCCGCTAATCTGGCCTTCTCCTCCTACGAGGAAGAAGAGATTACAGGAGCATCCTTCTCCTCAGACTCATTTCCCAGCGGGATAGAGGCTGAGGTAGTTTTAGTGTCCCTGGGTTCCTGGGAGCCTAAAGTCGCAGAGGCTTATGCTAGGATTCCGGATAATACCAAGCACTACTTTAAAGACAGTGTGCTGATCAATGGAGTGGATACTCCAGCTCTTAGGGATAGTGGGTGCAGTCGCACTGTAGTGGATTCTACCTTGGTAGACTCAGAGGAAGTTGCCAGAGCTACTCTGATGCCCACTAAGTTGGCTGACGGCCCCCTCCGTATGTTTCCAGTAATACCTGTAAATCTTACTTTAAATGGTACAGCAGTCAGGATTCCAGTGAGCATTCAGAGAAACGTCCCGGGAAAGGTCTTGTTAGGTAATGATCTCAGAGCTTTAGGGCTCGTAGGAGACACTGCCGAAAGACCCTACACACGGTCTCACGCACGGGCAGCATTGGCCAAGCCCAATACGCCGCCCCAGCCGAAGGGGAAACCCAAGGCGAAAGGAGTCTACAAGTCAAAACGAGGGAAAGAGAATATTCCCCCGAGCTCGCCTACCACTGCGGTGGAGGAAGTTGGTCAATCGCCCGGGCCTGACGAGGAGGTGGCGATGCCTGAAGTATTCGACCCCAACGATCATCCTGAACTAAAAGACTTGTTAGTTGAAGGAGGTCCTGATAGGGACGAATTCAGTAAAGGCCAACGTGAGTGCCCATCTCTGGAAGGCCTAAGGAGACAGGCCTGCTCCCAGCTTGAGGGTGAACCTCCTGGGAAGCATAGGATTTATTGGGAAGGTGGACTCCTGTATAGTGAGCCCACAGAGTCTACAGAAGGAGACCATAGGAGGTTGGTGGTTCCCCTTGCTGTTAGGCCCTTCCTCCTGCAGTTGGCGCATGACGTTCCCCTTGCTGGTCACCTTGGTATGAAGAGGACCAAGCAAAGGTTATCCATGCACTTCTACTGGCCCAAGATGGGGGTGCAAGTAGAAAGTCACTGCAGGAGTTGTGCCTCCTGCCAGTTGTCTGGTAAGGTTGGCGCGACAATCCAAGCTCCGTTGGTACCGCTCCCAGTTGTGGGGGTACCATTTGAAAGGGTAGGGATCGACATCGTTGGTCCCCTTGACCCGCAAACATCCTCGGGCAATAGGTTTATCCTGGTGCTGGTCGACCATGCAACCAGGTATCCTGAGGCCATCCCATTGAAAACTGTAACTGCCAAGTCAGTTGCAAAAGCTTTACTCGCCATATTTACTAGGGTTGGCTTCCCTAAAGAAGTTGTGTCAGATCGTGGCAGCAACTTTATGTCGAAGTATATGCAGGCTATGTGGAAAGAATGTGGGGTCACCTACAAGTTCTCTTCTGCATACCACCCCCAGACCAATGGTCTGGTGGAACGTTTCAACAGAATGTTAAAGAGCATGATTGGGGCTCTGGAGGAGCCTCAGAGAAGAAAATGGGATCTTCTGTTACCATGCTTACTGTTTGCCTACCAAGAGGTACCACAGGAGGGTGTTGGCTTCAGCCCCTTCGAACTTCTGTTCGGTCATCCCGTACGGGGACCCTTAGTCATCGTCAAAGAGGGATGGGAGATGCCCACTCCCCCTGTTACTACCAACGTAGTTGATTATGTGCTAGGGCTCAGAAAACGGATGGTACTTCTGATGGGCTTGGCTAGTGATAAATTGAAGGCAGGGCAAGCGCTGGTGAAACATTGGTACGACCAGAAAGCCTCCCTCATCAACTTTACACCTGGTCAGCAAGTCCTGATCATGAATCCCATAAGGCCTCGAGCTTTACAGGACAAATGGTCAGGCCCTTACACAGTGGTGGAGCCCCTGGGTGAGGTTAACTATTTAGTGGACCTTCGAAGGCCTGGACAGGCTCCAAAAGTGTTTCACGTGAATAGGCTGAAGGCTTTCGTCCCAAGAGTCGAAATCGCAGCACTGCTACTGGCTTCAGATGTTGAGGAAGAGGAGTCTGAACCTCTCCCCGACCTGTTCCAAAGCGGTCCTTCAGATAGCTCCTTTGAGGGTGTCCGAGTGGCCCCTCACCTGACTTCTGATCAGCAGGCTGAGGTGAAAAGTTTGCTTAGGCAGTTTTCCCCCCTGTTTTCACAGTCGCCTGGTTTGACACCTTGGTGCAAACATAACATTGACACAGGAGACAGTGTACCTACCAAAAGTAGGGGATACAGGATGTCAGACAAAGTACGGTCTTATATTAAGACCGAGGTCAACAAGATGTTAGATCTTGGGGTGATTGAACCCTCTAGTAGTCCTTGGTCCAGCCCAGTGGTGTTGGTCCCAAAAGCAGGCACTTCTGAATTGAGGTTCTGCGTGGATTACAGGGCTCTGAATGCTGTCACCAAGACAGATGCACACCCCTTGCCTCGAACAGATGAGCTGGTGGATACTTTGGGTGCCTCCAAGTACCTCAGCACGTTTGACCTTACTGCTGGCTATTGGCAAATAGCTTTAGCAGAACATGCCAAGGAGAAGACAGCATTTTCTACTCCAGACGGCCTTTACCAATTCCGGGTAATGCCGTTCGGGTTGAAGAATGCACCTGCCACTTTCCAGAGGCTTGTGAATCATGTGTTGAATGGGTTGGACGAATTCTGTCTTGCATATCTGGACGATATAGCAGTTTTCAGTGCCACCTGGGAAGACCATGTGAAACACCTCGAGATTGTGCTCCAGGGTCTTCAGAAAGCCCACTTGACCATAAAGGCTAGTAAATGCCAGATTGGACAAGGCTCAGTGGTTTACCTTGGACATGAAGTAGGTGGAGGGAGGATACAGCCTCTACCCAGTAAAGTACAAGCAGTACAAGACTGGCCTACCCCCACTACGCAAACCCAAGTGAGAGCCTTCTTAGGACTCACGGGGTATTACCGCAATTTTGTTGCAGACTATGGCACCATAGCTGCTCCTCTGACTGCCCTCACAACTCCGAAGAAACCCAAGAAAGTAACTTGGACCGACGAGTGTGAGAAGGCCTTCAATGGCTTAAAAGACTCCTTGTGCCAGGCCCCTGTCCTTAGGGCCCCGGATTATCAAAGACCTTTTATCGTGCAGACGGACGCCTCTGACACTGGGATAGGAGCTGTACTATCACAAGTAGATGAGAAGGGTAAGGAACACCCTATCGGTTTTATTAGTCGCCAGTTTAAGGACAGAGAGCTCAGATGGTCCACGGTAGAGAAAGAATGTTTCTCTGTTGTGTGGGCCCTAAGGAAGCTGAGGCCCTACCTCTATGGGACCCACTTCACTGTGCAGACTGACCATAAGCCGTTAAAGTGGCTAATGAACATGAAGGGGGAGAATCCAAAGTTGCTTAGGTGGTCCATAAGTCTACAAGGCTTCGACTTCACTATTGAGCATAGGCCAGGTGTCCAACATAGCAATGCTGATGGGTTGTCCAGAATGTTTAACCGACCTGAACAAGAGACTCATCCAGGGGTGGACTAGTTCCCCCTGTCCATAGTCTGGGAGGGGCGAGTGTTAGGAAAGATTTCCTAATTGTAGGTAATTTTCCTTCCATGTGGCAACCCCTAAACTTTTTGCTGTTGTTTTTCACCTTGTTCTTGACTTTGCCAGAGAAGTGCTGCACTCCTCTGGGCTTTCGCTCCTTTTCTTACGGGGAAACTGACATGCCCTTAAGACAGTCAGTACCGGGGAACGCTGTTTCCCGTAGTTTCTTTTATCATGTTGCGGCTTTAGTGCAACATGACACAAGAGGGCACTGTAAGCTAAGTTACAGCTCTCTTGGGTCTCTAGCCTTCTACAGGCCCTAGATACTCTTTTAGGATGGTATTTGATCGGTGCAAGTCATTCAGGGACTGGAATGGTGGCAGCGATCGTTTTGTTTATTTTGAGCTCCTTTTGGCGTTCTGAGCACGTTTTTCGCACTGAACCCAAAATGGTGGCCTGGCTCCCAAAATGGCCAGACCACGAGGCTCCTTTGTCCTGTCCACTGACCGTCTTGCTCCCTTCACCTTCCCCAGGTCGAGCGACCCGGGGCCTTCCTTATTTGGGCATGTACTTTCCCGCGAAACGTGGTTGCTTTCGCGGGCTTCTACATGTCGTTTGTGTGCCTCCAGGGTGTGGGCTGGGATGTCTGGTCCCAATACACATCCTGGGTGCCAGAGAGTCTAGGGTGGTGTGAATGCCTGGGACCACCGTGGTCCGTGATTGGTCCACGTATGGTATGTGTGTTGATGAGCGGATCTCCCATTGGCTCCCCTCCGTTTTGGCGCGAAGGGAACCGTGGATAAGAGGGGGCTGGAAACACCACTACCATGTCGATCTCCTGAGTTCTCACGAACGAAGGAATACAGGAGCCAAGTATCCTGCAACCAAGAGGCTGGACCGAGGAATCGCTGGTGACCCGCTGAAGGAATCCTCCTTTGCACTGCTGTCGTCCTGTGAAACCCTTTCCTCCTTTGATCGGACCAGAAGGCCTGTACTGGTGCTTCGACCTTTGGAATAGCAGGAACAGCTATTCCCGGCGACTTCATCATCTCCTGCCAAGTAAGCCTTCGGAAGCGTCTCTGGGCCATCCAGTTGACTGACCAGCTTACAAGGGAGTCCTGCTCTGTAACCGCCGCCAGGTTGTGTTGTATTTCGAGTCCTTGTCACTCTCCCACGCTTCGTACACTTGGCGTTCCCAAGTCTGAAGGGAGGAGTGTACATTTGGCTCAGATACACACGGCCGCTCCGTTGTCCTGCTGCGGCAACAAACTGTGCTGGTTTCGTCGATTGGGACGTCTTTTTGCTCTACACGACTACGAGGCGTTCCCTGCTCTTCTGAACCTGCCAGCTGCTGAAACTAACGTGGAGAAGCCGGGGTCTGCTTGCTTCGGGGACCGGTGAGTAGTTTAGCTAGGATCTGGTCGCCCTCCTGCAGTATCCCATTGCTTTTCCCTGCTGTGTAAAAACAGCACCCTTTTGGCCGTACTCGCGCTCTGCTTCTGCCCGCTGTGGAGGCTGCGCTTGAGTTGCGGAACCTGTTCTCCTTCTGCTGTGCCCTAACCCGAACTGCCTGACTTCCTCCGAAGAGCTTCTCCTTTTGCCCGTTGGCACCGGTGTGGCAGGTACTTTGAGCACAAGGCTCCACTCTTCGCAGGGCTCGGACTTCCATCTAGTTAGGTGCCTCTGAAGGCGAACTGAGTCTAAAGCATTGTATCGCACTGCCTGTTTTCCTTCCCTTGCAGGTGGACTACACATTTCGTGCCTCTAATGCTTGAGACTGTCGTATTTGTATATATATTGTGTTGATATGGTATGTGTTGGTTTAGTATTGTGATATTGTGATTTTCTCGCTACGGTCATTGTTTTAAAGGCCTTAAAATAAATGTGTATCTATTTTTGATATAACAACTGTTTGGAGTAGTTTGTAAGCACTCTTGCTTTGTGTGCTCATTGCGGGCTTTCAGTCACCCTCACCCCTCTTGAGACCTAGTCTTGACCGCCGCGATCGCTACCTTGATTGGTCTGGCTTGTCCAGAGGTTACCCTGTTCCAAGTAATTAGGTTGGCCTTCTGAACTTCTGCGCCACCAGGACAGAGTTCAGAAATCCGTCTTAACAAATTGGTGTACAGCGGTGGGATACGACTGAAGGTATCCAGTGTTGCGCTCGAACTAAGGCATTTCAGGTTATTCCAACCAGTACACGTAGTGAATTGTTGTAGTATAACTTTAAAAAGGCCATAGTCCTATCAAACAGTATGGAAACAAATACCTTCTTAACTTTAAATGCTTCCAAATCAGAAACATTGAAGAAGATGTGTGCGGAGAGAGGTGTTTCCTCTCAAGGCACTAAATTGGAAATGATCCAAAGAATCGTGGCGTGGCAAGAAGCGCAGCTTGACGCTATAACTTCTGAGGACAGTGCAGAAGGTGGTGGGGCTGCTCTCACTGGTAGAACCGACGGTTCTGCCGCTGCACTGATCCATCGCGACCACGAGGACAGGGAGGACGAGATGTCTAATGTTTCCTCTGCCAGTGCTGATGGGGAGGCTATGCTTGAATTCAAGAAGCAAGAGCTGGGGTTTAGGCAGCAGGAGCTTGAATTCAGCATAGCCAAACTAAAAATCGAACAGGCAGAAAAACAGAAAGACAGGGATCACCAGTTGGAACTGGCCAAGCTTCAGGTTGCAAATGGGTCCAAGGGTCCTGGACATGGGTCTGGGGCCTCATCTCATCCACGGTTTCCGAAAGATCTGCTCAGTGTGTATGAAGAAAGGAACGACATTATGGACTGGCTGAATGCGTTTGAGTATGCATGCGAGGTTCAAGAAGTTGACAATGCTGATAAGATTGCGTGGTTGCTCAGTAGACTGCCCCATTCTGGCTGTAGTGCCATTATGGAAATGTCGAAGGCTGAGCGAGCTGACTTCGCCATGTTAAAGCAAACTCTCATTTTAAAGTTTGGGAAGACTCCGGCCCAATATTTAAAGCGTTTTCGAGAGTATAAGAAAAAGGAAGGTGGTACTTGGGTATCTTATGTCGCTGAATCCTTGAAAAACTTAACTGGCTGGGTCGAAGGTTATAAGGTTTCTACCTTCGAAGGCATGATAAATCTTGTCATGCTGGAACACATTTTTGCTTCTTCTTCCCCGGAGCTTAAGCAGCATTTGGCCGATTCGAAGGAGATAGATCCTAAGAAGCTGGTCATTGCAGCAGACTTATGGGTGTCACATCGAGTGTCCCATAAGGACAAAACTCATCCTGGTAAGCAGGAGGAAGGGAAAAAGTCCAAAGATATGGAGGGTGGGGAATCTGCTAAATCTTCTTCCCATAAGGGCCACAAAAAGAAAAACAAGGGTAAGACACAAGAGAACTCACAGGGTAGTGGAGGTCAGCCTCCGAAACAGAACTCTGGTTACAATAAGCCTCCCTACGTAAACAGACCCACTGGGGCTTGTTTTTCTTGTGGAGCAACTGACCACGTGAAGGGGGATCCCCGTTGTAAGGTTAGACCTTTGGGGGTCCACTCCGCTAATCTGGCCTTCTCCTCCTACGAGGAAGAAGAGATTACAGGAGCATCCTTCTCCTCAGACTCATTTCCCAGCGGGATAGAGGCTGAGGTAGTTTTAGTGTCCCTGGGTTCCTGGGAGCCTAAAGTCGCAGAGGCTTATGCTAGGATTCCGGATAATACCAAGCACTACTTTAAAGACAGTGTGCTGATCAATGGAGTGGATACTCCAGCTCTTAGGGATAGTGGGTGCAGTCGCACTGTAGTGGATTCTACCTTGGTAGACTCAGAGGAAGTTGCCAGAGCTACTCTGATGCCCACTAAGTTGGCTGACGGCCCCCTCCGTATGTTTCCAGTAATACCTGTAAATCTTACTTTAAATGGTACAGCAGTCAGGATTCCAGTGAGCATTCAGAGAAACGTCCCGGGAAAGGTCTTGTTAGGTAATGATCTCAGAGCTTTAGGGCTCGTAGGAGACACTGCCGAAAGACTCTACACACAGTCTCACGCACGGGCAGCATTGGCCAAGCCCAATACGCCGCCCCAGCCGAAGGGGAAACCCAAGGCGAAAGGAGTCTACAAGTCAAAACGAGGGAAAGAGAATATTCCCCCGAGCTCGCCTACCACTGCGGTGGAGGAAGTTGGTCAATCGCCCGGGCCTGACGAGGAGGTGGCGATGCCTGAAGTATTCGACCCCAACGATCATCCTGAACTAAAAGACTTGTTAGTTGAAGGAGGTCCTGATAGGGACGAATTCAGTAAAGGCCAACGTGAGTGCCCATCTCTGGAAGGCCTAAGGAGACAGGCCTGCTCCCAGCTTGAGGGTGAACCTCCTGGGAAGCATAGGATTTATTGGGAAGGTGGACTCCTGTATAGTGAGCCCACAGAGTCTACAGAAGGAGACCATAGGAGGTTGGTGGTTCCCCTTGCTGTTAGGCCCTTCCTCCTGCAGTTGGCGCATGACGTTCCCCTTGCTGGTCACCTTGGTATGAAGAGGACCAAGCAAAGGTTATCCATGCACTTCTACTGGCCCAAGATGGGGGTGCAAGTAGAAAGTCACTGCAGGAGTTGTGCCTCCTGCCAGTTGTCTGGTAAGGTTGGCGCGACAATCCAAGCTCCGTTGGTACCGCTCCCAGTTGTGGGGGTACCATTTGAAAGGGTAGGGATCGACATCGTTGGTCCCCTTGACCCGCAAACATCCTCGGGCAATAGGTTTATCCTGGTGCTGGTCGACCATGCAACCAGGTATCCTGAGGCCATCCCATTGAAAACTGTAACTGCCAAGTCAGTTGCAAAAGCTTTACTCGCCATATTTACTAGGGTTGGCTTCCCTAAAGAAGTTGTGTCAGATCGTGGCAGCAACTTTATGTCGAAGTATATGCAGGCTATGTGGAAAGAATGTGGGGTCACCTACAAGTTCTCTTCTGCATACCACCCCCAGACCAATGGTCTGGTGGAACGTTTCAACAGAATGTTAAAGAGCATGATTGGGGCTCTGGAGGAGCCTCAGAGAAGAAAATGGGATCTTCTGTTACCATGCTTACTGTTTGCCTACCAAGAGGTACCACAGGAGGGTGTTGGCTTCAGCCCCTTCGAACTTCTGTTCGGTCATCCCGTACGGGGACCCTTAGTCATCGTCAAAGAGGGATGGGAGATGCCCACTCCCCCTGTTACTACCAACGTAGTTGATTATGTGCTAGGGCTCAGAAAACGGATGGTACTTCTGATGGGCTTGGCTAGTGATAAATTGAAGGCAGGGCAAGCGCTGGTGAAACATTGGTACGACCAGAAAGCCTCCCTCATCAACTTTACACCTGGTCAGCAAGTCCTGATCATGAATCCCATAAGGCCTCGAGCTTTACAGGACAAATGGTCAGGCCCTTACACAGTGGTGGAGCCCCTGGGTGAGGTTAACTATTTAGTGGACCTTCGAAGGCCTGGACAGGCTCCAAAAGTGTTTCACGTGAATAGGCTGAAGGCTTTCGTCCCAAGAGTCGAAATCGCAGCACTGCTACTGGCTTCAGATGTTGAGGAAGAGGAGTCTGAACCTCTCCCCGACCTGTTCCAAAGCGGTCCTTCAGATAGCTCCTTTGAGGGTGTCCGAGTGGCCCCTCACCTGACTTCTGATCAGCAGGCTGAGGTGAAAAGTTTGCTTAGGCAGTTTTCCCCCCTGTTTTCACAGTCGCCTGGTTTGACACCTTGGTGCAAACATAACATTGACACAGGAGACAGTGTACCTACCAAAAGTAGGGGATACAGGATGTCAGACAAAGTACGGTCTTATATTAAGACCGAGGTCAACAAGATGTTAGATCTTGGGGTGATTGAACCCTCTAGTAGTCCTTGGTCCAGCCCAGTGGTGTTGGTCCCAAAAGCAGGCACTTCTGAATTGAGGTTCTGCGTGGATTACAGGGCTCTGAATGCTGTCACCAAGACAGATGCACACCCCTTGCCTCGAACAGATGAGCTGGTGGATACTTTGGGTGCCTCCAAGTACCTCAGCACGTTTGACCTTACTGCTGGCTATTGGCAAATAGCTTTAGCAGAACATGCCAAGGAGAAGACAGCATTTTCTACTCCAGACGGCCTTTACCAATTCCGGGTAATGCCGTTCGGGTTGAAGAATGCACCTGCCACTTTCCAGAGGCTTGTGAATCATGTGTTGAATGGGTTGGACGAATTCTGTCTTGCATATCTGGACGATATAGCAGTTTTCAGTGCCACCTGGGAAGACCATGTGAAACACCTCGAGATTGTGCTCCAGGGTCTTCAGAAAGCCCACTTGACCATAAAGGCTAGTAAATGCCAGATTGGACAAGGCTCAGTGGTTTACCTTGGACATGAAGTAGGTGGAGGGAGGATACAGCCTCTACCCAGTAAAGTACAAGCAGTACAAGACTGGCCTACCTCCACTACGCAAACCCAAGTGAGAGCCTTCTTAGGACTCACGGGGTATTACCGCAATTTTGTTGCAGACTATGGCACCATAGCTGCTCCTCTGACTGCCCTCACAACTCCGAAGAAACCCAAGAAGGTAACTTGGACCGACGAGTGTGAGAAGGCCTTCAATGGCTTAAAAGACTCCTTGTGCCAGGCCCCTGTCCTTAGGGCCCCGGATTATCAAAGACCTTTTATCGTGCAGACGGACGCCTCTGACACTGGGATAGGAGCTGTACTATCACAAGTAGATGAGAAGGGTAAGGAACACCCTATCGGTTTTATTAGTCGCCAGTTTAAGGACAGAGAGCTCAGATGGTCCACGGTAGAGAAAGAATGTTTCTCTGTTGTGTGGGCCCTAAGGAAGCTGAGGCCCTACCTCTATGGGACCCACTTCACTGTGCAGACTGACCATAAGCCGTTAAAGTGGCTAATGAACATGAAGGGGGAGAATCCAAAGTTGCTTAGGTGGTCCATAAGTCTACAAGGCTTCGACTTCACTATTGAGCATAGGCCAGGTGTCCAACATAGCAATGCTGATGGGTTGTCCAGAATGTTTAACCGACCTGAACAAGAGACTCATCCAGGGGTGGACTAGTTCCCCCTGTCCATAGTCTGGGAGGGGCGAGTGTTAGGAAAGATTTCCTAATTGTAGGTAATTTTCCTTCCATGTGGCAACCCCTAAACTTTTTGCTGTTGTTTTTCACCTTGTTCTTGACTTTGCCAGAGAAGTGCTGCACTCCTCTGGGCTTTCGCTCCTTTTCTTACGGGGAAACTGACATGCCCTTAAGACAGTCAGTACCGGGGAACGCTGTTTCCCGTAGTTTCTTTTATCATGTTGCGGCTTTAGTGCAACATGACACAAGAGGGCACTGTAAGCTAAGTTACAGCTCTCTTGGGTCTCTAGCCTTCTACAGGCCCTAGATACTCTTTTAGGATGGTATTTGATCGGTGCAAGTCATTCAGGGACTGGAATGGTGGCAGCGATCGTTTTGTTTATTTTGAGCTCCTTTTGGCGTTCTGAGCACGTTTTTCGCACTGAACCCAAAATGGTGGCCTGGCTCCCAAAATGGCCAGACCACGAGGCTCCTTTGTCCTGTCCACTGACCGTCTTGCTCCCTTCACCTTCCCCAGGTCGAGCGACCCGGGGCCTTCCTTATTTGGGCATGTACTTTCCCGCGAAACGTGGTTGCTTTCGCGGGCTTCTACATGTCGTTTGTGTGCCTCCAGGGTGTGGGCTGGGATGTCTGGTCCCAATACACATCCTGGGTGCCAGAGAGTCTAGGGTGGTGTGAATGCCTGGGACCACCGTGGTCCGTGATTGGTCCACGTATGGTATGTGTGTTGATGAGCGGATCTCCCATTGGCTCCCCTCCGTTTTGGCGCGAAGGGAACCGTGGATAAGAGGGGGCTGGAAACACCACTACCATGTCGATCTCCTGAGTTCTCACGAACGAAGGAATACAGGAGCCAAGTATCCTGCAACCAAGAGGCTGGACCGAGGAATCGCTGGTGACCCGCTGAAGGAATCCTCCTTTGCACTGCTGTCGTCCTGTGAAACCCTTTCCTCCTTTGATCGGACCAGAAGGCCTGTACTGGTGCTTCGACCTTTGGAATAGCAGGAACAGCTATTCCCGGCGACTTCATCATCTCCTGCCAAGTAAGCCTTCGGAAGCGTCTCTGGGCCATCCAGTTGACTGACCAGCTTACAAGGGAGTCCTGCTCTGTAACCGCCGCCAGGTTGTGTTGTATTTCGAGTCCTTGTCACTCTCCCACGCTTCGTACACTTGGCGTTCCCAAGTCTGAAGGGAGGAGTGTACATTTGGCTCAGATACACACGGCCGCTCCGTTGTCCTGCTGCGGCAACAAACTGTGCTGGTTTCGTCGATTGGGACGTCTTTTTGCTCTACACGACTACGAGGCGTTCCCTGCTCTTCTGAACCTGCCAGCTGCTGAAACTAACGTGGAGAAGCCGGGGTCTGCTTGCTTCGGGGACCGGTGAATAGTTTAGCTAGGATCTGGTCGCCCTCCTGCAGTATCCCATTGCTTTTCCCTGCTGTGTAAAAACAGCACCCTTTTGGCCGTACTCGCGCTCTGCTTCTGCCCGCTGTGGAGGCTGCGCTTGAGTTGCGGAACCTGTTCTCCTTCTGCTGTGCCCTAACCCGAACTGCCTGACTTCCTCCGAAGAGCTTCTCCTTTTGCCCGTTGGCACCGGTGTGGCAGGTACTTTGAGCACAAGGCTCCACTCTTCGCAGGGCTCGGACTTCCATCTAGTTAGGTGCCTCTGAAGGCGAACTGAGTCTAAAGCATTGTATCGCACTGCCTGTTTTCCTTCCCTTGCAGGTGGACTACACATTTCGTGCCTCTAATGCTTGAGACTGTCGTATTTGTATATATATTGTGTTGATATGGTATGTGTTGGTTTAGTATTGTGATATTGTGATTTTCTCGCTACGGTCATTGTTTTAAAGGCCTTAAAATAAATGTGTATCTATTTTTGATATAACAACTGTTTGGAGTAGTTTGTAAGCACTCTTGCTTTGTGTGCTCATTGCGGGCTTTCAGTCACCCTCACCCCTCTTGAGACCTAGTCTTGACCGCCGCGATCGCTACCTTGATTGGTCTGGCTTGTCCAGAGGTTACCCTGTTCCAAGTAATTAGGTTGGCCTTCTGAACTTCTGCGCCACCAGGACAGAGTTCAGAAATCCGTCTTAACAAATTGGTGTACAGCGGTGGGATACGACTGAAGGTATCCAGTGTTGCGCTCGAACTAAGGCATTTCAGGTTATTCCAACCAGTACACGTAGTGAATTGTTGTAGTATAACTTTAAAAAGGCCATAGTCCTATCAAACAGTATGGAAACAAATACCTTCTTAACTTTAAATGCTTCCAAATCAGAAACATTGAAGAAGATGTGTGCGGAGAGAGGTGTTTCCTCTCAAGGCACTAAATTGGAAATGATCCAAAGAATCGTGGCGTGGCAAGAAGCGCAGCTTGACGCTATAACTTCTGAGGACAGTGCAGAAGGTGGTGGGGCTGCTCTCACTGGTAGAACCGACGGTTCTGCCGCTGCACTGATCCATCGCGACCACGAGGACAGGGAGGACGAGATGTCTAATGTTTCCTCTGCCAGTGCTGATGGGGAGGCTATGCTTGAATTCAAGAAGCAAGAGCTGGGGTTTAGGCAGCAGGAGCTTGAATTCAGCATAGCCAAACTAAAAATCGAACAGGCAGAAAAACAGAAAGACAGGGATCACCAGTTGGAACTGGCCAAGCTTCAGGTTGCAAATGGGTCCAAGGGTCCTGGACATGGGTCTGGGGCCTCATCTCATCCACGGTTTCCGAAAGATCTGCTCAGTGTGTATGAAGAAAGGAACGACATTATGGACTGGCTGAATGCGTTTGAGTATGCATGCGAGGTTCAAGAAGTTGACAATGCTGATAAGATTGCGTGGTTGCTCAGTAGACTGCCCCATTCTGGCTGTAGTGCCATTATGGAAATGTCGAAGGCTGAGCGAGCTGACTTCGCCATGTTAAAGCAAACTCTCATTTTAAAGTTTGGGAAGACTCCGGCCCAATATTTAAAGCGTTTTCGAGAGTATAAGAAAAAGGAAGGTGGTACTTGGGTATCTTATGTCGCTGAATCCTTGAAAAACTTAACTGGCTGGGTCGAAGGTTATAAGGTTTCTACCTTCGAAGGCATGATAAATCTTGTCATGCTGGAACACATTTTTGCTTCTTCTTCCCCGGAGCTTAAGCAGCATTTGGCCGATTCGAAGGAGATAGATCCTAAGAAGCTGGTCATTGCAGCAGACTTATGGGTGTCACATCGAGTGTCCCATAAGGACAAAACTCATCCTGGTAAGCAGGAGGAAGGGAAAAAGTCCAAAGATATGGAGGGTGGGGAATCTGCTAAATCTTCTTCCCATAAGGGCCACAAAAAGAAAAACAAGGGTAAGACACAAGAGAACTCACAGGGTAGTGGAGGTCAGCCTCCGAAACAGAACTCTGGTTACAATAAGCCTCCCTACGTAAACAGACCCACTGGGGCTTGTTTTTCTTGTGGAGCAACTGACCACGTGAAGGGGGATCCCCGTTGTAAGGTTAGACCTTTGGGGGTCCACTCCGCTAATCTGGCCTTCTCCTCCTACGAGGAAGAAGAGATTACAGGAGCATCCTTCTCCTCAGACTCATTTCCCAGCGGGATAGAGGCTGAGGTAGTTTTAGTGTCCCTGGGTTCCTGGGAGCCTAAAGTCGCAGAGGCTTATGCTAGGATTCCGGATAATACCAAGCACTACTTTAAAGACAGTGTGCTGATCAATGGAGTGGATACTCCAGCTCTTAGGGATAGTGGGTGCAGTCGCACTGTAGTGGATTCTACCTTGGTAGACTCAGAGGAAGTTGCCAGAGCTACTCTGATGCCCACTAAGTTGGCTGACGGCCCCCTCCGTATGTTTCCAGTAATACCTGTAAATCTTACTTTAAATGGTACAGCAGTCAGGATTCCAGTGAGCATTCAGAGAAACGTCCCGGGAAAGGTCTTGTTAGGTAATGATCTCAGAGCTTTAGGGCTCGTAGGAGACACTGCCGAAAGACCCTACACACGGTCTCACGCACGGGCAGCATTGGCCAAGCCCAATACGCCGCCCCAGCCGAAGGGGAAACCCAAGGCGAAAGGAGTCTACAAGTCAAAACGAGGGAAAGAGAATATTCCCCCGAGCTCGCCTACCACTGCGGTGGAGGAAGTTGGTCAATCGCCCGGGCCTGACGAGGAGGTGGCGATGCCTGAAGTATTCGACCCCAACGATCATCCTGAACTAAAAGACTTGTTAGTTGAAGGAGGTCCTGATAGGGACGAATTCAGTAAAGGCCAACGTGAGTGCCCATCTCTGGAAGGCCTAAGGAGACAGGCCTGCTCCCAGCTTGAGGGTGAACCTCCTGGGAAGCATAGGATTTATTGGGAAGGTGGACTCCTGTATAGTGAGCCCACAGAGTCTACAGAAGGAGACCATAGGAGGTTGGTGGTTCCCCTTGCTGTTAGGCCCTTCCTCCTGCAGTTGGCGCATGACGTTCCCCTTGCTGGTCACCTTGGTATGAAGAGGACCAAGCAAAGGTTATCCATGCACTTCTACTGGCCCAAGATGGGGGTGCAAGTAGAAAGTCACTGCAGGAGTTGTGCCTCCTGCCAGTTGTCTGGTAAGGTTGGCGCGACAATCCAAGCTCCGTTGGTACCGCTCCCAGTTGTGGGGGTACCATTTGAAAGGGTAGGGATCGACATCGTTGGTCCCCTTGACCCGCAAACATCCTCGGGCAATAGGTTTATCCTGGTGCTGGTCGACCATGCAACCAGGTATCCTGAGGCCATCCCATTGAAAACTGTAACTGCCAAGTCAGTTGCAAAAGCTTTACTCGCCATATTTACTAGGGTTGGCTTCCCTAAAGAAGTTGTGTCAGATCGTGGCAGCAACTTTATGTCGAAGTATATGCAGGCTATGTGGAAAGAATGTGGGGTCACCTACAAGTTCTCTTCTGCATACCACCCCCAGACCAATGGTCTGGTGGAACGTTTCAACAGAATGTTAAAGAGCATGATTGGGGCTCTGGAGGAGCCTCAGAGAAGAAAATGGGATCTTCTGTTACCATGCTTACTGTTTGCCTACCAAGAGGTACCACAGGAGGGTGTTGGCTTCAGCCCCTTCGAACTTCTGTTCGGTCATCCCGTACGGGGACCCTTAGTCATCGTCAAAGAGGGATGGGAGATGCCCACTCCCCCTGTTACTACCAACGTAGTTGATTATGTGCTAGGGCTCAGAAAACGGATGGTACTTCTGATGGGCTTGGCTAGTGATAAATTGAAGGCAGGGCAAGCGCTGGTGAAACATTGGTACGACCAGAAAGCCTCCCTCATCAACTTTACACCTGGTCAGCAAGTCCTGATCATGAATCCCATAAGGCCTCGAGCTTTACAGGACAAATGGTCAGGCCCTTACACAGTGGTGGAGCCCCTGGGTGAGGTTAACTATTTAGTGGACCTTCGAAGGCCTGGACAGGCTCCAAAAGTGTTTCACGTGAATAGGCTGAAGGCTTTCGTCCCAAGAGTCGAAATCGCAGCACTGCTACTGGCTTCAGATGTTGAGGAAGAGGAGTCTGAACCTCTCCCCGACCTGTTCCAAAGCGGTCCTTCAGATAGCTCCTTTGAGGGTGTCCGAGTGGCCCCTCACCTGACTTCTGATCAGCAGGCTGAGGTGAAAAGTTTGCTTAGGCAGTTTTCCCCCCTGTTTTCACAGTCGCCTGGTTTGACACCTTGGTGCAAACATAACATTGACACAGGAGACAGTGTACCTACCAAAAGTAGGGGATACAGGATGTCAGACAAAGTACGGTCTTATATTAAGACCGAGGTCAACAAGATGTTAGATCTTGGGGTGATTGAACCCTCTAGTAGTCCTTGGTCCAGCCCAGTGGTGTTGGTCCCAAAAGCAGGCACTTCTGAATTGAGGTTCTGCGTGGATTACAGGGCTCTGAATGCTGTCACCAAGACAGATGCACACCCCTTGCCTCGAACAGATGAGCTGGTGGATACTTTGGGTGCCTCCAAGTACCTCAGCACGTTTGACCTTACTGCTGGCTATTGGCAAATAGCTTTAGCAGAACATGCCAAGGAGAAGACAGCATTTTCTACTCCAGACGGCCTTTACCAATTCCGGGTAATGCCGTTCGGGTTGAAGAATGCACCTGCCACTTTCCAGAGGCTTGTGAATCATGTGTTGAATGGGTTGGACGAATTCTGTCTTGCATATCTGGACGATATAGCAGTTTTCAGTGCCACCTGGGAAGACCATGTGAAACACCTCGAGATTGTGCTCCAGGGTCTTCAGAAAGCCCACTTGACCATAAAGGCTAGTAAATGCCAGATTGGACAAGGCTCAGTGGTTTACCTTGGACATGAAGTAGGTGGAGGGAGGATACAGCCTCTACCCAGTAAAGTACAAGCAGTACAAGACTGGCCTACCCCCACTACGCAAACCCAAGTGAGAGCCTTCTTAGGACTCACGGGGTATTACCGCAATTTTGTTGCAGACTATGGCACCATAGCTGCTCCTCTGACTGCCCTCACAACTCCGAAGAAACCCAAGAAGGTAACTTGGACCGACGAGTGTGAGAAGGCCTTCAATGGCTTAAAAGACTCCTTGTGCCAGGCCCCTGTCCTTAGGGCCCCGGATTATCAAAGACCTTTTATCGTGCAGACGGACGCCTCTGACACTGGGATAGGAGCTGTACTATCACAAGTAGATGAGAAGGGTAAGGAACACCCTATCGGTTTTATTAGTCGCCAGTTTAAGGACAGAGAGCTCAGATGGTCCACGGTAGAGAAAGAATGTTTCTCTGTTGTGTGGGCCCTAAGGAAGCTGAGGCCCTACCTCTATGGGACCCACTTCACTGTGCAGACTGACCATAAGCCGTTAAAGTGGCTAATGAACATGAAGGGGGAGAATCCAAAGTTGCTTAGGTGGTCCATAAGTCTACAAGGCTTCGACTTCACTATTGAGCATAGGCCAGGTGTCCAACATAGCAATGCTGATGGGTTGTCCAGAATGTTTAACCGACCTGAACAAGAGACTCATCCAGGGGTGGACTAGTTCCCCCTGTCCATAGTCTGGGAGGGGCGAGTGTTAGGAAAGATTTCCTAATTGTAGGTAATTTTCCTTCCATGTGGCAACCCCTAAACTTTTTGCTGTTGTTTTTCACCTTGTTCTTGACTTTGCCAGAGAAGTGCTGCACTCCTCTGGGCTTTCGCTCCTTTTCTTACGGGGAAACTGACATGCCCTTAAGACAGTCAGTACCGGGGAACGCTGTTTCCCGTAGTTTCTTTTATCATGTTGCGGCTTTAGTGCAACATGACACAAGAGGGCACTGTAAGCTAAGTTACAGCTCTCTTGGGTCTCTAGCCTTCTACAGGCCCTAGATACTCTTTTAGGATGGTATTTGATCGGTGCAAGTCATTCAGGGACTGGAATGGTGGCAGCGATCGTTTTGTTTATTTTGAGCTCCTTTTGGCGTTCTGAGCACGTTTTTCGCACTGAACCCAAAATGGTGGCCTGGCTCCCAAAATGGCCAGACCACGAGGCTCCTTTGTCCTGTCCACTGACCGTCTTGCTCCCTTCACCTTCCCCAGGTCGAGCGACCCGGGGCCTTCCTTATTTGGGCATGTACTTTCCCGCGAAACGTGGCTGCTTTCGCGGGCTTCTACATGTCGTTTGTGTGCCTCCAGGGTGTGGGCTGGGATGTCTGGTCCCAATACACATCCTGGGTGCCAGAGAGTCTAGGGTGGTGTGAATGCCTGGGACCACCATGGTCCGTGATTGGTCCACGTATGGTATGTGTGTTGATGAGCGGATCTCCCATTGGCTCCCCTCCGTTTTGGCGCGAAGGGAACCGTGGATAAGAGGGGGCTGGAAACACCACTACCATGTCGATCTCCTGAGTTCTCACGAACGAAGGAATACAGGAGCCAAGTATCCTGCAACCAAGAGGCTGGACCGAGGAATCGCTGGTGACCCGCTGAAGGAATCCTCCTTTGCACTGCTGTCGTCCTGTGAAACCCTTTCCTCCTTTGATCGGACCAGAAGGCCTGTACTGGTGCTTCGACCTTTGGAATAGCAGGAACAGCTATTCCCGGCGACTTCATCATCTCCTGCCAAGTAAGCCTTCGGAAGCGTCTCTGGGCCATCCAGTTGACTGACCAGCTTACAAGGGAGTCCTGCTCTGTAACCGCCGCCAGGTTGTGTTGTATTTCGAGTCCTTGTCACTCTCCCACGCTTCGTACACTTGGCGTTCCCAAGTCTGAAGGGAGGAGTGTACATTTGGCTCAGATACACACGGCCGCTCCGTTGTCCTGCTGCGGCAACAAACTGTGCTGGTTTCGTCGATTGGGACGTCTTTTTGCTCTACACGACTACGAGGCGTTCCCTGCTCTTCTGAACCTGCCAGCTGCTGAAACTAACGTGGAGAAGCCGGGGTCTGCTTGCTTCGGGGACCGGTGAGTAGTTTAGCTAGGATCTGGTCGCCCTCCTGCAGTATCCCATTGCTTTTCCCTGCTGTGTAAAAACAGCACCCTTTTGGCCGTACTCGCGCTCTGCTTCTGCCCGCTGTGGAGGCTGCGCTTGAGTTGCGGAACCTGTTCTCCTTCTGCTGTGCCCTAACCCGAACTGCCTGACTTCCTCCGAAGAGCTTCTCCTTTTGCCCGTTGGCACCGGTGTGGCAGGTACTTTGAGCACAAGGCTCCACTCTTCGCAGGGCTCGGACTTCCATCTAGTTAGGTGCCTCTGAAGGCGAACTGAGTCTAAAGCATTGTATCGCACTGCCTGTTTTCCTTCCCTTGCAGGTGGACTACACATTTCGTGCCTCTAATGCTTGAGACTGTCGTATTTGTATATATATTGTGTTGATATGGTATGTGTTGGTTTAGTATTGTGATATTGTGATTTTCTCGCTACGGTCATTGTTTTAAAGGCCTTAAAATAAATGTGTATCTATTTTTGATATAACAACTGTTTGGAGTAGTTTGTAAGCACTCTTGCTTTGTGTGCTCATTGCGGGCTTTCAGTCACCCTCACCCCTCTTGAGACCTAGTCTTGACCGCCGCGATCGCTACCTTGATTGGTCTGGCTTGTCCAGAGGTTACCCTGTTCCAAGTAATTAGGTTGGCCTTCTGAACTTCTGCGCCACCAGGACAGAGTTCAGAAATCCGTCTTAACAAATTGGTGTACAGCGGTGGGATACGACTGAAGGTATCCAGTGTTGCGCTCGAACTAAGGCATTTCAGGTTATTCCAACCAGTACACGTAGTGAATTGTTGTAGTATAACTTTAAAAAGGCCATAGTCCTATCAAACAGTATGGAAACAAATACCTTCTTAACTTTAAATGCTTCCAAATCAGAAACATTGAAGAAGATGTGTGCGGAGAGAGGTGTTTCCTCTCAAGGCACTAAATTGGAAATGATCCAAAGAATCGTGGCGTGGCAAGAAGCGCAGCTTGACGCTATAACTTCTGAGGACAGTGCAGAAGGTGGTGGGGCTGCTCTCACTGGTAGAACCGACGGTTCTGCCGCTGCACTGATCCATCGCGACCACGAGGACAGGGAGGACGAGATGTCTAATGTTTCCTCTGCCAGTGCTGATGGGGAGGCTATGCTTGAATTCAAGAAGCAAGAGCTGGGGTTTAGGCAGCAGGAGCTTGAATTCAGCATAGCCAAACTAAAAATCGAACAGGCAGAAAAACAGAAAGACAGGGATCACCAGTTGGAACTGGCCAAGCTTCAGGTTGCAAATGGGTCCAAGGGTCCTGGACATGGGTCTGGGGCCTCCTCTCATCCACGGTTTCCGAAAGATCTGCTCAGTGTGTATGAAGAAAGGAATGACATTATGGACTGGCTGAATGCGTTTGAGTATGCATGCGAGGTTCAAGAAGTTGACAATGCTGATAGGATTGCGTGGTTGCTCAGTAGACTGCCCCATTCTGGCTGTAGTGCCATTATGGAAATGTCGAAGGCTGAGCGAGCTGACTTCGCCATGTTAAAGCAAACTCTCATTTTAAAGTTTGGGAAGACTCCGGCCCAATATTTAAAGCGTTTTCGAGAGTATAAGAAAAAGGAAGGTGGTACTTGGGTATCTTATGTCGCTGAATCCTTGAAAAACTTAACTGGCTGGGTCGAAGGTTATAAGGTTTCTACCTTCGAAGGCATGATAAATCTTGTCATGCTGGAACACATTTTTGCTTCTTCTTCCCCGGAGCTTAAGCAGCATTTGGCCGATTCGAAGGAGATAGATCCTAAGAAGCTGGTCATTGCAGCAGACTTATGGGTGTCACATCGAGTGTCCCATAAGGACAAAACTCATCCTGGTAAGCAGGAGGAAGGGAAAAAGTCCAAAGATATGGAGGGTGGGGAATCTGCTAAATCTTCTTCCCATAAGGGCCACAAAAAGAAAAACAAGGGTAAGACACAAGAGAACTCACAGGGTAGTGGAGGTCAGCCTCCGAAACAGAACTCTGGTTACAATAAGCCTCCCTACGTAAACAGACCCACTGGGGCTTGTTTTTCCTGTGGAGCAACTGACCACGTGAAGGGGGATCCCCGTTGTAAGGTTAGACCTTTGGGGGTCCACTCCGCTAATCTGGCCTTCTCCTCCTACGAGGAAGAAGAGATTACAGGAGCATCCTTCTCCTCAGACTCATTTCCCAGCGGGATAGAGGCTGAGGTAGTTTTAGTGTCCCTGGGTTCCTGGGAGCCTAAAGTCGCAGAGGCTTATGCTAGGATTCCGGATAATACCAAGCACTACTTTAAAGACAGTGTGCTGATCAATGGAGTGGATACTCCAGCTCTTAGGGATAGTGGGTGCAGTCGCACTGTAGTGGATTCTACCTTGGTAGACTCAGAGGAAGTTGCCAGAGCTACTCTGATGCCCACTAAGTTGGCTGACGGCCCCCTCCGTATGTTTCCAGTAATACCTGTAAATCTTACTTTAAATGGTACAGCAGTCAGGATTCCAGTGAGCATTCAGAGAAACGTCCCGGGAAAGGTCTTGTTAGGTAATGATCTCAGAGCTTTAGGGCTCGTAGGAGACACTGCCGAAAGACCCTACACACGGTCTCACGCACGGGCAGCATTGGCCAAGCCCAATACGCCGCCCCAGCCGAAGGGGAAACCCAAGGCGAAAGGAGTCTACAAGTCAAAACGAGGGAAAGAGAATATTCCCCCGAGCTCGCCTACCACTGCGGTGGAGGAAGTTGGTCAATCGCCCGGGCCTGACGAGGAGGTGGCGATGCCTGAAGTATTCGACCCCAACGATCATCCTGAACTAAAAGACTTGTTAGTTGAAGGAGGTCCTGATAGGGACGAATTCAGTAAAGGCCAACGTGAGTGCCCATCTCTGGAAGGCCTAAGGAGACAGGCCTGCTCCCATCTTGAGGGTGAACCTCCTGGGAAGCATAGGATTTATTGGGAAGGTGGACTCCTGTATAGTGAGCCCACAGAGTCTACAGAAGGAGACCATAGGAGGTTGGTGGTTCCCCTTGCTGTTAGGCCCTTCCTCCTGCAGTTGGCGCATGACGTTCCCCTTGCTGGTCACCTTGGTATGAAGAGGACCAAGCAAAGGTTATCCATGCACTTCTACTGGCCCAAGATGGGGGTGCAAGTAGAAAGTCACTGCAGGAGTTGTGCCTCCTGCCAGTTGTCTGGTAAGGTTGGCGCGACAATCCAAGCTCCGTTGGTACCGCTCCCAGTTGTGGGGGTACCATTTGAAAGGGTAGGGATCGACATCGTTGGTCCCCGTGACCCGCAAACATCCTCGGGCAATAGGTTTATCCTGGTGCTGGTCGACCATGCAACCAGGTATCCTGAGGCCATCCCATTGAAAACTGTAACTGCCAAGTCAGTTGCAAAAGCTTTACTCGCCATATTTACTAGGGTTGGCTTCCCTAAAGAAGTTGTGTCAGATCGTGGCAGCAACTTTATGTCGAAGTATATGCAGGCTATGTGGAAAGAATGTGGGGTCACCTACAAGTTCTCTTCTGCATACCACCCCCAGACCAATGGTCTGGTGGAACGTTTCAACAGAATGTTAAAGAGCATGATTGGGGCTCTGGAGGAGCCTCAGAGAAGAAAATGGGATCTTCTGTTACCATGCTTACTGTTTGCCTACCAAGAGGTACCACAGGAGGGTGTTGGCTTCAGCCCCTTCGAACTTCTGTTCGGTCATCCCGTACGGGGACCCTTAGTCATCGTCAAAGAGGGATGGGAGATGCCCACTCCCCCTGTTACTACCAACGTAGTTGATTATGTGCTAGGGCTCAGAAAACGGATGGTACTTCTGATGGGCTTGGCTAGTGATAAATTGAAGGCAGGGCAAGCGCTGGTGAAACATTGGTACGACCAGAAAGCCTCCCTCATCAACTTTACACCTGGTCAGCAAGTCCTGATCATGAATCCCATAAGGCCTCGAGCTTTACAGGACAAATGGTCAGGCCCTTACACAGTGGTGGAGCCCCTGGGTGAGGTTAACTATTTAGTGGACCTTCGAAGGCCTGGACAGGCTCCAAAAGTGTTTCACGTGAATAGGCTGAAGGCTTTCGTCCCAAGAGTCGAAATCGCAGCACTGCTACTGGCTTCAGATGTTGAGGAAGAGGAGTCTGAACCTCTCCCCGACCTGTTCCAAAGCGGTCCTTCAGATAGCTCCTTTGAGGGTGTCCGAGTGGCCCCTCACCTGACTTCAGATCAGCAGGCTGAGGTGAAAAGTTTGCTTAGGCAGTTTTCCCCCCTGTTTTCACAGTCGCCTGGTTTGACACCTTGGTGCAAACATAACATTGACACAGGAGACAGTGTACCTACCAAAAGTAGGGGATACAGGATGTCAGACAAAGTACGGTCTTATATTAAGACCGAGGTCAACAAGATGTTAGATCTTGGGGTGATTGAACCCTCTAGTAGTCCTTGGTCCAGCCCAGTGGTGTTGGTCCCAAAAGCAGGCACTTCTGAATTGAGGTTCTGCGTGGATTACAGGGCTCTGAATGCTGTCACCAAGACAGATGCACACCCCTTGCCTCGAACAGATGAGCTGGTGGATACTTTGGGTGCCTCCAAGTACCTTAGCACGTTTGACCTTACTGCTGGCTATTGGCAAATAGCTTTAGCAGAACATGCCAAGGAGAAGACAGCATTTTCTACTCCAGACGGCCTTTACCAATTCCGGGTAATGCCGTTCGGGTTGAAGAATGCACCTGCCACTTTCCAGAGGCTTGTGAATCATGTGTTGAATGGGTTGGACGAATTCTGTCTTGCATATCTGGACGATATAGCAGTTTTCAGTGCCACCTGGGAAGACCATGTGAAACACCTCGAGATTGTGCTCCAGGCTCTTCAGAAAGCCCACTTGACCATAAAGGCTAGTAAATGCCAGATTGGACAAGGCTCAGTGGTTTACCTTGGACATGAAGTAGGTGGAGGGAGGATACAGCCTCTACCCAGTAAAGTACAAGCAGTACAAGACTGGCCTACCCCCACTACGCAAACCCAAGTGAGAGCCTTCTTAGGACTCACGGGGTATTACCGCAATTTTGTGGCAGACTATGGCACCATAGCTGCTCCTCTGACTGCCCTCACAACTCCGAAGAAACCCAAGAAGGTAACTTGGACCGACGAGTGTGAGAAGGCCTTCAATGGCTTAAAAGACTCCTTGTGCCAGGCCCCTGTCCTTAGGGCCCCGGATTATCAAAGACCTTTTATCGTGCGGACGGACGCCTCTGACACTGGGATAGGAGCTGTACTATCACAAGTAGATGAGAAGGGTAAGGAACACCCTATCGGTTTTATTAGTCGCCAGTTTAAGGACAGAGAGCTCAGATGGTCCACGGTAGAGAAAGAATGTTTCTCTGTTGTGTGGGCCCTAAGGAAGCTGAGGCCCTACCTCTATGGGACCCACTTCACTGTGCAGACTGACCATAAGCCGTTAAAGTGGCTAATGAACATGAAGGGGGAGAATCCAAAGTTGCTTAGGTGGTCCATAAGTCTACAAGGCTTCGACTTCACTATTGAGCATAGGCCAGGTGTCCAACATAGCAATGCTGATGGGTTGTCCAGAATGTTTAACCGACCTGAACAAGAGACTCATCCAGGGGTGGACTAGTTCCCCCTGTCCATAGTCTGGGAGGGGCGAGTGTTAGGAAAGATTTCCTAATTGTAGGTAATTTTCCTTCCATGTGGCAACCCCTAAACTTTTTGCTGTTGTTTTTCACCTTGTTCTTGACTTTGCCAGAGAAGTGCTGCACTCCTCTGGGCTTTCGCTCCTTTTCTTACGGGGAAACTGACATGCCCTTAAGACAGTCAGTACCGGGGAACGCTGTTTCCCGTAGTTTCTTTTATCATGTTGCGGCTTTAGTGCAACATGACACAAGAGGGCACTGTAAGCTAAGTTACAGCTCTCTTGGGTCTCTAGCCTTCTACAGGCCCTAGATACTCTTTTAGGATGGTATTTGATCGGTGCAAGTCATTCAGGGACTGGAATGGTGGCAGCGATCGTTTTGTTTATTTTGAGCTCCTTTTGGCGTTCTGAGCACGTTTTTCGCACTGAACCCAAAATGGTGGCCTGGCTCCCAAAATGGCCAGACCACGAGGCTCCTTTGTCCTGTCCACTGACCGTCTTGCTCCCTTCACCTTCCCCAGGTCGAGCGACCCGGGGCCTTCCTTATTTGGGCATGTACTTTCCCGCGAAACGTGGTTGCTTTCGCGGGCTTCTACATGTCGTTTGTGTGCCTCCAGGGTGTGGGCTGGGATGTCTGGTCCCAATACACATCCTGGGTGCCAGAGAGTCTAGGGTGGTGTGAATGCCTGGGACCACCGTGGTCCGTGATTGCTCCACGTATGGTATGTGTGTTGATGAGCGGATCTCCCATTGGCTCCCCTCCGTTTTGGCGCGAAGGGAACCGTGGATAAGAGGGGGCTGGAAACACCACTACCATGTCGATCTCCTGAGTTCTCACGAACGAAGGAATACAGGAGCCAAGTATCCTGCAACCAAGAGGCTGGACCGAGGAATCGCTGGTGACCCGCTGAAGGAATCCTCCTTTGCACTGCTGTCGTCCTGTGAAACCCGTTCCTCCTTTGATCGGACCAGAAGGCCTGTACTGGTGCTTCGACCTTTGGAATAGCAGGAACAGCTATTCCCGGCGACTTCATCATCTCCTGCCAAGTAAGCCTTCGGAAGCGTCTCTGGGCCATCCAGTTGACTGACCAGCTTACAAGGGAGTCCTGCTCTGTAACCGCCGCCAGGTTGTGTTGTATTTCGAGTCCTTGTCACTCTCCCACGCTTCGTACACTTGGCGTTCACAAGTCTGAAGGGAGGAGTGTACATTTGGCTCAGATACACACGGCCGCTCCGTTGTCCTGCTGCGGCAACAAACTGTGCTGGTTTCGTCGATTGGGACGTCTTTTTGCTCTACACGACTACGAGGCGTTCCCTGCTCTTCTGAACCTGCCAGCTGCTGAAACTAACGTGGAGAAGCCGGGGTCTGCTTGCTTCGGGGACCGGTGAGTAGTTTAGCTAGGATCTGGTCGCCCTCCTGCAGTATCCCATTGCTTTTCCCTGCTGTGTAAAAACAGCACCCTTTTGGCCGTACTCGCGCTCTGCTTCTGCCCGCTGTGGAGGCTGCGCTTGAGTTGCGGAACCTGTTCTCCTTCTGCTGTGCACTAACCCGAACTGCCTGACTTCCTCCGAAGAGCTTCTCCTTTTGCCCGTTGGCACCGGCGTGGCAGGTACTTTGAGCACAAGGCTCCACTCTTCGCAGGGCTCGGACTTCCATCTAGTTAGGTGCCTCTGAAGGCGAACTGAGTCTAAAGCATTGTATCGCACTGCCTGTTTTCCTTCCCTTGCAGGTGGACTACACATTTCGTGCCTCTAATGCTTGAGACTGTCGTATTTGTATATATATTGTGTTGATATGGTATGTGTTGGTTTAGTATTGTGATATTGTGATTTTCTCGCTACGGTCATTGTTTTAAAGGCCTTAAAATAAATGTGTATCTATTTTTGATATAACAACTGTTTGGAGTAGTTTGTAAGCGCTCTTGCTTTGTGTGCTCATTGCGGGCTTTCAGTCACCCTCACCCCTCTTGAGACCTAGTCTTGACCGCCGCGATCGCTACCTTGATTGGTCTGGCTTGTCCAGAGGTTACCCTGTTCCAAGTAATTAGGATGGCCTTCTGAACTTCTGCGCCACCAGGACAGAGTTCAGAAATCCGTCTTAACAGCCCCTTAGCTATTCTCCCGAGATTAAAGATATTGAATAATGTGTCTTAAGTGTTGATGTAAGTGGGGGGGGTAGCGTTCTAGTTGTTTTTCAGATGGTCTGTCCTGTTTATCTGGCGTGTAAAGAGTGGAAACACAAGACTAGGGGTGCGAGGGACAGAATCATGTAGAAGTTGAAATAAAAAGACGTGTGCATTGCACCTCCTGCAAGTGTGGCCTCTGCTTCATTTACGAGCCCCTCTTGGCACGGCGAGGTTCGCCCAGTGCCAAACATAACACAGGTGAGATTTAGGGCCCGATTCATGGAATATTTGCCCAGTTCAAATTGAATTTGCACTGCCAAAAAGTGACTTTGCACTGCCAGCACAAACCCTGATTCATGGAACCGTGCGCAAAGTGTATTTTTGCTGTGCAAAGTCTGGACAAAGTCATTTTGTACAGCAAAAATGACTATGCGCTGACTTTGCCCGGACTTTGCACAGCAAAAATCACTTTGCGCGGTTCCATGAACAAGGGGGTTGTGTCAGCAGTGCAAAGTCACTTTTCAGCAGAGCAAATTCACTTTGAACCGGGCAAATATTCCATGAATCGGACCCTTAAAGTCCACAGGCTGTATCTTGGTGGACAGAAACCACAATGTAATGAATTCCTGTGAGATCTATCACAGTGCAAGCCGTTTAACAATGGAAGGTTGACATTTTTGACATGACAACAATAAGCTCATGCTCAATACAGTATTGTTTCCTCTTTCATGTCTTGGGAAATGTTTACCTATTTCATCCAATCTACTATTTCGACAATAAAGTAAAGGTTTTGACAATCCATTGGGGCATCATCTTTGAACAGTTTGAATAAGATTGTTGCTGTATTTCTCTAAACACCCCTACAGCTCATGCCTGCAGGCAGCCGGACACGCCAAGCCATGCGGATGTGAGATCGATAGATCTGCCCACCCTAGGATACACACTCATGTATGCCTGCCAACCGGGATACTTCCTCGCCGGAGGCTCAGAGCATCGGACTTGCAAGGCTGACATGAAATGGACCGGAAAGCCACCAGTCTGCAAGAGTAAGTTCTGCAAATGTACACATACCATATAGTAATGTTGGGTGTATGCTGACTAATTATGTCTGAAAATCACATTCAATATGGCTGTGCACTCGGGCCTAATTCAGAGAGCGTTTTCCAATGGGGTTTTGCCATTATAAAAAAAAAAGCTTCTGGGAATTAGGCTAAATGTGAGGTTGAACTGCCTACACTTGATCCGTTTTTTTGTAGTGCCATGTAACGATTCTGAGAACATTATTGTTCGCTGTATTCATAATATAACCATTATTGCTTTCTCTGAATCAATATGTAAATAACAGTACACATTCCTTATTCTTTGTAATGTTGTAGAAATACAAATTATGCAGCAGGCAATGTGGTTCAGCAGGACAAAGATTAACTAACCTCTGAGTGTTAATCTGCTGAGACAATATACATAACATGTTCAAGAATGCTCTTTAATGGAACAATTATCACATTAAAACAGTAACACTTTTAAAAGCCTGCTTTGCTGCTAACAAGACACTTGTTGGTGTTAATTTTAATTAACCCCCCGAAACAGTACGTCATCACCAATACATGGATTGCACGCTTTTTTGTCTAGTAAAATGTGGACTTGTCATGAGAGGCTTAAATAAGAGTTTTAGTAGTAGATATAAGAGTGGTGTATGTTCTTTCACAAAAGTGCCATGCTTGTATGTTATGTTATATGGCATTTGTATAGCGCATACTGCCATTGGCATGGCCTTCGAGCTCTATGGGGAGGAACGCTCTTTGGAAGACCATGGTCAGATGTTTTAAAATTGATGAAAGGAGTTTTAAATGCATCTGTGCATGTGTATGTGTGTGATTAACATCATAGTGTTGCGTTTGCAAAACTATAGCCGGCATTTTTCAATACATGTCTTCTTAAACAAACGAAGCATCACGTATAGCCCTATAACTCATAAAGCATTTCTGCTAACGTTCAGTGAAATGTGCAATGCAAACTAGGCGTATTAAATCTAAAAAAGTAAATATGCCGCAATTAAGGGGACCTGCATCCTAGTGCCTTAGCAGGAGTATAAAAAGCACCCAGGAGCTATATAGCCTGCTTGTCCAGATGGGTTGTAGCAACACTAATGTGCCTGATAGGAAATATTGCGAAATAAATTGCTACCATTAGCCGAACATTTAAGTGTTTTTGGACAGTTAAGTCCTTCTATATTAACAGTGTTATTGGTGTTGATCTTACTTATAGGTAAAGGAGTCCGAGAAATTAATGTGACGGTGCCCAAGACCCCAGGTTAGTATTGTGTGAAAGAATACTTTTATATGCCAGGATAAGCAGCATAAACACTTTTCCTGAATATTGTAAAATCAATATATGCTACATGGTTCTATGTTGTTTTGCCAAAGTAAATTACCTCGTAATTTATTTTGACATGACTTTAATTTCGTTTTTTTTTTTTTTTTTTTTTAAATGGGGGTCACCCATCTTCCTTCCAAGCAAATACCACCCTCAACCCGCACATCCCCAACCCTAAAAAAAACATAGAAAATTACTTACCCACAAAGTAATGTTATCAAAGTACATTACAACAACGTAAAACAATGGTATACGATGGTACATGGATGATTATAAAGTTACCCCTGGAATGTCCGGCGTGGGGTTGGCACTAATGTTATGTGCATGCATGTCAGACACAGTTAACAGAATAACTGTTCCCTTTCTTTGGCCAGAGTTCAATAGAATAAGGGCATAGCTCACTGTGCTCAAAAGAACTGTAACATGGCGACATCCAGGATGTGTTGCTCATTGCAAACAAAAAAGTTTTTGCCCAGTCACAGTTGTACTACAACTGACTCTCAAGGCTGGTTGTGTGGCATGCAACCAGCGGTCACTGGAACATATTTAGGCCATGGCCCACAATGTGAGCAGCTAGACTATGGCGAGGCCACTCTACAGAGGGAGGGCCATGGTGACCACCACTGGCTACTGTTACTGTGGGACTATTTGTTACCTCTTCAAAACACGTGGTAGTGTTCTGTCTCAATGACCACGGCTGATGGCCTCATTGCCCCCTACAACTACAAAGAGCGACTCTATCACCCAATGAGTGCCGTCCTCGACCTGGATCACTATCGCTGCCATATTTGAAGTGTGCAAGAAAGACTTGATTCCATGTTAGTAAAGATGTACACATGGTACAATGAATTTGTTACCAAAGTCATGTTTTGTAAAAAAAAAAAAAATTCATCGATGGTTGTAGTAGGTTAACAATAAAAAGTAGTAACCGAAAGTAATGGGTATTTGTTTCACATGGAAACTATCTTCATTGTAACATCATTATGTACAGAGAAAAGGGAGAAACGGGATGCACGTACTGCATGGCTTAGAATTCTAGCTTATTTCAACAACAATAAATCTCTCGATTGAAAATTATGTTATCAAGACTTTTTTGGAAGAAACACATGCGTTATATTTATTGAATAAAAATGACATCTTTTCATTGCATCTCCTCTAAGTTGCATTGATGGGACTGCCTATTTATGAAGTTGGGTGCACACAGATCCCATCCATGTTTTTTTGTCATTTCCGCTGAAATGTGCAAATCAAAAGTGTTCATTCATGTGTTATTTCGTGTAGGCCTTGGATTTTGCACTTTGCAGTGCATGTACAATAAACCCACTTGCAATGTATGCATGGAAGGCAGCGTTTACAATAGATTCATTTGAAATCCATCTGCGTGTTGCTGCTGTAAAATGATGGCGGGTTCCGAATAGTGTCATGTTCCTTTAGAGGAGAGGATGGGAGAGAAAGAAGCAGGTATTTTCCACTCTGGCCCCTCTCTGCCACACAAATTAAGGAAACTGTGGAGAAGAGTAATATCCATGCATAAAATGTTAACACATGCATTTCTCATATGGATTTCCCTCTACTCCACAACGACAACGATACCCAGAGTGCTCTTCGTAACATGTGCCTTCTTTAACATGCCATTGCGAAGACTGCAACTGTGAGTTATTTGAAAAGACTACTGGTATGTTTCTTTTTGTAACCAGGATCCCTCCATTAGGACAAGTACTTTTTTGTTTCTTGCTAACTTAATTTATTTTGTATGTATTTATTTATTTGACATTATACAACAGAGAAGCACAGTAAAGTACGTGTTAAGTGATAACAAAACTGTGCACGAATGGCATTCCGTGCAGCCTTCAATGATTTCACAAAGGAAATGTTTTTTGTCTCCCTATTAGAAAATATTTACAAACTGAAACAGTGGGGCCCTCTTTCTTCTATGATGACATTTGTACAGCAGTACATATATTAAAAAACCAGTCAAATTAACTAATGTGTGACATGTCCTCAGTGAACATATATTTTAAACAAATGTTTCTGTCTGTAGAATGTGTCTGTTCAGAGGGTCCTTTTCAGCACAGATACTCGTCTGTCCTGCGGTATTCACTTAGTGTGACGACATGACTTATGCCTAGTAAACCCTCACACTTCCAGAAAACAAGAGTTATCCCAATTATAAAGGGGGAACAGGCAGAGGTAAGAGATATGCCTTCTTCGTCTTTGTAGTAACGTGGGTCGAGGACAGGCTATAGTCTTTAGAGGGATTTCAATGTGATCTGTACCAAACAAAACAGCAAAGCACAACACGCCAATTAAAGGTAATGTCCAATCAAGGGTCTCCCTCTCTCTCTCTCTCTCTCGCTCTCTCTCTCTCTCTCTCTCTCTCTATATATATATATATATATATACATATATATATATATATACACACACATACTTTAATTATATGCAACAATAACTAAACCCAAAATCACTACAAAACCCACCTCTGTGAAAAGAACAAAAGAATATGGAAAGATAGAAACATGCATCTCTCTGGTTAATGAAACAGTGTTGAAAGGCCATCAAAAACCACAATGTTCATAAAAGGATATTTTGCTGTGCGATAACTGGATTAAAAGAACCTAACAGTGTCTAGACCCCAAAGATGCATGAGAGGGGAATTTACCAGTCAATAATAACTTTCTGCTGTTTTTGGTGCTTCAACAATATCGGAACAGGCTTCTTGGTGCTGCGCGAGAGGTTGGAAACAAGTCTGTAATGCAGTGGTTGTGCTGTTCTAGATGGGGACTGGGTTTTGAGTCGTGGTTGAGCAGAGATTTGCTGCATTTTGAAGCAACATTTGATGAAGTGTGGATTATGAGGGCCACCAGGGTTGGTTTGACAGTCTGAAAGCAAAGATGCTGGTTACTTGATGCATATTTCATGTCAGGCAGTTCAATGCTGTGTTTGAGAGTCACAGTTCAATGAGGTGACGATGAATGGTTTGCCGATTGATTTGGATTAGCAACTAAGGGGCTGGTGGTTTGAAAAGTGGTTTGAACTTGGTGAGTGGCGCAATGAGCTTCTAATTTGAGCTGGGGCAACATCACACTCAAACAGCACGGTAGAGTGGTAAACTGGTTCTAATGTGCGGCAAAGTGGCTCAAAGATCAAGCAAGTGCCAAATGCTGCTCGGGAGATTCCTTTTGGTGTGACTGTGTCGAAGGGGTTTGAAACATGGTTCAAACTGGTTTGATGACAAGAACACACAGATCCTGGCTATTCTGACTCTCAATTCCTGTGAGTACCAATCCATGGGCTGAGGGACAAGACAAGTCTTTGTTCTCATTCTCCCAAACAAGTGGGAGGCTGGCCAACACCTGCAAGAGCCCTTCACCTTCGTGCCAGTGCAGATGGCAGAGTGGCAGGACTTGCTCCAGCAGCATGTCACCCTCATTAGTCCCAGGGGACAGTTAGAGAACAGAGCTTGTCTCTGTCTTGGACAATCAATCTTTATCTCACTGTCAGAGGGATTTGGAAATTCAACTTTCCCAAAGAAGTCCACAGAAATTCTGCTCTGTGCCACTAGAGAGCAGGCACTGCATATCAGGGTACTGATTCATCAGGGCACAGGTTTACATTATGCCTTTGTCATGGAGTTCGCTGAATGTGGAGTCTGGCAAGCAGGTCACCCTTCCTGAGATGGAATTACCTGTGTCATGTTATTATCATTACAGATCAAATAAGCAAACACTTCTACTGCCTTGCCAGATGCAAATTCCTTCTGCCAGATGCAAATTCCTTCACAAACCCAAATATGTGTTAGTTATTACTATGGGACAAAACAGAAGCTAGTGTCCTACTTTAAAAAAATTAAATATTGCAAATTAGGGCCTGCTGGTCTGCAAGGCGACTGATATATGGGAGGCTTCAGGTGATACTGGTAATCACAAATAAATATTGCAGACATGCTTAAAAGTCTTAGTAAATGTTTCTGCAGTGAAAGTATTTCCAATGTAATGTCACTGCGGAGAGTAAGGTCATTGTGTGATGCTCATAGAATGAAGTAGCTGTAGTAAGTTCAACATTCATTGTATTGTATTTTACTACTGACAGTAACTAATACTAGTTTGATTTAATTGTAATAAGCCAATAACACATTTCAAAAATAAAACACTGCAGTAAAGGAAGGACTTGCATGGAGCCAATGAGCTAAGGAAAGCTGTTAGTGCCTGCAGTCTTTACTACTTGCATTCTCTAGACTCAATGGCATTTATCTGGGATTGCATTAATGCAGTATTGACCTGGATCATTGTTGCTCACATTTACCAATCCAGCTCATTACTTTCTTTGGTAATTAGTTATTTGTTTTAATAAATCTATCAATGTTTTAGGCCAATAGCATTGATTTGCATGCCAGTATAAACAGAAACAAGAGGAGATAATTGCTCTGGTTAAGTTCAAATGCATATTAATCTTTGAGTATGGTGTTATTTTAATTATAACAAGAATAGACCTGATCTCAAGATGTGCCAATTCAGCATTCAGAGGTTTAATGTGCAACAGTACCAAACAGGCTGCTGTGGTGTAGCCTGGATTGGTTGACATTGCAGGCCTTCATCAAATGGATGCGGGCCCCTGGCTGAGGTCCTCACACCCTAAGGGTGTTAAAAAGAAAATGTGAAACTGATTGGCACCTTTGCCCTTCCCACGAAAACAAAATGAAGCTAGCGTCCACTGCATCACATTATAAAAAAGAAATCTGCCAGGCTAAAAGAAACTCCTATAATGAACGGATAGCTAAGTCCAACTCCAGTATGAAAGAATTATTCTCAATCCTAAAAGAGCTAGAGTCACCTATCTCTCCCCCTGATACCTGCCTTAAAGACAAGAACTGGTGCTCAGAGATATAACTAGCACTAACCAATAAAATTAACACCCTCCAAACTAAAATAAAAAACAAAAAAGACTCTCTGAACTTACCTCAACCAACCAACCACCACCCCTACCTAATGTCAATATCTCTGATCCAAACACCACCTTCTGCTTCACCAAAACTACTATCCTTGAGGTGGAAAAAACTATCCTCTCGCTCAAACCATCTAACTGTAAAGGTGATATCTGCCCAGCGTATATCATAAAAGAGGCTGCGAGAGACCTCTCCCCTTCATCTCCAAACTGATCAATGCCTCCTTTGCCTCTTGCACCGTCCCAGCCAATTTGAAACAATCGTGGGTACTTCCGCTTCTCAAGAAGCAAACCTTAGACCCACTCATTGCAACCAATTACAGCCCCATCACGACAGTACCATTTCGTCTTAAAATTTTGGATAAAATTGCATACCTACAGATCCAAAAACACCTTGAACAGCACAAACTCCTAGGGGTCCGTCAATCAGGACTCCGACCATTACACGGGACGGAAACTGCACTGATTGACCTGAAGACACAAATCGATGAGCTGAGAGACCAAGGGAAAACAGCATTACTACTGCTACTCGATCTGTCAGCTGCATTTGACCTGGTTGATCATAAGGTCCACTGTAGGCATCTTGATACAGCAGCCCACTTCTCTAGTGGCGCTGTTAAATGGATAGAATCCTTCTTGAGCGACAGAACTAGCAGAGAATTCTCTACTTCTGCAGCTGCGGACCCTACCCCTATCATGTATGGAGTCCCTCATGGTTCTTGTGTGTCCCCTACTCTCTACAATATATTCACCAAGCCACTGTTCGACGATCTGGACCTTCTAGGTGTCACCTAAACTAATTACGCAGATGACACTCAGATTCTCCTCCCGCTTTCTGGGGATCATGGCAAGGACCTGGCGCTGGTGAATAGAATTTATCTCATTATTCAGGCATGGATGGCCACTCACGGCTTATGCCTGAATGACGACAAGACAGAGCTGATAATCCTAGGCTCCCCATCCAACATCTCCAAACTAGGACATGAATATGCCTCTTTCATCAATTACGGTAATAATACCATCGTCTCCAAGGAGGTAAAAACTCGTGGTTTCTACCCGGATGCCACAATGTCCTTTACCAAACAACTAAATTCTCTGGCCTCTACCACAGCCTATACCTGTAAGCTGATCAGAGCAGGCAGGCCCTTCCTTTCCAACGACAGTTGCCTTATTCTGGCCAGAGCATTAATTCTATCAAGATTAGATTACTGCAACGCCCTCTACAGCAGTGCTAATAAAACTGTCATCCAAAATCTCCAAATATTACAAAACAATGCCATTAGAGCTGCACTAGGCATCAACAAAAGAGTGTATATCTCTGCCATCAGACGTCATCACAAATGGTCATCGACCTACAATAAAATACAACTAAAAATCGCCTCCTGACACATAAAGCGCTACACAACGTGGCACCGAGCTACCTCATTGATAGAATATCCAGAAGAATGTCTAGTAGACCGACCAGAACCATTAATACTAATTGTCTGGTAGTACCCAGATTCAAATTGTCTAAGATTGGCGGCACCAGTTTCCCCGTGAAGGCCGCTAAGCTTTGGAACTCCTTGCCACACCAGTTGAGAGCTGACCTCCCCTAATCTGTCTTCAGAAAGAACCTCATTACTCACCTCAACCTGACCGAAATTAACTCACCCTGTAAATATGGTATGTTAGCATGACCTAATGCGAGACTGTAAATTGTGTATAGTTCTAAATACCTACTGTAAATTTTTCTGCCTCTAAGTGCAACCTAAGTCTTGTACATTGTATTATATTTGTATTATCTCATATGTAATGACATTTCGTATTCTGCCTGCATATCTGTAACACATGTAAGCTTCGCATATCCTTCTGCGCCCTGTTACTCCTGGGTCTGGTGCACCCTACAAGTGCAATAAACAAACAAACAAACAAACAAACAAGGGAGATGTTTTTCGAGACTGTTCATTTCTACTTGCATATGTTTAATACACAAAGTACAAGACACAATTCAGACAACTGTCCCCTTTCATCTTAATGTGCTGCAAAAACAATATTCCTTTTCAAGGAAGGACGGACATAAACCCTGGTTTTGGACTCATTCCCAAGTGTGAAGAGTTCTTGTAAGAAAAGAGGTGATTTTAAAAATGCAGACCGATCAAAAGTAACAGAAGGAAAGGAGTGTTTCCTCTCTCTTTGTTCATAACGCACCAGACTTACAATAAGTCACGGCGTAGACCTCAAAGCAAGAAGGAGGAGGAATATTGTGCATTTTGTAACTCAAAAGTTATTTGCTCCAATTTTGGAAACATCTGCAATGGTGACGTTTACATTTCCAGAAGGCCGTGCTACAGTACCAATGATTCACTGACTAGCCCCCCCACCTGTATATATTTGTGTGAAGAGCAAGCTCCTGATACTAATGTTTGACAGAATACAAGCACCCAAGATGGTGCTAGTAGCGCATTACACATTGACAGCCCCTTAAAGGGCTTGCATTTGTGAAATACTAAAAAAAGGAACACACATTTTGATCCTTGCTTGAGGGATAGAACTGTAAGTTGAACATCTACAAAAAATGCAAGGATCAGAAATGAAAGTGCTAGCGTTGCACCCCTCCCTAACCCCCACCACATCTGTTCAAACAGGTGCAGGCAAATTAATCTTGTTTCCATTCATTTCAAAGCACATGCCATATGTCAGATTGGGATCTGCATTACAATTCCCCGAATTCCCCCAGCAAAGGAGGTGGAAAAGGGCATCTGAATGGAGAACAACTGTATTGTCACAAGTAAAGGAGCTGATGTCCTAGACAATCTAATCAATTACTTAAAACAATGTTTTGAGAATCTGCCTGTTAATGGGGAAATTGATTCCACTACTAGGGGCTTATTGCACAGTGCATCCGAGGGAGGATGTGGTATCTAAATAGGCCATTGATAACGCGTATGAAATATCGGCAATCATTTAAATTGCACAAGTCACATGGGGACAAAGATGCAGAGGAAGCGATTATCCTTTTTAGGGGCGATAGAGGTTGTTTTATTTTAAATGACTGTCCATTTGGGTGGCTAATATGTGTGCCTGTGCTGCATGTGCATTGATAGAAAGAGCACTAAAATGGCTTTCGTTTGTAATTTCAGCTCAGAATCTTCATTATTTCATTGATATTGGAAATGAATCCCTTCAGGCAGATTCCCTTGGTACTATTCACTGTTTCCCTGGAAGTGACACATTTGTTGATTTTTAAGAAATGTTTTTGTCAATTTGGCCTGCACATGCCGGCTACTCCTTGGCCCAATCGACTCAATGATGCCCAAGTTGAGAATTATTTTAAGAATGTGATCAGTCAGGCATAGTATACTTTTGATAACGTTATTTATCATGTGTGCTTACATAATAATAATGTAACAATTATGTATGTTTTATTTTTTCTGTGTAGTGCCGTCTGATGTATTCTTTATACATTCTGTGTGGAAAGGATTCTTTGACTATCTGGGAAAACAGCAGACTACAACAATGACAGTTGACTGGTTTAATGCTACAAGCAGCAGGGTGAACGCAACGCTCATAGACGCCTCTGGTGTAGAGCTCAAACTGTCAGGTGCGTACAAAATTGAGCTAATTGAAAGGCATTTTTGCTTTGTATATTGCACATATATTCTTTTTCGATATAAAGTCATAGTCAAACGGAATACTAAAGAGTATATCACATGTTTTTCAATATCAATGCTAAGTGCAATAGAAAAATAAAATGAAAAGGGACACACATACCTTTTTGCAATTCAAAGTCTGGTTTGCATATGCCCCAGGCACCTGAGAAGAGTATATATAGTCCTAGCCCACCGAACTCTTCAAAGAACAATTTGCCAAATGCTGATCACTCTCACTCCACACTAATTCCAGCATGTGGAGCCCTACCTCCCTGGCTTCCTACCAATCACAGCCATCTCTGCTACCGGCACGCACTACCTGTAACCCGTGGGTGCATCCCCTGTGTACACTGTTTCATTGCTTCCCAGCTAGGTTTGCACTTTAGACATTCTATACATATTAATGTGTAAATGTTCTGCATAATTGTATGGATTTAGCAAATATTGGAATTGATCAATAACATGAATAACTATGTTGTCAAGAGTTGAACGTATTCCATCAAAGGCTGCAGTAGCAAAAATCAAATGGTTAAGAAAGAGGAAAAAGACTAGATATTAAAAACAATACTTGCACCAGGATAAAGACATACAAAAAGAAGAAAGGATGCCCCCTTTTAGGACACACCTAGATAATCAAGGTAATACCAAGTTCACTCAATGTGAGAAGCGGAAGTATTGTTTGTCATTGAATGTGAGAAGCATACTTTATTAAAGGTTTATTTTAATACATATTGCTAGCATCAAGAAGGGACAGTGTAGATAAATAGAGAGGGACTCACCCAAATCCAAGTCCTGCATTTAAGGTATATGTAACCTAGCTGTTCAGTGTGAAATGACTGCCTTTTGTATGGGGAAGGGGTGTATGAGACGGGTGGGAGCAGGGCATCTGTATCTGCTCTCTCCTCTATTATATCTAAACCTGCGGCGTGACCTAGAGTCTCACATGCGTATATTTCTCTGTTTAAAGGACAGTGAGAACCATCAGTGCTTAACAGTGGTAAAAAAGGTCCCTTTGTTCATCGTTGAGTAGGTTTCTTACATATTATCATGCAATTGAATAGAAAGAATACTCCAAACAACAGAATACATGTGAGGAGGGCTTCCAAATCCTCGATCCACAAGTCAGTATTCAGTTGCATAAACATTAACGTCCTGTACATAAAACTATGTTTTTTACTAGAACCTCATAATATTCTAGAGGCTCATGGCTTTAGAGTGTATTGAAGTGTAGAATGCTTTTCACCGTGTGTAATGAAAATGTGATATAATGAGAAACAGGGTAGCTGTAATTTTTTAGGATATATATATATGTATATATATATATATATACTTTAATACTTTATGACAATTTATTTTCACGTGTCCTTATTGTTATTTTGTGTTTTTTAACAAACTTTTTTATTGATTTTTGTTTCAAAATAAACATTGAGATGAGCCGAATGACTAATTACTATCTGATGTAATAAGCCTCATTAATTGTTCTCAATGTGTCGTGCAGCAAAGATGGCTGTTGAGTTACAAGGCACTCTGTGACCATAGAAGGGCAGCCGTTGTATGTTATTGTATGATAGTGTGTGATATGCTGTATAAACTACTCACATATGTGATCATGATTTTATTTTGCTTGCAGGAAACTACAAAAAGGAAGAAGCCCATTTACTTTTAAAAATAATTAATTTAAAGTTACCTGTTGAAGATTCCGTAAATAAGTATCAAAATGACAACTGGGTTATGGATGGATATGTAAGTAGTCACACATTTTGTATATTCACATAATGTGAAAGTACACAATTCTGAATTATCAGAGTCAATCATTCATTTTCTGTTGAAACTGGATAATGCCCAATTTTGCAGTACCAGATATTCACACAGTCGCTTTGAGGAATAGAGTAGAAATGAAAACTGCATGGAAACAGGAATGATTAAACTGTGCCTTTCTGCTTGACTGACATTGTTCCTCTTTAAGCTGCGTGCACTGTGGAGAGTATATATTTTAAACTTTATCAAATTGTGCGCATATTTCCTAATCTTCTTCTGCGTTCATATTTTTGTGAAATGTGGTGCTCATCGATAAGCTTCCTATCAGTTCATAGATCACATGTTCATATTTAAACTCAGACCTGTTATCAAATTCTCAGAGGTTGGTAAGAATTTACAGATGTAAAGCAAATTCTTTAAGGTTTTGGAGGACATCTTGCTTAGATTGAGTCCTGCTTCTGCCATGGACGTGAATGTTATTGTAATAGATAATCCACAAGTGGGGCTAAATTTCAATGCCAGCCAACTCAGACTCGTGGGCTAATATGCTTATAAGTTGAAACTTTGTGACTTTTTTGACTTGGCATGCTTTGTGTAATTTGATAGTTTCTCGGGTCAAGCAGAACCAAAATCAATGAAATTGACTCATAGACAAATGACAGGCATAGTTTACAATCAGGTACTTGCCATGGGCATTTGCATTCTCAGACAACATGAAAAGTGCACATTATTGTCATATGATACTCTGGATGTATACACTTATGTACGGGAGCTATGAAGCAGACACCTAGTGGGAAAGCATTGAAGCACTGTGCACAGAGGAGTCTCCTAGTCGGTTACATATAAGAAAGGTGATAATTAGTGTAGAGTGGTAGGAGTGATGGCTGAGATGGTTCTTTGAAGACTAGGATCTGAAATGTAGGATGGATGAGAACATTCTTACTTCCATTGATAACTTATTTCAGGGACAGAGTACATTGCATGGAAAGGCATAATTATCATTTTTCTATCTTGCAGTTATTTGTCTGAAGCCTGGTAATGTGTTTTCTGGTTGTGCACTTTCTTCCAAAAAGGCTGACTTGCTTGACAAGGTAGAGTGGTGATGTTGTTGTGACTGATTTGTAGGTGTAGCAAGCTACCTGGATCATGACGTTTGCTTGAAGGTGTAGACAGTGCAGTTCCTTAATGATGGGAGTGATGTGGTCCAATTGTTTTAGTCTGGTGAAGAGACCTGTTGTGCATTGCTGGATGACTTTTAAAGGGCCAAAGTTGCCATCTGGAACACTTGTAAGTAGGGCATTGCAAAACTCCAGTTGAGAGATGACCAGGCTTGGACAACTTTTCTAAAACTTGGGCTGGGATGAAACACTAGTATTTGAGAAGGAGTGCTGGGTAATGCTATTCTGCTTGGGTCTTCTTGGCAATACAATGTTGACTAAAATATCACAGTTGATGGTAGAGCCAAGATAATTTTCTGTGAGGGAGAGGGCAGGTGTGAGTCTGTAGAGCTTCATATCCGTAAACCATGCACCTTGGCAAGACATGTATTTTCCCCATCATAGGTATTCTTAAAGGAAAATTAACCACACAATTCCTCTGGTTCCATTGTCTGGCACTAGTCCAACATCTCAAAACCGTACCCCAATTTGTTGCATTGTCTAATTTCCTGCTACCCACTCCCTTAATGCCACCCGTAAAATGGCACCAAGCATTTTGGTTTTCAGTCCATATATGGTTAAACCCCCAATGTCAGCAGACAATGTAGTGTAGACATTTAGACATTAAAACCGTTTACCCAAACGTATAGCCTTTGTTCCACTGGACAAGAATATTAGTATTGACTGAAAAGTAAAGCTAAATGATAGCATGCATATTAGCCATATGCGTTAGGCTCAATTCTTGAATTATATTTTGCAGAAGAACTGCAGCTAGTGTGTTATTCTTGCAAGGTGTAGATTCTTTACTTTTTAATGAGGCAATTATTGACAACTCGAGATAAAAAAGCCAAGAGGGCCTGATCACAGAAACACCAGGATGTGAATAATGCATACACAGCAGTGCTTAAAGCTTAGAGAATCAATGAAAGCCCACACAGCAGAATGCCATGCATGTGTCTACCTCTCCTCCCTTCCACATCAATATGAAGAAGGAGACTTCCTGTGCTTTGTGCCATGGCATACTGCATCCTTCACACAGGGGTGTAATCCAATGGTAGCCCCCAAATGCACAGAGATGCCACATACATCACTTGCAAGCACCAATGCCACATCCTGTATACTTTTTTGGTGTATATAATTAGTAAACAACGTGCATAGCAGATTGATGGAGGCCGGGAGCAATGGTATACCTACTGTATGTACTCAAGGTTATACATTACTGACTAATCCTGTCACTGGGCCCTTTTTAACTATCTGTGTAGTGAGTTACTTACTTGGCATTATATTATGATCATTCTTGTATCTTCCCTCCATACCCTCTAAGGTACATTGTTCAAATATAGCTGGCTGTCTTAATAGTCACATGTACCTATTCATACAGTATGTGTTGAAATCATCATCACCAAAGCTGTGATCACGTGTGCTTATTTTGTTATATTGTTTAAACTATTTGAAACTATTTGAAAGTATGCAACAGCTATATAGCACACAGGCATTGTGCAGTATGACTGTTCCCCCCTAATGCATGTACATTCTGTGTATGCTGCAGAATGATCACACTTGACAAGGGTGTCTATTGCTCCATGCTATACTTACTGATGCTAGAAAGAATACTTTGATCCACATCACAACCCCGTATCTGTAAATGTGCAAATGTAGATAAGCAACACCACTCGGCCATTACGATTTGCTAGTGCTTAGACAGTAGCTGTGAGATAGTCTATTTTCTCAGTATTCAAGAAGTAGTTTCTCTGGGTTGAGTGCAGAGGGTGGCTGTTGATGCACTGAGGAGGGATGGACACCGCATGTTGCACCGTCCAGACTAATATACAGTCTGCCTGGTGTAGGACATCACCACTGTTTGACAGGTCTAGACCCCATTGACAGTAAGATGAAAGCAAGGCAACATGACTGGCAAGAATGATGAAAACAAAGCAGCCGTGCATTACAGCTACATGTTAAATTAAATGACATGTATTTACAAATGTCTTAATCGTTAGTTTATTTTGGAATTTGTCATGGAATTCACACACGCACAAACATGTAAAAGAACCATTAATGCATGCAATAATATCTTCAATTCATCACAAAACATTACAATCTATTTATACCCCAGGAACAATATTAAAAATCAAAATATGTCAGCTGCTCCTTAATATTAGCACTCTTCATAAAACGCATATTAGCACCCAGGTGTTCTTCATGGTTTTGGTAGAAAATGGTAGGGAAACACTGTTTACCCACCTTCCAGAAGTAAACTGGAGGGAAAGCCCTATATATTGGGAAGGTCAGGTTAAGGGCATCGAAAATGCTGTTATACAAACAAGGAACTGACCTCATCCCATCAAAAATATTTATCTTATTACACACACTGTTTTTTCCGTGTGGTGCTCTACGAACAAAAGGCTTAAGACTAGTACGCCTATGAAACAATAAATGTTGAACCCAAATACTCTGGATATCTAATTAATTTGATATCTCAGGCTACCCCGGAGCATCGAGTGTTGCTGCCTTGGAGCAAAAGACAATATATAGAGAAAATTACTGTGATAGCTTAGTGGCTATTTATTAATTGTACAGTTATTGTTTAGCAAATAGACATGATCTCCCAAAGGAGCATTTACAAAAAATGGTACTTTCAAAAACAGAAACCATGATCATTGAAGTGCACAGTGGATTACATCGAATAGTATGGAACATAAATTCTGGTATTTGACAAGAAATAAACATTTTCAAACAAAAAACCATCCACACAATGTGTAACTGAATCCACAGTCTATATAATGAGTTAAAAAGACAAAGTGAAGAAAAGAAAACAACAAAAAGCAAAATCCCAACACGTCCTGGTTGTGTGTGATAGGGTAAAGCAACCAAATGCGACCCCCACCAGAGTCTGATGTATTAGTGGCCATGGCCAAAGGACCAAATGTCAAGTCCTAGGGTTTGGAGCCCGGGGCATGTGTGGTTCCAAACCAATGCCAGAGGTCAGGTCCTCCTGGTGACTTGGAGGATCCGCTGGTGGGAGTTTATCAAGAGACCAATCCTAGGTCCCACCTTCCAGATCAGCACCAGTGTAGTTTTTCCTAATGGGTCCTTTTTAGACAGAAAAAAAAAACATATACAATGCATTATCTATGGTATTTTTTATTTTTTATTTACTTGTGTATAATCATTAAGATTTCTACAAGGAAGTTTTCATTGAAGAAATACGACAGATATGGAGACGACAATCAGTCTTCAGATCGACCGAGTTTTCAAGTGGGATCTGTTTTGGAGGCAATGCTGTGTTTGATCTTTTCCATTGCGATGTTCAAAAGCTTTGCTGTCGCTGTGGACCATCTGGTCTTGTCGCCTGTGATGAGACGGTTCCACCATATTGCTTATCTATGGTATTAAAACAATGGACAATGTTTATTTACTGAACACTTGTTCTTCCATTTCCCTTTCCATGCTCCTAATTTCAGAATGATACATCGTAACATTGTCACTAAGAACCAATCAAAAAGTAATGGTAGCCATCATAAGTATGGCTGTGGCACATCAACCACTGATATTTTATGAATGAGATATTACTATCTTTCTCAAGTAACCACATCTTCCCTCTTTCAGCTATACAACCTTATCAAATCTGTCTGTATCTTCTTTAGATTTTATTTGGGAAAATATCTTAACCATCTTAGTTAATTATAGCATGTGCAACATTTACTTACCTTAAAAATCTCTGGTTCTGCTTTAGCCATGGAATCAGTTTGTGTCCCTAATTTTGCCATGGTGTACAAATAATCGCTGCAGTGTAGCAGTTGGGTCAGCAAGTACATTTCAAAACAGATAATTACTTTCAAGAGCTAATTGATCCTCTAGAAAAATCGATCTGATTTAGTTTGTACTGAATATATAGGAGTTTAAGATGGTAGACCCAGCAATCATTTCCAAAGCACATCTTCAGCCGTTTGTAATGATTTGTCACTTCTCAGACCACAGAGATCCATCCCTTATCTGGCAACAGCCTTCACCAGGATGAAGTGGAACTATTAGCACGGTGCAAAGTGACTTTGCACTGCCAACAAACACGTAGAGCCGGACCTAAATCACAGAGCGGTGCAACATGTAATTTTACGTATCAAAGTCACTTTGCACTTCAAAAGTACTCGTTGCACAGCACTACATGGGCCTAATTTACAATGAAACCACTAAGGGTCTGATTCATGGAATTTTTAGCACAGTGCAAATTGACTTTGCACTTGTGCAAAGTCACTTTGCACTGGCAATAGACACCCTGAATCAGAGAGCGTTGCAAAGTGTATGTTTGCAGTGCAAAGTGGTTTTGCACCAGTGCAATGTCAGTGCAAAGTCACTTTGCACTGTAAAAATAAGTCTGCACTACTTCCTGTTTTTTTTTTATATTAGGTCTATTTAGCGCAGTGCAAAGAGTACTTTTGCAGTGCAAAGCCACTTTACTCTGCAAAAATACACTTTGCACCGCTCTATGAAATGGGCCAGTTCTCTATGTTTCTTGGCAGTGCAAAGTCACTTTGCACCATGCTATACATTCCATGAATCGGCACTAAACATCTAATTCACTGGCTCGACTCTAAAATATTTTGTTATCTTATGTTATGTCATGTTATGTTATTGAATTTCTAAAGCATACATTCTCCAAAGGCATCTTATTTTTATTTAGTTATTAGGTCTCAGGGCCCACACACGCATAACAAGACTGACAACAAAGCTCAAGGGGACGAAAGGAAAGTTCACAGATTAGTCCGATTAAGGAGTAAGATTAAAGAGAAGGGTCTTGATCCTTCTTTTGAAGTCGGCCATAGTTTTTATCTTTCTCAGATCAGGAGGAAGAGCATTCCAGGATAAGGGAGCCTGGACATTGAACATATTCCCTCCAAAAGCCTCCATCCTGAATTTGGTTTGGTGAAATCAGAGGAGAGGGCCGGGCCGTTAAACCTTAGTACGGTCAATGAGGTATAAAGATGCTTCATTGTTCATGCACTTGTAGCTCAAAGTTAGAACTTTATGAGTTGTGCGATGTTTCATGGGGAGCCAATCCAGCTCCCTTCTGGCATTGGTGATATGATTGCATCTTGCAAGACCACAAGTAGCGCGCACTGCTACATTTTTTTGGATCACCTGTAGTGCTGCGATGTTTGCAAAGGAGGTACCCAGTGACAGGCTGTTGCAGTAGTCCAGACATGAGTTCACCAATGCATTGGCAAGTAGAGAAAAAACAAAAGAGCAGATGTGGCTGAGGAGTTTATTTATGTAGCCACATGAGGCCTGCAGGAATGTTCAGAATTGAGGATGACACCAAGGGTCTTCACACTTTTGGCCATCAGGATGTTGGTGTCAGCAATGGTGAAATTCTGGTAGTCAGCAGGAATTCATTTTAGCATATGCCCTGAGATAACAATCAGCATCTCAATGTTATTGGTATTTTATAAGCTCTTTGAAACACATTGTGTATAGACACTATATAAATAAACTATCATATCATATCATATCATATCATTCAAGACAAGGGAGTTATATGCCATCCAGGCCTGAATGCAGCCATGGATCTCATCAATGGTCACCGCTTCATGTGTCTAGATCCCTGAAAGCTTCAGTACCACCTTGGTATCATCAGCATATTTAGTATACTGGACACCCACGCTGTCCAAGAGCGTCAGAAGAGGCAGAATGTAAATGTTAAAGGTAGTAGGTGAGATGCAGAATCCATGTTGAACCCCACAGGAGATAGCAACGGGAACCAATCCACCATCATCAATGGCAACCCTAGCGTTATGGGGCCCTAGAAATGAGCTAACCCACTGGGCAACAAACCCTGAACAACCAACACAAAGTAAGTGATCAATCAGGTCAAAGGCTGCTGATAGATCTAGTAGTATCAGGAGAGCTTGTTGAACTTTGTCCACGATACTGGATAGATTTGATTTTAAAACCAGCTAGGCAGTTTCTGTTCCATGTCTCACTCAAAAGCCTAACTGACGTGGACCAAGAATGTTATTGCTCTCAATAAATCTCTGCAGTTGAAGATTTTTAGCAAAAAAGGCACGTTAGTAATTGGGTGGTAGTTCTTTGCCAGGGAGGGATTGAGGTTGTTCTTTTTCAAGTGGGATGATCCAGGCTTCTTTAAGAAATTGGGGGCCATGGCCCTCAGCAAAATAGAAGTTCACCAGTTTCATCGACAGTGAACTAGGATGTCCATGCCTCTTTAAGAATGCTGGGGGGGGGGGTGTCCCCATGACAGATGGTGGGTTTCATGGTGCATATAATCTTGGACAATTCTGCCTAGATAGGAGAGGGGGAGATGACTTCCAAGGTGGGGAGGTTAGCCTTATTTGATCACAGATGGATTCCAGATGTCTGGCAATTTTAAGTTTAAATTCATTATGAATTCCTTGACACCAACTTGAATCTTTGTTGGGTGCTAGCCCCATGGACGATGACTTGCCTTCAA